>NC_071390.1:20311187-21688904 GCF_022682495.2 Desmodus rotundus
GCTGGAATGGGGGCGTGGTCGTGAACGGAGCCGCGGGCCAATGGTAAAGTAAGTGGGTGGGGATATGAGGGCCATGATCCTCCTCCACATGCCAAGTTTCCAACTGAAAGGCGCGTGACTCTTGTGTATGTGCGAGGGAAGGAGGTGTGGCCAGCGGGGGCCCGAGAGCCAGTCACAGAGGAGAGCTGTACGAAAGGGGGCGGGGCTCCCCATCCGGTGGCCAATGAAAAGGGGAGGTCCGCAGGGTCACAGTTCCCTGAGGAGCCTCAGTAGTGGAACCCAACACTTAGTTTGGCCGGATTGGACTATCGTCTCGTGGTGAGGCTGCCGGTTTCTCGCTGCACCGCGTTGACAGCTCCCTAGAGCTTGGTTCGGGTAAAGAGAGAGCTGAGCCTTCCTGCCCCAGCAGCCCGAGAAGCCCACTGGGCACGGCTTAAGATGCACATTAGCCTAAAATGAAGCCGGGACACCGACCGCGCCCCCCTCTCGTAGTTTTGGCCCCAGCACGGCACCGACCTGCTCTCCTAGCCGCCCGCTTCACGGTACGGGACGCGCGCGCTCTGCAGCGTGCGGTCAGGTGCCGCCACCTGCTGGCCGCCTTGGCACTATGCAACGCTTTCCAGGTGTGCTCCAAGCCCCGAAGGGTGTGTGGAACTGGGGTTAGAGTTAAGCAATTTCCCCATCTTCCAAATTATAAGAATCTACTCATATTCTTGCCGAAAGTATACATCCAATGGGGCCCATTTCATGCTTACTGAAAAGGTAGGAACCAGGAGTCTGTATTTCTAACAGGCCCCCAAGCAACTTTGGGAAATGGGAGAGGAGGGGACATTCTAAGCAGACACAGGAAGGCTCATTCTTTTTTGTTTTAGGGTTTTTTTTTTTAAGATTTTATTTATTTATTTATTTTTAGAGACAGGAGAAGGCAGGGAGAAAGAAAAGGAGAGGAACCGCGGTGTGCGAGAGAATCATCTATCGGGTTGCCTCTTGCGTTCCCCCAACCGGGATGGCCCTCAGCCCAGGCGTATGCCACCTCCCCAAATGGAGCCGCAACCTTTTGGTCCGCGGGACGACCCCACATGGTGTCGCTAGGGAAAGCGACACCAGTCAGGGCCTTTCCCTACGCCCCCTCCCAGAACGGTTGTATTAAATTTTTTTATTGTTTAATACTAGTTTCCAAATTCTCTTTAATGAATATTAGTTATTAGCAAAAATTAAAAAACAAATATGTGCATATATATGCATACACTCATGCACACTTAAGAATCCTCATCTAGAGTGCTTTTGTTCTAACTTTATATTCTACTCAATATGACAGCCTCATTCTTTTTTTTTTTTAATGTATCTTACTATGGTAAGGACACGTAACATGGTATTAACCATCTTAATTTTAACTGCACAATGCATTATTGTTGACTACAATGGCATTGACAATGGCAATGACATTGGTAGGCACAATGTCACACATCAGCTCTCTAAAGCTTATTCATCTTAATTGCCCATTTCCTCCTCCCACCCTCTGGTGATCACCATCCACTCTTTGATTTTATGAACTGGACTATTTCAGATAATGCATATAAGTAAAATATGTGGTACTGGCTTTTTTGTGTGTCTGGCTTCTTTTAACATAATGTCCTCAAAGTCCATCCACGTGTAGCATATTGTAGAATTTCATGAGGCTCATTCTTAATCTCACTGACCAACCCCTACTAGATTCAGCCGAGTAGAAGAAAAAAGTCCTGAAGTCCTGGCTGGGCAGAATTCCCAAGCCCACTGCTGTCTGAAGGAGATAAGGTAGCAGAATAACTGACAAATTGATCTTTATCTTGAAACTTTAACATCCAAAAAATAATTGCTTCCTGTTTTGGGATGGTTTTTTGTTTTTGTTTTGTTTTGTTTTTAATTCTGCAAACCCATTTTCTTCCCTTTTTGAAACCCAGTCAAATTCTTCTGATTAATTTCTGGTAGGAATGATTGTAGTGGCCTCCTAACTGGTCTCTCCTTTAGTTCTACACCTGTCCCCTTCTTTTCTCAACCCAGGAGCCAGTGGTCTTTTAAATCAGATGCTCTTTATCCCTGGTTTGAAATGCTCCTCTGGACTCCCATCTCATCGCAGTAAAAGCCACGGTACCTACATTATCGGACAAGGCTCTGAGGGGTCTGCTGCCTCCTTTGACTTCTCTGTTGTCCTCACCTGCTCCTCCAGCCAGATCCTCCTCCTCGTTCTCTCCAGGATGCTCCCCTGGGAGCCTGTGCACCTGCTGTGGTTTCCTGTGCCTGGGACTCTCTTCTCTCAGATGTCAGCATAACCCCCTAGTTCACCTCCTTCAGGACTACTCAAGGACCACCTTCTTAAAGCTTGTAAGCAAACACTCCCTGTACTCCAGCTCCGCTTTATTTCCCTTAATTTAGTTTATTGTCTGTCTCCTTCCACTAGAACTTGAGCTTCCTGAGGGGGGAAAATTTTGTCTGTTTTGTTCATTGCCATATTATCAGGGCCTAGGACAATGGTAGATGTTCACAACCATACTTGTAGAATGTTTAAGTAGTGAAAGAATTTTTATTCTGATTATTTCAAATAATGTTCCCAAGTCTAGCTTCCAGGCCTTCAGCTTCTGGTACTGCTTCCTCACCCCCAATTCATAAACTGCTATATTGAAAAATAAATTCAGATGAAAAATATGGATTCACAGACTTGGCATGCATTTATCAAAATAGCATTATTGAAGGTTAGGAGAAAAGAAAGTTGAGCTTTTTAGGAATATCTGACAAAGGTTAAGGATAGATAAGGTCCTTCTAAGTCAGTTGATTGAAAATGAAACTTTTAACTTCATCAAGACTATGAGTATGTGTGTGTTTAAGAGGGAAGATGATTAAAAGCTCTCAAATGCTGAATGTACACTTTTGGAATAAGAGTGTGGAGAACAGAGTGGGGGAGAGCTTGTCAAACCTACAGACACTTCCTGTGCTTTTCAGAGAGCCCGGGAATAGTCAGGAAAGTGTGGCATTCAGCAATTTAGAAGCAAGTTAGAAATTCAGGACTTCAGAGCAAAAATGTCAGAAAGGACATTTCACAATGTAATTTACAAAATAAAATAAACCAAGCTCAAATTCATACAGGGCATTGCTGAATGGTGTTTTCCAGAGTAGGGGGCCATTTTTGTCACAGAGCAATCTATTTAAGTAATTCTTCCTTAGCAAAAGGGATCTTCCTTCACATGTTGAGGCTTTTCAGCTGAAGAAGTTACCCTCTTGTTTAGTGTGTGACTGCGGGCTTCCCATGGCCTCCAGCAGCTTCCAATCTGTCCACCTGGGTGAATGGAGGACAAAGACAGCATTTGCTTCTAGGGATCATTTTTTAAATCTAAAGAAAAAACATACAACAAAATCCTGACTTCTGAACATATTTCACCTCCAAAAGTCCTACAAAAGGCCCAAGAATGCTAAATGGTTGCTGCAGGTGTCTAATCCTAGGTAGGTTCTGACTTTGACCTTAAGCGAGTCCTGTAGGTAAAGCCAGAACCTCCTAGCAAACACCTCCCCTGACATTCTCTCTAATTCTCTCTCCCCTAACCCCCTCGTAAGAGAATCCTTCACCAGATTCTAAGGGAAGAGTGACTGTTCCATTTCCTCATCTGCAAGGGATATGCCTCCACGTCCACAGGTTCCAGGATCTGGGAAGGCCCCGGGAAGACCTGAAAGTCTTTTAGAGTGTGATTCTAAAGGTTGCAAATAAAACACCAAATAGCTCTCTACATATTTTGTTTCTCAACATAAAGCTCTAATTTTATAAAGAAGCTTTCTACCCCCAGCAACTCACCTAGCTGTATTCCAAGTTATTGCTTTATTGAAGCAATATTCAAAGCTACTGCTTCAACAGTGGCACCGTAACTGCACCAAAGCACAAGGTCTTCTGAGGAAATAGGAACTGGGCAAATGCTGGCGATACCCCGCCTCTCCCTGGACTCAAACCTGTTCTCCCTGAAGCATCACTGTCATTTGTTGACATCCATAGAACCCTTTTAGCTCCAATGAGAGTAACAAAAATCAAATCAAATCAGCAATCCATGTACCTTCTTGTTTTGGGCTTTTCTGTTTCCCTCCTTTTCTAGATATTTGCTATACATAGTCACTGGGATATAAAGAGAAAGAAAACTGTGGCTTTTTGATTGGGGAACAAGAAAAGCTCCCTCTCCTGAGACAGGCCCAAGCTCTTCAAGATTAGGAAGTCCGGAGTCTCAGGTGGGTGTGAGGGAGCCGCCCTGCCAATGGTGGGTGGCCCCTTGCCACCTCCCGCTCTGCCACCACCTCCCACCCTCCCAGGGCACTGGACAGCACCCCAGGGCCCCACTGCCCTTCTCCCAGGGAGCCTGCCCCTCTTGAACCTCCCACTGGGCAGCCGCAAGAGGTCCCCTGTACCCTGCAGGATGCACTGTCACCCACTTCCTCCCTCGCCTTCTGGGGTACTCGGGGAGACATTCTGCTGCTATGAGTGCGCTGTTTGCCCTGCTCCAGGACGCCTGTCGCCCCTGACTGCAATGCCCTGCAACGGTGGGATTTGCTAGAATGTTTTAGGATGGGCCTTCTGATTGCAGTTCCACCCCATTTCCAGCCTCCAGCTCAGCCTCGGCCAAGGGGTAAGAAAGGTCTGGAGCCCGATTATCCTTGTCCTTATGACTAACGCACTCAACCCCGGATGTGAGTTTAGGGAAACGTTTCACTTACAGTCTTCGATGTTGACCCATGCATATATTGCCATTCAAAAATCTAAACTGCACAACCACACAGGGGGAGTGAGGAAGAACTCGCAGATAACGGCGACTCTGACAGGAGGGTGCTAACCAGAAATGGGACCACAGGGGAAAGGACAGATCCTGACTGTCCAATTCTGAGTCCTCCCCTAAGATTCAGACGTGCATGGGCCAGATACCAGAGCTTTAATTTATGATTAGGACTCGAGTCATAAAATGCCAGCTTCCTTATGCCGGCTGACCTCGTTCCCATGGTCTTTTTTCCCACTTCTTCTGAAGCAAGAGCCAAAGTTCTATACCAATAATAAGTCAAACTCCTCATGTATAGACAGGTAGTATGTCAGTCCTCAGTGGAGGAAATTTTATTTTTATTTCCTCTAAGATACTTATTTGCTTGTTTTCTTTTAAACATCACTAAACTGAAGATTTGACTTGTTTCTCCCCATTTATTAATACACACCTCAATTCTCTTCTTCCTCTTTAAGTTTTAAATAGTGTGTCTTATTTCTCACCCAATTGCCTTTTGCTCTTTTATTCATTCGTTCATTCAACTAATATATATACCTTATGTAATATATATTCTAGACCCACTGATGTATCTTATATGCATAGTGTATCTAGTAAGTTTCAAACATTGTCCTAGGCATTGAGGATCTGTAGTTTGAATGAGAGGTTACCCCCAAAACTTACCGGTAAGGAGGTTAGGAAACATATACTAAATAACTACATAATACAAGGTAGAACATCAAATTTCTTAAAAAGCAGTATAGAGTGAAAGAATTAAGGAAAGTTTTATAATCTTTGAGTTGGTCCTTGATAAATATGTAGATATAAGAGCTATTCTAAATAGGGTGAACTGCCCTGACAAAATATCATAGGCTGGGCAGCTTAAACAACCAAAATTTATTTTCTCGCAGTCCTGGAGGCTAGAAGTCCCAGATGAAAGTCCTGAAAGGTTGGTTTCTGATGAAAGCTCTCTTCCTGGCTCACGGACATGGCGTTTCTTCTGAGTGCATGCGTGGAGAGAGAGTACAAGCTCTCTGGTCTCTCTTCTTATAAGGACACTAATCCCATTGGATCAGGGCCCCACCCACATGACCTCATTTAACCTAATTACTTCCTTAGAGGCCAAATATAGTCACACTGGGGGTTAGGGCTTCAACATATGAATTGGCGGGCACAAACATTCAGTCCATGACAAAGGGATTGAGAGAGAAGAAAGAGATAAAGGTTTCTGATGGAAAGGAAAGTATGAGATGAGGTTGGAAAGCGAGCAGCATTTTTGGAACACCATGTGGTTGAATTTGCTTCTATATATTCTATTTATTCCTCTATATATTTGCTTCTATATATCCCTCTATATCTAGAGGAATAGCAAGCATAATGTTGGAAAGTTGGTTGGGATTGGTTTGTGGTGGGGTGAGTGCCAAGTATAGGAGTTTAGAGTTCATTCTGTAGGCAGTAAGGAGCTATAAAATTCCTCAGTAGAGTCCCAGCTGCTGTGGTTCAGTGGACCGAGTGCTGGACTGCAAACCCAAAGGGTCATTGGTTCGAATCCCAGTCAGGGCACATGCCTGGGTTGTGGGCCAGGTCCCCAGTAGGGGGCATGCAAGAGGCAACCACACATCAATATTCCCCTGTCTCTCTCCCTCCTTTTCCTTCTCTCTAAAAATAAATAAATAAATACAATATATTTTTTTAAAAGTTCTCAGTAGAATGACTCTATACAGGAAGATGAACAGACAGAACCCAGTGCAGTGATACTGGGGTCCTGCTACTTAGGGACTTAGGAAACCCCCACCACTCCAAGTAGAAAAACACTTTGTGGTTTTCAGAGTACTTTCTCATATCTTATCTTAGACAGACCTTAACAATTAGGACTAAGGGATACAGAACTTCTCAAGCCACATGTAGGACCAAGAAACAGAGATGACAATCTCATGCCCCAGAAAAGAAGAGAGGACACCAAACCCACTGTCCAGGAAGTCCACCCCTGATTCATAGCTACTCACACTTCAGTCTGCACAGTAACTATGAACCTCAGCGCAAATATAAGGTTTGTCAGGATGGCCCAGAATCCTAATCACAGGTCAAACTTCCTAATAAAATATTTTTAAACTTTAAAAAATTGTTTTGAGATATAATAAACAAACATAAAAGTGCAAAAAATGTGTGTAATAAATACCTCACCATATAATTCATTATCTAAAACAAAACTCATTGGAGAGTGAAAAAAAAGGATACTATTAATAATTAACCTAGTTTAAGGCTTAAACTGGGACAGTCCCAGGCAAAGATCACGTTCCCTTTATAAGAATTTATGATGATTACGGAACCACCCCCTCGTTGAACAAAACCCCCATACATACCTTTCATACCACCCCCCCATCCTCCACCCTAGATGTAAATATGATCCTTACTGCTATAATAACCATTTCCCTTTCTATGTCTATATTTTTAAATTTAGGAACTCCCTGAAGAAGAGCAAAGACAAACCCCATAACACAATGGGAGGAGACTCAGAGGACCTGGTGCTAGTCTCGGCATTAACACATACAGTGTACTCCCATTGTGCAAGCTTCTTAAACATCCTTAGCCTCGGTTTTCTCTTCTGTAAAGTTAGAAAAATCAGCATGGTGAGGGAGGTGTGAGGAAATTATTTTTAGTAAAGGATCAACTTGGGATATTTGGCTTGGTTCATATCCACAATGAATCTTCCTCATTACCGTGAGAAATCACCATTTTTAAAGGATTGCATCAGCTTCATGGGCTTCTGCTGCATTGTTAAAAGCAAAAGTAAAAACAATGTAGCCCTTCATCACATTTCCCTAGGTAGATCCAACTGAAAGGAACAGTAAGGTTAATAAGAAAAAGAAAAGAAGGGCAGTTCATGAAAGATTAACTTCTAAGCAGAGAAGCCACATGCCTTCCCCGCCCTTGCTGTGCAAACCTTTCCTCTCCAGCAAGCTGACCTTTTGAGGATTTGCCTTCCAGTGGATGCTCATTGGATATTCACAAAGAGAGTTACGCGACAGAAGCTTGTTAACTCTGGGAACAGAGAATGAACCACCCAGGCCGCCTCACCTGGCGCAATTAGGCTCTGAGTTATATGTCAAATTACCATAAGCGCTCCAGCACCCTTTGGTTCCCTCCTGTGAGCATTCTCTGCAAAGCTCCACATGCCCTTCTTGGCTAGTACCTGTAATGAATTAAATATATGTCAGAATCATAGATTAAGCCATTGACCTGCCATTGAACTATGATAAAAAAAAAAAAAAGAAAAGAAAAAAAATTAACTTGTAACTTTGATTAAATTTTGCTAATTCTAGTCCTAAAACAGGGCTACCGCTCAAAAGCTCAGTAAGGTGGACTGGGTAGGGATGGTGAAGAACTGTCTAAAGGGACGTGCCCTGCTTGAGGGGGAAGCCATTACTCACTCTGGTCATGGCAGCTGAGGCAGAAATGCAGGGTCAATGATGCCAGCATTTCCCGTTTTTCAAGAGAAGCCAGCCATTCATAGTGTATGTAAAACCTACTGACATACAAATGTGAGCAACTAATTCAAACCATTTTTAAAACTCTGTGACCACTCCACACATCTGTTTCGAAGCCTGGAAGAGAACTTGGAATATACCGAGTTGAACACACTTATTTGACAGCTAGGGAAAGTGAACCCTAAACAGACAAATGATTTTCCTATAAGCAAGTAGGTAACTAGCTCAGTAGCACAGCCAAGTCTGGAAAGAACGCCTGCTTTCTGTCTCCCGCATTACTTTCATTCCGTGAATGAGGAGGTTAATGTCTTTAGGCCTAGTTTTAAAAGTAATTAGTAGACCCACCTCTGGCTTCAGTGCACCCAGAACATTATTGATTCACCATTCTGTGTTTTCAATTCTCTCTGTCTTCCGGACGATGCGCATGAGGTGATGGAGAAACATTAGGGCAGAACATTTTTGTTCCAAATAGATTGGCCCCTCACCTGGAGCATATCTCTGCCCAGTGGCTCTGCAACGTGAAAGGAGGGGCTAGCGTGTTCCCACTGGAGAAGGGCATTGGGATGGCAGTCAGTCCAAGACAAGCAAGGCTCACTCGGCAGGAGAAGATTAAGTACAAAACTTACATTCACAGAACACTCCCCTTGACCTCGGTGGGAGCTGTGCTTTCAGGAATTGCAGGATCAGCGGTTGAACAGAGACTGGAACGAAGCAGTAAAGCTCGAGTCATAGGCACTCATTAGGATTTTTAATTCTAGCTTCCTATGTGCAAAAGACTTCATTTTTCTAATCTAGTGAGAGCTCCCTCTACAGATGCTTAGGGCAGGGTCTACAAAAGAACCCTTGTTTAGTCCCGAACTTTGGCGTGTGGTTGAAGAAACTTGGCGAATCACAGAAGTTAGGACAGAGGCCAGCCACGTTCAGAAACTACGCGCGGCTGCTTTTGTCCACAGCATGCACAACATCCCATTGTTAGTGATCCTGGCCTGGGACGGTGCCTGCCACACTCGAGTAGGTACTTAGTTAATACTCGGTGAGAAGTCCTTGTCAGATGAGTTTAGTTGACCTCCCAACCTATGAAGGAAAATTACTGACGGTTTCGGCTGCTCCCATGGAGCCATTCATGGAAAGGCCAAGGATCAACCAGAGGTGCAGGTTCTGCTCCTGTCTTGGCACAGAGCCATGCCCTTTTAAGCTCTGCAGGCCTGGAGGGGAGGATGGCGAGGGGGGTCCTGTTTAGGCAACCGCTGGGCCTGTTCTGGGAGGTATGCTGAAAAACCTCTGCGGGCATCCAGGGTTTTTAAATAAATCCTGCCCCTGTGATGATGAAGCACTGAAAATACTACCGTGTTTTGCTGTGTATAAGGTGCACTCTTTTGCCCAAATTTTTGAGGGAAAAATAAGGATGCGCATTATCAATGGGTACAACGAATACATACCATGGGTAGAATAATCCCGTGTATAATGCGCACACATGTGGGCACACATTATACACGAGAGTGCAGTATACATGGCAAAATACAGTATATTTGATACAATAATTAACTAAGAGAAAATCTGTTCTTCAAGTCCAATGTTTTTTGAAAAGGGCTCGTGGCTAGGAAAGAATTAGGCCCATTTCTGCAGCTCTAATGTTCGTATGTTAAAATGTGGATTGCAAAAGGTGGTAGGTAAATGGGTAGTCATTGCAATTCTTTCAACTTTTCTGTGTACTTGAGAACTGTCCTAATGAAATGTTTGGGGGGCAGCTGCCTGCTGTCAAAAGAGCCACAGGCAGCTTCCTAACCCATGCACGGGCAGCAACAGCCATCACACGCTGGTAGCAACCATCTGGGTCTAAACTAACAATACTCTAAACCAGGCCATGCCCTCTTCCAGAGAACTTCATGTACATGAGGAAATAAAGGCACAGAGGTGCTAAGTAATTTTCTCAAGGCCAAAACGCTAAACGGCAGAGACTAGACGGAACAAACCTTTGAAGCCGGCCTCTGGGTTTGCTCTTCCTACCCATCACGCCAGACCGCCTCTCATTCTTGAAGGAGAGGCATCCTCTCCGGTAAGTGTTGTCCATTCCTACTTGTCTTTTTCACCCATTTTAAGTATTTAAATAACTATTTATGCTATTTTTCCGAGTAAAACACACCTATTTTTATTTCATATTGTCTAATAGATATCTTTTTGTGGAGAGCCAAGAAGGATAATGTGTGCCAAGGGAGTCGGAACGCAGGCCTCGGGTTCAGCACAGCTGCCCTAGGCCGCAGAAGATGGATTGTCGCAAGAAAAGAATGACTCGGCCACTTGCTAGATCGCTGTACCAGGAAGGAGCAAGAAATGTTCTTAGAAAAATAAAATGTACCTAGCCTTGCGGTTTGTCTTTCTCACGCTCTGCTTCAAAGCGTGCTCAACCAGTACAGCCTGACTTTACCAATAAGCAGTTCCCTCCTCTGCATCTCAGAGAAGGGACTCCACCCGATCCCGCCTTGACCCTTCCCCTTTATTTCTTAGTCCCCCGTCGCCTTTCCTGGGGACCTGATGGATCCAGCGGTGCCGGCTGCAGCACTTTTCTAGATGATAAGTCCAATACAATTCTTAAAATATTTTTTGTTGGAAAGTAATGTAGAAAATGTCATTCTTGGGAAAGGGACAAGGTGAATCTCTACATTCCAGCTCAGTGTTATCACTCAATGTCTTTTGGGGGAAACTGAGAGTTCAGAATGACAAGTGAGAGGCTAATACCACCTGCCGTTAAGTTTGGAGGAGTCTAATAAGCCAAATAACCAGCATGCTTGCTTTTCATCAAGCACAAGACTTTGTAGCAGGCCCACCTCGTGCTCGTGAACAGTGAAGCGTGCTTGACCCGCGCTGCACCGTTCTAGCTAATGCTGTCACCAAACTAGGTTATGACTGGGCGAATCCTGAACTTGAAAACCGAGAAAGCAGTGCTTAGAGTCAAGGTCACAGAGACAAATATGGCTCAAAAGATATCACCCAGCACTTCCCTTGGTTAGGAGTAGTAAGTGAGGGTGTATAGCTGAGCACATTTAGTAATCTGAGAATTTCTCCATTTAAGATGTTTTCACTTTTACTTTATTTATTGACTTTAGTGACAGAGAGACAAACCTTTATTTGTTGTTCCACTCATTCATGCATTCACCGGTTTACCCGTATGTGCCCTAACCAGGGATCAAACCCACAATGCAGGCATGTCAGGATGATGCTCCAACCAACTGCGCTACCCGGCCAGGGCAGAACTGCTCTATTTTTAACAGCTGTATTAAAAGAGGAGTCTGTCCCTGAAGAATCCATTCCAATGTTTTACAAGGTCTAAAAATTCACATACCCCTAATAAAAAATCTCTTGGGCCATGCCAGCTCCCCTTTGTTTGTGCACTGAACTCAGAGCTATTGAAATCGTCTTTCTAAAACCCCTCATCACTTGAAACTCTTATTAAAAAATGAACTATCAGCTCCTGATGACGAGGATCATGGCTTACATGGCCCCTGTCATCTTTCTGTGTTCTCTGACAGAATCTTAGAGCACTGGGCTTCCATTTATTTAATCATTCTTGCAGCGTTCCTTAGTGTTCTTAATTTCTAATAATGTAATCAGCCCTGAAATATTGCTCAGGACTAAATCTAATACTTTCCTAAGGTGCCTTATGAAGAAAAAGAAAACCCACCAATCTCTAGCCTGTCTTTTAAAAATGATCAAATCCTTTTCCTAATCCAGTTAGGATTTACTATAGCTAGTCATTGAGTTGTCATACATTAAGGCGAACTGAGGTTAAAGACATTTATCATTCATTTGTGTTCTTCATTCAACTCAAATTTTTTAAAAGTGTTGAATTTAAAAGACCAGTTAACCCAAGAGCATTCCTACCCAAAGTGATTTGGCATCTTTTGGTGTGATTAGCACAATTTCAGTAGAAGATTTGTTTAAGGAGCAAACAAGCTGAAAAGTCTAAAAGGGGTTCTGCGGGCCAGAAGGAAGATGTTCTTCCTGAGACTGACAGTTGTTATGTCTGAAGCTTTGCTCGCCCGTTGCCCAAGCCTTGAGACCGCGTCTCCATTCCACCTCTGACCACTAGGTGGCACCAGAACTTTGAATTACTTAAGATGGAGAAAAACTTTGCGTAACCAGTCTTTAGATGATTTGCTATGGACCCTTCATTAATACCTTCTAAAAAGAATTCACTTCTTTTTACCAATGATCTAGATTATGGTGACTTTTGCCCTTTATTCTTCCTTAGGGTCTGTGCCATGGGGAAGAGCCAGTGAAAAGACATGTGTAGTCCTGACTGGTGTGGCCCATTGAGTTGGGTGCAGTCCTGCAAACCAAGGTTGGATTCCCCCTCAAGACACATGTCCAGGTTGGGGGCGGGGGGGGGGGGGTCCAGGTCCCTGGTGGGGGCGTGTAAGAGGCAACGAACGAGCAGTTGTTTCTCTGACGCATTGATGTTTCTCTCCTCTTTCTCCCTTCACTCTCTGCTCTCTGAAAATAAATTAAAATCTTTAAGAAAAGAAGAAGAGACATATGTAACTCATTCTTTCACCTGCCCCACGTCTTCAGAGCAGCTCCTCTCTGTGCCTCGGCAGTCCCCAGCGACATCGGGGACAACCGGACTGTGTGTTGTCAGGCTTCCCTGCAGACTTGCATGGGTCTGTGATGTGGTCCTGTCAAATGACAAACTGAAATGGAAGGGCAAGTTAAAGGTGTTTGATGGACCAAACGCTAATATTTCAGTTTGATTCAGGTTGATTTACCTAGAAGGGAGATAAAATTGTACCGCTCCTTGGAGTCCTGGGAGCAGTATCAGTCATTCAGTTAGGAAGGTGGCCATCTTTTTCTGAAGATTTTAATCAAGTTATTACCACTTCCAAAGTAAACTTCGTCTAAAGCTTCTTAAAGGCCCTGGCCAACATGACTCAGTTGGTTGGGTGTCGTACTGCAAGCAAAGGGTCACCAGTTCTATTCCTGGTCAGGGCACAGGCCTGGGATGCGGGACTGGTCCCTGGTTGGGGACATGCAAGAGGCAACCAATCCAGGTCTCTCTCCCTGTCTCTCTCATTCCCTTTCCCTCCCTCTAAATAAATAACTAAAATCTTTAAAAGTAATAATAAAGAATAATTTTAAAAAATAAAGCTTCTTAAAGGCAGTCCCTATTGGGCCAGGAGAGTCTGTTTTGCTTTGTTTTGTGGGATCCCCATTGCTATGTGCCTTTTAGCCTTTAGGAACCGAGATGCTGAAATGTTGAAACCTTTTCTGTAATCCCCAGGAATGTGAGCAAGGTAAGGAGACTAAGTCCTAAATACCAGAGCCATCACTGGCAATTGCTGACTTTCAGATGTTGAGATAGTCACCAAAGGCCAGCAAGATCTCAGGACAGGTGGAGCTTTCAAAAGACAAAACGGCAATGTTTATTCTTCCTCCTTTCTCCTCCAACAGCAGTGCCAGTGGGGCCTAGAAAAACTAGGCACAAAGGCGGGAACTCAAGAGCAGGCACAAGCCACCTTAAATAAAGACAATGAAATCATTCACCATATATTTACACTCGCATTATTTAGAGTTGGTCACTGCAAACAGAAGGGTGGACAAGGCAGGCACAGACTTACATTCACAAATGAGTCTTATGGCCCACACTCCCTTTACTGAAGTCACTTACTGGTGGCCTTAGCCTCTGTGGCCCTCAGTTGCCATTTCTCTGAAATGAAGAGGTCTGCCTAATCTGGGCTCCCCAGCTCTGACCAGGAATCAAACTGGCAACCTTTCACTTTGTCTCTTTCCATATGTCTCTTTTTCAGGCAGACTAGCACCCAGCAGGGGATCTCCAAGCCTGGAGGAGGGCTGGGGGAGGAGGCTGCTGGTGCCAGGTCTCACACCATTGTCTTTCTTCCTCCTCATGTGCTGGAATTCCTGCTTGGAAGGGTTAGCCTCTCCCCCTTTTCACCCAGGAAGATGATCGTCTGTACTCTTTTTCCCACTCCATGTCCTTTCTCAATGGGAGATACTGATGTTAGTATCAGTTCCAAATGCATGCTCCCAGCCCTAAAAAGGAAATAAAAGGTGGGACATTTTAATAAGCGGTCCTTTGGCACACACCATCCTGGGGTCCTATGAAAGCATAAATGTGGAAAGTTCGTATAGCATGGGGCAAGAATATCAGCTCTAGAATCAGACACGGGTTCAAATTCACCACTTCCTAGCTGTGTGACCTTGAATTAGAAAATAAATCTCTCTGCCCTGACTCGCGTGGCTCAGTGGGTTGAGTATCCTCCCGCAAAGCGAAAGGTTGCCAGTTCAATTCCTGGTCAGAGCCCATGCCTAGGTTGTGGGCCAGGTCCCCAGTTGGGGGCACGTGAGAGACAGCCAATTAATGTTTCTCTTTCTCCCTCCCTTCCCTTCTCTCTTAAAATAAAAATAAAATATTTTTTAAAAGAAAAGCTTTTAAAAAAAAAAAAGAAGAGAGAATTAATCTCTCTGAGTCTCAGTTCCTTAACCTGTAAAATGAGTTATTGTGCGGGGTGGGAGGGGTGTGGGAGGAGGTGGGGGAGGATGTAAGGGGGATAAATGGAAAAAATACAATAATAAGTAAATTTTAAGGTTATTGTGAGGACTAAATGGCATGGCGCCTTGAATATATTAACTATTCGGTAGAGGCTGGGTCCGCCGTATTATTACCGCTGTTGTCCACGTTCGTGGATTACGCCACTACTATCAAATGAAGCAAGACAGTACATAGCACAAGTCTTATTTGTATCATTTCAGATACTGCAGTGGTTTTTTTTTTTTTTAAGATTTTATTTATTTTTTAGAGAGAGGGGAAGGGAAAGGGAAAGAGAGGGAGGGACCTGGCCAGCAACCCAGGCCTGTGTCCTGGCCCGGAATCCAACCGGGGACCTTCAGGTTTGTAGGCCGGTGCTCAACGCACTGAGCCACACCAGCCAGGGCTGCGGGAGTGTCTTAATAATGTAGTTCTTTTAATAGCAAAATACACTTTTGTCAGGATTAAAAAGGAAGGAGGAAGGTGAGAGAGAAGAAGGAGACAAAAAAAAAAAAAAGAAGAAGGAGACAAAAGAAAAAATAGTCATTGTGGAGTCAAAACTTCAAAGAGGCGGCCCCTTGCATTCCTCTCTATTGCGGCAACTGAGGGAAATGTGAGCACCAACAAGCAAGCCCCAGTGCGCCACCTGCCCGTGCTGTGCCTGAGGGTTTATCGTAAAGGTCGGCAATAAAAAAGATAGGAGTGTCCTCCCTCAAGAGCACAAGGTTATATTTCTAGGACACACCAGCTGTTTCACTCTCTCAATCTGCCTTCAGTGTCAATTATTCCCGTTTCGAAAACTTGAAACTACAGACATTGGCACATGTGCAGGCTAAGACAATTAAGGCGGAATAGTAAGAAGATTGTCGGGATAAACCAGTTCAAATATGAAGAATGTCACAATCACACGTGAAGAATGTTACAATCTATATCTGAGGTCGAAAGCCCACCTGTGCACGGCCCCGCATGCACACGAGGAGGGAGCCCAAAACCAGCTACGCTGACGGAAAATGGTTTTCCGTAGAAGCAAACCCACTTAACTACATTTTTTATGGCCAAAGTGCACTGAAATGTGGTGACTGCAGGAAAGACTCCCTTTACTGCACGTAACTGCAATCCCCCGACAGCTTCTGTGGCCGGTGTTCTGGAAACCGGCTTACAGGAGAACTAGAGTGACGAAAACATTTCCAAATAAACATTGATTCCAATCATAGAATCAATGAACTCCCAAGAACTTCAAAACACCAGTAATACATCTGTGAAATGTTTGATGGACTGAAAAGTCAGAAGTCACATTTCTCTACCCTCCAAAAAAAGCATCGGCTTAGAAAAACAGAAGAGTGACAACGGCAGAGGGCTTAAGACTTTAATAAAGTGAAGAAAGGAAATCCTTCTTCAGCTCTCCTGGTGTTTTCTGTACTGAGCTTGGGGTTGATTCAGGCTGGTGACAGTGGCCAAACAAGGACCTATTAGGTTTTTTGGCTCTGGGATTCTTGTCTCTGATGTTTGATTAAACTTTCTCAGCGACAAATTTACCATTTTTCTTAAAGTGATCTCTAAATAAGCTTTACTCTTTTTCCCTCCAGAGTACTGTTTTTAACTCACTGATACACTGAAAGTCCATTTCTAGATGTTTCTCTTGTACCCTCCATTTGTTTTATTAGCAAGCAAAGCCCTATGAAGGTGGCTTCCCCCAGTTCTCACTCTCAGCCTTGGCTTCATCGGGCCTAGTCTGGCAGTAACAAAGTTCTCTAGTCCCCTTGTCAGATGCAGCTACATGAAGCCAGTCTGCTGGCTGCTCTTGTTAAGGTATTTCTTGGGAAGATATTTCAAATATCTTTTAGAGAACTGTTTCTCAGAAACTGTGATTCAATTCTTGAAGCACTCTCTATGGTCTACATTCCTCAGATTTCCAGTTTTCCACTGACTTTAACCTTCTCCCATAGAAACTATTCAAAATTTGCAAAATCAAAAATTCCATCTTCTACTGGACGAGGAAGCCCGGACCAAACACCCAGGTTGTCGTCCTAGACTCCGGGCAGGCACCGTGCTGCAGGCAGTCTGTGCGGTCAGAGAGCAACTTGGCTCTTTTTAAAAAATTGTTTACGTATTGACTTTAGAGAGAGAGGACGGGAGAGAGGGAGAGGAACATCGATGTGTTGCCCCACTTACCCGTGCATGCGTGGGCTGACTCTTGTGTGCGCCCCGACCGGGATCACACCCACTGCTTTGTCGTTTCCTGTGATGCGCTGACTAACTGAGCTGGCCGGCCGAGGCTGCGGCTTTATCCTGAAGCCTACTTATAAAGTAACAAAAGGAGGAGGAAAAGGCACAAGTAACTTGGGTATCAGTGTATGTTCAATGTATCCAAAATTACCATAACATACAAGCAACAGAAAGCAAAAAATTTATGGAGATAGATTACAGAATTTCTGAGCCCGAGAGAAAGGGTATATGGGAGAATGATAAAAGAATCCTAGAAAGATAGTCAGAACTCAGATACTTAGAACAGAGTCCCAAGCAACCAAGAATCTTAATAAGTACAAATCCATACTTATAACTGCTTCTATCTCTTAAGTATGTACCATGCCCTGGCTGGGTGGCTCAGCTGGTTGGAGCGTCATCCCCTACACCAAAAGCTTGCAGGTTTGATTCCCAGTCAGGCACATGCCTGGGTCATGGGTTCGATTACCATCAGTCAGGGCACGTACAGGGGTGGGGGGTGAGGGGCAGCTGATCAATGTTTCTCTCTGACATCAAAGTTTCTCTCTTTCTCTCTCTCCCTCCCTCTCTCTGAAATTAATAAAAATATATCCTCAAGTGATATTAAAAAAAACTCACTATGTATTATGTGTCAGGCATTGGGCTAACATGTTCATTTCATTTGGTCTTTACAACCTAACAGGAAAGGTGATTATTACCTCCCCATTCCACATGAGGAAGCTAAGGGTTTAGGGAGAAAAGGTAACATACCCAAGATCACACGTAAGTGATGGAGCCAAGATAGAACCCAGCCAACCTGACTCCTCTATCTGACTGCAAGGCCTGCGGCTTCAACCCCGGGCTGTGCCGCATCCGGCCACAGCAACATCAGCGCCTTACTCCCCGGCCTGCACACTCAGCGCCTGGAGGTGCATCACTCTCAGATCATTCATCATGACTCCGTGCATGTCAGGACTTCTGCCAGCCACAGGAGGCTCAACGCCCATCCCTAAGTCTGGCTTACCAATAAAATATTATAAATGAATGAATGGATTAACAAAATAATTATGATAGCATGAATGGGGAAAAGGTGAAAATAAATGAGAGAAAAAGGCAAAGAGGGATGCTAGTATCTGTTGTTTCTGTTTTCTTGAATGGGTAGTTGTAAGAGATGATGTGATAAAACTCTATAGAAAATGCTATACCAATATCTCAGTTACTACAATAATTCTACACATGAATCCAAAGTATATTAGAAAATAATATTAGAATACAGTGGAATACTAGCTCAAATATACATTTGAGAAATTACTGTGTGATGCCCTGGCTGGTGCTGCTCAGTGGGCTGGGTGCCCTCCCACAAACTGGAGGATCACGGGTTCAGTTCCTCGTCGGGGCACGTGCCTGGGTTGTGAGCCAGGTCCCCAGTTGGGGGCGTGTGAGAGGCAACCACACATCGATGTTTCTCTCCCTCTCTTAGTCCCTCCCTTCCCCTCTCTCTAAAAGTAAATAAATAAAATCTAAAAATGAAAAAGAAATTAAGGTATGATGCAAACAGTGGAGAAATGATGTTGATTTAATAAAGGAAATGGGAAAACTTGAACTAGTTAATGCTTGGAAAAATAGTCCAGCTCTTACCTCAACACTTAGGCTGAAGTAAATTTCAGATGGATTAAAAGTTTAAACATGAAAAGCAAAGCCGTGAGTGTACTTGAAGAATCTTCATGACCTGAGATTAGGCAATGGATTCTTAGCTATTACATTAAAAGCACGAGCAACCAAAGGAAAAAAATAGATAAATTGGACTTCAAAATTAAAACCTTTTGTGTATCAAAGGACACTAGCAAGTGAAGGGACCAAAGTTTTCATACTGAAGCTGCTTTTGGGGATATTGATTTTAGCCTGTTTATTAAGTCAGCCCTGGCTGGCGTGGCTCAGTTGGCTGGAGCAGCGGCTGAAGCCCAAAATGTCAGGGGCTCAGTTCCCAGTGGGGGCACATGCCTAGGTTGTTGGTTTGGTCTCTGGTAGGGAGCCAGCCAATCAACGTTTCTCTCTCATATCAATGTTTCTCTCCCTCTGTCTCTCCCCCTTTCCCTCTCTCTAAAAAATAAAAATAAAAAATCAGTGTGCACACTCTCGGGTGAAGATTTAAAAATAAAAGAGTAATGACTCATTTATTGCTTTGGTTGTCTGAGACCAGCATAATACTTATTCAAATGCTTCTCTGAGAGTAAGAAACTGAAAGCCAAACCTTTGATCATAGAGCAGAAACAGCCTCCATATGTCGGCAACTTCTCTCCAATTGGTCTGATCAGAAAATACTGAGCAAATTATGAATTCTTCAAGACAGTTGCTGTTGCCTCATCCACTTCAACAATTTCTCCTTCCTGAAGGGTGCATCAAAAACACACATTAAGAAATGCCACTTTAGCCCTGGCTGGTGTGGCTCAGTGGACTGAGTGTCCACCTGCAAATCAAAGGGTTGCCAGTTCGATTCCCAGTCAGGGCTCATGCCTGGGTTGCAGGCCTGGTTCGCACAGTAGGGGGCATGGGAGAGGCAACCACACATTGATGTTTCTCTCCCTCTCTTTCTCCCTCCCTTCTTCTCTCTAAATATAAATAAGTAAAAACTTAAAAAGAAAGAAAAGAAATGCCACTTTAGTCTCGACAGAAGGAAAACATCCAGAAGTTTTACTAAAAATGCCATTTCAGGATACAAGACTACATGGTATTCACTCATGTTCAGACCTTGCTGCCAGTTTCATGCCTATTTCCAGATGGAATTGACTAGTGTCATATCAGTTTTTCTTGGTGGCAACACAGAAAAAGGATTCATACTCATTGCTCCAAGATCTAATGTCTCCAAAGAGACAGCTGTAGAAAACACTGAGTTTCACCTCGTTCATCACTAAAATGAGGGCTTTAGACTGGTGATTTTAAAGTGTCTCCCTGACTCCCAGCATGCCCGGGAAAGTGTGTGAAGGGCCCATGCCTTGGAAACCAGGGGTGAGCGCTGGAGAGTCTGGGCTACCATCAGATAAACTGCTTTTGTCCCTCATATATTGAAGTTATATAAGGCAATCCCTGACATAGTAGGTATTGGTGTTTTAAATAAGGTGTTGCTTCAAAAATAATTCTGCTATTAGGCCCTGGCCAGGTTGTCAGTTGGTTAGAATGCTATCCTAATGCACCAAGGTTGTGGGTTTGATCCCAGTCAGGGCACACACAAAAATCAACCAATTAATGTCTCTCTCTCTCTCTCTCTCTCTCTCTCTCTCTCTCTCTCAAATCAATAAATAAAAAATAATTCTGCTATTAAAAGTGGCTTTTTTTTTAAGCCACTAGACCAGAGCAATGGGTTTAAAAGCTCTTCCCTTTCTGACTCCGGGAATCTATTGGATCAGGCAACATGTCACTGGGCTGTGCACCAGTGAAAAAGCATTAATGACTCCACTACCCTGGGAGTAGTTGAGAAATTTGAAGATGCTATTTGGAAACAAGAATGAGAAGGAAAAAGAGAAGAAGGAGGAATGAAGGAAGGAAGAAAGGGAGGAAGGAAGGAAACAAGGAAGCAGTAAGTCCTTCCACCTTTGAAAAAGGATGGCTGTATCTTCTATTTGCTGAGTTCCCAGTATGTACAAATGTTTTGCTATAGTATTGCTTACCTTTCTAAGAATTCTGTAAAGGAGGCATTGTTTATCCCTACTTTTATAGTGGAACAAACTATCTTAAAGAATTTTGATGACTTCTTCAAGTTTACTCCAGTAATAAATAATAGAGCCAGAATTTGAACCCACACATCTGGAAAGCCTGTACTTTTCCATTTTCAGAGTATAAAACCTGCTCTACTTTTGATGGGGGAACTCAAGGCTTGGAAAATTTTAGTTTTAGGTAGTAGTTATTAAGTAGTAGGTGATGCATGTAAAAAGCTATTGTTTCAGGAACTGAGGGCACAGCCCTCCCAGACTCCAGGAGCCACAGGCAAGTCAACCTTTGAGCTCCAGAAGACACCATAAGCCATCAAGATAGCACCTGACCCATTGCTTCCCAGGGACAGACATCCCCACAGGCCAGGAAACAGATAAAGAATATCACCCAAGACACAGGACTCAGGGTCCAGGTAGAACATTACCAGAGGGCAGGCCAGGAAACAGATAAAGAACATCATCCAAGACACAGGACTCAGGGTCCAGGTAGAACATCACCAGAGGGCAATTGCTGGACTGAAGCTTTTATCTAACTAACCTCCTTCCTGAATTCCAGTTCCCTTACCTACACTTTCTTTTCCCTTGAATTCCAGTTCCCTTACCTACACATTTTCCTGCTGATAAGAAAGGCTAGCTTGAAAGGAAATGTGAGACAGTCTGTTAGGGTGCACAACCCCCTGTCTTCTCAGATCACTGGCCATCTGATTAAGGCGCCCATGAAGGTTCAATCCCTGTCTCTACTTACTGGTTCTGGTGGTGCCAGGCAGCACTAATGCTGACCTTTCCAGTTTCACTTGGGCCCTGGCCAGTTTGCTCAGTTGGTTGGAGCATCATCTCCCAACACCAAAGTTGAGGGTTCGATCCTGGTCAGGGCACACACAAGAACCAACCAATGAGTCAGGAGGTGGAGGGATTGAGCAGAAAGGAAAAAGGACGCATGGACATGGACAACAGTGTGGCAACTGTTGGCAGGGGGCAGCTCTAAGGGGGATAGTGGTAATGGAAAAATGCGATAATAACAAAGAATAAACCAATGAATGCATAAGAAAGTGAAAGAAGAAACTGGTCTCTCTCTCTCTCTCAGAAATTTTTATTTACCTTAAATGTGAACCTTGCATCCAATATTAGTTATTTTTCATGTCCTGTGAGTCCTCCATTGTAAATGATGTGGCATCTTCTGGCTCGTTCTGTCTTAAGGAGTTTGAAGAGGCAAAACGTGCAGAAGCAAAATGATAGTCATGTAAAAACAGAGCTGACTCGTGGTTCGGCTCCAGCACTCGGACAGTTATTGGGGTGCTCGGCAGATGAACAGCACACATGTTATGAGGGTGATTTTCCTTGAACGCTGTCAGTTTTCTTTCTGGGCGCCTCACTCCATTCCCTAACTTGAAAGTGCTTTATTAATACCAAACCCTGGGAGGGTGCCATCAAACAGAAGGCGAAATGGACCTTTCCAAAGGACACAAAGTCTCCCTCCGGGAGACTCACTCAGTAGACACTGGCTCCTCACCAAACTGGAACCGTTCTGAGTATAGTCGCACTAGAGTGCTCCTCAGCGACCACTCTCGTTTCTCGTTGTGAATTGTAACAAAATCGGCAGTGACCAGACATGGAGGGCAGAACCCAATTTTGGGGGCATCATGACAAGACGCTTCCAGTACAAAGCACCCCCCAGGCACTCACCTAAAAAAGGAGAGATCACAGAACAAGCAGTACAACCAGGTAGCAAGGGAATTACTCTTCTACGTAATTGATTAGGATATGGTATTACTTGAAACATAGGTCCTAGAAAGAGCACCTGAGTGTCGTCCACCTGAAGGTCTAGCAAGCCACAGTTAAACTTGGGAATGCTAGCTAATGGTCTCCGGGGACCATTCCTCAGGACGTCACTAAGGTAGTGATCCCACCCCACTGGGATCATAATGCTCGTGTATGTTGTATTAGGTTGCATTCTGAACAGTACTCTCCTATGTGAGTATTGTGAAAAGGCAGAAAGGAAGAATTACAGCTCAGACCGAGGTGGCTCAGTGGGTTGGGCGTCATCTTGCAAAGCAGAAGGTCACCAGTTCATTCCTGGACAGGGCACATGCCTGGGTTATGGGCCAGGTCCCCTGCTGGGGCGCATGTGAGAGGCACCTGATCAATGTTTCTCTCTCTCACATGGATGTTTCTTTCCCTTTCTTTCTCCCTGCCATGTCCTCTCTCAAAAAATAAATAGATAAAATCTTTAAAAAATGAAATAAAAATTACAAAATAGCCTTTTAGTTCCAGGTTAATTTCATAACGATCTGCTACTACAGAAATAACTACCACTAATGTTAGGAAGGAACTTCGTAGTTTTTTTAATTTATTACACTAAATTACAAACAACCGAGTAATCACCAATAGAGAAATGGTCAAATAAAGTATGGTACAGCTGTACGATACAGTTGTGTAACGGAAACATTGAAAACATTTCTAAATGTATGGGCTTAGAAACTATGCTAAACAGCCCTGGCTGGTGTGGCTCAGTGGACTGAGTGTCCACCTGCAAACCAAAGGGTTGCCAGTTCGATTCCCAGTCAGGGCTCATGCCTGGGTTGCGGGCCTGGTTTGCACAGTAGGGGGCATGCGAGAGGCAACCACACACTGATGTTTCTCTCCCTCTCTTTCTCCCTCCCTTCTTCTCTCTAAAAATAAATCTTGAAAAAGAAAAGAAAAAGAAAATGTACTAAATAAAATTTGAATACTAAATTCTATATATTGCATGTTTCCAATTCTATTACATACACAGAGGGGAAAAATAAACCTAAAAGAATATATATCAGAATGTTAAAGAGATTATTGCTGGGCTATATCATTAGTAGTAATTTTGTCTTTTGCTTTTTGTATTTTTCAACTTTTTAACAATATCCAGTTCTTATTTTATAATGAGGAAAAAGTTAACATTTTAAAAGTAAGAACTTTTCATTTCATAGTTAGGCAGACCACGCACATGCATTTATCTCCTCAATTCCCAGAGACTGCATTACAAAGACAATGGAGGAAGCAACGGCACAAGAGGCCGAGGGGGAACACAAGGGGCCGAGGGGGTATCATTCCCGCAGCGGCTGCCTTCATTTCCACACTGCAGTTTTCAAAGTATTTTCCACATTTATTATCCCATTTAATTGTCATAAAAGTCCTATAAACAGATTGTAGTATTATCTACATTTTTACAATTTGGAAAACGATTCAGGGAGATTAATTATATTGCCCAAGGTCACACCACTCTAAAGGGGCAGAGGGAGAATGCAACCCAGGCCTCCAGACCTAACCCCCCATGTGCTCCCACATCACAAAGCCTTATCTGGGTATTAGCAGAATGGCACTGTGTACAGGAACAAGTAACAACCTTAAAACAAACCAAAAAAAAATAACAAAACAAAAAGACATCTACCCCCATAAAACTTTGTGTGTTCTGATTGCGTCTGGCAATTCAAGGCTAGCAGAGACGTCACTGAAATATAGCTCCCCATCATGCTGAAACAGCATTAGTCCAAACAAGGTTAGAGATTACATTAGTCCCAGAGAGCGAAGAAAGGAATGAGGGGAGAAAATCAATTTTAACACCCAATGAGGGCGGCGGGGTGGGGGTTGGGGGGGGCGGGGGGTGTAAGTGCTTGAGCTGATACTCTGTAAATGAAAGGACCAAAGATTTGCCATCCTGAAGCTGTCTTCTTGGGATTTGGTTTTAAGGTCTTTATTAAGAAAAAAAAGGACTCAGGTTGGGGGGAGTGGAGGGAGGAAAATGGAGACAACCGTACTTGAACAACAATTTTTTTTAATGTTAAAAATATGGAAAAGAAAAAAGAAAAAAAAGACTCAGAAGGAAACTTTGATCCTTCCCGCCTCCACCAAGAGATTCAGATAGAAAAACCTACCAGGAACAGACAGCGCAGGAAAGTCCTCGCTAGACAACTCCAAACAACTGGGCACAGGGGCTATCCAGCTAACAGGCAGCTTCCCAGCCCCTCGTTCACCACTCAATTCAAATCAGGCTACAGTGGCTTCCTAAACTCTCCCTCCTGACACAGGTTTCTCAGCTTGTTAGCCCAGCCTAGAAGAACTTAGGAGATGGGAAGGAAAGTATTAACATTCTTTTAGCCCCACATGAACAAGTAACAGCTGCCCACCTAGTTAAAATCAATAGCCAAGTGCCAAGACTTCTTTTTCAGTGCCCTATCTGACAGGTGATAAGATGGCTTTGCAGGAATGTCTCTCTCCTAAATAAGGATACTCAGGTTACCTAAATTTTGAGCCATCCTAAACCAAATGCAGCCCCAGACTGTTGTGTAACTAACAGAAAAGTAAATAGCATTCATAAACTACCCTCCTTCAAAAATCATGTAGCTTTTTGTAATGCTATTGTCACAGGTGGGCACAGGTAATCAGATTCTGGGTGATCGTGAACAATGAATTGAATCAAACACTCTGCCAGAGTTTATGGCAGAGAGAGAGCAGATTTATTGAGCGATAGTACACTCTGCAGAACGTGGGAGTGGGGCAACTCTGAGCAGCGACTGACCTTCAGTGGCCGGAGGGATTCTGTTCTTATAGGGCGGGTATTTCCTGGCTGGTTTGGGGGGCTTTTATTATACGTGTACAAGTTATGTTATTTTTAAGCTACTGCACATGCGATCTTCCGTGATTTTCTTGATTGCCCACCGGGGAAGAGGGGCCTCACAATGATAATTTATTATAATGATATTGTAATGAAGCAGGGGTCCTGCAGCATCTTCTGCGTAGGTACAGCCCTGACTCACCGTGATTCAGCACTTTTCCAGAAAGCAGGGACAATGGGTGTTACAACAGGGTCTCTGTCCTGTACCAATGTCCCCTGTCCTAGGCCTGAGGTGCCTCTGGACTCTTCTCATTCCTGAGGAACCGGTCTCAGAACAGGGTGTCTGCTCTGTATTCATGTCCTTTGCCTTAGTTCCCCGGGCCCCTCTGGAGTTTCCTCACTCCTGACTATCTCCTGCCTCACTATTATGTACTTTTATAATAATACATCTTTTCGATGTTGTCCTTAATATCTCAGGCATGTAACTGAGCAGGAATTTTAAGATTTTATTCAGCTAATTTCAAGAGTATGAAAGTCTGGTTCCAACAATAATGTTGCTACCTGCCTCCCTCCTCTCTCCCACGCTCAACTTTTTCCCAAGGTAAGGGAGATGGACAGTGCGTAGAATCTCAACAAAGTGTTAACAGGTTTTGAGTGCGGGGGAAATTTCAGGCATGCCTCTTTATTTGTTCGTACTCTGATGTTCCTGCAACAGAATGACCTGGGACCAGACGCCTCCTACACACGGCCTGTCTTATCCCACACGTAAACAGGCTAAGTTCCTCAAGGCAGTTTATTGGGAGTGTCACTTGGGCATGATTTGACAACTCACAGGAAAAAGAGCAGCACAGAATCCTGTAATTTGCTACGAAAATAACATTAAAGATAACAGGTCATTGTGTATTGTATGAGCAGACTCAGTCGTCTCCCTGGTCTTTGGGGCTCGTTGGTTTAAGTTCAAAATAAGTTCTCTCTTCAGCCAGACCAGCTCCTTCCCTTAAGTCATGCTAAGTTTAGTTTATCCCCCTAAATGACAGTCGATCCAGCCAATTGTGGTGACATTTGCGTGCTCAGTAAAAAATGGGCTGTACTCCTAACAGTAAGGACAGACACCTACATAACATCCTAATTCTCACTTTTGGCTCCAGACTCTCCCCACTTCTCCATGCAGCCAGGAATAAAAGCCACCTTCGTGCCAGGAAGCCGTATTTTTCCAGGAGATATTCAATATACTTTTTAGTCACTTCTATCTCAGAAAAGAAAAATATAGATTTGAAAATTAACACTTTAAAAAATACACGACATTTTCCCCTAAAAAGCTCCCATTACTAATGGAATCTATTTCCCCCAGACTACTTCCGATAAGTACACAAGGTTCCTCTGGGCAGGCAGGACACACCACAGCCAGGGACAACTCAGTGAGGCCTTCCCTGCTCAGTCCACGGATCTGCTCGAATAAGCTCTTCATTCACTAACTAAATCTTGGCAGGAGGCGGCAGCAGGAAAGAAAAGATCAAACTCCATTGGGTCACCACGATATTCATATACCAGCTCAAACCTCTGACTGTCCTGCCAGAGGAGCCCCCTAATTGTCAAAGCGCTCAGCTTCCGAGGCAAAAGGCATGAGCAGCACAGATACGCGTGGCTGGTGTGCCTCTGTTGGCCGGGCTTTGTCCCACTAAGCAGAAGGTCGATTCCTGGCACACACTTGTTCAGGGCACATACCTGGGCACATGCCTGGGTTGCAAGCCAGTCCCCACCAGGGCATGTGCTAGAGGCATACGATTGATGTTTCACACATCAACATTTCTCCCTCTTTCTCCCTCCCTTTCCCTCTCTCTAAGTATGTACAAGCTTTAAAAAAAAAAAAATTCTCCTTGAAGAATCACATAGGAAACAATTTTATCTCTAAATGAATGCTTTTGAGAATTTTTTCCTCCAAATCACTGTCTTGCCTGACCTGTCAATCCCAGGAACATCTCCACTCTCACAGGAGCCATCTAAGGGCACGGTGATCTCGGCTACTTTCACTGCTCCGGCACAAGGAAAACGCAGGACAGGATTTCTGTCCCCTGGGTGCACTTAACTGGGGCGGCCCAACACGAGCACAGGAAACCCTTTCCATTCTGCACTGACAGACTGAGAGGCACAGGCTAGCAGGTCCTGCGGTGGTGTGGGGAAGAGCGTGCTCCAGAACTGGAGAAGCTTCTCAACGCAGGCAGGGGGTCAGTGAAGTGCTGCATGCGCAGGAGGTGGGAGGTGGAAGGGAGAGGGGGCATTTCAGGTAAGGGCAGGCTGGCGGGCAGCAGTCACATGGGCGGCTCTGCAAGCAGGAGGCAGGGAAAGGTCTGGCGACAGGAGTTACTGCATCGGCAGGAACCAAGGTCGCTTAGGGAGGAGAGCCAAACTACTGGACAATCTTTTTTCTTTTTTTAAGATTTTATTTATTTGTTTTGAGAGAATGGGGAAGGGAGGGAGGGGGACATCAATGTGAGAGAGAAACATCATTCAGTTGCTTCTCACATGCATCCCAACCAGGAACAAACCCACAATCCAGGCAAGTGTCCCAACCAGGAATCGAACCTGCGATCTTTAGCTTTGTGGAACAACACCCAAGCAACCGAGCCACACCAGTTAGAACTGGATGGTCTAGAATGTCAGGTCCAAGGAGTGTGAATGTATCCTGTGAGTAAAGAGGGGGTGGGGAGCCACCGGCAGTTGTTACACAGAGTGGTGAGATACCCAGTGCTGTGGTCCCCAGTCCTGTGACAAACAAGGCAGGCCGGAGGAGATGAGTCGGCTCCCTAGCGACCAGCACCACTGTGCTTTGAGAAAGCTGATATCTGGGGTCTTGATGGGGGCAGCACTGGACACTCTACCCCACCTCAAGGCTGCTTCTTCATGTACATCATGCAGGTCTTCCCTAGTGTGCCTGGGGGCCCAACTGGCTGCAGTGACACTGGCGTTAGTCTGGAGGTGCGCCGATTTCTCTAGCACCTGCCTGTGGCTGTGGTGGGTCTGACCCAAGGGTGGGGTGAGTGGGGAGAAGGAAGAAATACTGCAGCTGAGGTCTGCATACTGCAGGCAAAGCTCTACACCCGGACTCTGCCCTGCCCCAGGCCTGGGGGCATGGGTATGGGCCAGATCTTCTCAGGCCTAGGGCGCCCCCCCCCAGCCTAGGCTACACCTTTGGCCATTCCTCACTGCTTTCTCCTGCAAGTTCTTCCAGATGTTGGTGGAGGCAGGGGGGGCACACTGCCTAGAGGAGGAAAAGGTGGCTGAAAGCAAAGGGTGTGAGCAGGAACCTAGGGGAAAGGGTGTGCTGGGGTAGACGAGGGGGTTTAAAAGGTAGGTGGTAGGTCTGAGTGTTAGCAGGGGTTGGCGGAGTAGTCAGGGAAAGGAGCTGGGGGCCTGGGCCAGGAGGCAAGGAACAGCACACTCACTGTCTCCTGGGTCTCGGATTCCAGGACTCCAGTCCCCCAAAGCCAGCTCCAGAGACTGAGCTCACCTGAGATGCCATCCAGAGTAGGCAAGCTGAGCTGGGTGGGCTTCAAGCTAGCACCCAGCCCCTGGCAGCCAGCTGCTTGCCAAGGACTGCTCCTAGCTTGCCACTCCAGCGCCAACTTACTCCATGCTCTGGCCCCGCTGGGCCCAGTGCCACCTTGGCTGTCTTTAATTTTTACAACCAGAAAAGGCTACTACTACTAATTATTATCTCCCTTTATCGCTCACTGTGATTTTCATTTTATAAATCTCATATTCTGACTTAAATGAACACCCACATATGCAATGATTTTTGCCCATCTTGGAAATGAACTTGCCTTTTCTCAATCCACTTTTCAAAGTCGGGTTTATTGAGATATAATTTACATTTGGTAAAATTCATCTTTTTAAAAAGATTTTATTTATTTATTTTTAGAGAGAAGGGAAGGGAGGATGAAAGAAAGGGAGAGAAATGTCGATGCAAGAGAGAAACATCAACTGGCTGCCTCCCACCTGACCGGGGACCAAACCCACAACCTAGGCATGTGCCCTGACGGGGAATGGAACTGGCCACCTTTCGCTTTGTGGGAAGACACCAACCCACAGAGCCACAGCGGCCAGGGCAAAATTCACCTTTCTTTAGAGTGCATTTCTGTGAATTCTTCGAAAAGTGCTCTTGCCCAAAAATGTGTCCTCCTGCCCTTTTGCACTAACAGCCTCTCTGTTGAGGAAAGAATGTCCAAACCTATAGAAAAGGTTTATCAGAGTTTATTTGAGCCAAGTTTCTGAAGACATGCCCACAGCAAGATCTCAGCAGACTGGGAAAATGCTCTTGAAAATGGCCGTTTTGAGTTGCTTTCATGAATTTAGAATCAAAGGAGAGAACATTAGAAAGGTACCTGAAATCCACTGGCAATAGATTAAGGAGGTAGGGAAAAGCAAAGTGGGGAAATCTCTAGAATGGATAAAAAGCAAAATGGAGCAACACAGACCGCTTTCACACTGGTGGAGAGAGGACACTTAATAACTAGCGTTTACAGACACAGATACGGTATGCAGGGAACGTGGTATCAGTGAAGGGTTCTGTGGTATCGGGTTGTGGTGGTCTTGTGCTCTGGTGCCGCAGTTGTGTCTGCAAGAAAAGAAGATTATTCCAACCCTGACCAGTATGTCTCGGTTGGCTGGGGATCATCCCGCAAAGCGAAAGGTCACAGTTTCGGTTGCCGGTCAGGGAACGTGCCTGGGTTTCATTTCTGATCCCCAGAAAGGGTGCGTAGGAGAGGCAACCGATCGACATCTCTCTCTCACACCAGCGTTGCTCTCCCTCTCTTTCTCCCTCCCTCCCCCTCTCTCTAAAATAAATAAAATCTTAAAAAAAAAATAAATTGTGGCAAAATACATGTAACATAAAACCACCTTAAACATTTTAACAAAAAGAAAGTGACTCTGACATTTCAAAGGTATGTTATCCTAGATACACAAGAATAGACAGGGCTCGCTTAAGGCAAAGATCCGATCTTTGCTAAGGCAGGCCTGGAATGTGACCACCTCCTGTGACCTCCCAGCCAGGAATCTCTGATCTAACCATCCTCTGTGGTTTCTTTCAGTCACTGAGCTTGTCAAGCCTGGTGTGTGCTCCCCACCCTCACCCCTGAGCTTCTCAGGTTTACTACATAACCCCTTTTTTGTTTACACCTCCCCTCGCCCCCAAAACCACCACAGGTCTGTTCTCTCTCCTTTTCCAGAATGTCGGAGAGATGGAATCAATACAATATGCAGCCGTTCTCAGTCAATTCTGAATTTTAATTAGGAAAGCAACGTTTGCTCCATTCATGCTTAACCTCTAGTAATTTTTGATCAATTCACTTGTGTGTCTACTGGGTGTTATCATTTCATCTTACAGAAAGTTACATTTATTTGTTTTTCTTCCACTCTTATATTTGTATATCTTATTTCCTTTTGTGGTTGTAACAAGCATATCTGTTCTTTAGGACAGTAAGGAGACAGACACAGGATTCCAAGTGAAAGGCTATCTAAATAGAAGATTTACTAAATTATACTCATTTTAAAAAATATATTGATGGCAGAGAAAGAAACATCGATTTGTTGTTCATTTATTGGTTGATTCTTGTGTGCGCCCTGACCAGGGAGCAAACCCCCATCCTTGACGCATCGGGACAACACTCTAACCAACCAAGCTATCCAGCCTGGGCCAAATTATACTCATTTTTAATTTCATTTACCAATAACAATTTTCCCTAATGTCAGTCAGTTGTTGTTAAACATTAATAGGAAGGTGTTGTGTTTTTATTTTCTTAACAAATTAAATCCATGGAAAAAATCCTTGTTGAAATATTTTTATAAATATTTCCAACTATGAAGTATATAAAAGTTTTTTTTTATATATATCTCTTTTTTGGGCAATCACATAACTCTCTTAAATATTAGTTTACAAAATACTCTCTCCATAAAATTAGTTCCTTTAGAGAAGCACTTTCTCACTCCTTGTTAAAGTGGTATCTTCATCATCTTGAAGGGTCAGTTAGTGGGATGTTAGGAAAGGGCTCTGTCGTTTCCACTGTTCACTTGTGCTTGCTTTATTGTATTATCTCCAATTAGTGGTTATTCACAAGAATCATTTGATAAGCCTTAAACCCACTTAACAACACACAGATAAACTGCAATAAAGCAAATCACTGTCAATTCAGATTGAGTCATTTCCCTCAAGATCTAGTGTGCAGGGCTGATTCTGGACCACATTGCTTGAGACCATCATTCATTCTGGTCGGTCGGTGCCTTGGCTACAGTTTTTGTTGTTCTTGTTTAATATCACCCCTGCTGAGTGACAGGTACACTGTGTAGATCAGTATGCTCCATACTGACCAAATCAGAGCTCTTATGTCAAGCCATATTTTGAATATTAGCAAAAGCTAATTTTATTTTTTTAAGATAAAAAATAAATGTGCACAGAAATTTTCATATTTTCTTCCTTTACCTCCAAGGATGGCCTTGTGTGTACCTCCACACATCCTACCTTGGAATATACTCGTCTGACAATTATAGGATAGTTCAGAAAGTCAGCTTTTGGTTCTGTACACAGAAATAGTTCAAGAAGTAGTGCTTTCTGCCCTGGCTGGTGTGGCTCAGTGGATTGAGCACTGGCCTATGAGCCAAAGGATTGCAGGTTCAATTCCCAGTCAGGGCACATGCCTGAGTTGCGGGGCCAAGTCCCCAGTAGGGGGCCCACGAGAGGCAACCACACATGGATGTTTCTCTCCCTCCCTTCCCCACCCTCTAAAAATAAATAAATAAAATCTTCAAAAAAAAAGAAGTCGGGCTTTCCAAAATGGCCAGCATCCCTAGGTAAAGGATTCCCTGAACAATGGAAGCATTCAAGCAGGAGCTAGATGTCTACTTGCCAGAGATGCAGAGCTGGGACAAACAAACTGGACTCAATTACTCCCAACATCCTTTCCTTCATATTAACGTTAAAACGTTAAATACTAGAAATAATAGGCAGCAACCCTTGTTTCTATTTATAAGGAAAGTAACAAAATAGACAGCTAAGCTAGTAGTCAAAAGACCTACTTAAGCTCAGTGACCTTCGGTAAGTCATTTCATCTTCCTGGCTTTAGTTTTTCATCTGTAAAACATGGGGCCAGAATTTAATCACTTTCTGAGGCCTCACACCACTAATATGCTGGGCTTCTATGATTCTTTCTTCTTCACCAAATATTATATGTTGGTTCTTAGATTTTAAAGCATACTCTTTTAGAAACAAATTTCTTTAATTTTAATAAGAAATAGAAGTTAAGCCCTGACTGGTGTGGTTCAGTGGATTGAGTGTCGACCTATGAACCTAAAAGTCACCAGTTCGATTCCCAGTCAGGGCAAGTGCCTGGCTTGTGGGCCAGGTCCATAGTAGGGGGCATGCAAGAAGCACCCACACATTGCTGTTTCTCTTCCTCTCATTGTCTCTTCCTTCCCCTCTCTCTAAAAGTAAATAAATAAAATCTTTAAAAATAATAATAACAGTAACTTTTTAAAAAAAAGTACAAGTTGAATTTTTCCAAATGACTTTTTGATGTATATTACAGAAACTTTATTGTTTCTTAATGTAATGTATTTTGCAGCTGTTATATCAACTTTGTAATTCTAGAATTATTGTGGCACTTCTCCAAAATATTTCTCTATTAAACTATTCTGACATTTTATTATGACTTTTGCATCTATGTTCATAATTAAGAATCTCCTAATTTTTCTCATGTTACTTTTTTTTTAAAGACTTTATTTACTTATTTTTTGAGAGATGGGGAGAGAGGGATAAAGAGAGGGAGTGAAACATCAATGTGTGGTTGCCTCTAGCACGCCCCCTACTAGGAACATGGCCTGCAACCCAGGCATGTGCCCTGACTGGGAATCGAACTGGCAACGCTTTGGTTTTCAGGCCCATGCTCAATTCACTGAACCACTCCAGCCAGGGCTCTTTTTATTTTTTTAAGAAAAGCCACATTAGGTCAGCAAATAACTTGGGTATCTTACTATCATTTTCTATACTTTACAAGTGTATGAAAATATTTTCTTTTGACAGTTTAGAAAAGTCTCAGGAAAGCCATCACAAGCAAATGACATTTTAATTGGTTATTTTTGACAATCTGTGGATTAATTCTCCTAACCAATCTCGACATATTCTCTTTTAAATTTCAGTTTTGTAATATTATATTCTTACAAGAGCCAAACATTTTGATACTAGTAATCAAATTTTTAGCATGAAGCTGATAACTCTTTCCAAATATAACTGATTCATTTTATATATCTTCTATGCAGCTATAAACTTATTAATTTGTCTTTATTATTAAGCTGACAATTTTTATCTGTAAGATCCAATTCATGGTTTCATATGTTTTTCAAATTGTTGTCATTCATGCTTGGTTTTCTTATTCCATTTTGATTTCTTTTGTTTTCTTTCTAAATTCTAACCACAAACCCCTTAAAAAAAAACATTTATTTCTACCCTTACCCCTAACACAGAGATTTAAAGCATATTTTTTTCTTTATACAAATGCTTTGGTATCATCACATAAATTTTCTTGCATAGAATTTGAATTTTCATTAGTTCACAAATATTATCCCTCCAACATATCCTCTGCAACGCAGAATTACTTAAAGAGGTCGTTTTCATTTCCATTATGTCTGATCACCATTTAATTCTATGTAACCTGTCTATTTCTATGAGAAACAAGCTGTCACCCTGGCTGGTGTGGCTCAGTGGGTTGAATGCTGGCCTGACCGAAGGATCACTGGTTCGATTCCCATGCCTGGGTTTGGGCCAGCTCCCTGGTTGAGGATGTGTGAGAGGCAACTGACTGATGTTTCTCTCCCTCTCTCCCTCCTTTCCCTCTCTCTAAAAAAATAAATAAAATCTTTAAAAAAGAACTATCAAATTATGTTTGTATTTCAGTCTGGTCTCACATTTCTGGGTACTTCTGTTTCATGTAGTTTGGCATTATGCTCTTTAAAATGACTGAATTCAATGCTACTAGGTTTTCATTATTTAATGTAAATTTTATCTTTACATTAATCTTATTTACCATTAACACTTTGATTGTGACATTTATTTTATCAGGTATAATGCACGCGATCACTGCTGCTTCGTATTTGTCCCAGCATGACAGAGCACACTTGTATTTCAATTTGTTTCTCGTTTTAAGTATTTCTTTGCGACTAAGATCCTTAGATGGTTGGACTTTTGCTTTCTAAATTGGAGACCTTTTTAAAAATCAGGCCTTAGATTTTCTAAGTAGATCATCCTACCGTATGATAATAATAATTTTGTCCCTTCACTGCTATAAGTTACACTTATTTTTAATTTCTGTCCTAGGCATAACCACCAACAAAATGTTGAGCAGAAACAGTGATAGTAATATCCTCGGATAATATTTCAAATGTTGTAGTCTTTTTTTTTTAAGTATTTCCAAGGTTTATTATGTCTGAAATGTTGTACTCTTAATTTGCTCTAAGTTTGCAACCCTTCTTTTTAAGTTAAATTGAACTTGCTTATATTTCATAATTATAACAAAAGCTCATAGAATAAACGCAAAAGTGAATTCCTTCACACCTCATTTGTTTTTTCACCCTTAAGTTAACATGTACATGTACGATGAAGGGTAAATGCAATCTGATGTGATCAGTCAACCTGATGACATGTAATATGAATTAAATTGGACTCATTTTTTCCCTTCCAGTGAAAACTTCATTTTCTTATGTCAGATTTCCCCCGGTCCCTTCGTAAATTAAGAACTGAAGTGGAACAGGAAAGAATCCCATTTCAAATTCAAGCAAAGATACTCAGACTGCACTATGGACAATGGGAACGCCATTTCACAAGATGAATTCAATGACCATAGGTAAACTGAATACAAACATAAGGTTTTCCCCGAGGCACACCCCACACTGCAATCACTCACAGTAACTCAACCGCCTTGGCATTTGGCAATGCCACACAAGTGCATCTGCTGATTACTAGCAATATTACAAAATAAACCCAAGGCCACATGATCAAAAGAGTCACAACAACAAAGAAACCCTAGGAATGCAGGTCAAGGCAGGAGTCTGCAGCTGGCCAGATATGATACAATTTGCCTAGTTTTCACTTAGGTATTTGCTATAATGAATAAAATAAGTATCTCCCGAGTTACTAGCAAACAAGTATTACCCATCACCATTCTTTGACCAGAAAATTAAAATATTTCCTGAATTTATGATTAAAATAAAAAAATTCTTTAAAAAGAATATTAATCATTCTGTGTTCACAACAGCAGCTCTATTTCTGAATTTAAAACACTACTGGTATTTGCTTAAGAATCACACATAGACGATACAGCTTTTGACATTAAAGTTCTCGGGGGAAAACTAAGACATCTTTTAATTTTGCTTTAACATCAAACTAATAGAGCACCTTAAAACAATAGAGCAACTTAACAATCAAGAAGAGCACAGGTTAGTCTGATTCAAGAAGTGCCTCCAAAATTCAGTCGTGTAGCTTCTTTCCCGGAGAACCTCCACATCTTCACAGACCTTTCTAACTTAACTTTTGGAGAAGAAAACGGCAAGTCAACCCCACAGCACAACGGTGTGGCAGATATGTCCTCCTCGGCACCAGGCAGAGCCTTCTTATAAGCTGCTCTATTTCAACAGATGCTTCAACTGGTCCTGTAGGTCTGAGGACTGCTCAACACTAGAAATTAAGAGAAAAGACTGCAGGTTTGATTCCTAGTCAGCGCACATGCCTAGGTTGGGGGTTCAGTCCCAGGTCGGGGCACGTGTAAGAGGTAACAGATCGATGTTTCTCTCTCACATCGATGTTTCTCTCCCTCTCCCCTTCCCTCCCTTCTTCTCTCTCTAAAATCTATAAGCATGACCTCAGGTGAGGTTTAAAAAAAAAAAAAAGACATTTCTGTGCAAATTATTTGCCCTTTAATGTGAGAGTACTGTTGAAGCTAAATCAAAATGTACATTGGTCTACGAGAGGCCCAGAAGTTTTTAAGCTATGAGAAAAAGGTTTGTAAAGCCAAATTAGTAGTGTAAACAATATTGCAAGGGATAGATTTCATCCATTAAAAAAAACAAGGCTGGCCCTGAGGGGTGTGGCTCAGTGGGTTGGACATCGTCCCACAAACTGAAAGGTTGCTGGTTCGATTCCGGGTCAGGGCACATGCCTGGACTGCAGGCCAGGGTCCCCAGTTGGGGGCACAGGAGAAGCAACCAATTGATGTTTCTCTGGCAGATCAATGTTCCTCTCCCTTCCTTCTCCTCTCTCCCTCAAAAAAAAAAAAAAAAAGGCTGTTTAATAATTTTAGCACATTTACTCAATGATTATCACCAATGTAAAGTTTTCTTTTTAAAAATAATTTTTTTAGAGAGGGAAAGGGAGGGAGATAGGGAGGGAGAGACACATCAACAGGTTGTCCCTCACATGCGCCCTGATCCAGGAACCAAACTAGTGACCCTTTGTTTTGCTGGATGACACCACACCCACTGAGCCACACCAGTCAGAGCTAAAAAAGATTTTTTAAGGTTGGTCTCTACACCCTGTAACTTTCAGAAAGCCTTTACTAGCAGTTCATGCCTTTGAAATATACTGTATTGTTTATATCCTGAATGAGCTATCCCAGAGCGGAAGCCAATTTAAAGGCATCTTGTCGACCAGAGCTGCGCACTGACCCTGGCCAGCAGCTAATTCCCTCCAGCCTGCTTCAGCTGGCCACCCACTCCCCTTGCGGTGGGTTACTTACTTCTTCTGAATAGCTTCTTGCCTAAAGCAGAAAAGAAAAGAGGAAAATAAACATGAGAAAACTCAGCGAACTAGAAGGTATTTACGGCCAGACGTATAAAGGCAGAACAAATGTCCAGCTTCTGTATGTCCAGCTGAACAAATGTCCAGCACCTTCTATATTGCTGTCCATCCTATCCCAAGTTTGTGCGATCGAACCCGTTCCCCGTCGGAGCGCAGAGCTGCTGGACAGCTGGATTCTAACCCTGAAGAGGTAATAATACTCTGTCACGGAGTGCGGGGTGTGGGCCCAGAAACCACGTGCACGGCTCAGATTCGGGTTGCAGAGAATGTGGAGCCAAATGGTCACATAACTGACATGTACACACCCAAAGAGTGAGTAGCTATTTAAATATCAAATCAAGAGTTCAATTCCCAACCATACGCTTCCAACAGGCACCTAAGTATAATATCCACTAAAATAAAATATAAAACAATGAAATAAGATGAAAAGAGAATTGAATTACAATTTTATCCAACGTTATAATGGAGAAGGTGCCTTCACGTTTCAAATCTCCAGGATGATTTACACGCAGGGAGGGCTGGGCTGCATGTGGGAGTGCAGGAGGCAGGGCGCAGTCACGCTTGCCTCCCAGTGAAGGAGCAGTCTCCCCAGGAGAAAGCTCCAGCTCAGACAACCAACAAACACTGATTCAGCGCCTCCTGGGTCCAAGCACTGTGCTAGCATGGACCCGGCTTGGGCCCTGCCCTCACGGGGTCTATGGTCTCTTTTCTGAGGAGCCCTCGGATTAACACAGAAAGGCTCACAAATGGCAGTCCCTGTTCCCGGTCTCACCCTTCACCCCAACGGCTGCAATCTCAGACATCTCTTCCAGAGGGAACTCATCCTTGAACCCCACCTGTCCTCCCAGCTCCTGCCTCCACAGGAAAACAAGCAGGAGCGCCAAGGCAATCAGAAGCCGCCCAAGGACAAAGATTTTGTAGCAAGTAGTCAGCAGAGAGGGCATACTCACTGGTATTGCAGATGTGTTGTTATTATTGCCATTTTCCTCAAACTCTGCATTGAAAAAAGAGAAACAGAACATTTCACTTCCCTGTAGCCACATGAACTATGTACATACACCCAAATCACAAAAGAAATGACTTCTTACATCTTCTGAGTGTAAGATGGCATCTTCCTGCAGTACCATATTTCGAGCTGCCTGACCTAGCATCTGGAAAGCAAAAAGTGAAATGGTAATACTCAGAATTTCCGAACTTCCTGTAACCTTCTCTCTGCAGCTGTTCTGCCCCTGCCCTCTGTCCTCGCCCACTCTCCCATACAGCTGCAGACACGCTAAATGTGGTGGACGATAACGTTCCACTTGTTCCCACTGAAAACCCATTCCACTGTCACTGTGGCAGCTCCGGCACAGGCTCCACATCTGCTCCGAAGGCCCCCGCCCAGGAGACCCAGTGCTCCCCAGCTGCTGAGCTCTCCGCACAGCTCATTAGTCAAGTGCTACGAGAAGTCCACAAAACACACCTTTGGCTTCGCAAGTCCAGTGAGAACCTGACTTCTCATTCTTTAAAGGCAAACTTGAGACTTGGGGAGGATTGAGAGGAGTGAGGGGGCAGGGGTTAGGGTAGGCCTGAGGGGGTGGGGGGAAGGGAAGGCCTGGGATGCACAGTGGGAAACCCTTGCATGAAAGATGGCAAGATGCGGCCAGGGCAAAAGAAAAGAAAGGAGAAATGTGGGGGCAGATTTTAACGAGCTTTCTCACTGACTGCTGGGTCCTGAGCTCTGATTCTGCTGGGTGGCCAGTGGTCAAAGCAATGTGACTCAGCATGGAGATGCAAGAAGACGCCAAGAGAGGATTCTGGCCTGCATTTGCACCGGACCTAACGTGGCAGACACAAAGTCCAGCCACGGAATGGGAGTTGCTGCTACGTGCGTCCTACCGGCCCTCGCTTCCCTGCTCTGGTAAAAGAGGACCCACAGCTTCAAATTAACCAAGAACGTGAGCACTGCTACAGCCGTCGGATTCCGTCCCTCATGGCAACTTTTATTTATTTTTCAAGTTTTAAAATTAATAAATCTTTACATGCTTCTCAAATCAAAACAATAAAACAAGACCTTCCATCCTTGTCCCTGCCCCTCCCTATTCCCTCTCCCCTATGCATAAATATGTTGGTTTATCTTTACATTGTTCCGTTTTTAAGCAATGGACAGATATAATATACATTCTATTCCCGGTACTTAAAATGTAACCTATTTTATGCCCTCTTCCACATCCCGCTGTTTTCACTTGGCAACGTGCACTGAGCTGGATCTGCAGCAGCATCACTGAATCTCTCCGTGCTTCTACGGCTGCAGAGCCCTCCACGGTATAGCTGTCCCATGAGAGTATTCAAAGCCCCATAGAGAATGTGGACTTTGAGGCTGTTTCCAGTCTTCTGCTATTACGAGCAGAGCTGCAAAAAAGTACTTTGCGTATCTTTGCATCTTTGTGCCAGCCTGTCTTGGGGATAGACTCACGGAGCCATGATTATGACAGCTGGACCAGAGGGATCTAATTTTGCTACATATTGCCAGATTCCCCTTCCATTAGAGTCACACCATTTTGCATTCCCACTCACAATGCATGAGTGGCTGTCCCCTCCTGTGGCCACTTTGAAGTAGCAAACTCCGAGCCCCTGTAGATGGAGGACAGTGACTGACAACCTGATGGCAGAAAAAAGGGTCCTAATGGGATCTTCATTCCTTCAGTCAGTCAGCAAATACGTATTAAGTTCCTGTGACGTGCCAGTAAGAGACACAGTCACTGTCCTTACAGTACTCACAACCAGGGGTTACGCAGAGGACAATGGCACCTTGGCACCCTGTGGTCGGCAAGCGAGGACAGGGAGGCGCTGGAGGGTGTGGAGTGGCAGGCCAGGGGCACGGCTATCCATCACCTCTGTCACCGGGGCAGGTGTTCAGGGAGAGCTTCCTAAAAGAGGCTTCTTCTAAGCCAAGACCTAAAGGTTGGGGCTTAGAGTTCCTCTCGCTTTTACAGAAAAGTGGCACAAGCAGATGTACCATTTTAGAAGTGTGCTAAGCAGAACGGACCAGGGGGCGGGGGCAGTGAGGGCAGAGACATTGGTTAGGAGAACACTGCAGTGTTCTAAGCAAGCAGTCAGAGTGGCCGGAACCACAGAAGTGGCAGTAAAGGAAAGGGGGGAGGAAGGCTGGGAACCTTTTAGAAGACAGACGTGGGACCACGTGTGATTTCCTGGAATGCAGGGGCTCCTGTATAATGATGCAGGGCCAAGGCCTGGCCCTTGATGATGGATGTATTGAGTGGCACGTGCATCGTTTTCTTACCTACACCTACCACACACAGAACGCACGGTCCGAGATTTCCAGTCTGGGTTTCTTTAAAGTGGAACATCTTGAATACACCTGTAAGACCATCTGAGCACCAAGTCCTTCTACATTTCGAGGAATTCTGATCCCAGGCTCTTACCTCTGTCTTGCTCATAATTTACGAACAGCAGCTTGTCTCAGCATTCATCTTCAACAAGTATTTCTGATTTTCAACTTAGTTTTCATAGCAACAGCAAAACCTCTTTTTTCGTACCCACGTTTCATTGCTTCCCATATCATTTCATTAAATAACATCGTATCAGTAGCACGTGTAAGTGCCTCGCACAGGTTTAGGGGAAAAAACACAAAGGACACACCTCAACTGGAAGAGAAGTGCAGGTGTGCAGAGGGGCACATCAGTCACAAGCATTCCCAGTGCCACCGGCACCAGCTGCCACGTCCTCCCCTCGCACCGTGCCGGCCACACTGGCCCCCGTGCACATCCCCACCTCAAGGCTTCTGCATTCGCCTCTTCCTGGGAACTCGCTGCATCCGGGTGCCCGCACGGCTTGCCCCTCACTTCGTTCAAGTGTCTGCTGGAACGTCTCACTCTCAGAGAGCCCCTTCTCGGCCAGCCTACGGTATTTCCATGAGCCTTTTTGTCACCCTCTTTTCCATGCTTCATTTTTCTTCAGAGCATTTAAACCACCCGATTTTTTGTACATGTTTCATTTGTTTGTCTCTTCACCAAAATGTAAGCTTGCTAAGTAGAGGGACTTAGTTTTTTGGGTGGGTTTTTATTTTATTTTTTTACCATCCTCTCCTGACACACAGAAGGTACTCAATAAATATTTATTAAATGAATGCTGTGGAATGAATATTTTACATATGGAAAGTGTCAGTTCATCAAATAAAATAGCTCTATGGAATCTGCTGAAGAGGGAAGCAAGGCTCTGTGGGCTGAGGACTGAAAATCAGTAAAACACTCCAGTAACCTCATAGCCTACCAAAGGAAATGGCAAAAATACGTGAGCCACTATGGTTGTGATAAGTATCATGTAAGAGATCCAGTAAAAAGACAGAGTTCAGTGTGTGCTCCCTCTCCTGGGAGTACACCTTTCCCTTCCCCCTCTTCCTCCCTCTCAGGCATGCATCTCCTTAACGCCAAGGGTCCCTATGAGAAAGGCTACCAGGGGAGGAATGGGCAAGTGGCAGCCGGTCCCAGGCTCACCCCCTGAACCTGTCTCCAAGGCCCCTTTCCTCTGACTTCCCAGTGAGCCAGAGCAGCCCTGCCTAGGCTCATTTTTTTCCTGTAACCTTTCTAGAGAGCCAAAGCAGCCCTATCCAGGCTCTCCTGTTGCTTCTCCTAGCCTAAGCCCTTCCTTGTTTCACTGTCCCCAGCTTTAATAAATGTACTCTCAAAAAATAAAAATAAAAATAAAATAAAATACTGATCTCATCAGCTGATTTCTCAACAGAAAGTTTGCAGACCAGTAGGGATTGGCCCAAATACTCAAGGTGATGAAATGCGAACACACAAGACCAAGATTACCCTACTCAGCACAGCTATCGTTTAGAATCGAAGGGCAGATAAAGAGCTTCCCAAACAATAAAAGCTGAAGGAGTTCATCACCACCAAACCAGTATTATAAGAAATGGTAACAGGATTTCTTTAAGAAGAAGAAAAAGGAGCAAAAATATGAATAATAAAATGGCAATAACTACATATCTATCAATTACTTTAAATGTAAATGGAGTAGCTCTGGCCAGGTAGATCAGTTGGTTGGAGCATCATCCCATACACCAAAAGGTTGCAGGTTCGATCCCAGGTCAGGGCACGTACCTAGGTTGCAGGTTCGATACCCTGTTGGGAACGCACAGGAGGCAACTGATTGATGTTTCTCTCTCCCATCATTCTCTCTCTCTTTCTCTCTTTCTGTGCCCTCTTCCTCTCTCTCTCAAATCAATAAAAACATATCCTCAGGTGAGGATTAAAAAAAGTGAAGTGGAAACAATTTAAATGTAAATGCTCCAATCAAAAGACATATAGAGGTTGAGCGGCTAAGAAAACAAGGCCCTTCCGGATGCTGTCCACAAAAGACTCACTTCAGACCAAAAGGAACACACACTGAAAGTTAAGGGATGGAAAAACGTATTTCATGATGTCGAAAACAAGGAGTAGCAGGGCAAAACAGGCTTTAAAACAAAGGCTATATAACAAGAAACAAAGAAAGGCTCAGCCATTCTACTTCTGGGTATTTATCTGAAGAAGCCCAAAACACTAATGTGAAAAGACATGCATCCATATGTTCATTGCAGTGTTATTTGAAATAGAGCAATAATGCTGCAACAAATGTAGTCAAAAAGACAGTAAAAATATGAATAATAAAATGGCAAGAACTACCTATCGATCAATTACTTTAAAAATAAATGGAGTAAATGCTCCAATCAAAAGACATACCGAGGTTGAACGGCACATTATTTACCTATTATAAATAATGCTGCAGTGAACGTATACATGCATGCGTCTTTTCAAATTTGTGTTTGGGGCTTCTCCAGATAAATACACAGACAGAAATATGGAAGTAACCTACACGTCCGTCAGTAAATGCGTGGATAAAGGAGAGGTGGTGCACACAGACAATGGAATATGACTCAGCCATAAAAGGAATGAAATCTTGCCATCTGCAACAACATGAATGGACCTAGAGGGTATTGTGCTAAATGAAATAAGTCTGGCACAGAAAAAACGCCATATGATTTCACTTACATGTAGAATCTAAAAAACAAATGAACAAACAAAAGAGAAGCAAACTCATACATACAGAGAACCTTTTTTTTTTTTAACAACTTGGTAGTTCTTTTTTAAAATTTATTGATATTTAGAGAAAGAAACATGGATTTGTTGTTCCACTTATTTTTGCATTCCTTGGTTGATTCTGGTACGTGCCCTGACCAGAGAGTGAACTGCAACCTGGGCGTATCGGAATGATGCCCTAATCATCTGAGCTACTCAGCCAGGGCAACACAGAGAACACTGTGATGGCTGCCAGACTGGGGGAGGGTGGGGAGGATGGGTAAAAAGGGGGAAGGGAGGAAGAAGTACCAATTGGTAGTTACACAACAGTCACGGGAATTTAAAGTACAGCTTAAAGAATATAGTCAATAACATTGCAATAACTGTGTACGGTGTCACATGGGCACTAGATCTATCAGGGTGATTACTCTGTAAGTTATGTAAATGTGTAATTACTATGTTGTATACCTAAAATTAATGTAATATTGTATGCCATCTGTAATTGAAAAATAAAAACATATTTAAAAACTTATTTAAAAAGCCCTGGCCACTGTCACTCGGGTGGACATCATCCCACAAAGAGTAAGGTTGCCCGTAAGGCACATGCCTGGGTTGCAGGTTCCGTACAAGAGGCAACCGATCAATATTTATCTCCGTTTCTTTCTCCCTCCCTTCTCCTCTCTCTAAAAATAAACATTATTTTAAAAGACAAAATTCAGAGATTTGAGAAACTGTATGTCAATCCTGTCCCAGAAAGCTGGACTGGTTTCAGCTTAACTCAAGCCAACCCCCTTACTGAATACTCCATCTAAATCTACTACAGAGTCAGCCCATGTGAAGAATACATGAGGCGGGGGAGGAACAGGAAGGAACGAGCCACACTGGGGCAGTCAATGGTGGCACAGTGGCTTTTTGGCCACTTAAATCAGCTAGTGCCACACGAGAGGTGGTGTCCAAGAACGTGGGCCTAAAACCAACATGCCTAGGTTTGAATACTAGCTCTGCCCCTTCCTAGCTACTGCGTGATCTTGCACAAATTAAATTCCTGTGTTCTCTATGTAAGAAAACTACCTCCTTTATTAATTATTATAAAGACTTCACAGATTAAAGTACATACAACACAGCAGTGTCCAGCACATAGTAGATGCTCAGTCAATGGAAGTTTATTACTGTAAGTATGGATCTTCAATACACTCCGGTGGTTAACTATGAACACCATCTACTTTTTCAAATTTATATAGTTATACCGTATTTCTCTCAAAAAAAAGATTCAAGGCAATATATACCAAGTTGTGTGGTACACACATACACACACACACTTTTAAAACGGAAATAGAATTTAAGTCACAAAAAGAAGGAAGTAAATACATCTACCACTAAAACTGACATAGGAACTTCTGTGCAACCAAGGCAAAAAGTGAAACACAAGTTGCATGATTCTTACTTGGCAAAAGGCAACGTAACAATTCTTCAAAACGGGTAACTTTTCTGATACCGAATCCTGAAATGAGTGCACTGTGTGGGACCCCACACAAAGCGTGTTCGGGATCACCGGAGCAGTGACTTGAACAGCAGCGTTTTGGTAAAGGCAGACACTTTCTTCCTGCAGTTGCTTCTCGTAGCCACTGTCAATAAAAGCTAAGGATATAACATGAAAGGTCACTCTGTAAAGACAATGCTATTAGACCCTAAACGACTATGAATAAAGCTGCTATGAACATTCACATATAAGTCTAAAGACTTGCGGACATACGCTTGCTATTGCAACTATGTAACTTAGTGAAGTAATATAAAAACGAATGCAATGTGGATAAAATAAAGAGAGAGTTGCTATCTCTATGAAAACTGAGTTGAAAATAAAAAATTCTTCTTGAAGACAAGTAGCTAAGATACACTACTGAGTTAATTATGAGAAAGACATGGCCTACAGGACAGTCACAGAAATCTAAAAAGACTCCATATTCACATTGTTTTACAGGTATATTCAAGATGTTGTTCCATTCCAAAGAAAGCAAAACTCGAAATCTTAGCTAGTCTATAGCATGTGTGGTTGGTTTATGTAACAAGATGAGGGGCATATTTTCCATTTCTCTTGGGTAAAAAACTAGGAATGGAATGGCTTGGTCATTACACCCATGTTGTTTGCCCGTTCACCTGTCAATGGGCATTGGGTTGGTTCCAGTTCGGTGCTATTATAGATAAAAGTGCTATGAACAAGTTCAAGTCTTTGTATGGACATGTATATATTTTTTCACTTAACTTGGGTGAATATCTAGGAGCACAATGGACAGGTCTTTTCTTGGAGAAAGTGGTATGTACAGCTTTCTGGTGTGAAAAGACATCAAATAATTTCATACATGAAACCAACCTGATGAGGTGGAAATCTGGACAAAGAAGAAACTTAATCTAAAAGAAACAGAAAGCCAAGAACATGCCCGGAAAGACAAATCAGAAAAAGAATAAATCCACAGGACGGATGATACACAAAAGTATGAAAGAAATCTGGGGAGTTGAGGGTGAAACAACGCAGAATTTGGGGGCCAACATGGACAGAGACAACCCCGAGAAACAAATGAGCAGCTGGTTGGGACCACTATCTCATCCATCCTTCTGCGACAATCGTCGTTGTTTTTGTTTTTGTTTTTGTATACTTAAATCAAGGTGCTCCCTTTCTCTTTTCAAATTTTTTATGTACTGATTTGAGAGAGAGAAAGGGAGGGAAAGGGGGAGGGGGGCGGGGAGAGACAGACAGACAGACATGGATTTGTTGTTCCACCTGATGCATTCACTGCTTGCTTCTTGTGTGTGGCCTGACCCGGGCGGAAAGCACAGGTTCCCTCCACGTCGTTTCTGTCCAGTCTGCACCGATCGTCCTCCCAAAGACTACGTCCCAGAACGCAACTCCACGCTCGCCCCAATGCACGGCCTACAACTCCCAAGATGCAGCTCGACCCGCTGTCCCGCAGCTCTGAACGCCGGGAGCCCCAGGGTTTTCAGGCCCAGGGAGCGCACGGCCAGCTCACCTCCGAGCTCCGGGAGCCCTTCAGCACCTGCTTAGTGAGGGCGATCACGTCGGTACCGCAGGTGTTCACCTTCTCCGTGAGGAGCCCCTTCACCGACTGGCCGAATCGCGCCTGCGAGTCTGGCGTCCCAGTCGCCATCACCTCAGCCCGCGGACGCCTTCTCACGGGCGATGGCGAGTCGCCGGGGCCAAAAGAGCCACGAAGCGGAAGGAAAAGAAGAGGCGTCTATTTTTTTCTACAGTGGAAAAAGGAAGGGAGGCGTCGTGCCTAGGGGAGGTTAATCTTGTTTAACTTTTTGCTCATTTGTAATCCTCAGCTGATACCCTAAAGGAGACAGGTCCCAGGCAAACATCTCTGGAGGAAATGGAGGACAACTTCCGTAAACCCGTGGTTTAAAATCAGAAGGCCTGATTATAATCCCAATTGTGCCATTTGTGTGACTGCATATTATTCAACCCCTGCGTCTTGTGTTCCTCATCTGTAAAATAGAAATAATAACAATAAACTCTCCAAAGGGTTATGACAATAAGTTGAGATAATTCAATTCCATTTTAGTAAACATTTCAGGAACGAAATAGCAAACACTGCTCTGGACTGAGGATAGAGGAAAAAACTGAGATACAGCACTTGTCTCCAAAGGGCTCCCAGACTGATGAGGAGTGTAAACAGAGGAAGTAAAAGTTGGCAAAGGTCACAAACAGGCAATTTTTAAAAAATTAAATGGCCATCCTGGCTGGTGTGGCTCAGTGGACTGAGCACCAGCCTACCACCTGAAAGGTCACAGGTTCTGTTCCCAGTCAGGGCAAATGCCTGTGTCGTGGCACAGACACAGAACAGGCTGGCCCCACACACACATGAATAAAAGTTCAGGAGGGACATCTCAGGAGCAAGGAGTCACAGACCCACGCCAGGTCCCCCAGCCCAGGATTCCAGTGCCAGGAAGGTAAGTCCCCACATCTTCTGGCTGCAAAAGCCAGTGGGGACTGAGTCAATGGAGGAGGCTGTTGGAGCCCTAAGCAGTTCATCCTGGGGACTCACTCCCTCTGAGCTCCAGCACTGGAATGGCAGCTTGAAAGGCACCAGTGGTATAGAGGGAGAAACTGAAGTGTCTGGCATCGGGGTGAGCAGAGGCCATTGTCCCTTTGCTGAGCCCTCCCTCCCATAGAGCTGGTAGGCCTGTGCCATATGAGATTCCATCAACCTGGGTAACACTGTGTGACCCATCTTGGAGATCCACAAAGACTCTACCCCACCCAACCTGTTTTCCCGAAAGAATGGCTGATCTTGGCTCCTAAATCCTATTAAACAAGCAACAGCTGTCTTCAGTGATCAGTAGCAGCCATAAGATTGGAGTCACAGTTTGGCCTGACCTGGCAATCTCCAAGCCCAGCACAAGTAGCAGCCATCTCAGATTGCTTTGCAGCTTAGGCAGGGTGGCCCTGAGCAAAACATAGGTGGGGGCTGACCTTGGTCTGCACCACCTGGGAAACCCCAGGGCTTACACACCCAATGGACAGCTACAGACATGTCAGAGCACCACCACCCTATCCCTGCACGGTTGATCCTCTATAGAGGGTGGATATTGGTGGTCAGTGGTCACAGCCAGTCCTTGCAGCAGACTGGCCTGGGCAAATCCCTCCCATTGATCTGCCAACAGCAAACAAGACTCAACTACAAGAGGAGGGCTCAGCCCACACAAAGGGAGCACCTTGAGTACCCAGCTTGGATAATAGGGCAGGCTGTGCCAATGGACACTACAGGACACCTGCCATATTAGGCCACACTACCAAGACACAGAGTCATAGCACCTTTACCTAATACATAGTCACAAACACAGGGAGGCTGCCAAAATGAGGAGACAAAAGCAACATGAAAGAATAGATCAAAACTCTAGGAAAAAGAGCTAAACAAAATGGAGATAAATGATCTTTCAGATGCAGAGTTCAAAACACTGATTATAAGGATGCTCAAGGAACTTAGTGAGGACCTCAGCAGCATAAAAAAGACCCAGTCATAACTCAGCAACAAAAAAAGACCCAGTCAGAAACGAAGGATACACTAATTGAAATAAAGAGCCACTTACAGGGAAATAACAGTAAAAGGGATGAAGCTGAGAATCAAATCAATCAGGAAGCAAAAAACAACTGTGCAGAACAACAAGAAGGAAAAAGAATCCAAAAACATGAGGAGAGTACAAACAGCCTCTGGGACAGCTTTAAGAGGTCCAACATTTGCCTTATAGGGGTGCCAGAAAGAGAAGAGAAAAAGCAAGAAATTGGAAATCTATCTGAAAAAACAATGAAAAAAAACTTTCCTAATTTGGTGAAGGAAATAGACATGCAAGTCCAGGAAGTGCAGAGTCCCAATTATGATGGATGCAAAGAGGCCCAATCCAAGACACACCATTATTAAAGGCCAAAGGTTAAAGAGAAAGACTCTTAAAAGCAAGAGAAAAGTTAGTTACCAGAAGGTTGCCAGATGGGAGGGTGGTGTGGGGAAATGGGAGTCGAGGTGAGGGGACAAAGAAGTACAAATAGGTAGTTACAGAATAGCCATGGGGATGTTAAGTCTAGTAGAGGAAATGGAGTAGCCAAAAAACTTACATGCATGACCCATGGACGTGACCAATGGTGGAGGGATTGCATAAAAGAGTGGAGGGTGGAGGTGGAGGGGGCAAAGGGTGAAATATCAGAACAACTGGAATAGCATAATCAATAAAATATAATTTTTTAAAAAAGATACATGAACATAAGACCTTGGAAAACCAGCATTGTTATCTGGTTGCACCAGACTGCGAATGGACACTGAATGAAGTTCTCTGTGAAACACCTCATTCCAGGAAGTACGACTTGACCACAATAAAAAGAAATGGAAGATTTTTGTCCTAAGATAACAGAGGATGTGGTCAGTTCATGCCTCATTTATACTTAATCTGCAAAATTTGAAAAGGTATGATTCCACCTATATGACATTCTGGAATAAGCAAAACCGCAGAGACAGGAAAAAGATCAGTAGTTGCCAGGGGCCAGGGGAATAGATGAGAAGGTGGAACAGAGAGAGTGTAGAGAATTGGCATCATTTTTTTTCCTTACATGTTTGGTAGAATTCACCAATGAAACCATCTGGGCCTGATACGTTCTGTTTTAGAGGGTTATTAGTTATTGATTCAATTACTTTAATAGATATAGACCTATTCAGATTATCTATGTCTCTTTGTGTAACTTTTATTAAATTATGTTTTCAAGGAATTAGTCCATTTCATTTAGGTTATAAAGCTTGCGGGCATAGCGTTATTTTTAGTGTTCCTTTATTATCCTTTTATGTCCATAGCATCAGTAGTGATGGTCCTATTTCATTTCCATATTAGCAATTTGTGTCTTCCCTCTTAGAAATAAAAAGCCAGGTTAGCCAAGGTTGAGGGTTCAATCCCCGGTCAGGATACATGCAAGAACCAACCAATGAATTCGTAAATAAGTGAAACAACAAATTGATGTTTCTATCTGTCTGCCCGTCTGTCTATCTCTGCTCTCTCCCTCCTTTCCTCTCTCTCTAAAATCAATAAATAGTGAAATGAAATTTTAAAAGGCTAGCGATCTCTGAGGGATGGGAAACAAATGAGATGGGTCCAGTGATTTCTGCAGGGTACTGCCTGAACAAAGTTTCACAGGGAAAGAACATTTAAGCAGAACCTGGTGGAGACGAACCTGGGAGAGAAAGAGACCAGGCTGGGAAGAGACCAGACTTTAGTCCAGGAGACTAAAAGTCGCAAGACAGTGAAGATTGCTTAACAGAGAGAGAAACTCCAGACATCAGTGGAGTGATGCCCTTGAATCTTTAACTGGGTCCTGATAAGGGCTTTCACGTGAGAAAACTACTGGAGGCTAGTGGAAGAACCACCTGAAATGATTAGAGGAAATAATGATTGTTGTTCCTTCCCACAGACGCTGGAGATCACCTCCTGCAGAGCTGCCTGGCCTCTTGGGGCCATAGCTGCAAGACTCTGACTTTTCATCCCCTTGCCTACATCCACAGGGGTCAGATGAGGGCCCTCATCACCTGGCCACTGGCCCCTAGGCTCACCCCTCTCCAGCCACATCCGCCTCCTGCAGCACATCCCGCAGTACACACACACCGACCTCAGGCACTCTGCGATTGCTGTTTCCTCTGCCTGGAACGCTGTTCCTGTAGATGCCCCAGGGCTCGTTTCCTTTCCTCCGTCACATCTCTGCTCAGAAGTCTTCTTTCTCAGGGAGGCCGTGGTCATACTACTGAAACTTGCAGTGCCATGACCCCGTGCCCCGCTTTATATGTGTCCATAAAACTTTTCACCGTCTGACCTATGATATAGTTTATATCTTACTTACTCACTTTCCTGTCTCTCTCACTAGGTGGTCGGCTCTTAGAGGGCAGGGACTTTGTCTACCTTGTTTGCTGTATCCCCCGCACCTAGGGCAGTGTTGGCCACAGTGTGGAATGAGTCCCACAGCCAGGGGGGCAGATAAGGACCCCTCTCCCTCCCCAGGACTGACCTGACCCCTTCCCCCAGGGATTTCCCACAGCAGCTGTCCACCCTCTTCCTGGTTCTCAAAGGCATAGGTCCTTCCATGAGCCTCCCCCTGGGAGCGGCTGATTTCCCCCCAGCACCTCCCTCACACATTGCTTTCTAGTAATGGTTCCTTTTTCGCTCTTCATGGTGGAGACTTCCAGCTAAGGCCCGGTCCACTGTCATTTGCTCAACACTCACAGTAGCCCCTGCAGGTTAATCTGTGCCTTGTTTCTGGAGCCAACACTCAGAAATAACGACTGAAACACTTGGAGCATTTGTCTGTTCTGCTCCAAGCATTGGCTCAGGTGAGTTTTATGAGGTTTGAATTCACTCGTCTTCACCATAACCCTTAGATGTGGGTGTCAGAGAAGGTGACTAACTAGGGTCACACGGCAGGTAAGTGTGGAAACCAGGATTCAAGTCTGAGTCCCAGGTATCTCTCCCATCCCAGAATTCCTCTGGATTTGCCCATCAGTGCCCTTTTCTCTCTCTTTTTAGTTTGATTGGAGTGTAATTTACAAATAGCAATATGTTTAAGGTATAACTTGATGTTTTGATACACATACATTGTGAAATGATTCCCAAACCAAGCTAGTCAACACATCCATCGCCTCACATGTCACCTTGGTCCTGTTCCCATCAGCCAGAATAAGAAATCTAATAATCCACGGGGCGCTGGGCAGAGTACTCTGAAGGGGCTTGCCCTGGTAGCGAGGCAACGTTAGCTCTAGACCAATGCTGCTCTGGTTTCACCCAACAAGTCAAAAGTAAGACCCAAAGGCTCACACCAAAAAACGGGGTAACATGAAATCATATATATTTGGGAATTTTTGTTTTTATTTTGAAATGGTAGCTTTATTTTTGTAAGCTAATTAAAATACAAAGTTTTTAATAAGCTAAGATTTTTTAGTGATCAGATGATAGATGTTATCCCAGATATCCAAGGATTGAAAGAGAAATGCAAGACCTCATCATGACTAGGAGACTCTTAAATCAGTATCTGAGACCACTGCCCACATTGCTCACAATGGCGCAGGGTCAAGTCAAAAAGGAGAAATTGATTAGTTTAACCTAGTTGGAGACTTTTCTTCCCTAGGCCATATCCTCCTAGCCCCTTCAGGGCACGAGACACAAAAGCACAAACTGTGGGTGAAGTCCGATGAGTGTAGGAGGCAATGGCTGACGTCTCTCTGAGGGCCAAGAGCAGAACCTATTTGTTAAAGGTTGGTGATAGCTCAAACCTTGAGAGGGGTGACATCAGCCAGGGAGAATGTATATGGAGAAGGGCCAAGGACAGACTTGGCATACACAAGACGACAGTGAGAGCAAGAGGGGAAACAAAAGAATCACAAACAACCCAGATATTTTATAGCAGAGGGTTTAAAGAAGATGAAAGTAATCAATAATGCTAATGGGGAGTTTTTATAAGCGCAGGTCTGAAAGACATCCAATGGATTTGGCAATATGAAGGCCACTGCTGACGTTATTAACAAGAGTACCAATACTGTGGTGGGGTCAGAGCCCAAACTGCAGTGAGTTACTGTGACTGGGAAATAAGACAGACGCCAGCATCCATTACATTATCATACCAAGAAGTCTAATGGAAAAGAGGAGAGAAATTAAAGGGAAATTAGAGGGGAATGTGGCATCAGTGCGGGATTTTTACATTTCTTGTGGGATAAAGTCTTGATTATATACATGTATCAGCTGAGGAGAAGAAGCCGACAGAGAGGTTGCGTGGAAGGTGGAAAATGATGAAAGAAACAAAATCTCTAGGAGACATGAGGGAACAGGAGTTAGGGGTATAGGTGGAGGTGCTGAGTTTTGAAAAATATATTATTTAAGGCAGTCCATTAAAACATTTTCTATTTCTGTTCCTCTCTTCCTTTATTCTTTTTAAAATGTTTAACTCAACTTTGAAATGGATATGTTCATAGGATTCAAAAATGTTTAAAGGTGCAAGAGTGTGTCTTGTCCAACAATGGGGCAAAGGGCCAGAGGACACCGTAATGAGAAGGTATGGGAAGGTGGCTGACAGACGAAGCAGGCAATTCCATTGAATATAAAAAACGTATTATAGGGTAATGTACTTACAGGAATGTAGGGTCAGAGCTGACAGACGACCCAGCAGTTTTTTGCACGAATTTTCTCCACTAAGGGACCCCGGTTAGAGTGCTTTTTTCCAAGTGTAACTCAGGCGCTAATGATTGAGGAGACAAGGTGCGCAGCACAGGCCGGGGCAGCCCCTTCTGGTGGTCTTGGGGAAGGTGACTGCATATAATCAATTCTTCACCAGTTTGACACCTATCTCGGTCGTTACGGCATTTCAGCTATTACTAACAGAAATACTTCTGGCTGCATTTTAAGGGACACAGATACTCATCAACTGGAAGGCTTTGGTATGCTTTGCTAAAGCCATTAACATTGGTCAAAGGTCAGGGCACTCCAGATACAAAATGGGGTTTGTTTACATCAACATCTATTCAGTCTTCACTACATACCACTCATGCTTTTTTTTTCTTTTTTTAAATTTTATTGTTGTTCAAGTATAGTTGTCTGCCTTTTCCCCCCCACTACTCCCCACCCCCCCCCCCCGACCCCAACCGTCCCCACCTCTCTCCTTGGTTTTGTCCATGTGTCCTTTATAGTTGTTCCTGAAGCTTTTTTTTTTTAACCTAACAATGTATTTTGGAAATCTTTCCATGATGAGCACATAAAGTGTTTTCTCCTTTTTCTGACTAATTCCAATCTCCTACTGATGCAGCATATATTACTGGAAATTATAAACAATGCTGAAATGATCTGTTTTGTATATTGAACTATGAGATATCTGCAGGTTAAATTTCTAAAATTGGAATAATTTATTCAAAGATATATATAAAGAAATTTTCAGTCGCCCTGGCCAGTTAGCTCAATTGATTACAGCATCATCTTGATATGCCAAGGTTGCGGGTTCGAGCACCAGTCAGGGTACATACACAAATCAACCAATAAATGCATCAAGTGGAGCAATGGCTCAGTGGATTGAGTGCCAACCTGAGAACCAAAGGGTTGTAGGTTCAATTCCCAGTCACAGCACGTGCCTGGGTTGTGGGCCAGGTCCTCAGTTGGGGGCATACAAGAGGCAACCACACATTGATGTTTCTCTCCTTCTCTTTCTCCCTCCCTTCCCCTCTCTCTAAAAATAAATAAATAAAATCTATTTTTTAAAAAAATTTTCAGTCTAGATTATGAGAAGCAGATTAGCACTGCAGTTAAGAGCTAAGAGCTAGACTACTTAAATCCCGGCTTCATCACTAATTCTGTGGCCGGGCAAGTCTTTCTGTCTGTTTCCTCCTGTGAAAAATGGAGATGGTGATACAGCAGCACCTATCTTACAGAATTCGTGTAAAGATTACATGAGATGGTACATGTAATATGTAGCCAATGCTCAATAAAATTATTATTCTTTTACCAAACTGTTAGGTGGTTTGATTAGAAGCAGGAGTAGCAATGCTTTATCTTTAAGGTTGAATAAAAAGAGGTAATACAGCAGAAATTCAGGGAGATTAAATTTAATGATCGCCGATTCCTTATGTAAAAGATATTACCTGCTGAGCATGAAAAGAATGGGGCAGTGAATGCGGCTCCAGGCCTGGAGGAGTGACTGAAGTAGAGTAAGCGTGACCATCTTATGGAAAGAAAGGATGTGAGCCAGGTGCCCAAATCTTAGAAAGAACTTTAAATTAAATGAGCAACAGGAGGTCCGTAAGTAATGGCAGTAACAAAGGTTTGAAACTGCAAAGGAGGAGTGGTCCGCAGGCCGCGAGGAGTGAAAAGAGCGTTGGTTCCAGGGCCCACGCTGATGTTGGGTGCCCTCATTCAAAAGGACAGCCGTGAAAGGGCTGTCTTCAGGGAAGAGCCCAGTGTAGGGAAGAGGCAGGAGGTAGAGGGAATATTCTATAGCCAGATAAGGAAAATAAGAAAGTATGCTTTTTCCAGAAGGAGAAAACACCACAGAGCTCAGGGAAGAGGTTTTAGAGAGAGGGAGAGAAGCAGTTTGAGGGTGGGTGGAGGAGAAGAATCATAAAGCAAGATGGGGATGGGAATAACTGAGGATGCGGGGAACCATGAGCCAATGGTGAAATCAGTTTTGAGGAGCTGATGAAAGCTATGGATCCTCTCTCCAAAAATATATGTATTAATACATACATGCAAATTTTGCACGCAATCCTAGGATGGTCACAAACTCCATAGGCATCAACTTTTTTAACCAAACTTTTTATGGAAGTATAACATACGTACAAAAAATCCATGTCCAGCTCAAAGTGAAAATACCTATGTTACCAGCAACCACGTCTAGAAGCAAAACATTCCTGCACTGCCAAAGCCACCCCACAAGTTCTCAGTTATTCAGCGTCCCCAGGGGCAACTACTCTCCTGGCATCTAAAACCACAGAGCAGTGTTACCTGGTTTTGTAAAGTTTTTACTTATTGATTACGGAGAGAAAGAGAGAGAGAGAGAGAGAAACATCGATTTGTTGTCCCACTTATTTATGCATTATTGGTTGATTCTTACATGTGCCCTGACTGGGGACTGAACCCACAACTCTGGCATAACAAAATGATGCTCTCACCAACTGAGCATCCAGGCCAGGGCTGTTTTGGAATTTATGTGTGCATATATACATACACATATAAATATGCATATACATACATGTGTGTTTATACGTATATATGTGTATACACATGTATACATATAAATATATATATAATCACATGCCGTACATTCTTATGAGCCTGGATTCTTCACTCAGTATTGTTTGTGAGGTCATCCGTGTTAGTGCGTGCAGCTGCAGTTCACGCACTCTCAGCTCTGTGCAGTATTCCACTGTATGAAATATGACAACACACCCACTCTACAATCAGTAAATATTTGGGTTTGTGCAAGAGGCAACAGTCTCTCTCACACATCCCTGTTTCTCTCCCTCTCTTTCTCCCTCCTCTCCCCTCTCTCTAAAAATAAATAAATAAAAATCTTTGAGAAATAAATATTTGGGGTTTTCCTAGTTTGGGATTATTACAAATAGTGCTGCTCTGAACACTCTTGAACATGCCTTTTGGTGAACATGTATGTGCATTCTATCAGTTAAATACCCAGGAACGGAGTTCTGGGGTCATCAATTCCAGCTGTAGGAGATAATGGGCTTATGTTTTAGACAAGCAACAAGAACAAACAGGGATGCAAGGAAAGTGGAATTCACACAAGCTTTCAATCTGAATTCTGGTATAAAGTTACAATGGTTGTTTTGCATCGATCATTTATTAGAATGGAGAACAAAACAAACCTACACCAATCAAAGACTTGATGGATAAATCTCGAAGGAGACTCTTTGAAAAGATTAATAAAACTTCTGACACGTCAAGTCAAGAAAAAAATAGCAAAATGAAACCTTTCAAGAACTATTAATTGCCAATTGCTGTTTGAACCAGACTCTTAGCCTCTCACCTCCCTCCCTGAACACGAGCTTCGGCACCCTCTCCAGCTCCTGCACAAACTACCGGACCCTGGGCTCCATGAAGTCGCCCAGTCACCGGGTCGGGCCGGCCAATGGTGCGGCCAGCGTCTATGCAGGTGCTGGGGGCTCAGGCTCCTGGATCTCCGTGTCCTACCAGCATGTGGGGTGGCTGGGGATCCAGGGACCTGGCTGTGGGGATGGTTGGGGCCCTGGCAGGTATTGTAGGCATCCAGAGTGAGAAGGAGGCTATGCAACACCTGAATGAGCACCTGGCCCTACCTGGGGAGGGTGAGAAGCCTGGACGCTGATCATCAGAGGCTGGAGAGCAAAACCTGGGAACACCTAGAGAAGAAGGGATCCCAGGTCAGGGACTGAGGGCATTATTTCCAGACCATCAAGGACCTGAGGGCTCACATCTTTACAAATTCTGTGGACAATGCCACATCATTCTGCAGATTGACAATGCCCATCTTGCTGCTGACGATTTCATAGTCAAGTATGAGGTGGAGCTGGCCACCTGCCAGTCTGTGAAGAGTGACATCAATGGGCTCCAAAAGGTCATTGACACCAACACCACTCAGCTGCAGCTGGAAACAGAGATCGAGGCTCTCAAGGAGGAGCTGCTCTTCGTGAAGAAGAGCCACGAGGAGGAAGTAAATGGTCTACAAAACCAGACTGCCAAGTCTGGGTTGATCATGGAGTTGGATGCCCCCAAATCTCAGGACCTCGGCAAGATCATGATGGACATCCGGGCCCAGTGTCACAAGCTGGCTCGGAAGAGCTAAAAGGAGCTGGACAAGTACTGGTCCCAGCATATTGAGGAGAGCACCACAGTGGTCACCTTGCAGACCTCTGAGAAAGGAGCTGCTGAGATGATACTCTGGAGCTGAGACGTCAACCCGGGCCTTGGAGATCGACCTGGACCCATGGGAAACCTGCAGGCCAGCTTGGAGAACTGCCTGAGGGAGGTGGAGACGCGCCATGCCGGGCAGATGGGACAGCTCAACAGGACCCTGCTGCACCTGGAGTCAGAGCCGGCCCAGACCCAGGCAGAGGGGCAAGCACCAGGTCCAGGAGTACAGGCCCTCTTGAACATCAAGGTCAAGCTGAAGGCTGAGATTGCCACCTACCACCACCTAGTGGAAGAAGGGGAGGACTTCAATCTTGGTGACGCCCTGGACCACAGCCACTCCCTACAATCCATGCAAAAGACCAACACCTGCAGGACTGTGGACGGCAAGGTAGTGTCTGAGGTCAGCGCCACCAAAATTCTGAGGTGTTAAAGGCAGAAGTGGGGCACCCTTTGTGGGGGCAGGAGACCAATAAAAAGTTCAGAGATCACTGAACATTAAAAAAATAAAGAAAGAAACATTAATTGCCAAAATTACTCAAGAAGACTTAAGAGAGCTGAGAAGGCCAATAGCTATTGAAGAAACTGGAATTGTTAGAGAATTCTCTCTCCAACTACCCTGTCAGAAAGTGGCCATCTGCATGCAAGCCAAGAAGAGCGCTCTCACCAGAAAGTGACTGGGCCGGCAGCTTTATCTTGGACTTCCAGCCTCCAGAACTGTGAGAGAATTATCTCCCCAAAAAAGGGCCTAGGACCTGATACTTCTCATGGTCACCTGTTTTTATTTTTTTAAAGATTTTATTTATTTTCCAAAAAAAAAGATTTTATTTTACTTTTAGAGAGAAGAGAGGAGAGGGAGAAAGAGAGGGAAAGAACATCAGTGTGCAAGAGATACATCTATCAGTTGCCTCTCACACGCCCCAACCTGGGGCCCTGGCCCACAACCCAGTCATGTGCCCTGACCGGGAATCGAACCAGTGACCTTTCGGTTTGCAGGCTGGTGCTCCATCCACTGAGCCACACCAGCCAGGGCTCATGATCACCTTTCTTTACAGCTTCAAAGAAAAGATAATTCCTGTATTGTTTAATCTGCTGTAGGACATATATTAAAAGGCTATCCAATAACTGTATAAAACCAGTAAAATCATAATACCAAAACTTGACAGTGCATAAATAAAACTACAAGGCAATTTTTCATACAACTCTAGATGTGAAAAAAATAAAATCCTAAGTTTATTACAAAGAGAATCTAATTCTATATTAAAAGAAGACACTCTAGATAAGTTACTATTATTCTAGGAATGGCTAGATACCAAGATAGCTATCAATATAATGCATCTCATAAATAAGTCAGTATTTATCACTTTTTTTTTAATTCCAAAAAGAGAGGAAAGGGGAGAGAGAGAGAGAGAAAGAAAAACATCTATCCATTGCCTCCCATAGGCGCCCTGACTGGGACCAAACCCGCAACCCAGACATGCGCCCTGACCAGGAATCGAACCACAGCGCTTCAGTCCAGGGGACACTCCAGCCAACTGAGCCACACCAACCAGGGCTCACGAGTCTTTAAAACAGGCGTCCATGGCCTTTGACCAACAACCCCGCCTTTAGGGTTCCATCCTAAGAAAGTGATAACGGCTGTACACAAAAGTGTCACTGCAAGGCTATTCCTTCGTGTTGCTGATATCAATAAAGACAAAACCAGAACTAACCTAAGTGTCAGGGTCAGTTAAACACACTATGCTCTACATATGACACGCGTACAAGAATATGCAGCCATAACAATAATGTTGTGGCAAAGTCTTAAAACAGAAACATATCCACATCTCCAAAATGCAATATGGCCTCACCCAGGTTAAAAAAATATATATAAATTTTAATTTATTTTTAGCCATCACATTTCCCACACTTTCTGTAATTATCATTTATAACTTTTATAATACGGTGATAAAAATGTGAAGCAACAATTTTTTTTAATGTCCATTTTTTGTTTGTGATTAGGAGTGAAATATCGGAGAATGATGTTGGCATTCACTTTAGAAAGTACTCATTTATGTTTTTCTACCAGTAGGGTGACCCCACTTAGGACCCTGTCTGGATCCATGACTCGGGACGCCCCCCCTCACCCAGCTGTCACACTGTGCACAGGGTCTCCTCATCCAGTCTACCCCAGCACTGACACCAGATTCAACCCCCTAAAACGCCACGGCCCCCCGTCTCTCCACTACTGCAGAACTTTCAGTAGGATTTCGGGGCAAGATGACAGCAGAGGTAAAGGTGGTACTCACCTCCTCCCACAACTACATCAAAGTTACACCTAAACTACAAAATGGCCATCATTCAGAACCACCCGAGGTCTGGCTAAACGCAAGACCTACAGCTAGGGAAAGGAAGAAGCCGCACTGAGACTGGTAGGAGAGGCGGAGACATGGAACGGGCTAGTCTCACACTGATGTGTAGTGGATAAAACTCGGGAGGGATATCTCAGCTGCGGAGGTGCTTCCCAAGGAGCTAGAGGCCCCAGCCCCACACTAACCCTCCAGCCCAGGACTCCAGGGCCAGGAAGAGAAGTCCCCATCACTTTTGGATGTAAAAATCAGGGGGGATTGTGGCTGAGTGTGCTGGCGTGCTTCTGGAGTCCCAGGCAGTTCCTCTTAAAGGGCCCATGCATGGACTTAGTTGAACTCACTCACTCTAAGCTTCAGGCAGGGCTAGGGTAGCAGCTTGGTGAGAACTAGGGACACGTCGGGAGGAACTGAATTGTCCAGTATCAGGGCAGAGCTATAGGGACAGCTTTCTCCCAGACGGAAGTGCTGGCAGAAGCCATTGTTTTTTTGATGAGCCCTTCCCCCACAGAGCTGGCAGCCAGGCTCCATTTCGGAGAATCCATCAATCTGGCTATCCTCCTTTGCCCTGCCCTGGTGATTCCCTGAGGCCACGCCCCACCCAAGCCCTTTCCATTGGCTTTTCCATACCAGTACCCTATCTTGGCTCCTGCTTCAGATTTTCCTAAAGTTGCTCAAACAAGCAGCTTCTGGTCTCACTGTGTCCTGTGTCTCGGGCTAAGTGGCCCCAGGCCTGGCACTAGTAGCAACTGGCCTTGGTTCCCAGCTCAACCTCTTCTAAGCCCAACACAAGTGGTAGCCGTCTGCAGATCACTTTGTAGCCCATGCCAGTTGCCCCGGGCAGAACGCAGGTGACAGCTGACCTTGCTGCACCTCCCAGGAGGCCCCAGAGTCACGGCACCCAGTGGCCAGCTGCAGACCCGGTGGAAGCACCGCCACCCAACCACCTCACAACCGTCACACTCAAGGAGCAGACTCGGTGGACACCAGAGCCCCAGTGTGATAAGTCCTGCTCTGTGGGGCAGGTCCCGGCACAGCTGACCCCTCGAGGAGGCTGGAGGTCTGTGGGTGGTGGTCTCAGCCAGTCCTTGCCACTGAGTGGCCTGGGGGTAAATCCTTCGAGATGATGTGCCAATGGCAATCGAGGCTTAGCTACAACAGAAGGGTGTGCACAGCCTACAGGGGGGTGCACCCAGAGTGCCCAGCTTGGGTGATAGGGGAGGCTGTGCCACTGGGCCCTACAGGACTCCTACTACGTGAGGCCACTCTGCCAAGCCTGGGAGACACAGCAGTCCTACCTCATACGTAGGAACAAACACAGGGATGCTGCCAAAATAAGGAGACGAATAAACGTGACCCAAATGCATGAATAGGATAAAATTCCAGAAAATACATGTCTATCAACGACTGAATCTAAAAAAACAAAATAAACAAACAAGCAGGACAGAAATAGACTGGTGCATACAGAGAACGTTTGGAAGGCTGCCAGAGGGGCGGGGGGCTGGGGGCTGGGTGAAAACGTGAAGGGATTAGGAAGTACAAATTGGTTGTGACAGAAGAGTCGTGGGGATGTAGAGTACAGCCCAGGGAGTGCAGTCGGTAACGTCATGATGATTATGTATGCTGTTAGACGGGTGTGAGATTTATCGGGATGATCACTCCGTAAGTTGTGTGATATCTGATCACTGGCTCTACACCTGAAAGTGGTATTAAACTGTAATTGACTTTAGAGTGGGAGAGCGAGAGAGAAACATGAACTTATTCCACTTATTTATGCAACACTGGTTGCTTCTCGAATGTGCCTTGGCTGGAGACCAAACCCACAACCTTGGCTTATCGGGACGACGCTATAACCAACTAAGTTACCCAGCCAGAGCAGGAATGAAGTTCCGATACCTGCTACAACGTGGATGAACCTTGAGAACATTATGGCAGGTGTAATAAGCCAGAAACAAACACACACAAAATTGTATCATTCTACTTATGTGAAGTGGACATATTCATGGAGACGAAGGAGATTAAAGGATACCAGGAGCTGGGGGGAGAAGCAGATGGGGAGCCACAGCCTAGTGGCACAGTTTGTTTGGGGTAATAAAAGTTTTGAAGTAGGTAGGTGATGGTGTTACAGCTCGTGAGCGTGTTTAATGCTGCTTAATTGTTCACTTAAAATGGTAACATTTTTAATGTGTATTTTAATGTAATAAAACCCAATTAAAAAAACAATTCAACTGAGCCCTGGCCAGGTAGCTCATTTGGTTACAGCATTGTCCCAATAACACCAAGGCTGTGGGTTTGATCCCTGGTCAGAGTACAGACAAGAAGCAACCACGGAACGCATGAAGAAGTAGAACAACAAACCAATGTTTTTTTTTTCCCTCTCTCTCTCCCTTCCTCTCTCTAAAGTCAATAATTTTTTTTTTTAAATCATAGAGCTAGAAAGTGGTCAAGCTAGGATTTGAACCCAAACCTATCTGACTGTAGGGCTCAAGCTCTCAACCTTAGGGCTTCCCTGCCTCTGGACAGAGCGGCCAAACACAAATCAGGACTTCTAGGTTCTTCCCATCATTGTCTAGTGTGACTTAGCCTGTCCGGTGGTTTTGATTTTACATGGAATGTCCCAAACCTGATTCCTGACCCAGATACCGTCCACTTCTGGTATACTCTGGGAAAAGGGAGGGGGACCAGATGTCCGCCTCTTCCTTTGCCCCTCCCTTAGAGGTTTGCCCTGGAGTTAAGCCAGCCCTTAAGAAGGCCTCCACTCTCCCTTCCTTTCCCCATTCTATGAGAGAGCTCAGACTTGGCTGCATTCCAGGATAAACTCCCACAAGGCAAGAGATAACACCGAGCCAAGGTGAAGATCACGGGAGCCCTTAAAAAGGCCTCCTTGCACCTCAGAGTGGCTGCAGCCCTTCCGCTCCAGAGCTGTTCATCCTACCTGCCGGCACCAGGTCACCATGTGGGAGCTCTGGGCTCTCTTGCTACTGACCCTAGCCTGTTTTTTTTGGCCCAAGGCAAAGCACCCAAGTGGCAAGTACCCCAAAAGCCTCCCATCCCTGCCCTTGGTGGGCAGCCTGCCATTCATCCCCAGAAGTGGCCATCAGCACGTGAACTTCTTCAAGCTGCAGGAAAAATACGGCCCCATCTATTCTTTTCGTATGGGTAGCAAGACTACAGTGATGATCGGCCACCACCAGCTAGCCAAGGAGGTGCTTATCAAGAAGGGCAAGGAATTCTCCGGGCGGCCCCAAGTGGTAAGCAGTGCCCACTGTCTCTCCTCTCTCACCACCCCCTGTGTTTGTTCAGTTCTTGGCCCAAGACCATGCCTGGAATGACCCTTCCCGCTCTAACAATCTGTAATTCTTCCTAAAAACAGACTAGCAGGGCTACTGGTGGGGAGCGACCCCTCAAGGTTCTACCCAGCCTCTAACCTAGGCAGGAAGAATTAAAGGAAGCCTCCTGTTCAGGACTGCCCAGAAAAAAGAGTGGGGGGGGGGGAGCAGTGGCCTGAGGAGGTCAGGGCGTCCTCACTCCCCTCATCTCAGCCCTGAACTTGATAATGATCTCTCTGAGCCTAAGACTTCCCTAATTAACACAGTGCATGTAGAAATCTCAGCCCAGTGACCAGTGCAGTAAGTGCTTAATAAATAGCTTTATGGATGTTCCTCTTCATATGAAAAATGGGAGTAGTCATTGCTGTCCTCTATGGGAAAGTGCAAGGGAGTAGCCTGGTCTGGGAGGGCTGGGGTTGCTGTTTCTGCTGTTTCTCTGGAGCCGTCCCCAGCTGCTCCCGCTCACGGCAGGCTACCCACCCACAAGCACCGCCAGCACCCCATCCCCGCACCCCACTGCTGAGCACTGCCCCGAACACCCAAGACAGGGCTCCCCAGACACTCGTCTCTGATCAGGCCCAACTCTGCTGAGTCCTTCTCTCCAGTGCAAAGAGGAAGGAGGACGCCAGTCAGTTGGGGGTTTTGAGTCAGGGGAGAGAGGAGGGGAGGCTTTGGAGCCTTACGCTTTTTGGAGTGCCTCTGGGACGAGATGGCTTGACCCCGAGTTCAGACTGGGTGGACAAGACATCTGCACTCTTCAGGTGTGGCCCTATGGTGGGCACATAGCCTTGCATGGAAGGGGGCACCAAAAGGAGATGCGCTCCTGTGCCTTAGCGCCTTCCAGAGAACCCAGCAAAAGGCAGAGGTCTGGGCAGTCCTCGGTCTCTACAAGCCCCTGACCGCCCACCCCTGCCCTCAGGACAGGCCCTATTCAGAGAGCTCACCCCATCCACAGCTGCTCTCCCCAGCCACTCAGTCAGCAACTGGTAAGAAGAGAGAGGCCCAGAGGTGACCCTGACGTTCAACGGAACCCCAAAACCCCTGCATTCGAATTGAGCGTCCCTTCTTCCTCCCCACTCTCTCTGATGGAATCGGGAGTTAGAGGGGCTTAGGCCCTGGTCTACCAAGGCCACGCAGTCCCGGTGGAGAGATGTGGCAACGTCCCACAGCACGGCTCCCTTGGATCCGGGAAATGGGTGCAGGAGACCAGGGGCAAGGGCCGGTGGGTCGTGTCGGATTCCTACAGACTCTCCTGCTTTCCAAAGATGACTCTAGATATCCTGTCAGACGAGCAAAGGGGCGTTGCCTTTGCGGATTACGGTGCCGCCTGGCAGCTGCATCGGAAGCTGGTACGGGCCACCTTTGCCTTGTTCAAGGATGGAGACCAGAAGCTAGAAAAGATCCGTGAGTGCCTCAGCGGGGCCCCTGGGGCTCTGGAGGGAGAAGAGGGCTGGGGCAGGGAAAAGGGATAGAGGGCTCAACCTGGCGTTTTCTTGGCTACTGCTGCCATCTAGTGGCCATCTGCTATCTGTCCCTGACAAAGACGGAACCGGTAGAGACGGGGTGAGGGTGCTGCTTAATTCCCCAGCCTCATGTCCTTCTCTCCCCTCAGTATGTCAGGAGATCAGTTCGTTTTGTGATTTCCTGGACACCCAAAATGGACAGTCCATTGATTTGTCCTTGCCGCTCTTCCTGGCGGTGACCAACATAATCTGCTTTATCTGCTTCAACACCTCCTTCAAGAAGGGACATCCTACGTTGAAGACCATACACACATACAATGAAGGCATCATGGAATCGCTGGGCAAGAACAGTATGGTAGACATATTCCCTATGTTGAAGGTAAGCATGAGAACAGGCCCCCTGCAGATCCCAGCAGACCCTGCTGGCACCCCCAATTCTTCTCTTTTCTTACCACCCAGTTCCAGACCCACCTTTCTCCTGGCCACCTCAGACACACTGACCTCTACCGTCTGTGGCTCTTAACACTTTGCTGCTTGTCTACAAACATAGGTTTAGCTTTTTAATCATGCATGTTATACTCATAATTAACGGCTCTCATTTATGTACTTACTGCCATGTGCCAGTATCAAGCAATCCACATGCATTAATCATGGCATTCCCCTTGGAGGTGGGTTTTATTATCCCCAGACGGATGAGTACACAGGCCTTGAGAAGTTAAGAAACTTACCAAGGGCTTCAGACTCAAGTCCTTCTTACTCTTCAAGGCTGGGCACAAAACAGTCGACTGAGTAAACATTAGTGTCTGATGTTTGACTGAATTGGGTGGGGAGGAGCGGGGCGGGGGGGGGGGGCGGGGGGGGGAGGGGAGCGGAGACCACCCCCTTCTCCCTTGTTTGGAATCATCCTAGTTGTTGTTGATGGTCCTGTTCTGCGTTCCCATCTTGCCTTCCATTTTGGCTGAAGGTTGGGGTTGGAGTGGAGCTCACTCTCCAGAGACACAGGCTAGGATCTACCCCCAAGAGGGATTCTGGCAGTTGTAGAAACAAAATGCAAAAGGGATGGGTTTGACGTTCCTTTCTACTTTCCAGATTTTCCCCAACAAAACCATGAAAATGATGAAGAACTATATTAAAATGCGAAATGATTTGCTGAGTGAAATCTATGAGAAACATAAGGTAGGTGATGGAGCAGAAGGGATTATGAGTTAGGTTGAAAGTGTCCTGAGAGCAGGGTTTGGGGCCCACTTTGAACACCGTAGGATCTCTAGCAGCTAGCAGAGTCTTTGCACATAGTAGGTGCTCAGTAAAAACTGACTCAACTAATGAATAGGGATGGGGAAGTGAGGAATTGAAGGAGATCCCAGAAGGGACCTGTCCACCCCCCCCTTTATTTATTTATTAAGATTTTGCTTATTTTATTTTTAGAGAGGGGGAAGGGAGGGAGAAATAGAGGGAGAGAAACATCAATATGTGGTTGCCTCTTGCTCACCCCCTACTGGGGACCTAGCCTTCCACCCAGTCATGTGCCCTGACTGCGAGTTGAGCCCGCGACCCTTTGGTTTGCAGGCTGGCACTCAATCCACTGAGCCACACAAGCCAGGTCCACCTCCCTCCCCCACCAAATTTAAAGAGGACCTAGAGCTGCCTCACCTCCACAAGCTCATAGGTCCAGACTAGATTCATTTCACTCCCTCACTTCCAAGCGGAAGACTTTGTATCTCCAGTCTAGGATGGAAGTATGGTAGAATGCTGTAGATGGGGCTCCTTCCTTATCACTGGTTCCCGATCTCACCCAACCAGAAGAACTTCAGCAGCGACTCTGTCACCAACTTGGTGGACATACTGATTCAAGCCCAGGCGAACTCGGTCAATAACAACACTGGCCCAGACCAGGAGTCCAAGCTGCTTTCGGATCGACACAATCTTGCTACCATAGGGGACATCTTTGGGGCTGGTTTGGAGACCACCACCTCTGTGGTGAAGTGGACAGTGGCCTTCCTGCTGCACAATCCTCAGGTGGGCTTCTCCTTACTCCAGTCTTCCCACTCTTGACCCCAGCCAGATGCAACTCTGGCCTCGGAGGACGAGGCACCACCCGCAGGGTTTCTGTGCAGGAAAACTAGCCTGCTCCATCCTTACCCTAGGATGGCACTGCCCATCTTCTGAAAGGAAAGCCTAGGCTGCAGAGCACCCCCCGAATAGGGGCTGGGCCAGCTCCTCTAGATGTGACAGTAGGATTCTTCTAAGCCCATGCTTCTCCTGGACTTCAAAGCACTCTGTTCACATTACCCTTCTCTGGCCCCCCAGTTGCTAAAGAAGATCCAGAAGGAGATTGACCAGAATGTAGGTTTCAGCCGCACCCCAACTGTCAGTGACCGGAACCACCTCCTTCTGCTGGAGGCCACCATCCGAGAGGTGCTTCGCATTCGCCCCGTGGCCCCGACGCTCATCCCCCACAAGGCTATCACTGACTCCAGGTGTGCCTTGCCTCCCAGTCACACCCACCCCTAAGATGCATTCGGTGCTGCTTGCCAGCCCACCTGGCCCCTCCTCCACTCCCCCGCCCTCCAACTTCCTGGCCTACCCGTGCTCACCCGATAGCCAGTGACCCTACTGATCAGTGTGTCCACCACTCACTAACCCCCAGCGACTAATCCACAGATCTGCCCAAGCTCCCTCAGAAGCTGCTTGCTGTCCTGGAGACGTGGGGTCTGGGACGACAGATGGGTGCTCCGTGCTCCTACTTGACCCAATAGCCACAAAACACATTGCACCAGCTCCAAACACATGTGCACACACCCTGCCAGACATGAATATCTGCACATAAAAGAGTTGCTCCATAAGTGCTTGTCAGGGAGAGAGCACTGGGGAAGAGAGCGCTGGGTTCATGCTAAGTCTGGCGAAAGCCGAGGAAAGATGAGGGAGTGGGCATAAGGGAGTAAAGGGCCCTTGTCCCTGGGGTGGAGGACTGTGGAAGCTGGGGGCTGTGCAGGTGGGGGAGGACAATGTGCCAGACCCCTTCTCCTCTGCCTCTCCGGGACAGCATCGGCGAGTTTGCTATTGACAAGGGCACAAATGTTGTCATCAACCTGTGGGCACTGCATCACAACGAGAAGGAATGGCACCAGCCCGACCAGTTCATGCCCGGTGAGTCTGTTTCCTGTCCTGCTCGCAAGCCGCACGGCCAGCCTGGCCTCTGTGCCCCACTCCAGCTCCGCTTCCCCTCTGCCACTGTGGCAGTTAGAACACTCCTGGCTCCAACTGCATGGACCTACCGACACCCCATCCTCCTTTAGATTTAACCAAACTCTTCACGGCTGGGTTTCCTACTTGTCCTTCCACTAACTGCAAACTTCCTCGTCCAAGGGGCCTTCTAGGCATACATCCCCCAAGAAGTTGTCCCCCTCTCCCCTTGGATGGTGGCATTTCCACCTGCTGAACATTGCATTTCCTCTGTGTGATGAAGGGCTGCCTGAGGGTAGGGCTGTGTCTCTCCCAGGCTGAGATTCCCCCAAGTAAGTCTGTGCACCTCCCAGACTGGGGCTCCTCTGGCCGAGCAGAGGCACCCCTCTACTTACTCCTGTCCTGGCCCCTGACTGACACCTGCCCCATGTCCACAGAGCGCTTCCTGGACCCCACGGGGAGCCAGCTCATCTTGCCATCGTTAAGCTACTTGCCCTTCGGAGCAGGACCTCGCTCCTGCGTAGGGGAGAACATGGCCCGCCAGGCGCTCTTCCTCTTCCTGTCCTGGATGCTGCAAAGGTTTGATCTGGAGGTCTCGGATGATGGGCAGCTGCCCTCCCTGGAGGGCACCCCCAACGTGGTCTTTCTGATCGACTCTTACAAAGTGAAGATTAAGGTGCGCCAGGCCTGGAAGGAAGCGCACGCTGAAGGTAGCACCTAGAAGCCGTAGCCAATGCTCCACCCTATGTGGCCCCACAGCACAGAATTAGAGGTGCTACTCCAGCCTCACCCACTATTCCACCATTCCTCCCTCCTCCTGGACCACTCTGCATTCTTTTCCACCCTGCAGCCCTGACAGTGATGTTCATAAACTAAAGTTTTTCTTAAGAAGGTCTCTGGCCCTGGCCATTGTGGCTCAGTTGGTTGGAATGTCCTCCCGGAAATCGAACGGTTGCCAGTTCAATCCCGGGTCAGGGCACGTGCAGGAAGAAACATTTCTCTCTCACATGGATGTCTGTCTCCCTCCACAATGCAAAATTTTTCTCAGGTGAGGATTAAAAAAACAAAAGAAGAAGATCCCTGAACTTAATCATTATATTTGTTAATATCATTACATTATCCTTCTTTAAAGAAAGAGGGGGGAGGGTCTCTGAGCAGCTCATGCATTTAATTGTTCACTCATTCTTTCAATAAATGTTTCGTTAAGCACCTCCTACAGTGCCGCTCACTGTTCCTGGGCACTCGAGCTCCCTGGTGCCCTGAAGCTTTATATTTCTAGCAAGGGCCTACAAATAAATAAGCAGTTCAGAGACTCGCAAGTACTTTGATGTCAATTATACCAGGGGATGGCGATTTGAAAAGAGAATGGCAGAGGTAGGACGTGGCCCGTCAGCAAGTGGTCAGTGGTTGGGGAAAGCACAGAAGCCCTGGGGGAGAGCGCCCCCTTGCTGAGGGAGCAGCAGGTGAGATGTTCTCAAGGTGGGAGGGGTCAGTGTGGCCAGAGCGGAGCCAACTGAGGGGAGGGCGGTCCCTGATGAGGTCTGACTGGAGACAGGGGTCGGGTCCCCTGGAGCCATTGAATTAGCAGGAAGGAATCTAGGTTTTTATCTGAAGTGTGCTAGTAGGGTTTTTTTTTTTTAATTTTTATTGTTATTCAATTACAGTTATATGCCTTTTCTCCCCATCCCTCCACCCCACCCCAGCTGAACCCACTTCCCTCCCCCACCTCCACCCTCCCCCTTGATTTTGTCCATGTGTCCTTCATAGTAGTTCCTGTAGCTAGTAGGGTTTAAACACGGAAGTGGAAAGGTCTGGTTTTTGTATTTTAAAAGACCAACCTTGTTGTTGAGCAGAGGTTGATCTGCAGAGGGATGAGAGCTGGGCTAGAGGGAGGAGGCGGCTGGGCTGGCCACAGCGGCAGAGATGGTAAGAAGTAGTGGGACTGAGTTTATATTTTGCTAGTGGACAACGGATCGTGTTTGCTTTGATGCAAACAGGCATCATCAGCCGCATGTACCTCAATGCTTTGGCTTTGGGGGACTGTGTGTGACCCACAAATTCAACCTTCTTGTCTTGGTCCCCAGTGACCAGCAGGTCTCCTTTTCCTGGTCCTGTCCTGCCAGGACAGGGCTTCCACGGAGGCCTTCTGCTGACACGCCTGGGCTCTTCCCCTGCTCCCCACTCCATAAGCCCAGGAAGCCTATAAATGTCTCACTAGACACTGGGACCCAGACTTCTTCAAATTTTGACACTGGCATCTTGAAACCTTGCCTACTGGCCAGTCTGCAAGAGGAAGATGTCCTGAGACGCTCCTGGGAGAACTGACCCTGCTCTTGAGGCTGGACAGACGCCCTCACCTCAGCTCCCCAAGGCCAGCCAGACCAGGGTCAGCTCACCCACACCCAATCCTTCTCTTCTGACTAGAGGGGACTCCGGAAGGGCCAGCAGGCCAAGGCTGAGCCCCTGCCTGGTCAAGTTTTCAGAGAGAAGGAATCTGGGAATCCCTTGAAAGGAAGGAGGGTCAAGGTCTTCCATAACAGCAGCACTGTCTTCCTTCCAAGGGCTTTGTTACTCCAGTGGTGGTGGCAGACCACTCCCTACTGGCCCCCAACCCAGTCCCAGCTGTCACCAACCAATGCCCCTGGGCCTTGCGAAAGAGCCCAAGGGAGAGTCTGTGGGCAGCTGTGGATGCCCCAGCCGCCAGCACAAGCAGCCTGGGAGTCCTCTCTCCAGTCATGCGTATAGGTGTAAACACCCAACTCTATAGGACAGGAATCCAATCAAAGACCGGGGTGGAGAGAGCCAGACGAGGAGGACCTGAATACCCAGGTTCTAGTCCCCAGGTTCCCTGGGTTCCTAGCCCTAGATCTTAGGTCCATTGCCAGCTTCTTGAACCCCACTTCTCCCATTGTACCAGGGGTAACTTACCACGTGTGCTGCCCATTACCTGAGGCTCTGGTGAGGAGCAGCAGAAACGGCTGTGGGAGCAGGCCAGTTCCACACCAACCACAGTTACAGGAGAAATCAGGCTGTGGAGGCAAGTTTGGTGTCGTCATTTACAGACCGAATGACCGTGGGTGGCTTGCCTGACCTTCTTAAATCTGTTTTCTCATCTGTACCATGGGCAGCTGAGCTGTGCGTAGAAACAGTACCACCAACCTCCTAGTGTTGCTGAGGATCAAATATGTGTTATGGATCATCTCCTATACCCAGATCCACAAAATAAGCCCCTCTCTCGTTTGTTTTAAAGATTTATTTTTAGAGAGAGGGGAAGGGAGGGAGAAAGAGAGGGAGAGAAACATCACTGGGGACTTGGCCCACAACCCAGGAATGTACCCTGACTGGGAATTGAACCAGTGACGCTTTAGTTCACAGCCTGAACTCAATCCACTGAGCTATACCAGTCAGGTCCTCTCAGGGCTTTATACAAACTGCCCAAAGGGCGTCGGCTGGGTCAGGAGGAGCGGGTGTGTCCAGATGGTCCACCTGAAGGACAAACCTCCCCCAGGAGCCTACCCTGGCAGCTCTGGCTGGCCTGCCAGCTGCCTCCTCCTTCCCCCCAGAGGGCAGGCTGGCCAGGGGGTAGATGGAGAGCCCAGAGACTAACTTTTCATGGTTCCCAAACTGAGGGTGTTTTGTAACATTTCTAGTAGGATTGGGTTTCTTGACACTTCTTGGTGAGACATGCAATGTGTGGTGAGGAGCTGGCTTATACCAAGTGAGGAGCGACTTCAGATCAGACAAATCCTCTTCTCCCCTCATGTCACCCAAAGCTCTTTTTACTTTAAAAAAAATTATTTTATTTTAGAGAAAGAAGTGTGAAAAATAGCATTGTGATTGCCTTCTGTAACATGTCCCAGGGGGCCGAACCTGCAACCCAGGCATGCATCCTGACTGCGAATCAAACCGGCGACCTTTCGCTGGAAGATGCCCGACCAACCGAGCCACGAGGGCTGGGGCCCCATAGCTCTTTTTATCTCCTCAGAGGAACACCAAAACACTTTTGCAAGGAAAAGATAAAGATCCAGGGCTTCAACACCCTGGAAATTTTACAATGTTTCCAAGAAGTTACACCTCCCTGTGGAAATTAGAGGCCATTTCAGCTGGGAGGGGCTCTGTCAGGTGAAGCTCATCTGGATGCAGGGGCCTCTGAGGGCTCATGACAAGGCAAGGGGGAGGGAAAAGGGGGCTGAAGTAGCTTCTGAGATAAGGTGTCCGGTTCCCCTTTCATCATGCTGACCCCTGCTCACTGCACCTTTCTCTGGTTCCCCCCTCACCTTTGAAAGGAAAATAGGATTTCTGTACTGGACACCAATACTGCAACTGTCCCACCGACTAGTGGAATGCCCAGGCTTTGGAGATGAACCATGTGGGTTCAAACTCTAGCTCTGCCACTTATTAGCTGTGCAATCTTGGACAAGCTGGTCAACTCCTCTGAACACCTCGACCCCATTAACAAAGCAGGAATGATTACTGCACATACCTCCAAGGGCTGTCATGAGGCTGAAATGGAAAAAGGTGGGTGAGGTGCTTACACAAGTCCCAGCACCATGTAAACAGCCAACAAATGAAAACAATAAAGATAAATTCAATCATTTTTATTACCAGCTCACCGCTCCAGCTTTATCTCCTGTCTCTGCCCAGAAGGCAATTATCTAGACTGATTAAATTGCTCGCAGGTTTAGATATGACACCCACACTCTCATGTTAGACCGATCATGCTTTCTTGTGCTTTTTTGCACCTGGCACGTAGTGGGCACTCAATAATCTACAGGCTAAACATTTGCCCAGAATTCCCTTCCCACCTTCCTTCACCTGGCAAGCTCAGTGCAGAGGTCTCTGTCCCAGGCTGTCCTGAACCCCCACGTAGGTACATTCTCTTCCAGTGTCCCGTGCATCACATGCTGCTTCGTGGTCCTTTCCATGTGCTACTAACACTGTTGGCATGCCTTTCTTCCTCTGTAGACCACTAGCTCTTCTAAAGAGGTGGGTCTGAGGTGCGTGGGGTATTTGCATTCCCAATGCCTGCGCGTGTGGAAGGTGCTCAGTAAATGCTCAGAAAGGCCAGTCACTCACCCCCAGGGTAGAAACCCATAATCCCAAACTCCCCCCAGGACAAACAGCCCTTTGCATTGGGCTCAGCCAGAAGCAGGCTTCCAACAGGTTAGGCCAACAGTTGGCCAAACCCGCCTCTCACCCCTTCTCCTGAGTGAAACCCCAGTTTTGCCCTCCCCCTAAAACAGGAGACTGGAGAATGGTGACTTTCTTGAAATTCTTGTTTATCAAGGCTACTCTGATTTGTGCTTCAGGACATCTGTACTGTCTCCATTTGAACTTGGTCACCTGGAGGAGGAACTCAGTGACCCAGGAGCCTGGGATGCAGTGAGCAGGGGGGGATACCCTACAGGCCTGGGCATCAGAGGTACATGCACAGCCTCTACATGCGGCCTGTAGGAGTTGCACGTTTGTTCTTCTGCCAGTCGATGAAAGAAGGCAGGAATGGCATACTGTTCTTCCCTGGGACTTTAGAACTGCCTCCAGATGCTAATTGTGACTCCCTGGGGGTGACTTGGAGGGGCAGCAACCAGCCTACCAGAGTAACTGAAGGGCCAGGGTCAAAGATGGGGAAGGGGCATGTCTGGCTCACACAGAACTCGCAGCAACAGCAGTGCTCACTGCAGGGCACACTCAGAGGCTACAGAAGAGAACGCCGGCTGCTCTCCGCCGGTGTCCCCCATTAATGAGTGCTCCGTTTGAGGGGGGTAGAAACCCCTCCTGGGAGGGCTCCGCATCATCTTGCTTTGCCCACCTGCAGGCTGCCCGAAAAGAAGTCTCGCTGGGTTGGGCTGCTCCTTCCCTTTAAACAGGGACTTACACAGGACAGTCTTAAGTAGAGAGTAAAATGACAGTGAGTCTTAGGAAACAGTCACTGTCCCACGATGACAGACGTTGGCACACCAGTGGCTCCTCCAGAGCTTACAAATCAGTTCTGAGCTCCATACCTGGTATTCAAGACCTCAAACTACCTCCCATAACTACTTGCAATTCTGAACCCGAACCATTCACTCCATCTCAATCTACCTCGTATCACTGTCCCAAGTATGTTTTTAATCTTCCTAACTACAACTTCTAGAGGGCAGAGGTATACTTCTTCCACACTCTCCTTGGCATCCCGCACAGTGCTGGGCACCGAGTTGGGGACTCACTAATACATAGTTCGCATATTAAATTCCAAGGCCAAGTACCCATCCACATTTCTATCCTATCGGTAAGAGAGATTGCAGAGTGCTTGAATGTTGTGTTTTAGCTTCGTGGTATCTAACCAAACTTGCGCCTAATTTTAACCTGTTTGTGGTGCTTTACAAAGCGCTGAAACGTCAGATGTACACCCTTGGCAGAGAGGGCTTGGGGCAACTCCTCAGCATGCAGCGTGGCCTCGGCAGCAGTGTTACCGGCCTGCCCTTGGCCCTGCGGCTACGTGTGGCCCAGGAGCCTGTCCTCAATGGCTGTGTGACTTCCCTCAGCCGTGTGGAGAAGGGGGAGGCCCCTGTGGTCAGGGATCTTGAGGTGCGACTCCCTGAAGTCTGAGGTAGAGGGAAAAAGGCATGAAGTCCTCCAAGAAAAAAAGCACAGTCGGATTTTGGGGATGGATTTTATTTGGGCTTCTCACAGTGGTTAGAGCCACTCTGTCTTCAGAACAATCACAGCACAGGAAACGCGTCACTGAGACTGCCCGGAAAGGTCTAACCAGCTGAATCTTATTGCTTAAAATACACATATTCACAATAACTGACAAATGGTGATGTGCCTCACACAGGAATGTGTTAGCATTTGCGAATCTGACTAGCACCAAACCCTCGGCCTAGACCTTCCTTCTCCACTCACCCAGAAAACCAGGCTCCATCGAACCTCCCTGGCCCCTCACAGTCCTTCGGCACCCCGTTTCCATGTCCGGGAGCGGGGACGGACTGGGACCGCCGTGGTGCAGCCCTGGTACCCGGGTCCGCCAGCCTCATCTCCTGCCTTTCGGGTGGGGCGCTGCAATGAGCCTCAGCACGCAGACCGGCTCCCCACTCTCACTGGGGAGGGAACCGTGAAGAGGGCCGGAGTTCATCCATATGGTCAGTTCCCTGAAGGAGGACTCATTTTGGTAAACCTTGATCTCCTTGGAGACACCTCAGTGAGTTGCTTGGGAATTTTTTTTTAACAGTGGAAGAAAAGGCATCCAAGGACACCCACTGCCCACTCGTGACACACACCAGCTGGCCTGTACGCACAGGGCCTCGGCTTGAGGCGGTAAGCCCTGCGGGGCCTGCCAAACCCTCCTGGCAATTCTGGGCAGGGCTGCCATCTGGGCCACAGCTAGTCCAAGCTTGTCCCTGAAGATCCAGTTGAGTTTCTGTCTGAAGTTCCACCTTCACTCTCTGTCCGGGGTGGCTGTGGACACCCCCGCAGGGGGCTGATCTGAGGGCCAGGAGCTGCTGAGGGAGGCAGTCAGGGTCAGAGCACGTTTCCATTGACAGGGAACAGAACACAGGCCTCCGAGTGTCCACGGAGCAATGTGCAAATCGCAGTGACGGGCAGAGTAAAACCTCTACTTCGAGGACAGGCTCCCTGGCAAACACTGGGGACTACCGTTGACAATGCTGCTGAATACACCCAAGTACACAGTCAGACATTTGTTCAGTAAACAGTAAATGCATAAAATAAATTACCTTGAGAGGGCCATATGCGCTCCAAACCTGTGATCGTGAGAGCAGAATGGCTGCCATTCAAAGTATGTTCACAGGACAACAGGGCTGGGGGCTCACACACAATGGACAGACACACACAGGTTACCCAGAAAGTCACTGTGTACGGACTTCACTTTGTTCGACATGGGTTTTGGTTTTGTGGACTCCAAACACGGTCACGCGTTCACCTCGCAGCCTTGGACTTGTCTATTTTTGTATACATATGTATTTTTTCCCTTTCTTATCATAATGTCAATGCCTAGGCTGAATGTCACCATTCAAAAGTGGGGGGTGAACCAAACTCCTCCTACAAACAGGGATGGGCGGGGAATGTTAATTTCGGCTGTCTGCGTTCTCCATTCAGATCATAACTATCAAAGCTCACCTGGCTGGTTGATGCCCAACTGCAGCAATAAGGACCCTGTGGCCCTTCTGGACAGTTGCCTTCACCCCCTCCTGGGCCACTGACTCTTTACAAAGGCTACAATGATTAGTTATCCCACTCACAAGGATGGGGGAGGGGAAGCGCATGAAAACCACAGATAACCAAGGCATGTTTTTCCAAGTGGTCAGTTAAAAAAAAATTACTCAGAATCAAGAGAAAACACTGTGAAAGAGCCAGGCTGTGGGGCTGCCCTTCCTCAGGGCCCACAGTCTCATTTGTTCATATACAAGAGTGACATAGAAAGGCCCGCAGACTGTGTACTTGGGGTGGGGGCGGGCCCCGTCACCTGTGGGCACAGACCTATGGGCAGAGACGCAGAAAGTGCACCTCTACCCACCACCGTGGCTTAAGGCCTCCTGAGCACCCACAGAAGGTGCAGAGATAACCCCCACCCAAGCCGGCACATAAAACAGCTCCTGGTTCAACTGCAGCCGCGCTCTTGGAAGGCCAACTAGGGAAAAGAGCCATAAGGCTTCCCTTTTCCAGGACAGAACTGTTGCCTGCCCACTGGTCAAGTTCCTGTTTTCAGCTCGCTTTTGTTCTTTTATTAAAAAATAATAATAATAAAGAGCCAAAAAGAAGGCAGTATAATCTCTACACCTGCAAGTCTGCGGCCAGCCAGCACGTGCCAGGCAGGACCCCTCAGGGATGCGGTGATGCACCGACCTCATCACCTGGAATCTGGGAAGGCAACAAACCCTTCCCCACCGACCACACAAGTGCCCATCGGCTCTCAACCTCCTACAGGATCAGCCCGAGTCCGGCTCCGCAGGCGCTGGCAGTGAGGGGTGACAACCCTCAGCCAGGGCTGAGCCCGGCCGCCTTTCCTGGACTGACAGAGCAAGGTTCTCTTACACTAACAGCAGAGCAAAAATCCACGCCATCACCCAAAGTCACCTCAGGACACAGTCTTGGCTCCCTTCCTTGGGGGCTTCTTAACACACATCTCTTCAACCCAAAGGCAGTGAGATATGACTTGAAAAGGGGAAGGGGTGGGGTATGAGGAATGAGTCACAGAACCAACTTCTCAGCCCTCCACAACAACGTGCTTATGTGGGGGGAGAGGCACCCCAAACTGTACCTGGAGATGCAGAAAAATGCAGGAACCAAGGCAGAAAAAGAGGGGGAAAAAAAAAAAAAGAACCAAGTGGCTGTACCACTTTCTCTGAAAGTCACTTAATGCTTCTTTCGTGGTTCTCCCCTACCCTGGTTGCTTCGCCAAGTTCTCGGGACACAGGCAGGGCCTGCTCTAGCTGGGGGAGCTGCTGCTCTGGGGGTTTGGAGAGTCCTGCTCATTGATGGTGTTCAGCAGCAGGCATGTGGGGGGCCGTGGCAGGTGGGGATGCCCATGATCGCAGGCCTGCTCCTCAGAGGGCTGGCAGAGCCCTTCCTCCTCGTCACCTGGGGGTCGCACGTGGCAGCTGTCGCAGAAGTCCAGGGGTCCATCCAGAGCGTCGTCGATGAGAGCGTTGAACTCTTTGAGGTCATCGTCGTGGTGGCCCCGGTTGCACACACACACCTCAATGCCCGAGTCACCAGTGAAGCGGCGATGCCTACCAGGCGTCTTATCCTTGCTGTCGGGGAGGGCGCTGCCCTGCTCGCAGCTGTAATCTTTCAGCAGCTCCTCCTTACACTCAGAATCCTTGTCCAGGAAGGCCCCAGGGGCCAGCTCCCCCCGGCCAGCCACAGAGCTGCAGGGCTCCATTCCAGGGGCTTTGGTGGCTGCTGGGTTGGCTGGCATGTCGGTGTTGGAGGGCTCAGAGTCAGCGATGATGCTTGGGGGTCTTGTGCTGCTTCTGCTGGGCCCAGATAAGGGGCTGCTCTGCGCCCCCTGGGAGCCCCGAGTGGGATCGGCGCCTGGGGGGCTGCCGCCTGCAGGGCCGCACTGTGCAGACAGCTGCTGCTGCTGTAGCTGGAAGGCACTGTATGGTGGGGGAGGAGTTGGAGGTCGGTTCACCACTTCCTCATAAGGAGGTAGTAAGTAGTTTGGCAAAAACCCTAAAGTGAGGAGGTAGGGAGGAGAAATTACTGCACTGGCAATTGATCCGGGGCAGAGACACGAAACACATGTCTCTCCCACCCCCAGCACACCCGCCGAGTGACAGCTACAGCTCCTGGCGTGGGCAGGGCAGAGACCTGGGGGAGTAACCTAATCTAGCTTCTCGAAACCGGAGAGCCCCTAAAGCTGCTTCATAGGCAAAGATTCCTGCCTGTCTGGTCTGGAGTGAAGGCAGAGGGCTAGGCAGATAGGGTGGGTGGCCAAGAAGAGATCACTGCTGCCCGGAATGGTCCTGTTTCCACAGGCACGCACGCCTCAGGTTTCACGGTCAGACTGTCCTCCATCTATGTCCCATGAGCCTCAGGGTCAGGGACCCTAACTTAAGGCTGTCTGACCACTGTCTTCGGGACATTAGAAACCTGTGTTGTGTCTCACTCTAGCGTGGCTGGAAGTGAGAGGTCTGGAAAGACAAACCAAACCTCATCCTGACTCAAATCAAGAGCGAGTGGGTTACCAGCGAAGGGTGGGGGCCTGTGATCCAAGCTTTATTAGGAACTGTCAGGTGAGCCCTGGCTGGTGTGACTCAGTGTATTGAGTGCCAGCCTGCAAACCAAAGGGTCGCCTGTTCAATTCTCTGTCAGAGTCCATGCCTGGGTTGCAGGCTGGGTCTCCTGTTGAAGGTGTGCAAGAGGCAACCACACATCAATGTTTCTCTCCCTCTCTTTCTCCTTCCCTTCCCCTCTCTCAAAAAATAAATAAATAAAATCTTTAAAAAAAAAAAAAAAAGAACTGCCAGGTGAGTTATCTTTTGAGGTGCTGAATGCCTTGGGGCACTGATGATCTAATTGTACAGTAATAATTGTTAGCATTTACTGAGCACTTGCTACACGCCAGGCACTGTGCTAAGCACTTAATTTTTCTAGGTGTGAAATTCCACATTTGTGGTCACTTTCTTCTGTAGAACACACTGCACAGCTGGGCCTCCACCTGACCATTTGAGAAGTCGTCAGTATGGAGGCCCAGGGACATAAGGTGAGTGCCCTTCAGTGAGTCACCGATTTTCTTGATTCTCAGGAAGTCCCAATGTCACCACCTGCACCTGCCTCTTTCATGGCAGCCTCTGCTCAGCATATCACATGGCAGTAAACAGAGTGCGAGGCTTTAGGACCACTGAACTCTGAACCTCAATTCACTCCCGTCATGTACCATCCAGCCACCTGCCTAAAAGAAAATCTGCTCAAGCAGCAGAGACTTGGTCAGAATTCAGCCAGGGTAGATACGGAAGGGCCAGTGGCTTCAAGGAGCTGCATCCACAGCTCTGGTTCTTCTGTGCTAAACATGACTGCCCTCTTGTTCCTGCACTTTCAAAACCCTGCTCTGTGCTGGGCAAAGAGGCAAAAACCCCGATTCTCTTAAGAGCCCTGGCTACCGATACACACAGTCTGAGTCCTGGGCTCCTGAGGGGTGGGGTTGGGGAGCTTTGGACGTACGTACTGAAATAAAATGGCAGCGCTGAGTAGTTGTGGGCTTCCCGGTAGGCGATCAGGTTGATTTCATGTTGCCGCTGCTGGGCCTGAAGGCGGTGCTTGGCTCGGCGGTGATGGCAGACACAGCAGCAGCTCAGGATGATGATGATGGTCCACACCAGCCAGAACCCTGGGGGTGGGGAAGCAAGACAGAGAGGCAGAGACAGAGTGAACACCAGCCAGATGGGCAGCTCTCAGAACAGCGAAGTCCCCAGCAGCACCGGCCTGGTCACAGCTATCACTGCTAGGCCTCACTCGGTGAATCCACATTTAGAACCTGCTTTTCATTTATGAAAAATTTATTTTAGAGCCCTGGCTGGTGTGGCTCAGTGGATTGAGTGCCAGCCTGCAAACCCAAAGGTCCCTGGTTCAATTCCCAGTCAGGGCACATGCCTGGGTTGTGGGCCGGGTCCCCATTTGGGGGCATGCAAGAGACAACCAACTGATGTTATCTCTTACACATCAATGTTTCTCTCCTCTCCTTTTCCCTTCCTTTGCTTCTCTCTCAAAAATAAATAAGTAAATAAACAAAGAATCTTTTAAAAACTTGATTTTCAAGGAAGAGGAAGGGAGAGAGGGAAAGAGAAACATCAATTTCTTGTATGTGCCCTGACTGGGGATCAAACCCACAACCTTGGTGTATCGGAGCAATGCTGCAAGCAACTGAGCTACCTGGCCAGGGCAACCTGCATTCAGTTTTCATAAACGTCTGGGCCACAGTGAAAGACACGTGGGATGGAAGAGGGCAGGACTGACAGAATGACAGCAGAGGTCACTCACTCTGGGGAGCCTCCAGGGACCTGGGGGGAGGGAAGAACACCAAGGCAACACTCCAGCACCACGGGTCCTCCCCTATTTCAGGTTTGCTGGGCATTAACTATGCTCCCCTTTTTGGACAGCGTACTCTTCCTCTCCCAAGAGATCTCTGAGAAAATGCTTTAGCTTCTCTAGTGCCCGTCTTCTCCCAGAAGCACAGCTCCCAGGCTCACTTCCTACTGCTGACACCAGGGTGTTTACCAAAAGCACAGAGCCTCCCAAAATCCCCACAGCTCAGCTGTTAGCAACTGCAGGGGGCCGCGGAGGGGCTGCCTGATAAATTCTTCCGGGTTCTCCAGATACCACCAAAAAGTTCTGGGGCTTTTCTCTACCATGTATGCCTGGGTAACAGAAGAGTCCTAAAGTTAGAGGTGGAAAATTCTAATTACCTCAGTCAGGCCCATCTCTTCCCTAGGGAGTGCAAATGACTTCCTGAGCTCCTGACAGAATCCAGTACAATTCCATCTCCCACTGTGGCACCAGTGATCCACGCTACCTCCTCTGACCTGCAGCTGCGTTAGACTCAGGGCCATCAGCAGCCTCCCTTCTTCCTCCCGGCTCCAGCGAGCAGTAGCGGGATGGAGAAGGCCCAGCCCTCTTTTCTCCGGGGCATTATTTCTTCTCACTTCCCACTGGTTCTCTTGGTTAGTTAATCAGGGTCTCTTGGCTAACCCCAATATAAGACCCCCCCTCTCCAATTTTCAAATGTATGCAGAAAAGTCTCCTAAATATCTAATTAATGAGCAATTTTGCTTTGGAATATATAAACATATGGTGGGAAAACTGGAATAAAAAACCACAAAAATAGTGACTTATCTTTAGTGAGATTATGACAAATTTTAATTTTCTTTTCCCAATTATTTTCTTCTTTCAAATTATAAAACTGGAAACAAAGTAAACCCAAACAAAATATCTGATTAATTTTACTTTTGCTGGCTTTTATTTTAAAAATCACTGTATTTCTGGATGGGTTTTTTAATTCTTCTGGGAATATATTCACACAATGAAATGATATGAGTCATTAAAAAATCAGTCATAGGTACTATTATTTTGACATAAAGATGTTCCTGATATTAAATAAAAAAGGTTATAAGACAGTGTAAAATATGACCCCAACTTTTACTTAAAACAAGCCTATGTAAACATCTAAACGGACAATCAGCAAGTTAATCATGAGGTTATTACTGGAAAACAGGACAATAGATTTTCTGGAACCAGCTCCCTCATTTTTTGCTTATCTACATTTCCTAATTTTTCTAAGATGAATGTGTACTTCTTCGAAATTACAAAGAAATTTATCTGAGGCCCTGGCTGGGTGGCTCAGTTAGTTGGAGCATTGCCCCGTGCACCAAAGGGTTTGGGTTTGATCCCAGTTGGGGCGCACGTAGGAGGCAACTGATGGATGCTTTCCCTCACATCAGTGTCTCTCTCTCTCTCTCTCTCTCTCTCTGTCTCTCTCTCTGAAATCAATAAACTCATATGCTTGGGTGGGGATTTAAAAAAAACTATCTGAGGAATAATTTTAAGATGAATTATTTTTAAATGAGAATAGATTATATTAATGTTCATCTGTTCTCTATTCCTGAATAACTTCAATTTTTTCCATTACAAATGCTACATCTATTTTTTATCATCTGCTTTGTAATTATAAATCTGTGCTCAGAATTTGTTAAGTATTTCCACATGTATCTCTTGCCAGAATGAGTTAGCCTCGTTGTTGTTTTTTAAAGGCTCCCCTCTCCCTACAGACAGTAAATGAATAGACACTAATTTTTTTTTTTTTTTACATTTGTACCAGAACATAATATTCTGAAAGATCCCAGTGACATTTAGGGTGTGGCCTCTGGCAACAGCTCTTTCTGTCCCCAGGGGTGTCCTCACTGAACCTCCCCACAAAGCCACCCTTACAGGGCCAGACAGCGTGGTGGTACAGCCGCCAGGCTCTGGCAAGCTGTTCGACACCTATTCCTTGTGGCACGTCAGTGTCCAATGGAACTTCCAGCGAAGGCCTGGCCACAGAACAGGCAGAAGGGAATAGGTGGGGGACCTTTCCCACCAGCAGACAGAAAAGCCTCATTCCTAACCAGAGAACATAAACATGAGCTGAAGTTAGAAGTCTCCCTTGTGGTCCCCCCTTCCCAGATTCACTACTGACATCTGTGCCACTGAACTTCCACTTCTCTCCTGCTGCTGGCTGACTGAAGCCCAGACAGACGCTGTTAGAGGAGCTCTCAAGAGAACGGAGCTGGGGCCAGAAGGGAGGGAGCTCTTCGAGTGAAGTGACTGCCTGCTGCTGACCCGCAACATCTCCTGGGGCCCCTTCGGTCAATCTCGTTAGCTCCCAGCCTCCTCTACAGTCAATCTCGTTAGCTCCCAGCCTCCTCAGGTGAGACCAGAGTGCACTGCAGTCCCACAGATGAGCACAGTGCACTCTGCTGAAGAGCCTGATTCCAGGTGAATTTCAAAGTCAAAACAATTCTTTGCATATTACCTATAGTTCTGGTACTTGATAATTTAGAAAGTACATTCTCCCATTTGATAATCAGCATTTAATTCTACTTTCAACTTTCATGCAGCAAAGTACATGATCTAAGGCAACATTTCTCAGATTTTACAACATGCTTAAAACAAACAAACAAACAAACATGCTTTTGCCCTGGCTGGTGTGGCTCAGTTGGCTGGACCGAAAGATCTCAGGTTCAATTCCCAGCCAGGGCACATCACATGCCTGGGTTGTGAGATCAGTCCTGGTAGGAGCGCATGAGAGGCAACCAACTGATGTTTCTCTCTCACATCGATGTTTTTCTCCTTCTCTTTCTCCCTCCCTTCCTCTCTCTAAAATCAATAAGCATGTCTTCAGGTGAGAATAAAAGAAATAAATACAAATTTAAAAAATTAAAAGCTCATGTTTTTAGTAGGAAAAATGGATTGGTTTTCACACTAGCCAAAACCCCAGAAGGCGTCTTCCCCCTTCTGGTCATATGGGTAGGTTGAACTTCCCCACCCCCTTCCGATTGGGTGAGGCTTTGAGACTGGTTCTAACTAATGAATTGGGATTGGAAGTGACATAGGTCTCTTAGAAGCCAGAACATTTCTTGCATATGTGAAACCCTCCATGAGTCTCCCTTCTGCCATGGCAATTGGCAGCATTCCAGACAGTGACAGGGTCAGTCAAGCCCCAGAGGATGATGAAGTGGGAACAAAGCTCCCAGCTAACCTGTGATGGACATACTGTAGTGTGAACGACAAGTAAACCTACTGTCTGTCCACCAGGATTCTGGACTTGTTTGTTCCTGCAGCACAACCTATCCTATCCTGACTGACGCAGTGAGTTTATAGGCTTTTTTGGGTGAGTGGATTTAAAGGGTTCAACAGATTCTTAAGCAGATCCTTGACACAGGAAAAAAAAGCTGAGATCCACTGAACTAGAAGTATAATAGAAAATGAGAGTTAAAAAAAAAAAAAGGCAGGTCCGAAGGGGCATGGGGATAGAAAAGAGACAACTGGATCATTCGTGCGGATCAAACTGGCAGAAAACCAACTTGGGAGCAGAACGGGTCTAGTGATGTGATGCGGTATCAGTACAGGTCCGAACAAGAGCCCCAGTGAACTGTCCCCACTTCACGGAAGGCAGGAGGCCTTCCTGTCTGACCCTCACGAAACGGACCCTCGTGGGAGCCATTCTAGTCAAAGCAGTGTCCCCTCAATTTTAAAACGGGGAATATCCGACTAGTCCCTTTGAATTTGTGCCAATTTTTTACCTTTTTGCTAGATTTCACAAACAAGGAAGAGTTTCAAATAGGAAAACTTAATAAAAGAGACATATAGCAAAAGCCAAAGGACACCCTCTTTCCCAAACACACACCTACCCAGAGATTACATTCCCCAGCAAGTTTGAAATTCGTGACCTCATGTTGGGGAGCACTTGTCACACTAAGCAAAATGGGAACTTGTTTTTAAAGACAACCACAGCCAATGTAGGCACTGAGTCACGTGCCCCAGGGCTCACAGCGAACTTGGGGAAGCACCACTCTCCGCCTGCCGGAAGTTCCTCATTAGGAAGCCAAAGCATACTGTAAATTAGCTCTCCTTCGACAGGATGGTGGGTGGCCCTCTGGGTTCCTTATACCTTTCATCAGGAGCTCCTGCTACTGTCACTGTGGAAAGAGCCTGAACTTGGGAAATGAAGACTTTAGAGGACTGGCAACTTTATCTGAACGGCTGGACAAGTTTCCTATAAGCACAATTGCAAATAGAAAACAGAAGAGACAGACAACCTGGGTTCAAATCCCAGCTCACCAAACTATTTCCTAGCTTTATGAACTTCCCTCACCTGTAAAATGGGGAGAATAATGCTCTAGTGCTTGATCATTAGGAGGAAAATTAGCTAATATATGCAGAACACTCAGAACCACGCCTGGTATTGAGTAAGTTCTCTAGCTTATTATTACTACTGTTGTTACAGGCATGGCCACGGATGGCAAGGGTTTCCTTTCAATTTCCCTTTAATCCATAAAAAAGCAAGAGTCAGGAACAAGTCCCAAGTCTGCTTCTAGGTTCTACTCTTGGCTGAATTCATTGGAAAACCAGCCCACCTGCTGTTGATTGGCTTGTTTTTGTCCTGAAGCCCAGACCACTAGGGAACTGGGGCCAGTAAGGGCTCGGAAAGAGGCCCCAGATCCCCGCTCTCCACTTTGCTCTGCGTGGCAAGCGCTGTGGGCCTTCCTTAAGAGCAGTTCAATGGTTATCTTACGACAAGGTTTGGTTAGAGGGTCGTCCTAACACACCAAAGTTGTGAGTTTAATTCCTTGTCAGGTCACATATAGGAATCAACCAATGAATGTCTAAATAAGTGGAACAATAAATCAATGTTTCTCTCTCCTTTCCCCTCTTTCTCTAAAATCAGTAAGTTAAAAAAAAAAATTTTAAGGACAAATGAAAATTTAAAAAAAAATTTTAGTATGTGAAAAGCTGTTCAGCACTAACTGCATTTACTAATAATGTGTTTCATGTCATCTCTGGGAAATGCCACTGTAAAAACACTCCCCTGTCTCTCATTAAAGCCCAAACCAATGAAAACTGAGGCCTGATTGGCTTCCCAAAATTACCTCAGGAGCAGAAATTCCAAACTCTGGCCTCTCCCTGGAAAATGGAGCTGGGTGAGTGGGAAGAGCGCTGGGATGAGAGTTGGGAGGTCCGGGCTCAGGCCCTTTGGCCTTGAGTATGTTCCCAGCCTCCCCGGGGCCTTGGCTTTTAGTTTTTCTCTCTGGTCCACGAAATGCATCCTTAGGTGGAAGTAAACATGCACACCTGAGACTCTCCATGACCTGGCCCTTTACCCTTCTAACCTGGCACTTGGACAGCTTTGGAGTGAAGAGCACTGACCTAACTACTAGGCTGCAGAGCCCTGGTCCAGAGACGCGGAGATGATAAGTGCATCTAGAAGGGTGTTCTCTAGGTGAAACGAGATGATGTACGTGCGTGAAGACCTCACTTAGTGCCTGGCACTACAAGAGTTTTGTATATATTAGCACCCTTCTTATCGCCTATTTCTTCCCAGTCAAGCCCCAGGGGAAAGGTTAACATGATCCACACTCTGTTCTTTCTCATGGGGCCTTGACCTGTCATGTTCTCTGCCTGGAAAATCATCCCGCCCTCTCCACGTGTTTAAAAATCCTATCTCCCTTTTAAGACCCGCTGCACACGCTGCCTCTCCCACACAGCCTGACCCCTGTCCAGACAAAGCAAACTCTCCTTTTGCACATTCACAGCAGTTCTGGCAAATACATTCCACGCTCTACTTTGCATTACTACTGGGGCATCTTCTCAGATCTCCTCTCTCTGCTAGGAGATGCCCTTCTTGATGGCAAGGACTGTATCTGCCCACAGTTTCTGACACCAAAGAGGCTAGAGCATCTGGGAGGAACTCGTTGGAATTGCAAATCCTCAGGTCCACCCCACACCCTATTGAATCAAAAATCTGGGAGTAGGGCCCAGAAAACTTTTAATGAGCCCTCCAGGAAATTCAGATGCTTGCCAAAGTTCAAGAACCAGTGTTATAATAAGGGTTTGCTGAATGAATAAATGACTGGATGATGAGTTAAAGTGCAAGTGCCATAAAAATGTGCAGGCTGATAGTAACAGTAATGACCAGATCCTTACAGCCTCAACCACAGCATGGAAAAGACAGGACCTTCGCTTCCTGTCTGACGCAAGCCCAGGAATGACTACCGGCTGAGGTCACAACAGGCTGAAAAGGCCTGGGAGAAAGGGTGCTGGCTGAAGCTCAAGGTCTGCACATGCTTGTGTGTCTGTGTAAAATGGGGTGAGACAGAGATCTCATCACACAGGAAAATTCAGGTAAAAGGGTTGGTGGAAATGGCATGTCCCGCCGCACCCCCCCCCCCGCCCCGCCCCTGGGGCCCTCTGCCAAGGATTTCCTGGCTGAGATTTTTCCTTCCAAAGTAAAGAGACAAAGAGAATAACCCATTACTTTCACATTTTAGGCAAAGTTTAGAGGCAATTAGAGGGAGCATGGTTCAAGGCCACATAAAGTACAGTTTTGATGAGAACTGAAAGGGTCCATTCCAATGTTCAGCCTCTCCCTATGCACATCAGACGGAGGTCAAGACCCTAATAAGGAGGAACACCAAAGAATCCCCTGGGGGCTGGGACACTCCATGAGCATCTCCTGACCACAAAGCCATTTCTGGGCCCAGAGGAGAGGAAAGGCTTGCTTTTACAATCTCCATCCCTGATGGTGAGTCTTTTCTCCTCATCCAGACTCTGGGTTCTGCCTGGCCTCCCCCTCTGTCCAACCGACCATAACTGGAAAGTAAGGAGCCACTTGTGCAGCTCTTCCTCTGGCTTTTTTAAGCCCTTGGGGTGAAGTGCCTGACTCCCAGAATGCCTCCCTGCCATCTGGATCTCCCTGTCCCTGCCGCTCTACTACTTTGCCCTGGCTTGGGTGACCCAATTCTGGTGGCCATTGAGTCCACTCTGCCAACAGCCCAGGAGGCTCTGTCAATCTGAGATGGAGCCATCAACTCCGTCCCTTCCTGCAACTGACATGCCTGGGCCAGGCCCCAGAAACACAGACTGTCGGCTCCGGGGCTTTTTGGCAGCCCAGCTCCGACCTTTGTTTTAACAAGGAATAGGAGGGAGAATTTGAACCCTGTGGCTGTCTGCACTTTCAAACATTTAAACAGAGTCTGTCCACCTGCTTGGTACTTTGTGTTCTCTGGTGAGTCCCTCAGCCCCACCTCTTCTATTATAAAACAGCAGCAACAATTCTGGGGTGGGGGGAGGAGCCTGCTCTTGCCGGACTCTGGGAGTCCTCAGTCCTCAAAGGGAAGGACAGGGTGAAAAGAGGTCCTGTTTATAAGAATCACTCCCACTGGCTACAAGATCCATTTGCATTTAGAGGAAGTGTCTTCCCAGCCAAGAGTCTAGTTTCCTTTCCATACCAGTAATAGCCCTTCTCGCTGCTTTCCAACCATATCACTGATGTGGGGCGAGCAGGGAAAGACGATGGGAGGAAAGCGGGTAGAAGTGATGGTGGTAACAATGGCCCGATTTGGCAAACAAGCCCAAAGCTTGTTTCCAAATGAAGGGAGTGAGGGGACACTAAAACGATCCAGGGAAACATCTATCATTTCCTTTCTCCGCAGACAGCTGTTAGAACCACTGCCATGCTGGTCACTGGGGCTCTCTGCCCTAAGGGCTCTCCCATCCTCCCATCCTTCATCCAGCGTCCTACAGCGTCTTGTCTGACTTCCAAGAAGATCAGAGCACAAAGCGCGTCAGGGAAGTCTGCAAGGCTGGGTTCCTCCCTGAAGACCACGTCCTGTCACTACCACCCTGTGCACCTCTGGAAGGGGCGAGTTGTCCCGGCCTCCACACACTACTGGCGAGACAAGGACTGTCTCTGCAGGACATGCAGCTCATGGGAGTAACACGGTGGGTGCACTGGAAAAGCCTCCAGACACTCCAGGTTGAGAGCTGGGGGGAAAAAAACACAGGGGGCTCCCTCTCTCTAGGAGCACTCTATAGGCAGGGAGCTACAGAACGATGATCCCTTCGAGAGGGACCCTCAGAAAGAGAGGCAGCTCCTTGATGCTCCACAGGGCATTCTGGAACTTTGTGGTTGTTATTTAAAAAAAAGGATTTACAGCCATTCAGAGAGCCCAGCTCAGCACCCATAGCAGCTTGGCTGCTGCAACCTCTCTTCACAAAGATGGCAAGCCTGGGAGTCTGGGGCCGCCCATGCAAAGTTCTCAGGGCTGTCCCTGCTCAGCACACACCACGGAGAGCGTCGAAGGGAACCCAAGCAGGAGTTTCTGCAGCAGCCCCGGTAACCACGGCCTCTAAGAAGGCTCAGCCCGCAATGTCCGAAGAGCATCAGATCTCTCCTCCTCTACACAGGAGTCACCTCTGGAACCTGGGAACGGATTCTACTTGCCAACACTGCCCCCAGGAGGATGAGAAAAGGGCTGCCCAGTCCATGGCTTTCCGAAGGGCAGAGGCATAACCAGGGCCCCAGGGCCCCAGAAGGAGCAGGCAAGGACTTACACCAGAGTTCATAGTAGTAGTTGCAGCACTGAGACTGCCCACAGCAGTGTCCAGTGTCACAGATGTAGCTCTGGTTGTTGGTGCCCACACAGGTTTCCTTATCCTAAAAAGGAAAAAAAAAATAGCATTTTAAATGATGGCCTTTTAAACACCACATCTCTCGCCCTGACCAGTGTGGCTCAGTTGGTTGGGCATCTTTCTGCAAAAAGAAAGGTCGCCGGTTCGATTCCCAGTCAGGGCACAGGCCTGAGTTGCGGGTTTGGTCCCAGTCAGGGCAGGTACAAGAGGCAACCGATCCATGTTTCTCTCACGTGGGTGTTGCTCTTCCTCACTTTCTCTCCCCCTTCCCCTCTCTCTAAAAATAAATAAGTAAGATCTTTTAAAAAAATACCACTTTTCTTCTCATTCCCCTCTTTCTGGTCATCTGCCACCCTTCACCAAAATGGTTTAGACCAATGTTTATTCCATTAAGAAAAAAAACCATTAGATCAAGCAGACTTAAGGGGGGAAACGGTCACTAAAGGGAGGAGAGGGTTCAGCACACAGAGCTGACTGGTAAGGAGCAGAGTTCTCCTCAGACAAGGCTGTGTCACCTCTTTTTTATATCCAAGCAGAAACACTCGATGTTCTCGTGTTATTTAAACTCAGCGGGTAACAAGGTGATGCTGCTCCTGTAATTAGCAGCGGTTTCAAATAAGAGCAGCTTTTCCGTGAAAGTTCCTGGAATAATTAATGCAGTATGTATTCTAGGATTAGGTCCGGCTTCTTGTTAGTCATCCCACCCTCCTTCAAGACACACGATCTCCAAGGTTAATTATCGTATGATTCAAAGGACAGCTAAAAACCACTGCTACTAAAATTCTTCGCTTTTAAGGGGTGACCTGCTCAAGGGACCTAGTCCAATATCGAGCCGCTAGATTATGCTTTGCTTATCGAATGATGTCCTAATAATCTTGGCTGGATCTGGGATTCACACTGTCCCTCGTCAGGGGCCGCTACAGAAAGGGCACTGCTGAGTGACAAATCCAGCAGTTTGCCAGATTCTACTCCCAGCGCTGGGGAATGGGGATGGAGGTGAAAAAGGATGTTTTATATTTCACACTGAAAAGTACCCCACCAGCCAACCTGAACTTCAGCCCAACATGTTCCCTGGACCATCATGTGTATGATGAGACCCAGAGGTGACCTGTTCTACTGGCTTTCAACTTTCTTTATTCTGAAGAAGTAACACATGCAATTCCTGGGCACTGCTTTGTGCCAAGCACTGGGCTGGGTGCGAGGGATATTCAGAGATAAGTGGGTAAGACAGCGCCCCTATGCTCAAGAAGTTCAGCGTTAAGAAGGGAAAAAACCCTGCTCAGCAAAGAAACGAAAACCACAGAAGAGTATTTGCTGCCACTCAGGCTGACCCAGCCCACAGCGCACATCCGGGTGGATGCCTGCCAGTGGAAACTGAAGTCACATGGTCGGCTCCTCCTCTCCCTGGCTTCACTAGGCTGTCTACTTGGCCAAGGGTATAAACAAGGCATGCCAGTGACTGTCCACAGGGCCAGAGGCCGGGGAGCCATAGTACAGGCACCAGGAGCCGCAGAGAGAGGAGAAGAAGGGCTAAAAACCAGACCCCTGGCTCAGTGCAGGTTTCCACCACACATCCTCAGGTGTTTCCTGGTCTTGAAAGGGTCTTACACGCTAGCTTAAAGGGGTTTACGAAGAAGGAAACGTGGGAAATGCATTTTAAACTCTTGACAATGAGCGTTTCACAATACCGCAAACAACCCTTCCTCTCTCTGCCTTCCTGTGTCTGCCGATGCAGAATGCAAACACCTAAGTGGGGGGCTGTCCAGTGGGCCATCTGCTGCAAGGCCTGGAGCCCATGGAGAAAGCAGACCTGTGCTCACTTCTGCTAGGACCCACACTCTCTGACTTCAGGGTAAAACGCTGCTTTCATTAGGACATCAAAAGTTTCTCCTGAGCCCTGGCAGGTGTGGCTCAGTTGGTAGGAACCTTGTCTGTACAATGAAAAGTCACTGGTTCAATTCCCTGAAGGTAGTGGGTTCAATTTCTGCTCGGGGCACATATGGAGGGTAACTGACGTTTTTCTCCCTCCTCACCCCTCCACTCCCCCTCCCTCTAAAAATCAATCAATCAATACAATTAAAAAAAAAAAAAAAAGAATCCAGTGATACTTCTGCCTCGGGAAACTTCACCAGATGAGGTCCAGGCTCTGCACACACAGCAGCCACCTGGTCCTCAGCGAGGTGTGGAATGGAACGTGTTTGAAATCTAAACAAGTGGCATCCTCATGACCTACTGGTGTCAGCTTTTCTCTTGGCTCTTCCATCCTCCGAGGAGGAAGCTTGGTATAAACAGGACCCCGCTTCTCTTTCCCAGGGAGAGCAGAGCTGTAGTAGCACCCTTTAATCTAGAGTTCTTTGAACACTTTTTAACCAGTATATCTTATCCCCTGTTCTCCCTCTGGCCCCAGATAGAGCCCCCAGCTGCCTGTGATAGTCTTGACTATGAAAACTGTCATTTTTCTGCTGCAGGAGAAAGGAAAGAAGATGGGGAGTTAAAAATTTACGTATATAAATGGGCTCACAGACCTTTAGCAAATTAAAAAATGAAGACTGGGGTAGTGAGTTGCAAGTGTCACGAAGAACACCAGGGAAGGGGTTCAGGCACCTTGGTTTTGGTCCCAGCTCTGCCACAACAGAGGCACATAACTTGGGGTAAATTACTCTGTGGCCCTAAGACTAGTTAAGATGCTCTCTAATGTCCCTTTCAACCCAAAAGGCTTTATTATCCTACCCACCACCCATTCCCTCTGACAAAAAAGCTCCTGAAATCTTTGTCTCCTCTCAAAGTGACAGCAAAGGCCCTGGCCAGTGTGGCTCAGTGGCTTGGGTGTCGTCCCACAAAGTGAAAGGTTGCTGGTTTGATTCCAAGTCAGGGCACATGCCTGGGTTGCAGGTTCAGGCCCTGGTCCGGGAAGCACACAAGAGACAACCCATGATGTTTCCCTCCCTCTCTTCCTCCCTTCCCCTCTTAAAACAAAACAAAAAGAAAAAGAAAAGGAAAAAAACCCACCAACAACAAAGTGTGGGCAAAGGACACAGGTGTGCGAATGCTGCTTGGTGCCTGCCCCCCGCCCCCGCCCCATGAAGAGGAGCATACCAGTGGAACACCCAGCAGACTCTCACAGACCTCCACAACCACCTCGTGGCTCCAGATCCACCATGAGGCAGAAGTGATTACGAGTCAGTCAAATCCAGGTTTAAAGCCCAGTTTATTAACTTGTTAAGCCCACAATGCTTAAATAACTGTGTGAGCGCTTGGGAAGTTACTCAACTTCTCTGAGCTCTTAATATCAATAGTATCTTTTTGTGAGCCATTACTGCCAGGATGAAAGACCATTCAAACCGCACTTCGAATTCATTTAGAACTCTTTCAGAATAGCAAAGTTCACTGGCAATGTGGGCGGCTCCAGACACAAAGAACAGAAAAAGGAATCGGAAAGAATGCAATGGAAAGTTCAAATATGGAAAATTCTCAGCACCCTCTGTGATTACTCTTTGCTTTTCTTCCAAGCATATTCAAGCACTTCACATAGATTATGTTGTTCAGGCCAGCTCTTGAGGAGTGACCAGTAAATATCTGCCCCAACCCTTCCTCCAGAGGGGAAGCGGAGAATGAACTGCACTCCCCCTTCCGGCAGGAGCTCTCTCTCCTTGTCCTCCTCCCCAACCCGCCATGGGCACAGACCTGGGCAATGAAAGGTTTGCTTAACGAAACAAGGGCAATGCGACCCGCACGAAGGCAGAGCACCTGGGGTGAACAATACAGCTAATGTACACTGAGCACTTGCTGCGTGCTGGGCACTGTTCCAAACGCTTTATGTGTACTCCTTTATCTAAGCTTGAAAGCAACCTTATGAAATGGGTATTATCAGCGAACTGAGGCCAAGAGGGGCTAAGTGATTTGCCTAAGGTCGCAGAGCTGGGACTAGTTTGTCTGACTTCAGAGCCTGAGCTTCTAACTACTGTTAAGCTAGAGCCTCCTTGGTTAAAGTTATACTTCTTCCGTTGCTTTTCCCACCTCAGTTGCTTAACTAAATCCAATAAAAGCCCCAAACCAAATAAAGTCAGCATTTTGTCTTTGATGGAAAGATAAGGGCCCTGCCTCCTGGGGCTCTCAGACTCTGAGAATGGGATTCTCCTCCTCCTCCTCCTCTGCAGCAAGGAGGGGCAGCATGTGTGGGACTCCTCCCTTCTTTGCTCATATTTTCCATACTGATTTACTGAAGGGCAGAATGGGTTTCCTCCCAGTGTGGAACACAGGGCCTACGTTCCTTCCTTCAACATTTATTGAGTGCCCTGCACCAGCACTGAACCAGATGTGGCAAACACAATGGGAAAATGGCTAAAAGAAGGTCACCACCACTGTCCTTGAGCAGCTTGCAGTCTAAAGAAAAAAGATAATGCAATCACACAGATAAAACTGCAACCAGGAGGGAAAAATACAGTGAGAGCTTACAACAGATAAGACTAGGGGCCAGTCTGGAAGGTCCAGAGTGGTTTCTGGGAGGAAGGTAAGTTGGAACTGAGATGGTCGGGATGGTTAGGAAGTGAGCGACTAGGGAAGAGGGACAGGAAGACCATTCCAGGCCGAGGAAATAAAACAAGCAAAGCCCTTTAGCTAAGGGTGGTTGAGGAAGTAGGTAGGAAAGTTAGGTAAACGGGGACCAGACTATGCAGGGAGCTGACAAGATCAGATTTGCCTTTTAAAGACACCTTCCTCCTGGTAGTTTTCAGGTGCACAAAACTCCATGCCAGGAGGGTAAAACTGTACACAAGTGAACTTTCTGCAAATAACATGTGCTCTTATGCCAAGGTCTTTTACCTCAGGGAGGACCATGGTGATGACCGCTAGGGTCCTCGTGTGTTGTAAGCATGTGCTTTCAAGCCCTGGTGCCACAGTGACTGGCTCCAACATACGGGACACCTCTGGTCACCAAACAAAATGCACGGACACAGAAAAGCAAGAATGACCAACACGGGCCTGGAAAGAACACTTTTCACAATGGAAAAGGAGGAACAACAACAGTATGCCTTTTGCACACATGCAAAAAATTATCGCATCTTTTTGGTGGCAGCATATTTGCGGGACTAACAACATTTTCCTTAAGAGTTTCCAGGTGTTATAGTAGCTATTCTTAGCTGAGCCACAGTAAAGGTCAACTTAATCAGCACAAGAACTTCCAAAGTGCCAGCACAAAAGGAGGCACCGGGCAGTAATAGTCGTCCAGGCATGGTTTTAATTTGCCAGTTTCTGGGGCTGGAAAGCTCTGCTAGCAGCTGGCAACAGCATCTTCATGTCCTTAGTAAAACACTGAAGTTTTAAAGTTTCAAAGTAAAAAACTAGGAATATTAAAATATTTCACAGGATGCCAACTAACTACTTTGGCTGCTGGGCAAAAATGAATTTGAAGCACCACCTTTGTCTGGCATTCCTTATGGGGCAAAGAAACAGTTTCCAATGGAAGCATCCAATTCCACACATCAACATATATCCTCCTTCCCCATGTGCCAGGCCCTGTGCTGGATGCTACAGCTACAGCCATGAGCGTGAGATTCTGGGAGAAGAGATCCTGCCTCTGGCAATACGGCTGGGTAGGTAACTTAAAAATTCTTCCGTCAAAACCCACAGAAATACTAGATATATAGGAATATTCGTTTAATTATACAGCAGAGCTTGCAAGAAAGCGAGGAGGATCCCCAGGGGCCAAAAATGTTGTGGGCAACTAGAAAGTACACTGGTAAATGAAGGCAAGCCTTTCCAGTGCCCTGGGAACAGCTGCCCTGGAAAGGGGCTGTTTGTTGCTCGTGGGCCCACCTGAAACTGGGAGTTGGAACTGAGCACCAATACAAAGTGAGGATCCTCAAAGAGAGAGCGAGCGAGCAGACTGGAGGAAATAGCCCATTGGCAAACAGTGACAAAAAGCTCTGAACTGAGAACAAAAAAGTATTTCCTCTAATAATCTGTAACCATAGGCCTTTCCGCAAGCTAATTTGAGACTTGAATTGTACCTCTACATGGTCTGAGAATCCCCAACCCAAAAATTTAACCAAAAAAAGTGGCCTTAGGCTGGCAGTAACTCTGTGATACCTGGCAGAAGAAATGTAAAACTCTGATAAGACCTACCCTCAATCAGGGCAGGAATAGGGGTGCGTCTTATAGCCCGAATATGGCTTACCTGGCTCGCGGGGGGGAGGGGGCAACGGTGGAGCGGGTTTCCCCCGCTATTTTCCTTCTCTAAAACCTAGGTATATCTTATGATCCTGTGCATCTTATAGTCCGAAAAATACGGTAGTTACTGAAATGAAAAACTAAACAGACGGGAGCTTAGACTCAGGCAAAGAACGAATTAGGAAATGGAAAAGAGATCTGAGAAAATTACCGAACAAAGGGCTTCTACCATTTAAGAGAAAACATAGAAATGGCAAATGAGAAATAAAAGGCTCAAGAAAGAAAGGAGAATGGAGGAGAGGTAATATTTAAAGAGATAATTTAAGAATTTCCATGGGGAAGGGGAGGGAGGAGAATGGGGGGAAAAGGTACAGGGAATAAGAAGCATAATTGTTAGGCACAAAACAGACAGGGGGAGGTTAAGAATAATGTAGGAAATAGAGAAGCCAAAGAACTTATGTGTACAACCCATGGACATGAACTAAGGGAGGGGAAGGTTGGAGGGAGGGGAAGGTTGGAGGGGGGAGTGCAGAGTGGAGGGGACAACGGGGAAAAAACAATGGGATAACTGTAACAACATAATAAATAAAATATACTTAAAAATAAAATTTTATTTTAAATTAAAAAAGAAAAAAATTCCCAGAACTGATTAAAGATACGGAATTTTCAAACAATAATAAACTCACACCTGGGCACACTGTTTGAAACCAGAGAACTACACAAAGACAAAAAGACTGTAAGTACATTCTGGTGAAGACAACAGAAAATTTCACTTGTTAAAGTGAAATTAGAATTTAAAATAGTAATAAGCTTCATAAGTATAATAAAACAGAATAATAGGACAAAGGGCCTTCGAGGGCACAGTCAGGAAAGGCTTCCCTGAGAAGGGCACATCGGAGAGGAGCCCTGAATCCTGAGAAGAAGCCAGTGTAAGCTGACCCCCGGGACCAGGGCTCCAGGCACGCCAAGCGCATGAAGAACATCAGTGCTGGTAAGAGCCTGGTGCGCTGAAGGGAAAGAAAGAAGACGGAAGAGGCTGAGCGCATGAAATCGCAGGAAGAGTGGTGTGTGAAGGAAGAGCTGAGAATTCAGCAGAAGCCAGACCTCAAGTGCTTTGTACAACATTTAAAATAATATCCAAAGTACCTGTTTGTAATTTCACTGTTGGCTAAGGTAGCTAGGTTCTCCCTAGCTCATGGCGATTTGAATAAATTTCAAAGTATTTTTGCAACTCTCATACCTACTTTTCAATTTGAGCCCCTTCTTTTTTTTTTTTTTATTTTTTGCCCCCCACTACTCAAGTTGTGGCTGCTAGTGCAGAGTAAGCAACAAAATCAACTTTCCTTCCATTTTTGAATCAGGAATGGCTTTTCAGAAAGTAGACCAAATTCTAGCACTATCTGATTTTGGTAATGCTCTGTAACCAAAGGACAACAAAGTCTTCATCAACAAGACCGACTGGAAATGACTACATGAGAAAAGGTAGTTAGAAACTTAAACTGAGAATCAACTATTTTTTGTTCTATCCTAGACAGAATCTTTGATTTCTGAAAATGCAGCACTTGCAAGTCCTTAGAAAAAGACTTGGTGGTGGTCATAAAAAACGTTCTTTAGAGTTTTGTGGATTTGCCTCTATTTTACACTAAGAAAGTTACACTCACGTTTGCCCTAATTCTGGTTTTAAGGCTGTCTGAAGAAAGGCTGAGGAAAATAAGAATCGTTCAGGAGCGTACATTCTGCACTGAGTGGAAGGAAGTTATGGAGGAGCTGGGGAGGAGGGGGAAGCAAGCTCTGGCAGAGGGATGATTCAGCGAGGAGTCTGGCCTACCTTAGTCTCATCTCCCTCTCTTTGAGGGTAGGGATTGTTATGTGTTTTTGCCTCGATCACAATATATACTGCACATGACAATGACGCCTAGCCTTTGGGGTGAAGGGCAGGCCATTGCTAGTAAGGTAACCAGTCTGCTTTGTATGAACTGGGACATTAGGAATGGACTTTTATGCTGTTTGGTGGAGTTGAGTAATGTCCCAAAAGGCCTTAGCTGAGGGGCAGGCTGCCCTACGCAAACCAGTAAATCTCATCTGACAAGGTTCAGCCTCATCCCCAACATCTGACACTGTGCCCTTAGGGCCCCTAGACTTCAGCTTCCTGGGCTCAGGAACACCCCGTCCCCCATCCCCTAGTTGGAAAGTGCCTTTAAGGATAAAGCCAAAGACTGGAGGGAGTTACTGACAGACTTGAGAGAAGCCTAGAACCAATGGGGCAGCCGCTGCTCCAAGATTTGGCTAAGATGTATGATGCTGAAGGGGAGTCCCAGGGGCCCCGGATGTGGTGGGGACAGGGGTGTTCTCACTTCAACCTGTGAGGGCCTTCTGGAACAATCCTATCCGTCTTCCCATAGAGAACGACACTCTGCAAGTGTCCGAGGAAGGGTGGCGCCATGAATCCGAACTAAATAGGTCCTCTCACACATAAGCGAGTCTGCCCCAAACCAGCAATGGACACAGACAACACATGCAACAGAACAGAGATGTGGTGTTTCCCGTGGGCCCCACATCACCTGGGGTGTCAGTTCAGATGTAGCTTGAGAGCCTCTGGGGGCGGAGACTGAGGATTTGCCTTTTAGAACACAGCCCACTGATTATGTTCACATACATTCAAGTTTGAGAACCATAGCCCTAGATTTCCAATAAATGTAAAATATACACAGTTCTTGCCCCCTAAAAGTGGAATAGTCTGACTATTCTTTTTCTAGAATCCCCAACACATCCCAACAGTTACCCGCCCCCTGAGTAGCCACTTAGAATCAAGACACATTAAATTATTTCTAATCTTTCTGCCTCGGGACAAACACAACTTTTTATATTAATTTTCTTTATTTATTGATTTTTAGACAGAGGAATGGGGTGAGAGAGAAAGAGAAACAACAATTCCTTGTTCCACTCACCCATGCACCCATTGGTTAATTCTTGAATGTGCCCTGACTGGGGATTGAACCCACAACCTTGGCGTATCAGGACAACTGTCCAATCAACTGAGCTACTTGACCAGGACCCATAATTTTCCTTTTAAAGTAACATAGCAGTTGGGTATACTCCTATCCTCACCAGCACCGCTGCTGCCCAAGCTGCATTGCAACTGGATCCTCATTAAATGGCCTCCAAACAGAGCAGCCAGCAAAGAAATTAAAATCCATTTCCTGTGTTGCTATTAGGAACCTGAATAACAAACTCAGATAAAGCCCCTTGACCCTGGTAGGAAAATCCCACAACAGAGACTAGAAGTTGCAACATACCCCATGGTTTTATTAAAGGCTACTCGTCAGCATACAAGTGCAAGCAGGCCTGTGGGGTCAGACTGCCTGCAGCAGGATGGGATATTGGGTTAACGGGCCAGTCTTCCACCTCACCCCCCATCCCCTGCCCCCCAACACTTAGAAGGAAAAGCAATCCTGGTTTTGAGGTATCCTCTGACCCCCGGCAGTCCAGAGCTGGTGCAGAGAGCAGAGACACACACCAGCAGGGAGCAGGTGCCTCTCTGGCTGGGCAGGAGGGCACTTCAGCTGGCTGCCACGTGTCCATAGTTAGTCCTATGACGGCAGGTCCTTTCCTTCCCATGCAGTATGACTGGCTTTCCTGCCTGAAAGCAGGGATCACGCACTGGGGGCCCTCGGGACACAACGGCCTGCTAATCAGTTCTCTACCCACATGGGTCCTTTTTTCAATTTGTTAAGAAATGGAATTGTCAACATTTTAAGATGAGAACAATTCATACAGAAATTCAGATTTCCAGCTTCTCTTGAAAATTCAAGACCCACATGTTGGGGCCTGAGGGCCAAATCAGTCAGGGTCACAGATGTCCATGAGTTCTGACTGCATCATGGCCTCCCCACAGTCCCCGCTGTCCAATACCCCATCTGCTTGACTCAGCACGTCCCTGCCTGGCCCCTGTGGGCATCTGGTTAACTTCTCTTGCTCTCAGGTTCTGTCACAGACCGTTCACCCCTTACCTTGAGGTTCAGACATTCCGCAGAGGCCTGAATACAAACAGCAGACATCTGAATTCGCTACACTGAGGCCCAAGAAACACCTTCCCCAGGACGTGTATAACAGGGACCTGCACAGAGAGAAGGGCCCTCTTTCCTGCATGTGGGAGACACCTCTGCTGAATCAGGAAAACCTCCTGCCACCACACTCAAGAGATGTGGGACAACCAAGTTCTGCCTGGTGACTGTGCTTTCAAGCACTTGGCCAGGCTTTTCTACGTTGCCAATGTGCTTTACAAGGGATTCGCCAGGTTCATTCGACAGTGGAGCGCACACATGGGGTTCCGGGGACACAGTCCTTCCTCATTTTAAGCAAAATTCTAAATTTAACCCCATTTTGGTCAGCAGTTCTCTCCCCCCACAGCTTTGTTGGGAGCCAAAGAAAAAATGACGGAGTCTGCCTGGAGTGTCCATGTGTCCATGCGTCCATCTCCCAAGCACACCTACCCTAGCAAAGGAGCAGACACGCTAACCCTTCAGAAAGTACTGATGCTAGAGGCTGAGGGTCAAGTACCTCCAGGGGCTAGTCCTGTCCCTGTGCCTCAGCTACGAGGCAGAAGGTGGGATCCTCCAAGGGTTAGGCCAAGGCTGTGGCGTGGTGACGGGACTTCACATGACCACCGCGAGACCTACCCATGGCTCTCTGGCCATGACAGGTTTATAGTAACTCAGCATAATCTGAGCCCGGCCTGTAAATCTGGAACCTCACCCAGAGACGGGGGAGTGATCGCATCTTCTGCTGTTGTTGGCAGCCTGCCTCCTCACCACGCTCCAGAGCCACACCCAGAGGAGTGGGAGGTCACAGGTACCCACAGCACTGCCTTGTGGGTAACCAGGGATTTCCAAACCCTTGCTGAAAACCACATGATATGCCAGGCGGTATTTGACACCGTGAACGACACCATGTGTTTCCCAGCTCAGTGGAAGCTCCTGAGAGGAGCGTGTTAAGCAAGAGAACCAAACAACAATAAATACCCTGGCCTCCCTGATGCAGTGCCCGAGGGACCAATGTCTTTTATGCAACACAAGCCCAGCAAACACTTAGCCACTCTCAGGAAGGTCATTGTGCCATACTCCAGCCACTCTCCCAGCCTGCCCCCTTCTCTCCTGAAAAGCATGCAGCTTTCTACCACTGCCCCGCCTCTCCCTTTCAGTTAAAAGAGCAAGATAGTCAAGCCAGTCACCTAAGATTGAATCGCTATTTCCAGAAACCAGCAACAGAGGCCTCTGGTGAGGTCCAGGGTTCGAGCCCAGTTGAGCCCCACCCAGAGAAGCAAGGCCAGAGAGGGGCACAGAAATTTCCAAGCCGTCAACCTGCAGGGCTGTTCCACCTGCAAATGAGCACAGAGCCAAGAAGGCCTGGGCATAGAGTTAAGAAACAAGGATCTGGCTGGTAGGGAATTAGGGCAGGAAGAGAAATGTTATAGCCCAGTTTTTTAAGTAGTCCAAAATCATCCTGTTTTTCTGGACTAAAATTTACCTCTTCAAGGGAAAGGGGTGGGAGGGGGTGGGTCAAACTCAAGGGATATCACTGGAGGAAGTGAATGTTTTCTTTGGCTGTGTCCTGGATAAAAGTTTCAAAATCATCAGACAGAGTCTTCCTTTCTACTATATTATTGTCCAGTCCCCTGGTTTCTCTTTGCTTTGGTAACAGGAATGTGATGAAAAACAAGCCACATTCCTCTAAAAAAGCCCCTTCTTGCAACAGAGATGGCTGGGGTTTAAAAATACACCTGAAAAGGCTTCAGTAACAGCCTCCCTTCCTCGCCTTTAGGGGACAGTAGGAAACGGAGGTGCTTGGTGGTGCTGTCACTTACAAGATTTTTACCAATCAGTTCCGAGAAGGGTTTTGGCTCCAACCTCAGGTAGTACAAACAACAAGTGTCACCTTGGGCTGTGCTACACCGTGTACAGCCACTACTTCCCTTCCAAGCAGGGTCTTGCCCAATCTGTCCTGAACCTGGGAGAGAGAGGCTAAGCACACACAGGAGGGTACTGATGACTAGGAGTCAACACCTGGTCCTCTGCTGACCGCAGGGCACGCAGGGCGAAGGCCTGGCGGCGGATGCTGGTGCAGGTACCACACCAGGACCTGCACGAGCGGGACAACACTGGGAAGACCTAGTCCCATTACCTGTGTGATCCTGAAGAGGTGACACCTTGAGTTTCAGTTTCCTCACAGCAGAAAGGAGCTAATACCACCCACCTCATGGGTGGCTATCTGGATGAAATAATAAAAGTATCATGGAAATGTCAGTTAATTGCAGCAGTGCTGGGAGGTAAATAAGAGGCTGGCAGATCCCCCCTTCCCTCTGCCTAGCTGGCTCCCACCCTGCAGCCTTTGGCTGGCTCTCACCACTGCATCTCAGTGTTGTCCCTGCAAGACCCTCAGAGCTCCGCCCATGCCCAGGGAGCGAATGGGGTTCAAAATGCTGGCCGCTCTGACAATCAACCTCAGGCCAATCAAGGGGCTGTAGGTACCAGTGTCACCTTGTCAGAGTGCAAACAACCCCTTAGGCCAGGAGTTGGTCCCTCTTAGATGTCCCGACCCATGGCAAATTCTAACGTGGCAAGGGCACGTCGCCTGAGAGGGTGCCACACCCACCCCGGTTCTGTTGGAGCCTACTCATTGCCAGTATCAGGGATAAAATATCTCACTTTATTGGTGTGGACAACTGGGGGCACAGGGAAAGGCAATACTCCAAGGTACAAGTTATATAAATTATTTCCTGCCTTCCATCGACTAGAATTTATCATCAACTGGTCCCTCCACACCTACAGTGAGTGCCATGCATAAGTGAGACCGCTGGACTGTGGAAAGGGCCACCTGCAGAGAGCCATCTCTTCACTCCTCTGAACCTCAGCACTCTGCTCCACTCTCCCATCACTCAGCAGCGCCACCTGCCGAATGTCCAGTTTCCTGCATACTCGTTCTACTTCCCCTACCTGACTGTAAACCCTTTGGGGGCAGGGACCGAGCTTATACCTCTGTATGCACATGCTTTGAATAGAATAAAAGCAAAATACTTTTCCGATACAGAATGTTGATCATAAGAATCCTCCAGCCTTACAAAAATCAATGCCTTCTGAATCAAACAGGAAAACGAATTCATGCAAATCAGCAGACTAAGAACATTCTATTACAATCTTATGCCCCAGAAATCAGTCACCCATCTGTTAGGTATACATGATAAATTCTCTCTTAACCAGAAAACTCATTTTCTGGTCTTGCCAAATAATAAAAGAACAACACATCCTCAATGGTGTGTTTTATCTAAAATTTGGTACAGGGTGCCATTCCCCAAAAGTTTGGCAGGCGATGCTCTTCCAAACCTCAGCTCCTCTTAAGCACAATGGCCATTCTTCAGTGAACACTGCATTAGTTCTTCCAGAGCTGGTTAAGAAGCTCCCTGGAAGGAAGCAACAGGCCTCTCTCCCTTTACACAGACTGAGTTCATGCCACAGAGGAGACCGAAGAGCCCTAACGCTTTCCTCCTCTGTGACATAAGGGACACCAATACTTGGTGAGCCAAGTTCTTTAACACCAAGACTCACAAGAGGACAGTTTCCTTTCTCAACCACAGGAGAAAACAAAAACACTCCCAACCTGATCTGTCTAGAATGCTCTTTCCCCAGCTCGTGTGTCTGGTAAACTCCTACTCATCCTTCAAGATTCAGATCAGGTATCACCTACTCAGGAAAGCCTTCCAAGGCGCGGCCCCTCCTCCAACCTGATGTACATGCTTTCCCACCCACTGCTCTCATAGTCCCTGGGGATTCCTCAGTCAGTCTCAGCACACTGTCCTGTAATTATTTCCTCGCTACTAAAGGGTGGGAGGTGAGGGGGCGTCTCTCAAAGTGTAACCAGAAACTACCAGGGTCAGAACCACCTGGGGAACTTCACAGAAATGCACATTCCTGGATCCCCACCCCAGACCTACTGAATCTGCATTTTAATAAGCCCAACTCACAGGCATTTGTTATGCATGTTGAGAAGCAGAGTGTGAGCTTCCAGGATGTAAGGACTGTGCGCTAGTTTGTCTTCCCGTCCTTTGTACCTGGACCCCATTGAGTTCAAAATCTCCGTGCAGTGGCATTCTTTGGTAAATGCTGCACGCCCGAGAGTCTTCACAGATCAAAACGCAAATGTGCACCCAGGGAAGAGCAGTGTCTTATCTGGTCCTCGGGCTACCCAGAAACAACCGTCAGGAAAGGTGCCCCAACTGGAACACCACATTGATCCTACTCCACTCTCTCAGACACTGGGCAAAGCAGTCTAGCAAGTGAGAAAAATCTTCAACAAACCTTCAGGCTTTCAAATCAGAAAAACAGGGCTTAAGTCCGGGCAGGGTAGGTAAGTTACTCAGAGCGTGGTCCTGATACACCCAGGTTGCGGGGTGGTCGGGGCACAAACAGGAATCAACCAATGAATGCATGGATGGGTGCAGCAAGTCTATGTTTCTCTCCCTTTGTCTTCCTCTCTTTCTAAAGTCAATTAAAAAAAATTTTTTTAAAGAGGAAATTCTCCTTAAAATCAAAAGGACCCTTCTAGAAGATTTCTATTAAAAATAAATAAGTAAAACAAAACAAAACAACACAAGGTTTGTTTTTAAAAAACAAACTTCAACTACCATTTCCCTAACTTGCCGAACAACTTTGGGCCAATGGCTTAACTTCTGTAAGCATCAGATGCACTTCTGTAGAAACAGAATCACACTATCACAAAAGACAAGGTTGAGAGTTATATGGATTAAAAGGAAAAAAATATTAAAAAGTACATACATATTATATGATAAAGACTAATTGCATATATAGCTTATGCCATTTTTAAGAAACAGAATTATCACCAAGCAATCTTTAGAAGGCTAGCTTTTACAGAGGTCGTCCAATAAAGAACAGTTACACTGTCGGACACACAAATGACAGAAATATAACAAATTATGTAACCAAAATACTCAAGGTTTTTATAGACAAGGCTCGAATCACAGAAGCCTGGGCAGAAAGGACCTTCAAGAGGTCCTCTAGTTCAGCCTTCTACCAGAAACCTGTTCAGAAACAAGAGCTAAAGATTCACCTGCTGCTGATCCTGAGACGCTCCCCACAGCAACCAACCACTGCAACCTCACACTTAGCGAGTGGATGTCCCCTTCTTGCCCCCAATACATAAGATTAATAGTATATTAGTACAGACCTGGCTGTGTGCCTCCATGGACTGAGTGCCAGTCTGAGAACCAAAGGGTCACCAGTTCGATTCCCAGTCAGGGCACATGACTGGGTTGTGGGCCAGGTCCCCAATAGGGGGCGCAAGAGAGGCAACCACACACTGATGTTTCTCTCCCTGTCTCCCTCCCTTCCCCTCATTAAAAAATAAATAAATAAAATCTTTAAAAAAATAGTGTATTAGTTCAGCAAGCCACAGCCTCCCAAATATGCCAGCGCACAATGGTAGACACCCAATGACTGGTGCGAGAGCTCCTGTCTATCACACCCTCCACCTCTGTAAAGAAATCCATCCTCTAGAGCTTCTACCTTCCAGCACTCCCGTCCTGTATCCTTTAGGAATGAGTAGATAAAAATAAGTTACGTTGCTGCCCTGGTCGGGTGGCTCAGTTGGTTAGAGCATCGTCCCAATATGCCAAGGTTGCAGGGTCGACCCTGGGTCAGGGCACATGCAAGAACCAACCAATAAATGCGTAAGTGGAACAACAAATCTCTCTCTCTGTCTCTCTCAAATCAATAAATAAAAATTTTTGAAAAAGTTATGTCTTTAACTAAATGTCTACTCTCAGCCAGCCAAGGTGCTACTGTTTTAAACAAATATTTTGTGAAATGCTCCCAGTAACTCTCTGAGTCAGTTTTACTGTTCGATCTCAGAGATGAGGTTCAGAGCAGGCAGGCAGTCTGCTGGGAACCCAGAGCAGTCAGGACGGGGACACAGGTCTCTCTGGCTCGGCAGCCCTGCTCTTCCCTCTGTACCAGGCACCTCCCCACCAGCTGGCAGAACACGGGAACCCTCATCCAGCCCATTTCCAACACCGCTCAGCAGCCTCACCCAGGCTCATTCTGCCTATAGGTTAAAATGACAGTCATGGGGGACAGAAGAGATGCTCAAATGGGAACCCCCTCTCTGCCTATCAGCTACATCAAAGGAACACCGAAGTTCAACAGGAGCAGTAATGGAATGTGTAGAGCTTTTCAAACAAGCTGACTTTTAAACAAAAATTTTAGGCAAACCAAAGGAGATCTGCTCACCCAGCACTTTTCTGAGTGAGATCCGACAAGCAGTCTTTAGCAGGGACTCTAACTAAGGCTTCTGGTCCTATCTTTTCTGTGGCTTTTCCTCACCCAGGAACAGGCAACAGAGTGTGTCCCTCCCCACCCCCTCTTACAGCCGACGACGGTTACAGTTACGCTTACGCATTCGGATACAGACATGCCTTTCAGACCAAGGCGGGGGTGGGGGTGGCCAACTCTCAGAAGCCCTGGAACAAATAGTTGGCAACAGCTGTGTTCGCAGCAGCAGACAGCAGTTGGTCCCTCGCTACTGTTTTCTCCTCCTACTCTAGGTTATCGGCTACAACGCAGTGCCCCCCTACTTCCAACAGTGGCTCCCAAAGCAATCAAGTCTGATGGTTTTGAAAAACGGTCAGGAAGGCCAAAAGGTGGTCCATCCCACCACCCCCATCCCTCTGCAGTGTCCAGGATGTCCCCGAGGCTCACAGCCCTGACCACATTCTTAAAAGGAGAAAACCTTTGGGAGCCCTTCCCTTTTAAAGATATTCCCCTCTCACCACTCAGAAATCTCTGGAACTGTGAAGAAATCTCTGCTAACTAGCCAAATCAAAATGGAGAAGGAATAAAAGGCGTTTTAATTAAGAATCCCATTCTACTGCCTCTCCCCCTCCCCCACCTCAACCTCTCAACTGTTTTCTCCATGAAGCTCTGGAACCGGTCTTAAGGTATCTAATCAGAATGGACAGCCCCAAAGAGACTCAGGGACGTCGAAGAGCCACTAGCAAACAAGAAGGGAAGACTGGAAATTTCTGTATGGGAGCTGGCCTACTATAACTGTGAGACATTTTCTAAAAGGTTCCCTCCACACCAAGCAGCAGTACCATAAACAAGCTCCCACCCCTCTTCCCTTCCCAACCCTGACCCACGCACAACCAGTTTATTACCTGTCTAAGACCCAAAAGGAAAGGCATCCTGCAACAGCATCGTCCACACTAATGTTAGCAACAAACGGCTTTTAAAAGTTAAGGTCTTGGAAGGAGCATTTCCCCTGGCGGGCCTGCGTGCTCCGCGGTCCCAGTTAAGCAGCTTTCCTGAGCAAAGCAGAGAAAGTAAACAGAGTCCTGGGACCAAGCAGGCACTCTCTCCTCTCCTCGCTGCTCCCCCCGCCTGGCTCCGACCCACCCCCACCTTCTCGTGACATATCTCAGACGCAGCAAACCCGAAGCTGTCTGCCAAGAGGGAAATGACATCAGTTCAAGCACAGCGGAGAAAGCTCCAGACAGCTGCTGTGGAACTGAGGAGGATGTGCTGCAAACCCACAATGGCCAGCCCTGGACCCACCTAGAGCTGGAGCCTGCAGTGGAGGACAGAGGCAGCAGCCCCCACTCCCATCAGCTCCCTCGGGCTCTGAGCGGATTTGGGCGCACATAAACCTGAAGCTGGAAAGAGCCACATTTCTCTGAATAAGGGTTGGACACTACGACCCCTGAGGTATTGTTTCTCCTTCTTGGGAAAAGAAAACCCAAGTTTCACGGAACCACCCCCCATCCCCCACAGTCAGTGCTTTAAGGCCGACTGTCCCAACTTTCTCCAGGGATTGAGGCAATTCGCAGAGGGCGTGGAGAGGCACCTCTTCCCCAGCTAAGGTAGGACATGCTACCTTGGATGCTGACCTCTCGGGCCCTCGCTTCAACAGGAGAGTTTATATTTCATAAACAAACTGCGCGAGTACAGGTGCCAACATCTTTCTTCACTTGTCTTACAAAAGGTACAACAAGTCCCACCACAGCCTCCAAGTTGCCAGTGAAGCAGATCATCTATATTTAAACCAACTCTCTAGCTTCTTAAAAGTTCACTACCTTAGCTTTGTCGTGCCTTCTTCTCTAAGCTCAGTTTATGGAGAAAATGGCTGGCAGCAAGCTTTGCACAGAAAGCAAAGGCCCCGCGGTTGGTGCCCTGATCTGATTTTTCCTAGTCAGTGGTGTAAGCCAGCTCTCATCTGGCCACCATTCCCTAGGCAGCAGGTCACAGCAGCTCTCCCCAACCTGGAATCCTCTACCGAAGGAAACACTAGCAAAGGACAAAAGGCCTGTGTCTGAATCTGGACGTGCAACGATGACTGTCCTGGAGGAGAACAATCTTCAGGGGAACTTTATAAATCCAAAGTTTCCTTCTACTAACTTTGTAAGCTGCTAATTAGAGGTGTATTTTCCATGACTCCAAGCAAGTATATCTCATCTTATTTTCTGCAACAATCTTCCTCCAGTGATATGTATCAAAGGCCTCTGTGGGAGTGGCACGGTGGTGCTGGGCATACCCCAGGTAAATCAGAAAGGACTCTTGCAAATTAGTATCTATCACCCCCACCTAGGTCAATAAATTAGCAGTACACAACACTTACAGCAGGGTGAGTTGCCAAAAGTACTTTTCAATCATTAGTGAATCCAGCCAAACACAATGTGCTCGCTGCAGGTCTCCCACTGACGGTCAAGGTCACACTGACTTTCCTGACAAGGAAATGAATAAGCCAAGCCAGCTGAGCCATTTCCTTGAGGCTCATGGAAAGAATGAATCCCAGTCTCACCGCTACTGAGAAGAGAGGAGGGGAGATGTATAGAGAGAAGCAGCTTCTGCTGCTGAAGGTGTTTGGGGCCTAAGGAGCAGTTCTTCAGCCTATTTTATTCTCAAGACACAGTCATACGGTCTCCGGGGCTGTCCAAGCTTTTCATATCTCTGGTCCACACAGGAAGAAGAGTTGTCTTAGGCCACACATTAAGTACATGGCAACACATAATCACAAAAAAATCTCATAATGTTTTAAACAAATTTACGATTTTGTGTTGGACTGCATTCATAGCTGTCCTGGACCACATGCGGCCCGCGGGCCACGGGTTGGACACCCCTGGTCTATCCCACGCCTTGCTGCAGTCCTCAGCCACAGGCCAAGCTGCCAGACAGGCAGTCCTGGACTTCGAGGCACAGCCACCCAGGGAAGAACCTACTTGCTTGCTTGCTTTTTTCTTCTTTCTTTCTTCCTTTCTTTCTTCTAAATGGATTGATTTTATAGAGAGAGGAAGGAGGGGGAGAGAAAGAGACATGTCGATTTTTGCTGTCCCACTTAATAATGCATTCATTGCTTGATTCTTGTGTGCGCCCTGCCCAGGGATTGGACCCAAAACCTTGGAGCGTCGGGACGCCCCTCTAACCAACTGAGCTACCCAACTAGGGCCCGAAAAAGCTGTTTTCAATGCCTTCCTTTCATTTCCTCAGTCCCCCTGCAGCAGCCGACCACCATGAAACACGTGCACCATTATTAAGTCTGACAGCCAAAGGGCCTCCAAAGCCACTCGTGGGCAGCTGTGATCTGGGCGGGGTGCACTTGCAGTGCTCCAGAAACAGGGCCAGGGCGTACGCACACCTACTCATTTGTCCCACGCCTACTCACCGCCCACAGGTGCCGAACACTGGGGATACCACCGTGCGCAAAATACCCAAGAACCCTTGCTCTGATGGACCATGGAAACACTCCCCATTTCTAAACAATACGTATCATCAGTGATCTCTGAATAAGTGGAACTGCAACAAAATTACTAGAAATCCAAATATAACTTTGTAAAAGTTCAATCTAAATGATTGAAATCGCATCATAGACTTCCCAATTTTCCCCTAATGAATCATCCTTTCATGGATGCTACTCAAGACAGTGTTTCTTCCAATCAGCACTCTTCCACTTTTTCTCCTTACAAGATGACATATTCCTGTTTGCAAGGCAACGCTGAACCCAAAGCATTCACCTAGCACAACATCACACACTCTAACAGAGTGACTGCTGACAACGGCTTCTTCTCACTCATCTGCTTCTCCTTGCCCCAGCCCACTGCTGACCAGCCCTCATTGAGTACTGAGATTTTTTTTTTTTGGGGGGGGGGGTTGAGGGGAAAAAGAGTCTGAATTGACAAATGCAGGCATTCCCAGGAAAGTGACTTCATTTTTTGCTGTGCCCTGCAAATATCACCACAACCCAGTGACAAACCAGTCAGCTTTGGGATTTCAGAGGCAAGATAAGATGATCATTAGCAGTTTCTGCTAGTCTGAAAAAAAGGGTTCTTTTAAGCGGTCCAGGCTCATACACTGTGAACCAAAGCTAAGTCAAATAAATCCTTTATCACATGATTATAGTCATCTGCCTGACGATGCTGAAATTAAATTCGATGATGAATCGAACAATTAAAAAAAAATGGAAACAGTACACTGAACCATAATTAGGCAGGATTAATTGTCAAAGTGCTTATGGCCTCAAGTAGTGTCTGAGACATCTTTCTCCTGCTTCAGCAGCCCCTCCCCAGTTCAGAAAATCCCCGAAGACGGCAATGCTGAAACCCTTTATATTCTGATCAACTTATTATTTAAGAAGACATACTGCCAAAAAAAAAAAAAAAAAGACACACTGCGACATGTTCATGGCCAGTGGTGTTCATTCTTCCACTGTAGTTGATTTAAGAATTTTTTTGGCAACATTGTTCTAGGCAGCCTATGTATTTATAGTTTTTAAATTCTGGGACAGAGATGGGGAAAGATAGCTATTTGTTCAGCTCTAACCTGGTGACCTGTTCCCACACCCAAGTAGGTCACCTGGCAGGCTGAAGGAGGCTAGGGGAGAGGGCCAGGAGATTCTTCGTTTTAAAGACAAGGAATCTGAAGAAAGAATTTTATCAGAACAGGACAGCAACTTCCAGGCTTCTGGGGTATGAGGTAATCTCCAGACCTTGGGCCACTTATTTCCAGGAGCTTTGAGTACAGACTGTAAGGTAGACACAGAACATCTAAGATAAGAGACCTTTTACATTTCTCTCAGGTTGGGCACGGGCACACTTAAAAGCAGTAGAGCTCTGACAAAAATGAGATGTGAATACTAACTCCAGCCCCAAAGCAAGGTGAACGCCACAATAACAAAAGCCAACCAGAGCATCTTCATGTCGTGAACGTGGGGTTGGACGTCAGTAAAAGAACCCTGAAGTAATTATTCTGGCGAATGCCATGGGAAGAATTCCAAACTCAGAACAAAGATGTTCAGAACTGTGCCAAGTAGAAATGCTAAGGCTCGCTTAGCTGCTGGAAGCCAAGAATACTAGCTTATCTGTGTCCTGGGGCTGGACAAAGGCAGGCGTTGAGCAGGCCTGCCGAGGCAAGAGGGCAAGAAAACACACGGCTCCTAGTTTCGGAGCAGGACGAGGAGCTCTACAAGTCACGGGGGTTACTTCTTCTATCTCCACAGTCTCCAAAAAAACCTGTGGATGCTTTCCTACTATTCAGTCTTCCCAAAAGGAAGGCTGGGCACATAGTTCTTAAATGTAGTATGTAATCCTTGGTAAACGTCAAATGATCTCTTTTGGAGAAAAAGGACCCTCATATTGATAGCTGACACTGAACAGATGAAACATGAGCTTCAGGGAAGTTAAGTAACACATGCAAGGGACCACACCTAGTAGGCAGTGGCACCAACGTCTGACCCAGGCCTGTTTTGTTCCGAAACATCTCAAACACACATGAAGATAATGTCTTGATATTGTAATTGTCACTTTCTCCTCTTTTGTGACCTGATAGTCACAGTCATATCCAGCCATCCAGGATATACCATGGGAATGAGAAGGATGGACTACTGGACAAATTAGTCTTACCCCGGAGGATTTATGTACTTAATTACCAGTTAGGGAGAAAAGACAGCAGCCACAGACACAGACATAGGTGCTTCATAATAAATGTTGGGAAGGAGCAAAGACAGCAAGTCCAAGAAGGGCTTGAGCAAGGAGAGCTGCGAGAGACAGAAGAGCCAAAGAAAGTTTTAGTAAGAGAACGAACAGCTCACTTGGCTAGAGCATCGTCCTGATACACCACGGTTGTGGCTGACTCCTGGTCAGCGCACATACAAGCACAGCCAAGAATACATACATAAGTGGGACAACAAACCGATGTCTCTCTTTCTCTCTCCCTAAAGTCAATTTTTAAAGAGAGAGAGAGAGAGAGGGAGAGAGATGAGTACTAAAACAACATATATGGTTTGGATGGGAAGACGAATACACTAGGCAGGGCCAATCATGACCCAAGCCACAGAAACAAGGACACACACGGCATCCGAAAAGGGCAGAAGATGGCCCTGGCTGGTGTGGCTCAGTGGATTGAGTGCTGGCCTGTGAACCAAAGAGTCGCTGGTTCGATTCCCAGTCAGGGCACATGCCTGGGTCGTGGGTCAGGTCCCTAGCAGGAAGCATGTGAGAGGTAACCACAGATGATGTTTCTCTTTCTCTCTCCTTCCCTTCTCCTCTCTCTAAAAATAAATAAATAGAATATTAAAAAAAAAAACAAAGAAAAGAAAGGCAAAAGATGAAGCGAAGGTCAGCTGGAAGTAGAAATGCAGCGGTCCTACACGCGGGTGTCAGTATTTACTGAGTAAGTACCTCTAACCAGCACATTTTTTTCTTTCTAATGACGACAGTATTGCCACAAATATCAAGGACAGGAATTTCTAGTTTACTAAGTATCTCAGGCTCTCTTTTTGCTTGTTTAATTATATCTACTACTAAAATATGGTAAATCTTGGAGCTGATTTTTGTTCCAGTCTCAGGGGTGGGACAGGGAGAGGGAAGATACCCGTGTCAATGGTGCAGCTTCAGGCTTTTAAATGCAGAAACGAAAGCAGCAGAAGCTGAAACCAGCTTACACTAACAGCTCCCTCAGGTTTCTGCCGCTTGTTCCTCTGCCCCCAAGAGGAAACTCCTTCTGCACTGACAATCACTCGGCACTATTTATGACCTCCGCGCGGGCATTTGCTGCCCTCTCCAGAGAGTACAGGGGTCTCTGAAACTCACCACTGACAGTGGGCTGTCACTGAGGGTTAAGGGGCTGTCGCTGGATCTGCAAATTTAGCTTTATCAAGTACAACAGCAGCCTTGTTTGTTTGCATACCAAAATGCAAGGGTCATTTTTCCTGCCCTAGAAACACTTCAACCTCAACCAAACTGGCAAGTAGCCAAAAGCTGCATGAAAATTAGCAAGCGACAGCTCAGGACTGTTCCCAGACACCTTCCGTGTGTCCTGACGAACTGTTCTTTAAACCAAAGATCAGAGTAAGAACAAAAGGAGGGGGACGCAGGTCATAAAAACTGCATGATACACACTCAGATGTAACTTGTAAAAAGACCGTTAGAAAAATTAAGTGTTCCAGGTGTCCCTTAAGTCTGATTTCATTTTCCACTTTTCTTTAAACTTTGGGCAAAACAAAGAGAGACGCAGCCCACGTTCAGTGGGAATATGAATGCCATGGGCGGCAAGCACACAGAAAGGACTAACATGGAAGTCATTTCATGAAAGGCAGGTCAATTCTGAGTCCCTGGAAGCAGCTCCAGACCCTCTGGGTTTAAGGTCATAAAAGTTGTCATTCACATTGTCCAGGGAGAAGCCATCTTGGTTGTGCTTTTATAGGAAAATCCACTCTTTTCTGGCAAAGTTATTTATTCTCAGGCTTCTCTCCTCTTCTAAAGTTCAAGCAATTTAAGGGCAAGATGCAAAACTTGCACTTCCGTGTCCCTCACAATGCTAAGCAATGCCTTGCACAAAATACGCCCTCGAGGAAAGATGGTTACGTGGATGAACAGACTTCATGACTGAAGAAAAGACTGTAAAAAATGAAGCTAATACAGTCGAATCCCCACACATTAGTGAGGGTGACATTTTCCTGGCCATAGAAACCTGGTAGACAGCTAAGAGGTCAGAACACCTGGGTATTACTCTGAGTTCATGGGGTTTGATGCAGGAACTGGGAAACCCTCTGGGGATCTCATTATCTGTACACCTCTAATTTCTCAGCTGAGGGATTTAAGGTACTTAAGCCACCTCAAAAGTAAAAGTCCCTTCCTCAAGGTAGAGCTGGGACGTGATCTAAATCCCCAACATTTGTTTTTCAATGGTGAACAGGATGAAGCTGTTCCTGGTTTGTCTCCCATTCCCCAGATAACTCCATCAGCAACACCTGGAAGTTGCCTTTTCTGCATAAAGGATTGTGAAACTTCGTAAGATCTCGTTGGAAACACAGCTCGCAGCACCATGCCTTCCCTCACTTCCTGGATCTTATGTAAATCAAATACTACCTCTTCCCTCCTTAGGCTATGCGGTAACCAAATCTATTCCAGCTCTAAGATTTCAAAACACCAGAGGAAAACATTCAGGTTATCCTTCCCGTAAGTTGTAGAAGTGGGAAAATTTCTGGAACACACACACCCACACCCCAAGTAAAATGACGACTACAGGGGGTGAATCTGGAGACGGGATCACACCAGATGCAGGGCGCACTGGTCCTTTCGTCATTCACCGCCCAACCACGGGCCCACCTGCACCCGGCACTCACTCCTTCCCGGGGCACAGCGTGTGAGGCAACACAGGATGACGGCAGTAGGCAAGCCTACTTTTAAAACGCTTTGACCTGGGGTTCAAGTCATGAAGAAATCACTGCTCCAAAGCAGAAGTGGGCAGAGAGACGCCACCATATAGGTGTAAGGCCTAGGAGGAAAAAAACTGGAAGTGACTTTGAGAAAACATCCCCCATCACAGCAAGAAGGAGTATCCCCGCAAGCCACTCTTCTTGCCTGAAAAAAATCTGCAGGTGTCCACATCCATTGTTCCAAAGTCTGTCTTTCTTTTTTTTTAAAAGATTTTACTTATTTTTAGACAAAGGGGAAGGGTGGGAGAAAGAGGGGGAGAGAAACATCAATGTGTGGTTGTCCCTCGTGTGCCCCCTACAGGGACCTGCAACCCAGGCATGTGTCCTGACTGGGAATCAAACCGGCAACCCTTTGGTTCGCAGGCCAGCACTCAACCCACTGAGCCACACCAGCCAGGGCTGTTCCAAAGTCTTTCGCTTTGCTCAAGATGCACATTCTAGCCAAGGTATGCTCAATATTGCAGAAAAGGTGGCGTTAACCAGCGAGAAACAAACACAGTAAGTCATCATCCTTCCAGAGAACTCAAGGTTTATAAACTATTTTCACATCCATTTTAGATGTTCCCTACATCGGCTGGTGACAGGGCTAGGCAGTTACTACGAGCCCCACTTGTGGGACGCGTCTAGTGAAAGTCTGAAAGTGAGTGACCTAGGAGTAAGACAGACCTAGGGCTTCTGACTGAAGGGACGGAGGTCCTCCCTGGGAACCCCAGTCAGTGACTGCCCAGAGGGAAATCTACCTTTCGACTAGATTCTGTCAGGGCTCTGGCACTGGAGACTCGCCCTGTGGCTACCTATTCTCGCGGCCCTGGACCTGTTATTACCGCGCTGCTCCGCACCAGCATTACTTCTCTCAGCACTGTCCAGAGACCACCTGAGGCAGCCATTCCTGCTGTAAGAGGCCTATGGGGTCACAGAGGTCTACCGTCTGTTCTGCAAATTCCCGCTGCACAGCCCCTGAAGAGTCCTGGGGTGAAGAAGTCTGTGCAGCCCTAACTCCGCCCCACTTGCGACGGCACAGACTGTCTCACTGAGTCTTCTTCCGCAGCACCAGTATCCATCCCCAGTCTTTCAGCCCCCAAATCCTACGTTCCGTTTCTCCCTCTGCAGCGCTGCGTGAAGCCCCCAGCACTCCACCTTGACGGTGGGCACAGGCAGCCACGCGTGGGACCCAGCTGACACCGCTGGAGAGCTGGAAGAGGAGAAATTACGCTCATGGGGTCTCCTCATTTTCCCAGGTTTCTCTGAACATCTGTGCAATATCAGATAAGGGCAGGATTTTTCCAAAAATTCTCCCTACACTAGAAATTGCGGGCAAAAGTCTTAAGTTAGTATTTCACTTTATATACCGGCAGAATTTGGAAATGGACGTGTGTCAAACAAAATGACAAAGTTTTCTTTGGGGTGAAAAAGAGGATTGTGATTAAAACTCCACCACTAGACCTGTTTAAGTAGGGGGGGGAAAAAGGAAAAAAGGAGAAAGCTGTGGTTGGAGAAGCACTTTTAAAAGGTATTATAGAGAACTGTTTTTAAAGTACTGGAATACTTAGTGAGGGTTAATTACTTATGAAAATTGAAAAGCTGTCATAATTAGCTAAATTTTCTGACAGCAGTTACAAAGGATGTAATTTAAATTATCCCATGCAAGATCCTATCTTATAACATTAAGGAATTACTTTCCATTTTTTAGGGTATGATATGGTAGGGTGGTTATTTTGAGAAAGAGAATCCCTTTATTTCTTAGAGATTCAGATGGAAATATTTATGGTTGGAATGATTTCATACGATTTGCTTCCAAACAATTTCACTGGGGACGAATGGAAATGAAAGTGGATGGATATAGACAAAACAAGACTGGCCATGAGAATAAATTGCTGAAGTTACCAATGGGTACATGTGTTAATTCTCTTTTTCTTTGGATAAAATAACTATGGGAAATTTACATGATAAAATACTACTCGGCCGTAAAAAAGAAGAAAATTTTACCCTTTGCAATAGCATGGATGGACCTGGAGAACATTAAGCTAAGTGAAACAAACCAGTCAGGGAAAGATAAATACCATACGATTTCACTCACATGTGCAATCTAATGAACAAACTGAACGAACAAGGAAAATGGGGACAGACTCATAGATGGAGAGCTGGAGGATGGCTGGGGAGGGTGGGGAGGTTAGGGGGTTGAGCAAAAAGGAAAAAGCACTCATGGGAATGCACAACAGGGTGGTGACTGCTGCGGGGAGAGGGGTACAAGGGGACTAAATGGTAATGGGAAAAAATACACTGAAGATTAAATTAAAAAAAGAAAAAAAAAGAACTATAGAGCACCAAAAGCTCAAGTGACAAAAGAAGAAAACACATAAGCTGAACTCTGGCAAAACTAAAGTTATGCTTCAAATGATGCCATCAAGAAAGTGTAAAAACAACAAAGAATGGGAGAAAATATTTGCAAATCATTTATCTGACAAGGGACTCATTCGGCTTACCTGTAATATTCTTCAGAAGCTAACTACGGAGCATGTGCATTGAGAATCCCCCCAAAAAACCCAAACCCTGCAGACTTTTTTGACCACATGGGCCTCTTATCACAGACATGGCTGCCTGGGGCGGCCTCTGGCCAAGGCTGATGGAAGTAGTGCAGCCGTTGGTCAGGGTCCTGAGAACAGGTGGTGGCACGGCCAGAGCCCTGAATCTAGTTGAAAGGAAAATCTCCCCCAGGGCAGTCACTCACTGGGGTTCCCTGAAATGACCCCTTTCCCTTCAGTCAGGTCAAAGTCTTTAAAACAGGCCAAAAATCAAACAAGCATTTCTCCAAACAAGACATACAAATGGTCAATAAGAATATGAGGCTGTTCAATCACTGATTATTAGAAAAATGCAAATCAGAACAAGCAATACTACTTCACACCCACTAGATTGGTTAGGATCTACTGTATTTTGCTGTGCATAATGTGCACCGTTTTGCCCAAATTTTTGAGGGAAAAATAAGGATGCATATTCTACATGGGTATAATGTTACATACCATGGGTATAATAACCCCATGTATGAGGCGCACAAAACCATGGGTGCACATTACACACAGCAAAATATGGTAAAAGACAGACAAGTGTTGGAGAGTTGTGGAGAAACTGAAACCCTCGTACACTGTTAGTGGGATGTAAAACGGCACAGCTGCTGTGGAAAGCAGCCTGGCAGTTCCTCAAACACAGTGACCATGTGACCTGGCAACTCTACTTCTAGGTATATACCCAGGAGAATGAAAACATACGTCCACAAAAGCCTGTACACCAGCCCTGGCTGGTATGGCTCAGTGGATTGAGCGCCAGCCTGAGAACCAAAGGACTCTGGTTCAATTGCCTGGGTTGCGGGCCAGGTCCCCAGTGTGGGGTGTGAGAGCAAGCACACATTGATGTTTCACTCCCTCTCTTTCCCCTTCCCCCATCTCTAAAAATAAATAAATAAATAAATAAATAAATAAATAAATAAATAAAATCTTTTTAAAAAATTGTACACCAATATTCACAGAAGTGTTATTCATAATAGCCCAAAAGTGAAAATAGCCCAACCCATCAACTGAAGAACAGATAAATGTGTTACACCCACAACACAGAATATTAATTGGCCATAGAAAGAAATGAAATACTGACACATGCTACAACATGAATGAACCGTGAAAATATTATGCTAAGTGAAATAAGCCAGTCATAAAATACCATATGGTGTATGATTCCATTTACATGAAATGTCCAGAATGGGGAAATCCATTGACAGAAAGTAGACTGGCGGTCACCAGGGACCTGGGGTGATGGGGAGGGGAGCGGACGACGTCTGCTGATACCGTATTCCTTTTCGAGGTGCTGAAAACGTTCTGAAACCAGATTGCGGTAGTGGTAACCCAACCTTGTCAATATGCTGAAATCACTGAATTAGACATTCTAGAAGTATGATTTTTATGGTATGTGAATTATAGCTCAATAATGCTATTACAAAAAAAAAAAAAAAAAAAAACCAACCCTCAGAAACCATCTTCACCTCAGAACAGGATGTACCAAGTGGAGGTGGGGTCAGGCGTCAAGAAGCCCCAGAGAGCACCTCACTCAGTACAGTACATGGCGTCCCAGAGCAGACGGAGCTGCATGTGGTCCAGCTCTGTGGTCAGGATGCATGAGCAACCGCGACTCCCACGCTTGAGACAAGACCACACACCTCCTTGCTCATGGGAACCCCCACCCCCAATCTTTTCTCCACTCAAGAAAGCATGTACAAATCAGAATAACGGTATACGTATATTCTAACTTACCTGCTCTAAAAATAATTTCCTACTTTATCATTAAAATACAATTGCTGGAAAAACACCTCTCACCTGATTGCCAAGGCTGATGATATGGAAAGCAATGCACGTGCCTTCTGGACTAGGAGTGAACCAAAATCTATACTTAAATTCCTCCACTGGAAACATGTCGGTTCAGTCAGAAAATAGGGAAGCCTCAAATGTTCCCCGAACACAGCAGCAGCAGCAGCAGCAGCAGAGACTAACGTTTACCAAGTGATCACTATATGGCAGGTACTGTTCCAAGTGCTTTGTAAGTATTGACTCAATTTACCTTTGCAATAACCCTGTAAGCTAGGAGCTATTATCGCATCGTACAGACGAGAAAACTGAGTTCACTAACTAGCCCAAAATCATATGGAGGCAGTCTGGCTCCACAGTCTGTACTCTGGGCAATGCTACTTCCAAGCATCCTTCTTCCGGACGACCACGAGCAGGTGGTTTGCTGGGCATGCAATTAGACTTGTGTGCCACAAAGCAATTGGTCAACAACTCCGGGCCACCTGCCGACATTGTGTTTCCAGGGGACCACAGACCACTGCCTTCAGTACCTGGGCAGGCATTTTCCCCTTCTGCAGCTACAGGCTCCCTGTCCTTGGGTGAATCCTCCTCCCCAGCAAAGGCAGCAACTGATTTGCAGACAGGGAGGCTGGGAGCTAAGCAAACCAGAGGCCTACAGCCTTCCAAGGAAATAAAGTGAAAGGTTCCCCAGGTGCCCATGTTAAGAATCAGAAGATATCTTCAAGGACAAGGATGGGACGTGGTTCAAGAAATGCTGCTCACCCTTTGGGGAAGTGAGCCCTTGCATACCCTAGTGACGGGAGTGTAAACTGATAGAACCACTGGAGGGCAACTTGGCACTACTGACCACAAATTTCACACCCTATAACCTCACAATCCACAATGCCACTTCTAGAAATCTAGCACAACTGCAGACAGAAATAAGTTCAACAATGGTTACCTGGCAAGAACCTGGACACAACATATGTTCATCTGTAAAGAAGTGGTTAAGCCCTAGCTGGTGTGGCTCAGTGGACTGAGTGCTGGCCTGCAAACCAAAGTTCACTGGTTCAATTCCAAGTCAGGGCACATGCCTGGATTGTGGGCCAGCTCCCCAGTTGGGGGAGTGTGAGAGGCAACCAATCCACGTATCTCAAACCTCTCTTTCTCCCTTCCTTACCTTCTCTCTCTTTAAAGAAAAAAAAAGGGGGGGGGGGCTGGCCTGGCTGGTGTGCCTCGGTGGATTAAGCGCCAGCCTGTGAACCAAAGGGCCACCGGTTTGGTTCCCAGTCGGGGCACATGCCTGGGTTACAAGCCGGGCCCCCGGTGGGAGGTATGTGGGGGGCAACCACACACCGATGTTTCTCTCCCTCTCTTTCTCCCTCCCTTCCCCTCCGTCTGGAAATGAATTAATAAAATCTTTTTTAAAAAAGTGCTTAAATAATGATCTAAAGCAGTAACACACAGGCATTTAAAAAACATCAGAGGTATAATGTGATATGGAAGCCTACAATATATTAAGGTTTGTAAAAAGTACATACTGTAAAATGCTACATATAAATTACCCCATTTTTGTTTTTATTTATTTTTAATATTTTTAAATATTTTATTTATTGATTTAAGAGAGAAAGAAACATCAATTTATTGTTCCACTTATTTACACATTCATGGGTTGATTCTTGTTTGTGCCCTGACCGGGGATCAAACCCACAACCTTGGTGTATCAGGACAACACTCTAACCAAATGAGGTAACCAGCCAGGGCACCCCACCCTTTTTAAGATTTTATTTATTTACTTTTAGAGATAGGGGAAGGGAGGGAGAAAGAGAGGGAGAGAAATATTGATGTACGAGAGATATATCAATCAGTTGCCTCTTGCACTTCCCCCATGAGGACCTGGCATGTGCCCTGACTGGGAATCAAACTGGTGACCTTTCAGTTCACAGGCTGGCACTCAATCCATTGAGCCACACCAGCCAGGACCAGGGTCCCAGTGGCCCTGTTTTAATTTTTGTCTTAAAAAAAAGTGAAATATAATGAACCCTACACATACCACCAATTTTACATTTGTATGAGATATCTGTATGTATAAATAAGTGTGTATATATGAATTTTATTACTAAAGGGTGGGACAAAAGTATGTTTTCAGTTGTAATACAAATAATACATTAGTTAATAAATAATAATATAAGCATAAACTGTTTTGCATACTCACAACTGTAAACCTACTTTTGCCCCACCCTATCTAGAAATAGGCAGCAGAAGCAGAAAAACCACCAAAACTACACAACAAACCACAGACTTTCACTTTTTACTCTAAGCATTGTTGTGTTTCTGTATTATTTACCGTCGTTATGAGCACGTGTTATTTTTGTGTAACTAAAAACTGACTTGCCCTGACCGGTGTGGCTCAGGTGGCTGAGCTTCGTCCTGTGAAGCAAGAGGTCACCAGCTCCATTCCCGGTCAGACTCGAGCCTGGGCGGCAGGCCTGCTCCTCCTGGGGGGTGAATGCGAGAGGCGACCAAGCGACGTTTCGCTCACACATCGATGTTTCTCTCCTTCTACCTCCCTCTCTCCCTCCTCTCTAAAAATCAATACCTAAAATCTTTTAAAATAAACTTAAAAATACAATAAAATAAAAACTGACGTGAAAAGGTAAAAAGTACCAAGAACAGCAATAGGGTCTACCAACTGGAAAGAAAGTCAGTCATAGGGGACTTCGTGCCAGATCAGACTGGTGCTGGGTCTCCTGTCTCCCCCACCTCCTGCAAATGCAGCAAGAAGATCTGCATGTTTAAAGACAAAGGTCTCAAGTAAAAAAAAGGAGTACACAGGATGTACTTCTTACACTAGTACCTCTTACACTATTCAACTCTCACACCACTCAAGTCCTTAAGAGGGGCAATGCTCCAACATCCCAATGTAAAAAGCCAAAGATTAACTTTCTCACCCAAATAAACCACTAAGAGGGAGAATAATGACATCTGATCAATGAATGAAGTTTGGGGGGGGGGTGTTGTTTCTATGTTAAATTGGTTTTTAATACAACTGGAATGAAATTGCCAAGTGCAGGTAAGGAAGATAATTTAGGAAAGGGCAAACAAAAAAACATGTAGAATTTTGAAAAACATAAATTTTTTCTCCATGAATGGATGGATGACGATCTTCAAGAATGTGTAATAAAACAGTGTTACAACATAAGATCGGTCTTGCTTGATATTTAAAGATCAGAACAGACATGTTTTTATAACTTCACTCTAGGTCCCTCCCTTCTCAGCCACAAATGTTCTTGCAACATCTTAGATTCACTTTTACCTCTTCCAAAACCAGTTTAAATTAAATTCTTTAAAACACCTAAGACCATGAATCAAAACATGGCCATGGCCCTCCGAGGGTGGTGATGGCACCAGGAACAGACGGTACAGATGCAGCTCATCTGTTTCCCCACAGAAGAAAGTACGGAAAGGAGAAAACCCGAAGTAAGTCAAGGCTATGGGCATGTAGTTGAGTAAGTGCGACTATCCCAGAAACCCAGGCCATGCAAGACTGGTGATCCACAAGTCTGGGAGAATGACCTATTTAATTCCCACACTGGGAAAGCCCAGAATTGTATCAACAAGCAGCAGAATTCAATAGGATGAGATATGCTTCCCCTCTCTGTACTTCCCAGATTGCAACGTTCCGGATTTATTTGTATTTGTCTGTTTGTGGTTTCCACATTACATGCAGATTTTGGCCAGACGTTTCTCCACCTAGTGGAAATACAAAGGATTTTCAAAAGGGAGGTGCCCACAGCCAGTTGGATGCCACTGCGCAGACAGGGCACCACGACCCACTCTGACGGCTCCCTTTCACTCAGTAGCTGCTCTCCCTGTCTCTGCAGTTATTGTGCAACGGGTGGCCCTGGCAGTGCCCACGACTGGGGTCGCAGGGTAAGGACTAAACCCACATCATGCACCTGATGGTCCCTCAAGCGTCAGTCCTAACAATTTAAGGCAGGGAGGAAAGAGGCCCTCGAGGGCATATAGATGGACAGGAATTCAAAAGGCAGCTGGAATTTTTAATCCAAAGCCATCTACAGTAGCCACAGTGTCCATAAAGAGTTGCTAGCTAGTGCCCAACACCCACAACGAGCAACAACCTGGGGCCTGGGAGGGAGGGCTCTCCTCTAGACACAGCCTTCCTGAGGTCCAGGAGAGTCAGCGACCCTTCGGCGACAGGCTGAGCGTGTGTGAGAACAAATACACACCTGCCTGTTGAGGTCGAAAATGAGAGTAGATCCAAGACTTAAAGTGGGGAAAGGAAAAAGTTCTAAGTACGTGACTCAATTCAAATTGGTTATGGGACCGAGGGGACTGAATAAAGAAAGTAACTGGCCATCGGCTTCGCTGGGGCAAAAACAAACATGTTCTTCAAGTAAAACCACAAGGACAGACCAAAGCAAGGAAAAAGAAAGTTCAAGATGGGGTGACTTAGGGAGGGCTCACCTGCTTGCTAAACCACACAGGCCAAAAAAATGTTTTCAAAATGTCTGATGCTGGCTGGAAAAGCAGGGCTGACTGGTAACATAAGTCAACAAATCCGAGAGTAATCAAGATGCAGGACGTTAAAATAATTTGCTCAAGGACAGTAAGCAGAAGAGTCAAGTTTGGAACTCAGGTGGCCTGCCCCTGAGCTCAAGGTCTCACCACTCTCTGTTCGACTACACCCCCATGCCCCCCTCTCCGGATATCACAGCTGTGACATCCGCATCATCTAATGTGTAGTCAGTAGGCACATGTAGCTTTCTCACTGAAATTAATTAAAGTTAAATTTATCATACCACCTTGAAAAACAGCCTGGCAGTTCCTCAAAAGGTTACGTGTGGAGTTAGCACACAACCCAGCGATCCCATTGTTAGGCACACATCCAGGAGAGAGGAAATAATATGTCTACACAAAACACCTGCACACGCATACTCACGGCAGCATTATTCATAATAACCCAGAAGTGGAGACAGCCCAAATGACCATCAACTGATGAATGGATAAATCAAATGTGGTGCGTTCCTACGACTGCATAGTAATTGGCCATAAAAAGGGATAAAATACCGATGCATGCAATGATATATTGATCTATCGACATGGGTGAATCTCAGAAACATTGTGCTAAGTGAAAGCAGCCAGTCACAAGGAACCACAGAAGTGTATGATTCCACTTATATGGAATGTCCCGAACAGGTGAATCCACAGAGACAGAACGTAGGTTAGAGGCTGTCGGGGGCTGCGGGAGGTGGGGGGGAGACCAGGAGGGACTGCTCAGGGCTACGGGGTTTCTTTATGGGATGAAGGAAAATGTTCTAAAATTAGATAGTGGTGACGGTCAACAACTCTGTGACTTACTAAAAAGACACTTTTTTTCCTTTTTTTTTAAATAAAGATTTTGTTTATTTATTTTTAGACAGAGGGGAAGGAAAGGAGAAAGAGAGGGAGAGACACAGCACTGTGTGGTTGCCTCTTGCATGCCCCCTAATAGGGTTGTGGGGGCCTGACCCACAACCCAGGCATGTGCCCTGACTGAGAATCGAACTGGCAACCTTTTGGTTCACAGCCCACGCTCAATCCACTGAGCTACACCAGCCAGGCTAGAAAGACGTTTCGTGTACACTTTAAAAGGGTGAATCTTTTGACAAGTTAATTATATCTCAAGAAAGTTGATATACAAAAACTAAATGTCATTAAAAATTCAGTGCCTCAGGTATCCTAGACACATTTGCCACATGTCGCTAAGTGGCCACCAAAATGAATGGCGCAGACACAGGTCACTTCAGCATCACAGAGAGTTCTGCTGGACAGCACTGCCCCACCGAGTGGGTAGAAGGCCTCCTTCACCATCCAACCACGGCGCACCTTCCAGGTCTCACCACTTGCATACTGGAATGGGCCTCCCCCTTCCTGGCCCACAGACATCATACTTATCCTTCAGAGCCCATCCAAATGCCTCTTCCTTCATGAAACTTTCCCTAAACCCCCCCACCCCCAGCTCTAGCAGATCGGTTGCCCACACCTCTATCACAGCGCTGACCCCTCTGGTTACAAATCACTGTGCGTGTTACCTGTCTTCCAAACAAGACTACCAGCTCCTTGAGGACAGGGATTCCCAATGTCTAGCTGTAACAGCCTGCTTCAAAGAGGGGACATTTCGGTAAATGTTTGCCGAAATCTACTGAAAGAATTTGCAGACACTCAAGGCATTGATTTTCAACAACGGCGCACTTTGGTGTGTAAAACAGACTAAGAAAATGAGGGAAAGAGAATTTGAATCTGGAAGTCTCCTATCCCACTATTCTACAAGAAGGTGTGTTGGTGATTGCCATTTTGAAGAAAGAAGGGCTTCTGGACTAAAAGCTGGGGCAATGGAAGTGACTAAAGGAAGGGGTGGGGGCCAAGGGTATACTATGGAGGGGTGGGAAAAAACAGCAGGAACTAGACCCCCCACCCCGGCCAATGCACAGTAGAAGAGCAGTGCCCGAATCTCCAGAGATCTGTGCCCCCGCCACTGGCTGACTCACTTTATGGAAAATGACTTGTTTTTTTTTAACTAAATCTTTATTTTAAATAATATAGTCAGACTTTTCTGGTAAAGTTTAACCAAAAATAGAAAAAAGAAAACAACTCCATGTATCACAATCATAATTTCACTGGAAGAGACAAATACCAAGGCCTACTAATTGGAGATCTTCCTGCTTTGTTGTTCTTTACAGATTCAAGGGCTCACATCTGAGTTACGGTGACCTAGAGGAGAGTCAAGTCTAAGTTCCTCACACAGGAGTGAGCTAAGCCAATGAACTTCCCTGAGCCAGGATGGTAAGACAGGGCTGTTCAAGTGCAGAGCTGGTAAGAGGGAAAGCAAACCACCCAATATGTATTTCTGTATTAAATGCATTTGGAAAAAAAGGCTGTACTTGACAGAGCCACTTTAATGCAGTGAGGCACACATACCATTTCAACACGGACTGAGTACAGAGAGTCTTCCTCAGTCCAGAGTTAGCTGGAAGCCCGTTGCTGAAATAAGGACAGTGAGTACCTGAAGTAGGTCTTATGCCAAAATGGTCTCTGAATTTTTTTTTTTTCTTTACTGGTTTCTACAAGCCAAAAACTCAACAAAAATCAAACCCCACACCAAACTGGCTAAATTGCAGTGGATTCAGAGTTAATAATTATATAGTAGCTTCCATTCCAAAGGTTAAAATTCAAAACATAAATTTCACTACAGATACATACAATGGTGTTCTCCACAGAAAGAGACAGGGGTATTCGGCAGGGGTGGGAGTGTGGGGGGAGGGGTCGGGAAGAGGGAGACTACTGGTTAGAAAAACCGTCCCTTCTCTGCAGGAACTGGAACCACACAATCGCTGCTGGTCAGTGCGAGCACCCATCCAAATGGAACAAAGTACAAAAGCCACCCTGTCCCCAAAATAAGTATTGGAAGTGCCAGAGAAATGATAAGAGAATGACCTGTGCTCAACAAACCGTAAGATCCCCTCCCCTGTCTTCTAGCCACCTCCCAGCTTACATAACAAGGGAAGGGACCTCCGCACTTGCCATCCTTCCTCCTGCTGAAGAAATGGGCAGGGATTTAAAACAGAACACAAGGAATGGCTGTTTCCCACCACTGACTAGGACAACCACTGCTCCGCCGGGTGAGGCAGTCAGTCCACAGGCCCTGGGCACCCACCTCCAAAGGCCCTAATGTTCCTAAATCAACCCCTAACAATGTTATTGATTGGTCATTGGGAACAGCCTTTAGAGATACAAAAATAGACGGGTGCAAAGGAAAAAGCAACAGTTTGGACTATGTTTTGCTCTATCAGCGTTTATACTTAATTTTACCAGTCCAAAGGATTATTAACTTTTCTAATAGACAAAAAAATGTATCTCTCTCTCCTACTTTTAATTTAACTGGGAAAATAAACAACCCCAACACCTAAAATGGAAGGGTTCAGACCTAGAAAAAGGAATATACTAGCCCAGAAAATGAGCTCTATTCCTTTCACATGTTATTTCAAATATACATAAATATATTCTGGGGGGAAAAACAGGACACTTCAAGAGATAAATGAATAAACAAACTGCGGTACGGCCATACAATGGAGAATTATCCGGCCATAAAAAAGAATAAAGTGCTGGTACGTGCTACAACATGAATGAACCTCAAAAACATTATTCTAAAGGGAAAGGGGCCGGACACAAAAGGCCACACTGTAGGATTCCATTTATGTGAAATATTCTGAATAGGTAAATCCATAGGCACAAAGCAGATTGGAGGCTGCCAGGGGCTGGGGGAAGGGGAGGAGAGCTGAGCTGCTTAATGGGTAGGGGTTCCTATTGGGGTGATAAAAATGTTTTGAAACAGGACAGAGTGGGTGGTTGCACAACCTTGTGAATATGCTAAATACCACCGAATTGTTTCACTTTATAATGGTTAAATGGCTTGAAATAGTTTGTTATGTGAATTTCATTTCACTTAAAATGTTAAAATAAAGGATAATAATGGGCAAAACAAAGATGCCTACCTATGTGAATAGGCAGCCCATGAACTCCTGGGGAAAAGACAAGTGGTTTTTGCTGGGATTCTGCTTCTACTCTTGATCACAACACAAAGTTCAAGTGCTAAGCTGGAGAGACTTTGAAAAGACAGAGAAGAGAAAAGAAAGTGAAGAAAATAGAAAGGTAAAGCCCTGCCAAAGGCGAGGGAAGGAGGGGTTACCCCTAGTGCACCCCACCCAACTTGGCACCAAGAGTAACGCTCCCATTAAGGTTTCGAAATGCCCGCCTGAGCTGGAATCAGCACAAGCCAGCTTCGCTGCCTGGATAAAAAGCAAGCCACCCAGCAAGAAAAGCTGGGGTGCTCCATTTGCAGCACCACCGTTTGCTCAATAGCCATAGGCTGGCCCAGATCAGCATCAGGGACTGGCTCTCCCAGACCAGCCAGCCTAACAGTAAGAGCTTCTAAGAGCTCAAGCGCCCTCCTCCTGAGGGGTCCCCGTCTCATCCCATCCCACCTGCGTCCCAAGAGTCCTGCTTCCCACCACTTAACTCCAACTCCATTAAAAATGGTGCCTTCAGAACTTGCCCTAGTCCAGCTTGAAATAAATATCCTCGCGGCCCCTCCTCCCTCTCAGGCTGGCCCAGTAGCCACGTACCCCGACCACAGACCTACACGCGGCATCGCTGCCTAGGAAACTTGCCCCATGGGGGGACACGAACGCACCCCACCTGCTCCAGCTTGGCTCCACTATCCAGTCACAGTCACGCCAGACCACCTGACCTAACTACCGTCTCAAAGGCCCCGCACTCGCGTGGCACCCATCCTCTGCCGCCTTCCTGACCCCGAAACAGGTGTCCCTCAGCGAAACACCAGCGCCCCCTTAGATTGTGTCCACTCCACGCATGGATGTCCCTTTCGCGACCCCTCAACTCTTGGCAACAACACTCCTTCAGCCTCCTCCAGCCATCGGCGAGGCCGTCTCCAGCCCCCTCCAGCCAGGCCTCGACGACCCCCCAGGCGCCCAGCCCGGCCCCGACGCCCCTCCCCCTTACCTGCGGGGGTTCAGCCCTGGCTGACAGGGGGCTGGGCAGCGCCTGGAGGAGCAGGAGCGCCATGCCACTCAGGAGCCTTCTCCTCTCCATCCCCCTCCTGCTCCTGCTCCTCCGCCGCGGCGCCGCCGCCACCCTCTTCCTCCTCCCTCTCCTCCTCTTTCCTCTTCTTCCTTCTTCCCTTCTTTTCCTGTTTCACTCTCCCCCCTCCCGCTTCCGGCTCTGCTCCACCTCAGACAAAACACCCTCCCATACATTAGGGAGGTCCTCCAGTTCCAGCGCTGCACCAGCCTCTACACTCCGTCCATTGACCGAAATGGCTGTCAATCACATCGAAGTTCCTCCTCACGAAGACGGAAAACCGGAGGGATCCAGCCAATGAAAAGTAGGAGGAAGCTGGGCCATCTTGAGTGCTGCAAAGCTGTGTGGATGAGAAGTGTAGCCAAGTAAGTCCGACCAGGGGGCGGGGCCCCCCCTAGAAAGTGTAGTATTGAAAAGTCGAACTCCGATATAGCCATCTTGGGTGTGGCGGAAGTGCTGGATTCCCACGGTTTAGCAAAGAAAGAGAAAGAGTATGGGGATTCTAAATGGTGCTGGCAAATATTTTTTTTGGCTTTGTTTTTTTTTAGAAGGTAACTGGGCGCCCCTAAAGAACAAAACAACTGCAATCTAAAAATCTTTCGATACCTTTTGTTCTGAAGCACAGCTCCCTCTCCTGGTCTCAAACTGCCCAAACAGTAGCTTAGGTCAACTTGAATTCTCTATGAGATAGTACCTTCACCTGAGGCACAGTGCTTTGTCACCCCAAGTTCCAGGGACAAAATTCTATTGACTCTACCTCAAAAATAGCTCTGAAATCCACCCTAATCGCTTCGATCCGTGTTCTCATCTTCTGGCGAAATACAAATGGTCTCCTTTCACACACCGCAGCAGGGATGCTCTACCACACACACACACACACACACACACACACACCCCATTTGTTGTTTCATGGCTTTCCCTCTTAAAATGCTTCAGCCAGCTATGGGGCATGTAGCCCAAACCTCTCCATACCGTCCTCTCTATGTCCTGTTTCCTGCATACTTCTCTCTGTCTCACCTGTCACCCACACGTTCTGCTCACACTGAAACGAACACTTAAGAAATCTTCAATGTGCTGTGCTATATAGTAAAATACACTTAACTTTGTTTACACTTACGCATACAATTCCCTGTTTACAAACTCCTAGTTCCCACCCCTTGTTTCTTTTTCTAGAGATTCATGTAAAGCTTCTCCCACAGTGCATCTAATCTGTATCCGCCTGGCCAACCCCTCCTACTGAATTTGCAGCTTTGTGTATGGCACACCAAGTCTTACTCATTTTTTAAGAAATTCTGAAAACTGGGCTATGGACAGGACAAACACTAGACCTTGCACAGCCTGGATTAGCACTTCCCACACAAAGACATTTTAGTGACTCTAAAGTTGGTTAGTGACTCTAACCAACTTTATTTCCATATCCTCCAGGAGCCAACTGAAAGCAGAGGCCTTACAAAATGCAGTTGCAATGCAGTTTGAGTGAACAATTTTAAAAGTGCCTCTGAACTGCAGCCCCTATATACCCCAGACTTTTCCCAAAAAGTAATTGTCTACGAAGAGAGGAGGAATGCCAGGAGGCTTAAGGAACTGGGAAGGAAAGGGAAAAGTTGTTGATTTTTGGAAGAACATCAGTGTGAAACTGCTTCTGAGCTCCGTTAAGATTTTTTTCCTACTTGCCTTTGAAAATGGGCAAAGCTGAAGCCAAATCTCCTATCCTAAGAAAACTAGCTCACAGACACAGCCCCTTCTGTTCAGACATCAGCTAAAGTCAAATTGCACATGTTAACATGGATGAACTTTGAAAACATGATGCTGAGTGAAAGAAGCCAGATACGGGAGGCCACATACTGTGTGGTTCCATTTACATGAAATGTCTAGAATAAGCAAAACTACAGGCAGAAAGTGGATTGGGGATTGAGGGGCTGGGGCTGGGAAAGAGGGAGTGACTGCTAATGCACGGTTTCTTTTGGGGGTGATGGAAATGTTCTGGGATTAGTGGTGATGGTTGCATAGCTTCGTTGAATACACTACAGACCATTAAATTGTGCGCTTTAACAGGATGGATTTATGTTCCATGAATTGTATCTTAATTTTTGAAAACAGTTGGGGCAGGGGGAGGGGAATTAAATTGCAGCCAGTACTTCGACCACAGGGAGGAGGCCTTTTTTCATTAAAGCAGTTGTCCTTCAAGTGTGGTGTGTAGAGAGACAACCAAAGTGTCCTTCGATGGAGGACTGGTTAAAGAAGATGTGGCGTGTATATACAATGGAACACTACTCAGCCATAAGAAAAGACAAAATATTGCCCTTTTGGTCAACCCTTATAGATAGGTCTTGAGAATATTATGCTAAGTGAAATAAATCAGTCAGAAGTTAAGAACCATATGATTAACTCATATGTGGGACATAAAATTAAAACTCCATGGACACGGACAGCAATGTGGTGGTTACCAGAGAGACTGGGGTGGGGGGAGGCCTAATATATGGTGTGGAGTGTGACTTTAAGCGGTGGGCACAGTACAATATACAGATTTTATACCCTAGAAGCATACACTTTAAACCTGTATTATCCTATTAACCAATGTCACCCCAATAAATTTAATTAAAAGAAAAAAGTGTAGCACATAGAATCATTATCACTGGAAAATTATCAGAAATGCAAATTCTCAGGCTCTGCCCCAGACCTACATAACTAGAAATTCTGGGGAAGGGGACCCTACGATCTGTTTTAACAAGCTCTCTGGATGATCACGATGCATTTTTTTTTAGTTATTACTCCAGAGTAGGGGAAAATTTCACATAAATGGCCAGAGTAAGTTATTTTAGTTTTTGCATGCTACCTACTCATAAATTGGGTCTCGGTCACATATTGTTTTTTCCTTTTTACAACCTTTTAAAAATGTAAAAACCATTCTTGCCCTGGACGTGTTGGAGTGTCATCCTATTGGTATGCAGCCAAAAGGTTGCAGGTTCGATCCCCAGTAGAGTCACATACCTAGATTGAGGGTTCAGTCCCCAGCCAGGGCCCGCACAGGGGCAACCAACTGATGTTTCTCTCATTCCCTCCTTTCCTCTATCTCTAAAAGCAATAAAAAACATATCCTCGGTGAGGATTTTAAAAAATATAAAAATCATCCTTAGTTCCCAGGCAAATAAAAACAGGTAGCAGGCTGATCTGGGCCCTCAAGCTATGGTTTGCCAACTCCTGCTCTGGGGCAACACAGCCCCCATTCTGGGAGACCCCTGGAGTTTCCAGCAAAGACAGATAGATTTTCCTCTTGTAATAAGGGAAACGAACAGCCTTGGCTTTAGCCATGTCGGTTCCCCTTAAAGTTGTGATGCCCCCCTCCCTGCCAAGGCCCAAGTAAGTTCAGATCTGGCTTTCCATCCAGGCATTAACAACTCAGTCTGCAGTTTATTGTACTCTTTCAAGAAATTTATTCGATTCACAGTGGTACCCTTTATTTGATTCATAGTGGTATCCTTTGAAAATTCTACTAGACATAATTCATACAGACATCGACCCCAGGAATGCCACAACTGTCCCCCAGGGAGCCTGAGAAATCACCTCCAGCAGCCAAGTTGGGAAGGGCAAGTGGCTGGGCTTTACTGTACCCTTTAAGGCTCTTTGGTCTTGGCTGATTTTCTCTTACAGGCATCCAAATAAAACTTCCCATTGCTGGTCACTACACACCAGTGTTTCTTTGGTGTTTAACCTCATGGGCTGAGGAAGGGAGGCAGCCAGGAAATTGTGCCCATTACAATGTGCGGTTAATGCTTACATACATGCTTTTTACTCACAGTTAGTGGGATTATCTCTGAAACACAGAAGTAAAACCAGTCACGGTTTTAGAGCAGGAGAACAAAGTCGGAGTCAACAGACGGGGCTCGAAGCACCATGGAACTCTGCTGCCTCACACGATGACCTTTTTTAGCACTGAGGACTCCCAGGTGCCTGATAAGCTCAAGGTCAGCAGCACTCCCAGACCTTTCTGCCTGGGGCAATGAGGAGAATGGGGAAGAGTGGAGATGAGCCCTAAGGTGACACAGACCGTGCTGGAACCGCACGGGGAGAGGGTCCATAGCTTGAGAGGAGGTGATGTGGAAGAGGGAAAAGGAAGGGGAGCTTCTCTTTGTCCCAGGGGCTCTGCCCCAGTCCTGGCTGGAACCAGAATCCCAAAGTTTTCCTAATTTTTCCATTCAGTTTGTTGAGTGTCTCCCTCAGGTCCCAGCAACTTCTCTCTGAAGGGGACTCAGTTTCTGGTCTCCAGGGGATGGGAGTTAAGGAGGAGCAGGTAGAAGATTTGGTCTTTCTCCCCTTGTTCACGTTTATCCCCCAGCGCCCAATAAACCAGGTGTCTGAGTAGAAAGAAGCATGAGGTATCCTGGCACCCCACCCCCCAAATCCACCCTGGCCTCAGGTCCTGTTGGCAGAGAGGAATGAGGGCCCTGGTGGCTGAGGAGGACTGGTGAATATGGGTAGAGCTTGGTCCTCGCTGGGTTGGGGCACTTAGAGACCCTTATTGAAGTAGACGTAAGGCACGAGTTCTCCGTAATTGGCCTTGATGGTGTCTCGGAGCTCCGGTTCCAGATAGGACACTGGCAATTCACTGAGAAGAGAGAAGGGGTTGAGTATGCCACCTGGACAGCTGCAAATGACCCTTCAAGTCCAACTCAAATGCCACCTCTAAGAAGCCCTTCCCAATTTTCCATCAGAATTAGTAACAGCCTCTGTACACAATACGTTGCTTTTACATCTACTCAGGCCTGACTTCCTTCTCCCAGGTGCTCAACTTCCACCTTCTCCACAAGATTACAAGCACAGTGCTCAGAACACAGGAGATGCCTAACAGCTGACTACTGAGCTAAGAGTAAGGAAGGGGAGATTGGCATCTTCTCAGTGTATATTCAAGCTGCAGCTGGTCTCCTGGAGTTCGTTCTTCCTCCCACCCGTCTGATGCTCCCCTTCCATGGCATGCACGGGAAATGAAGAGGTTCAAGTCGTCCGCCCCCTGGCAAATATGAGCCAGAAGGAGCACCTGTCCCCATGTTCAGTTTCAAAGACCAGATCCAGCCGGGGAGATTTATGTAATAACCCAACCAGCAGGACACAGGCTCTTACTGTTCCCCCACCTTCTCTCTCCAGCGCAGCCCTTGGCCCTCTGGGAGGGAGCAATTCCTCCCCTTGGAGGTGTGTTCTGGTTTACCATTCACACAGGGTTAAGAGCTCCGGAGATTAGGCTGATAGGTACTAACAAACCCTGAGAGGTCCCTGGACAAACGCTGCCCTTCCTCCCCACCCCCTCCTGTGGGACAGCAAGCAGATCAGGGAGAGCAGGGACGGGGCATCTGGTAAAACAAAGTAAGGAATGATACCATCTCTGTGGGAAGAGCCCACATGCCACTGGCACCATGAAGATGAGGCTGGAAAAAAGGAGAAACCAAAGCGTTAGGGGACGTTTCCACACAGCCCCTCACACAGGCCCTTCCTGAGCCCCCTAAAGGATCGGGGAGATGCCCATCTGCTTGGCCTGCCTTCCCAGCTGGCCCCACAGAGCCTCTCCTTCCAACCCTTCTCCCGGCCTCTCGGTGCCGGGATACTCATTCTGGCTCGGAACAACATCAGCCCGCCTCCACCGCACCTTCCTTACCTCTAAATACCCCTGTTGTTCAAGCCATGAAGTCACCCTGACGGGCCAGGGCAGCCCCAGAGACCACATGCACCCGCTGACGGTGGGGAAAGCAGTGAGGGGTGTGAACCCAAAGGCCCTGTTCCTCCAGTCCCTGAACTTCCAGTCAGGTACAGAACGGTAAAGGGCGGGGTTTCTCAAACTTCAGCGTGCACACAACTAACTCCAGGGACTAATCAAAATGCGATGCTGATTCAGCAGGTCTGGGGAAGGGCTTGACCGTCTTGATTCATAACAAGTTTTCAGCTGATGGGGGTCCAGAACCACATCTTACAGGATTTGGGAGTCTAACAGACCTGGGTTCCTATCACAGCTTTGACACTTAAGTTGCGCAAGCTGGGGCACACTACTCCCTCTGAGCCAGCAGAGAAAGGACCAGAGTGCTGACCTCGCAGAGGTCCTGTGAGGATTCAGTGAGATAACCCACGCACAGCACCCAGCCTGTGGTAAGGAACTGCCCACTCGGTGGTCACTCAATTCGCAGAAGTATAGCGTGTTTGCCAAGGATCCATCTCAGCTCCAGCAACTGTGAGCTATATACCCTTGGGCCGGTGTCTTCATCTCTCCAAGCCTTGGGTTCTTTTTTTGTGAAAGATTATGTATATATACATACATATACACTGAATATATACATACATATACACCGTATATACTCCTGCGTGACCCTGAAGGAGGGAAGGGGCTCTGCTTGCTCTCTGCAGACAAGTCCGAGTGAAATTATAGGTGTGAAGCATGAGCACAGCGGGCACATTCAATAAATGGTAGCTGCTGTTGCTGCCATTAGCTCTGTGGCCCTGTAAAGCAGGACTCGTGGTGGGACATGTCCAGTCAACGGCAGGCACCGAAGAATGCTGCCATGACACGTGGCTAGGACACCTGACAGCCCCATGCTGTCTCATCGTTTTTGTATCTTTGTTTATTTTATCTATTTATATATCTTTGAGATATAATTGACATATAACAATGGGCAAGTTTGAGATGCACAATGTGTTGATCTGGTACATTTATATATTGCAGTGTGATTTCTTTAGGGTCAGCTAACCCCTCTATCATGTCACATAATTATCATTTCTTTTTCCTTAGGGTTGTCTGGAGTCCCTTCTCCGGACTTAAGGCCCGGGGGAAGACCCTGGGACAGGAGGGGGCCCAAGCATTCTGCTTTCCATGTGGATGTGAGCGTGGAGCCTGGCTAGCCTGGCTCCCTCCAAAAGAGGTAAGGTGAGAGTGCTCCAGACGGACCACAGGTGTTCTGAGCTTGGGCACTTTGGAAGTCAGGTAAAGGCGTACATGTTCTTCAGCCCGAGTGACACAAGAAGACAGACCTCAGGTGCCCTGGACACCGCAGAACCCGGACCAAGAAAACATGTTACTCACAAGCACCCACACAGCATAACCTGCAATGGCGCATGCACGACCTTGACTTTCTGCAAAAAGACAAAACGAAAACAAACAAAAGAAAGACCCACATGGGACTTATCTACCTTAAGGTGAACCCCACGCCTGCCCTACCCACCACCAGCCAGCCAGCTAGAAACCCACAGGCCTGAAACTGCCAGCCCTGAAGGAGAGGGGAAGGGGCTCTGCTTGCTCTCTGCAGACAAGGCTGAGCAACCGGCTCTGGTGCCTAGAGCGGGCAGCCAGTGGGGATGAGTATGGGCTCTGCTTGAGCGAGAGGAAGGCTGATAGCTAGAGGGAAGGATGAGAGGATCAGGAGCTCCCCAAAACAGGTGTGGCTAGGGAACTGGGGGCAGAAAAGAGGCAAAAGGGACCCCCACTCACCTGCATGAAGTGCAGTTTCTCCAGTCTTTCCATGATGACTGGCAATAAGACTGAAAGAGACCAGGGAGAAGCTGGGGGGACCTGTAAGACTCTCCCTAAGACCCCTTTCCACAGTCAGATCAGGGGCTCAGAGATTCCCTCTCCATCCCCAGCAGTGCCAGAAAAGGCTCTTCATTTGGGAGAAGCATGGAAGACTAGGCATGGCCACTCCAACTTGGCCCCCGAGTCCCAGCAGAAGGGGCTTCCCGAAGCACATATGCAGTTACAGTACAGGTACCCCAGGCCCACAGTGTCCTTCTCAAAACTGAAAACTACCCTCGAAGGCTTATGGAAGCAGACTGTTACCCTATTCTGAACGTGCCCCTGCTGGAAGCACAACCGGGGCAGGAGCCTTACTTTCTCTACCACTGTCTCCCCAGCACCCCGCAATGTGTCCAGCACTTTGAAGGTACTTAAGGAGTATGTGTTGAATGAAAAGAACTTAAAATGTCGGATTAATGGACGTTCCGGGAACCACAGAGTGGCTCTCCTGTGGCTTTCAGCACTTAAGCGAACCAGTACAAGAAGCACGGCTGTAGAGGCTGGGGTCCCACCTCCCACCCAAAAGCTGAGTGTGGCTGTGGCCTCCATCGTGTGTTCCAGGGGCCCCAGGAGGGGAAGGCTTCCCCATCTTACTCATGCCGGGGGCTGCCATGGTGATCCGAGAAATAACCACTTGGGCGATGCCTATGGCTGCGGCTCTCTGGGGGCAGAAAAGAGTAAGTTGTCAGGAATGACCTTAACCAGTATCCAGGGCTGGGTCAGGGTCAGGGTCATAGCCAAATCTGAGCTGGTATAGGGAAGAGGTGGAGGTGCCAGGGGCTGAGGTACTTAACCCAATCCTCACCCACCCAGCCAGACTTTTATGGCTTCAGGACCAGAAGTGATAGAGCAAGGACATGAAAAATGTCCTAAACAGAGACACACAGGGAAAATTGAGGGGAGCGAGAGTGGAGTCAGGGAGATTCCGTAAGAGCCTAGGCCTGCTCTGACCACCAGGGACGGGACAGGGTATGAAAGGAAGTTCCCTCCTCCCACCCAAAGGGAGGCCTCTGCTCACCCGGGAATGACCAATCTCATTGTGATTCCCGTCCTCCACGCAGATGCCCTGGATGAGTTCCCTAAACACAGACAGGAGTTGCTAGACTTGGGAAAGGGGTGCTGGAAGCTGGCCAGCAATGTGGCACACTAGGGGACCAAGCCCAGGGCACTCAAGCTCTAGGATGCCAGCTTGTGCAGCCTGGCCCTGCACCCTCCTTCCGCACGCCGGTGAGTGGTATTTCTGAAGTGATCTAGGGCTGTGGTAGAGAGCTAGTCCAGAGCCCAGACTGCCTAGTCTGAATCCTGAAACCGCAGAGGAAAAGTGATCAAGAGCAACTTCCATAATCCTTCTAAAGACTCAGTTATCCACAGTGGCAGAATGGGGACAATTGTGGCAGCCACGTCACAGGACTTGGGTGAGGAGAAAACAGGATGATGCCTGCAAAGTGCTTAGTCCAGTGCCGGACACAGAGTGACCGTGCCACAGAGGTGGCTACCCTGGCTGTTATTCTCAGGCCAGTTCTTGAGAGCACTCAACCCAAAACCAGGCATGGGGCTGGAACTTACTCATTGGATGGGGAGGAGCAACTGGATGCGGGAGGGGGAGAGAAGAGGAGCAAAGTGTATGCATGACTATTCCGGGAGTGTGTGCTCTTTCAGCAAGGGCAAGTGTGGTAAGTTTCCATTTACTGGTGGTTCCAAGAAACGTTGCTTGTAGGAATTGGTGACGATGATGAAGGCGATGATGACAACAGCAGCAGCAATAAAAGCTAACACTCTACATTTGTTATGTTCTAGGTGCTGTTTTGAGGGCTTTACATATATTACATCATTCATTCACTTTTATAACAGAGGAACATCTATGCCTGCTCTAGTCAAGAAATAAAAACTGTGAGGCACAGCGGGTTTCTCCTTTCACCTTCCCCGCTGCGGAGCTTAGAACTGGGTGCCTGGAAAACACCCATGTACTCCTCTGGCTTCCTTCAAAGCTTCTTGGCTCTGTTCTATCTCTGGACACACCTCGCTCTGCTACATTTCATTCTGTAAGCCATCCCCAGGGCTTTGGAAGTAGCAGAGTTCACAACTTAAATACAGTTGCAGTGGATAGGACATGATCGAGTATAAAACTCCACAGGCTTACCCTATCATCCCACACCAGCCAAAAAATGACTGCCACACACTCAGATGAAACCTAAGTTACCTGTCACTCCTGTGGCCATCACTGTTGGAGCAGTCAATCCTCAGGGACCCTTCAGAAGCACAACCCAGCTGCCCCCTACCCTACCCAGCCCCAAGAAGCCACCCATTGCCTTGATTTCTTGCCTCGGTTTCCCTGCTGACCTCGTGGCTTGTACGGAAGAAAAGGGATCCCTGTACTCACTGCTGTCGCATCATTGGGATGTTGACACAGTTAGCAGCAGCCACAGCAGCAAAGGGCACCCAGCGGCCCACCAGGGGTGGAGCTTTCTATTGAGGGAAGGAAACAACGGGAGTTGTTCAGGCTCACTGCAAGATGGGGGTGGAGGGACTTAAGGACTATAAAACAAGAACCAGACCTCACTACTGCCACACATCCACACGTTCATCTAGGAACCCAAATGCCCTCAAAGGTTCCAGAAAGACCAACCTGGGGACAGCCCTGCTGTATTTCCCACCACTTGGCTGGGCTACCGTTATAACCCAATTTACCCAGACTGGGAAAATGCCTGGCGCTCCCAGGCACTTTGCTGCCCCCTAGTGGCCACCATGCCCATAGCAGCCCCAGACAGTACCTTTGTCAACATGTTCATGCCCACAGCAGTGGCCACCGCGGTGGATGTGGCTGTGATGTAGGAAAGGGCCATCTGCCTAGAGGAGGAGAGAGATGCTTACGAGTGGGGAGCCCCTCTTGCTGAGTGTGACACCATGGCCTGAGTGAGTAAGTCTGGAAACGAGGCTTCCTGCCTGAGAAGCTCCTGTGATCTTTCCCCAGTGTCATCTTGTGACCAACCCCACCTCATGAAGCTCCGCCCTCTGGGCCTCCCTTCTGTACTTTAAACGTGCAAGCCAAGCTTTTTTCCTGCTTCAGAACCTCTGCAGGCTGCTGCTCCCTATCCAAGTATTCTTCCCTGGGCCCTTTCATAGTCAAGCCTTATCCTTCAGACTCAGCTGAAATGTCAGCTCTCCAGGAAGGACTTCCCAGAGCTTCCTGTCTACACAGACACCTCTCTCTGCTGTTCTCTCTCTTGTCATCTGCGTCTTTCCTTAATGGCAGCAATCGCAATCTGAAATTACTATGCTTTTTTTCTTAGAAGACCTTAAATTCCCCAAGCAGAGGGACCACACATGTCTTACTCAAATGTGTCCCCAGCACCTAGAACCATGCCTGGCCCCAAATTCACACTGCAGGACTAACTGTAGAACGAATGCAGAAGACACATCTTTAGGATGAACACACTTTGAATTGGTCTAGGAAGAAGATACTCAGAGTCAGCGTAAGAAAACACTTCCAGACCCTGAAGAGGGAGACTCAGTCCAGTGCAAGGCCCACCCAGGGAGGTCTGACAGCCTGAGAACCCTTGAGAGGGGCTGTTCCCTTGGGCAAAAGGACAGCCACCTCCTCCAGACCGTGGATGGCCTGGGGTTCAGGCCCCCTACCTGAGTGATGTGGGGGAAGCTGCATTCCTGTTGGTGTAGTTGACTAAGGCATTGAAGGACTGGTTCACCCACTGCCAGAAGATGACCGCTGGCATCGTTCTACCAGTAAGGAAAGGAGAGAATGGAAGTGAGGGCTTGGTACACACAGGTCAGACCACAGTACCGGCTTTTCCCCGAATGTTCCCACATGTTATGCACCTGGGCTTTTACACAGCCTCACCCCTTTGCCTGGAACACGAACACACACACACACACACACACACACTCTCTCTCTCTCTCTCACTCACTCACTCCGTTCCATACATAGCTAGATCTTGCCCTGTTGAGAGATCACTTCCTCCTTGGAACCTTTCTGACCCTTCCCCTGCCCTTACTGAGACAGTCAGTCCACGCCCCCTGCTCCTGCAACCCCATATTGTCTTCTCAACCTACCACGCAGCAAGCTGGACTGTAACTGTTTACTTCCTGGTCTCTTCAACAGGATTGGGAGCTACTTGAGGAGAGGAACTAAAGTCTTTTTTTTCCTTTTGATTTTAGAGAAGGAAAGGGAGGGAGAAAGAAAGGGAGAGAAACATCGACTGGTTGCCTTCTGCACTCACCCAGACCTGGGATCGAGCCCACAACCCAGGCATGTGCCCTGACTGGGAATCAAACTAGCGACCTTTCACTTTCCAAAGTGACACCCACCCAACTGAGCTGCACCAGCCAGGGTGGGACTGAAGTCTTTATATTCCTAACAGCTGGGGCCCCTGGCCTGGCCCCAGTGAATGAATGCTTGGCGGGGAGAGAGGAGGACAGAAGGAAGAGAGGAAGGGAGCGGAGTCACATATCCAGCAGCTACAAATTTTATTCTCTCCCCAACTGAGCTGAAAGGGTCTTCCTATTTTTTTCCCAGGCTATTACATTATAGAAATACATTAAATTTATTGTTGAATATAAGCACCTTTAAAAGAGGAAACTGGGATAGTTTATTCACTGAGTGTTCTAGAGAGGCCCGCCTCAGTTAAAATTTAGCTAATGATACTTCCTCACTGTATGAACTCGGACAAGTTATACAACCTCTCCAGAATCCCAGTTCTGCATCTGTAAAATGGAGATAATAGTACCTGTCTATAGGATTGTTGAGAAAATTAAATGAGGTAACACATGCAAAGAACATAGCAGAGTGCCTACCATCTGACAAGTTTCAATAAAGATGGCTATTAATACTATCATAATATTGCTCGCTGCCTGGCAGACCCACGTGGTGGCACCTCCCCATGCCTGTTCCCGGGTCCCACCGGTAGAACTGGAGCATGAAGCCTGTGATGATCATGCCGCCCGGAACCTGGAAGGACATCCGTCCAATGACATTCATCTTCTCCCCGGTGTCAGGGTGGAAGGCCGAGTCATACAGCTTCTTGGCATACAGCAGCTGCTCTGCTTGGGTGCCTGGGGGCATGACCCCCATCCTATCACCCCAGGACAATAGGCAGAGTTAGCTTCCTATCCCCCCACCCAAGTCATCCTACTCTAATTTCCTCCTCCTTCCTGAGATCTCTGCCTATGTCCTCACCCCCAGTTTCCACCCCCTCCCTAAGGGACTCATCAATATCGCCCAGAGCCTCCAGCCCCCACCCCTAACTGCTCACCTGCTCTTCTCCACCATCACCTTGGCCCAGTCCAGCTCCCGCTCTGATACCAGGACAGTGCGTGGGTCCGTGATATTGAAGAAGTGCTTCACCCGCCCCAGGAAAGTGCGCTGGTCCCAACGGGGGGCATCGATGTTAAAGCCAGACAGTTCAGCATCCATCTTGCTCACACACAAAACTGTGGACTTAAGGAATACAGGAAAAATGAGGACGGTCCCCTACGTCAAAGCCTGCCCCCAAGGCCCTGAGCACCTCCCACTGTGGCAGGCGGCCTGCTTTCACCAGCCACAGTGTCACCTGGCTCAGTTTGGGAAGGCCTCAGTGACTAGTCACCAGACTCAGCAACTGGGTACCGGCGTGTGTTTCCTGAGTGCCGACTGGTAGCCCGCCCCATGTTTGATCAAGCTGTGGGGAGACTGGGACCAGGGACAACACAGGGCCGTCCGTGGGGAGCTGAGTCTGACTGGGGAACGAGAGCCCACCAGTGGGACAGTATATAATATGTACAGCAACAGTGATACAGGAGATGAACAGTGGGACAGTATAGAACATATACAGAAACAGTGATATAGGAGAAGAGCAGAAGCAGAGGGGGAGGGGCGGGGAACCCAGCACTCAAAGGGGGCTTCCCAAGAGGGGTGGCATGCGAGCAAGGCCCCAAAAGATGGAACAGAGTCATCTGAAGGAGTCAGGAGGCATGGGGTCACATTAAATGTAGAAACAATCGCAGGTAAAGATGAGAATCAACACGGCGTGACCACTCGCATCACTTCAGGGTCTGTGTGTGCGGTGCATCCTTGCCCTGTGGGGGACACCCAGAGTGGCTGTGAGTGGGGCACCACGCCTGCCCTCGTGGAATTTCAGAATAGGAGGTAAACAAACAAATCAACATGGACAGCAGAGTAAACAGCGCTGCTGACAGCCACTGGGAGCTGTGGAAAGCCAGAGAGGAGGCATCTAAAACTGAGATGGCCGTATCTCCCCGTTTGCCCAGGACTGTTGGCATGGGGTAATTATTAATAGCACCCGCTTTTAATAATTCTCAAGTGTCCCAATTGCATGAGCAATTATATGGTCACCGTATCTAAAACAGGTGAGGGACTCGGAACACACTTTGCTAGTACAAGAACCAAACAATGTTTTGAAGCTCGCGTAGAAGTTAGACAGATGGAAGAGCATTCCAGGCAAAAAGAAGAGCCAGCGCTGAAAGCGGGTGCTGCGGGGGGGATGCCGATGACCGCTCACACTGACTGCGCTCCTACTCCATGCCAGACCCTTCGCGCAGTGCTTGCCGTGCACTTTCTAAATTCGTCCTCACCATAACCCGTACGATAGAACCCCACTTTATGGATGAGAAACCCGAGGCACGGGTAACTATTCAATAACTTTACCAGGTCACACAAGCGTTAGCCAGCAGCAGAGCCAGGATTCTAACTCAGCTTGATTTACTTCAGAACTCTCCCCCATAACTGGGCTCTGGACTCCATGTCTGGAAACTAAGGCAGGTCTGACAAGTGTAGGAGCTTGGACATTGTCAGTCCTGTCCTCACAGTGAGAAAAAAAGCTGAACAAACTAAAAATCAACAGTTCTTCTTAGACCCTTTGTGGAATTGAGGTCACAGGGCAAACCACTACCCCCAAACTTGAAGCGACAGGCTGGTACAGAGAAACAGCTCATCGGGGGCAGAAGCCCACTGATGGGGCAACTACGCTTGCCACATGTAAACTGTAATCGGCGAATTGCTGGAAGCTCAGTGTGGACGAGTGGGGACTCACTCTTGGGTGGGGCGGGCATACTTGTAAGCTTTACATGCACAAGCTCACTAGGTTCTCAAGATCAGAAAAAGATCCCCTAGTGCTTCTGGCAGGGAGATGGGGAACATGGCCATTTTATTTTAAAGCACACCCAGGGCCCTCTGTTCTCCACAAGACCTGCCCTCAGAGGGAACTATTTTACCAGAATCTAAGCGAAGGGGGACAGGGAAATACCCAGCTCCAGTCGCTTTCAGCCTTCCTGTCTCACTGAAGGGGAGTGAGGGGAGACTGCGAAGCACTTGTTGAAGGTCCAGGGCTGCAGGCTCCCTCAAACACTGAGACCTAGTCTTAGGCCTGTCCAACTGTAGGTCTCAGAGCTTATTGAAGAAGTCTCTAGAAACCCAAAGGCAACAGTGGAGGCAAAAACAAGGACACCAAAGGAAATTTTGGCCTCTGACACCCACAGATTCAGGAGATAGGAAACACAGCCTAGCTCTTTGCCAGATACACATTATCTGGCTTTCAACCAAAAAAACCCTACAACTGTGAGGCTTACTAAAAGGCAAAAAAACACAGTTTGTAGAAACAGAGCAAGCATCACAACCAGATGACAAGAGATTTTGGGCTTATCAGACTGGAACTTCAAAGAATTATAATTAATACACTAAGAATTCTAATAGGGAAATGGACAACATGCAAGAGCAGATGGATAATGTAAGTAGAGAAATGGAAACTCAACGAATCAAAAGGAAATGTTAGAAATCAAAAACACTGTAACAAAGATGAAGAATGCCTTTGATGTAGACTGGACATGGATGAGGAAAGAATCAGTGATGTAGAATCAGTGAAGTGTCAGTAGAAAACTTCCAAGCTGAAAATTAAAGAGAAAAAAGAATTCATGCCCTGACAGGTTTGGCTCAGTGGACTGAGCATCAGCCTGTGAACCACAGTGTTGCCAGTTCCATTCCCAGGCAGGGCACATGCCTGAGTTGCTGGCCAGGTCCCCAGTAGGGGATGAGTGAGAGGCAACCACATATTGATGTTTCTCTCCCTCCCTTCCCCTCTCTAAAAATAAATAAATAAAATCTTGAAAAAAAAAATAGAATAGCCAAGAACCTTGAGACAATTACAAAAGTTGTGACATACAAATAATGGGAATACAAGGAGAAGAGAGAAAGGAAAAGAAAAAATACTTGAAGAAGTAATGACAAAATTTTCCAAAATTAATGACAGACACCAAAGCACAGATCCAGGATGCTCAGAGAACACCAAGTAAGATAAATACAAAAAAGTCTACACCTAGGCATATCATGATCAAGCTACAGAAAACCAAGATCAAAGATAAGAATTGCATCAGACTTCTCTTCAGAAAATATGCAAGCGAGAGTAAGGAGAGAAAAATATTTATAAAGTGTTGAAAGAAAAAAAACCCCATGAACCTGGAATTCTGTATCAAGCAAAATAATCCTTTAAAAATAAAGGAGAAATAAAGACTTTCTCAAACAAAGTTGAAAGAATTTGGAATTTGTTACCAAAGACTTGACTTGCAAGATGTTAAAAGAAGTTCTTCAAAGAGAAAATATATGATATAGGTCATATACTCTGACCTGTGTAATGTCAGAGAAGGAATAAATGAAGGTAAAATAAAGTCTTTATTTAAAAAAAAAAGGTTATTCATCTTTAGAGAGAGGGGAAGGGAGAGCGAAAGAGAGGAAAAGAAACATCGATCAGTTGCTTCTCACACGCCCCCAAGTGGGGACCTGGCCTGCAACCCAGGCATGTGCCCCGACTGGGAATCCAATCAGCGAACTCTCGGTTTGCAGGCTGGTTCTCAAATCCACTGAGCCACACCAGCAGGGGCTATTTTTCTTACTCTAATCATTAACAGTTAACAAACAGATAACAGTTTGTTCAAAATAATAGTAACAACAATGTATACTAGTGATGATAGCTGTAGACAAGTGAAATGAATGAGTAACAGCACTGACAGAATGCATGGGAGGGAGGAACTGGGAACGCCCCATCGGAAGGTACTTGCACTACCAGTGAAGCGGTACAGTTACTTGAAAGTGGGCTTGCATTAGTTATAAATGTATATTGCAAACTCTATGGCAACCACTAAAAAAATTTCAAAAGAAGTATAATCGATATGCTAAGAGAGGAGAGAAAGTGGAGTCATAGAAAAAGCTAAGGCTTTGGAACTTTTCCCTAAAAATTTCAGGAAGCCATTAAAAGGTTTTAAGAAGCGTAACAAGATCAGATGTGTAGCTTATAAAGAACAGTCTGGGCAATCGTAGGAGGTAAGCACGGTGTGGCGGGACCTCACAGAAGGCAGAGAGACCAGTTGGTTAACAACCGGATGAAGAGCCCAGTGAGGAAGGCAGGGCCTCCTGGAACATTTTGTGCGCTGCTGTGTCTCCAGAGTCTAGAATAGGACCTGGCTCCTTGCGATCTCTTCTTCCAGTCTTCTGCAGGGAGGGAGGGTGGAGATAGCACCACCTGGCAACTCACCCCAAATCCCTCTCCTTCTTACTTGTGTTAAGTGCAGGCCATTTTTTTTTTTTTTTTTTTTTTTTTTGCCTCCCTGGGGACTCCGGTCCTATGTAATTTAGCAAATCCTGGACATCCCAAAATGCCTTTTCACCCGCGATGTCAGCCCACCCCAGGGCTCTGGGCCAGTCCCTCCGCTGCTTTTCACCTCCGACAGGCAGCCTCCCACCACTTGGACTCCTCCATGACGTACTGTAACACCGGTTTGCGGAGATGGGTGCACTACCACACGCCCCCGTTCCTCAGACTGACAGACGAAGGCGCTGTGAGCCACACGGAAGAGGTCCAGGGGCAGACCCTGGCCACTGCTCTGGCCACGCGGCTTCAGCAGGTGGAAGCCCCACCCGTGCCGCAGCCCAGCTTGGGCAGAGTGAGGACAGAAACACAAGCTCCCTCCCAGGATGTAAGGACTGGGGGTAGATGTGGCGAGCGGCTGCCTCCCCCGGCCACTTACCTGGTCCCTGGAAGAATGCTCTGAGACAATTGTTTGGAGACGCAGCCCGCCCTCGAAGCCTTGCGGGGATACAACTGGGAACTTCGCCCGGGAACCTCCGTTGCCCCGCCTTCACGTCCCTCCTTTACGACCAATCCTGGGTCGGGAGGCCTGCAGGCCACGTGGACGAGTTGTCACGGTTCCAGAGTGTCTACTACCCTGAAGCGACCTCCAGACGCTCTAGCCGCCCGCCGGAGCAGTGAGCGGGTACCTTGGCGCGCTTGCGCACTTTGGGGAACAGCGGAGCTGGACCCCGCCCCGTTCTGTTCTGCAGCTTCGCTCCTCCGCTGTGCGTGCGAGGGACGTCGGGGGCGGTGCCTCAGTTAGTTGCCCCTGGTAACGGGGGTGGCAGGAGGAGGAGGAGGAGGGACTCTGCGGGAGGATGGTGAGTGTGGGGGCCTGGGCCCCTCCTGAACCGGTCGGTCACCCCCAGCCTCGTCCCCAAGCCAGGGCGGGGCACTGCGCTTAAAGCTAAGGAGGGAATGGGATGATGCTCAGCCTGCTATCTGGGTCCTGGATTGGTTTTGGGGGGCGGCGGGAGCCCCAAGGGTGTGGGCCTAGGAGGGAGACCTGGGCCTGGGTAGGAAGGCGGAGCTTGCAAGGGGTCCGAAGCGAGAGAAAGGGGCTAGAAGGGTGCGTGGATGTCCCGCTTGGGAGCCGGGGCTCCATCATTACTCTGGGGATTGGGAGGAGGGCGAATCCGAGAAGCAGCGAAGAGCACTCCTCGCACGCAGGCTTAGATATTTCCTGGGAGTCGGCCTCCCTACGCCACCAGAAAGTGGGGTCCCCCGGGGCCTTCCCGTAAACGGGGATCAGGGCCATTGCTACTGCGTTTGAGGTCGCCCTAGCGGTACCGTGGGACAAGGTAGCCTAGCGCTCCTCTGCCTCGCGATGTGCAGGCTTCTGTGGGGAGGGTTTTAAATCCCAGGACACAAAAGAGGTGCCTCTTGGAAGATACGCCTGGTGGATTTTACGCCGCCTCGTGTGTGCGTGGCGGGCGGGCTTCTGCAGTCATTTGCTGAGGGTTCTGCAAGGTCTATTTGTACCTGATGACCAATCTTCCGTTCAATACTTAATCCATGTTGCTGGAAAAATTTTAATCCATGTTGCAGGCAAATTTGCTGCCCGCTTCCTGGTATTTCCTTCAGAACCTCTTGCAACCTTCTTTTGCGTATGACCACACCAGAACCAAAAGGTCTTAATCTCAGCTCGGGGCCTCCAAACTATTAAGAATGGGAAATTAAAACTGGAGAGTGTGCATCAATTTGGGGCAGTCTTTTTCTCTGTCAGATCTAATTAGATCTTTCCAAAACTGTAAATTATGATGTGTGACAGATTTGACCATTGGCACTCTGTTCTTTGTTGATTTCTGTGAAGTTAATTGGAGGGTGTTAAAATGAAATTGAGTAGTTTTAGAGCAAGTAAAGAAAAATTGATTGTGAAACATTTAGAACGGGTTGATTGACTTCCCAACTGTAAAGAGTGAGCACCCAAACTTACTTTCCTACCCCAACCCCAGTTCCTTTTTGACTCTTAGAAATGTCATACCACTTTTATTGATTTAGAAGAAAAAGCTAGATGTCCACAAAGAAAAAAATATGTACCTTTGGTCAGATTATCCAATGAGTAAATTTTGATAGGAAAAAATTTTTCGATGGATTCTACATTGTCAGATTGCTAAAAAAGTAGAATTATTTGAAGTTGCCAATCACATTTCATACTCGCTACATTGCAGTTTTATTAACCTCAGGCTAAACAGGTTTTTACATGTTTTCTTTTTATTAATCATTTATACATGAGCTGTCCATTTAAAGGCTAAGTTTGTCTCAACAAATGAATATAAACATAAATATTTACCAAAAAATGACTAGAATTGAAATGAAAAAGTCAAGCCACACCAATAGAGAATGAGATGTCATCATAAATGAGAAATGTATGAGAGTAGCCTAACTTTTCCCATTTTGTTTATCAGTTAAGTGGACTGTGTAATTTCATGATTGTTTCATTTATAATTACAGGCCACAATAAAGTAACCACTGTTCATGTTTCCAGGTGCAAATTGATACTGTATACAACAAATTGACAGTGTATGCAACGCTTATATACAACTATTCAGTGATCAAGACAGATTTTGTTTTTATTTTTTCCTAAAGTGAACAATAAGAAATTAGGACAAATTATTCTGGATTCTTTGCCTGATTTCCAAAATACTTTTTTTTTCTACCACTAAAAGTGTGAGCTATTCTTAGAACTGAAAGTGGAACATGGAATTTAAACAGTCAGTGGTGTGATTCAGTGTATCACATCTCGAATCCCATGGGCCCCCAAGGTAGCTGAACAACTGAACAGTAACTCCCAGGTTGTTGATTTTTGGTGGTGTTTTTTTTAACCTTCAGCCACGACTAATACAAGCTTTTTTTTCTAATTTGGAGGGTACTGCAACAAAAACCCATTGGGGTTTCTCTGAACATTTAAGGTCAGCTATTTTACCCCTGCTTTATGATTCTCAGTCCTTGGTGAAATACTAAAATGGCAGTAATTTTAGAGCATAATTAATTATTGTTATTTAACAGATGACTCCTTCATTCAGGAATTAATTATGGACCGCTTTCTACATGTATGAACCTAGAGGTAGTTACCAAGCATATTCAATATTTGAAGATTCCCAAGATTATTTTTTCTGGTCAGAAATGGTCAGTGAAAAGTAGGAAAAAATAAACACAACTGTTTTGAGTGCCTACTATGTGCCATGCTTTACAGACAGTACCTTATTAATCTTCCCAACATTTTTCTCGAGATGTAAGTATTGTTCCCATTTTCTAGATCTAACTGTGCCTGGAGTTACACATATAGGGAAGTTGAATACAAATCTATAAAACTCTAAAACCCATAATGTTCTTTTCGTTAGGACTCTGGTGAAGTGGGAACCCGCAGTCTTTCTGAGGAGATGCCCTTATTTTGTTCCTCAAGAAACATGGTATTTATGTAGTAGAGAGATGAGGACAAAGAAGACAAAGTTTGGGTGAAGTTCTCCCTATCAAGGCTATAGGAATTCCTGGAAATTAATAAGGTCTTACTGCGCAGTACCAACTTTTTTTTTATTGTTATTTTAAAGGGGTAAAAATAAATTGAAGTCAGTTCCATTTAAGCTAGTTATGGGGAGTGTGTGTGCTTGACATTTGGCTTACTAATTGAATATTTCGATTTTAGCTGCTCCTCACAGCCACCATTTTTTTTTTAATCCTCACTGGAGGACATTTTTTTATTGCTTTTAGAGAGAGAGGAAGGGGGAGAAAGAACATCGATGCAAGAGACAAGCATCGATTGGTTGCCTCCTGGAGCGCCCGGACCAGGGATCAAACCCTCAACCTAGGTATGTGCCCTGACCAGGGATCAAACCCGCAATCCTTTGGTCACGGGAGGATGCTCTAACCAATTGAGCCACACCGGCCAGGGCCACATATATTTTCCATATACCAACACATTCCTCTTTTTCCCTCTGCCACACCAGTTTCTTTGAATGACCTGGTTTGCATCATTTTAGGTCAGTGAGCCATGCCTCTGCCAATAGTTGAGTTTAAGCTGATTGTGAGGCAGGCAAAATGTCTATAGTGAGTAGCACATCTATTCATGATTTATCTGTAGTAAAGTTTGTTTAAACATTTTATGGCTGAGTCACACCACTTTTGTCTACCAGGGTGCACATAACTGGTATATGTGAATGGTGATTACACAATCTACAGTTAACTAAAGTTCTTGTTTCTTAAATTGCCTTTATTTAATGTCATAGGAGTACAGATCCTACATAGAGACCACGTCTGTTTTGCTCACTATTGTACTCAGGCACATCATGGGTATTTAATGATGAATGAATGAATGAATGAATGAATATTTTGACCAAAAATACACCTTAAAAATCCATGCCATTGTATTTGTAACTGTAAAACTTAGCCTCATAATAAAATTAATTTCTAATGTTTGCCTTCCTTCGTTTGACATTTAAAATAAAGTATGGACACGCGTGGATGGATGCACAGAATAGACTGACTCTGCTCTTTCCTCCAGCCTGTTAAATCAGCTTACTTTGTACCTTTCAGGCAGAACCCTGATAGCTATAAATATCCTCTTCCCTATTTAGCAAAGGCTGGTAATCCTGTGATCCCCTGTCCTGAGTAGTTGGGTTAATATGATGCTGTATTGTATTTGAATTTGTCTTGCCTAGACCATGCTTGAGATGCCATTTATCATTTCGCTGGAAGAAGATACTAGCTGAACTTTTCATTTCTCTGTAATTTCACTTAAAGGTGAAGCATGTGAAGTCATTGTTTCCCAATGAGGAAAATTACCCATTAGAAATGTAGAAGTCTTGTTTTTTATACCATTGGGTTAATAACATTTAGCTATAGTTAGAATGGTTTCTTTGTTTTGTTTATGTTTAAATGGTTTTTTAATTTTCTTTTTTTTAAATTGTTGTTCAAGTACAGTTGTCTCCATTTTCACCCCAGCACACCCCTCCTCATGCACCACCTCACAGGCCCCTCCGCGCTCACCTGACCCATCCCCGCCTCCCACCCTCCAGCCTACGCCAGAATGGTTTCTTTCTCATCTGTGTTTCGTTTCTCTCCTTTTAAGAGGAATAGAAATTATATTTTTCTTTTATTTATTTTTAATTTTTATTTATTGATTTGAGAGAGAGAGAGGAAGGTGGAGTGTGAAAGAGAGAAACATCGATGTGTTGTTCCACTTATTTGTGCATTTGGTGGTTGATTCCTGTGTGTGTGCTGACCGGGGACCCAACCCGCAACTTCGGAGTATCAGGACGACGCTCTAACCAACTGAGCCACCCGCCAGGGCTTTACATTTTTCTTTAAATTATTCAATGTCAAGTAGAATGAGTGTGTACAAAGTCTCAGCCTGCAGAATGCAGTATTTTTATGTACTGATTTTTTAAAAGAAGAGATACATGAGGAAAAACCAAAAACATTCATTTTGAACCTTGAAAATATTTTATAGAAAACAAACCACCTTTCACGATTTCTATACCAGTAGATAATGCATGAGAAGAACTGTACCTGTACGTTGTTTAATGTACTAATGGGATAAATTCCAGGTGTTTTAGATTTTTATTAGGAAGGTAATGAGGACACCTAATCAGGAACTCAGGAGTAGCACAGTGTGTTTCCCTGTTCTTAGCCTTTTTATATCGCCGGTCCTCGGAGGATCTCAGAATTCTAATTTTAACTGTTCTGAAAGGTGGTATTATAAATGAGTGATTGCAATGTAGCTAACAGAAGCCAGGGAGACTTCTCATAAATACAGTTTCAAAAAGGAATGGTGTCAAAGTATTCAAGGACAGAAAAGATGAAAACGAAAGAAATGTCTTATCTTTAAAAAAAAAAAAAAAAGACCTGCCTATTTTTATTTGTTAGTTTCAGATCTGTTCAGCCTCTTTTCCCCAGATCTTTTGGTATAGGGTTTGTCTTTCTGTTTTTAACCAAACCTTCCATTTTAGTTTTGGAAAAATTTGAGGCATATAGAGGTTAATGGGGTTCTTAGCAAGTCGGTGCAAATACAGTACTGGAAGTGGTAAACAAAGCATCTCTGAGGAGAAGGGAATTCTTAATAATTATACATATTTGCATATCATTGTCCAAAGACTCAGTTGTTGAGAATTACTTCACAGAATCATTATTTGGCCTTAGTGAACAGACTGGTTTGAAATATTGCCTGGTGCAATGGAGATAAAAACATATAACCATTTTATATAATTCTAAGACTCAGTTTGAAGGAATTTCTGCTTGAGCTGAGAGATTAGATTAAATGCCATTTAAAATAGGGGATTCTTTGATTCTTGTTGTAACCATGCCTCGTTAGAACAAATTGTCAGCTGCAGGACAAAACAAGTAACTCTCTTATAATATTTTTTAAAAAGTTTTATAAGATTTTTCTTACGTTCTTAGATAAAAAGCCATATGGTGTATTTCTACCCATAAAAATTAATAATAATAAAAACAAGAAACAGAAATATTAGGTCACTAGTCAAAATATCATTGTTGAGTTTTGATTTTTCTTAGTGACTTTTAAATTCCCTAACTTGTCTGTTTCATCAAATTCTTCATCTGAAAAACAGATCATCACCCCTGTGCACCTGTGCTCTAAGGGTCTAATGAAAGTCAGATGATGATAGAGTATTTTGAATGATGAAGTCTCTTTTTTTTTTCAAATTTTATTTATTGATTCTTTTAGAGAGAGAGAGAAAAGCAGAAACACCGGTTTGTTGTCCCACTTCTTTATGTGTACACTGGTCAGTGCTTATGTGAGCCCTGCCCGGAGATCGAACCTGCAACCTTGGTGTGTCAGCACGATGCTCTAACCAACCGAGCTGAGCTACCTGGTCAGGGCCAAATGACGGTTTTAAACATGAGCAGAGCCCAGATGCAATTTTATACAACTATTTTGTATTTCTTTGTATAGCACCTTTACATCTTATGTTTACTTGGGTGGATACTATTATCTAGTATCTATCTAATAAAAGCCAGGCATGTGGGAAACAGAAGGTATAATCTTTCCCCGCCAGAAATTTCATGCTAGTAAAGGAGTAAAATACAAAAGCCAATTACCTATAGCCGGATATGATGAGTACTGTAGTCTAAATTTATATGAAGGGCTTTGGACACACGAATTAGGTAGTAGCTCATACTCCCAGGGGAACTGGGGTGACCACTAAGCTGGATTAATAGGAGGAGCAGGAATAAGCCATGCTGTTTATCCAGTTGCTGAATTTACTAACCTCCTTCAGCCAGAACTTAGAATGGGGAAGCAACTGAAATAAATGGCATTAAAGTAGAAAATAATAATAATTGTGCTCTCCACAACCAAGAATTTTTTCAAGGAGAAGATTCTCTGATGTTTAATAATAATCAACATTAGTGTCCCCAAAGTAATCTTTCTTATGGTTGTTCAAGGGCCTTCTCTCAATTCTGCGTAAATTGAAAAGCGCACCAGACCAGGAGGTGAGACTCCTTCTCCTGGGCTTGGATAATGCTGGCAAGACCACCCTTCTGAAGCAGCTTGCGTCTGAAGACATCAGCCACATCACACCGACACAGGTGAGCAGTGCCTCGGCCCCAGATGCTGTGGGACACGTGGAGATGATAACAGCAACATGGAAGACAAAATGCGAAATACGGTTTTGTCCACGTCTAAGTTTTGTTACTGAGAAAAGTCCATACTGTTTAAAAGTAATCTTAAGATTCATTAAACATATCAAGAGATTCCAGTCATAGGAGATACTTAGAATAGTCAAGTGCACACAGACAGAAAGTAGAATAATAGTTAGAATAATGGTTACCAGAGGCCGGGGGCGCGGGGCGGAGTTATCGTGTACTGGGCTCAGAGTGGCAGCGCTGCAAGAGGGAAGAAGTTCTGTGGAGGATGGTGGGGATGGCTGCACGACCGTGTGAATGTGTGTAATGCCACTGAGCTGCGTGGTTAAAAAGGTAAATTTTATTTTATGTGTATTTATAATTTTTAAAATAGGTAATTCAAATAAATATGTATGAATACATACGTCAAGATACAATCAGTTCCCTCCGATCTAAGGGATTGCTTTTTAAAAGTTGTTTTCATTGATGGATTGATTTTAGAAAGAGAGAGAAACATTGATTTGCTGTTCCACTTATTTTTACATTCATTGGCTGATTCTTGTGTGTGCCCTGAGGCAGGACCAAACCCACATCACTGGTGTATGAGACAACGCTCTAACCACCTGAGCTACCCCTCCAGGGCCCAAGTGATTCCCTTTTTAAAACGGCTTTATCACCCTGACTGGTGTGGCTCGGTTGGGCATCGTCCTACAAAGTGAAGGGTCGCTGGTTTGATTCCCCGTCAGGACACATGCCTGTGTTGAGGGCCACGTCCCCTGTTGGGGTGTATGTGAGAGATAGCTGATCGATTTTTCTCTCCTTCTCTTTCTCCCTCCATTCCCCTCTCTCTAAGAATAAATTTAAAAAATCTTTTTCAAAAATAGCTTTATCTTCTCTGATTATGAAATTATTTCATGTAGAAAACACAGAGAAAGTATAACGGAGAAAACCAAAGAGTACTGTGAGAAAAGCCACTGTTAATATTTTAGTGTGTATTTTTCAGACTTAATAAATACAACTATATATTACTTTTTGAAATAAAAAAACCCACTACCTATATTTTTAACCCAGCTTCATCAACGCTCTCTCTCCTAAGGCTAAGCAAGGAAACACAAGGGGAAGGCAGTGGTGGTGCTCGCTGTCTGGAAGCTGAAAGACGGTCCCGGTGGGAAGAACTCCAGTCTGCTCCTTTAGACCTCCTTTCCCGTAGGAAATTCTGAGAAAGTTTGACCTTCGGCCAAGCCTTTGGGTTCCCTAAGGAGGGAGAGCCCCGTTGGTCTTAGTCACTTAAAGTGTTTGACCATTAGAGGTTTTAGCAAACCCGGGGTTACTTAGCGTTTTCTGTCACCACCGTGTGATAAGAGCTTCGTGTCAGGTTTGCATGGCTGTGCTGGTGTGTGTACTTCGTGGCCTACAAGTCTTAACTGACTCAAAACCCTTTGCAGAAAAGTGAGCGATTTTACAACTTCTGAACAAATATAATGCATAGCCTAAGGAGGAGCATATTACAGTAGTCTAGCCTAGAAGGGCTGAAAACTCATACTAGTGTGTGAGGATTTCTGCCAGAAAAAGAAGGGCTAAATTTGGGGGGTGGGGGGGGAGCGGGGGTTGATTTGTGCATCTCAAGAACACCACTAAAATAGGACTCCCATGCTGCGAACATGGAAATGAACTCAAAGTTATGGACCCAGAGTTCCAATTCTAGCTTTCTAGCTTTGTTTGATGTGTTGTAGGTGATTCTTATTATACAGGGTAGAGCAGAGGTAGGTTTACAGTTCTTCTTACGGACAATAATGTAAAGAATTAATAATAATACAAGGATAAAGTTTTGTGTACTCACAACTGTAAACCTACTTTTGCCTCACCCTGCATTATGTCAAGATTTCATATTTATTTTTTGAAAACAAACTTTTAGTGTGTTTTTGTTTGTGTATTAGAAAAAGTAATAGATGCTCATTAGAGTAAATTTAGAAAGCATTAAAAAGTAAAATTGAGAAGCTGAAAATCACCTATAATGTCCATTCATACATAACCACTATTAACATTTAGTTATATACCCATTCAATTTTTTTCTATGCATATATATGATGGGTATATTTAAAATAAATTAAAAAGGCTTATAGAAAATATGCTGTTTACGTTGAACATCTTTATATGTTGTTATAAATACTAATACAATACACATCTCTAAATGTTTATATCTACTCATTATCCCCTTAGAGTATTTCTTAGTAGGTCTGATGACTTAATAGAACTTCAAGGCAGTTGGTACATATGGTTGGATTCCAGGATTTACTCTTACTTGTTCCCTGCTTCATTTCAGAAGGATTCGATGTTACCGGGTTTGACATTTACTATTGTAGTTATGTATAGAATTTTTCAGCTCACAAAAGTGGTTTTCTCAATGAGTCAGAATGAAATAGCCTTTTACAATAAGCCTAAGTCACTTCCCTTTACAACTCTTACACTTCTAATTTATTTAGTCATTGGTGTTTTAGAGGAGTTGCAGTCAGCATCATTCCCAGTTACTCTCCAGGGACTGTTTATCCTCAGGGGAAACTGGGTGGCAGTGTTCCTGTACCATCGCATTATTCCCTGCCTGTCTGCGCTAGGCAGCGGTGTTGGCGAGCCGCCAGACGAAGCCGTGCTTGCGGAGGCACCCCCAGACCCGCTTACCTCCAGTTATTCTGGGGAAAATGTGCTTCTGTGGGAGCACGCTGTTGATTGGGTTTTTCTAATCCTGATTTCACTATATCCTTTTTGCAAGAAGACTTTTTTTTTATTCTTGCTCATAAAGTGCCTTCTCTCGGAACCCCAGGGCTCTTGTTAATTTGCTTCTCTGCACTCTAACTCCAGCTCACAGTTCCGCCTGCCTCTGATCTGCTCACCTTCCACAAGGTTCCACCTTGAGTGACGGTCCTGAGAATGAGTACTTTCTTTTCAGGTTCATCAGAGATACCTGCTAAGGAATAGCTTCCAACGGCTGCTTGCTTGCTTGTTTGTTTTCATCACCGCCTGTAATTGAGGGCTCCACTTCAGAGTGTGAACATGTTCCAGCAGGCCCTGCCTTCCTCGCTGGGCCCCTAATCCAGTCATTCACCAGCCTCCCTCACGGTGTCCTGAAATCAGCGCCTTCCTTTTCCTGAGTAATCCACAGGAGGAAATTCCTGTATTAATTTTGAACTACTCCTAAAGAATCCAGTCTTCCAGATTGTAGCTTTTGCCTTTGTTCTGTTCTGTTGAGTTTTCAGATCCAGCTTTGGGTTTTTTTGTTAGTTACATGTAGTGTCCTGTTCAATTTCACCATCCTGAGGACTCATCAGGGGTGTGGTCTGTTATCAGAACGATTCTCATACCAAGCTGTCCTCAGCAGGCGTGCGCGTATGCGTGTGCACTCGTTATGGAAAGCACATCATGGTAGCCGTGATATTACAATCCTGAGTCCACCAGCTGAATGAAATACGCATGTGTAAATATAGCTCTTTCTTCTCCATCATAGCAAACTGTTTTCAGTATGACCAGTGTCACATCTGGCAGAGCACCTCAGAATTCGTAAATAACATAGCTGTCAAATACAACTCGGTCAACATTATGATCCTGAAGCTTACCAAAACTGGCGTTTTTGCCTTTCTCTGTTGCAGGGTTTTAACATCAAGAGTGTGCAATCACAAGGTTTTAAACTGAACGTATGGGACATTGGTGGGCAGAGGAAAATCAGACCATACTGGAGAAATTATTTTGAAAACACTGATATTCTTGTAAGTACTCCTTTTGATACATTCATTCATAGTCTTTTCTGCCATGTAAGGAACATTAACACTGTAATGTTCTTTCTTGTCAGTCATTCCATTGCCATAACGTTAATCACTGTTAATTTAGGGCTAGCGGAAGGCTCCAGACTGTGAGGGAGACACCTCTTTGTATAAGATGTTTTGCTGTTGCTCAGTAACAATGCTGTACCCACACCCGCCGTGGCAAATAAAGTATTGATTACCATAGTGATTTGAACAGCAGAAGGGAAGTCAGAAGATTGTGCCACTAACTCTGTCATCCCAAGGACTTTAACAAATCAAGTGTATCCCAACCTGTGCAATGAAATAGTGGGAGTCCTGGAAACAATGATGTATAAGGAATGCTCGAAAGACCCGACGACATCCTTCCTGGAAAAGAAAACACTTGGAACTGTCTTCAGTTGCTTTAAGAACTACTTTAAGTCAGAGAGATTAGCTTCATTATTAATATTTCTAAAGGAGTGGACAAGGAGCAGGTTGGCGAGTATTAGGTGGTAGAGATGAACTCAGAATAAGGAAGAAGTTTCCTGTGATTGTAACTGTCCAGTATTAGAAGATGCTGCCTCACGCATTGGGGATTCCCTGGCTGAGGGGGCCTTTGTTCAGGCAGGCGCTGGAATGTTAGCTCCCGGCTCCCTGTCACATTCTCTAGGGCTGCTATTTCGTAATTCTTAAAGATTTCACTGTCCAAATACATGTTTTCTCCAGTATCCCCGCCTCTCAGTCCTTTTTCCTCCCTCCAGTAATCTTGGCACTCATCCTGTCTTAGCCACTCACTCTCCTGCTCACACCCTGAAACTGGGGGGGTCTCATGAACTTGGATAGAAAAGAAATTGCATTATTATTTTCACTAGCTTTGAACTGAAAGTTTGCATGTATTTCAGTTGTGACCATAGACAGTAAACTGCAGTGTCTGCCACATCTATGTCTTCCTTACCTGTAGGAATCAGCCTGCATCTGCAATAGCTTCATTCTGCTGCTGCTTCCTACGTGTCTCTCTCTGCTGCATCATTCCTATCAGCATGCCCGCATCCTGTAGTTTCTCTTGTTTAAAAAACAAAAACTTGTGCCAACTCTGTACTCCCCCCTAGATACCGTCCCACTCCTCAGCCTCTCTTTACAGGGGTGTCAGACTCATTTTCACCGGTGGCCACATCAGCCTCGTGGTTGCCTTCAAAGGGCCGAATGTAATTTTAGGACTGTATACATGTAACTACTCCTTAACAGTTAAGCGAGAGCTTGGCGCTGCTGCAGGGTAGAAACAAGGTACCAGGCCAGATAAAACAAGGTGGAGGGCTGGATTCGGCCTGCAGGCCTTGTTTGCCACCTGTACTTTATAACAAAACTCCTTACGAGGGTTTTCTGTACTCCCTGTCTTTATTTCCTCTCCTCCCAGTCACGCAGAACCCTCCATTCTGGCTCAAGAGGAATTCCATGTTGCCAAGTCCCATGTACAGTGCTCAGTGCTCATCTTACTTGACCTATCAGCACGGTTAACAAAGTTGGGATGCCGTCCTTGAAGCATTGTCTTTCCTCGGCTTCAAGAATACCACTGTCTCGGTTTTCCTCCCATCTCACTGGCTCCTCCTCCTCCATCTCCCTTGCTGTAGTCTTCCTCGTCTCCTAACTTCCACAGGTTGGCTGGAGCGCCCTCATGGTTCAAGCCTATGCTTTTCTTCCCCACGTTGCTGTTTTGGTGACCACCTCCAGTTCCAGGTGTTAATCACCTCCTACATGGTGATAAATCCCAAAATGTTAGCTCCAGCCTGGAACTCAGTCTCATACAGCCAGTTGCCTATTGGACATCTCCACTTCAGTGGCTGATAAGTCCCTTCACCCCCAACATGTCCCAGACCCAATTTGTATCTTCATCCACCCCTGCCCAAAGCCACTCCTCCTGCGGTCTTCTCAGTAAATGACAGATGCCTTCATCCGAAAGCACTGGAGTCATCCTTGGCTCCTCTTCCCCTCCTTCCCTTCATGGGACCCACCAGTCAAGCCTGTCAATTCCACCTTCAAAATATTTCTAGCCGCTGACTTCTTTCCACCCCCACTGCTCCTGTGCACTGGTCATTGCAGCGGCACCCTAACTGGTCTCCTTACTTGCCCCCCCGAAGGCACTTCTCAACACTGTCGCTGTTGTGACCCTGTTAAGACATACGCTTCCCATCTCAGGGTAAAAGCCAAGGACCCCCACCTTCCAGCTTTTCTTACCTGTCTGACTCATCTTCCCCTTTCTCAGCGCCAGCCGCACTGGCTTCCTTGCTGTGTCCCCAGAACTCGAGCATGCTCCCCCCTGGGGGCCTTTGTCATGGCTCTTTCCACGCTAGCATTCTTTTTCCTTAGATGTCCTCATGCTTATTCCTTCACCTCCTGCAGGTTTCTGCTCCCGTGTCCCCTCACCAGGAAACCTCTGATGACTACATTGAAAATTGTGACCCTCTGGCACTGTGGTTTATCTCTGCTCTTCTTCTCCCTCCGTCAGATTTATCAGTGCCTGTCATCTCAAACATATGTTTATTTGTTGCCTCTCCCCCTTCCCCCCCGCTGGAATGTGAGCTCAGTGAAGAGAGGAACTTTGCTTTCTTTGTCAAGAAGGCAAGGTGCTGAGAAAAGCACTGATTAGATGAAATGGATGATTGTTACAGATGGATTCTGACATTAGGTAGGGTGTGGAGTTCTGTAACTTTTAAATTCCCTTCCAACTTTGAGTTTCTATGATTGTGCGTCATTGTGGCCAAGTCTGGGGATTGTTAATTCCCTCTACAAAATGAGTAGAGCAGCCCTGGCTGGTGTGGTTCACTGGACTGAGTGCCAGCCCGCGAACCAAAAGGTTGCCTGTTCCATTCCCAGTCAGGGGCAACCAATCGGTGTTTCTGTCCCTCTCTTTCTCCTTCCCCTCTCTCTGAAAATAAATAAATAAAATCTTTAAAAACATAAAAACAAATTCCATTTAAAAAAATGAGGAGAGCAGCCTTGGCTGGTGTGGCTCAGTGGATTCAGCTCTGACCTGCAACCCAAAAGGTCACCAGTTCAATCCCATCTCAGGGCACATGCCTGGGTTGTGGGCCAGGCCCCCAGTTGGGGGCATGTGAGAGGCAGCCAACTAAAGTTTCTCTCCCACATTGATGTTTCTCTTCTTCTCTTTCTTCCTCCCTTCCTGTCTCTAAAAATAAATAAATAGAATCTAAAAAAAATAAATACAATAAAATGGGAAATGGGTGGAGCATCTCCATCACAGCAGGGGTTATGAGTAGTGAATCCATCCACTCACCATGGCCCTTAAATGGAGACCAGCACCAAAATATAAATATGTGAGCCACCGGCAGACATGTTCGAGGTCCTGAGACGGGCGACACACGGGCTCATCATGCCGATCATCATGCCTCTGGCTCTCAGCAAAGCTAAGTTCCACTGTATTTCTGCTGCCAGATTAAAGATTGAAGAAAAAGATGAGACACACAGTTCTATCCATTTATCCATCTGTTCAACAAGTTATTCTTCCAAAACGTATTGTATACCTTCTAGGAGAACAGCAAAGAAAAAAAAAATGTCCCTTTAAGATAGGAAGAAACTTCTATAATCTCAAATAATTTGTTTCTTCTTGAAATATAATTCTTTAATTTTAGAAGTTTTCAAGTTATGTAAAGGCCAAGAAAATAGTACGATGGAAGCCTAGCTGCATACCCATCACCAGCTTCCTAATTGCAGTTTTGCGATCTTTTGTTTCATCTCCCCTACCACCACTTTTTTTTAAGTAGTATTTTAAGCAAATCCATACCAAGTCAAATCATCATGTTTATACCTTATACAGTGCTATTGCCAGTTATAGCTCAGTAAAATTGGGGAAGGAGCTTTAGATTCTCTTTTGCTTTTTGAGTCAAGAGGCGAGAAGAAGCAGGTGGTTGAGAGAAATAACAGTTCTATCTGTTCATCTTGTGGATTAAAGTACTTGGAAAGAAATACTCAGCCTTGGCTGGTGTGGCTCAGTGGATTGAGTGCCGGCCTACAAACCAAAGGGTCAGTTCCCAGTCAGGGCACATGCCTGGGTTGCAGGCCAGGTCTCCAGTGGGGGCGCATGAGAGGCAACCACACACTGATGTTCCTCTCCCTCTCTTTCTCCCTCCCTTCCAACCTCTCTGAAAATAAATAAAATCTTTTTAAAAAATACTCAAAAAAGAACAGTTTATAAGGACGTGAATGACTCCAAGGCTCCATAAGGAGGTCTCAGAAACTCTCTGGTCTTATAGGTCAGGGTAATTTTAAATCATAAGCTCCAATACCTTCAGGGTAAACTGCAAGATAGTTGTAAGCTGGCCCTGGATGCCACTCTCCTGCGTAGAGCGCCCAGGAATAGGCGAGCAATCCAGCAAAAATCCCTAGAGCAGCCCTGCGGGAGCCTCTACCAGCTACGTTACGCTGCCCGGTACCAGACAGTGTTTGGGATTCAGTGTCAACAGTCCATGACTTTCCAGTGTGGTTTGAGGTTAAGCAAATCTTGGGGAGCAGCTGAGCCCCCGGGGTTAGACTCTAAGGCCTGGTGACTCTAGGCCAGTTTGCCAGTTGTGTGGCACCTTGGAGTGGCAGGAGTTGATGGGTCATACTCGTCTGTTTGTGTAATAGTTTCCATTGTTGGTTGTAAAGTCCCATTACACCACCTCTACAGCAGTCCTGAGGCTCCACACGTGTAGTTGCCTGGTTAATGCTTGTCAGTTAGTTATCTTTGGAGTACGATAATAAACTCTCGCTGTAGAGCCGGTGGTCCAGCTCTAAACTGATCCAGCCTGCCTTCTGTTATTCTGTAGCTTGTGAGCTGGTAATGGTGTTTATATTTTTAAATGGTTGAAAACAATCAAAAGAAGAATAAGATTTCATCACATGAAAGTGAAGTGAAATTCAAATTTCAGTGTCCATAAATACAGTTCTATTGTAAGAAGCCACGTCCACTTGTTTACGGACAAGGGTGGGCAAAAGTAGGTTTACAGTTGTAATACAAATAAGTAGTACAATAATTAATGAATAAGAATACATGAATGAAGAATAAACTCTGTGTTTTGCCTGCTCACAACTGTAAACCTACTTTTGCCCATCCCAGTTTTTTTTTTTCCAAATGGTAGCTTGCTTTTTATTTAATTTTTAAATTTTTAAAATTTATTTTGTCCACCCTGTATTTTATGGTTTCTTTCACATTACGACAGCAGAGTTTCAATGGTTGTGAAAGAGCTTGTGTGGGCCACAAAACCAAAAATATTTACTACCTGACCCCTTACAGAAGATTTCTTTAGAACATTAAACGGTTCTCTAGGAGTTTGAAAGAGTCCTTTTTAGGGCAGCCCCTAAAAGTGCCAAAATTATTCCCAGGGAAGATGACACCGGGAACACCTCGGGGAAGTGACTAAGAACTAAGACCTGAGGTATGATAGAAAGGAGCGGATCGGGTGTCTTCCATTTCTTTTAGGCCAGGAACTAACAGCTGTTTGATAGATAAAAATACATCATTTTTTTCAAGGTATATTCATATTAGTACTAAGCTCCATTTACATTATTATGATCAGTTTTGTGTTTAAATGCAACATAATTTAAACAAAATAACTTTGTCATCAATTCCACACCCAAAGTGCAAGATGCCAAGTGAGATCTCGAACAGCTGTCCCATGTAGCCTTTCCATAAAGTCCCTCACCCTTGAGTAGCCAGACTACTGGGCACACATAATTAAAAACCACACATTATCCAGAAACCTTGTTTATTAATTTTTTTTAAGTTTCAACCTCCTTTTAGACTTTTGCTCAACATTTATTTAAAAAGCCACACATTTTGGTGTCATCTCTTATCTCTGCCTGTCCCTCTGGTGCAGAAATACATGGGAGCCATAAAATGGCCAAAAGGTGGCAGCAGGAGGGAGGGGGACCAGCAGCGAGAGAAACAAAGAGTCCTCCCTTCACGCGCTGCATACAGTCTCTGGGTAATAACCCCGGGCAGGCTGAACTGGCATCAGAAAAAAAATCTTTTTTCTCTGGGTCTTCCTCCCACAACCAAGTAACAATTTCAAAGCAATTGCCAAGGAAGATGTGGATTGCCTTTGCTTAAAGCATCATTCTGAGTGCCGTGGATAACTTTATTTTAGAATAGGTTTATGAGACTTGATTGTTGAAGGTCCATAATGTTCTAAGGTCAGTCAGAAGCACTATAAATATTTCACTTTATCTCATACTTTCTGCCTATTTTTATTGATTATCCATTTATGAAACTTGATTTTTGAAGGTCCATAATGTTTTTGAGATCAGTCAGAAGCACTAAATGTTTTATTTCATCTGATATTTTGAAGATTTTTTATTGATTATTTATTTAGTTCTGGATTTTAAAAATTATGATTATATTAACAGCTATATTGTTTAAAAAAAAAAAAAAAGGTGAGGCTATCCTTATCTTTATCTGTTGACCAGAAGAAAACATACTGGGCCGCACCGGTAGCGGTGGGAGTCTGTGTCACTGCTGAAGAGCAGATTGGTGTGTCAGCAGACGACCTGGTACTTACGGCTCTTTCATTCCGCCCCTGATCCACGGGGCCATTGTTTCATAGGCTTCTTCCTGGAATTACTGTGTAGTCATTGTCCAATTTTATAAAAATTATGCTAAATAATAGGAAGAATATATGTATAGTTTAGGAAAACCTTCCTTTTGAATATTTTAATGGAAGTGTTCCTGGGAAACTTTATGTCCAAGCAGTAATTAGCAAGTAATTTGGCAAGTAATTACAGTAAAGTTAAAACTTTCTTCTCACTGATCTTCAGCCACTGGATTCTCTGGTATCGTCTCTCTTGTCATTAAAACCCTTCCTGTTCCTTATTGTCCTCTCCCAACTGTGTTTCATCATATCAAATATCAATTTCTCGACTGCGTGTTTGTGTTTTCAGCCTTGTCTCAGCCTCCTCCTTTCTACCCTAAACTTGTTACTCATGGCCTTTGCTCACAAGCACATTTTTTCCTGCTTTGTAATTCCTTTCTTACCGGTGACCTGCACACAGCCTCCAGGAAGCCCTCTAACCCCAAAACACCCTCCCAATGATCACCAGACCCTCTTCCCTCCCTTACGTTTTGGACTATTGCCTGCCTGCAGATAACCCTAATCCACTGTGGATGCTCAGATAATTTTCATTAGGTCTTTTATACCGAGCTTCATGCTCCCATTACATTTCTTCTTTCTGTGTCTTTTACACTATTTCTCCTACTTGAAAAATGTGAGCCTCACTGGTGGAAAACAGTGTGGAATTTGGGGTATCTGTGCTGTGCAGAGCCCATAAATGCATTTACTGAATTGGGTCCAGAGTAATATTAACAACAATAATAATAAGGCTGCAAAAAAGAAAATACTGAAACCAAACACATCATCCTTCTTCCTTTATGATTCTCCATGGAAGAAACACAGGTAGAAACAGGATATTCTTCAGAAGAAAGGCTGAACTTGGTTCCTGGTATATTTAGCACTAGTGATTCTAAATGAGAGTGCATTAAGCAAAGGAGTTTTCATTGTTTTTATTTCAAAAGAGAACAAGTTTTCGAGTAGCACAGAATTTGACCTGTGTATGGAAATGTCTACGTGCATTATAGTGTATCAGTTTATGTAATTTAAGGCATGTAAAAGTGAGAGTTGATTGCTTTTTGTTGTTTTTAAATGAATACAGCAGGTCCTCAAATAATGTCATTTTGTTCACATTGTTTGACTGTAACATTGATGAGATGCTGTAGGAACTTAACTCATGTCAATTAGCCTGTGGTGAAACTGGTTTTGTTATTTGTAGTTTCGCTTAAAGCTGCAGAATTATCAGTGACATTAAGTAACGACACATTGTATGCTCTTTTAAAATGGCATTTTCAGGCCCTGGCCAGGTAGCTCAGTTGGTTAGAGTATCATCCCAATATGCCAAGGTTGCAGGTTCGATCCCTGGTCAAGGCACATACAAGAATCAACCCATGAATGCATAAATAAGTGGAACAACAAATCAATGTGTGTGTGTGTGTGTGTGTGTCTCTCTCCCTTCCTCTTTCTCTCTAAAATCAATAAATAAAATTCTAATAAATAAATAAAAGAGTGTTTTCATTGTACCATTAATTCAATAACAGTTCTAAATTTTTTAAAGGAAGTTAGAAAATTTGATAATTTTTAAGATTAGCAACTGGGAAAACATTTAATATATCATTTAATTTTTAAAAGCACTACAAAATTATATCTGATTTTCTCTTTAAAATTTCATATGAAGAATTAAAAGAGAACTTTCATAAGAAATTAAAATAATATGTTTGGGTTCTGTAACTATTGGTGATTTTCTGTTTTGGTCTTCCCGTATTTTCTTCATTGTTATAGGATGTCGTTTGTGCAATGAATAAAGTTCAGTGAGCCCTGGCCCCGTAGCTCCGTTGCTTAGGCTGCCATCTCAAAACACCAAGTTGCAGGTTCTATCACAGGTCAGGGCCAATACAGGAAGCAACCAATGAATATATAAATAAGTGGAACAACAAATTGATGTTTCTCTCTCTCTCTCCCTTTCTCTATCTAAAATCAATAAAAATAAAAAATTTTAAAAATTCAGCGATGGGAAAGAAAGCTTCAGATTTATAATTTACGGTGTATCTCAGGACTTCGCTTACTCTGGCGAAGACCGTGCACACCCTTGCTATTTCCAGTACTTGCTCCTACCTCCGAGCAGCCTGTGAGGGTAGGAAGGGACAGAGATCACTGGGGCTCCTGCCCCAGCACATGAGGTCAGTGTATCGTTAATTCTGCAAATGACACTTTCGGAATGACGATGTCCAAAAACTAGGATTAGTAGGTGTCTCAAAACACCATCCATTCCAGACATCTTGGGGTGCAGTATTAGCAGAGTGCTTAAGAGCGACTCTGGAGTTTACTGTGAGGTGCACTTGAGTTCGAATCCCAGTTTTGTCAAGTACCTGATATAACTTGAGCAAGTTGCTTAACTTCTTTGAGCTTATGTTTATTTATGTATAAAATGGGAAAATAATGAAATCTATCTCAGAGTTGTAACGAGGATTAATATGGTAGATCTCGCAAGAATGTTTAGTGAATGCCCAGTAAATGAAGCTATTTTCATCCTGCTTGACTCTACTGACTTTTTACTTTGGAGCTTTGCGGGAGGAATTTTTGGGCACCTCCCATTTCATTAATTAATTAATTTGCTTATTTTGCATCCACAGACGAGGTAAGCGTTACCAGCTCAATTTCTACGTGCTGCGCGCATGTGAAATTGGCTGACGGGATCATCTGCTCCCTCCATAGAAGGTGCCGGGTCTTCCACATAGCTGCTTACTGAAGTAACCTCCTTCTCCTACATTGCAGATATATGTCATTGACAGCGCAGACAGAAAAAGATTTGAAGAGACGGGTCAGGTAAATGATTCTCCCGTTGAGCTATTTCACAAATAACTGGGTATTCATTAATCTGCCTTGTAAATGTATGGGGGGGGGTTGTTTGTTTTTCGTTTTTGTTTCTTGTTTAATCTTTGCAGTTGAAACTAGACAGTCAAATAATCTGGCAAGCAGGCAGAAATACCAGTTGCCTAAAAAGAAATTAGTTCAGAATTCTTTAAACAGTTCTTTTGAGTAAAGCCTTTTAGTCTTAATCAAATTGAGTAAACGAGATATAAGCAAATGGGACTCACCACTGTGCCCAAAAGCTCTTCAGGTTTCTTCCCAGGCCACGTAGGAATGAACCTAGAGGAACAATTCACTTATTATTTCTACATACATTTTTCAATGTCAGCTTAGTTGGTCCAAGGGCAACTTTACAAATTCAAAGGGATGGGAGGAAATGTGCAAGTCAAGACTAAGCCGCTCTTATTTCCAAGCCAAGAGATAGGTATACTTTGAACCCTAATGCGGCTTCAAATGCAGAGTCCATGTGAACATGATTACACAGGCCATTTGTGTACACAGTTTTAAATAGAGAAGCAGTGGAATCGACCGTTTACTGAGTACACTGATAAGCAGGAACGAGTAGAGTGGGCCTCTTTGGAGAAGCATGATTACATTTTATGGTAGAGTCCTTGGCTTGTGTCCTAAGCTACCACAGGTGGCCTTCCAAATGTAGCAGTCCCCACGTTTATGTTCCTTTTTCCTGGAAATTAGTTTGAGAACTGTCCCCGTTTCTTGGAGAAAACCCCGTATACCTTGATGATTTCTGGATCGTCACTCATGTGAACTAATGCTAAACATGAGCTTGAAGATGAAGGGGGTCACATAACTTTCTGCCTCTTGAACCATCCAGTTCTCTCTGACGGCCCAAGTGTCTTAAGTAGACTTAAAATGTGGATTTAGTGGGGAGAGGTGGGCCCTTGTATTTAGGTTAAGTATACACCCTCTCCTATACTGATTGCAGACAGAATTAACATTCCGTTTAGACCCCATCCAACAGCCTAAAAATCAGAGACCTTGCTGGGTGGACTAACACAGGTATTTTAGAATATGGGTTTGATGAAGTATAATGCATGTGCATGTTTTAGAGACAAAGATTGATGAAATAGAATTATAGCCTTTAAAGCAACTGTCATTTTCAGTTTATATTTTAAAATATGTGTGTGCATATACATGTATTCATTGAAAGTTATTTGCAGATAACAACCTTTGCTAAGTTTTATGTTGCTCAGCACAACTTGTGTTCTCCCTTGAACAGTATTTCTCAAAGTGCGCCCTATGAATCCCTATAGCAGAACTGTTGCAGGGGAGCTAGTTAAAAATGCACACTCCTGGGCCCACACTCAGACTTCCCAAAGTCGGCGTCTCTGGGGTGGGACCAGCACTCTGCCAGGGGGTTCTTCCACAGGCTCCAGTTTGACAACCACTGCTCTTGAAAGTTGCTAATAGATCAGCATAACTATTTTGTTTTTTTTCTCATTAGAAATGAATGGTTAAATATCATAGTTTTTGTCCTTTCCCCCCCCATCCATTCTCAAAATGATCCAGGAACTGGCAGAATTACTGGAGGAAGAAAAGCTAAGTTGCGTTCCGGTGCTCATCTTTGCTAATAAGCAGGATTTGCTCACAGCGGCCCCTGCCTCTGAAATTGCGGAAGGACTGAACCTGCACACCATCCGGGACAGAGTCTGGCAGATCCAGTCTTGCTCAGCGCTCACAGGAGAGGGCGTTCAGGTGAGATGACCGGAAGGCTTGGTCACATGGCAACATGGCAGCCAACCAAGGTAGTCTGTCTCATTGGTTGGGCTGAGCTAGGTAGGAGAGACATGAAACAAATAGCCTTTGATGGGCAGAGGAACAATCCAGGATGTGAAGGGCATGGAGAGTTTAGTGCTTTTCACTTAGCAACCAACATGATATCATCAACTCTTCTGGAAAGACAAACCACCCCACACAAGCACACCCTACCCAGTTAGATAGGAGGTCAGAAGAGAAGACTTGGAGGATGCTGCTAACTCTAGGACTCTTTGCTGATTAGGTTGGTGGTTTGGGGTTGTATCTCATATTTGGATGCTAAATACATGTACTCCCAAAGTAACAGAGCCATCAACAGTTATGCACACTAGTTACCCCATAGAAGTGTTTTGGTTTTGCCTATTGGCCATCTCCACTGTTTTCAAAGTCGGTGTCTGTTTCCTGCTACTTTTGTTTGGTTTCCCCCTGGGAGACTTGTGCTGACAGAAAGCCCCACGTTTTAAACTGAGGAACTATATATAAAGGAAGAGCAGGCTCCCCTCCATTTGATATTATTTAGGGCAGAAAACAGTTGTGCATCCAAGACAACTGGAAGGCTCTGTCCTCAAAGAATGATAGACAGGTCCAGCTCTGATACGTCCTTTCAAGCAGATGTAAACCAGGTGACACCTGGAGTCAGCCCTCCAGGACTACTTTGTCACTCCCAAGCCCCCGGCGTGGTCCACGCACCTCACCTAACACCTGGGGGACCTGCCAGGGAAGCGACATGGTGCTGTGGCAGTAGGACAGTACTGCGCTAGGCTGCTGTGGGGCACTAACAACATCTAGAGAAGTGGTATCTTCTCTCGTGGCCGGATGGCATGTGTCTCCAATGGCATGACCAGTTCGCTTTTCTCGGAACTCAGAGTGTTGGGGTACGAGCCTGCCGTGTGATTCTCAACCGTTGTCCTGCCACCTCTTTCCATTTGCATTCTAATATTCTCCTTCCCTCTCTCCGAAGACATTTGACATTGATTTGTCTTAACACTGCCTGACTGCTTTTTATTTAAGAAAAATAGTCACGTTCTAGAATTATCTCACTTGTTCCATCTGTTTGCTGCTTGGTTTTTTTCTTTTTGTTACACAAACAACCAGGGCCTATTTCTGTGCTTGGCCTTTAGATCTGGGAGCATACCAGTCAGCACGAGACAAGAAGCCCCTCCTCGACAGTCCTCAACACCTGCACCCCCGACGCTCTTTGTGCAGGTGTGTGAGGTGGGGCCTCCGACAGAGCCAGAGGCTGCCTCGGCCACCTCCCCAGGGTGGATGCTGGAGCTCTTTAGGCCTCTCTGTGAGGTTCAGGTTCAGGGAGGGGGCAGGTGTTATTTATTTCCTTCCTTCCTTCCTTCCTTCCTAAACTCTGGTTATAAAAGTAATATATTCTCCTTGTTAATTTTATAAAAGTATATAAAATTCAAAACTGTAAAGTTCATTCCTCTCCCCTGATCCCACTTGACAAAGGAACTAAGTATCATTAGTAGTTTGATTCTTCTTGAGTCTCCTCTATAAAATTATAATCACATATGTGATTATCGATCTATTAGGTTTTGAATTAACTGCATTTTTTCAGCTTAATTTAGGCTGGTTGAACAAGTATAATACAACCCAGGATGTTTTTGAATAGGTAAAATAATCATTTATTTAGCTTCTCACTTTTTAAAAAAAATCGTTTTGCCTTCTGTATTTCCCTTGATTGTGCGTAAGGTGGCCTTCGTGAGGCCTGAGGTTAGTATAGTACGGATGAAGCCTTCTGGGGTTTGTATAAACCACTGCAGCAAGAGAACCCTGCCTGTCTCCATGGTTTAGAGCACACACGTAGAGAGCTGAGAGCATCTCGAGGTGGGGGGCTCTAAAGCTGGGACTAAAGAAAATAAACACATTTTGTGTGCCTACTTCTAAGGAAGTGGGAATCGGCAGCTCTGTAATCTTTTTTCACTTGGCCAGAGTGTTGACAGGAGGAAAAGCAAAGCAGGGATTAACAGTGAGGTTCTTGTTCCTTCAGCCAGCGGTAGGGATTGAAAAGCAGGGACTAGAGTTATCTAAAATCAGTTGGAGTTGTGGCATTCAAGTCCAGGGTACTTCTTCCTCTTCTTCCTGGGAGCCTGGAGGTTGGGAGGGAGCTCTAGTCTTTGTCTTCCAGGCCCCTACCCTGCCCCGTCCTATCAGGGGGAGGTCACGGGGCTACAGCTCTCATTCTGGGGTCTGTAACCTCCCTAGAAGTGGAGTTCCCTTTCAGTCACAGGATCTTTACACCAAAAAAGAGGCAGTGAGCTATCAGACAGTTACAGAGTCAGAGAGGGCTTTAACACTCAGTCGGTTTAAATCAAGTGAGACAACCACGTATGGCTTGATTGTGTTAAATTTCTTAGGTCAGGGACATTCAGCAACCAGATTCACAGGAAATTTTGTCAAGAGAGATCTAACAAAGAACTGTGAGGGGGGAAAAAAAAGAATGATTTTATATGGAGGAGAAATAGTTTGAAGGTCACTTAATTAGTTTAGTAGATAGTACCGGGGTGTATAGAATTGGGTAGTTAAGACTGGGATTTCAAGGTTAATGAGATTAGATTATGGTTAATAGAATGATATAAATTTAGAGAGTTTAACCATTATTTGAAATGAGTTATTTAATAAAAATGTTAATTAAGAAGGGAATCTGCTGTCTATTGTCCTTTAATGGTAACCTTTGGGGACTGGAGAAAGGTCGTGGAGTTTTCCGTGGAAACACTTCATCGTGAGTCACGGATTGACCCTGTCCCTCCCTCAGGTAATGCCTCTGACCTGAGCTCTTGCCCACTCAGCCAGTGTCTTGGTTTTCACTTTAAAAAGAGTCACTTGGGAGGAATTGTTTTCCTGCATTGCCTAGTTCAAGTGCAGGCCTTTAATGATTCTTATTAATTAAGGTTGTAAGTATTCCTAAAAATGAAAGACTTCACTAGAAAAATGTCCGTAAGATCACTTTCAGACATGGATACTGTATAATAATTACTAAAATTCCCTATATTCTTACTTCATCCTCCCTCTCCTCCCTCCCCAGCCACTGCCCCGTGAGAGCTGGTCAGGGATGGGCAAGGCCACTAAAGTGATGAGGCATTAAGTGGGTCAGGTGTGTCTGCCACCACAGCCCTAATGGCCCTGAGGGAAAAAAACGTGCAAAGGGTAAAAAAATTAAAAGGACCTGGATTTTCTGTTACGGGTTCAGGTATCTAAGGACAGTGTCTCTATTTATGTTGTGTTTGTGTGTATGTGTTTCATCAGAATGTTTGAGAGACCCGTCTTGCACTACTAAATAACACCCTCAAGTGAGTGAGGTGGGGCAGTGGCTGCAGACCCACTGGGCGGTGAGCTTCCGGACCCTGGGGCAGGCGCCTTGCCTCCGTAGCTGCGGAGCCTCCACGCGTGCTGGAAGGTTGTGGAAGGCAGTGACTCCTGGGTTAGATTCCAGGTTCTTGTTCTGCCGGGTGTTCTGAAGTCAAATGTGTGCCGTCTTTGCAAGGACAGGCAGTCCCGTGCATTGTTCAACAGCCCCCATTCTGGGTGTGAACACTGACTTTTGAGGGCTTCCCAAGAGTTCAAACTGGCCTTTCCTGGCCTGATTGATGGTGACCAGGAGGTCAGCGCACTGTGTAATTAAAGCAGGTTTTCGTGGGAAACCGTCCAGAGCAGAGCATAGGTGAAGGGCCCGAGAAGCTGAAGGAGAACGTCAATCTTGGAAACCCCAGCCAGCTGGGAGGCCCAGAGTCCGGAGGAGCAATCGGAAGAGACCCAGTTGCATCAGGTAGAGGGAGGCAAAAAGAGGAGAAACTGAAAAATGTCCGGGAGGGAGAACCTGCAGCCCTATAGCCAGACTGTCTCACAGCCGTGGAGGCTGCCTCCCTCCGCACCCTTGGGGCTGGGCCAGGGTTGGCAGGGCCTCTCCTAGTGTATAACAGCCAGCCCCAGGACTCTCGTCATCTTTTCCCGGGGTGTCTAGAAAATAGTGAACAAAGGATCTGGCTTACATCTCTTCCACCTACAGACCTAAATTTGAACCCCAGGCCACAGCTGTCCTTTGCTGTTGTAGTGTCAGATGTTTGAAGACATTTGCTCTTTAAAACATCGTGTGCGCATGTGTGTATTTAATTAAAATTGTACTGTAATAGAATTTCCTTTCATTGCAGAGATCAGCAGCTTTAACTTGGTCTCTAGCCTTAGTTCTAACACAGACTTGCCTACATCAGCAGCTTTGAACTAGCAGAAAGTTCTCCTGGGTCCTCCTCTCCACACCCCCACCTCATGCTCACCTGTTCTCTTCACACCTCTCCCACGTTCCCTGTCTGCTTTCTCTAAACAGGAGCACTAGTCCAGCTGAGAGTAGACTCCCTAGCTGTCAGAGCCCTGGTGTGTGAGCTGGGCGTCAGAGTGTGCCTTGCCGAGGAACACTGAACATCTGCTGGCCCAGCCTCTTGTATTCGCTCCCTTTCCTTGGTGTAGGGGACTTTTCCCTTAATACACCAACAGAACTTCGGTATTTTTAAAAATGACATTTACCACTTCTTTCTAGGCCTGGCATCAGCTATTTTTGACTCCAAGTGTACATGGAACTGCTTATCTGCAAGTCAGACCTCAGGTTTATTTTTAAATTTTCAAACCTCTCTATAGATTTAAGAAAGCAAGCTCCAGGACATGCGATTTTGCTACCTCTCTGGTACAGTGCCCTTTGTCACCGGAAAAAGATATTAATAGCAAGCAATATTTTATGTATGCTGCTTCCAGCTGCTCCTTGACCCTGGGGGCCCCGTGGCACAATGGTATAGGCTGCGTGGCTCAGCAAGGGCCTGAGCTCCTCCCCGTCTTAAAGTAATCACTGATGTGACCAATCACTGATGTGATATGTGGTCCTCCTCATGGCATTAAAAACCAGGCCTGCCCAGCCATGGCTGCCACTGCTTCCTTCCCACTGGCAAGCAGTGGTGGATGCGTCGTAGAGTGATCAGATTAAAAGGAGCAGTGCCGTTGGAGCCCACTCTTCCCACAGAAAGGGGCATCGTGCCTTTAATCCTGGACCCCTGAGGCCTGTGATGAGTAGGTTCCCACCCCCACGGTTGGGACAGCCTTACCTGTTTCCCGGTGGTCATATTAGGGGTGATGCCATGACGTGGCAAAATTTGTTTCCCCTCCACGAGGCCAGACAGAGCTTGGTATTTGAGGTCCAGTGTCTCTCTTTAGTCTCCACTATTGAATTAAAGCCAATCAATTTAAATTCCATCTCAGCAAGGTTGGTGGGGGGAGGTGTGGTGGGAAGAGAAAGGGGAGGGCTGCTCGGGCTGTAAGATCGCCATCCCCATGACGAAGATCAGACGTGCAGAAATTTGGTCAGACCAGTTTTAACAATAAAGGTTCAACCATTAAACAAACCTATGAGCTCATTTCCTTCTTTGGGGACAGAGCAGTCACCTCTCAAGTAACTGATCACCTTCTCTCAGTTGTCCGTTTTACAAAAACAAAGCCTTGCCAAATTAAGGCAAGAGTGATGTGGGGCACTAACTTAAACATGAGGAGCAGAAAGTGCCACCTCTTGCTATGATGTCTCTAAATGTAGAGTTTTCACTGGAGGTGGGAGTCTGGGTGGAAGGTTAATATGCCAGGGCATGCAGCGAGGTAAATATGCAGCTTCCACACGCAGAGATACCTGGCAGCCCAGGAATCTTGAGTTGAGTGGCCAAAAATAGCCTCTGGCACCTTCAGAGCTGCAGCCATCTATGCTGGGGCTTGTTACAAGGATTAATTAAAAAGATACAGTCCTGGCTGGTGTGACTCAGTTGGTTGGATGTCATCCCATAGACCGAAAGGTCACAGGTTCGATTCCCGGTCAGGGCACATACCCAGGTTGCAGGTTTGATCCCCGGTCGGGGTGTGTAGGAGAAGGCAGCCAATCGATGTTTCTCTCTCTCTTTCCTTCTCTCCTTCTCCCTCTCTCCCTTCCTCTCTCTTTAAAAGCAATGGAAAAAAATGTCCTCAGGTGATGATGATAAATGTTTTTAAGATGAAAATTATTTACTGTAGGCCAGACACCATGTTACTGTTGAAACAACTTCAGACTAGCCTGACATGGACCCTCCCCTCCGGAATCTTGGACAACACTATTATCTTTCCTTTCCCGTGGGCAACTTGGCATAGCTTGTTCCTGATGTGATTGGAGAGGTATTATCCTCATTGACTATTGCCTCCCCAACAGCCCCACCTCCAGCTGAGGTTCTCCTCTAGGTAACAACAGGAAAGGTCCAACTCACCACCCCCAAACACTTCAGGGCAGAGCAGCCACAGGGCTTGGTCCCTGTTAAATCTCCCTACACTTCTCACACACCTTCAACTTGCTGGAGGCAGCTGCAGAGGCTCGGCAGACAGGACAGCTGGTGGGTGCCATCCTCTGAGCGCCCTCTGTTGGCAGAACTGTGGCTAGAAGGGCTTTGCCACCGCTGGCCCTCACAGACATCTGGAGGACAGGGCTCCTCAGCAGGGCTCCCCGGGTTAAATCCCCTCTGCCTCCCTAACAGATACCCAGGAGAAGGCTGCCCCTCACCCTCCACATTCTGCTTTGGGTCCCTGCAGCTGAGTAAATATTTTTCCTATCTCTTTGGCTGCATTCATGTTCAGTTAGTTACATATGATAAAAGAACCCCCCCCCCTCTGTAATCAGCCATAAAACCAGGGGGAAGAAACAGTATTCATACAGTGTGGGAACACTGTTCCTGATTTCTCGGAGAAGCCGATTTGATAAAATATCGCAAGTGTACAGAGGAGAAACCCCCGAGGTGCGCACCTTTGCCGGTGTCCGTCCAGGTTCCTGCAGCGGGCGGGAAAGTGCCACAGCAGCACTGGGCTGCTCAGCTTAGAAGGCAAAGAGGCTGGGATCGTATTCATCCTGCTTTCATTTGTAAAATCTTTTTTGTCTCCTGGCAGGTGATCATTTTTCCCCCTGGAAACCAATTAGTTACCAAAATTAAACATGCTTCTCTTTAAATTAATCCTTTTCATAAGATGGTCTTAAAATTGGCCTCAGCTTTTTCAAGTCAGTAGCTGACCCAGTTGTAATGAGAGGTATTTGGAGGCCACCTTTCTCCCATCTCAGCATTCCTTCCCCCTTGTCCTTGCTGCTGCCAGGTGCTGTCCAACAGCCCCGGCGCATGCCCTGAGGTCTGCTCCGGAACGGCCATCAGATTCCCTGGTCCTCCTGCCCAAGTGTTCTGGTGGCAAGTGGCGGAGTTTTAATCACTGCCAATTCAGGTTATGGTCAGATGAGCCAGGACATAGGATGCCTGCTGGTTGTTTTGCAGTGATGCATTGTTTATGGGATTAATGCTCCAAATGGCCAAGGGTGTCAGCTGATATTTATTACTTTAAGCTGGCTCAGCTGTTCAGGTTCAACCACTAGTCCGTGGTCACAGGAAGTGCGGGGCCTTTCATGTCATGTATGCCCTGAGATGTGCAAATGTGACTGGGACCTCAGTAAGCCTGTGTCACAGATGCAGGGGAGAGGTGTTTGTTGCAGGATCCTCCTTTGATTTTGTTCGGGGCTTCCAAAGGAACTCTGCACACGCCTGAAGGTCGGAGAGACTCTAGGGAAAGGAAGAGCATTCAGGGGTGGCTCCAAAGGGGGTTGAAAAGGAGGTCATCTCTGGCAGGCCTGGCATCCAGGAGAAATCATGCCACCTGCCAAGTGGCTGTAGGCATTGTGTGGCTTTTACCTCTCTTCCTCTCCAGCCTTCTAAGAGAGGACACTTTCAAGGTCACTGTGCCTTTAAGGGGACCTTCTTCTCCCCAGTCCCTCTGCTTGCTAGCACTTAAGCTACAAGAATCGGGCCAGGCCCTTTTAAACCTGCCTGCAGTGCCATACGAAGAGAAATAAATGCACATTGCCTAATGTGTGTCTAGTAACACACACTGCAGTTGGTTTGTTTTTCCAAAAAGAAATTTAATTTAACCCAAGTGTACACTGCCACACTGTAAACACACCGGGCAGCAGAAGGGCGGCTTATTGAATTTAATGCCCTAGCAAAGGTCAGCTTTTAGAAAAAGCCAAAAATGGCTGGAATCTTTCCTGATAGCTCTTCAATCAGGCCTTGGATCCAGGCAGATGTGTTTATTTTTTCAGAGGGAGTTCCTGAGGACCCATCTCAAGTTCAGACACTGGGCACGTCCCCTCCCATCTCCCTCCTGTGCCTTCAGAGGCTTCCCTCCCCCTCCCCAGGAGGTCACTATCCCAGGTCACGCAGGTGGGCCCCTGCCGCAAGGAAACTCCCTGCAGCTAGTGGCTGGGGAGGGAGGAGCCCAGCCCCCACTCCCGCCTCTCCTGGGCTTGAGTGTGAGGTGCCTTTCTTATAACTAACACTGCCTTTCTCTGCCCATTTCCCTCCAAGGATGGCATGAACTGGGTTTGCAAAAATGTCATCGCAAAGAAGAAATAAAATCTGGACGAATGGAAACGCAGGAGCTTCGGGAGCTGAATTCTGTCCTGAAAAACACTAATTTGCTTCTTTCTGACCAAATGTTTTTCCATCTGTGTACAGCCACAGCTGTTTGAAGAGGGAACAACACAGTTTAAAAAGAATCCCCATTCCAGCAGTAGATTTAACTGATCTCTGAGGTTCGGTATCATTTTTCAAATAAAGGAATTATATTATTTCCTCTGCATAATTGAAATAGTATTAAATGTCTCAAAGCACATGATTAGAAAATGAGATCTTTTAAATGAGCAAGAGATTGCATTGCAGTTCAGACAATTCCAGTGGGCTTTTTTTCTCTCTCTCTCATAAAAGAGAAAGAAAAGAAAAAGAGGAAGAAGCAGCTTATGCTGCGTTCACTAATTTACTGCCCTGTCCCTGACATTCTCCCCGTGGTTTTGAAAGCCCAGACAGTGTTTGCTGGTGCTGGGCAGTGATTTTTACCATCAACTGAGCCAGGGCTGCATTCTGTCCGCAGGGAGGCCGCTGGGGGGAAGGGAAGGAAGAGCAGATGATTAAACCATCTTGTCATGCAGGTAGGAGACTGTATGTAATCCTCACCCTTTGGAGATGGGGAAAAAACCCTTTCTTGCAAACAAGTCACCACATAAACATACCCCTGCCCCAGCCCCCCAGCCAGCCACACAGGGAAGCAAATTCTTAACGACTTTTGACTGTAATGACATCTGGAATGTAAGAAGAGGTGGGAGGTTTAATTCCAGAAAAATTACAAGGTCCTTAGAAAGCCCTCACACTGAGGGCTCGGGCTAGCGCGAACAGGCTTTCTCCAGTTCAGTGGAGCAGGGAGCAAGCAGCCAACTCTGAGATTAGCTGGCTTCTCCGTGGCGGTCCTATAGAAGAGATTTCTAAAGCCCAAAGAAGTCTGTGTTTAAATGATCACAATGGGCGGCTGCTATCAGATTTTTAAAATAAATGCAGCCGGACCATGAACCTGCTGCACTGAGCAAAGGCAGGGAGATTGATTCTGAGAGATCAATTTTTACAGTGCTGGCAACTTGGCGGTGTGGGCCGCTCATGGGCAGAGGGGTTTTGCTGCTGGGAAGAGCATGTGTGATCGTGGGGGCCATTCCCAGGGAAGCCAGAGTCACCCGGCTGCCCGTCTCCGCGGCCTCTTTCCAGCAAAATGTGTCCTCTGTTGGTTGATCAGACAGGACTGGCAGGAGACTTCTCCTGCCCCGTGTTGCCCTGAGTCTCAAGAACTCCCCAGCTTCAAACATGAAAGCCCGCCAGAGCATCAGCCAGCTCCTGAATTGAACTCTGTTCTGGTGCCTGAGCTGAGGGGTTTTCAGAGAATGAATAAGAGACTGTCTCTGGGCTGGCTGGTGGGCCTCAGGAGGCAAGCAGCCTTCTCACCCGGGGAGGTAGCTCTTCCCAAACCCACCAAGGCGTGTGAGCAGACCAGAGGGGCCCCTCCAGCCCTTCTGCACCCAGCTTTTCTGGATGGAGTTGTGCAGGTGAGGCTGACACATGTCCAGCCTCAAAGGCGTTCTGGGGTGAAAGTCACCAATGCAGACACGAAAAGGTGCCCCAGGGTTGCTGTGGACAGACATGTAAGGACTTGTAAAACAAAAGAAGGTGAGGTTTTTAAAAAACTGCTGAGCTAGCTGCTCCCTGCTACCTCCTGGCTTCTCTGTCTTACCCAAGCGCCTCTCTCACGTTGAACAGAGGCAAACAGAATTATAGTCAACCGAAACTCCACCCTGTCAGGCTCCGAATGTGGCTCAAGCACTTGAAGATGGATTTCCCTCCAAATGGTGCCCGGGACGGAGCAGGGGGGCGAGAGGCCTGCTCTGCGATGCGTTATTTTGGAACAATGTGATATGGAACTTCGATTCTGGCAGTGCATGGTCAGTCTGTGAAATACTTTTGTCCTTTCACCACCAACTTAGGGAACTAAGAGTCCTTAGTTTGGAAAATCCTTCCCAGGCCTTGACCAGCAGGCAGGAGCCTCTCGCCCCCTCTGGTAACAGCCTCTGTGAATTTCAGACTTGCTTTTCAGCTAAAGGCACAGTGACATGGTGGATGTCACAAGCTTTCATCTTCCCTTGGAGCCCTGCTGAACCCCCCAGGGGGCTCATGGGGTAGATGAGAGAAGCCTGGAAAATGCAGACTTTGAAAGCTCCCATTTGTAAAAACAAAATGCTTCTAAAGTCCCCTTTCCTCTCCCCTGTCACACCCCCACCCCCTGTGGCCAGGACCAGAAGACAGAATTGGAAGGTAGAAATGGGATACCTGGTTTCCCACCCTCCCACCCCCAGCCAGTCCGGGTGGGACTGCTCTGTGCATCGGAAGATGGAGGGGGGGCGCGGCTGGGGGCTGCAGGGCAGTTGAGGCCGGGACAGGGCCCTGGGCTGTGCACTCAAACCAGTTTTGAGAAAAACTCCCTCCCTCCCCTCCTCTCGACCTTCTCTGTGCGGCTCCTTCTGGCTGGATCCCCGGCCCAGCGCAGCACACCCTTTCCCCTTCATTCTCCCTTGGTTACTATGGAAACAAGGGTGTCATCGATGTGGGCTGAGCTGGGGAACATGTCGGTGCACAGCTGAAAGTCAGCGATCCTGCCGGTGGGTAGAAATGTGCCGGGGTGAAAGAAGTCCACGCTCCCGTAACTGCTGGAAGGACACAGTCCTGCCCCCTCCTGTCCTCTCTCCACTTCTCTCTCCCCTGGCTTTTGACAAATTTCTTTATTCCCCTCTGGACTAAAGTGGTGGCTATTTTTGTGCCATTCCGTGCCCCACCCTCACTGTCAGTGGCTGCTTATCCGGGCCTGGCCTGGAGGGTTGACACCGTGTCACCCTCTCCAGGACTTGTCCCTTGATTCCCGTCAGAGTTTGCTTTGATTTCTCCTTCCTTCTCAGGGGCCAGTTCTTACTTCCTTTTATTTTTAGCTCTGCACTCCGTGTGGTTTCAGGGTTCAGTCTGATCCATCGAAAGTTCTTTTTTTTCCCTAGTCCCTTTTGAAAACGATAATCAAAGAAATGGACGTGGTATTTGGTCATGTGGAAAATCCAATGTATAATTTAGATGTCTGTCAAAAATCCGACAAATAAAATTTAGCTGAAATGAAGGCAGCCTGGAATGTGTTGCGTTCTTTGCTGAAGCTCAGAGAGGCCCCAAAATCTGTTTGTTATTTCAGAGGTTAGCATTCCTCAAGGTGCTTTTTTCTTCAGAAGGATATAATACTAACCCCACCAATAACAAAAGTAAAAAGAGCCTTTTCGTAAGCTCCACCTCCACACCAGACACTTCACACACATCATGGGCAGTGTCGGTCCTACCTCACAGTTGGGGAAATGGAGGCCCTGGCCTGGGCTGAGGGTTCGCCCAAGATCACACAGCCGGCCATCAGTGCAGGAGGGGCCTGGAGCCGGGGTCTGAATGGGACAGCCAGCTGCCACCTCTGGAGGAGGAAGACAGTGACAGCCCATCTCCCAGTGGTCTGAGCCACTAGTCTTCCGAGCCCACACCGCAGGTGTCCAATGACCAGCACGAGTCCCCTGCAGTTTTCCATTCCAGGTGTTGGGAGCCCGTGCTCCTCAGAGCGGCACCCCCGTTTGTGTAGCACCCTTTGCACAGACAGGGAGAAAGGGAGAAGAGGACATCAGGAAAGTTAGGGCTGACGAGGATATGCGCAAATACTGATTACCTGATACTGGGTCTTCCTTTTAGAGAGGGTTCAGAGAGGGCGATACACTTGCCCAAAGTCACACAGTAGGTGGCAGAATGGGCACCCGTCCGAGGTTCTGCCCCCTGGAGAAGAGGAGCTTACCCTCCTCTTTGGCAGCCTCACTTCCTCAGTCTTGAGATGCTCCAGCACAGCTGGCCCCGAGGGCCCACCCTCAAAGGTAAGCTGTTGGCAAAACAGAGGGGAGCTCGAGGCAGGAGGAGAGAGGAGGTCTAGTGTTGCCAGATAAAAGGCGGGATACTCAGTGAAACTTAATTTCACATAAACAAGGAATCATTTTAATATAAGTATATCCCACGCAATATTTGGGACATAGTTGTAATACTTTTAAAAAAGTCATTTTTATCTGAAATTCAACTTTAACTGGCTGTCTCCGTTTTTTGTTTCTATCGATTTGCTGCATCTGGCATCTCCGCCCAGAATGCCCGGCTCTGGTACAATTTGAAAGCGTGTTCTCTGGAGTCGGGGAGACTTGGGGCTCAATCCTTGCTCGTCTATAAATCAGCTCCACCACCGTGACCATGTCGGCTACTGTCTTGGAGTGTTACCTTCTCATCTGTGGAACGGGACTAAAGTGGCAGGGAGACGGAAAAGCAGTATCATGTGAATAGGACACCTAGACCTAGGGCAACGGCTAGCCTGCAGTGGGGACAGTCTGCCTCCGTTTCTTATCTGTAAAACGTGGTGGTGATACCTTAGGCATTACCCAGAGGATTCCATAGTTATGGGTGCCCAGTGCACAGTAGGTGCTTAGTCATCAGTAACTGTTACAGCTGGAACGAATTCTGGAGTCCAGGCCTTCCTGGACCCCCGAGTCCTCTGCCCTGCCACCTCCCTTTCACTTGGCTCTAACTTTCCAGGCAACCCACAAGCAAGTGGCAGCAGCCTTCCTGGAGGTGCTGGCAGCCCCCTCCTCTCCAGGGCTCCCTGGGTCACCCCAGCCACACCTCCTGCAATTAGATTTGTAAGTGGGAACACGCTCTTGTCAGAGGCTTCTGATTGGCTCCAGGCGAAAACACAGTTTAGCAGCTCAGTCAAGCTGCATTTTAGGGCCTCTGTCTCTCTCTCCCCCCTTTCCCCCCTTAATTGCAATCTGTTCAGTAATTTCCTTTTCCAACACTGCAGAACACAGAGAAGCTTCAGCACCAGGAGCTGGGCGGGGAGGAGGGAAAGAGAGCTCCGACTCCCCGCGGTGACTCTGCTGCTCCAGCGCTGTGTCAGGCCGTGTGTGTGTCGCGTGCATGTGTCCAGAACCCACCGCACACATGGGCACTGCAGATGCGGCCAGCCCCCCAGGGCACACTGTTAAGGGGGCACCCCTCGTGGCAGGTGCTTCACAGGTATCATCGGACCCTTGCAGCACTGTTGACTGTAGGTATTTTTGCGCACTGTCTGGAGACAGGGCTCACAGAATTTGACTCACTTGCTCAAGATCACACAGGAAGAACGAGGCAGAGCGAGGATTTGAACCCAGGCCCACCTGAATGCTGGGTCCCAGCTTCATACAATGGTACCTTTTTCCCTTTAAGCTTCTAAGCCCAGAAAAGGAGCTAAGGAATCTTCCTGCACAAAGGAACACGGAGAGGTTTCTGTTCCCAGAGTGAATAGCAGTGTCCCAGGGACAAAAAGCCTTTGCTAAAGAAATGAAATATTAATGACAGAATTGCAGCGAGCAAGCTGAGTGGAGAAGGGGCAGGATTTATAGGAGAACTTGCGAGGATACCTGAAGCTGAAAGCTAGAAGGCTGGGGGCAGGACTGCCACGGAGCTAAGAAAACTGCTACTCCTGTGAGTCATTTGCTGGTTTGATCCTTTGATTGGCTGGCCCTGCAAGACAGCCCTTCCTTTCCCTATTTCCCAGTTGAGGAAACCAAGGATCTCAAAGGTTAAGTCACTTGCCTGGAATTACGCAGCTAGGCAATGGCGTGGCTGGGATTCCTGCCCCCCGAACGCCCATTTTCCTCCAGGGTGCCATCTTAACTAAACAGCGGGCCAGGAGGGGAGGCGGGCAGGTGGGAGGCCTACCCTCTCTGTGCCACCCCCTCTTCAGGATCCACAACACCCTCCCCCAGAGTCCCAGAGGTGACTGCTGCTCTGAAGGCCACCAGCAGAGGGGGCAGAAGGTCCGGGCCCCACCCAGACAACAAAGGAAAGAGGCTGGATGGCTGTTGCTCTTTGGGTCCAGGCCTGGTACTGGCAGCCCCATCTGGCCGGCCTCAGAGCCCTCAGAGGCCCTGGAGGGGAAAGAGAAAGGGCCACTGCAGAAAGACGCGTGAGGCCACTGTCCTCCCAGTCTTTCTTTGCCTTGTTAATGGAATCTGTGTTTCTGAGACTACATGGGCCTGTCACCTGGGCCACCGCTGACCCATATGGGAGAGGATGCCCCACACCAGGGTGCCAGGCTTGGCATGAGCTGAGGACCCTTCAGCGGTGTGCACTTGTGTTGTGTAGGGCAAAAGCTGCACAGCCATACTTGGTGGCCCTGACTGTTACCCCAACTGGACCCCCATCCTGGGCCAGGCACTCAACATTCGTCACCCCAACACAATCCGCACTCCCACCTGGATGACCTGCTCTGGGGAGCTGGAGCCTGGCAGTCGCTGCCAGAGGGTCAGAATCCCATAAGGTCATGCTGCCATGCCACCTCCACGCCCCTGGACTCTGTCTGGGGGCACAGATAGGATCTAAGGCTTTCAAGACTGAACGGGCCTCCCTGAAGCCACCAGATGATAGGACCGAAGCATTTTTCCTGTCTGGATGCCGCAGACGGCTTTTGCAAAGAAGGGGATAAGGAGCTTTGGCTTGTAAGCAAACCATCTTGGGGCCAGGGGATGCAATCTAGCCCAACTCTCCCTTCAACTCCCGCAGCTCCCACAGGGATTCAGCCAACTCTGTAGACCCCTTTCCCACGCCGAGCCCCCCAAATCTGTCAGAGCAGTGAGTTGGAAGGAAGAAAAAGAGGGAGGGAGGGGTTGAGGGGCTGGGATGCTGATCCAGGCAGGGGTGGGGGGAGGTGTCTGCACAGCTGCAGGCAGCCCCCTACCCCCCTGTCTGTGAATGGGCACATCACCCCCTCCCGCCCGCCTGCCACGGCTCCTGAAACAGTTGGTCCTAATGAACGCAAAGCAGGCAGGGCAGCTGTGTGCATTATCCATATGTATGGGGAGGTGTATATTTATCCTCACGTCCCACCGCACCCTGCAGCTGCTGCCATCCCCTATGCCAGGAGGGTGAGTGGGCACGAGCGCCCAGGCTGCTCCCAGCCATGGGCCTCCTCTCCTTCCAGCCCTCCCTCTCCAGCCCACGCCCACAGCCTTCACTTGACCCATTTAGGAGGCAGAAGTTGTGTGTGTGTTTGAAAGAGAAAGAGAGAGTGCACACTTCATTTCCCCAGTTGGTGCTTTTGATTTCCTCTGAAGCATCTTGATTGCGGACGTACAATGGCATCTTGCTGCCAGTGCTCCCTCAGCAGCTTCTGGCTCTGAGCCGCCTCCTCCCCAGAGCTGGAGTTTTCTGCTGACTCCGGGGGCCCACGGCTGACTGGCAGGGAAGGAGAACTGATCTGGGTTCCCATGCCTTGGCCTGGGCAGCAGGACCTGCCACAGTCCCTCCTGGTCCTTGAGTAGGAGCCCGCCTGCCCCCTGCACCCCTACCTCCCCCCTCACTTGGACCTGCTGCTGCCACCTAGCTGGCCACCTTGTCCCTCCTCTCTGCCCTTGCCTAGCTGCACACCCCCTTTGTTCTGAATGCAGTTCTTCCACTCAGATGCCTTCAGAGGCCCTGCTGCTATTGGACACTCAAGGCCAAACTGTTTATCCCGTCATTCAAGGCCCCCTGATCTGACCCCAAACCTTTTTTATAGACCTGTCAATCATGGACTCTCATGCATACCCTGAGCTTCAGGAGAGTTATCCTCACTGCTCCCCAACCTCCCCCCACAATTCTATTTCCCCACCTGTGCTCATAACCACCTCCTCCCTGGGGTGCCTCCCTCTTCTTTTGTGTTTTTCTCACCCCTTTGTCACGCTGTGATTCAAGTCCTGTCTCCCCGGGAAGACGGCCTGATGCCCTCTAGCTCACTATGAAACGCCCAGAGCCCTGGCAGCCTAGGCATTTGGCATTCATTCATTCCTTGGTCATTCATTCATTCACTCATTCATTCATCAAATATCTCTTGAGAAGAGGCAAAGCACTTAACCATGTTTTGTGTCCTGGTCCAGTTCCCTCAAGCCTTCCTGCCCTCATCACTCACTGCCTGCCCCTCACTCACCTTTTCCAGCCACACTCACCCTCTTGCTGTTCCTGAAACAAGCATCATCTGCCTTGGGCCACACTTGTACCCTCTTCCTGGAACGCTCTTGCTCCAGAGAGCCTCGTCTTGCCTCCGCACATTCTGAAGTCTCTTGCTCAATCCCACCTTCCGTGACCACCTCCCTGTATAAAAACTGCCACACCCCTCTCTCCTACAGACATGCCCTACCCCCTCGCCTTGCTTTATGTTCCTGCACAGGACTTATCACCAATTCACTTTTACTGATTTATTGTTTGTCATCTGTCTCTTCCTCATTAAATTATCAGCTCTAAGAGGGCAGAGAGTTTGTCTGTTTCATTCACCAAAGTATCCCCAACTTTGGAACAGTGCCTGGAATTAGAAGACCTCAATAATTAAGTGTGGAATGAATGACTGAGCAAACGAATGAAGCAGGCACTGTGCTAGGCTCTGAAAATCAAAGATGTCTAACATGTCACGTCCTGCAGGGAAACACAGGCTAGTTGGACACGTAAGCTGTACATCACGTAACCAATTAGTTAAAATACCAAGTAAGAGTGTTAAATGCACGGGAGTGCGGTGGCATCAAAGAACACAAACACTGCGATGGCTGTCGGTGCCCGCCAGGGAGCCGTGCCAGCCCCAGACCTGGAACTTCATCGCCGTCTCACTACTCCTCACTCTGGGGAGGGTGGACCGGGCGCACAGGGGAGGCGAGACTCTGAGTCTGGCTAGACAATTGGGCAGAGGGGCCAGAAGAGCTGCTGGGGCCTGGAACCACGTGGGCAGCCAGAGGACTGACACTAAGCATAAGGTTTTGATAGGTGGAGCCTGGGGAGCTGCAGCTGGTGAGAATGGCATTTGGAGAGTCCCTGTCTGTTAGGCCTTGAGCTGCCCATTTGCATCCATGCTCCCTCCCCACTCGGTGCCCTGCAATATGGAGAGTGTCTGATGACAACACCCAGTTCACAACCAGGCAGCCAGGACACCATATGTCAAATGACTCACTGCCATTTTTTTCCAGGTAGACCAGAAGTCCACACTACCCTTAACACACAGTTCTTGGAATTCTGCTCCTTCATTTAACTTCTGCAGTTTTGAGGTGTTGCCTGTGCCACTACGAAGCCCTCATCCTACAAGCTGTTGAAAATTATACCACACACCACCTCCCAAGTCACCTTCTCCTTGCCTGAATGTAAATAATGAAAAGTAACTTGTAGACTGAGTAGATGGATTCTCTTTCAAGAAATATCCAATTATTAAAGATCTAGTGCAAGGAGTAATAAATATCCCAGCTTGCTGCAGTTGAGAGGAATTGGCCACAAAGCAGCTTAAAAACACTAGTTGCCTGTGGAGGAAGCATTCAGGCTCCCGGTGCAGAACTCGGGGTTAAGTCCATGGCCAAGCCCCTGCATCATAAATGTCAGGGACAGGGGATTTTAGGGAAGAAGCCCTGGGCTGGGAGTATGAAGGCTTCCCTTGCTCGGGGGTATGATTCCCATACACTAGGGAGAATATGGTAAGGCCAAAGTTCTACCCACAAAGTTTCTATTGTTACTATCACTGCAGAAGGAGCACCTTGAGACCCTGGCTGGTGTGGCTCAGTGGATTGAGCACCAACCAGCCTGTGAACGAGAAAGTTGCAGGTTCAATTCTCAGTCAGGGCACATGCCTGGTTTGTGGGCCAGGTCCCCAGTTGGGAGCATGTGAGAGGCAACCAATAGATGTTTCTCTCTCTCCTTCTCCCTCCATTCCCTCTCTCTAAAAGTAAATAAATAAAATGTTTTTAAAAATCGTTAAAATGGTAAATTTTTAAAAAAGAAAGAAAGAGCATCTTGCGGTTGTAATTTCTCAGTCACTGGAGGAATTAAAGCAGAGGGTAAATACATCCTCCCCTGGAAGGGAGGGAAGCCTTTGGGTGCAGGTGGGAAGAGTGGAGTGTTGGGAGAAAGAGAAGCTGAAAGAAGAAACTGTTCCCAAGGCCAGCCCCCTGCCGGTCTGGGTCTCTAACCTCTCCCCAGGAGCCTCCCACCCCGAGCTGCCTCTGCGCGGCGCTCTGGTGTGTTTCCCGTTCCCCTCAGACTCCAGCGAAGTCTCTGGGATCTCAGCCCTGACTCTCGGGTCCTTGCCTCGGCGCTTCGGCACAGAGTAGAGAAGGGGCAATCTAGCAGCGCCCTCAGTGCCACTCCTTGCCCCTTTAACTCACAGAAACAGGACTTAGAGGGTTCTAGAACCATTACCAGGATCCCAGGTTCTAGAGACCACTGTTTCTAAGCACCTCCAAGTAAGTTTTCCAAAATCATACATGGAGACCCTCACTTGAGAAGCGAGGCTAAAATGGGGTGGGGTCTGTCCATGGCTACCCAGGAATCATCTTCCGCTTCTCTTTACCCCGCAGCCCAGGACGAGTAACACCCCCCTCCCTTTCTCCGTAGGCCTGGAGCTGGGTTGAAGAAGAAGGTGACCTAGACGCCCCCCACGCCCGGGGGAATTTACCAGTTGAAGAGGTGGAGTAGGGAATCCCCCAGGGAGCTAGGTGTGGTCCTGAAAGTGTTCAGTGTTTCTTCCCCACCCTCAGATGGGAGAAAATGAAGGTGTCTGAGGAAAGGGCATGGTGACAACGAAGGGAGTGGAGTGGGTGGGTGTGAACCCAGAAGTGAGCTTAGGACGTGGGGTCTCGGCTTAGAGAGAGGGGCCTGGAGCGCTGACTCAGCAGACTCACTGCTCCGGGTGTTGCCCGCTGCCCGCCCGCCGCCGCCGCCGCCGCAGCCCCCAGGGTGCCCTTTGAAGCTGGGAGGGGGCTTTGATCTGGGATCTGCCCTGCTTTCAGCTGTCCCGGCCAGATGCGCTGGGAAAAGGGCAGAGGAGCCGACCAGCGCCCCGGCCTTGCCGTCCTCCGGTCCCCTGCACCCCCTCCTGGGCACGGAGACTGTTTCCGGCTGTTGCTTGGGGCACCTGAGTGCCCCCCCCACCTTGCAGCTGTTCCCCAGCTGTCCAGCCCCACCCCAAAGACAGCTGGGAGAGAGGCTGGGGGCGGGGAGCGGGGCGCAGCTGCTCGGCTCCGGGCTGGGACGGGGGAGGGCAGCGACTTGAAAGAGCCGGGCCGACGGGGGTGGCGGGCTCAGGAAACCCCCCGGTGGTCGCCTCCCCGCCCGTCCCCACACATCTGGGCCACAGGAACCGCCGCCCTTTCCCCCCACCCTCTCCACCCCGTCGGTGGGGTGGGGTAGACACAGTCCCAACACCCAGCCCTTCCCGGAAAGGGGAGGAGTGAGCGCCTCTCCGGGGAAGGCGGGAGCGCACCGCTGGGGTGTGAAAGCCGGTATCTCCAAGTCGTTAGCGGAGTGAGGCCCAGGGTGTGCCTGTGGGCGCAAGAGGCGCCTGCGCGTGCACATCATCGCAGGGTGTGGAAGGCCCCCCACAACACACCTACACCTTCTCCAGGGGTCCCTGAGCTCTCCAGTGTCCTGAGAGAGCTCCAGCTCTTTTGGGGCCTCCTCTACCCCCGACCCTTCTGGGAGGTGGGTGACAGCTGCTCCTACAAAGCCAGGGACAGCTGGGTAGCTGAGGACAGCTGGATGGGGTTAGCGTCTTCCTGCCTCCCTGGCTGCCCAGGCACCCCCAGGCCGGACTCCAGGCAGCTGGCCGCTCTGCCTACAGCCTGAGTGTGTAATTGTCTAGCGTAGGCTTTCAGAGCTGGGGGCAGGGCGGGGGCGTGGGTGGTCCTTCAAGCTCCTCCCACCACCACCTGAGTCTCCTTCCATACCCCAATCTGATTGATGTACCTAGAGAAAGACCTCCCCCATCAGCTAAAACAAAACTAGGCCAAGTCAGAAAGAAATTGGGCAGCTTTCTGTCTTGGCTCCCAACTCTTGGCACAGAAGGATGTCCCAGGGTTCCTGACTAGAGAAAGGGACAGTGGAACAGGAGCGGGTGTGAGCGGAGTTAAATCTCTGTCCACCAGCACCTGCCCCCAGGAACCCTTCCACCCTGGTTTGGAGGGGTACTGTGCCCCAGCCATCTGCCCCTCTCTTCAACCCTGAACAAGTGCAGGGGAAGAGAAGGGGACAGGCCAGCTGTTGTCATTCTGTTCCTGGGTCTGACTCTCTGCCGAATTAGGAAAGGAGGAGCCATGGAACAAGGGTCCACCCACCCATCTTTTTCTAATCCCACAGGACAGGAGGACAGAAGTACTTAGCAGAATCAAAACTCTGGTTTGGCCAGCCCAAGTTCTCCAATTTGGGTCCTTATTTGTCTAAGAGGGGTGACTAGGGGTCGGTGAGACTTGGACCGCTGGCACTGTACTTATGACTTGCTCTAGGCTTCCTGAGGTGGGTCTCTCAGGCCCTGATTCTGCTCCAGAAGCTACTATATGGAAAGGTACTGGCTATATACAACATAAGCAGATCTATGTAGTTAAGCAACAAACCAAGAGATGTTTTTAAAGAGGTCAGCTCCCCTGCAAAGGAGAAGGGCTTCTGGTGTGTCCCATCTCCACCTTCCGTCTTGGGGGTCTCCGTGATAAGCAGGACCCTGGACAGACCCTCATGGCTGACTTCTGAAACCCCAGGATGTCAGAATCACTGGAGAGTTAAAAGTGCAAATTCCTGGGCTCTCAGTGATTCCCACAAAGTGAGGCTCCAGGAATTGGCCCTTTGGATTAGTAAATTCCCAAGACATGCTAGACTCTGAGCTCTGCCAAAGGGGATAAAGGTAGGATGTACTTTCACTTTGCAACCCTGTTTCCATGCCTCCCAGAGCCAAAGATTTCCCTGCCTGATCTCCCATGCTAAGGGGCCAGAGCCCAAGTCACCAAAGGAAGCATGGAGCTGTGACCCCACCCTCCCAATGGGGGGGCAAGGCCCAGTTAGACCAAATTCCAAGACAGGGCAGGGTCTTGCTTTACTTTTACACAGTGCACGTGCTCAATAAATACTTGTGGACTAAAGGAAGTACTCTTCGACTTATATTTCTTCCTTTGTTAGACCTACCTAAGAGCATGTTAACAGAACCTCAGAGATGCCAGGACCCACGAAGCACAGGGCTAGGCCTGGGAGACCTCGGCAAATATTTCCCAAATGGACCCAAGGCCAAGAGTAGATATAGTTAATGCCTTATAGGTTGACATTTACAGGTTCAGAACAGGCTAGACCCAGGAGAGAATCAGGCAAGGCGGCCAGGGGCCTCCATTCCTGGAGGGCCCCTCCCCACATGAATGCCTCAAGAGCCCCCGGCTAAGGGAGTTGGGGGTAAGAGGCGAGGCAGGGAGTGGGACTGCGCCATTATGTTTATTAGAAGGTCGGATTTCCGTGTGTGCTCTAGACAGATTACAGAATAAATACCTGCGCCTTGAGAACAGAAGTCCACAATTCATACAAAGTGCTCACTACAGGAAGTTGCTGTGTCAAAATCCAGGCAAGGACCCAACTTGGGGCAGCCCCTCCTCCCCTACTGACCTCAACAAGGGCTGTGCTATTTTTTATGTAATTATTTCTTTTATTTCTTTATTATTATTAATATTATTTGCTTTTGCTGTGGTCACTATCGTTGGCAAAGTTCCTTTTTCCCTTTCCTGGACACGGGGTTCCTGCCTGTAAGATTCCACTCTGAGGCTGAAGGCGCCAAAAGCTGCGTGAGAAGTGGCCTTTGAACTCCGTCTGGGAGGATGGTGAGAAGAAGGAAGCAGGAGAAATCATTCTTTGTTTTAAAAAAAAAATTAAAAAACAAAAGCCCCACAATCTACAGGTCATTCCTTACTCAGTCAGTGATCACACTGCCCAAAGAAAAACAGGAGCAGAGGCAGGCCAGTGGGCACTGGCCCTTCCTTCTAGGGCTGGGTGAGGAGGGTGTGCCCCCACACCCCAAGGCTGTAGGGAACCTGTGGCTCCTCCTAGCCTTAGAGGTGGGAAGAAGAAGTGGAAGGAAAAAGGAGAGACAGAGAGAGAGCTCAGCGCCTTGAGGTACGCGCTTTCCCAACTCCAGGGCCACCTGCGGCCCCAGCCCAGGCCAGCTCCCATGTCACCTCCGCGTCCAGGAGATTCATAATTAAAAAAAAAAAAAAAAAAATCAAAAACAAAGCCCAAACAAAACAAAATCCAAAAGGACAAGACTTGGGGGAATGAAGGAGGAAGGGAGGGTGGACAGGAAGGTAGAAGGGCAGGTCTCTGGATGCATAATTCCCGAGCCACTGGGGGCTGGGGGGGAAGATTCCCCAGCGCCCCACCGCCTGCGTGGCGTTAGCTCGTCACGTAGTGTTTGGTGGACGGCTGCCCATACACCCTGTAGAAATCCTGGTGGCCAGGCTGCTGGGAGGCGTCGAGCCAGTCTCTGACCGCCAGGCCAGGAAGGGACTGGGGGACGGAGGGTGCGGGTGGGAGCGGGTGTGAGTACTCCTGCGAGGGCACTGTCCAGGGGAAATGGCCGGAGCGGGGGTAGGGCTGGTGGCCGCCATGGTTGGCCACGGAAGAACAGTAACAGTTGTCCACAGAACAGACGAGAATCTTGCGGCCACCATACTGGGGGAGCATGGGCTGCTGGGCAGCGGAGCCATTGGGATACTGTGATGGGGGAAACACAGGGCTTGAGTGCACTGGCTGGGCACCAGCGGGCAGGGCCACCAAGTGCTGCGTGGAGCTGCAGGGCCCCAGGGGCTGCCCTGACTGGCCCTCGCTGCTGGCTGTGCCCGCTGCCCCATACTGGCTGCCCACAGGGCCCGACGACGTCTCTAGGAAACTGGCCTCAGGGAAGGCCATTGAGTGCTTGCGCTTCTCCGCCCCAGAGCTGCTCACGCCACAAGGGTACAGGGGGACGCTTTGCAGGAAGGGCACCGGTGTGCTGAAGGGGCCTGTGGAGAGTTTGGGACAAAAGCCATTGAAATTCACATCCGAAACAACCCAGGCCTCCTCTCCCCCAGGGACCTTTCTCATCTACAAGACCACGCGCACTGCGTCACGCAGCATTTTGGTTGCTGTCACTGTTCCACTAGCGGTAGTTACTATTATTATTCCTGTCTTACAGCTAAAGGAACTGAGGCTCAGGGAGGAACAGGCTTGCCCAAAGTCCCACAGCTGGAAGTAGCCAAGGGAGGACATGAAGAAAAGTCTACCTGACTAGGCCACGCTGCCTCTCACGGGGAAGACTCTGGTTATACCCCTGCCCAAAGGGCTCTCCCCCTTCCACTGAGGGCCCCACCCTCACCTTCTAGCATCTTCCGAAGCTGCTTCTCCTTCTTGGCCACCTCATTCAGGAAGAGCTTGGAGTTCAGGTGGCCGATCTTAGGGGGAGAAAGGCTGCTGCCTGTGCAGGTCTGGGTCCTGGGGGCAGTGGACGGGGCATCTGCTGTGAGGAGGTATCACCGGTGAGCCCGCCCTACCACCCCCCTGTGGGCCTGGCCCTCCCTGCCCTCCCTAGGATGTGTTCCCCTGAGGGCCAGTGACCATCTGCTCACCTGTCCATTAGGATTTTCACAGACTTGGTATTCTAGGGAGAGAGAGAAGGTTTAATCAGTGGAAGAGGCAGCACAGGAGAAGGGAAGACAAAAGCTGCCCCGCTTCCCTCTCCCCAGGCAGGGCTGACCTTCTGATTCTGGCTGTAGTGTGGCCAGGGCGGGTGGGGGAGGTTTTGGTGGAGGTGTCTTCATTTTTAGAAGAATAGCTGACGTTTATTGAGCACTTACTATGTGACAGAATACTGCAAGTGCTTTTTATACATCCATCATTTTCTCCACACAACTAACCTAGAAAGAAGGTTCTGCAGGCACTCAATCCTCTATTCAAAATCTTTGGGGCCAGCTGTGTTTCAGAATGTGGAATTATCTGGATTTCAGAAGGGAAATATGGTGCCTGTAGCATGTATTACATATCACTCCCAGTCGGCACCATAATCCAATACACAATGTTTCTGTAGCAAAATGTTTGAATATTTGTACCAAGCAAGATAAATAAAGACCATAAATTGCCAACACCAAGTCAATTTTTGCTGTTGAATGAGTTGCCAGACTTTTTTTCTTTGCGTGCAGACATTTTTAAAATTTGGATAGAGAATAAGTAGATGTGTATTATAAACCCCATTTTAGATGTGAGGGAACTGAGGCACAGGGAACATAGATAACTTGCCCAAGGTCTCCAAGTTAGAAAAGAACAGGGTTGCTCCAAAGCCCTGTGGGCGCACTGGTCAGGAAAACCAGCTGGGGAGTAGAGAACTGCAGGCTCCAATTTAGGAATGCCGCCGGGGCCCAGCCTACCTTCATGAAGCTGACGTCCTCTGTCTTGTCGAAGAGCAGCTGCAGGGAGCCCAGCAGCTTCTTGGCCTCCTGCATGCGCTCCCCGAGGTGCAGCGCCTGCGCTGCGTTCTCACTGCAGAACTTGGCCTGGGCCTTGTCCAGAACCTCCACCGTCTGCCCCAGGTCCTCATCCAGCAGCTGGTGTAGCTTCTCATACTGCAGCCGCACTTCTTCCTTCAGCTGGCTCACCTTCTCCTGCAGGCACGGGGCAAGGGTGGTTGTCAGGACCTCTGGCTGCCACTTCTGCCTGTCTCACACTCTGGGTGGTAGAGTCTGGGACCCCAAACCCCCAGGCTTCCCAGGGTTCCCAAGGGCAAGGTGTGACCTGCTGGTAGCATAGGACTCTGTGCCAGGTATCCCTGGTATCAGTAGGGCTTGTCCACTAACAGTTCACTGAGTGACTGACTGAGGGGTTCTGGCACAGATGCTAGCCCAAGTAAGGAACTAGCCCCAGGTCCCGCACCCAAGCCGCCCGCACCCCATACCATGAACTTGGGCTTAGCTACCTCTACCAGGCGCTTGTCTGACTCGAGTTTGTACAGCTGGTCCTCAATGTCCTGCTCTCGCTCCTCCAGCCGGTCCTGCTGTTTCATCAGCATCTTCTGCAGGGACAACAGAGACAGGGGCATCAGGAGGGCTGTGGCTCTACCCCTCCCTCACTAAGGGTGGGTGAGTACCAACCTTCCCTCTACAGAACAGACCCATCCTATAGATCTTTTGACCCAGGTGGCCTAAAATTTCTGCTATCCAACCTCTGCTGGCTCTCATGCAATCCCAGAGGCCTGGTTGGTAACAGCTGTCAGGCCAGCCTGTTCTCAGGAACTGAAAGCCTGGAATAGCTTCTCACACACATCTAAACCAGGAGCTTTCTGAGGACAGGGTCAGGCCAGCCTGTTCTAAGCACCCCCAACCCCCACCTCAGATGAATCTAATCATCCCAGTAATGCTATGAGATAAGTACTATTATCCTCATTAGGGAAGAGGAAACCATAGAGGTTAAGTAATTCATCCAAAGTACACAGCTAGTAAGTGGGAGAACTGGGATGCACTCCTCGGTGATCTGGCGGTAGGCTCTGTTCTTACCCAGGTCATGCCTCTCTCTGGGGAGCCCTGTCTTAGAGATGAGTGCCCTAAGATGCAGGGTCCATCACCCTTGTTCTTGATGCCGAGAGCTGGGCCTCAGAAGTCCTTGCTAGCTCCCTCAGCCCCTGAGTTGGAGCCCGGTGGAAAGGAGATACTGGCTGTCCTAAAACCTGAGGCCAGTCTCCTGGAAGGTGCTGGACCAAGCTGCTCATCCCAGCCCTGCCCCTCCCAGCTGCTCCCTCCATTCCGTCACTCCCCCTCAGCAGACACACCCCTTCAAACAGGGTCTTGCCCCTGCTCAAGAACCCTCACTGACTCCCTCCTTCCAAACATTTTAGCACGGTAACGGAGGCTCTTTTAAAACCTGGTAGTGTCCTGTCCCCAACATTCTGTGCATAGTTGCACTCCCTACTCCCTGCTGAGGGTTTTCTGCGGTCCACAGGGCCTCTTCCCTCTCCTTGTCTATCTTTCAAGGCTCAACTTAAGGCCCCACTCCTCTAGGAGACTTTTCATGGCCCCACTCAGAGTCTGTGCAGGCCGTGCAGTGGGGCTGTCGCATCCTGCCCTCTCTATAGCTGGGCTGTCCAGAACGGCAGCCACTAGTCACACGTGACTAACATGCCATTATCCCAGAAAGATCTACGGAATACACTATTCTGTATTTTAGCTCACAAACCATGGTTTGATTGCCCCACAAAACTCAAGGCCTCTTGAAAATAGGGCTTTGTGCCCTGGCCAGGTAGCTCAGTTGGTTAGAGTGTTGTCCTGATACATCAAGGTTGCAGGTTCGATTCCCAGTGAGGGCGCATATAAAAAAAATCAACCAAAGAGTGCATAAATAAGTGGAACAACAAATTGATGTTTCTCTCTCTCTTTCCCTTCCTCTCTTTCTATAGCACACTGGGCCAGACAACTGCCCTATATATACATAACATGTTAACTTGAAAAACCCATGGGTATTACACTTAAAATAAGGTTTGCAAAGCAAATTGCACAGAGCCTAGCTCACAGTGAGTGTCCACTCAACAAGGAATGACTCCTTTTCTTCCTCTGTGTGGGCCTCAGAGTGACCCTCAGGTTTGACCCCATGACTCCCCCTCCCACTCCCACACAGCTGGCTTCCCAAGCTGTCACCAACCCCTTTCTTACTACCCCCCCACCCCCTTTCACATGTGAGGAAGGCCAGTGAAGAGTTCAGTGGCCCCCTTTTGTGTTGGTGGCTAAACCAAAAGCCAGGACCCTGAGGAGCAGAGGAGGTGGGGTGAGGCTCCCAGCTAAGCTGGGGAAGCCTGGGCAGCCTCCCCCAACCACATGACGTTTCAGTGACCCGGGGCAGGACCACAAAGAACCAGCCCCAGGAGACCCCGCCCCGCCCCAGCACCTGACACTTACAGCAGCTCCCACCCCAGCCCAACAGGCACAGGGATCTGTTGGAACCTGAGGGTCAGCACCTGTTCAGAAACGCTGCTGGGTGGGAGGCAGGAATAGAGGTAGGTCATCAGGGATCCTCCTGGCCTGCGAAACCACCTGGGGTTGTGTGAAGAGGGCAGGCAGCACCTCAGTGTTGCCCAGACACACACATACAACTGCACACACACAAGCACACACTGCCTAGCAAATACCTCACGCACACTGTCATACACAATGCACAGGTACCCACTCCCAATCCCCTGCGGGGTGAAGGCTGGACCTCGGGAAGGCCCCAGTCAATTTAGGGAGGCCTGGCAGGAAGGCAAGGTGGCCAGGACACCCTTTCAGGAACGTGATGCCTTTTTACCTGCCCTCTAACAGCTGGCCCTCAGATTTTTGCCTACTGGCTACCTTATACCCACATTTAGGAGGACAGCCCTCCACCCCACAATGCATCTCAGGCTCCAGGCCACTCTTGCCTTTCCAATGCCCTGAATATCTGAAAGCTGAGGTCCCACGTACCCCACCAAATCTGTGTATCGGACGCCCTGCTCAAAACCACCAATATCCGATGAGGGGTGCACCTGGGGTGGAGACCCAGGAAAGAGTGGCCCAGGTGGGTTCCCAGCCATTTCCCTCAGGGGATAGGAACAGAGCTGCTCTATTCCAACCCTCCAGACCAGTGGGGGGGCCCCTGCCCCACACCCTGAAACCCTTTCAGGGGTCCATGGCTGACCCCTCAGGGCAGAGCCAAGGGAAGCACCTCCTGTCCAGTCCTGGGTTGGGGGTGGGGGTGGCTCAGCCCCTTCCCTCTTCTAGGCCTTTCTCAGAGCCTTTCCCGGCAGCACTTCTGCCCTGGGACCCTGCAGCATCTTGCCTTAGCTCCAGCAGTCCCAGGTCCTGGTTCCTGGCTCCCCAGAGCCCTCTGAGGTAGGGGCCCAGTGTGGCTGGGTTTTCCAGTTACCCTCCCCCAGCTCAGAGGCCCTTGGGCTCCTGTTTCTGCCATAGGGGCAGGAGAGGGGGCCCACGCTGGTCAGCTCACCCTTGCAGGTATTACCCTCCCTGGGGCCAGGTGATCTTAATCCTGCCACAGACAACACCTGGGGGAAGCTGGGGGTTGGGAGTACCACTCCCTCCTCAGGCACTAGGAAATTGGGGGGACAGAGGAAAATATCCCCTTGCTGCCCCTTCATTACCCCTCACCTCAGTCACCCCAAATGACTGCATCAGGTTGCTGAGAAGCTGGAAGATAGGGAGCAGAGGAAGCAAGGGCTGGACCCCTCTCCACATCCCAAACCCAAGGGAGTTGCTGAGAGCTGAGGCCCCGTTTCTCACCTGGGAAAAACCCACAGCTGAGACAGGACCAGATTTCCCCCCTTGAGCCAGAGCAAGGGCTCTCATTGCCAGGGGGCAGAGGGGAACTTTATAAACTGCTCCCAGCCCACAGTAAGTCACCTGGACTGTGACACATCTCAGTGTGCAGGAGCAGGGGGAGCAGAGCAAAGCGGGGACCCTTGGTCAGGACTAGATGCCCTTGAGGGACCAGGCCTCCAGCAGGTCCCGCTGGACAGCCCTGGGCCAGATAGGACCTGCTCACACCTGTCCCTGTCCCTTAGGTGTGCTCCTGGGTCTGTGAGGGCAAAAGCATCAAGAAAGCTTGAGGGCACTCCACTGCCATTTCTCCAAGGCCCCAGAACATCCTGCTCCTCATTCCTGTCACCCAATGTTCTAGACTCTGCCTTGAGCTGCTCCCTCTGATGCCCCTCCAACCTGGAGAGGGGCAATCAGTCGTAGGCCCCTTACATTCCTGCCCTGGGAAAGCCTCCTTTCCCTCTAGAGCCTGACTGGCCAGGCCCAGCTGGCATTTTTGGTGCCAGACTGGACTGGGCAGACGGGTGGGGCCATGGGGACTCTAGGCTGTATAAAAGTTAATAAATAATAATAAAACCCACAAGTCAACCTTGTAGAGAAACAAGGTCAGGAGGGAACAGGGCCCCAGGAGCTGGGCCAGAGGCAGGCCTGAGGTTTTCAGACAAGGCCAGGGCTGGGTCCTAAAGGCTGTGGTGGGAGGGTGGGGGGGCAGAAAGAGGGAGTTCAGCGCCTAGACCCCTGCCCAGATGACTCTCAAGCCAGTTCCAGCTCTGGCTACAACCCCTGCTCCAGAGCTACCCTACCCTAACCTCTTCCCCAGCTACCAAACCCACCCCCCACTCTCCCACTCAAGACCTCCTCCCAGAAATGGAGCTTCTCACTCCCTGGGCCACAGCACTCTCCCTTGTCCCAGGGCAGCACTGCCTGCCCTGGATGCCCCTTTCTGTGCCTCAGCTTCTGCCTTGGGCTACCTGGTGAACCCCCAGGTTGGGTCAGCCATAGACCTAGGGAGAAGAGGTGCCAGGGTAGGTGCCAGGGCAAGGAGAGAGGCAGCACCTGGGAGGCGAGCCCTGGCGGACCCTAGAGAGGGTTTCCCAGCTGCAGAGTCAAATTAGCTTTTGCCATGCAGAGAGCAGCGCTCTGGGGCAGCAGAACAAAGAGGCGAGAGAGAAAGCCCCCCTTTGTCTGGGTTTGAATGCCAGGCCAGCCGGGAAGGCAGGCTTTCCCAGAGCCAGAGATGAGGCCAACCAGGCCTGTCTGCTCAGCCCAGGGTCGGGGCCCAAGCCGGGCTCACCTTCTCCCTGTGCCCACCCAGACTGCCCCAATACAGCACTGTGGGATCCACCCAGGTGGCTACCTCCAATACTGCCACAGGCAACGAGCTCACCCTAAGGTGAATCCCATCTTCCCCTTCCCTTCCTAATTCCCACACCACCAGGTGAGAAAAGTCACCCAAGAGTTGCAAGCACCAGCCACAGGCTGAGCAGGCGGTCCCGCCGGCACCGTCACGCTGACAGGCACGCACGCTCAACTTCGCCTCACAGGTGTGCAGCGTGCTTGCTCTCTCACAAACACACACTTGCGACCTTTCTGACCCTACACCACAAATACATAGACAACCACATAATTCAATCAGTCACTCACATTGTACCTTCTTGGATACACACGTGAGATACAAAAAATTCACCACATGTGAGACACAACCAGACAGGCCGACTACACACGCACCTGCAGACTGACATGAATACCGCTCCCCAGGGCTGCAGGAGGCAGGGGATCAATATTCGTGCACGAGGGCGCCCAGCTGCGTCAGCAGTATGCTGGGGTGGAGCTGGGGGTGGGCCTCTGCCTGGGCCCATGGAGGCAGGCCAAACCGATCGCCTTCTGTGCAGGCTCAGGATGGTCAAGGAAGCGGCACCTACGTGACGCTCACATCTCAAAAACACAGCTTCCCTGCCCCAGCTCTCACCCCGCCTCTGGAGTATGTGGGGGACGAAGTAGCCGTGGGCAACCCTCACTCCTACAGCGCACGTGAAACAGACACATGGAGTGGAGACCGGGATCCCCTCCGGGGTCCCATGCGACCCCTCTGGCCAAGGGCAACGTGAGCAGAGGGTAATGTCACCCCAGCAGCTTCGAATCACAAACCGGCCCAAGCAGTGGGATCTCCGCAAAGAACATCTGAACTCTGAACCTCCAAGAATGCAAAGACCATTCCAGCCTTGATCCAGGGTCCTACAAATGACAGGAAGCACCAACTATGGCCTGAAAACACACACACACACCCTGCCAGCCCCTCACACACAAAGTTTGGCCTTATCTTGAGTCATCTTTCCAGGTTGCAGGGGGTCTTGAAAGGGGTGCTCCCAGCTCACAGAAGTCCCATTGCTCAGATGAACCCCTAAACCCAGGGGCTGGAAGAGGATTTGAACACCTGGAGCTGCCAGGCCCGAGCCCACCTAAATGTTCTAATCTTAGGCTCTTAGCCTCCATAGCCCCAGGAGAGAATGTATTTAGTCTAGACACAGCCCAGACAATGGTCTCTGGGGCCCACGCACTGGCCATCCAGGCCTCAGGACAATGTGACCTACACACTGGTTTCCCAAGGGCAGGGTGGGACTATAGACTTCACAGGCCTGACTCTGGGACCCCTTGCTCGTCCCCACCACCCAGTGGGGCCCTGCTTGCCTTCCTTTTGGGCCCCTGCTCCAGGCCACTGGCCCATTCACTCAGGGTTGGGGCCACCAGGGAGAGGTTGATCGGGGTTCTCTACTTCTAGACAGTAGGGCATTTCAGCAGCTGCCCTCTCCCCTCTCCCGGGAGGACAGAAGAGGAAGCACAAGAAGCAGAGCTACATTTCAAGGCATGTGCCGGGCCTCCATGCTTCTGCTCCTATATCCAGGAGAATTCTGTTGCCTTCACCCACAGTACCAGCAGAAATCCTTTGGGACTGATTCCCAAGGGAAAAGAGGCCCAAGGAAAGGTCCTGCCCCCTGGAGGGCCCAGACAAGATGGAGAGTGAAATGGGTTCTTCCATTCAGGTTCCCCAAAGCTCACCTCCCCCACCCGGGTGGGGCCCCCTTCCCCCACATTCAATAAGTTCAACTCATACTGAGTGGTGCTGGGTGATTGAAGGGTTTCCAACTCCAGTATCCTGGGCAGCAGAGAGAATCCTGAGGGCCTGGAGTGGGGGGCCGGGTGAGCTCAGGCTAGGGGGCACAGATGCTAAGCAAACAGAATTGCACATTTGGCCCTGATGCGACCCACTACTTCTGAGCCTGCCCACACCAGGAACAAGAATGAAGACACAAACACACACACACACAGCTGCTGACAAAGTTCAGAGCCTGCTTCCACCCAGTTCCTCCCATGAGCTGCGGATCGGAGACCTGCTGGTGGGAACCCCAGGGTACACTCTGCGTGCGTGTGCCACCCCTCCCTACCCCAACTACACAGCCAGGAGACAGGTGCATTTGAGGGCAAGGCAGACAGTCTCAAAGACTCTAGTAAACACACACACACACACTCCCCCCGAAAGATCCCCTCCTACTAACGAGTTAGGTACCCTTAAGCTTTCTCCCCCACCCAAATCAGACATCCCTAGCACTCAGGCACAGCTAAGAGCCACACTGGGTGGGAGCACACATGCCCTCAGCCGCCCGCCCGTTCTGTTCCTTTCAGTCCTGTCTTAGCCCTTCCCCTCCTCTCTTTCCTCTGCCAATCCCAGGACTGAGAACTGGACAGCCCCCTTTCTCCTGCCTCTGCCTTTTCCCAGCCTCCTCCCCCAAGCCCTTCCATCTTTATTAATAGCAGCAGCTTCCCAATGCTAGGGAAAGTCTGGGCTCTGCCTGCCCTCTGGCTCCTTTGCTTTCCCTAGGCTTCTGCCTTTTCTAACCCTAGTGGGAAAGGAGGGGGAAAAGGTTCCTCTCTCCACCCCCCACCCCAACACTTCCTTTAAGAAACCAGAGGCCTTGTCCTGGCACAAAAACCCAGAGCTAGCCCATTGAATTGGAAACTAATTATACAGCAAATTTTATTTGTTGTCTTTTCCTTCAGCCAGTGGCAGCCCTCCTGCCTTTTGTTAGTTGTCTGTGTACGTTTTTTAATTGCTAAACAGTGACTCATTCAGACTGGTCCCTCCAAAGGAAATAGCCCTCATCTGCAACTGGCCCTTGCTAGCTGCTTCCTCATACCCAAGCTCCTCACTGGCCTCGACTAGCCTCCAGGGGCCCCCACCCAGAAACACTCCCAGTCCTCCCAGAGCCCAACCTCCGCCCCAGGCCCCAAGCTGGGGCTCCAGAAACGGCTCAGACAGTCTCAGGCCAACCCCCTTCCTTCTGGTATGACTCAACTCTAAAAGCCAGGGGACCAGGGAGGGACCTAGGAGGAGCCCCCCTCCACGGAAGGGGACGGAAGTATTGCCTCAGTCCGGCTCCAAAGCCAGGCCCAGAGGCCTGAGGGGGAAGGCGGTTTTGACATTGGCCGCTGCTGCAGGGTGTATACAATGGGAGGGGATGTGGTTCCGTAATCACTCAGCCGGCAGCCCAGGGGAGCCAGCTGCCTGAAACCAGATTGTGAGGCGGCTCAACCTTAAACCCACAGGATTCTTTTTCCGTCTTCCACTTCCCCTCCCCAAATGTGGGAGGGCTGTGATGGAGGGCTGAGCTGGGAGCAAAGGGCTCAGGATGAGGAAGACAAGACACATACTTTAAGGTTTGTTCATGCAGGCGCATGCAACACAGACAGGCACACAGAGGGAGGTGATTCTCACACACGGAGAGTGGGCTATCCGGAATAATCCAAATGGCCGAGACACTGTCCCGTGGTATCGCTGACTGTCCAGGCCTTGTCCACACAGATACCCGGAGTTCTGCTCTCGCCCCCGGAAGCTCCCTTCCACCCCGCAATGTGTTTCCAGTAGGGCTAGAAACTAACATGGCTGCTTTTGTTTACTTCCTCATTGGTATGCCAACATCATGGATCATGTCAGCCACAGCAGCGGCACCAGGACACTCATTACATAAACAGCAGCTGGAGAAGCAAAACCTGGGTCACCGCCTTGGTGACTTCCCTAGGGCCTACAGAAACAAGGCTGGGGGAGGGAGCTGTGCGAAAAACGGAAAAGCAACACCCAAACTCTACCCTTGACAGCCCCACACCTCAGTTCTATAAATAACTCGCAAGATGGGCTCTAGGAGCACAGGTGCAGGAACGTATTAAGTAGCCATAGGGGGGCCCTTCTTCCCAGAACCTTGAGCCCAAACTTTCAGAGTACTAGAGTTTGGAAGGGGGCTTCCGGCCTGATGTCACCAGAGTCAGCCTGTGCAGACGGGAGGTCCCCGGACGGTAGGGAGTGTGTGAGTGTGTGTTAGGGTACTTGCCCGGATCTCATTCCTCCGGATCTCCACGTCGCACACCGAGTGTCCCTGATGCGCACCGCTGTAGTAGCAGCAGTACTGGCACACGGCCACCTGCTCGGCCTCGCAGTGGTAGAGGCGGTAGGCGTTGTGCTGCGGGCAGCTCCAGGCCCGCACGTCGTCCGCCTCCACCAGGAGGTGCCCGCGGGCGGTAGAGGGCTGCTGCAGGTGCGTCTGCACGTGGGACTGGCAGCAGGGCGCCTCACAGCGCAGGCAGACCTTCTGTGCGGGTAGCGGAGGGCCGCGGCGGCAGAACACGCAGTGCAACGCCGTGGGCGGCTTCTCCACGTGCAGGGCGTTGAACTTCTCCACGATGTTGGTGAGCTTCAGATTCTTTTCCAGGCCAGGCTTTTGGTTGTAGGCCTGGTTGCACTCCGGACAGCGCACCAGGCCGCTGTCCTTGGCCCAAGCCTCGCCGATGCATCCCCGGCAGAAGTTGTGTTTGCACGGCAATTGCACAGGCTCCACGAAGACATGCAGGCAGATGGGACAGATGAGTTCCTCCTCGAAGCAGTTCTTCCAATTATCTGCCATGGCGACCGCGGGCAGGCCTTCCCAACTCCCCAAACCCGGGGGTCCGGCTGGTACCGCTCTAGGCCCACCGAGCCCCGAGCTCCGGCCCCAGGAGGCCCCGACAGTCGCTCAGTCAGCAGCGCCTTCCGCGCGCCCGCCCCCCAGAGGGAGCCTCGGTCCTCACACCGCGCGCGCAGCCGGTTGCGTCTCCTCCTCCTCCCGAGCGCCTAGCGGGAGGTGGCGGACTGCGCCAGGGCCGCAGCCGGGGCACCAGCCCTGGAGGGGAGCGCCGGAGTCCAAATTCCATATAAGAGGCCGCCTACCCGCCTGCGCGGCTAGGGCAGAAACAGCCCGCGGCCTGCGCTCGGCCCCGCGGCTGACATTGGGGCACGCCCCACGGCGGACAGAGCCCGAGAACCGCACACTTCCTCTAGCGACGGCGGCGGCGGCGGCAATGGTGGCTCCCTCCCGGCTCGCCGGCACCGCGTCTCCCTCGCCTTGTCCAGGGCCCGGGGGCCGGGGAAACAAGTGCTGCCGCGCCGGTGGCCGCTAGATCCGGACAGGGCGGGCGAGGCGAGCCGGCGGTCCCCGGGCGGTGGCGTGGGCGCCCCCGGGCTTGCCGGCCGTCTGCGGGTGCGGGCTGCTGGGCGCAGGCGGGCCGACTCCGGGGCGCTGTGTGCGCGCAGGGGCAGTCATTCAGATGAAATTCCAGTCCCCGGCCAGAGACACCAGCCCGCCTCTGCCTTCCTCCTCCCTTCACAAATAGAAACGGAAGGGGGAGGGAGAGAAGTGGAAAAAAAAAAAAAAAAAAAAAAACCCGACCAGAAAGGGAGGGAGGAGAAGCCCCAGCGGTGCTCCGGCCTGACCTCCGCGTCGCTACTTCAGCGCTCCCCCGAGGCCCGGCGCCCGGCGCCCCCGCCGCGGAAGGACCCCGCTCTCCGTCTCCGCGCTGGGCGGGCGCCTCGGCTCTGCCGAGGAAAACAGGGATTGATCAAACTAGAAAGGAATTTTTCTCAACTGCTAATGAACGGGAGGCTCGGCTCGCGTCCCTCCCCTCCCCCTGGCCCGGCCCTCCCCCTTCGCCACCCCGGCCTCCCCCCACCCCCCCCCACTTTCTTTTCTTCTCGGCCTCTGCTCTGGCCTGGAAGGGTCCGGGCTGCGGTCGGAGCCAGCCCGCCGCGGCGGGGCCGGGCCGAGCTGCCTCCCTCAGCGCCCAGCCATCTTGGGCTCCTGCGGCCGCGGCGGCGGCCAGGGGTCCGGGCGTGCTCGCTTCGAGGGTCCTGCAGCGTTCTCTCTCTCTCTCTCTCTTTTTTTTTTTTAAAGGGGAGAGCTGGCGGCCTCCCTCAAATTAGGAGAGAGAGAAGGGAGAAAATGCCAAGTCCCGATTTCTCTCCACCTCTGCTCCACCCACCCCAGTCCGTTCCAAAAAATAAAAAAAGATTAGAATTGGAAGAAGTCGGCAGAAAGGTGAGCGCCGGCGGCCCCCGGCTGCTGCCCAGGCGACGCGTCCGGGGCGGGCCCGCGCCAATCGCTCCGTCTGTGGGTCCGTTTGTCCGCCCGCAGCTTCTCAGCTGAGGGGAGGGCACTCTGGGCAGGGTCTCCGCAGCGGCTGTCGCCTCAGAGCTTTATCCTCAGATCAAAAAAAAAAAAAGGGGGGGAAAAAAAAACCCAACCCCAACACTCTCATCACAGCCACCTTCAGCCATCTTGCGCGTATTATTATTATTTTAGGAATAATCTGTTTAATAAAAATAGCTAAGTCTTTAGCCCCCTTCCCCCGCGTCCTGGGCTCCCCGCCCCTTTTAATAATAATCTCGATAATAAAAATGATCTGCGGGCCGGGCAGTCCGCGGCAGCCTTTTCCTGCCCCGGCTCGCTCGCGCTCTGGCTCTCCTTCCCCCAGGAAGGGGGCGCGTTGGGGGGATTCACCGCTGGGGCTCGGGAAGGGGTGCGTCCCCTGTTGCCCGCTAGTTGGCCTCCGCCTGCACTGGGAGGGAAGGGCGCCCTGGCTGCTACCGCGCTGTTGCAAGGAGGGCTGGCAAGGGAGGGGCCCCTGCTCGCGGGACCGGCTGGAGGGGCGCCCAGGGGTCCCGGATCTTCCCACCACGGCCCGGCCTCGGAGTATGCCAGCTGGACAGGCGGATACAATGGGTTCCCTCACAGCCGAGTGCGGCCAGCAAGGTGGGGAGCCAGGCGGGCAAGGGGCTGCGGTGAGCCGGAGTCCTAAGCTAGGGCGGCGAGAGGCGGAGGGTGGTGTTTCTACCTCACGGCCGGTCCCGCTACTCAGGAAGGGGGCGGGGAGACGGGGAGGAGGAGGCGAGGAGAAAGCGGCAGCACCACCGCGGCGCCTTTAATCAGCACCCGCTGGTTCGGCCCACCCGGCACTGGAGAAATAAATGGACAGGGGAGTGGGGCCGGGGCGGGGCGTTTTGTCCGGAAGTGCTGTTACAGAGCCTGAGGTGCCTGGCCCCTCCCCTTTTCCCTGTCTTGAGTTGGGGCTGTTTTGGAGGTTGCTCCTGCTATTGGGCCCCAAGCTGAGGTCACGCCTCTTTAAGGCGGAGCAAACCAAAGATCCTCACGTGACTTGTACTAACTTGGGTACATTAAACAGTGGGATGGGCTTACTGCGCTTCTTAAAAGGGCGATGATGCCCCGGTGTAGTGGGGCCACTTCTTCCTGGGCTTAATTCACCCACAGCTCTTTTTACCTGAGAGACGGAGGGTTATTAGCTCAGCTGTCTGATGGAACTGAGGGAATTGCAAAGGTTCACTGTGGGGCAATTTTCCTATGTCCTCCTAACTTTACCCACCCCCCATTTCTGATGCGTAAAACTAGCAAGCAAAATAGGAATTATTATCTCTTTAATGTTAAAAAAAACGGAGGCTTAAATAACTGTAGTAATTACCGGAGGTCGATTGGTCAGTCGCCAAATATTTAACAAAAGCCTTTGTGTGCCAAGGCATTTTTCTAGGCCTTGGGAATTCCTCGGGAAACATGTACCAAAAAAATATTTTTAAATTAAATATGTAGGATAATGCTACATATGTAATATTCTGTGACAGGGGTTCACACAGTGCTTTCCAAAAAAAAGTGACATTTGAACTGAAACCTGCATGTTCAAAAGGAGTCGGGCAAGTGACAGACAACCTGGGGTAAGAGTGCTTTAGTCAGAGGAAAAACAAACGCAAAGGCAATAGATTAGGCATGTCCCAGGGCAGAATGAAGGCCGTGTGTCGGAAAAGACAGGTAGGAGCTAGAACACACCAGGCCTTTCTGAGGTCATGGTAAGGAGTTTGGACTTGAAGCTGGTTGTGAGAAGCTGTCAGATTTGGGACATATTTTGGAAGTAGAGCCAACAGGACTAGGTAAGGATTAGATATGGGATGCAGAGGAATCAATACATAACAGTAATGGGGTAAGGATGGGATCAAGATGTGCTTATCATTGTATATAGTATATCCTTCTAAACTTTCCCCATATATATATTTATAATATATATATATATTCACCATATACATATGGTGAATATATACACACACCACATATATATGTATATAAATATATATATGAACTTTCCCCATATATATATACCATCTGTATGTATGTATGTATGTATATATATGGAATACACCAAAGAAATTTTTAAGAGGCTGAATGGTGGTGCCATTTACCTACAAGAAAATTAAAGAGGGTTAGGTATGTTTGGGCGGGGAGATTGTTAGTAGTTCTAAGTTTGATTGGCTCATATAATCCAGTGGAAATGTTGAGGAGACACCGGTCCATACAGACTCAGGGGGGAGGGCTGTGCTGGGGATTATGGATTTCAGAGCCACCAGAGTGACTATGTGCTAACTGGTACAACGAATTCAAATCCAGTTCAGCATGACCCGGGGTGGGGATGCTGACCCTTCCATAAAAGCAAAGGGCCTCTCTGCTTCCTAGCCACCATCTCCTCGTTCCTGATGGGGGAGCTAATGTGGACCCTTCAAGGACAGACCCTGTGTCTCGAGCACTTCGCAACCCCTCACATGCTGAACAAATGAAAAATGAATGAATGCGTGCATGTCTGAACAAGGAGAAAGTGGTGTTTGAGCCTTAGTCCTTAATTCCATACCCTAAAGATGGTGCAAAGAAACAGCAAGGTATAGCTTGGAACAGAGAGTCCTTTTGTGGCCCCCACACCAATGACCCCCAGGATCAGAAACCATCTCTGACTGTTCCTCCCGACTTATAAGACATCATACTCTTCTGGTTCTATCTTTCTAACCACAGACCTCTCTAATTTCCACCTCATAAATAAATGCCAGTGGTTCTCAGAATCCCGTCCTTCATTTTCTTCTCTCACTAATCCATACCTGTTCCCGGGGCATCTCATTTCCCTCTAAGGCTTTGTTACTGTCTGTATACGGATGACTCCTCAGGCAGTATCTCCAGCCCAGACCCTCACCCTCCTAGATGCAGATCCATGGAGTCACCAACTGTGCGCTCCACTCAGATGTCGCACAAGCACCTTGAATTCAATGTATTGCAAACGAACCTTTTCACATTCCTGCCTGTTGCCTCTCCACTAGGATCCCCATCTCAGCGGGTGGACACGTCAGCCACTTAGTTACTAAACTAAGGATTAGGGAGGCGACCTTGACATCTTCCTCTCACCTCTCTTATCCATTTAATCAGTCTTCAGGTGCTATAGATCCTACTCTGAAATAGCTCTCCGATAATTTACTTGTATACTGGTTGCTCACTTAACATCTTCACTTATGGGCACAATGTCCAGTCCAAACTCAACATGTCTAAAATTGTACTCATTTCTGCTCCCCCCAGAGCTTTTCTTGCTGCAGTCTTCTGCTTCTCAGCAAACATCCCATAACCAACAACCTTTCAGCAAATCTTGACTACTTCTTAGCATCTCTATTACCATACTTTATTATAACCTCTCACCTGGATTGTTTCAGTAGGTCCTGCTTTCGCTGCTTCTGCTCTTACCTCCTGGAGTCAGTTCTCAACAGAGAAATCAGAGTAATTCTTTTAAAATATAAATCAGGTTATGTCAATTCTCTGCTCAAAACCTTCCAATGGCTTCCCACTTCAACCAACATAAAAATCAAAGTTTTATAATTACCTGCAAGGCCCTATACAATCTGGCCTCTGTTAAGTAATCTCCTATCACCCCTGTCTCTTACTCTGTTCCAGCCACACTGACTTCCCTGTCGTTCCTCAAATACACCTAGTGTAGTTGCTCTTTGCTGTGCCTGAAACACTCTTCCCCCAGATACCCCTATTGCACACTTCTTTCTGTCACTGAGAGTCTGTTCAAATGTCACCTAAGCAATAAGGCCTTTCTTAACCTCTGTATTTAAAATTGCACCCTTCCCCCAACACCTGTCTCTTCTTCTCTGCTTTGTTTTCCCTCCATAGCATATGTCTTCATGTACTATGCAGTCTAATTTAAAAAAATGTTACCCATCTCCCATCACTAAGATATAAGACCTGTGAAAGGAGAGGCTTTTTTTAGGCTGTATTCCTGGTGCCTCAAATGGAACCTAGCACATAGTAAGTACTCAATAAATATTTGTTGTCCCAATGAATGAATCTCATTTACTCCATCCCTACCGCTTCTACCCTAATCCAGGCTTGATTGGTCACCTTCCCTCCAATCTCGTTTTCAAAATGTTCTCCATCCAGCAAGCAGAGGATGCTTCTAAAATGAAAGCTCGATGCCTAATAAACCATATACTTCTCAAGAGCTCTGGGGCTTCTGCCCCTGCTCTACCTGCCTGGAGAGCTTTTGAAAGGAAAGCCCCTATTCTTTTGCTCAGTTCACCTTTAAGCATCCTTCAGGTTTTGATTTAAGTGTCATTTCTTTTGGGAAGCATTTTAAAAATCTCCCTAGATTGGTTTGGGTGGCTTTTCTGTGCACATACCCTAGCATAGCCCTTTAATAAAGGGTTACACTAGTTGAGCAACTACTATGTGCTAGGCATGTTGTGAGCATCATCTCGTATCATTCTTGCAAAAACTCTCTGAAGCAAGTATCCATCTGCAGATGAAGAAACTGAGGCACAAGTTAGTTAGCCTGTCTTAGTCACACTGACAATAATTGGTGAGGCTGGGGTATGACAAAAAGCAGCTTACTCCTTTCTCTTATGGCTCTTTCTTGTAGTTGTTCCTTATCTATTTTCCCTCACTGCATTATGAGCTCCTCCTGGACAGAACTGTGTCCAGCCTCCCAACATATAGCAGAGGGCTTATTTTATGTTTATTGAAAGAACAAGTGGATGAACATATTTTCTAGCTCTTGCCCTTCCCACAGTGATATTGTATAGACTCATCAAGGCACAGGTGGCCTTCCTCTGTTTTATAAAAGGCTGTGACCCAGAAGGTCCATTCTCCTTCCTTTCAGGGCTCTCGGGACTGAGAGGGGTATGGGCCAGCAGGGGGTGAAACTGGAAAAACAAAGGAAGGGGACAGGGCGGGGTGGGGGGTGCTTCCCTCACTTCTCTGGCCCCAAGAAGGCCACTGCTCTCATCACGGACCTCTCAAAGTCTCCCCTGCCCCTCGAGGTACTCACAGAGCTATGTCACACAGCCCACGGTCACCCACCCGAGTCATCTTGCTCCCTCCTCCATCTTGCCCTTCACTCTCTCCCAAAGGCTTCCTGGCCCCAAGGAGGAGCGGAGGGACTGGGTCAGTCCCATCGTGCCTGCATAGAAGGGGCCTAGATTATGGTTGCCCCTGCCTGACCACCTCCTTACCTTTCCCTGCAGCCTCGGGACACATCTTCCTGGCAAATCACTCCCCTCACCCCACTCTGGCCTCCCCACCTGCTCCCCCCTCACCCCCCCCCCGCCCCCCTCTGCAGCCTGCAGCTGTCTCTGTGTCAGGCCGGGTTGAGTCACTTTCGGCATGCATTCTCCTTCTGGTCAGGCCAGTTTGGCAAATCTCTCAGGCTCCCCAGGCCCTGGCCCTGAAGCCTGTGCCCCCCACCCCATCTACCCCCACCAGGGCTCCTTTAAGCCCCCCACCCCCCAGAAAGCCTTCTCTTTCCAGAACAACCCCAGCTTGGTCCTGTCTCCCAGAATCATGCAAGCACAGGATCTTGCTCTTCTGGACTCTGGAGCAAGAGCTCACCCTGACCCTGGGTCCTTCTAGGCTAGTCAGATGAGGAGGATTAGATAAGTATCTCCCCCTACCCCCACCACCCCACACCAGGCTCCAAGGAGAAAGGGGAAGGGGAATGGCCTGGGCCTTTGGGGATTGTTAGCCTGGCTCCAGACCCTCCCAGTTCCCTTGCTTTGACTGCCACAGGGACTGAGGGCTCCAGACAAGACCTGCTCCACTCCTCCAGAGGCCAGCCACAGTCCAGTAGGAGGTCACAGGCCAAGGAGGCGTGCTGACTTCCTCGTGGGTAAGGTCCCCAGATACAGCTAGTTCTCACAGAAGTCAGGGAAGGGAGAGATAGTCCCTTCACAGGGGCTGACACCCTTCCTCCTCCCCTCTTGTGATGCCCCCAGGACCTCAGCCAGCTGCCCCAGCAGAAGCCCTGGGTGCTACAGCTCCGACCCATCCAAGGACCAGGAAGAAGGGCTCTGCCTGCTACTCCCCAGGACAGACGCTCAGGCCCAGCAGGAAGGGAAAGAATGCATGGGGCCCCAGAGCAGTTCCGCAGGTTCCAGGCCCCCTCTTGCCTGCCTGTTTCTGTCTCCCCCATGGGCACTGAACTCTGGTTCTCTGCACTGTGCTCTGGGAGACAGGAGCTGGGCAATCCAGGCAAGGAGGAGCACCCACCTCCTCGCCCAGACCAGGCCCAGCGAAGTTGATAGGAAGGATGTGCCAGCCTCAGTGGAGCCCAGGGGGTGTGCCAGTGCTGGGGCAGCTTCTCCATTCTGCCTTCAGGCTCTGGATTAAGAGGTTGAATTTTGAAGCCCAGTGAGGGGAACAGCTCTCTCCTGGTCTTAGCTGGAAGTGGGAGCAAGGACTCCAAACTGGAGGTGAGGAAGGCTCATCTTCCCAAGGGGAAAGGGGTGTTTTTGGTGAGAGGAAGATAGGAGAAAACTGAAGGTTCTTTACCCACCCATTCATCTTTCCAGACTGTGTTCCATGCTCCTACCTCCTTGACCTTGGAGGAGTTCAAAACCAAGTGAAAGAGAGACTGTCCCTGCAGTCATTTCTGCACAACTGAAACGTCACCAGCTGCATGATCCTGTTCTTTGGCACCCCCTCCACTCGCCAGAACAGTCTTCAGGACCTCTCCCCACCCCAGCTTCTTCTAAATGGCCAAGTCCAACCCACCCCCCTGGGCCTGGGCCCCAGGCTTCCCGCTCCCCTACTCCCAGCCAGAAAGGAGCACAAGACCCAGCGCTTCTGCAAATACGTTTAATGCACTGAGGTTACACAGAGGAAGAGGGGGCAAGAAGGGAACGACATCTAAGTCAGTCACCCAAAATTCTTACAAAAGTTCCTGGCTGGCTGCAGCCCCTAGGAACTGAGTCGCCATTGACATTAGAAACTAATAAAAATTTTTTACAAAATCTGCTCATTGCAGCGTTCAGGTACTTGTACAAAAGGAGGGCCCAGGGACCCAGGAACCTCACTTGGCACAGAGGACCTGGAAGCCAGAGAGGAAAGACAACCAGATACAAAAATAGTCAAGGGATTTCTTCACTGGTCAGCCCCACAGGGGCACCAACATTCAGGTTTTTTCCCTGCTCTCCACTCAACCTTAAAACCCAGTCCCAAGACCCTGTGTTCACTTTTTAAAACACTCTAGCCCTTTTAGACTCTCCCGCTGGCTTCCCAGTTCCTGCCCCAAAGCCTGGCTTTTGGAAGAGGAAGAGGAAGAAAAGAGCAGGAAGAAGTGCCAGCTCCCCAGCCAGATCTGAGACCTTGCATGAGCCTCTCCACCTCCGCCAATGGCAGCTGGGTCTGTGGTCCTCCCGCAGCCCACGCTGGACCTGAGGAGCCACAGGAGTCTGCCTGATGCAGCAGGCAGACAACGTCACTGAGCCTCTTCCTAGCACCAGGGACCTGGAGGGAGGGGCAGGACCTGGCAAACCTCAAGGAAGCCTGTGGAAGAGGCAGGTAAGGGAGGGAAGCGTCTTACCTCCCCACTCACTGTGAGGTCAGGGCTCCCAAAGGGCTGCAGGGAAAGAAGGGACACATTTAGTGAGCGCCCACCATGTTTCAGGTGCTGTGCTGGGCATGGGACGTGGTCGGCCTTGTTTCCCAGTGAGGGTTCCTCCTCACCAGCCAGCTCAATGGAGACCCCCTCCCAGAATAACCTCTAGGAAGAAGGCACCACTGGCCAAGGGAAAGGAGGTCTGGTCAGGGACAGTGGTGTCTAGCCACTGCGCCACAGCCAGTGCACTGGAGGGAGAGGAAATGGAGGCCTGGCCCCAGTATGACCTTGGAGGTTCCTCACAAGGTGGGGCGGGAAGGGGATCACAGGCTTCACAGGCTCAGCGTTCGGAGCTCACTTACTGATGACAAATCTTAGTTCAGAAGATAGCTTCCTCCCTGCCACCAAACCAGGCAGGTAGGGGTAGGGCCCCAGAGAGAAAGAATTGGTGGGGAGGCAGGTCAGGGTGGCAAGGAATGGAGGAAAGCGGATGGTGCCTCTCTGGCCATGAAACGTCAGAAGACAAGAGCTTCAGAGGCAGGGATGCTGTGGTGGGCGAAGGCTGGGAAACGTCTTTTGAGAAGTTCTCAGACAAGGCACAGCTGCCGCCGACCTCAGGTCCAGAGGGCTCCACCTTGGCTGCTGGGAGCCTGAAGCCTGTCTCTCCTGATACTCCAGGCTGACTACCTTGCAGCTCTGAGTTTGATGGAGTTAACCAGGTGGCCCTGAGGGTGTGTGCAGAGGAGGACCCAGGTCCCTTGGAAGTCCAACTACTGTTCCCTGGAGAGCTGGTCACAGCCTTCATGACCCCTGGAGGCAGCTCTTTGGCTGGATCTCTCCTCAGAGGGGTCCTGCACCTGTGGCACTCCTGGTGGTGTCCGTGCGTGTGGAGGTGTAGACGGGGCAGATCATGGTCCCTGACAGACAAGACAAAATGGCTTTGCTTTGGACAGGCCTGAAGGATGAACCTGAAATAGCAGTCCCTAGAGTAGGGGGTAAGAGGGTATGAAAGGGGCTTACTGATTCCAGTGCAGAAGTGGGAGATAACCCAAGAGGAACCCCAAAACCACAGGCCAGAGATAGGTGGGCTTCTGGGAGGAGGACCACGAGAACTGCAGTTTGGGGCCAAGGGACCAAGGACCGTGAGAGGCCCAGATGCAGGACAGGAGATAGGACGGGACTAGGGAATGAGAGATGAGAAATGAATGGATGCAGGGAGGATGGGAGGGCAGCAGTGTGGTGTTTGCAAAATCAAAGTTATAGACATGTTGAGAGGTTAATTTTTCGGTTTTTAATAAGCCAGAGTCCTGCAGCCTGGAGGCTGGGAGGCCCAGGGGATGAGGGAATGGGATAGGAGTGGTCGAAGAGCTGGAGGCCCAGCCCTGAGTGACGGTGGGGATGACTGTGAGCTGCTGGGCCTCACCCTGTCCCAGGCAAGCCTGGTTGGGTGGGAAAGGCCTGGGAGATGAGGCCGAGGCCACCAAGTCTCTGAGACCCTGATGGTCCTTGAACTTTGTGGGGCCCAGTCCACTTGGGAACCAGCAGTATCCCTGCTTGGCCCCAGCTGAACTGGGCTCAGGGCCGCATGGGGGAGTACCTCAGCTCTCTTCTGCCCCAGGCCCCAGCAGGCCAACCTGGGGAAAAAAGCCTCTCTCTGAAGCTGGCTCCTCTGGGCCCTGGGCTGGCAGGCGAACACCGGCACCTTCTCTGGTGGCGGCTCAGGGGCAGACAGCCCCAGGCCCTTGTCTGACAGAATGCAAAAGTTCATGGGAATAAAGTCCTGTTTAAAAAACATTATATACACAGCTTCTGGACATCTTTGTAGAGCAATAAAATACCATCGGTTTCTACAAAATAAGATAGAGGAAGCAACCCAAACACGATCAGAAGAATTGTTCCATGGCGAGAGGAGCTTGACTACACAAGCCTTCCCAGCGTTGAGCTGGGCACTGAACCAACAGGGCCACTCCACCTCCTTCCTGCTGGGCTGCATGGCACGGGGTAGGTGAGAAGGAGGCCTGAGACCTAGGGGCACATTGAAGATCCAGAGTCACTTCTCAAACCAGAACTTGTGGCGGCAGAAGCAAGTGTGAAGGTTTGCATTTGTCCGCTCAGTGCCCAGTGGGATCACGGCCTGTCCATGGGGGCTTGGCGATGCAAGTGAGGTGGGGGTCAGCTGCCTGTGCCCTGCATCCTGCCGGGCTGTAGGTGCATGGCTGCTCAGTCATCCTCCCACTTGTCCTTCCTTTTCTTGGTGGGACTCTCTCTTACACAGTTGTTCAACCGAAGTCACTGGGGAGCAGCTGGGCTCTCCTCTGGCCCCTGCAGGGCCCAGCCCAGGCTAGTGCAGCGGACTGTCGAATACCACATCAGGTAGGATGGAGACTTTCAGCTTCTTTTCGGGCCAGCTGTACTCTTTGGGGAGTTTGAACTGTGGAGGGAGCAAGCACAGAGCCAGGGTGCACATGTTAGCCAAACCCACTGTCTCCTTTGCAGATTTCTAGAGAGTGGCCAGGACCCCCACCCAGGCCCATCCCTGGGTGCTAGGTCAGACAGGCCACTGGTTGATTGGCTTTAATCTCAAATGCGAGACCCAGGTGGGTGGCTGGGGTCAAGCTGCCCGAGTTCGGTGACCCCTTCTCCCCTTCAGTCCCCCTGCCCCCCCGCCCCAGGACAATAATTAACTAGGGGTTGGAGGAGGCATGTTTTCTAACTCTTTCTTGACTGTGCTGACCTCTCTCCAGCTCACTTCCTTGGTTCTGCCTCTGGCCACAAGCATGTAAGGAATCTGTTCCCTGAGGCCCTTAGGCTGGAGAATGGGGGACAGGGGGAGGGTACAGATGCTACAGAGAAATAGCTTGAGGTCTAAAACTGCAGACCTGCCCCTGCCCTGGCTTCTCTTTTGAAGGCTGGTGCAGAAGGACCCTGGACCCTGCCCTCTGCAGCCTTTGCCAAATGGTCCAAGGGAAGGAGGACCTGACTTGGCCTCAGAGGGAGCAGAGGAGCAGAATGAGTATGGCTGGAGGTGACTTCTTGGGTCTGGTTCCATCCTTAGGAGGAACCAACCCTCCACCCTACTCCCCTTCATTCATTCTCATCTGCTTCCCGGGGTTACCAGCCTAAGAGTGGTCCCAGTGGTGGCCAAAGGGAGTCCAAGGTCTTCCTGCTTCACCCAGGGAATCAATGATTTGCTTATAGTTTTGCTTCTAGAGCTTCTGGTGGGTATAAGGGGGAAAGGCTGACATATATTACTCCCTCTGTAGTCTAGGACTCTGACTGTGGTCTGGCACACAGCTGGTGCTCAATGGATGTACATGACTTGGAAAACAGGACCACCTTTCATGACGCCCAGCTTCTCCTGGGGCTGGGTGAGAAGTCAAGCCAGACTGGATGGGAGGGAAGAGCAGGCCCTTGGCCTGCCTAGAGCTGGGGCTGGAAGCGAACAGGCCTGATACTTCCTGGCTGCCTCCCTCTCCCTCCCTCTGATGGGGAACTGTCCGAGCCAGGACTAAGTGGAGAGTGGGGCAGGGTGTGGGGACAGCTTCCGGACAGGAAAGAAAAAAAAAAGTCATTTTTAGTGACCTACTTTCCTAAGCTTCCTCTGGCTCCTGTCCCTCCTGCCTGGACTGTCCCCCTCTCAACCCCTCAACACCCAAGCTCAAAGCAGCAGCCTGGCACAAAGCCACCCCAGGGCTATACGGCCTCTCCGGAAGCGCTTCTGGGCAGCTGGCTCTGGTCTGACTGAATGGGAGCTGGGCCTCAGGGACCGGTGGCTTGTGGGGGTTGATTGGCTGGCACAGACTGGGTGCTTGGTGACTTTTGAATGTATAAATGAGTTAATTTATCAAGCTGTATCCCAGAGGACAGACAAGATACTATCTTTTGGGGGGTGACCTAAGGCTCTGAGAAGTTCCTGTCCACCTGGAGACATGGACAGGGCGGCCCTGCCCTGCGTGCTCTCCTCCACCCCATGGACGTGGAAGCCACCATACACTGTCTGATGTGGCCCTAGGAGCCCTGGCTGAAAGCTAGCTCCTGCCTGGCCTTTCTCTGGCTTGAAAGCTTGGCCCCTAGGAGGTGAAGGAGCTCTCCCCTAAACACACTTCCTGGCAGAAAGGGCAAGGGAAGGGCTTGTCTCTGACACAGGCAGGGGAGGGCCCAGCCGAACTCTCCAGAGGCTGGAGGCCAGCTTGCTAATGTTCTACTAACCTGCGGGGCATCAGGGCCAGGAAGACTCAGATCCCACTGGGCTGCTGCTTAGTAGGAGGCCAGGGGAGGGGAAGGGACTTTCCAGGATGAGGTAAGTCCCCGCAAATGAAGATGCCGGGAATAAGGAAGAAAAACAAAGGGGATTATGGGCTCTAGTCCTGCACCCCAGAAGAGGAGCCAAGGAAAGCACAAGCCCCCACCTGGCCTGCCAGCTCCTCAGGCTCTGGGTTAGGGTTGGAAGAGCAGACCAAGAGGGGAGAGCTTAAGGCTAGAGAAGGGAGTTAGGAGAGCGGCTCCTGGGTGGCCTAAGGCGAGAGCAGGAGTCCCTTGCTGCCCACCAGAACTCCCCAGTGGAATGTTCTCTGGCAGCAGGCATGAGCTTTCTGTTCAGAACCTGCCAGGGAACAGCAGGGGCTGGGGAAAACTCGTACTAGCCTGGAGGCCCTGGCTGCCTCTTCAGTGAGGTTCTCAGGAGCCGGCAATTCAGTTTGCTGGGTGTCCTTACGAGGGCTGGGGGTGGTGGGGAGACAGAGAGAAATAAAGCCCTTTAACATCTCCCGGGTCTCCTTTCCAGCCTACCCCTGCACCTGGGAGAGAGAGAAGAGGGAGGGAGGGAGGGACAGATGAGAGAGACACACAGACACACACACACACATGCACACATGCTCCTAGAGACCAAACCCTCTGTCAGACAGAATCCAACAGGCTTACTTCCTCTGGAGAAGTCAAATCTTCTAAGTCCTCCAACATTTTCTCTACAAACTCTTCGGTCAACAGAATCTGGGAAGAAAGCACAAGACAGGCTTTTATTTTATTTTTTAAATATGTCTTTTTGCCAATTGTCAAGCTATGGACCTTCTTCTGGCCGCGAGGAGACGTGAGCCCACGGTGGTCTGTTCCAGGAACAGACAGAAGTGCTGGAAGCCTGTCTTGACTGTCACTTGCCCCCGCCCCCGACCTGCCTGCACTCTCAGAGGAACGAGGGTAGAGCAGGAAGGGCATCGGAGGACAATGGGGAAGCAAGGTGGGGACATCTGGAGGGACAGTAGTGCTGGTCCCAGAAGGGCTATGGAAATGGGTGGGAAAATACCGTTTTTGGCTGTTTGGGCCTCCTGCATGTTTCAGTGCGCTGGAGGGGAAACAAAAGCTGAAGGGCAGAGAAGAGCAGTTGCCAACATCCTTCTTGCCCAACCAAGTCACATGTTCCCCCTCAGCCTCACTTGGTAGGACAAAAAGAATCTGTTTGGATTTGGAATACAAGCCCCGTCTGGAATCTGGAAATGCCCTGGAAGGTACATTGGAGACATCTGTGCTGCAGAATTTGGAGACTGTGCACCAATCTCTAATTTTACCTATGGGAAAGGGACTCTCAACTCCCATTTCCATCTGCAGTACCCACATTCTCTCAGGCCGGAAGCTCCCAAACCCCTGTCCTGCTGGCCCCATTCAGCCGGAGTTCTTCAAAACTTCCTTTTTAGAAACCTCTTCTCCAGGTCGCCTCCTGGCTGTCCCACTTTGCTGCTCTAGTCTGATGCCTTGTCACTACGCACTGATGTCTAGGACAGCCTGGCCCCACTACTTAGTGGGCACAACCAACACTCTTGTCACCCAAAGAAGTTTCATAGTCCATGGGAGTGTCCAAGGGCATGCACTCCGGCCTTCCTCAACACGATGGGCCGTTTTCTTAGCTGGCTCCTCTGCTCGGCGGGCTCTGCAGAGCCAGGCCAAGCTCACCCAGGCCTGCACCACACCAGACCCAGGCTGGGGATGTCTTTCCTCCTCTCAAGCTGGCCCCTTTCCCGCCCCCTCCTCCCTGTGCCCAGAGCCCATGGGGCCTCCTGGCCTCTGCACCAGACCCTTCTGTACCCCCAGGCTGTGCCTCTACCTGCCTCTGCTTTGCCTCCTCCAGCGAACTTTGAATGCCCTGGGAGGGGCACAGAGGAAATTGCAATGGGTGAAGACACCGGTGGAGGGATCCTCTGAGGGAAACCCCCCTATGAGAAGGATGAGGATCAAGAACTGGAGAAAATACCCATCAGGTTTCCCCTGGGAGTTGTACCCTCTGAGAAGAACAGAAGTTTCACCACTCAGAATGTAGTCAGCTTGTGAGATGAAGTGAGATGGCAGAGAGAAGCAGCGGGGTCACTGGGAGCCTCATGGGATGGAGGGCTCCAAATGAAGGAAGTTGATGGGGTGGAGGTGGGAGCAAGGAATGGGAGAAAACTACCCCAAGTTAACACACCAGCCACCACTACACAGGCATCCTGCTCACAACCTTATCTCCTCAGTCTCCTTGCAGATGAGGAACCTGAGGCACAGACAGGTTATGTAATTTGCCCAAGACCACACAGCTTGTGAGTAGCTGAGAAAAGACCATATCCTGAACTCTTACCCCGTGACTTTTATGCATTTGTTTATTCTTCCACTCGTCTGCCCAGCCGTCTCCTCGATTCCACAGCATCCCTGGGTGTCTCTGCTAGACCTGGGGGGAGCCATGGGGGGAGTCCCAGGGACACGGAAATGAAGAGAGTCCATCCCCCTCCTGGACATGCTCCATGCTCCCACCCTTGGTTGACAGGGAGCCAAAGGATGTCTCCTTCCCGGGCTGCAAGGCCACAGTCAGGAACTAAACAGCTCCAACCACTGGCCCACGTCTCCTCACTCAAGTTTCTGTTTGAGGAGCTCAGGCCTCAAGTGAGGACAGAGACGAGGTTCAGAGACAAATCAGGTCTAGGGAAATGCCCACCTGAGGTGCCCCTCCCACCCTATCCTCCCTCCAGGTTGCCATGGTGGGACTGGCTGGCTTCCTCTCCCAGACTACAGTGGCCAGTTCCCGATCACACACTGATCCTCCCACAGGGGTTTTGCTCCTTGTTGCTCCTCCTCTTAGCCCATGGCTTCTCCCCTCCTCCACCCAGTCCAGAGTTTCTCTACCAGTTATCACCGGTCTGCTTGAGTAGTACAAAAGTCACATTCATATTTTTGGCATTTCCGGGACTTGATGCCATCTCTTCAAATGCTAGCACAAACACGGGCATACCTAAAACCCAATTATATTACAATGGCTCCAGTCTGGGCCAGGCTGGGCTGATTTCTAACCCACAAATAACTTAGGGGGAGAGACTTTCCTGCCAGAGAGGTAATAGGCCTGGGACTATAACTAGTTCTCCGGGTGCAATGAGGTGGGGGAGGGCTCACAGGGACTGCGGCCACCCATGAGGCTCCAAGGAGCACTTTCTCAACAACAGTAAAGATAACCCCACTAATGCCGAGTTCAGTCCGAAGCTAGTTCCTCTGACAAAGGTCTGGAGTTGGTGGGGAAGAGGGTGAGTTACGGTGGCTTTTAGTAGAACCACTACCAAGGGTGTAGGGTGCCATCTGTGTGTGGGCTCATTCTGTACTCAGCTGGGGGAGGGGGTGGCAGGACCAAAAAAGGGGGACAAACCCTAATCACTAGTCAATCTTCACTTTTGGTGGTTTGCTGGTTCCTGCTGGAAACTTCAAATCATTTTAAAGAAACTAAAGGGGGTAAAATTATACATGAGATCTGCATGATATTAAGGGCGACATTCCCTGCAAAGAAACACGACAGACTGCGTAGCTCCAGGCACCTAATTTAATTTCCTTTGGGAGTTAAACCTTAGCCGTTTGAATTCAACAAACAGGCCCTGTTCTTTGTATATTTCAGACCCGGAGCTGAGAATGTTAACAGATCTTATCAACAGGACACTGGAGATAGACAGCTATGACGGAGCGGCTCCTGGGAGCTCTCGCGAGTAACAGACCCCCCGTTGTGGCACAACTGTGGGAAAAGCCTGTGCAATTCTGGGGCTTGGGGTTCTTGGAGCTCACTGGGTCCCCACGGAGCTGCCTGGCTCGGCCACAAATAATAACAGGAATGGTTATGACAATGACATAGGTAATGATACCACCACCAACAGCAGAGGCAGCGCCTCCTCTGCGTGCCAGGCACCGGGCTTAGTGCTCGACCTGTCTCGTTTCACTGAATCTTCGTGGCAGTCCTGCAGGGGAGGAACTTCTCATCTCCATTTTGCAGACAAGCAGGTGTCAAGAGGAGACAAGTCTCCTGGACTTTAAAAGAATGGTGATCTGCCTTGGCTGGTGTGGCTCAGCAGATTGAGTGCCGGCCTGCGAACCGAAAGGGTGCCAGGTTGATTTCCAGTCAGGGCACATGCCTGGGCTGCAGGCTGGTCCCCAGTTAGGGGCATGCTAGAGGCAACCAATTGATGTTTCTCTCCCTCTCTTCCCCTGTCTTTAAAAATAAAAAAAAAATGGTTATCTGACCTCAGGGTAGTAGAGGAAAGCTACCCCTATTCTGGAAGCCTTGTATGCTCAGTGCTGACTCCTCTCTCTGCTCTGAATGAGGAGACAAAGATGACTTTGACTTTGACCAATGGCTTGGAAAACCAACAATCCCAGCCCCAATCTAGCCACGTATCTCCTGGCCAGTAGCTCAGCTCGAAAGGGCTGGAACCCTGACGGCCACAGACATACAGCTGCTCAAAAAGCAGGGCAGCCAATTGGTAAGGAAGGCAAACCATGCCCAAAGGTGGTTTCTAAGTGGGGACAGCAGGGCCAATTTCCAGGCCAGCTGGAGGATGCATGCAGTTACTCTAATCCCAAAAACAGTAGAAATCGTGATAATGAGAACTTAAACAAGAAAGACAATTATAATAGCACTCACTGGTGTCTGCACTGCCCGAGAGCTGGGCATAAAACGCTTGCATTTGTGCACAGACAGTCCTGGGAGAAAAGAGGCTCTCTAGTGAGAGGGGAAAGCCAACCAAACTCCCCTGGGAAATTTTTGAAAATACGGAAACCAGGCCCCATCCAGACCTCCTGAATCAGAATATCCTGAGCATGGCAAGGCATGCGCATTTTAAAAAGGCAGCCCAGGAGATCATGGTAGGAGGAGCGCTGGGAAACACCCAGGCTCACAGGGGAAAGGAGTTTGGGCACAGGCTGAACCAACAGAGGTGAGTTGTTGGCTATAGCTCCCCCCCACCATCTTTATTAGGGAGGGGGCCTGGAATCTAGGCCAGTAACTCAGTCCAACGAGCTCGCACCAGGTGCCTTAGGATAGCTTGGCTGGTTGGTGATGAGGGAGGACTGTCAACAACTTCCCAATTTCCCGGGCCCCAGCAAGTTCCAAAAGGAACTCAAAAAGTGATCTTTCGTCAGTGCCTGCCCTGGGCAGGCCTGGCTATGCTGCAGGCAGAAGCTCAGATGTTGCTGATCTGATTCAAATGTCTGTGGTCAATGATATTTCTGAGTCTGCAAATAGTGCTGACAATGCCCCCTCCTTCCCCTTGGTATGACAATCCACACTTTGTCTGGGGCCTTGTTTGCATTTCGTGTTGACACGTTGTTCTTGCTTCCCAACAAGTTTGGCTTTCTTTTTCCCTCCCTTTCCTTCTCTGAGGGAAGGAAATGTGTTGTTTACAGGGTGGGGCCTGCCAAGGAGCTGCTCTGGCTCCCTCGATGGCAGTGGAGGAGGCAGGGATGAGGAAGCGGTCCAGTCTGCATCCCCTTCACCCAACAGGGCAGACCCAGGCCAGAAAATAGCCCCGGGACTCTCTGGACTCAGGGGCAGAGGTGTGTGGGGCAGGGTGGGCTGCAGCGGCGCAGCACAGCGAGGCCTCACTTATCTTCTGTTCGTGGTGGGTGGTGAGCAGTTGGCTCTGGTGGCCAGGAGCAGGCTCGGACTCCTCCTGCTGTGGCTGCTGGCTGGTGAGGGCACAGCAGACTACCACAGGCCTCTCCTGAAAGGGAGGGTGGTGCACTTCCCGAGGCACAGTGCTGGGATTTAAACCCCAACGGAGAACTCCTGGATGAGGCCACCGTGACAGCACAAGCAAAGGCTTCCAGGGGGCACGGGCTGTGGCCAGGTTCTCCAGTGGAAGGAGAAACAGTACAGGCACCAAAGAGAGGCTGCCCAGGGCCCGGGCCAGGGATTACCGAGTGTCCTTCACGCGCCCAAGTGGGTGGGAAGGGACAGGAGAGGGCAGGAGCTTGTCCTCAGGACAGTGGTGAGTCAGACGAGGACAGCCCAGCAGTGAGTCCCCAAACCTGACCTGGAGCACAGAGCCCACTCAGAACAGCTGCTGGGTGTCTTCTCCCAAGCCTGAGGCCTCCCATCAGGGCTGGTAAGGAACAGGGGCACCACCAGGGTGAGCTGTCAGACACCACACAGCTGACAAAGCACTGCAGGGCACAAAAAAATATTCTCATATTTGGTGATGTGACCCCTATACAACCTCCTGGGCCGACTTCTCCCCCTTCGGATCAATCCTGGCTGGGGACGGATGAACGACTCAGCTCTGGGCCAGGCTCCCACTCACAGCACTAACAGCATGGTGATGATAGACTCAAGGGAGAGGGCTTGTTAAAGCCACTGGGATGAGGAATGCTGGGGGACGGTATGCAGCAGAGATGCTGGCAGGCCTCCCCCAGGGTCTGAAGGCCTGCCTGCAAAGCTCAGGAGCTGGCTGATGGGCTTTACCATCACAGCGAGGATGAAAGCAGCAGATGGTAGGGCACAGGGAGTCAAGGTGTCGACCTCTGGAAATTGAGAAGCCTTGGAACTGGAGCAGGATTCCTGCCTCTCCAGCTCCTCCAGGAAGCAGGGAGCACCCAGTGCACTCCCCCTGGGGTTGCCGAGGGTCCTGCCTGTGCGTGCTGGGGCCTTGACTTCCCTGGGGCTGGAAAGACTGGGAGAAAAGGAGCATGGAGAACGGGTGCAAGCCCAGGAGGAGGTGAGTGTGGAGGCCTATCTGGGGACGCTCCACAAGCTCCAGAAAGGGCCCAGACTCCCTCACCTTCTGCCTTTTTCTCTCAGCCTCTCCTTTGTCACTCTCCTCCCATGAGGGATGTCTTTGCCATGCCTTTTCCCCAAGAGATACCAGGCCTGGGCTGGTAGCCAGCACAAGGTGCCAAGGCTGTTGAGGGCTGATGCAAGAAAGTCATCCCAGCCCCTCCCAATTCAGCTGGGACCAACAGGGAGGTTCAAGTAGCAGCCAAGAAAACAGAAGCCTGGGTCTCCTGCCTTCACTGGTGACAAGCCTAAACCCAGGCCTGTAGGAGGTCCTGCAGACTCCCAGGGAGACAGCCAGCTCCAGAAGGAGATCTAGAGGCCCACAAGTAATTACAGGCTCAGGTTCCCACAAGCTAGGGAGCTGCCTGTGACCACAGTGGCAAGACCCTAAAGGGAAGGCAGTCAGATGCAGAAACGCTGACTGCTTTGGGGGTGGGGAGGGGAGTTGGAGTGGGTGTTGGCTCTACAGCCGAGGACCGAGGACCGGAGGGGGCAGGGCAGAGGGTTTCCTAGGACTTCTTGGAAAGGGCCTGAGAAACCCCTTGGTGAGTGAGGGTGCGTGCCTGGGGAGTGGGGCCCCAGCCAGCCTTCCTGGGAGCTCCCCTGCGAGTTGGCCCCTGTGGTGGACCACACTAATGAGCCCATAACACAGGCCTTTGATTAAGCAGCTCCCAGCACAGCAACTTTATTGAAACATGCCGAAGCCAGTGGCTGGTTCCCACCGCTCCTGGTTCCCTGGGCAACAGTGCACGGGAGGGGGCCATGTGCATGGGAGTCGGCGGTGCCCTGGTGCTCAAGCTCACTGAGGGGCTGCTGGAGCCATGAAGGGGGGGGAGCCGGACTGGAATGCCAGCAGCCGGGGATAAGAAGCTTGGGAACTTGGGTTGGGTCCAGAACTTTGAGAGGCCTGAGGGGCAACATGACATCTGCTGAGCCCTCTGGGGGCCAAGGTCCCCAGGCTGCTGAGAATTGGAAATGTTGCCCAACCCCCTCCTCAGGGCAAGAAGATATTCCAAGGGGAATGCAGGACTGCAAAAAGAGGTTCAGAGTTGAGGATGTAAAACGTAACAGGGCTGGGGTTGGGGGTCGGGTGGTAGAATTTCTTGAGTTTTGGGAGACCCCAGTGCTTACATTCCTGAGATAATCTGCTTGAACCTTAAATACACACAAATGTTACCTGAGGACACTTCTGCCACTTCTGCCAAGACCCGTCTGCACTCGGTCACCTACTGAGAATGATGACCTGTGAACTCTCAGGGGCTGGGGTCTCCTGTGTGGTCCCCACTTTCCCTCTCTTTACCAGCTCCCTGCCTGCCGTCCACAGAAGCAGTCTGGTGGCCTGGGACTCTGCTGGGGGTGGGCCAGGGAGGCCCTCTCCACTTGTGCTGGCTAATTTCAAATGTTGTATTTAAGAGCTTTTGCTACAGTAACTACCAACACCACATGGACAGAAATCTAATGTTACCAAGAGGGAGTTTTAAAATATATTTATAACTTTATGGTTCAAAGTAATTTTGTTATGAAACAGTGTAATAACAACAATGGAAAAAGGCAAGATAATTTATGGAACACAATATCCCTGAAGCACGAGCTTCCATTTCTACCTTGGCTGAGTCTGGGGAGTGTGGTTGGGGTCCTTTGTTTGCTGTTTGTTTTAATTACGGGTTTGTATTTTAGGGGGAGGGGGAGGGATGATGGCTTAAAGGAGGAGAAATTCAGCTGCAAGACAACACACACAGAGACGAAAACTATGCCCACATTAACCTTATAGTTGCTTCATAGACACCCCCCCCCCCGCCCCTGGGTTACACACACACAACTCTCTTCCTCTCTACTGTAACTTCCTGCCCCCCACCCATACACCACAAACAAAGCAGGTCACCTTTTAGATTAGGGTCAGATTCCCTACCCCTTTTTAAACACTTTTTTTAAATTAAGAAAAAAAAAATTTGGATCCTCACTCGAGGATATGCTTCTTTAAAAATAAGATTTTAGAGAGAGAGGTAAGGAGGGGGAGGGAGAGAGAAACATCAACGTGAGAGAGAAACATCGATCAGTTGCCTCCCCTACATGCCCTGACCAGGGATTGGAACCTGCAATCTTTGATGTATGCAACAACACACCAACAGAGCAACCTGCAGGGCCAGATTCCCTTTCTTTCTTTTTAAAGATTTTATTTCTTTTACTTTTAGAGAGAGGGGGAGGGAGGGAGGGAGAGAAACATCAGTGTGAGATACACCAATCAGTCGCCTCTCGCACGCCCCAGGCTGGGGACCTGGCCTGAAACCTTGGCATATGCCCTGACTGGGAATTGAACCAGTGACCTTTCGGTTTGCAGTGTGGTGCTCAGTCCACTGAGCAACACCAGCCAGGGCCCAGATCCCCTTTTTTAAAAAAATTTAATTTCATTACATTATTTTTTATTGTATTTTTTTCCATTACCATTTATCCCCCCTATGGACCCACTTCCACGTCCATCCACCCCAGATTCCCGTTTCTGATACTCCTGAGAAAGATAAGGAAGAGTGTTCCTCCTCCCGTACCCTCAACAAACAAACAACAAATGAAAAAGGATGTTGTTCCTCCAATACATTTGGGACTATGCTGGGCAGGCCAAGTACCTATGCGGCCTGAGCCGGGATGGGGGCTGGAAGGAGGTCTATGGCTTTCAGGCCCCCGCACCCCACTTGGCAGTGGCTGCGAAGCTGTGCTCCAGCCAGAAGAGCAAAGGAGAACTAAGAGTCCTAAACCAGCCAGGAGATGCTGCGCAGAGAAGCTGGGTTTCCATCAGAAGGAATGGGAGAGCCATTAGATGAGGGGCAGGGGGCAGCTCCGCCCGCCAAGCCTGCAGGTCCCAGCCGCAGGTCCACACGCTCACTTTCTAGGAAATCTGGTGGGATTTCCATATAGGCACTTGAGAGTGGCTTCACACGTCCTCCCAGTCTGCTTCACCTCAGTTTCCCATACCCCTGTTTCTCCAGGGTACAGGATGTGACACATCTCTCAAACGTGGATTTCCATGGCATACAGAACTACCAAAGGCCAGGGCCTAGAGAGTTATCACTCCTGTCTCAAGTGATAGCAGAGAGGCCAGGAAGTGCTCCTGGAGCTGATGGGACAGGCAGCAGCAGCCACACTCCATACCGCTTCTCATAACCAGCCCTTAGGAAGGGCACCACCGAGAACTGCCAAGGGAGGGGACGGAGGGGACGGAGTCAGGAAGAACCCGAAGAAAGGAGGTGGGGAGAAGAAAAAGAGCCTTCTCACTTGTAACCAGGGTCCATGGGCGGCATAAGGGTGCTCCTCAGTGGCAAAGGCGCCCTCCACTCCCGTGGAGACGAATGTGATGGCCATGTCACCTGTGATACTTTTATATGTAAAGTGCCGTCCATGCAGGAGCCTGCCCCTGGGGGTAGGAACACGGAGACAGTGAGTAGCAGGTCTGGACAAGGCTCAGGGACTGGGGGCTGTGCTCCCTGGGACAGGATAATGACCTCCTGACTGCCCACCAGTCCCCTAACAGGGGACTGTAACTAAACACCTTCATTTCAACACCTGCCAAGAGAAGCTTCTCACAGGTTCTCTCCTGGCATTCTTCCAAAGTGCTTAGAGCTAACAGAGACACTGGACCAGCATACAAAGGACTTGCAGAGCTAGTTGAGTCCGCCTCCCTCATGTCCTGGTGAGGCCAGAGAGGTCAGCTAGCAATGTGCCCAAGGTCAGGCCCAGAGCTAAGGCTGGGGTGGGGGGTGGGGGGTCATGGCTCCTTTGTTGAGAGGATGGGGGTGAAGTAGTTCCTAATTTCCCACGTTCTTGGATGATGGTGGAGTGTCTTCACAGCACAAGCCCTGTGTCTAGAATCTTCCACATGCTCCTGCACCCACCATCCCATAAGGTTTAAATATGACTAACCCCAAGGCCACAAGCACATCTTTAAAAACAAAAAAACAAAAAAACAAAAAACCGAAGCCAAGTAGGGTCACTCTGAAAGAGCCTCCAGAAGTTACTGTTAATCCCCAGTCCCAAAATACACCTAGCGGAAGGGCAGGCAGGAGCAACCAGCGGGGCAGAGAGACTAGTAAGCAAAGCAAGCGAAGCCGCCCTCTGCTTTCTCAAGCTGCCCCGATCAGCCCTTCACTAGCCTAGAGGCCCTGAGCCTGACTCAGAGAGGGAACTGGGGAGGAGACCGCTGGGGTCTTGGGTTGGGAGTGGGGGGTGTGTGGGGGCTCCCAGCCGTCATTCATCCTGACCACTGCCTATCTTTGCCCTGCTGACCGGGGTGGCTGGCCAAGGCTGGCCACCATCCAAACTCATTCCCCAGGCTCTGGGGACAGGGTGGGGGGTCCAAACCAGTACGGATCTGGTTCTAAGGCCGAATCTATGGCCAACACACCACAGTAACATTTCTGTCATGGTGACTTGCTCCACCCTATGACAATAGCAGGAGCTTCTGGGGGTCCTTCTTCCCTTGCCCTTTCTTCCTTGTCCCTGTTGTCTGAGTGTCAAATTATTCTTGTTGCCTCCCCTGCAATAAAGTGAGAGGGGAACCCTGAGAGTTGCAGAGGAAGTCAGCTGCAACAGACTCGGCCCGGCACAGCACCCCCGAGCGGAGAGCTGGATTCTGGCCGCAGGGTGGAGGTTCTGGTGCTGTGGACAGTAGCAGAAGGGACACAGCTGGGCTGGCCAGTGGGTTTAAAGAACTGAGTGTTTTCCATGGGCAAAACAGCAAGCAGGAGAAAGCACAGCCCAATCCACCAGAGCCCCTGCCCTACTACTGCAATGCTATGGGGACCCCGCCACCCTTAGCTCTGGGTTTGGGAGAGGACAGGAGCATCTGCAACACCCCACCCAGGTCACTGAACCTCTGTAAGGGAGCAGGGCAGAGGGACTCTTCTCTGGCCAAAAGAGAGTTCTTCAGTATAGCAGGGGCTCCTGGCTGGCTCGGAGTCCACAGGCTCCCCCACAGGCTAATGGAGCCACCTGACTGGTTCTCCTCCCTCCCTGGGCCCCAATTCCAACCCGGTGTTGGGGGGATGGCAAGCACAGGCGTGGCAGCTCCTTGAGGCCCAGCTGGGTGCTGTGGGGCTCACCTTAGGCACAGGGGAATGAGGGCTCCTGACTCTTGGTTGAATTTCAGATGCACACTCTCGAGCTGCCGTGTGCGGATCAGCTCATGGGGAATAATGGCCGTGGAGCTGTCGCTTTCCAGGCTATCTTTGCGGCTCCTGCGAAGCAAGCACAGGACAGGTTCAGCACAGGAACAGGTTCCGACCATAGGGATGAGCTCGATGGGAGTCACCCAGGCTAGGATCCTGAACAATAACAATGATAGTGACTAACGATAATGATTAACAACAGCCACCATTCACTAAGAACTTGCCAAGCAACCTCACAACACCCCCGTGAGGTGGGCTGTATCATTATACCCCTTTTACAGATGAAGAACTGAGGATCAGAGAGGGTGAGTAACTTGTCCAGGCTGCACAGCCAGGGAGTGTGGAGCTGGGATGTGATTGCAGGTAGGTCTGGTTCTAAAGCCCATGTCTTTGGCCAACACATTGCGTCACAGTGATTTGTTCTTCCCTATGATGGCAGCAGGAGCTTCTGGGGGTCCTTCTGTCCCTGGCCTGGAGCCTCAGATGGAGCTCTCCAAGGCTGGGGTACTAGAAGACCAGGAGACACGACTCCAGGAGCTTCCTTCCAGCTGGCCCTGAGAAGGCTGTGACACCAGAGCAGGCTCTGAGCTTGCACACGCCCGTGATAGCTGGGAGCGGTGGTGACATACACATCCTCCATCAAACCAGGAAATGATGCAGCCCTCGGCAAGGGGCTGAAAACCAGGCTCAGGAGTCAGACCGTGGGCCAGGTGGGCCACAGGGCCCTGCCACTGCTGCCTCATACTCCCTCCTGTCCTGCTTCCCACCAACAGCCTGCCCCACAGCTAGGCCAGGGGGTCCCTTTGCAATGTAAGATTTGTTCTTTCCAGTTCAGCTGCCCCCACTGAAACTTCTCAAATCTGCCGCAGCCAGAAATGAGGGTCACCCACTGGTCCCATTCAAAAGGCCGGATCCTGGTTTGGGCTGTGAATGTCAGAACAATTCTCCAGTGTCCATCAAAATACTGGGTGAGAAACTCTAGTTATTTATAATTCAAGCGGCCAAAGCCACCCAAGATGTCTGGGCCCAATGAGTGGACAACCAGTGAGGGACTGGCCCAACCCCCTCATACATTGGAAGGCTGAGCACTGGGGCCTGTGGCCAGTGAGGCACCCAGAGAGGCACAGACCCTCCCCAGAGGGGGGCTGTGAGGTCAGCAGGCAGGAGGATGGAGGACCCACTTAAGCTTTGGTTTATAAAAGCCCTGGAGGTAATGGGGACCCTTCCCACTAGCTGGGAGGATCCACACCCAGATGTACACGACTGCTCTCTCACAAAGTGTTCCCTTCCTCTGGTTTCCTTAAGCCAGTTCTGAAACTGCCCTTTGCTCTAGCTTCTCCTTTGACAAACCCTTTCACAAGACCTGAGAATGAGACAAATGTTTTGGCCAAGAGGGTCACAGAATTTCAGCACTGGAAGGGAATTCAGATTGTTTAATCTACTTTGTTCCTTTACAAAACAGACCCAATAATGCATCTAAGGACACAGATGGTCTGTGGCAGTCCGGTGTGGGAGCCTAGGACCTTGGACCGGCTCTTTCCCTCATGCCTGGCTGCTAGGCCTCCTGCCTCCCTTCTCAGGAAAGGGGAGCAACAGGGAACACCACCTCTCGGCCTGCGCCGAGACAAGGGTGGAGCTTGGGAGAGAGCAGTTCTCCTTTGACGAGACCCTACTCTGCTCCAGAGTAAGGGGTCCACAGATTCACTTGCTCAGTCCTCACATCAAGCACCCTAGGTACACTCCTTTACAGTCGAGGAAACGGGGGCTCAAAGAGGTGAGGTGACAAGCCTAAGGCCAAGGATGAGTTTAAGTGGAAGAGCCCAGGAGTGATTCCCACAATTACTTCCCTGTGCCATCTCTGACAATGGCCCACACAGGCTACTACCAGGCTGCCAGGCGGGACCTCTGAGCCTTCAGGGCCTCTGGAGGGAGGATCCCCACCTCTCTGGCACAGGCAAAAATGCTGATGAATAGCAACCTGGATGTGGGTGGGGGGCTGGGAGAGAATCAACAGCACACAGGACTAGAGACATCTCAAGCTGGAGGGAAAAATAAATTGTTGAAAGTCAGCTAAAGTCACCTTGGTAACTGCTACGACACACTCACCCAGAACGAGGACATCAAACCCAACTGCAAACAGCTTTAAAGAAATGGAAAAGAACTTAATCATCTGAAGAATTAATGTGACAAGTGCCCACATTTACACCTCCCACCAACCTTCAATCATCTGAAAGCATACTTTAATCTTTTAAGAGAAAAAAAAAATTGCAAAACGCTGGATCTGCAGTCCTGAAGCTTGGGTATTTCCGGCATGCTGCTTCAATGGAAATGCGGCTGCTCCACACAACGCAGGAGCCCAGCTTTTTGCTGATTTGTTTTTTCTGGACATCGATGCAGAAGCATGAATTATTTGTGTGGGCTGGGTGAGGTATTAAATCTGCAGCCGACACAGGTTTGCAATGTTTTGCATGGTTGTCAGCTTAATCTTAGTCATAAAAAAATAAGTAGTGTGCTCACCAGCATGGCCTGATTTTTCAGCTGGGCTGTTTTCTCCCTGAGTCCCCAGCGGAGGGGAAGGCAGGGGTTGGGAGCTGGAAGGGAGAAGGGCTCCCAGGGAGGCATGGTCCACACCCACAAGAACTGCTAGGGATATGGGGCCAGGGGATGAAGGATGACCTACTGCCCCAGGAGGCAGAGTGACTAATAGCACTGGTTCAGGCAAATGACTTAACTTCTCCCTAAGCTTCTGTATCCTCTTGATGGAAATAAATAACAGTACCCGTTTGTTACAGGATTAAATGAGATGACCCAAGCTAAGCACCTAACAGAGCCTGGGATGTATTAGGTGCTCAAAATATATCTGGAATGCATTAACAGGATGCTCTATCTGCTCCTCCTGCAAGAATGTTGATGGCTTAATACAGACTTGTTTGCCTTTACCCTGGGCCCACAATCCAGCTGCCTCTGGCCAAGTCAGTCTCCCTTTCTGAGCAAAGGTCCTTGCCCCGAGCCTGGGAGAGGGGGCTTCTGAGGTGGGTCTCCTCAGAAAGGACTCCTGGATCCCAGAGCAGACACTGTGGGCCCTGGGCCATTGCTGGTGCTCTGGGAAGGCCAGGCTTCAGGCCAATGAACACCCAGGAGGCCTTTGTTCTGCTGGGGGAGGCGCAGGCAGGGCCATCTTCCTTCCGTAGAGCACGACCGGCCTTCCTGTCAGTCTCACCCACCCTCCGTGACAGTCTTTCAAATCCCTGAGGCTGCTCTCACTGCCCATCCAGTTTCTCTTTTCCAGAATCTGTGGCCCTGACTTTCAACTACATTCAGACAAAGTTCTGGAATCTTCCATCCATCCACATCACTCTCTTATGAATTCATTCTAGCTTGCAAAGCCAGAGTGTCATGTCCGGAAGTAAAGGGTCATGTGTGGAAATAAATATACTATGTGGCCTCACCAGTGCAGATCACAGAGGGAATGTGAGTTTTTTGCTTAGGATATTTTATTTCTACTAACACTGTCATGAAAGTGTCTATTCCTTGTAACCTTATTGTACTACCAACTCATACCGCACCCCCCACCCCCCCTCCCCTGTCAACAACCCCCCCTCACGCTATCTCCCGTGGGCCGCACTTAGACCTCTTCGTCCCTAGCTCGCACGCACGTCCTGTGGACTATTTGGAGCCCACGGCAGAACTCGGCATTGTCTGGCTAGTGTTTTAAGCAGCCCAGATATTTCTGAAACCTGACTCTGGCATACATCATATCAGCATTCCCGTCTGACTTCACATCACTGACAAAACTGATAAACTGCCCCTGACGTTCTCATCCCAGGCTTTGACTACACAGCGAGCAGGGCAGGGCCAGGCGAACACGCTGACAGACTGACATCATTGGTTTTTGGGTATGCTCACCCAGCCGATGATAAATCAACCCAACCCCGCCATTGCCAAGCCCCTCACCTTCCTGGATGCTCCGTGGGCATTTCTGTCTTGCCAACAATGATATCAGAAGATATTCTCAAAATGTCTTACTAAACCCCACCTACATAAGGTCTACAGTGCTTCCTTTGTCTAACAGGTAGAAATAGGTAACTTATTTCCAAAAAGGCGGTGGGGATGGCCAAGCAGGTCCGACTGCTGGTGAGTCCACGCTGACCCCCGGGGCTGTTTCCCATCACAAGTGTTCAAAGTTTGCCAGCTGAATAATCCAGTCCAGAATTTTCCCTGAGAGTTGACTCCACGCTTACTTGTTTAGAGAGTTAAGATGCCTTTTGCATCTCGAAACTTCCAAGTGCTTTCAGTCTGCCGGCACCTCTCCTTCCCACAGAGGTTTCTGCCGTCAGCCGCATGTATCTCCTCTGCCAATCTGCCTGGGATTCTGGGGCACAAAACATGCAGACCAGGAGGTCTGAAAACATGGTTTCTATCCTCTCATGCCTGTGTGATGTAACTCTCCTGATCCGATAACCATTCTTTTTGAGATGGAAGCATAATTGAACTCCAGTGAATTCTGCTTTCTCTCTGCCATTGATTAACTCTGCCCAAACCAGGTGGCCTAGGTTTTCTTGCTTCAAACAGAAGTACAAAAACTAAAGTCCTTTTTTGCTGGTCAAAGCACTTTTTTTTTTCAAGATTCAGTTCTTGAATTTCAGCTTTTCTTGACCCTGTTCCTTAAAAGTCTGTGCTGGTATAACATACTTCTCCTTCCAGCTTTTGCTCAAATTCTCAAAAAAAATTGATTTATATAAAGGATTCTCTACATATCTATACTGGTCCCTGAAGGTATTATACCTCCTTTTAATTTTCAATAATAATACTAAGAGGTACCTTTATTGAGTGCAGACTCTGGTGTAGGTCTTATGCTAAACCCTTTCACAACTTTGATTTCCATAACAACCCTATTATTTTTCCCATTTTGCCGACGAACTGGAACTGAGAGACTTAAATAACTAGCCCAGGATCATACAATGAGCAAATCGAGGGCCGAGGCAAAATCCCCAGGTCTTCCTGACGCCAGCTAAAAATGTAACCACAGTATTTCTCCTTAAGAACCTCCCTCCCTTTGAGTGGTCTTTCTTCCGGGGGTGTCAAGGCCATGAAGACATACTTATTTTTTTCCCTGAACTCTTAAAAGAACTGCTTCCTAGAAGCCAGGGCAGGGCTCCCAAAGGGTATTTAATGGAATTTTAATTTAAGAGAAGCTTCTAGAAAAGCAGATGTGGCAAGGGCTGGATGTAATATGCTGCATCTCAGATTAGAGACCCATAAAGTGTCTGCACTTTGAAGACTCTGAGGACTATGGAGGGCATACTTTTTTCATTTTGTAAGCCAGCATCTTCTAGAAACCTCTTTTCACGTAACACTCAACAAAACCCCCAAAAGGCAGTGGGGACCCTCCCTCCAGAGACCACTGGCCAGCCACTGCTCTGGCAGAGTACGGGGCTTTCTCTTCTGACCCAGCTTCGCCCAAGACACGCTCTCCCGAGGCCCTATCACTTCTACTCCCTCTGCCTCTTCGCTGGCAGAACTGGGTGCCAGGATGGGTGTCTCTCATCACTTCCTTTACCCCAGACAGGCGCTCTCGGGAGGCCCGATGGACGGTTACACACTGCTCACTCTCAGCCTGATGCCAGGGAAGTTGCAGTGCCTGTACATGACCAGGGTGTGCCTTGGTGCCCATTTGGTGACTTTGACCTGAAAAGTGTCACCCTTTCTTTTTCCCGGGTAGGGCAAGCTGTAATAGCTGCTATCACAGCATTTCTTCGAGTTCCTCGCGCCCCACACACTATTCTTTGTAAAGTTTAAAGAACCAGATAGCTCTACAAGGTTCATGAAATAGTTAGCAGTCTCCCCATGATCCCCTTTTAAGAAACAACCATTTTCATCTCGGTTAGCTGTTGCTTTTGGTATTTTCCTCAATACTTCTAATAGACTTTATTTCTGCTTCCAGGTGTCCCCTCTTCAGGCTTTACCTTTTGACTTCCCACACAGAAGACAAGCTTTTAGTACCCTTCCATCCCACCCCCCACTGTCCCAAGCTAAGGGTACTGTAAGTTTGTTTGGATCATTATTAAGTGTTTACATTATTATACTACACCAATGCTAGTTACAACGGAGCCATGGAGTATATATACTACAATTCCTCTTCCTTTCTGGTGTGATTTTCTATTTTTCTTAGATTTACTGGTTTGGTTTTTAATGATCACTAATTGAACCCTAAACTAACTACCAATGGTCTACAGATAATTTTCTCAAGACATTCAAATGTATGCAGTATTTATCAATATCATCTTCTTAAAGACGCTTCTCCAGAGGATCCTTCCGAACTACTCCAATTCAAACTGGTTGCCTTGCATTCCTGCCGCACAGCATCATCATGGAATTGCTCTTCACCTTCACCCCAGTGATTCCTCTTGTCTCTCTTTCATGTTGAGCCCCATTTCCGGTACCCCTTATTTTTCCCCAATCATTTTTTAAGAGTTTTCATTTATTTATTTTTAGAAAAAAGGGAAGGGAGGGAGGAAGAAAGGAAGAGAAACGCTGATGTGCAAGAGAAACATCAATCAGTTGCCTCTCCCATGCTTCCAACCAGGGACCTAGCCCACAACTCAGGCAGGCAGGTGCCCTGACCCGGAATTGAACCAGCCACCTTTTGGTTTGCGGGATAACGCCCAACACACTGAGCCACATCATTAAGGGCTCTTCCCCACTCACTTTGACAGAGCGTATACTCTAGCAGATTTTACTTTATTTAGTGTGTTTCTCCTGGGCAAACGGCCCCCTCTATCCTGCTACCTCTTGGGTTCCCAGGCCTTCTTTCCAGTTATTTTGTCCTGGGAATGGGCCGGCACCTCTTCCGCTTCCATTCTCCTTTGCAGGCAGTCCCCAGTGGCGAAGAGGCCTGGATCTAGCTCAAACAACCCGAGGTTCCGACACTTATTCTCAGTTTATCGACCCTAGACGAGTTACATCATATAGCTCAGCCTCTATGCTCTAACTTGTAAAATGAGGACAATAGCAGCCCACAACCCAGGGCCTGGCACACGGCAATACTCACCAAAAACTGCTTGGCTGCAAAAACCTGTCTAGCCTAGGATTCCTCCTATACTGGGAGCACCAAGGGGTGCTTTATGGGATAGCTTAGAGGCACACTGTGGTAATTCAGGAATTGATCTAAATCTTTCCATTGATTTCCCCTTTACCACCTGTCTACATAACACATTCTGTACTTACACTTCCCACTGCATAAGGTGACTTTTCATGTATCTGAACATACCATCTCCTCCCAGTGTCAGGGCAGACCCCCGATTTCCAGGGCTGCGTAGTTCCCAGTGCACACCCCTGCTCACCCCACCCACACTTTACAGGCTGAGAGAACCCTATCCATTTTCCTCTCTACCCTGGGCTCTCCAGACTGCAAAGTCTTAATTTTTACATTTTAGCCCAAGGGTATTGGTCATATTCTATGAGTGGCAGCAGGTGTGGAAAGGAGAGGAGCCTAACGACCAAGACTCTTTTCAGCCACAATCCCAGTCCCGTGACAGCGGTGACGTACGCACCAGCCACACAACTTGGGGCCTTCTCCCAGGGGACGCCCAGGGTGGGAACCAGGGCGTTATGGTTGGCAACTATCCAGAAATGAAGTGGGTCTGGCCTGCAGAGCCCAGTTTAGCATGGGAGATGATTCCTTTCTGCTTTCAGATTGCTGATGAAAGCTGTGAACTTCCCGGAGAAAGAACCACTTGCAGGGTGGGACTGGAACAGGGTATAGGTGGGGATGAGGGCGCCAGCTCACCTCCACAATTACTGAGAAAGGGCTCATTCTGAGAAATTCTGATGGGGACAATACCAGGAGTAAAATGCAGGATACTGATAAACCAATAACCAAATTATAAAAAGCAGTATTTTCATTGCAGATACCCAGGGGAAGGAATGTGATGATGGAGTAGTGGGGCACAGTGTGGCTGAAGAAGACAAGAGTGAGGAAACTTACATTAAGATTAAGAGATTCTGCCATGGTTGGTGTGGTTCAGTGGATTGAGCGCTGGACTTCAAAGCAAAGGGTTGCCGGTTCAATTCCCAGTCGGGGCACATGCCTGGGTTGTGGGCCAGGTCCCAGGGTGTGGTGGTGGGGGGCGCATGTGAGAGGCAACCACACATTGATGTTTCTCTCCCTTTCTTTCTCCCTCCCTTCCCCTCTCTCTAAATATATATAAATAAAACATTTTAAAAAAAGATTAAGGGATTCCTTAACCAACAATTAACTCCTCTGGCTACCAGAGACCTCCACCCCCCACTTGCACTCTGATTTGGATGGGCAAAGAGGACACCAGTTTTTCTGAATGAGCCCACTCTAGCCAGAGCCCTGGGCTTTCTGTTTTCTGAGACACTGAGTCATTTCCTCTCTCCAGCTCTCACTGTTGAGCCTTCCTTTTCCCTTCTCTGGAGAAGTGACTCACAGTTGAAGTGTTGGGTGACAATGAATATCAAGGATGGGCAACAAAAATACTCCCGATTGTGCACCTTGAAGATGGGGGATATATTCTGGATGGCGAATTCAACTTGCTAGCCATGAATTACAAGGCGAGGGTGTTAACAATGGCGATAGCTTCATCTCTTTGGGGAAGTGGGGTTCAAGCAGAAATTCACTGAGCTGGATTCGCTGTGGAGACCCTTGTTTTGCCCTTTCCAATGTGTATTTCTGAGCAAGGCACAGAATGGCAGGCACTCAGCACGACAAACAGGGATCACAAAGGCCTGGGTCCTTCCTAAGCTCTGCGGGGCCTGGCTGAGGCCCTGAGGGCTGGCCTGTTTCCTTCTGGGTTGTCTCTCTGGTGAAAACAACTGCACTTCCCTACCGTGGGAGAGGTGAGGGAAGGCGATGGGGCAGGTGCAGGCTCCAGGCTGGCTGCTGCACTGATGCCACAGACCCTTCGGAACAGGGTTACCGAAGACTGCCCTGCATGCGAGTGGACGTGCCGACAGCCCAGCTGTTTTCCTGGATGGAAACTCACCTCCTTCACCCAATGCACTGGATGCAAACTAAATATTTTCTTCTCCTAATTAATGTTCATGAGCTTCAAGAATGAGCAAAACAAAACACAATTTTCTCGAAAGGATGACTCCCTAGCCAGGTTACAAGCTATTCAAGATCAAGGAAGAGAGGTAGCAAAGTCACCCCATGTGGGAGGCCAAACGAGTGGGAGCAGAGACATTCATAAAAGTGGAGAGAAATCTGTGTGTGTGTGTGTGTGTGTGTGTGTGTGTGTCCACGCTGGAGGGAGGGTGCAGCAGATAGTCTCACAACAGAATTCAAAACCTTACTTCTCTAGGAAATGAAGGCAAGAAAAAAAGGAAACTCTCAAAAGCTATTGGTACAATTCCAGAAAAATGAGAAATTTGGATCAGCAGGGACGGTTAGTTTGGTTTTTAAAGGTGCCTCAATGACGAAGAGCTTTTCCTACAGTCAGGAACCTTCCCCACCAACAGATGTATACCCACGCATGTGAGCCCTGCCCTCTCTGGGAGGGTATGTGACCCACAAAGCCCCCAAAGGTCCCCCAACCTCAGTCGGTGAGTCACTGGCAGAGGGAGGAGGAGATCCTGGGACACTCCTGCAGGTTCCCAGCATCAGAGTAACAGTTTATAGAATATAAACCTCCCCGCATGGTGCACTGGACACTCACATCCTCCGACTCACTGCAGTGAGGCTGGGGAGCTGAGGCCAGGCTGTAGAAAGAAAAGAACCTTACATGTTTAACCAGGCAACCTCAGACAGGGGAGATGCCCAGTGAGTTCCCCCCAGGGTCCGTACAAGTGTTGGCAGGTGCAGTCTCTAAGCTGGGCTCTCCTCAGTGGCACAAAGGAGCTGCTTCCCCAACTCACCTGGGCAGGCAGTGGGAAGGAAGGCGCCAGCCAAGCCCATGGAGGCTTTTCTCAACTGATCCTCTTGGGGAAAGCCAGATATAAATTTCATGGCTGGAATGCAAGGGTTATGAAATGCTGGAAGCAGCCCCAAAGAGGGCCAAGGACTCTCCTTCCCGGAAGGCAGTGGGCAGAGGGCTGGCAAGAGCTAGTGGGAGAGGAGCAGGTTGCCCAGAGGGGCCTTCTTTTCTCGGAAGCAAAAAGTAAGGCTCAAGGAAGAAAGAAAGAAATCCCCAGCCTCCGAGGTGGGAGAGCGGCCAGAGATAGGGTTTTTTGTTTCTGAACATGAAGAAAACAAGGCTTTGTGTCAAAAAGCAGTTCTGGTGTAAATGAGCCAATTAGGACACAGCTCGTTATTCCTGGGATTTGGAAGCACAAGGCTGACAGCATGTGCTCTCCAGGGTTAAATGCGCACAGTGAGTGAGCTTCTGACACCGGCTGCGGCCTTGTCCCTGATGTCACATGGAAGGTCTCTGTTTATGATCTGACTGGCTGGGTGAGGCCCACCAGTGAGGGTTGTCACCACCTTAGAGACACAGCCTTGTGCGCCCCTCACAGGGTCCCTGATCACGAGGCAAGGAAGACCACACACCATGTTAATGGCTGAGAGCCGGCATGCTCTCCATCCTTTTGTAACCTTGGGCAAGTTCTCATTAGCCTCTCTGCACCTGAGTTTCCTCACCTGTAAGATTATCCACTTCACAGAGTGACTGTGAGGATGAACTAAACGCATATGATGTAAAGCACTTGGAACACTGCTTGGCACATATGAGGCACGATTTAAGTGTTAGTTGCTATTGAGGTATGAAAGAGCAAGCCCCTGACTCCCCAGGTAGGCCAGAGCCCAGCTGCTAACATCCACGCTCCGTCAGCTCCTCTGGACTGCGGCCTCTTCCTCAGGCCACATATGGACCCGCGAAGCCCCATGAGTCATAGTGCCCCCCAGCCTAGAAAGCCTGACTGAAGGACAACCAGTTGTGCAGACACAGTAAGGCCCATTGGGCTGCTCCCCCACAGGGAGAGGAGCAAACACTGGGGCCCCACACACTGGGGGCTGGCTTCTCAGGCATAACCCATGAGATTTATCTAAAATGGGGTCGAGTCCCAGGGCGGGAAGCACAGATATTACAACTGTGCTTGCTTGTCCGACCTGAGTCCGTCGTCATTGATCCTGAGATAATAGAGAGCTGGAGTCTGGAGGGACTTGAGGGGTGTGTTGGAAAATGTTCTTGGCCAAAGGAGGAGGAACCATTTCTCAACCAACTGCTAACAAATTAGTAACCAGCCTCGAGAACCTCAGAGGAAACGTCCTGATTTCCTCCAAACTGCAGATCCCACCACTTGGGAGCCCTGACTAGGAACCTGAGCTGCAGGAAGGGCAGATACCCCAGAAGGCTGGCACCTCTGGTCTGTTCCCACCCACCTCTCTGTAGCTCAGCCAACTCAGGCCACAGGGTGGAGGCTGCAGCCTCTGCCTTGTGTTGACAGACAGCCCTCGTCCCCGGCTTTGTGTGTGCATCCAGTAGCCCGGAGCCCTGTGCCTTTCTGCAATGTTGGGGGGGGGTGTGTGGGGGCGGTGCAGCAGCTGGGAGTATGCCCAAGACAGGGAGTGAGATCTCAGACCTATAACAGATATACAAGAGGAGCAAGTGGGGTGTGCCTCCGCCAGAGTCCCTGCCCTTCTGCCCAGAAACCCGGACCTTCAGGAGCCGGAAGGGCCATCTGGACTGAGATTGACTACAAGTTATAGGCAATCTGCCTGAGCCTTTGAGCCTTCAAGTACCTCCCAGCCAATCAGCAGTGCCAACAGGGCCTGGAGGGAGAAGCCAAGCTCAGGGCACAAGAAGTATGGCTCCGGGACAGAGTCCAGATTCACAGGTGGAGTTTCCAGATGCCCCACGACCCAGCTTGGCTATCTGCTGCCGCCAAGGGAAGATCATGGTGCCTCAAGCCCACTACTTTGAGGTAGCTGGCTATAGAAACCCACTGGCTGGAGTTGAGAACTGCTCTCAGGTGGTGGGGGGTCAGGGGGGTGGGGGCTTTGCTTGGCTCTTGCCAAAGGGATCAGTTCTTATGGCTTCTGCCTGGTGAGTCCTCTTGGGCAGGCCCATTCCCCGAACAACCCTCCTGACCCCACAATCTGCTCCCAGGTGGCAGCGTTAACTTCAACCAGCTAGGCCTCCCTATGCCATCCCTGTCAACTCCTTCTCTTGCTTGTTAAAATTCCAGGGCACCTTCAGGGCCCACATCTCATGTTCTTCCTCCTCTGAGAAGCCTTCCCTAGCTACTTCTGATCGTGCTGACTTCTCTGCAGTGTATTAAACCACTGCCACTTCTGCGGCTTGTGGATGAGCATCTGGAGCTAGAACTGAAAGAAGCATCTATTTCCAAAACATTGCACCTGCAGATGACTCAGTCCAATGAATTAATTTGATTGTTCATGTGCCCCTAAAAGAGGCTACCCCCAGATGGACCCCTGGGTTCTGAGCCTGCCACACAGCAAGTATGTAACAGAGACTTTTTAGAAGAAGGATGGATTACTCTAGTCTTCCAGGAGTGAGCTGCTTCCCTCTTAGTCCAGAGCACAGCAACTTCCTCCCTGGCAGGCAAGGTTCCTGCTCTGGCCTGCCAGCTCCCAGGTATCCCCTGCCAGCAGCTATTCCCTAGAGTTGCCCCAGGACTAAGAGCAGAGTGGGGTGCCCAGCTGCAGCCCTGCCCACCATTTGTGCCCTACTAGAGGAAAAGAGGTCAGCAGGAAACGGATCTGACCTCTCAGGTGGCCACAGTTTCTCCCAAGGGCAATGGAGGCCCCCCCTGCCCCGGACAGGCAGCAGAGGCCTGCAAGGGACTTCCCTTCCCTGCCCTGGGCCCCATGGAAGGGAGGCAGGAAGAAGGGCCTCAGTAGCAGGCATCCAGTATGGGGCTGGCTAGACAGGGAGGCCCCTGGGGTTGCAGCTATCAGCCGGAGACCAGGCTCCAGGAAGGAAGGAAGGGCAACTGTGGTCGAGGCTGAGATAAGGAGGGGAGCTGCTCTCAGCACAATGGGCTCCCACAAGGCTGGGAGGCCCCAACTCAGATTTTGCCCCAATTTGGCCTCCCACTTGCTCGTACAGCCCATGTAAATATTTACTAATGTTTATATTCCTGCTTTGCTGGGTCCCCTCTGAGGCCCTTCTCTGTGACCCACAGATCCATGTTCCCCAGACCCTAGGGGCATCCAGCAAGGGCTCTCAGCATTGTTCTTTCTCATGCAAGCCACAGAAAGAGGCCGTTCAGGACAAAACTATCCCCTTGTCCCAGTCCCAGGACACTGCTGTCCAGAAGCTGTACCAACCCCCGCTGTGGGCAGGAAACTCACGGGGCCCGGTCGTGGGTGAGGCCATTCTGCCGCTGAGGGTTGATTGGTGGAAGGACAGGTTTGCTGTTGATCTCAAGTCCTCTCCTCAGGGTCTCCCGGATCTGCTCCGTGTCTGCAACAACACCACTAAGTTGTCTGGTGGCCCTTTGGGCTCCCAGCACCCCCAAACCCTTCCCTAGGAAGCTGGATCTGCAGACATGCTGGAGAAAGGCCCCTGTGAAGGCCTCCTGAGCCTGCTCAAGGCATCAGCTGAGGGATCTGAGTGAGTGCGGCGTGAGGACACGGGGATGATAAAGGTGTCATGTTCTCAAGAAACTTGGGTCCAAAGACTGCCATTCTTGTGGAAGACAAGGGCAGGGGTGCTCTGGACCTCAGAGGGCACCCTCCCAGATAGGGCTCTTTTCCACTGTCCTTTCCCTTCCTGCTTTAACACAGGTCCGGACAGGGACTGCCAAGGCCTCTGCTACTGCCCATGACCACCCCCAGACTCTGCCCATGAAGTGGATGCCAGTAAGGGCTGCGAGTGCCCTGCCACGAATGTTCAGGTGTCTCCTACACGAGTTTCTGGGTTCTGGGTGTCCAGCTGGTATCTGCTGAGGTCATCTTCCCACCTTGGCCCAGGGTACTCTGCCTCTCCATGGGTCTGGCAAGGGCCAGGAGGTAGGAGAGGTGTCCCTTGGTGGGATTATTTCTTTGCAAGGTGCTCTGCTGATCTCTGGGTGAGGAATGCTAGTCTGGTTCCCTATTCTGAGCTTTTGGTCTGAGACTTACCTCTGCAAACTGTTAACCCATACAAAAAAGCAAATTAACATTGGTTGCTCAAATGATGGATGATGGAGGTGATTACTTCTCTGACTTGTTATAGTAGCATGGGTTACTTTTATAATTTAAAAAAATATCCAATAATGGTGTTGTTTTGGACAAGACTATGAATTGCTCCTTACATTAACTCTTTTGTCAAAAGCAACAGAATAATTCTAACAACTGTATATGTTCACTTGGAACCTCCCATGGGCTTGGCGCTCCATTAGAACAGGCAGGAAGGAAAGAAAGGAGTCGGATATTTGTGCCAGGGGTGTAAGTTGTCATTTATGGAAAGAGAAAATCTTTCATAAGTGCTACCACATATGTAGGTATTTTATTCAGGACTATAGGTGTCTTACTCTTCAAAAAATAAGAAATGGCAGAGGAACAGAGAAATAGAGAAAAGTTGAAAAGGAAGCTGTAAACACATGCATTTGTAAAAGGCTGCTTTTCTCTTGGAGTTAGTTATGGAGGCCCGTTGCTAAAAACCACAACTGTTCCTATAGCCAAGACCAACATGAGGAGGACCTTCCAACAGGAGGGTCATATCGTCCTCCTCCAAGGCCTCACCTGGAATGCAGTGGGTACAGGGTCCCCTGCCCACAGCCCCTAACACTGTATCTGCAGGACAGTGGGGCAGGGAGGTTTGCAAGCTGGCCTCACACCCAGGCCTCTCTTGTCTAAGGCCTGGGAGGGCCTGAGGCCAGAGTGATCCTCGGGGCTGGCATGGCTTTCAGGCCAGAGCTGGGCCCTGTGTCAATTCCGTGGGTGGCCGACGCTTGTTCTCTTGTACTTGGGTGGACTGTGGCCTTTTCCTGTAACTGTTCTGTGGCTTCCACTCACCTCCCTGACCTCAGACTGCATGGGATAAATCTAAAACACAATGGTCACTGCTGGTGGTGCATTTGAAATACACACAGGAAACACAGGAGAAATGGGTCAATAAAGCTCCCTTATTTCCACCCTGCTGGAAGACTTCACATGCTGTTTAAATCCTGCCAGGAAATAAACTATTGAATGGGCTGTTTACGTCAGAGACCCATCTTATAGAGCCTGAAAGCCAGGCCTGGGGAAAGGGAAAGAGGAGGCCGGTGGCGGCTCCCACCTTTGCCAGAGAGCCGCCGGGGCTGTGTGCCTATGCAGATGCTCCGGCTGTCCTCGTCGTCCTCAGGGGGCCGGCTCAGGTCATCCCAGGCACACTTGGCACTGACACCACTGAGGTTGGAGCCGTCCGTCTCGATGCCTTTGTCAACTCTCTCCTGCTTGGAAAGAACCAAAAAGCCAGCCTTCCTTCAGCAGCCCCATAGCATGGGGCCAACACCACCTTTCCAGCACTTACTGAGCCCTTGCTGATGCAGAGCCCGGGCTGAGTGCTGGAAGAGCAAGATCTCTGATCTTGTTCTGCCTTGGTTACTGACACACCACAGCCTCTGCCAGCCACCGGACTCCTCCAGGGGAGCTGGGGACTAGGGGGAGCCCGGAAGAAGGAAAAGCCCAAGGGAAGCTTCTCCTCTGTCATCAACCTTTCAGTAAAATAACTTTCACAACTGTTTTGGAGCCTCGACTCTGCCCACCACATGCTGGCCTGTGTTACTGATGTGGCAGAGCCAGGAATGACATCCCTGAGGAAAGGCACAGCCCTTCCTCTCCTCCCATCATCCAATAAGAACCCCCCACTCCCACCCCAATCTCCCAGTTGCTGCTACAGAGGACAGGGTGGAAGTTGGCTACAGGCAGGAGAGGCCAGGATAGACCAACTTTTCCCTGGTTCCACATCTGTAGTTTCTCCTTGTAACAGCAGGGGGTGTGGTCACACAGTGAAGCGCCATCAGAGAGCAGAAGGGCAGGACTTCCTGCATTGCTAACTTGTTTGGCAAAGGACTCTGGATGAAGTTTATTTCCTGGAATGAAATGGGGGCCTGGAGGACACTGACCATCTGCAGACCCCTGCTTTTGTGCAGGCCTTGGCACTACTGAGTCCAAACACTCTCCAAATGGCCTTGAGGAAGAGCTGTACCCAAACATCCCTGGGGTTATTATGTCGATAGGAGTCTGCACACCCTTCTCCCCATGCCTCCACAGGCACCAAACTGGCTGCTGGTTGGCTGGGGAGCCTATCTGGGGAAGCACAGGGTAGGCTTACGTGAGGTCCTTATTTCCTGAGACAGGCCCTGCCTTGGATGCCTCCTGCTCATCAGCCACACTCTCCTCCTTTCCAGTGCTACCGTTAGCCTGGGCAAAGCTGGGATTCTGAGCAGAGACAGGGATAGGCTGAGGAAAGGGAGCAGCTCCATGCTCCAGGCAGGAGCCCTGGCTTGCTCAGGGCGGAGCCTGAACTTATCTCTCTCTACGGGCCACCTGAAGACCCTCACTGAAGCAAAGAGCTAAGGACACCTCTTGGCTCAGCTAGCTAAGACCACTTACTTTATAAGTAAAAAAGAAAGAGTTAAGACCCAGAGAGGTTAAGGGACTCATTTAGGCACACAGCTAGCTGGTGGCAGAGCTTGGAGCAAAGGAACAGGAGCCAGCTCTGAAATGAACCACTTGTGAGCAGGCCCCAGGCTGGCAAATGTGAGCACAGAGAAGTTCCCATGTGGTGCACAGAGCCACCAGGAAAGAAAGCTGGACTTTCTCACCAAGGTCCGCCTGCTTGCTTTTAAAGACCACTAGGTGCTCTTGGTCCTGCTGGCTGGTCTCAGGGGAGCCTAAAGATTAGGAAGAGAACCATTCTTGGCATGCAGAGAAAGGACAGGCTGCTTACCCTACTAAGATCAAAGGACCAGGTTCTTTCTCAACACTTGGCACCTATGACAGAAGCAAAACAACAGCCCACAGTGTCCCATGCTGGATCCCAGTGCGGCTGTAGAACAAGGGCTTAGGGAAACACACCCTTGGTGGTTCCTGGTTCTTGCATAAGCAGAAGCTACAAGGAAACCAAGTTTAAAGCAGAGATAACAGAGGATCCTGGCAGTAAGTTGAAAACTTCAGTGTTAAAGGCACTAGGAAAATAGAGGAGCATCATCTGTGAATGAGCAGGGTTTCTGCCCAAGAACTCAGAGGTCTACAGTAAAGGATGTGGGAACTGCTGGCTATGTTTCTACCTGCTACCTCTTCCCTGCCATGTTTTGTCCCTCCCAGAGGACATGTAACTCCTAGCAGCTGCCTGTGGCCTACCAGATTTTTACAGAGGCGTAAGGGATGGCGGGGGTGGGCAGACACACACCAGGCACGTTATTAGCTGTCCACTGCTCCTGCTTCATAAGCAGCCCGTAAGCAAGGAAATTATGCTTTATGACTTTCAGAATCCACCTGCATGCAAAAAGAGAGCTTCTTCTAAAAAACCAAAGACGACATGGAAACTCTATCGCTGCACCATGTGGGTGGGCAACTGCAGGCCCGTATGTAGAAACACTTCCTTTACCCACCAAGAAATGCCACCCTACCTGGGGAAGGAGCTTGGTGTCTGACCGCTCAAGAAGGAAATCTATCTAAAAAGGGTCTAAAATCATTAGCTCAATCAGGCTGCCTGCTGCAGCTGGGCCGTGTGGGACAACGGCATCCACTCTTGTCTGTTACAGGGTGGTGGCGGCAGTGGTGGTGGGGGTCCCTGAAAGAAAGTCCGTGTTCCTCACAGAAGGGAGTAGTGGGAAGGGGAATTCTGGGCAAGCAACACCTACGATATGGATTTAGTTGCTGGTGATCTTTTTTTTAAAGTCAGGTTTTTTGATATATGATTTGCATACAATAAAATCATCCTTTTTAAATGCAAAAACACATGTGTCTGACACCACTTTTCCTGGCCTGAAATCTCTGCTCCCTCATGCGCCCTGCAGAATTCAGGGGACAAGTCCCAAATCACGCCACATTTCTACTCACTCACAAATAAAGCTCCTCGTTTTCCCAGGATGAAAGCCAGTGTTATTTGGAAGAGGCCTAGGCACAGTGTGCTAGAAAGGTTTTCCTCACTCAAGACATACTTGCAGGTGTGGATCGATCTCAAATATGGTCTCTCCCCTCCGCATGTCAGTTATCAGCCAGGGGCCACCAGCGCTGTGGACAAAGAAAGGGAGCAGGAGGGTCTGGGCTGGGCCTATGGCCTGCCCCGTTTGCTGCCCCAGAACACAAGGGAGTAGTTAGTGGTCGGGGGCCATCAGGGAGTGAGTTGGCAGGGGCCCCAATGTGAAAACCCAGTGCCTGGACAGCAATGCAGGGAAAGCCCACACGTGGGGGAAGGAGGGAGGCCCACCCCCAGGCCTGGGAAGCCAGGCACCCACCTGGCAGGGAGGGGATGTACTCACATGGGCACCGTCCGCAGCAGCTCCAGGATGCCCTGCCCGTTCCACTGCTGGGCTGCATGGAGCTCCTCAGTGCAGACGCCAACAATCTGAGACCCAGGGACAAGATGCCATTGTGTGTTAATGGCCATTCCTCCCACTCATTTAGAAGGTCAGCCACCCAGGCCCTGACAGTGCCACCTCTAGCGATGGGACTACAGGCAGGATCTGTGCTCAGGGGCTGGCTCCCTGAGGAGGGAGGAGTTGCCTGGCCAGGATATGGATGGATCCACAGTGTGGCAATGAGGCCTGATTCTTGCTCCGTTATGGGAGGTCAGTCAGGTGGCTGGTGATGCGAAGTCTAGCCCTAGACTGTGGAGGAGAAAATCAGGGCGCTGCCAACTCAGGATGGGTCCCGAGCCCAAGTCCAAAGAAGCAGGGGAGGTCCAGGGAGATGTTCCTGCCCAGTCTAGGATCATGGGGAATGTGAACAGGAGATTCTGGAACCCTTTAAGCTTGAAACAACAACCGAAGGGTCCCACCAGCTGGTAGAAAGCTCTCTTCCTTACCAGACGCTGAGCCCTTAGTAAATCTCAAGGGACACAACTGAACCTTCACATAGGCCCCATCGGGATCACAAGGAGGCCTTCTGCAGCCACGGAGGGTGCACACCCCAAAACTGCACTCCTGCTGGGCGTTCCTGCGCCTGTGGCTGCCTGGGTCTTACCTAGTTCACTGAAATACCCTGTTACCCACCTCAGCTACAACCACTCTCTCCTACCCAAATGGCCCTTCCCTTTCCCCCCTCTCCCATCTCTGCAGGTTCAGATTGCCTGAATTGAACTGACAAACCTTCAGAGGGAGGAGAAAATGGGAGAGGACCTAGGAACTCTTCCATTCCCTGTGCTTCTCCTACCCAAACCCTCCTTCCCTCCCGGGACTTTTTCCACAAAAGGCTCGAGCCCGCGCCCAATCTGTGCCTCACCTGGAGGAAGGTAACTACCCCAAAGGGTGTCTGCACGGGCTGCATCTGCGGGTCCTCTGTCAGCAGCATGTGCTGAATTCTGGACTCACTGTTATCCAAAGGGCTGTGCCAAGACACATGGTCCCCACTGCAGAAGGTGTTCTCTGTGGGAGAGACAGGAGGATCCTCGGTGTTCGAGGCCCTGCATCCAGACCTAGAACTCAACCTGGGACCTGAGAAGCCCCGGCTGGTAGGCTCCTCAGGCTTCCAAGGTAGCCCCTGCGAAGGAGGGGAAACATTCACACAGATGAGAGCAACGAGTGCGGATATTTTCCCCAAACCCAATGCGCTCCTGCTGGCCAATCCTGCCAGGCTTCAACAGAAAAGGACAGGCTGCTAGTGCACATGCTCATTTGGCCTGGCAAAACCAAAGCCTTCTGGCGTCTGCTCCACTTCCTCAGCACCCCCACTTGTTTGAGGTGGAGGGGTGGGGGTGGGGGGCGCCATGACTGAGCCCACCAAGAAAGAATAAAGTGCTTTATTGTGGGGCCACCTGAACCCAAGTCCACAGGGAGACCGGAGGGCAGGGAAAGCCGTTCACCTTGGAAAACCAGACCAGGGTTTCTGTGTTGCTGAAACTGCTCTAGAGAGAATATCCAACTCTACAGGGCCTGTGAGAGCTGCCAGCAGCTTTCCCGCAGCAGACGGGTTCCGGGAACAGTCCCTCGGGTGAGAACACTGAGGCCTGAACCAAATGGGGGTCTGAATCGAGCCTCACCCACCTTGGCAGAAACATTCAGCCTGGTGGAGTGGCTGTCTCCATGAGGACACAGACATGGTGCCCAGGCTGCCCAACAGAAACGTGCAGCTGCGGCCACCTCACAGCCTTACCACTGAACTTCACACGGGTCCATGACTTAAAAAAGTTAAGGTAGTGTAAGCACAAGGGAAAAACCACCCACGTGGTATGAAGTCTTCCACCACCTCGGCCCCGTATCTTGGGTGCCCTTCCAAAGGAACTCTGCATCCACAGGCTCTTTCTATTTTTCGTCTTCTAATACATGCGATGGTGCACCACTGTGCATACTTCATGTATCTTAGCGTCATTTCCCATCAACACACGGAAAGCTACCCCACTCTTTCAATGGCTGCATGGTAGTTCACTGTGGTCTATCACACATGATATGGGAATCTCAACAGCTGATGTCCCTTCGCTTTCACTTTTTATCAATATTTGAAGCAAGGCAGGAAACACACACACACACACACACACACACACACACTCTGGCCTGAAGGCCTGTGAAAGCTTCTACTCTCAATTGTCTTGGTCTGAATACCAACTTTCTCAGAGTCAGCTGAGCTTACACACCACTTGTCCTGAGGGTTATTGGTCCTGACCTCAAAAGCACTGATTTAGAGGAAAAAGAAGGACTTCTTCCTCTAGGAGACATGGAATGATGAAGGGGACAGAGAGCACCACTCCAGGCAGAGCCAACTAGAAACCCCCAAATCCCCAAACATCTGTTGGACCCACTCTTCCCAGATTGCCTCTCCTTTTTTTTGTTTTTACAGAAGTGCATGCCTATTAGTAGCTTGCGTTCTCTGCAAGCTAGAAAGAATACAACAGTAAAAAGACTGAGTTAGTAATTAAAAGCCTCCTCCATAATAAAAGGTCCAGGCCCAAAAGGCTTCACTAGTAAACCCTATCAAACATTTAGAGAAGAATTTATACCAATTATTCACAAACTATTCCAAAAAATAAAAGAAGAGGTAACACTTCACAATTAATTCTATGAAGTCAATATTACCCTGATACCAAAATCAGGCAAAGGCACCACAAGAAAAAAAAGCCAGAAATTAGTATCCCTGATGCACAGACACAAACGATCCTCAACAACATGCAGGCAAGCTGAGCACACAACACACGCAAAGGGTTCTACATGAAGACCAGGTGGGAGTTAACCCAAAACGTGCAAGGCTGCTGTAACATAAGGAAATCAATGAAATATACTGTGTCAACGGAATAAAGATTTTAAAAAGTACATGCTCATCTAAACAGACACAGAAAAAGCACTTGGCAAAATCCAATACTCTTCCATGATAAAAACACTCAAACTAGGGATGGAATTTCCTCAATCTGTTAAAAGGCATCTACAAAAACCTACAGCTAACATCATAACTGATGGTGAAAGACTGAATTATCTCCCTCAGGAACAAGACGGAGATTCCCACTCTTACCACTTCTATTCAATGTTGTATTAGAGGTTCTAACCCGGGCAAGCAGACAAGAAATACAAATCTAGGTTGCTTGGAAAAGAAATAAAACTATCTATATTTGCAGATGATGTGATCTTACATATAGAAAGTCCTAAGGAACCCACTAAAAATCTATCAGGATAAACAAGTTCAGCAAGGTTACAAGGTACAAGAGCAATGTATGAAAATCACTTGTATTTCTATACACCAGCAACAGACAACCTGAAAATAAAATCTGAAAAACTTCCATTTACAGTAGAATAAAAAAAGAGTACAATACTTAGGAATAAATTTAACAGAATAAATGTAAAAGTTGTACTCTGAAAACTACAAAATATCAAAATATCGCTAAAAGAAATTAGAGAAGACCTACATAAGTGGAAAGTTAGTCGATGTTCGTGGATCAGAAGACTTGATATTATGAAGATGGCAATATTGCCCAACTGATCAACAGATTCAATGCAATCCCTATAAAAATGTCAGTTGCCTTTTTAGCAGAAATTCACAAGGTGATCCTAAAATTCACGTGAATGTGTAAGGAACCCAGAATAGGAAAAACAATCTTGAAGAAGATGAACAGAGGAGAAAGACAATCTTTCCAATTTCAAAACTTGCTACAAAACTACAGTTATCTAGACAATGTGGTGCGGGCCTAAGGATAAAATTTGATCAACGTAACAGAAGTTAAGAGTTCAGAAATAAACTTTCCAATTAATGGCCAATTAATTTTGGCCAATTAATTTTCAACAAGAACACCAAGATAATTCAATCTAGGAAAAAATAGTCTTTTCAGCCAATGGTGCTGAAACAACGGGATATCCACATGCAAAAGAATCAAGCTGGAACACTTCCTTACGTTATAAGCATAAATTAATTCAAAATGAACCATAGGCATAACTGTAATAGCTAAAATTAAAAAATTCTTAGAAATGTAGGAGTAAGTTTCTGACCTTATATTAGGCAATGGTTTCTTAGACAGACACCAAAAGCACAAGGAACAGAGAGGATAAGTAAATTGTACTTCACTGAAATTAAAACCTTTTGTGCTGCAAACAGGACCATCAAGAAAATGAACAGAATTGCAAATCAAAACTATGATGAGATACACTTTACATCCATTAGGATGGCTACTATCGAACAAACAAAAACCAACCAAGAAAATAGTAAGTGTTGGTGTAAATGTGGAAAAACTGGAACCCTGAGCACTGCTGGAGGAAATGTGAAATGGTGCAACCGCTGTGTAAAACTGTATGGTAGTTTCTTAAAGTTAAATGAAGAAAGACCATATGATCTAGCAATTCTACTTGTGGGTGTGTACCCAAAAGGACTGGAAGCAGAGACCCAGACATACATTTGCACACCCGTGTTCACAGCAGCATTATTCACAATAGCCAAAAAAGGGAAGCAGCCCAAGTGTCCATCAGTGGATGATGGATAAACAAAATGTGGTGTTTACTTTTCGGCCCTAAAAGGGAAGAACATTATGACACATGTTGCAAAATCAACAAACCTTAGAGACATCCTGCTGTGTGAAATAAGCTAGTCACAGAAAAACAAGTATTATGCGACCCAACTTATATGTGCACCTAGAGTAGTCACATTCATGGCGGCAGAAAGTAGAACAGTTGCCAGGGCCTGGGGGGAGAGGGTGACGGGGAAGTCAGTGTTTCACGGGGACAGAGTTTTGGGTGGGGAAGATGAAAAGTCCTGGATATGGACAGTGATGTTGGTTGCAGAACAACATGGATATACTTAACGCCACAGAACTGTACCCTTCAAAATGATTCAGACGGTAAATTTTGTGTTATATATATTTAACCATAATTATTTTACTAAAGAAAGTAAAAAGGCAACCCTTGGAACAGAGAAAATGTTTGCAAATCGCATATCTGATAGATAACTAGAATATATAAGAAGTCTTGCAGCTCCATAACAAAAAGACAAGTAATAAAAATTTTAAATGTGTAAAGGATCTGAAAAGATCTTTCTCCAAAGAAGATATGTATATAAATGGCCAATAAGCACATTCCAAGATGCTCAACGTGATTCGCCATTAGGGCAATGCATATCGAAACCGCAGCGAGATACCGCCACTCACGCCCACGAGGATGACTCGAGTGAAAGGGGCACTTGCCGGTGAGGACGTGGGAAACTGGAACCGTCAAACGTGGATGATGGGATGAAAAACAGCAGAACTGCTTTGGAAGAGTTGCGTGACCCCATAAAATGGTAGACGCGGCGTTATCATCTGACCCAGCAATTCCACTCCTAGGCATCCACCCAAGAGAAGTGAAAACACGTCGGCACGGACTTGTCCGCGCACGTCCGCGCCGTAGTATTACCGACGGTCCCAAGGCGGAAACAGCCCGAACGCCGCCAGCCAGCCAGCGGACGAATAAAACACGGTGCCCCCACACAACTGGATATTCTTTGGCAATAAAAATAAATGAAGTACTGACATGGCACTTCATGAACCTTAAAAACAGTACACTGACTGAAAGAAGCCAGTCACAAAAGGCCATGAGTGATGCCATTTATGTGGAGTCTCCACAACAGGCGGAGAGATTATGCAGACACATTAATGGTCGCCCAGGGCAGGGAGGGTTAGGAGGAATGGGGAGTGACTGGTGCGAGCTGGCTTTGGGGGTGATGAAAGGGTTCCAGGGTTCATTGTGTTGATGGTCTCACAACTGGGAACAACACAGTATGTGAATTATATCTCAAAAAAGATGTTAAAAAGGCCAAAAGGGGGATTCTGGGGGGAAAGGCAAAGCATATGAAGCAAGGCCAAGGCCCTGGCCTCCTTGCTACCACCCCTCAGGGCAAGCAGCCCCAGCTGGGAGAAGCCTGGCTCCCAATGCCCAGACATCACAGCATATTATAGGTCTGTGTGACCTGAACAATCACCTAGTCCAACATTTTCATTTTCCACAGGTGAGAAGTGATCCTCGAGACTGCCCAAGGTTATGGGCGAGTCCATGGTGACGGCCACAGTGTAACATTCCCCGAACTTCCGGGCCATCCACAACACTGCCAGGACTTTTAACATGTATCTGTGTACCGCCTGTGCTATCACCTGTGTTCCCCGCCTAAAACTGCCTTACTTTTTAAAACCTAAACAAACTGACTGTAAATGGAAACTTCCTAACACAGCACTAAATAGGGAAAATCAATGTTGCTAACCGTAAAGTAGAAGATAATTTGGTAACTTCAAAATAACTGAATGCAAACAAAATATTTAAAATCTCTGACAGATGCTGTTGCTTACTAACACTATAAAAACTGAAATGAACAAGAGTCAAAGAGAGGTTCGAGGTTCAGAGTGCGCGTCACTGCAAACGGACAAAATCAGCAGGGCTGAGTCAGAGCTGAGGATGAAGGGAGAGTCCTCCCTGTGCACGTTCCTGAGTGCCCTGCCCAGTTACCACCTACAGCTCCTGCTGGCTTTGGCAAATCGTGGCCTGGTGGTTAATTCTTCAGGCGGGAAAGCCCTGCTCCTATCTGCCCCTTACTAGTTGTGACCCTGGGCAACTTGTACACCCACATCTAAGGCTGTCTGCCCTCTAGGTGCTCTTCGCTGCTGTGCATTAGAAGTGCAGCACAGCGACGCCCACCCAGGTCCCCATCCCTTTAGCAGGAAACCAGACCAGCCACAGAGCCTGTAGCTAACAGCAAGTGCCAGTAGGTGGCATCATCACTCCTCGTTTACGAAAGCAGTTCCCTCCTCCCCTCCAGTGGCCCCGGGTCTAGCTGACCTCTGGTCTGTAGAAATAGACCCCAAACCTGGAAGGGACTTAGGCTGGAACAGGGAAAAGACTGAAAAGGTAGGAAGGCATGACCTTTAGTTAACCAGAATTGACATTTATTTAAAAATAAATGTGGCCCTGACTGGTCCAACTCAGTAGATTGATTGAGTGCCGGCCTTTGAACCAAAAGGTAACCGGTTCAATTCCCAGTCAGGACACATGCCTGGGTTGCAGGCCAGGTCCCCAGTTGAAGGCGTGTGAGAGGGAACGTATAGATGTATCTCTCGCATATCGATGTTTCTCTCTCTCCCTTCTCCTTCTAAAAATAAAAATAAATACAACCTTAAAAAAAAGTCGTGTAAGCCTAAACTTTAAATTAAGAATGACCAAAAAAGTATACTTAATTTAGGAAGGAGTGCAATTTAGGCGGCTGGGAGGGGAGACCCTAAGGCAGGAAAGGGAGACAGACCCAGCTGCTGCTCTGGGACCAGCACATCTCGAGTTAAAGGAGGGCAGGGGAGGAGACAGCAAACTACCCCCAGAAAGGGCTGGAGAGCAGGAGGTGAACACCTTCCAGCCAGGGGCAGGTTTCCTTCCCTAGCTCTGCCTGATGGCAGAACTAGACTTATTAGCTCTGCTGTGGCCAAGGAAGTCTTTCTTAACAAAGAAAGGGCCTTGGTCACAGTTTTCAAGCCTGGGACAAAGCCACAAAGGGCTCATTCTTGAGTCCGGTCCGGTCTTTATTTCTGGATGCTGGGCCCCATTCTGTGTGGAGCCACGGCAGGCAGCGGCACTCAGGCCCCAGTGCCCACCCCAGGAAGCTCTCAGCCCCCTTCAGAGGGTTTTCAAATGCTAATGATGCCTCGTTTGGAGGCCTGGTGGTTCAGTCCAGTGGTTAGAGGAGCTCCTCCCTCTCCTTTCCTCTCTGGCTCCCTGAAGTATCCTAACTAAGACATTAAGATGTAAATCTCTGGGATCCCTACCCAAACCTCACAGCAGAGGGGCCCTCTGGGGTCTGAAGGCAGGCCATTTCAGGGGAGGCCATTTCCCTCTTCTCTGAGCTCTGCCTCCAACTACCACGAAAACCTCCCTCAGCTGCTGCTTGTTCTGCAAGCTCTCCAGAGGGGCAGTACCACTGCAGGGCGGCACAAAGTGTCCAGAAACCGCGAGGTACAGTTCTCCCCTTGCTTAGCTGACGATGAGGCTTCATTACACTATGTCTCTTTCCCCATTAGCAAACAACTCCCTGGCAAGAACTCCTAAAAGTTGGGGTGGCGTGGGGTGGTGCATGGGGGTGCAGATTCCAACTAGCCCCACAAATTGACCCTATCCCCATCCTCCAAACATCCAGCTGTAGTTATGGCGGTTTGAAGTTGGACTTGGCCAGATGTAGTAAGTTAGCAAATTCTAGTGAAATGGGTTGCAGAAGAAAATGGCTATTGTTTGCAAAATAATTAGTGCTGCCTTTGAAATACTTAGAAACAAAGATATTCTTCAGGAGTTCTTAGTTCATCCCAACTCTGGAGAATGACTGTCTCCTTTCTGCGTGAAAGGACAGGCCCAGTGAGGTTCTACACAATACTCCAGAAAGCAATGCCAACCCCCACCCCAGTGCTCAAAATTAATGTGCCTGGTCTGAGAGGACAGGTTAATATTGTGTTTTGGAGACCAAAAGAGTGGCTTTCTCAGGGCTGAAGCTGGAAGTCCCGGAGTCAAAAGCCCTTCTGAGTGTTCTGGGGTAAGTTACACACTTTTGGAGGACAGAGGGCAGGGGCAGGAAACCCAGCTAACTGTGTCAGGTATCAAGTAAGTGGCTGGTCTGCCAGAGGTGTTGTAGAAAGGCCAGGAAAATAGGAGGTGGCCCGAAGTAGGCTGGCAGGCTGGAGTCTGTCCCCTTTGGGGTCAAACAATGGCACAGCCATCACAGTCTTTCAAGAAACAGTCTCCATCTTTCTCCCCTTCTTGGTACTCACAAATTACTTCGACAATTGGGGCCCAAGTGTGCTATATGAAGACAGAGCTGGTTCCTAGGAGGGCTTAGCAGTTCTTCTCTAAAATGCCACATGTGCCTGACACAGCCTCAGCAACACAGACTTCGGATAAGGGCGGGCAGGTAGCCTGTCCTCCTGTCTCTGAAAAGTCGCAGGACGAAACCAGCACACATGGGGAGAATGTGATGACTGCTGAACACACCTCCCTTCCTAAGAAGGTCGAAGCTACTGCTGCAGCCACCGTGAGCTGCTCGGTGGAGCTGGGCCCAGAGTGGGTTTCCTCTGAGATTGAACACGAATCCCTTAAAGCCAATGAAAGGCCTGCAAGCTAAAATATACTTACGGGAGCAGAAACACAAGTCTGCATAGGCCCAGGCAGCCTCACCACCCCACGGTGAGAGGAGAAGACAACCTGGAGGTTTTGCTAAATGAACCAGCTCTGGCTGAGGCAGTGGAGGAGGTAAAGTTCAAAGTCAGTCCTGTTGGCCTCTGCCCAGCTCAGATGCTCCTAATTGGGGCCACTTAGTCTGCCCATGCCTCCCCTACTGGGTCCCTCACATAATCCTATTCTAATTTCTAAAGCCCAAGGGCTTTCTCCTGGCTCTAAGCCAAGCTGGAGGGAAGGGAGTGAAGCTGTGTGTGCCTAATCTATTTGTTTCTTAGTACATTTCTAGAAATGAAGAGGTCACAGGATATAGGACAGCCTGAGGTCACTGCTCATTCTGGGGGGAGGTGCCCACAGAAACTACAAAGGGCACTGGCCTCACTGTCCAAGCACCCTAAGTCCCAGGGGCTCCTTCAGGCCCCTACCTCCACCTGACAGCACCCACCAAAGGAAAGCCACCAGCCCTCTTCACACTGGGGAAGACCTTTTCCTGGTAACGCCAACTCTCCTCCCCCCAGGGACCCAGATGAAGCTGTCAGTGAGTGCTTCCCTGCCTCCCCACCCCTCCTCCTCACCCCATCGCCAAGCTAGAGCTAAGAGCTCAGTTCAGAGCCTTGCACAGTGGTGAGGCAAGACCTGCCCTAGAAACTAACAGCAGTTGAGGGCAATGACATATGCACATCACACGGGAGCAAAAAGCAATTATGTCCTGGGTGACTACCTTTTAACATCCGAGTGCTAAAGGATGCAAGGAGAGGCTAAGAATGGGAACCTCTGGAGCTTGGAGGCTTCAGCGGGTACAGAACAATGGGATTCAATTTGGCGCCCCTGCCCCTCTCCGCACACACGCACAGCAGACAAGACGCTTGCAGAGAAGGGGGTCCTAGGAGCGCAGCTGCCCAACAGCCCCACCGCAGGGTTTCAAATCAAACTCCTCCCGAAGAAGGCCAAAACAGAAGCCTTTCTTTAAGAATACAAAAATGACAATAAAACAAACAAACCACGTATGGGAGAGGGAGAGAGACCGATTCTCTGCACGTGTGTTATGAGCTTTTATGGCTAGCAGGCAGAGTTCTTCACAGCTGGATGGTGGCCAGTTGTAAAGTTTTCCCAACCTGGTCCAGCGGTGGAAGCAAGAATGAACCCCCGCCCCCTCCACCTTTTTAAAGTTCTGAATGCAGTTTTGTGACTTGAAAAGTTACTTTGAATGCTTGGTTAGAGAGCTTCTCTCAACTAATTGTCTGATACTAATTTGGCGAAATGTGGTTGCAAGACACTCTGCAGGAAAAAGGTGTGCTGTACCACTTGATTAAAAAAAAAAAAAAAAGCGAGAGGAGATATGTTTGCTCTTAACAAACTGAAAGGAAACATAAAGAATATTCCTTAAAGGTTTTGCCTCGAAATCAAAGGAATCGCCAAGGATTAGAAAGCTAGTCAGGGGAGACTCAAAATTGTTTCCCTATGTATTTTCTCAAAACCTCTGGCTCTCCAGCTTCCTTCCCCTCCCTCAAAGCCACATCATAAAGGCAAAGAGTAAAGTATAAGGAAAATCCCTTTTATAAGCACGGAAACTCAGCACACTGTTATACGGTTACAGCAGGGCAGGTGGGAGGCTGGCGGGCTGCTGGAGCCCCTGAGGACCCTCACCCAAAAGGCAGTCTCCGGGGGCTGCAGACCTTTCAGGATTGGCTCACTACGCGGCAATGGTGTGGTCCCCCCAGAAATGGACTGTAGATCCCAGACACTCACCTTGTGCCTGCATACCTGGGGCCATGGCAGGGCCACCTCATGCTCCCCGAGGTGTGGGTGAGCACCTCACCTGCAGAGCTCAGCAGGGGTTTACCCGCCACAGCTTGAAGCTGTCGCCAGTCGAATCTGATTCACTCATCCGCACTGTGCCATGCCCTTGTGTAAGGAACACAGGTCCTTGCTCACCATTTCAAGAAGGCCTTGGGCACTAGGCTGGCAGGTGCTTTCACTTTTCTTTTAAAGCAGCTCCATCTGTTTAGACACCTGTCAGGATGGGGAGGAAGAGTCTTTTGCCCAGAAGCTTGTGACTGGGCAATACCTGCCCTTGCTGCTCCCACTCTCCTTAACTGGCACTCAGAGGGTCGCCACCTACACGCAGGTCAGATTCTAAGCCCCTTTGTTCTTAAAGCCAAAGTGGCTGTGAAGGTTTTAAACCCATAGTCCCCTTATACATTTCACCACGCCTCCCCTGGCCCCCAATGTCAGGAGATCCTTTGAAGCTTTAAAATCAAGCATATGCGTCTATTCCTTTCATCTTTTTCCTGAAGAGACTAGTTAAATGCACAATGAGAATCCACGTAGCTGCCAGACACATGTAAACCAGCACAGTTACTTTGGAGGGCCACACGGCAGAACCTACCAATGTAAAAGGGACGCTCCCTTTGACCTAACCATTCTACTTCATAGTATCCACTCTAAAGTGTCCACACATCCCTGAGGAGGACGCACAAGGGCACTCACAGGATCTGCGCACTGCTGGCAACAGCGGGCAAGTGGACACCACCTAAAAGTATGGCCAAGATATGCCTTATCCATACTACAAAATCACAGACAGCAGCACCAAGAATTGCATAAATTTTTACATATTGACATGAAAAGATTTCTAAGATGCACTTCAGGGGAGGCTGGTGGGCTGCTGGAGCTAATTTAAAAAATCCAACTGGGAAGAGGTGTACAATTTCACTTACATGAAAGAAGGGAAAAAGCAAAATCCAAAACAGTTCAATAGGTACCCAGAAGAAGGTGAGTCCATCGAAGAAAGGCCTGCAAGGACTCACACCAGAGGAGAGAGTGGTTCCCTCAGGGAGGGGCCCGATATTGGGTTGTGTGGTTATGAAGAACTTTATCTGTAGAATCTGAATTTTTAACCTCAAAGATGTACTTATGTATTACTCATACACTTAAAAAATTAGGGGAACCCTTCCTCGGCATCGCTGAGGTGCAGCAGGAGCCCCTGTAGCGGCTCCCGCAGCCAGCAGACTGGCCACTGCGACGCTTACTCTGAGTGCAGTGTAAGGACGTGAACCAGCCAGCTCTCTAGAGGACCATCCTCGGCTCGCATCTAAAACGTCACCAGTGGCGGTTCCAGCAGCTTAGCTTTTAAGTTCCTGAACAAGCGCACCACCTCCTCCTAAATTAACCACACTAATTACTGATGCTGGTCCTTTTGCCACAGACTTCAAACTTTTCCCATTTCTTTTTTCTTCTTCTTCTTTGGTGGTTATGGTCAGTTACATAAAAAACACCTCCCTCCCCCTTGCCATTTTTGTTCTTAGTCCTATTTCTGTACACTGCACATTGGTTTTTACTAGCATTTTGAGCATTTTTACTGCTTTGCAGTTCAGGATTAACACTGCCCTTGAAGTATCTAAAATCTACGATCAAAATGGTAGACACACCTGCAGACCAACAACTGGACAGGCGCAGGTGAAGACACTGCACCTACCTGCTATTCCCTTCTGTTGGGGGTGGGAGCAGAGCTGATGCACTTCTGCTGTGGAGCAAAGCTGCATTTTTATCTATGAACATTCCCAAGTCAAAGAACTTTAGCGTAGCCCTCATTTTGCCTAAATTCCAAAGAGGAAGGGCATCTCGCCCCAGAGAAGTCTGGAGATCAGGAGGCACACACTGCTCTCCTCTGGCTTTGCTGTCATTTTGTGCTTGTGTGGGGAGTAGAAAGAGTTGTGGTCCTCGCACTTATAGGCTAGAGAGGTGCAGACAACAACCATCTTTGTTCTTCCTTCAGGAGAGTGGATGATGAGGCCAGAATGTGGCTCTGGCACTTTTCAAAAGAAGAACCTGGTTCTGCCCTGGCCCTACATACATAAAGCATTTGGTTTCCAATTAAACTGAAGAGAGAACCTTTCGGGAGCCAGGTGAGGAGTTAAATAGATCAAAAAGGAAATTCTTAGCTCAAGTGCTGTCCTCATTACAGAAAACACGTCTCTCTTCATCCAGACTGCGAGTTCAAACACAACCAAGGGTGGAGCCGGGATGAAGGAGCGGCAGGTCTGGTGTGGCGCTCGGGGTTTCTCCCAGCCTTCTCTGGGAGAGGTCACTGCTCCGTGGGCCACCAGACTCAGTCCGGCAGCAGAGAAAACTGGGTGAAGCAATCACACCAAACCAACAAATCTCAGTCCTTCTTCCCAGCCACACTGAAAGAGGTTGAGGAGAAAGGAAAGCTCCTGGTATGGAGGGACCTGAGCGCTGGGAGCCTGGCTTGCAAAGAATTCTCTTTCACCTAAGCCACTAGGCCCTGGCCAGGCCACCATGTAACACTGAATTCAAACTTCTCCAAGGCACATTTTTAAAAAAATTCTTTTTTCACTTCTAGTCGGGCACTTAGGCTTCAGAAGCAAACAAACAAACAAGTAACTTATTTGTGAATTTCAAACCAAAGTAGAGAAAATAATGCAATGAACTCCCATATACCCATAACCTGCCTTCAATAACCATCAACTCTTATACAATCCTGAATCATCGGTAACCACCACCACCCTACTTCCCAAATAGTCACGCCAAATGTGCATGTTGTGTTTAGTCTCAAGTCCAAGGCAAAGGCAGATCCTCAAGTGAAGAGTCTTCATGGAATGGCACTTCTCTTTGGTTTATTCTCTGATGCATTTTCCTTTGCGGTATGACGTTAAAATAAGTCACTTAACTTCTCTGCATCTGTTTCTTTGCGTATCAAACTATGATGATGTGATGAAGCTACTGTCTACTTTGCAGGGTAGTTTTAAAATAAAAGAATTCAAATATGTAAAAATTACGCGGTGTGCTAAAAGTACTGTCTAAATTAAGTGACTATTCCCTCTTTGAAAGGCTATACCACAGGAAAGCACAGCCGCTGTTTACAGGAAGGAATGAAGGCAGAGGGCGCAGGGGAGGTAAGACACTCCAAGTCGATACCCACACTGGCGAGAGCAGATGGCTCCCACGGGGCGCTGGGGTTCTGATTTTTGGCTTAGGAAACTAGCCCTGCTCTTTTTGCCTTAATTTACATCAAGAAACACCCAGATACAGTACTGATGGGTGTTCTTAAAGATCACCCAGCTGAGTTGGACCTGGGAGGGCTTGGGACAGAAAGCAACAAGAAGGGGAAGAAGGCAGGCTGTTTGCGGAAAGCTGGACTGTAGCCCAGCAGAAGTGGCATTACACACGCTGGGTTAGAGGGGAAGCAAGCACATACGAGGCGGTCTCTGGCTTCAGTGGGCTGGGCTCCTAGGCCTCCAAACACATGCCCAGCACTGAGAAAGCCCCTCTGCAGAGGCCTGGGCCAGCAGCTGCCCAGGATTGACTGGGCCAACTCCAGAGACAGTGAGTGCTCTCTCCTGAGGCCTCTCCATGTGAAGAAGGGCTTCCATACACCCTGAAGAATAGTTAACAGCTTTCTAGTTCTCTCCTCTGGGTAACAAAGAGAAAGTCAAATCCCTCTTCCATATGGTAAGACCTCAAATAGTTTTAAAAACACCTGTTGTGCGTCACAGTTTACCACTCCTCACACCTCATCTCAAAATCTTTTCTTCTTCAGAATCAAATGTTTCCAGTTTCCTCAGTGTTAAAGCCATTCCTTCCAGACCACAGTTTAAAGAACTTCGGCCGGTCTGAAAGCCGCTCTTCTCTGCGTGTGCTCTGGGTTGTCAACGTCCCCTGCAGAATGTGGCATGCAGGAGGGGCTGTTGGGTTGGAGAAGGAACAGGAAGCACACTCACGTCTGAGTGCACGTGTAAAAATCAGACCCCTAGATATCTATGTGTCTGCTCGTGTACTTCCAAAGTTCCTATCCGATCACGCACATGAAAAGGTACAGGGACAATCAATTTTGGGTGATCTGGTTACAGGAAGAGGCAGCAATAAATTACGAGGGGTAACATTTTGGTGCCCAGGCCACACTCCTTGCCAGGACCTTCCTTCCTGCTCGGAGGGGCGGGGTAGGGCTGCGTCTTGCGGGTGAGCTTGGAAGCGCATTGAGCTGGGCTCTCTGACAGCCATGGAGGCTGCTTAGCTTATAGGCCTCCAGTCGCAAAGAGCCTTCTTCACACTGGGCTAAAGTCAGTCTCCAAGTTACCGAAAGCTGGAAGACTGCTGTGAATCATTCTGTGGACTTCAAAGGCTACACCGTACTTCCTCGGGACCTGGGCTGCCAACTGGACACAGCCACGGGCGAGAGCACTGCGGCTGTCGTGGCCACGGCTGCCTCTGGAATCCCCTTCACAGAGGACAAATGGGCACAGACACCAAACTGCAAACCTTGCAGACCTTGCAACCCAGCACTCTCCCTTTAGGAATTTATTCCGAGATAACCCAACACAGTCGCCAACACGTACTCACAAGGATGATTGGTCCTTACAGTGTTGTTTAAAGCGGGGAAACTGGAAACTGTCTGAAACTTCATCAACAAGGGCCTGTTTACCCTGGAGGGGTCTGTTATCTCACTATCCGTAATATTGATATAAGAAATCTGCATTTTGGTCTCTAACACCTGCTCCTGGCCAGAGCTCCAAAAACCTTTATAATTTCCTAAGCAATAGAAGTGCTAGAAGCATTTTTTGTTCTGGGTCTTTGACCCCGGATCCTGACACAGAGCTCCTAAAACCCTTTGAAGCTCCTGGATGACAGGGGTGTCTTTTGAGGCAACCCCTGGGGTTCTGGATAGCTTCAGGATTAGGGCTGGTCACCAGAAAGACCAAGGCATGATTAGAAGCTCGGAACATTCAGCTTCCTCCTAAGGGGGACGAGGGACGGAAGAGTGAGTTAATAATCAATCATGCCTATGCCATGAAGACACTATAAAGATCCCTAAAGTATTGGGTTCAGACAGCTGCTGGGTTGGTGAGCCCCAGGAGCTGGAGGGCGGCATGCCTGGAGAAGACATGGAAGCTCCACACCCCTTCCCACGTGCCTGACCCTATGCATCTCTTCCATCTGGTTGTTCCTGAGTTGTATCCTTTCACGATAAACCGGCATCTAGTACGTAAACTGTCCTGAGTTCGTGAGCTGTTCTAACAATCTGTCAAACTCGAGGAGAAGCCCCATTTACAGTTGGTCAGTCAGGAGTACAGGTGACAACTTGGGACTTGCAATTTGCACCTGAAGTGGGCAGTCCTGTGGGACTGAGCCCCTCCTTGTGGGATCTGACACTAACTCCAGGTAGATAGTACCACAAGGGAAGTGAATTGCAGGACACCCAGGTGGTGTCTGCAGAGACCTAGTGAATTGCTAGGTATGGAAAAATCCACACCTCTAGTCACGCAAGAGAGTAACGCAGTAGGGGAAAACAGTGCCTTTTCCTTTCTCCATCCTACAATGCAACAACTTACAACCATTACAAACGCTGCTGTTGATCTCCATTTACTTGGCTAGAAAGACTTCCATGACCTGACGCTGGGTGAAGAATGCACGCTAATATGTACAATATTAAGTTAGTAAAATTGTGTAACTATTTTATGCACAGAGGCACGTCTAGAAGGATGGTAACCAAATGTTAACAGTGCTGTCTCAGAGGCTGGGATTTAGATAATGTTTATTTCTCATTTAAAGTAAAAATGCAACCCCACATCTCACTGTTCTGTTACTTGCTTTTTATACGTTTGCAACATAGCTTGGTTTTTTTATTTTAAGCCCTTTTTTTAACTGGAAAAATAGTTACTTTTGTTTGGGGGAATAAAATGACATCAGGACAACACAATGCATGTGTGATCTCAGTGGCCCAGTGGAGAGAGGCAAAGAACAAAGGTTTCTTGGGTTGAGGTCACCGTGCTGGTGGGGACCCAGACAGGCCCAGCCAGTCCAGAAAGCTGGTTCTCCCTAAATCTTCAAACCCAAAGAGGGACTGCCAGAGCTAATTCGGGGCTCAGGAAGGCAGGGACCCCGGGCTGCAGCCTGAGCCAGAGATGCGTCCCTGCCCCAGGTATACAGCTCCCACTGGGCTGAGCAGGACCAGGCTGAGTGAGGAAGGGGGCCCCACCGCTGCTTCAGAGGAACCCTGCTGCGTGCCAGCAAAACCACCTCCCACTGCCTGGCTGCTGCAATCCCTCTTGAAAAGCACCCGACTTCCTTTGTCCTTTCCTCCTCTGGTTCTAGTTTCAACTGTCATCTTCCTGGAGAAGGGGCTCTGTGAAGAGGCCCACTGCCAGGGGAGGCGGAGGAAAGCTGTGACTGGCTTAGGGGAGCCATTCGTTTCCCACTAAGAGCGATGGAGAAACAGCAAGAAAGCAGGACCCCTCGCTCTGGCAGACCACCGCACGGGGTTCAAAGCTGTTCTGACAACTGCACCAGACAGCACACCTTGAGGTGGGGACTTGTCCTGTGGGAACAGCCTGGGGCTGCTCCTCAGTGCTCACTGTCCCGTTCTCTGGGAAGTTCTCTGAAAAATTCAGTCATGGTTATCCTTCTGGTTTTTCTTTTCTGACAATAAAACCTATGTTCTCTATAGAAAAATTTTAAATGGCAGTAAACTATCAAAAGGAAACAATAACTCACAATCGCATCACTCCAAGACGGCCTCCGTGAGCACCTCCACGGAGCACCCCTGACTTCTACGTGGCAGCACACAGGCTGTTAATAGTATTAGGACCCAACTTTATATGGTGTTGTAATATGCTTCTATTTTTTTCTTTTAAGTTTGTTTCCTTTTTTTCTGTAATATGCTTCTTAAATGACAATATAAATAATATTAATTGCTTCCATGTAATATGCCAGGTACTACCCTAGGAGCATTAAATATATTGCTAGTAGATCCATTTCACTGATGAAGTAATACCAAGTCTTGGAGATTTCAGTTTTGACCACAGGCCTCCCAGGTCCCCCATGGCCGAATGGGAATTGAACCCAGGCAACCTGTCTCTTGGGCTCCTGCTCTCGTCCATGCTGTTCTCCAGCCCTCTTCACTGAGCGTTCTATCTGGAGCCCTGTCAGGTTACCAAAGGGCTTTACCTCCTGCAGAGGTGCTGGGTCTGCCTACTCCTAACTTTCTAGCTGCTCTGCTAGGCTTGCAGGAGGCCTCCACCGCCTCCTGCAGGGAGCATCCCTGAAAGGCAGGTGCCAGAGAAAAAGGAGTCACAGAAAGAGCCAACCAATTACGACTCCACAGGGGGCCAGAGATAAGCAAATTAGCCTAAGGGTGAATTATCCTAGCTTAAGGCTGGTATGGAACAGCCAGCCCCTTGCTACTAAGAAGCTCAAAGCATTTCATGCAGTATTCCAAGTAAGATACAGACCCATGGAAGCTAAAGGAATTTGCCTCCCATCCAGCAGCAGCTCAGCAGGAGATGCAGTCACCCCTCCTCCAACAAACCTCTCTCACACTGTGATTCCTCTATCAGGGGCCAGGCACAGGCCCCAGCGAAGGCAATTTCACAAGCCCTCTGGATATCCCACAGAGATTTAAAGATGGCCACCTCTCCACTGGGTCGTTACTCAGAAGTGGAAAATACTCTCTAAGTCAGGGGTTGGCAGATTTCTTCGGTAAAAGGCCAGATATCAAATAGTTGAGGCTTTCAGGGCTGTATATATAGTCTGTCATAACTACTCATCTCTGCTGTTGCAGCACAAAAGCAGCCACAGATAACGTGTAATGGGCATGGCTGTGTCCAGTACAATGTTACTTACAAAAACAGGTGGCCATCAGAATTCGGCCTGCAGGCTTGTGCTTCGCCAACCTCTGTTCTTAGGGTTGAAGGCTTCCCTAAAAACACCCAGGTTTAGACATTGGCTAGACTCATGCAAACCACTTAGGTCATAAGCTCATTTCTGAGGGGCTGACCCGTTCCTTTTCAGTGGAGTGGGAATGCAATCTTTCAACTATTAACCTAAAATCTTGGGAGAGTGCAGAGAAATCAGGGGTTGTTTTGCTTTATAGTTGTGTATTACTAACAGATGAAAGGGAAAATATTTTACAGATCCATAGCAACCAGAAAAGATAAATCAGGCCGAGGGAAAGAAAATGTCAAGAAAATCAAAAAGAGTATGAAGAAGAAAAATGACATTAATATAACCAGGCAGCCCCATTTGGCTTCAGTTAGCTGACTGGAGCAATGGGCAGCTTATCCTAACCAGGAAACGAGCGAACTCGACAGCTCTCATTGGAATGATGTAGCATGTCCTTTCAGAAAACTTCACTTGAGGCAAAGATAGTAAGATCACATACGCTTGGGACAACTAGAGAAAAAAAGCCAGAGAAGCTGAACTGCAGCCTAGCTGTAGCTCACACCTTGGGGCACGCTCTAAGCTCCTTACTCAATCTTCCTGACTTCCTTCGCTCACCTGCAGAGCAGGGATGAGGAAGCGAAGCCCATTCTACCTCCTGGGTCTGGAGAGAGAGCCCAGTGGTGGTGTGCTGTTGGAGGTATGTGGAGGCCAACACTCCCAAGAGAGAAGAAGGGTTCCTCTCTAAACTGGGGTGCCTCAGGGGAGGCAGACTGGGGGCAGGACTGAGTTAAGGTCCCAAGAATTAGAATGAGAGGAGAAAAATCTATGACTCCGATGGCTGCAATGGCCCCAGCACCTTCCTGGGAAGAGCCACTCTTAAAATGCAGGCAGGAGGTCTCAACACCTCAAATCCAAGCATGTCTTAACATATATTTGTATTTTGAAAAAGGAGGTTTTCTGCTCCCCAGTCTGGTTATTTCACCTCCCTCCTTACAACGCTCTCGCAGCGTTCCACTGCCCTCAGAATCAAGTCCAGACCCCTGGTCAGGACTTTGAGCCCAAGTGCAAGGCCCCGCACTACCTGTTCCTGCCAGACCTCCCCGGCTCTTTCCTCTCAGCACAGGGCTCTCTCTCCAGACCCAGGAGGTAGAATAGGCTTCGCTTCCTCATCCCTGCTCTGCGGGTGAGTGAAGGAAGGCAGGAAGGAGCTTAGAGCGTTCCCCAAGGTGTGAGCTACAGCTAGGCTGCAGTTCGGCTTCTCAATACAGCTTCCCTGGCTTCCTTCTCTAGACGTCCCCAGCATACGTGATCTCACTATCTTTGCCTCAAGTGAAGTTTTCTGAAAGGAGCTTTCTGAGAGAGCTTTCCTGAGCTCTTTCCTCTCCCTCACCTCCCTCCAGCCACAGGAGCCTTCTGCCAGTCCCTCCTATTCTTCCAGCTCCTTCCCCTCCTCAGGGGCCTCCACATGCTGTTCCCTCTGCCGTAAAATTCTTCTCTTTGCCTTTGGTCCTGTCCTGCCCGACTCTAAATGCAAAAATGAGCCTACCATCGTATTCCTCTGGAGCACCCTGATCTTTCCCTTTCAGGGATCTACGGAGCCAAGTATTCATTAGCCTGTGCTTCCAGCATCTCTCTCCACTGCCTACGGCAGGGTCAGATCTATCTGGCAGAGTCCTCGCCATGAAACAGGCACTTCAAAAATACAACTAATGAAAAGAGCCTTTCTCCCAAGTCCTCTCTTCACTTAAAGGGGGCCCTGAGAGGCTAGAGCATGCACGCCAGTGCGGGTTGGGGCGTCCAGAGTCTCACTCCTGCCTGCCACTCGCCGGCTGTACGCCATCCCCTCTCCGAGCCCATGTCCTCGCCTGTGAAGTGGAAATATCAGTATATTCCTCATCAGGCTACCTACCTCAGGGTTAAAATAGGAGAATGTAAGTGCCTACCACAGCCTGGTGCTCAATAACTATTGTTTTATTTACTACTTTTCACTATAAAAGAGCAACTTTAAAAAATGGTCTCAACATAAAAAGACTAAATTGTGCCTGTAATTTCACTTTAGGGAGGGTAGGAGGAGGCAAAACTCAGGAAAACTCCACGGTTCGTTGAGATTCTTTATAGAAAACTTGACCTGCTGTCAATATCTGGAAAAGCCCCCGACCTGAGGTGGGGGCTGCGTCGCTCAGCACTTCCAACTTCAGAGACAGGGAGCCTGATGGACGGGTTCCTGCGCTAAATCCAAACTGCATGAGACACTGCGTAAGGGCTTCCTGTCCCTCCTAATGCCAAACGTGTGCCATTTAACGTGAATTAACAGTCTCTCAGGCCAAGCTACCTATGAAATGGCACCCATTCTCAAGGACTTAGGAGAGGACTTTGTTGCTATAAATGTAATTTCATAAACAATCATTCTGTTGTTTGTTTAAAACAATTATAACATTTACTAAGTGATTACATCATTATTATTATTATGATATAATCATTCGTCTGCAATGGCTATTAACATTCATTTCCCTTAATCTAGCAATCCTATTTCTGGGAATTTTTCCCCCAGAAACACTTAGGCAAGTGTGCAAAGACACACACACACAAAGATGCCTACTGCAGACCTGTGGTCGGGAAAGACTGGGAGTGACCCGCATGACTGGTAGAATAAAGCACAGTGTATCTTGATAATAAAAAAGTGCATAGTTAGAAAGAACTTACTGACTTGGGAAGATATCCAAGATATCAAGTTAAAAAAAAAAAAGAAAAAAAGCTAGCTGCAAACCACTATGAGAAGCATATATAGATACATGCACTGAAAAGAAACTCTGGAAATAGAAACATTCCCAGTGGGGGAATGAGTTCTGAAGGGTTTTCATTTCACTTCCTGTGTCATACTTCGTGTTTCAGTTTTCATAGTGAGCAAATACGTCTTATACAAATGGAAAAGGAAAGAAAATGCAGAATAAAATCTCTGCTGGCATCAGTCTGTCACTACCATGGAGCTTAATCAGCCGCCAGCTCTGATGGCTCAGGCAGGGCCGCCCCGGCTCCTGTCTTGGGCCTGAATCACAAATTGAGCCGACTCAGCACATGTCATGAGGTTGCCATTAAACAGCAGCAAGCAAAGGCACTTGAATTTCCATAGTGTCAGTTACAAGGTTGGGAGGCCATGTTTCTCCTAAAACTCCAGTGAAATTGCCTTGGAATTTGTGGTTAAGGCCTACCAATGGCAGAACTGAGAGCAGCCAGCCTCTCCAGCAGGACTGTAAAGCACAGCTGAGAAATCAAGTCCTGCTGAGTTGGGGAATGGTTTCTTTCTAATGAAACCCAGAAGGTAGGTAGGGGGCAGGGGAGCAGTCAATGGCAATCTGAGAAGAAAGAATAAGCTGATAAAAATTAAAAGGGAATGGGGAAGTAAGAGAAACTGGCTGCAAGGTAGGAAGGAAAGAAGCTGGGTACCTACTGTGAAATCACTGATATATTTACTGCAGTACTTTCCAAACGCTTCACGCTGAGGCTGGATTTGGTTCTAAATCTGCTGTAGCAGGTAAAATAATGAGAGCCACCCTGTCCTCATAACTGGAACATCCTCTTTCCACATGACACTTCTGTACTGGCCCAGTGTCCTAAACAATAGGGAAGGTTCCTCTGACCCCAGGTAGGGCTGGGGCAAGTTGGGTGGGAGTGCAGGTACTGCTTTGCCTACGTGGTGGTCACTCTCCTCCTTATTAACAGAACCCCAGTTTTCTTCCTCTGCCTTTTGTTGGCCATGACCTTCAGAGAACCAGGGCCCATCCCCAGCCCTAGGAAGTAGATACTGACTAGTAAACCAACATGACTGTCTCCCTTTCCTGACATAACTCTAGCCAACAAGATGCAAGGGAAGACCACTGATGAATTTCGGTGGTGGTTTTGATTGGTCTTTAAAAAGAGACGAAGTACAGAAGTGTCTCTTTTACTGCCGGTAGACTCTGCCGGGTGTGATCCCAGGATACTAGGGATTATGGCAGCCACCACCAGAATCTGAAGGAACCAGTTTAAAAAGACAAGCCAAAGTGCTGAAGAAGGCAGAGCAGGAAGTTAGAAAGAACTCGGGTCCTTAACAACCTCGGGATAGACCACAGCCAACCCTGGAACTGCCCCACCTCCAGATGCCGTGCTGTGTAAGGTAAGTGCCCGAGCACTGAGCCATTTTCATCAGGGTGTTCTGTGAGCTGGGAGTCAAACCGCGCCAGCATACACAACCAGTCAGCACAAGAGATGCCTGCTCTGTCTGTGCATTCCCGAATGACTCAACTTCCAAGCGTAACTGCACAGCTGGAATACTGAGGTACAGATTCCCCTTCGGCCCTGAAAAAGCAACTGACTTTTGCCTACTACGAACTTTTTCTCCCAGCAGCTACCCTTTGCTTTAGAAGACTTCTCTCTTACTCCATGTGGATAGAAGTGAGGCATGGGGGAGAACTTTATTTAGTTATCTTTTATCCTCACCAGAGGACATTTTTTCATTGCTTTGGAGAGAGAGAAAAAAAAAAACATTGATGTGAGAAACATCAACTGGTTGCCTTCTCATACACCCCCTGACTGGGGATCAAACCCGCAACCTGGGTATGTGTGCTGTCTGGGAACTGAACCCGTGACCTCCCAGTCTACAGAACGATGCTCCAACTGAGCCACACCAGCCGGGGCAAGTGGGGGAGAACTTTGAATGTAAATCCTGGTGCCCCACCTGGACCACCACCAGGACCACCACCACCACCGCCCGGGGTGGTCACATGACCCAGGCAGCACTAACCTGCGCCCTTCTCCAAGATGAATGTAGGACTATTGGAAGAAAAAAGCCTTCTGCCTGCTGGGACTACAGACTGAGAGAGGCAGATACCCTGACGGGACTGCTCATCTTTCCTGGCATGTGGGGACTCAGTCGGCAGTGCCTGACCACAACGAGTCAGAGCCCTGAGGACACTGTGTGAGCACACAGATCAAGCCACGCCCGAAGCCCCGGGCGTCTCGGGCACCTGAGCCAATAAAGCCTGTTATTAAGGTAGTCTGAGTTATATTTCTGTCATTTTCTTATAAGTAGAAGTGCCCCAACTAAAACAAACACTAACTGCCTCACCCCTGTTCTTGAATCCTTCACCTTCTCTGCATATTCTTCTTTCCCAGGCCTCTCTTGTTTCTCTACTTCTTTTGTCTACAGCCAGCTTCCCACCTCTGAGCAAACCAACCGAAAGGGATCCGTCCTCCGGCGGGTTCCGGCGGGTCGGGGCTTGGTTACAGGACCCTTCTGGGTCATGTCCCTTGAGCAGCCTCGGAGCAGCCTCGCACTGCCCCACAGCTGCCGTGGGCATTCCCACCACACTCCCGAGTCTCCTCGCCCTCTTTCCCTTGCCGATTACTGCCATGATGCTATTTCCGAGCCTGGATGGTGATGCTGTGGATGCCCTTTAGATCTGGAAAAGCAGCCCTGGCAGGTGTGGCTCAATGGGGTGGGCGTCGTCCTGCAAGTCAACAGGTCATGGGTTGGATTCCCTGTCAGGGCACAGGCCTGGGTTGTGGGCCAGGTTCCCAGTTGGGGGCCTGCAAGAGGCAGCCGACTGATGTTTCTCTCGCACATATTTCTCCCTCCCTCCCCATCTCTAAAAATAAATAAAATCTTTGGGGAAAAAAATCTAGAAAAGCAGGTCTAAGAATTCCACTTACTTGACAGCGCTGCTCAGCATGTTCTCACATGCGAATGGGTGGGGCACTCCGCACAGTCACTGAGTTGAAGGCGGACAGCACAGGGCAGGCAGGACCGTCAAACAGAGCTGCACCACGAGTTACACACGCAGACACACGTCTGTGTGCACATCGGACATAAACACGCGTTCTGTGCAATAACGTCTGTGTAAACCTCGTAGAGTGTAACCAAGCGGGGCAGAGCAATGCCTCCACATCACAGGGGTGTGCCCTCTTCTGAGAAAACCTGATACGCCTAAGCCCAGTCTTACAAAACAGGTACAGCGAGGGGCAAATATTCACACTCCAAAAAGATTCTTCGCCTGAGAAAAGGATCCACCTCAAGGTCCCACTGAAATGCCTGGGCTCCCCTGCGTTTAGAAAGAACTTGATCTGTACATGGCTTTACAGGACTGTCAACCGCATAAACCAGGAAGCCACAGCTGAACGGAGACTTCTCTTCTTGTTGTATAATGTGATGAACAAACAGGGTGGTTTTATTTGTACCGCTGTTACTGACTTTCTGTGCGGGATAAAGATGGTAGATAGCACCAAACGTCACCGTATCAGTTGAGGTAGACATCTGATTCAGGGGTAAGCAAGGCCATTTCCTTTCCAACAGGGTTTTACTGCAAAGTGGGGTATTTATTGTCACTGCACAAAGAAAACCGACTCCAAAGTAGTATCCCCACTTTCTTGATTCATATAAAGTTTTTCTTAAATTTTTAAAATTGATTTTAGATAGGAAGGAAGAGAAACATTGATTTTTGATGTTCCACTTATTTATGCATTCTTATATGTCCCCTGACAGGGGATCGAACCTGCAACCTTGGCATATAAAGCCTACACTCTAACTAACTAAGCTACCTGGCCAGGGTCATATAAAGTTTTAAAACACTGAGTAGTAATAATTGCAGGTAATATTATGTAGTTCTTACTACATAACTGCTCTAAATTTTTGGCAGCTATTAACTCATTTTATCCTCTCAATAACTTCATGTGTAGCTACTATTATTATCCCTGCTTTATAGAGGAGTAAATAGTGACACCATCCAAGGTCAGGAGGCAGCAACTGTCAGGGCTGAGATAAAAATGCTGCAGGAGTCTGGACCCAGGGCCATGCTCCTCACTCATACTATGCTGCGCCCTTGACCTGGCAGTCACGTGGAGGCTGGCAACCAGTAGAGGGGAGAGCTGTGGCAATGGATGCTCCTAAGCCTATTGCCAGCAAGTTCAGGCACATGGTACTGAGGACCTGTACTGGGCAGTGAAACAGAAAAGAAGAGGAAAAAAAAAAGAAAGGATGACGACTAAAAGTAGGCACAAGGGAGGTTTCTGGAGAACTAGCCTGTTTCTTGATTTGGGTGCTGGTTATATGAGTGTGTTCAGTTTGTGAAAAGTTATCAAGCTGTACCTTTTATATACATATTTTCATGAATGAAAAGTTTAAAAATGGAAGGATGGATTTAAGAGGATTTTGGTAATATTATGAATGCCTTTTGCTCTTGTCTATTTTCCAAATGTTCCAGAATATTCGAGAGAGGCATCATGGGAGCTCAGAGGCCATGTTCCCCAGTGCAATCACCCATGTGGATGACTTGCAAACCTCACCTCCTAGCCTGAGACACTCAGCAGCCCAGACGTCAGCTGAGTTATCGGCAACACGGCATCATGGTTCAGAGAATGGAATTAAGAGCTATACTGCTTCGGAGATGGGGGGGAAAACAAGCCTGGCAGAGGTACCCATTCCATTCCCCGCTTGCTCCATAGCTGGTGATTGGAAGACACTCTGCAACGTTTAAAAAAAAAAAAAAAAGAACTATACTGCCTGGGCCCTGACTGGTGTGGCTCAGTGGACTGGGTGTCATTCTGCAACCCAAAAGGTGGCGGCTTGATTCCCAGTTACATGGGCACATGCCTGGGTTGTGGGCCAGGTCCCCAGTGGGGGCCGTGTTGAGAGGTAACCAATCAATGTTTCTCTCACATCGATGTTTTGCTTCCTCTTCTTTTTCTCCCTCCCTTCCCCTCTCTCTAAAAATAAACAAATAAGATCTTAAAGAGAGAGAGAGACATAGAGTGCATGCGCTACACGCCCTGGGCTCAGACTTTGCCTTTGCACCTACTAGGTATGTAATCTTGAACGTGCTACTTCACACCTCTCCGTGTTATCTTGCTTTCTGCAACTATAAAGCTGGTGTAACACAGGCTAACTCCCAGGTCTTTGCTGCACACGAACTGAGCACTCACAGCTGCGCCTGGCATGTCGCACACACACTAAATGTTGGCTCCTGCCCTTAACATTTAGGCCCCCAGCCATGCTCTCCTCTCTCACATCAGTTATTGCACACTTTTCTTTATCATTTCCCTATTATCGAGGTAATTTATTATTAGTCCCTGCTATGTTCTAAAAGGAATTTCAGATGGATCTGTTTTACCTGTTATTCAAGTAGTGCAATCATATTACCGACAATCTGGAACACAGAAAATGAGTATTATACTTTTAGGAACGTAGCCAACCTGCTGCTACTATGAAATGCTTCAAGTGACCTGCAGGCACGAACCATGGCTGCCACATTAGAGCCACCGTGAAAGAGCCATCGGTGAAGAAAGGACCATGGAACACACATCAGTCAATGGACACTCATAAAACAGCCTCATCTTTTCATTTGGAAAATCTGGAAGCTTAGAAGGGGACAGCACAATGAATACCAATGTGCCCTTCACCCAGATTCACCAGTTGTTAACATTTTACCGCATTCGCTTTCTTCTCTCTCTCTCTCTCTCTCCACACACCCTTTATTTTGCTGAACTGTCAGAAAATGAAGTTGTAGACACCATGTCACTGCATTCATAAACACTTCAGCTCTTATCTCCTAGGAATAAGGACATTACCCTATATAACCATAACACTACACACATCACACCCACGGGATTTCACAGCTGCACAATACAATTATCTAATACGCGGCCTACATTTGTATTTTTCCAGATGTCCTAAAGATGACCTTATTTTTCAGTTTAGGATTCAATCAAGGATCAAAAATGCATTTAAACTGTCATTCTTCCTTTAATTTAGGACAGCCCATACCCCTTGCCTCTTTGCATCTTTCAGAGCACTGACATTTTCTGAGGAGTCCAGGCAACTGTTTTACCATCTGGATTTGTGTGTTTGCTCAGGATTTAATTCAGGTAAAATATTTTTTTGCAAAAGTGCTACATAGTTGATATTTTCTACATAGTTGATATTTTATACTTCACACTGCAACACACAGAGTTACATAATAATTTGTTCCATTATTGGTATTGCTACATTTGTTCATTTTGTTAAAGTGATACCCACCCAAATCTTTTCATTGTAAAGGAATTCTTTTTTTCTTTGTAGTAAGTCATCTTTGGAGGGACCCTTTGAGTCCTTGTGACTACCTTGTTCCCTAGCAATCTTTTAATCCAATGGTTACAGCATCTGTTGATAATCTGCCTGAATTGCTGGTCACAGTAATACTGCAAAATGGTCACTAGTGATCTTTATGGAGTGGATGAAATGAGCCCTTACAAATCAAATACTATTTTTTCACTCACCTACATTATTATTTCATAACTGTGATATCAGAACTATGTCAGAAGTTCACCTGCTTGATCCCACCTCACAGTGATTCACACCACCTGTCCGTCTTACATTCTTCTGATCTCTGTCCACCTGAGCAAGTACATCAAGTAGAAACAAACATAAATCACTGGTTTATGCAGTGGGCAAGGAGATACCTGTCTATACAAGCAAGAGGTTGCCTAGCATTTAGAGCCCCCTTTCCTACAACAGATCAAATTTCACGTAAAAAAAGTCTACTTTGCCCTGACCAGTGTGGCATAGTTGGCTGGGTGTTGTCCCACAAAGCAAAGAGTCAGCAGTCTGATTCCCAGTCAGGGCACATGCCTGGGTTATAGGTTCAGTCCCTGGTCGGGGCATGTATGAGAGGCCATAGATGTTTCTCTTTCACATTAATGTTTCTCTTCCTCTCTTTCTCCCTTCCTTCTCCACTCTCTAAAAAAAAATAAAAGCAAATAAAAAAAATTTTTTTAAAGAAAAGTCTATTTTTCCAAAGACAGTTCTACATTGAAGTCAGCTCCAGGCATCCCAAGAAGGGAGAGAGGAGGGACACAAGGTGTTCAGGCAGTAGACACTTAGCGCAATTTTGAAAGATTCTTCAAACCACACTAGGATAACACCAAATCACATGTACCAGCTGTTCCAGGCAGCCTGCTTCACCTGACCCTGGGAGTATTACTTCTTCCTGGTCAACAGCTCGTGAGAGGCCAAACACCATCCCCAGACCGGCTGTATTGGAATCGCTTGGGAAGGTGTTTTAGAAACAGATGCCCAGTCCCACCTCTGACTAACTGAATCAGAGCTCTGCAGAGGACTCTGGGGATCTGTGTTGACAAGCCCCCTAGGGGAACTCATGAGCAGCCAGCTTTGGGAACCGCTGCTTAGAGAAGACCCACTGTAGCCTCCAAAACAGAACTATCCCATAGCACACACATGGCGGGCGGAGTTAGTATCAGTCCCACTACGTGACAGCCGCCCTGCCAACAACCGACTCCCAGGGGTCTGCAATGAGGGCAGAGGAGTTCAACCCAGAAGTTCTGTTGAACTCCCAATTTATAACCTACTAGAGGCTGGAAAAAAGTCACTGTACTTAAGAGAAGCTGCCAGATCTATGGTTCTTCAAATTTAGTCTCTACCAGATGCATCTGAGTACATCAGCCCCAAAGATTCTGAGCCAGAGAAAGGCCTCCTGTGGGACTTAGCAACGTGTTTGCAACCAGCACTCTAGGTGCTTCTGATGCCGGGGCCTGAGGACCATGCCTTGAGAGACCCTGGCCTCAATGCTGCTCTGCCCTTATCTGTAAGCAGTCAAAGAGCAATAGAGCTGGATAAAGTTTCTTGGACTGAATTTGAGGCTACTTACCAAACCAAAGAAACAAAATCTGAGGTCACAGGGAAACGCTGCTGAGCAATCAGCCACACAGAAACGTGCAGACAATAGGAAAGCCTTCATAAAAGGTACAAAATTTCACTTCAACATTTCATCTCACCAAAGGGCTAAGGCGGGCGGAGCCAGGAGTGGGAGACCAAGGTTCCCAGCACAAAGCCCCACTTCAGGTTCCACAGCAGCAACTTCCAGGGGACAATATGGGCAACAGGAACACAGCATCATCCCCTGGAGGGCACTTGAATCAAACAACATTTCTGACTATTAAGGTCCTGCCTGATTCCAGCTTCTCCTTCACACTGTGAGGGAGCAAACTCCTGGCAATTCTTTCTCTCTGCCGCACTGTTAGCCCAAGCCTTAGTCAAGATTAACATGTGTGCTTGTGGCCCCAGAAACAGAGATGACTTAGGCCACTGGCAGCAGGGAGCAAAGACAGTGCTAATTACGGAAAATGGGGCAGACTGAGAAGAGCTAGTCAGTTCCGGGCCAAGTTGGCCTTTGGCTCACGGGGAATCAGAGGCATGGCTGGCAGACTGTCACTGGGGCTCAGGGAGTCAGAACAGCAGCCCGGATTCTCGCCTGCCGCCAGAGGCCATGGTGACACACCCTTCCCTTCCCTGGCCCAGGTAGCTTTCCACCCCAAACACCAGGCAAAACAAGTCACCCTCACGGTACAAATGGGGTGTAGCACTCCCAGGAAAGGTCCCTCCGCAGACACGAAAACATAGCTGTGAGTTCCCAAAGCCAATCAAGCTCATGAGAATAGAACCACCACACCAGCCAGCTCTTGAGGATCTTACCTGACTGGAACACGTATCTGGCCAAGCCCTGCATGAGCTCTGCTGGCCAGGTTGGGGGAGCGGACTCCCCTGTTTCTCTCTTCAGACGAAAGGTCAACTCAAAGCCAAAACCACTGGGGCCGTCTGTTCCTGTAAATCTGAAAGAAATAAAAAGCAAATGTTTTTAGTTCAACTAGCTCAAGACAAAGAAAAACACTGTTTTAAAAGTCTAATCAAAGTTCTCCCTTATTCTTTGTGGCCTCAGCATCCAAACCCCATAATGAGATGAATCTCCCAGTGTGTGGACCTCGAGGGGAGAAGGACCTCAACAGCCTGGAAGGAACCAGAACTCTAGCCTCACCCTTTAGCCAGTTACAGTACTGGTGTATGACCTTGGCCCAGCCGATCACATTCCCCTGCTGGCACTCTGAATTACAAGTTCCACATCTTGTGGCTCTGGAACATTCCTTTCTGCGTGATTAAGGGTCCATTACTGAAAATCTGCCTTATATAGGCTCCATATTCTTTCAAGTTGTTAATAAGCACTTACTACGTTTGCTAAGGATACAAGTCCTGCTGTATGCTCTGTGAGGATGAGAACCTTCCTCTGCTCCCACCTCCCCCAGGGGCCCACAAGGGTGCAGGCCCTGGGCTGGACTTTCTGGCCTCCAAACTCAGCATCTGCAGACAGGTCCCAGGGCAGACTCCAAATACTGGGAGGGCCTGTATTCCTCCTGAAACCCATACCCCTCGTGCATTCATCCATCGGCACACGTGGTTCCCGAAATCTGGCACCTTCTGCGCACTCTTCAATCACTGGAAACTTACGGCAGCAAAGTTTGCCCCTCCTTCCCATCCCCAGGCAGCCCAGAAGGATGGGAGCTCCTGCCTCCACAGCCACACTCATCAGTGATGATGAGGCAAAGAATGCCTGCCTCCCTGTCTGCTGGGAAATGCTCAGGAGCCCAATACTCAGGGAAGTCCCTGAGATGGACTTCTGCCAGAGAGGGAAGTGATACGGATTAGGGGGCAAGGCCTGGTTAGGGGGTGACATGCCTCCCTAGGTGAGAGAAGTGTCAGGGAGAGTTCCTGAGAGCGCAGGAGGCCTGCCAGCATGGGAAGGGTTAAAAGTTAAACTACATTCATGATATAATTTTCAGTAATTATATCTTGTACAAACACGAGCCACAATGATTATACACGTGTAAGCTCCTCAGCATACACAGACAAACCATAAACTAGGATGACAGCCCACACCTCCTTGCCTCTTTGCCAGCCAAGCTACTGGAACGGGTGGTCAGAAGGGAGAATTCTGAAGGGATGGTGATGCAGTCAGTGCCCACCCTGGGACTCCACGTGGCATTTTCCCTTCTTCATCCTCCTCCTCCCCATCATCATAATCACCAACCGCAAGAGGCCAGGCCCAGAGACGAAACAGAAAGATACTCGATGTCTCAGAAGCTCTGACACCAGTCCTCGCCCTGCCAGTCCTCGCCCTGCCTGGGTGCCTGGGTGAGCTCAGGCTTCCTGCACTTGCTGTGGTGGGGAGATCACCTCTCACAGCCAAATTCTCTAAAGGACTGAAAAGGAATCCATCCCTAAAGTCACCATAACCACACCCAATTATATTCAAAGGGGGTGCCCACAGTGTGCATTTCCTCTGAGCATCTAACAGTGTGGGAACCAAAATCCATTTTGAGGATACACACCGGGAATTTTGGAGAACATGCTAGAAGATGCTTAGCAGGACACAGTGTAAGCTTCTGTCTTTCCTTGCTGAACCACCCTGTTTTGGGGCAATTCCATGCAGGGAAGTTGAGAAATAGCTACTAAGCAAACTGAGGCTAGAAGAGCTGTCTCCCCGGGACTGCAGGTATGATACGAGTGGGAAAACCTGGGGAAATGCAAGACTGGGAGTTAAAACTCTGCAAAAGGAGGTGGGTCACTAGGTCAAAGGGAGGATTTGAAGCAGCCACCCATTAGAGGCAGCTTTGTAAAATGTACTAGACTATTACTCCAGGGCTTTCATCTAGAGCCAGGATAAATATATGATTCCTAACCAGAAAAACTTGAGAAACACACTAAAAGGAGCGCGTTCCTTGGTATGCGCAATGGGGGGAACCCTCAGATGAGAGAGAAAAAATCATATGCATCTAAGCAGCACCACCTCTCGAAGGAGGGTCTCGCACACACGCACGTATGGGTGTGCATGCACACACACGCACGTGTGAACCATCTGCCTCCACACAGGGTGCTTTCCAGGCCAGCTCTGTGGTGGGCAGGCTGGCCCTCACAGGACTAGCTGGGAGGGGCAGGCCCAGCCAGATGGTCTCCACCTGTGTGTGTGTGATTACCACCCACCAGGGTGGCTGGACGAAACCTCTGAAAACCCTGGAACATGAGCTTGGAAAGGCCCCGCCTCGACATAAACACACAACCTGGAGCCCGTCAGGTCGCTTTTTCAAAGCAGACTGCCCAGGCAATAGCCAAGTGACGGGATCATGCAGTCTTTAAAAGTCCCCTGCAGCGGCCTGGCTTGGTCTGGACTTACTCAAAGTGAGAGCTGCTCCAGCCAAAGCGTTTTTGTCTGACCAGAGGATGAAGACCCTCCTAGGGAGCAGCTGTCTCTCCCATCTTCCAAGAAAGGAAAACATGAGAGGAAATTGGCCTGTGTGGCAGAGGGTGGGATCTGGGTCAGAGCAAAGAATTTTTCTTACACAGGGGCTGCTAAAATACTGGCTGGTGGAAAAGGGGGCCAATGGGATTTCTTCCAACAGGAATAAAAAAAAAAAAAACACATTACAAATTCTCCCCAGCCTGGTAGGGAGGGGGTGAGGGGTTCTAACCGTCTTGTTGCAGAAGGATGAAATGAGATGGCCTCTCAAAATTGTTTCCAGCTCAAGAACTTCTGGCCCTGCCCACTGAGGTGCCCAGGGGAGAGGCTGGCTCTGTCCCAGCGGTTTGGTGAGCCTAGGAATGGCGGTGACAGCCTTAAGAGTAACATCAAACCCATCGGCAGGAAGAACATGTGCCTAAAGCACTAGACACAGTTGCTTGACCCCTAGAAGCACCCAAAGGTTTGTATCAAAGCATCTGATTAGGAAGGTATTACTTAGCCTCTAAGAGGCCAAAATGACCGCTAACTTCAGGCAGAGGATGAATAGGAAAGATTTTTCTGGAGAAAATACAACAGCTGGGGTAGGCAGAAAGGGCTGACCTAAAAGTTGGCATCTCATGCTCAACACTATTAATTATTAGGGAAATTCAAATCAAAACCACAATGAGGTACCATTTCATATACTCTAAAATGGCTAAAATAGAAGACAGACAATAACAAATGTTGACGAGGCTGTTGAGAAAATAAACACTCATACACTGCTGGTAGGAATATAAAATGGTGGAGCTGCTTTTTTTGTAAAGCAGTTGGGCAGGACCTCAAAGAGTTAAACACAGAGGTACCATATGATCCAACAGTCCCACTCCTAGGTATACACCCAAGGGCACTGAAAACGCATGCTCACACAAAAACTGGCATGCTAATGTTCCTAAAAGTATTCACAACAGCTGACAAGTGGAAGCAACCCAGTATCAGCAGTGAGTAATTGGATAAATAAAATGTAGCATATTCATACAATGGAACAAAAGAGAATGATGTCCTCACACATGCCACGACATGGATGAGTCTTGAAAACATTATGCTGAGTGAATGAAGGCAGATACAAACGGCTACACATTGTGTGATTCCATTCATATGGAATGTCCCGAATGGACAAACGCATAAAGACAGAAGGTAGATTTGTGGCTTCCGCGGACTAGGGGGAGGAAAGAGTGAGGAGTACCGCTAAAGGGTAAAGTGTTTCTTTTGGGGGTGATGGAAATGTTCTGGAATTAAATAGTGATGATGTCTGCACAACCTTGTGAATATACTAACAAATACTAAACTGTACACTTTAAAATGGTGAATTTCATGGTATGTGAATTATACCTTAAAAAAAAAAAGCTGGCATCTCAGGGACACCTAACTGCTCGGAGAGGCAAGGCCCGCCATACCAAGTAAGCGCGTCTTTACCTGGTTCTATCTGCTAAGAACCACTTTGATAAACTATGAGCACCTGCTAAGTTTGAGGCCTCGGACTAAGCCCTTTTCTTACATCATAGCATTTAATTCTCCAACAACTTTATACCTCAGCCATTTAAATGACACATGAAAAAGAGAAAACATTTGACAGAGTTTAAGTAACATTCCATAAGTCACATGGCAAGCAAGTGGTGGAACTTAAACTTGGGGTCCGCCTAACTCCAAAGCCCATCTTCTTTTTACTGTGTGACCTCAGGCAACATGTTTAACCTCTCTGCGCCTCCATTTCCTCATCTATAAAATGGGGATAATAATAGTAACAACTATTTCAGAGTTATTATGAGGACTAAATGTTTAAAAACTGGAACAATGGAACTGCGGGAGAAAACCAAGATGGAGGCACAGGGAGACACACTGCGCCTCCTCGCAAAACAAAAAGAAGACAACAATTTAAAATCAAAAAACAACCAGAACTGACAGAAAATCGAACTGCACGGAAGTCTGACAACCAAGGAGATAAAGAAGAAACAATTCAGACCGGTAGGAGGGGCGGAGACGGACAGCTGGACCCAGAGACTGGCGGATTGTGGGATGAACGGGGGCAGGCAGTGCAACCACTAGCAGACCCCGCAGCCCCACATCCGCTCATAGATGAGCTGGGAGGAACAGCGGGGGAGCAAAGCAGACCAGGCAACCCAGGGCTCCAGCTCTAGGAAATAAAGCCTCAAACCTCTGATTGGAAACACCCGTGGGGGTTGAGGCAGCAGGAGAAACTCCCAGCCTCACAGGAGAGTTTGTTGGAGAGACCCACAGGGTCCTAGAGCGTGCACAAGCCCACCCACTCAGGAATCAGCGCTAGAGGGGCCCAGTTCGATTGTGGGTTGCAGAGGGAGTGACTGAAAACCAGCAGAGAGTGGACCAAGCGCCACTGCTCCCTCTCAGCCCCTCCCCCATGTACAGCATCACAGCGCAGCGACCAGTGGTACCCTGCCCTGGTGAATATCTAAGGCTCCGCCCCTTTACGTAACAGGCGCACTGAGAAAAAAAAAAAAAAGGCCCAAGTGAAAGAACAGATCAAAGCTCCAGAAATAATTCAACTAAGCAGCGAACAGATAGCCAACCTATCAGATGCATAGTTCAAAACACTGGTAATTAGGATGCTCACAGAATTGGTTGAATTTGGTTGCAAACTAGATGAAAAAATGAAGGCTATGCTAAGAGAAACAAAGGAAAATGTACAGGGAACTAATAGTGATGGGAAGGAAACTGGGACTCAAATCAACAGTGTAGACCAGAAGGAAGAAAGAAACATCCAACCAGAAAAGAATGAAGCAGCACGAATTAGGAAAAGTGAGAGGCTTAGGAACCTCCAGGACATCTTGAAACGTTCCAACATCCGAATTATAGGGATGCCAGAAGGAGAAGAGGAAGAACAAAAAATTGAAAACTTATTTGAACAAATAATGAAGGAGAACCTCCCTAATCTTGCAAAGGAAATAGACTTCCAGGAAGTCCAGGAAGCTCAGAGACTCCCAAAGAAGCTGGACCCAAGGAGGAACACACCAAGGCACATCATAATTACATCACCCAAGATGAAACAGAAGGAGAGAGTCTTAGAAGCAGCGAGAGGTAAGGACACAGTTACCTACAAAGGACTTCCCATAAGACTGTCAGCTGATTTCTCAAGAGACCTTACAGGCAAGAAGGGGCTGGAAAGAAGTATTCCAAGTCATGAAAGGCAAGGACCTACATCCAAGATCACTGTATCCAACAAAGCTATCATTTAGAATGGAAGGGAAGATAAAGTGCTTTTCAGATAAGGTCAAGTTAAAGAAGTTCATCATCACCAAGCCCTTATTATATGAAATGTTAAAGGGATTTATCTAAGAAAAAGAAGATAAAAAATAGGAACAGTAAAAATGACGGCAAACTCACAGTTATTAACAACCACACCTAAAACAAAAACAAAAGCAAACTAAGCAAACAACTAGGACAGGAACAGAACCACAGAAATGGAGATCACATGGAGGGTTATCAACAGGGGAGTGGGAGAGGGAGAGAGGGGAGAAAGGTACAGAGTATAAGTAACATAAATGGTAGGCAGAAAATAGCCAGGGGGAGGGTAAGAATAGCACAGGAAATGTAGAAGCCAAAGAACTAATATGTATGACCCATGGACATGAACTATAGTGGGGGAATGTGGGAGGGAGGGGGTGGGTAGGATGGAGTGGAGTGAAGGGGGGGAAATGGGACAACTGTAATAGCATAATCAATAAATATATTAAAAAAAGACAAACCCCAAAACAAACAAAAACCTGGAACACTGTAAGCATTATATCATTAACATTAAGTGGAAGAAGCCAGTTACAAAAGATCATATACTGTGTGATTCCATTTATACAATATAATAAATAATGCTTGTAATATATAACATAAATTATATATTCATTACACAAAGTGTTCAGAGTAGGCAAATCTCAGTTGGAGGCAAAGGTGATTTTAGGTTGCCTGGTACAGGGCTTCTTTTTAGGGTCATGAAGAAGTTCTAAGATTAAATTATGGTGAGAGTTACATAACTATGGATATACCAAAACCCACTAAATTGTGTACTTTAAAAGTGGGTGACTGTAGTATGTGAGTTATATCTCAAAAAAGCTGTTTAAAAAAAAAGATTTCATTTATTCATGTTTAAAGAGAGGAGGGGGAAAGAGGGAGAAAAACATCGATGTGAGAAAGAAACACTGCCGGGCTGCCTCCCACATGCGCCCCAACGGGGGATCAAACCTGAAACCCAGGCACGTGCCCTGGCTGGGAATAGAACCGGCGACCCTTCGCTTTGTGGGGCAACGCCAAACCAACTGAGCCACACCGGTCAGGGCTAAAGCTGTTTTTTAAATTGTGGGAAAAAGTTAGAGACCCACAGTAAAAACAAAATCACAAACTATGAATATAGATACAGATATAGAAGACATCCACTTTAAGCATCTAAGATGTCCAACCTCACTCATTAGAGAAATACAAATTAAAAACAACAATGAGATACCATTCTTGCCTATGAGGTTGGCAAAAATTAAGAAGTCTAATATCACATTTACTGGTCAGACTGGGGGAAGAGATGCATTCTCAAATGTTGCCGGTGGGGGTACAAACGAGTACAACCTTTTTGGAGGGAAGCCAGCAATACCTAACAAAATTACATACATGTTTACTTCTGACCCGGCAACCCCACCTCTAAGAATTTAAAACTGCACAACACCGGAAACAACACAAATGCCCGTTCACAGACAGTGGTTCAAAGAGCACAACGCAGCTCTAAAAATGAGGACGGGCTCTACAAACTGATATGGGCACTGTTAAGTACAAAAAGCAAAAAGTACGGTAGTATGCTACCTTTTGAAAAAGAAGGAAGAGAAAATAGGAAAATATATCATATCTACTCATTTGTGCAGAAAGCAGTACAGGAAGGATAAGTCAGAAACTAGTAAGATTGCTTACCCTCAGGCAGTAGGTGGGGAGGGGGTGAAAAGGACTGCGGGGCTGGCTGTGTGCATGTGTGACATTTCTCTGAATGTACATCCTGGTGCATAACTGGTGTTCGATGAAGACTTAATGAATGAGCAACAGGCTCAGGCTGCAGCCCTTTCCATCAAGATCCAGCCAGGCCTCACAGGAAGGGCCCCTGCTGGCCTCCAGTTCCTCTGACACCCAGGGGAAGTGCTCTTGGCATTCTTACAGTATAGCTGGCCAACAAGCCTTACCCATCTCACTCACAGATGTGACCACCCACCTATCTTTTCAAATGTGTTTGCCCACTGTAAGCCCTCAGCTGAGGGTACTGCAGCACAGGGAGATGCAAGGCAGGCACTCTTGGCACTGTCTGATCATACCCAACTGGGCTCTGGGCTGAAAAAGCATCCGGAAGATGAAGGGAAGGTGAGAGCCAGCCCAAGTGCCCAGGGCTCTTTTATTCTTCTCCCCCAAAGTGGTAAATATCCACCAACAATGTTTAGGAGAACTTTATTTCTTTTAGGAGAACTAAACAGACCAGTCGTTTATCCTGGGGTTGGTCTTCCCTCCAACCGGCTCTTCTCCTTAGGAATTAGGCTTAGTTCCCTGCCTAGTTACTAGGTTGGATACTCTCTCCCAGAAGAATGGAGCATCCAGGTCCTGTCACAGGGGAAGGAGACAGACGCACAGATTTTTTCCTTCAGTGACCTCCCTCCAAGTGCGCATCCATGCCCCATGCATGCCTCCAGTATGTGTAGGGCGAAGTCTAGCCTTAGCCCCAGCTGAACCCACAGATTACAGAAAGAACCAAACCAAGGAATTCCACCAGCTCCAGCCCACCTCTGCCTCCCGGAGCAGTGCCAAGCAAGTGAGTCCAAGGACCACACATCTGAATTCCGGCACGTGCTTGGAGCATCAAGTTTCTCAAGGTCAGTATGCCCAACTCCTTCGGTGCCAGCCCAAGCCCGATGACACCCTGAGACTGGTCACTGCTCTGCCACTTCCCCTTTGCAGAGGACAAAGAGCTGCCTGGCACAGGGAGGGCACCGCCAGGGACCATTTCACTAGAAAAAAAATTGGATGTGAGCGTTCCCCAGTGCACGGCCCCCGCCTGTCTATCCCCTAGGAGGCTTTCTAAGTAAAGAGGGATGAAAGCCAGAGCCCCACTTTCTCCAGGGCCCACCCCCACTATCTCCTTTCCACACACAGTCTCCCCAGGTAATCGCATAAAATGGCTTTAGGCATCATGCCCCTCTTGAGGGTTCCCTAATTTACCCCCAGGCAAAGAACCGGACCAGTCACCTGAAACTCAGATTAAGCAAATCTGAACTTGCTATCTTCCCAATCCTTCTCCGTTTCACCTTTACTGAGGAAAAATACCACCATGGCAGCCTGTATAATGGCTCCCCACCATGTCCACCTTCTAGTCCCTGCAACCTGTGTGTTACCCTCACGGCAAAACAAACTTTGCAGATATGATTAAGCTAAAGATCTTTCAAAAGATAATCTTTTTAACCCTCACCCCAGGATATGTTTATTGATTTTAGAGAGAAAGGAATGGAGGGAGGGAGAGAGAGGAGGAGGAGGAGGAGGAGGGGAGAGAGAGAGAGAGAGAGAGAGAGAGAGAGAGAGAGAGAGAGAGAGAGAAACACTGATCTGTTGCCTCCCATACAAGTCCCAACCAGGGATCTAACCCACAACTTTTGGTGTGCGGGATGACGCTCCAACCAACTGAGCCACCTGGCCTGGGCAAATTAAAGATCTTGAGATGGGGAGATTATCTGGATTATCTGGGTGAGCTCCTTCTAACTACGGAGTCCTTAAAAGTGGAAGAGAGAGGTAGAGGACTTGGCCCACCCTTTCTGGCTTTGAAGATGGAGGAAGGGGCATGAGCTAAAGAATGTGCATAGCCTTGAGAAAATGGAAAAGGCGAGGAAATTCATCCTTCCTTAGAGCCTCCAGAATAGAACGCAGCCTGGCTTTCGCCCAGTGAGACCCATGTCAGACTTGTGACCTCCAGAACTTCATAAGATAATAAAGTTATGTTGTTTTAACACTGAATACGTGGCCATTTTATTATGGCAGCGATCGGAACTAACACAGCCACCAAGCCAGAATCCTGGCAGTCACCCTCCAGTCATGCCTCGTCCCCCGTGCAGCCAAGTGGCCAGTCACTGAGTTGTCAACTCTCCTCGTCCCTCCTCAGCAGCTCTCAAATCTGTCCTCTCCACCCTAACTGCCATACCACGGGTTAGCCTCTCGCCTCCCTCACTTGGATGGTCTCCCGCCCTATTTACTTCTTCGCTCTGAGGTTCCCAAAATGGAAATACGATACACCTCTCCTCTGCTGAAAAACCCTCTGAAGCCCACCCCCAGTGAACTTCCAGGATAAAGCCCAGACTTCCCAACAACTCTCACAGCAAACTGGGTGCCACTCCCCTCCTCCACCTCATGCTCTAAGCACCAGGCCCAGCGAACGGAAGGGTAGACCTCTGGCCTTGCGAATGACTGCCTCACCTCTGAGACTGCACCCGGGTTCCCGTTCTCTTGGCCCTCTGCTAATCTTCAGGAAGGCTCAGGTGTTGCCCACCCTCTGTGCTGGGTGCCTAAGCTGAGAATAGTCTGTTTGCGATTCCTGCGCTCACGACCCCCACCTCCTGGTGTTCATGCCTTTGTGGGTCCTCTCTCCTTGGAAGAGGACAGGGCCTGTGGCTCGCTTTCAACACCACCCTAGGTGATGGACATCACTCCCATGGATATGTTAGGTTATATGCGACCACATCTTGCTGGCAGTCTCTGTGTCTGCAGCTCGCTTTAAGAAAGCTTCCTTGACTCTTACAGCTGCAAGGAAAGGAATTCTGCCAAGAACTTGAGGGAGTCTGGAAGCAGATGCTTCCCCAGTAGAGCCTCAGATAAGAATGTAGGACAGCTGACACTGTGACTGCAGCCTTGTGAGACCCTGAGCAGAGGACCCAGCTAAGCTATGCCTGGATTCCTGTCCCAAGCTGCTAAGTTTGGTCATCTGTTACACAGCCAAGAAAACCACCACACCCAGCTCATTCTCTTCCCTATAAGGCTGACCTGTGTGCAGCTCCTGAGCCCTCTGGCTCCCAAGTGGGTTCGGCCAGCAGGAGCCCTGACAGGAAATCGGAGGGAGGGAGAGCGAGGGTAGAGCTCCCTCCCTCTGAGATTGCCTGGGGTTCACTGTGCCACTCGATGAAGTCACTGTGGAAGGTCACTCTGGAGAAGGGCACTACACAACTCTTTCCTTCTAGGTTCTCGAATGTGCCACGATTTAGAGCGCCTGACACCGGCTACTGGGGTGCCTGACACCTAGGCCAAGACTCTGAAACAAATATTTCAAAACTGATCAGTCCGCCCTGGCCGGTGTGGCTCCGTTGGCTGGAGCATCCATCGTCCAGTAACCGAAGGGGCGCGTACGGGAGGCAACCCATGAACGCTTCTCTCTCATGTTGATGTTTCTCCCTCTCCCTTTCTCCCTCTCCCTTCCTTCTCTCTAAAAGCCATGAAAAAATGTCCTCGGGTGAGGATAAAAATAAATACATAAACAAATAAAAGTTGACCAATCCATCAATTTACACATTAAAGAAATTACTATCCTCTTGGTTCACAATGCGGGTAAATTACTCATCCTGGAATTTGGCTTCCCGTTATGAGAGGAGTGGAACTATCACCTCTTACAAAAACGGGAAAATCATGAGTTTCTTGACCACGTCACTGGACCACGCTTTCTTGTGGCACATGAGGTGGCTTCTAAAGCTGTACTCTTCTGGCACATGTCTTTATACACATTGTTTCCCCCCCCCCCAAATAATCCACATTTAGGAGTCCCATGGTAAGAGATTTTAAAAGTTAGCTTGTGAGTACTTAGGGAAGGAGGTGTCATCGCTAGGACCCAGCTCTGTGTGTATATGGGTGTGTGTTTGTGTGACGACATCATGTGTGATAAACTTCATCCCCCTTTTAGGGTGGGGTCACTAAACTGGCAGGTTGGGAAAATGAGGCAGGCCAGTGGGGTCGCGAGTGTTTCTGATACTGACCTTCCTTTCCGCCCTCAGGTCCCGCTGTACCTGCACCATGACCAGCCCTGTGCTGGGACCCCCAGCCGGCCCCCACTCCCCAAACATGTTCCCCTCGGTCTGGAAGACAGTTCTAGCCCAGCCTTACCTTCCCATGTCCTCTTGTCAAAGCCCTTCTAATTACCATATGTTTAAGTGAAAATATGCCCTTTTCCCACACCATGTTTTCCCAAAGCTGCTTTACCTCTAACGCGGTACTTCATGTGGTCTCCCTTACATTCTAAGCAGGACTCTCTCCCATTATACTGGGGACTCTCGCCATACTTCTCCTCTGTAGTCCCCCAGAGTGACAAACACTGAACACAAAACACAATGCTGGGCACATGGTCGGCGCTCAATCGCTAGCAATCGAGTGACTACAGGTGACCTGTACATCCTGAGGTTCAATAAACGTTCACTAACCAGACTAAATCTGAGAACAGAGGCAGAGGTTTACAAGGCCTGGAATGATGGATGGGAGATAAGGAGGGAAACGGCAGCCCAAGGTTTTGGGCTGAAGGCCTCGGGCAGAGTGGTGAGCTCGCCAGGGGTGTGAGAACTGAGAAGTGAGGAAGGCAGACATCAGAGCTTCTTAGTCCTGGGCTCCTTGCACACTTTGGAGGTCCCAGGGTGGAAACTGCTTAAAATTAGAGAGGAGTTTAGCAACTATGGCAAGAATAGAGGTGACAGAGGTCACTGGAGCTAACAGGAACCCCAGCCCCGCCACTCTCCGGGTGATTCTCGGGCAAGTGAGGTAACTCCCATGTGCACCTGCTGCCCCACCTGTTAAAGTGGGGTAAGAACACTTACTTCACAGGGCGACCGGGAGGCTTTTATTGGGATGGCACAGGGTCCGGCACCCAGCACGCACCCGCACATGGAAGCTGTATGCACCTTTCATTTGTTCAGTTGGTGATCACTAGAAACACTTCCTGCTCACCAATTCTCTCTGAAAACACGAGCAGATGCCTCCAGCTTCCCTACTTCTGGACTCTGGAGCGCAATCAGCCCCATCCTTCAAGGGCTGTCCGGTTCTTTGCCCAAGTTCCTGACCTTGGATTTCTCCCAGAACCCTCAAGCCAGACCTGAGACTCTTCCTGACTGTAACAATGCTTTGAGTGAGAGCTATTACAACAGAATTCAGTAAGCAATTACCAAATAAACATTTGCAAAGATGATGTTTTTATTTTGAACAATTCGCAATTACTGATACTTCATTAGCAGTTTTGAAATGGTGTTTGGTAACTGCAGAAGTACTATATACTGGGTGTAAAACTTTGTAAAATTCTTTTGAAATATGTTTATAAGGTAATATTCTGACATAGCTAAGATTCTTTTTTAACTTTCAGCTATAATATATTAATTTCATGTAATCTTAAAAAAAGAAAGAACAAGGCAATAAAGGGGTTGGGGGGCTGGGGAAAAAGGGGAAGGGATTCAGAAGTACAAATTGGCAGTTACAAAATAGTCACAGGGATGTAAATTTCAGCATAGGGAATACAGTAAATAACATGGTAACACCTGTGTATGGTGCCAGGTGGGTACTAGACTTATCTGGGGATCATTTTGTAAGTTATATAAATGTCTTACCACTATGCTGTACACCTGAACCTAATATAATATTGAACGTCAAGTGTAATAGAAAAAAATTATTTTAATTAAAAACAAGAAAGGAAGGAAGGAAGGCCGGCCCTGGCTGGTGTGGCTCAGTGGTTGAGTGCCAGCCTTCGAATCAAAGGGTCCCTGGTTCAATTCCCAGTCTAGGGCACGTGCCTGGGTTGTGGGGCAGATCCCCAGTAGGGGGCGCACGAGAGGCAACCACATATTGATGTTTCTTTCCCTCTCTTTCTCTCCCTCCCTTTCTCTAAAATATAAAATAAATAAAATCTTTTAAAAAAAAAAAGAAAGAAAGAAGGAAGGAAGGAAAGGGAAGGGAGGAAGAGAGAGAAACAAACCCATCAGCTGAGACTCTGCACACCCACACTAAGCTGGAAGCCCAGTGGGGCTAGAGTGCAGGGCAGTCACCTTTGAGTTTTAACTGTGAATAGTAGATGCTCTTTCCACTACACGCCTTCCGACCAGATTTGGGGAATGCATTTGCCTCACTCAAGTAGATGTTTCCTGAGATCCCTTGCTGGGAACCAAGGACCACATTCCCACAGCATTCCTCAGGGTTAAAAATAGTAAATCCCAAGACTGATATAGCTGAGAATCCAGCCAAACAAACTCACCTGGCTTCCAACACTTAGGTGGCTTAACTCTATCCTGGTGAGCAAAGACCTTGGCAGACTGAGACACTAAATCGAACAAAAGCAGGAAGCCTGGAGCAGCAGACCCCTTCTCTGCAGGGTGGTGAAAACTCACAGTTCACTCTCCGCTAGTGGAGACCTACTGTACCTTCTTCCCTCTACTCCCAACCACCACCACGCAACTGGAAGGTCAGTCAGTCCCCTGGGGGATTCCAAGCCAGAATAGTGCTCTCTAGGAATTCTGGGCCAACGAAGAGCCTGGTGCCTGAGTTTCTTGGCATCATCGTGACAGCTGCAACTCTTGGCTTTGGCTTAAAGCAACATCTATACAAAGACCTTTTAAAAAATAAAAAAGAGAGGCTAGGCCAATGGCAGCAAGATCAGAGTCTGATTTGGGAAGTGAGGTGCCATCTGTACACAGGTGTATCCTTGGGGGCTTCCTGCATACCCAAGAGCAAGGGATTCTTCCCAAGGGTCTTTTGTCTACCCACTATCCTCCAGGACTCTGGGAAGCCAAATGCCCCGGAAAAGTAAGACATCTGAATGACGGTAATGGGAAGAAACAAATCTTTTAAGCATCTCAGTTCCCCAAAGACTGTACTTTTGTGTATTCTGTACATAAGCAAATCATGTCATAGCTGAGCAAGTACTAGATGGTAATAATATTCCCACTGCTGTCCAAAAAAAATAATCAGGCTGAGACATTCAATGACAAGCAAGATAAGACAGTATAAAAAAGCAATGAGGCTTCCTTTCAGTCACTATCAAAGTCAGATTCAAATATCTTAATGGCATTTCCTTTGAGCCACTTTTGCTGCTGTTTCCTTTTAAGGGAAATAAAACCATCACTCAGTTCTGTTCTCTTGCTTTTGCACCACTGCTGAGGTCCCACACTGCTACAAAAGTTTCCTAAAGCTCCGCTCCTGCCCGCATCGCATCATCCCTTTGCCTCCCTCTGCAGTCAACAAATGATTTGTTAAATGTCACCTTCTTTCCGCTGCCTTCAAACTCTCCAGCCTCACTCTTCTCCTCTCTTACAAGCCCCAAACTTACTGGCCTTCTTTCTGTTCCTTGGACCCCTTCCTACCTCAGGGACTTTGTACTGGCTATTTTCACTAACTACACTCTTCGTGTGGTTGAGTGACCACAGCAATGTACAGCTTCAGGGAGCACCTGTTGCACAGAAAGCCATTGGGTGGTTCTGAGCAGAGAAGTGACATGCGTGAGATGCTGTGAACACTGCCCCCAACCACAGAGCTAGCACAGAACTAGGGGACCCACATCCGCAGTGCTCCTGCAAAGCTCCAACGCCAAAGGTTCCCTGCTCAGCTACTGTCTTCCTTCTGGGCCCTTTCTATGTGCAAAACTCCTGGGTACAAGAATGAGAAACTGCCACACTAGCTTTAAGTGGGTGAGAATCCAGCATGTCTATGACCCGATATATTGGAAAAGTTAGAACAAGAAGGAGAAGGGGTTGGGGCAAGCCACGGTGTCATCTATCAGTTTCCATTATGTTTTTTCCTCTAACCACCCAGTTTTTCAGAAGCTTTCGAAGTCAAATCCATCACAGGCAGAAAGCACAGCCAGCCAGCCTGACACCCTGGGATCGGGAGCCGGGGGAAGGCCCCATTCTCCAGTACTTACCCCTCCCCACAGGCACGGCTCCTGAGTGCCTGACCTCATGTTGAAAGCCTGAGATCAGAGTAAGGGAAACTGGTGGTCAGAAGCAGGGGTCCAAGCGCCCTCAGGGTCAGCACTGGGAAAAGAAAACATCTCCTTGATTGGCCTTCTTGTTGGCAAAGCTGATTCTATGACCCAGAACTCAAGAAGCCTGAATGACATGGGAGAGAGCAGGAAGGTAAGGGATCTTTGAAGGCCGTTAGCTTTCACTAACATTCCAATAAAGGGACTGGAGTCCAGTGAACCACATTCTCTGAGAACCCACATTTCTCACTGACAAACGGCAACTGGCCTAGTCCCAAACGTAGTGCCGGCCATGGTTCTGGTTCTGAGCCTCAGGACTTCTGCTCACAGAGAGACCTCCACCAGGTCTCCAGGCATGGACTGCAGGAAAGGAGGCAAGGAGGTTCTGCATGGTAACCTAAGGCTCCGAGGCTGTTTGAGGCCCACCTCCCCACGATGTTTTCCAGTTAAAAGACCCTTTGGCCAAAAAGACTGGAGGCTCCATGAAGTCCAGGACAGGAGCATGCTGTCCATTACTATATACCGCACGCCCGGAAGTGTCCCAGCAATGACCAATTCTGTGATGAATGAATGGCTGACCCCCCAAATGAAGAAGAGAGGCCAGTGATTAATGTTAGATGGAAACCAAGTGCACCACCCAACATCCAGCAGACCCAGTGCCAGGAGAGGACAGTGGGCCACACTTTTTCCTAGATCTATCAACCAGATCCTCCTACAAACATACAGTATGAGCACATTATCCGACTCCTATTTATGACAGAAAGCCTCAGAGGCCCTAAATGGTAGCCATTTATTTCAGGCAATTGCCTGAAAAGTATCTCACCCACATCGTGGCATCTGTGCTTTGACACCTGTGAACCTTCTATATACCTTGGGTACTGGGGGCCTGGGGCACTCTGTAAGTCCAGTCCCACGTTTTCTGCATACACACACAAGAGAGGGAGAAACCAGGAGGCTCATGCTCTGCACTTCCAGGTGACAGTGACCACCACATCTAAACACTAGTCACCTTTCCAAGGGGACATCAGCAGCAGGAACAACACATGGCTTTGGGACCATCCCTATCAGGCGTGGTAGTCTGCAGTTAAAGAATCCAGGTATTAACTGAGAGGTCGGCAGCCAGCACAATTGGTACACACACTCCCTAAACTGCTCTTCACTTCTATGAGAAGTCGAGCAGCAAAAAAAAAATACGGATGTAGTTAATGCAACACAGCAATGGGCAGGAGCCATCTTCCCGAGCAAATGGGCTGTCTTCAGTATCTGGAAACCCTGGCAGCCACAAGCCAGCAGAATTTGGACAACAGTGTTAGCCAGACAGTGGAGAACCTTGGAAGATGTTAAGTCCCAACCGAGGGGCTCACACAAGACAGAAGCCCTACACACACCTGGGAAGCATCGCTACGACTAACCACCTATGGGACCATCGTGAGGACACGCAGGGTCCCAAACAAAAGGCGAGAGGACTAGGAGCAATTGTTTTAATCCTCCTTGAATTTCCAGCATTTTTGATACAATGGGTCAATTGTCTTTACAAATGAAAAAAAGCACATTTATAACTGAAAAGTAACAACAATGATGGATAGAACAGGAAACGTACAGGCCAGGAAAGTTACAGATTTTGGAAAATCCTCTTGATCTTGTTCAACTTAGAGAGAGAGAGAGAGAGAGAGAGAGAGAGAGAGAGAGAGAAGTCTGGCTGGGACCTCCAGGGGCCTGGTGCACTCATTTCTCATCTGAGGCAAGGTTAAGCTCACGAGGGTCTGCAGTTGGCAGGTCTGCACACCAGTCTTCCCATAGCCTATCCTAGAGGACACGATCAATCATGAACCTTGGGGATGAGGATGTAGGCCCCCGGACCAGCTGTGGACTTCATCGAAAACACCATTGTTGAGAGAAAGAAGGGAGAGAACTCATGAGCCAGCCCCAGTTAAAGCCAACAGAGACAGGACTTCAGATGTGCACCTAGCACCCACTCAAGGGAACTAACTCACTTAATGGCTTGAAAAGTGACCAAAAGGAAAATATGCCAGAAGACATAACTACTTCCACTGTCTAAACTCGTGCTGTGAAAAAAAGAAGTGTATGTAGTCAGGGGTGGGGTGGGTGTGGGAGGAGAGAAACAAAAACAAAGATATGTCACCAAAGAATAGATACAGACAGCAGATAAGCGTATGAAAAGATGTTCAACATCTCATGTCATCAGGAAACTGCAAATTAATACAACAATAAGATACCACTCCAGCCCTATTACAATGGCTAACTAAAATCCCCAAAATTGACAATGCTGGTGAAGACACGGAGCGAGAGGAACTCATTCATTGCCGGTAGGAATGCAAAAGGTACGGCCACTCTGGAAGACAGTTTGGCAGTTTCTTACAGAGCTAAACAAAATCATATCACATGATCCAGCAAATTTAGCCCTAATGAGTTGAAAACTTATGTCCACATGAAAACCTAGATATGAATGTATTTTATCACAACTTTACTCAAAACTGCCAAAGCCTGGAACCAACCAAGATATCCTTCAATAAGTGAGTGGCTAATCTATAGCACATAATAGAACGGAATATTGTGCCGTGAAGAAATGAGGTATCAAGCCCCCAGAAGACACAGAGAAACCTTTAATGAATATTGCTTAGTGAAAGAAGTCAGCCTGAAAAGGCTACTTACTGTATGATTCCAACTATATGTATGATATTTTGGAAAAGCCAACACTAAAGAGACAATAAAACAATCAGTGGTTGCCAGGCGTTTGGGAGGAGGGAGGAAGGGATGAGTGGGCAAAGCACTGGGCATTTCTAGGGCAGTGAACCTATTCTGTGTGACACTGTAATGGTGGATACAAAACACATATTTGTCAAAACCCATAAAACTGCATAACACAAAACGTGAACCCTAATGTAGGGACGTCAGTTAATAAAAATGTATCAGTACTGGCCATCACTTGTAACAAATGTACCACACTAAAGCAAGATAATAATAATAAGGGAAACTATAAGCAGAGAAGAGAAAGGGTATATGGGAACTCTTTATATATTACCTGTTAATTTTTCTGTAAATCTAAAACTGCTCTAAAAATAAAGTCTACTAATTTTAAAAACCATTACAGAAACCTTTTAAAAAATGACATGAAAATCTGCACAGAAGGAAAAAATATCCTCTGCAGGGTGACAAGACACCCTTTTATCAGCACAAAAGTCCTTCAGAGATCCTCACTGCAGACACTCAGCCAGATGGTGTGGGTGCTCCGTGCGCTGAGCGGCCCCCATCTCTATCCCCTCTCCCCAGAGGGGGTGATCGGATACTCCACACATCCTGGTCAAGACACGCTCCTGGGGCCTCACACGAAGCACACTGACCACTCAAGAAGCATGACCATGTGAACTTGACATCTAAGCAGGAAGCACCACCTCAGTTCATTAAGAGTTGCAGACTTTCCTGGCCTTGACTTGAGAGATGACACAGGATTCTGTCCCCTACTCTCCAGTTCTGCCCTCGTGCCATTACCTAGCAGGACTCTTTCTTCTCTACAAAGTTGCTTCAACGTCCAGCTCACGTTTCCCCTACAGAGCACTTCCTGCTTAACTATCCACACTCCATTAATCCAAGATACCTTTGAACTTGGTTGCATGAGTGTAATAGGGGTCCCCAGCTCCAGCCCACTCTGCACACAGGTGCAGGAAGGGAAGGGTGAGGACTGCCTTCATTCACGTAGCCCAGCGCCAGCGCCGGCATGCACTAACTAGGCACATAAGTTCCTCAACACCTCTGTGCCTCAGTTCCCTTGTAAAGTAACACTGGTGATCCCCACTGCACACAGCCGTTTGAGGATTAAATGAGTTTATATAAAAGCACTTAGAATAGTGCTTGTACACAGTAAGAGCTGTAAGTGTTTGCAATTGTTATTACATATTTTAAAGTCTCTTGCCGCACTGAGGGTCACAGGGCAAGAGGAGACAGCTTCAAGGCCACAGAAGTCAGATAAACCCAAAAGCTGCTCCCAGCCCCGATCCTCAATACCGTCTTTCCCAGGGACTTTGCCATTTCTTACCAAGCAGATGTTGGGTTTTTCAAAGGCAGAAGTCAAGTATGACTTCTCATTGTCCCCCAACCCCAATCTTCTCCAATGTTCTGCCTGTACTGGGGACTTGACACGGCTTTGCTGGTGGGGCGGGGTCGGGGGTGTGCTGCAGAGCCCAGAGCTCTGTGCAGGAGCACTCAGCAAGCAGGTTGGCGAGCTGTAAAGGTGTGTGCAGGGGCGAAAAGACCATTCCCACAGGGCTCAGGCTGGAGGACGAGATCACTCCACAGACATCTTAAGACTAGGCATCAGAACTGAGGTACTAAAACAAAAATGTAGCTCAGCGGGATACCGCAGAGGCAGCACAGAGGAATGAATTTAGGAGTCGAAGGCCAAAGTCCAGAGTCAGGACCTCTGAGTCACACACAATGCTAGGCAAGGGAGCCGCTGGCAAACCCAGACCTAGATCACCGCAGGTGTGCAGATCAGCATTCAATGTGGAAAAAGCCACGTGTGAAAGACGGGAGTCTAGAGGGATGGGCCAAACAGGGAAGAATCCCAGGACTGAGAGAGCTGATTACATCACACCCGTAAAGGCTTCGAGTTTCTGCCTCTCTCTGCAGGAAGAAAAGGAAATCTCCCAGTGCTGACCAGCCCAGGGCACCAACCTGACGTGACAGTCACTGCCCAATAGTCAGGCCTCTCTGACTTCTTTTAAAAGATAATTGACTTACAGCATTATATTACTTTTAGGAGCACAACACAGTCTTTCAACACTTACATACCTTACAAAGTAGTCACCAAACTAAGCCTAGTAATCATCTCCTCCTGGACTTTTTAAAGTGAGTTTGACCGGACCAGCTCAAGGAACCTCTTCCCAACTGTCCCCTTACTGCTGAGGGACTCTCAGTTGGACAATTTGGAATCCCTACACCACAGTGGAAGAGCTAATCCATGCCACAAATGCAACGCTCTATAAAGGGTGAAACCACACACCCATACAGACCTACAGGGAGCCCCACATGCCTTAGGTGTTCCTGTGGTTACAAAAGGAGAGGAACGCTCACCATTTCAAAATTCAGAGCTCTGGGGCCTGAAACCCAACCCAGACTGGTGGCTGCACCTCCGGGAAGAACTCTAGCCCTGCTGCTGGCACCTATTCCCACCCCCGGCCAAAATCAGGGGTCCTCCGTTCTTTCTAGGTAGCCCCAACCTTCTCCCCTTAGCAGAGAGTAGTCACCACATCACCCCAAAGGGCATCCTGAAACTCAACACCTCTGAAATGAAAAGCAGTGGGACCACAGCTTCAGGGAGACCTGCCCCCCAGTGAGCCAACAGAGCACTTCCCCAGCCTGCCGTGCCCAGCCGGGGGTAGGTGGGGACCTGCCATCTGTGTGTGTGGCTTACAGAGGCATTCCAGTTGTTAGTCTCAAGAGAGCTTTGGGATGAAAGCAAACCAGCCAACCGGAAGGAGAACCCAACCACACTCCGGGGACAGGTGTCACGGCCAGGACTTCCACTGGAAACCCCAGGGGGATGAAATGGCACAGAAAGTTCCGCAAACTAAGCTTTGAAGAGGGAAAATTAGCATTTTCCATCTGCATGGGACCAAGACCACACAAAACAATGAGTGGAAAAGTTAATCTGTATCCAGTGTTTTAATAAATAACTCATTCAGTGCAGAGCCCAGTTGAGAGAGACCTGAAGGGAAAAGTAGGTTCTCTACCAATGCAGTAGAGGCAGCCACAAAAAAACAGTCACCAGCAGTTCCAGCCCCCATGGGGAATAAGAACAACTCCAAACCCCATGGGTGTACCTGCTGAGAAGCCGGCATTGCGGGTGAGAGCCCACCTCGCCATGACAGTAGCGGTGGTGTGGGCTGTACCCCGCGGAGCTGCCAGCTTTTGGGCAACACCACCCAGAGGCTGTCTTTGGAACCAGCCCAAGGTGTACAGCAGATGACCTGCCCAGTGAAGTCTGCCTCGGGGAGGTCTGCCTGAGATTACACTCTACGCCTAGCCAGTTCTTGCGCCAGTTAGGCAATACCCCCCCCCGCCCCCCGCCCTTGTAGCGTGGGTCCAGCCAGGGCTGCTGGCAGCAGCAGGGGCAGCCCAAAATCCTCACAGAGAGCCACCTCTTGCACAGCCCCGCAAATCTCTACATTCCAGTCCACAGCTGCCTGGCCACAAAGGAAAGAGCTAGAGCTGCAGGCTTCCGACAGGCACTTGGCAGCCGAGGCTCAGCTGCCTCACACCTCCTGAGTCCAGGAAAGACCAACAGGATGGTCTCTGCTGCTGACGTGGGCTGGAAGTAGCCTTAGGGTCCCTAGAAAAGCACTGCATTCTCCTCTGCAGCTGCCCCCGAGCTGAACCTTGTTCCATCTCTCTGACTTCAGAAACAGCCTCTTAAGAACCTTTTAATCCAAACAAGTGCTCTCTTGTCCCGTTTCCCCGTTTCCTTTCGTGAATGTAAATAGGGAAAAAAAGTGGATGGGACTGGCCATCCCAGGGCTCATCCAATCGGTTTATTCTTCACCCTTTACAGGGCTACCAGGATGGGGCTCCCCGCCTGAGCCCAAAGCAAGCCTCCCAGGAGCCAGAAAAAAATGCAGCAAACGCTTGGGCTTCTGCTGTCCCTATCCTCAAGAAGCTGTGGGGAGAAGATCTTAGCGGGAGGAGGTACCCAGGAGACATTTAATCAATGCTGCTGACTAATGAAAACGGAAAGGCGATACAGCACAGTGGGTAAGAATGCAGGCTGTGGGGTCGCCGGACCTGGCTTCTAATTTACCACCTGTGCAGAAGTTCTCTAAGTCTAAATTTCTGTATCTGTAGCAAGAGATAATAAGAATTCTTTAGGTTATAAAATTACTGTGAGGATAACATAAAATGACAATTTTATATTAAGAACTTAGCACTAACATGGAATATAGTAAAAACTAAAAAAGGCTGCTTATGTTGTCATCTTAAAGACAAAGAAAGCCCCGCACACGCCTGTCTCCCCAGCCATGACCAAGAGCACAGAACAGCGGGGAGGTGAGCGGTCCTGCTACTCTCAGGAACTTGCTCCATGGCCTTCGGCAGCCTGCTGGACTTTCCTCAACTGTGCGATTAAGGGAGATGGGCTCGATCACTGTTTCCCATTTATCTGCGACAACAGAGCATTCTGAATGTACTTTTGAAAAAGTTCCCTTTTCAATTCTCTTTCAGTTTTTCTGATGTCTGGGGTCAGGTTCTATTTGGCATTAGCATATCTTTTTAATACCTCTCTCATACTTCTTGCTAATCTCTTGAACAAAGAGAAAGGTGGCCTCAGGCTTAGAGTCTGTGACAGGCCACAGTACTAAACCAGAATTTAATGACATTGCTTTGTTATCAAGATCTATTCCCATAATTACCTAAGTTAGAATTTAATGACATTGCTTTGTTATTACTGTGTTTATTTCCATAATTACCTTTAAACTATAGCAAATGATACTGGTTTCCACATATGATAGTGATTTAACTTTTAAAAATTTTATTTATATCAGTTTTTAAAAGGAGGGTTCATTTAAAGAGAACATACAGTAGGTAACATACTATAGGTGGCAAAAAGCACGCGTGTAGGCAGCACTGGAAGTTTTAGGAGCCCTGGACTAGAAGGTCTGGAAAGCTCCCCCCGTCCGCAGAGTGAAATGCTGGTGCGTCACAATGTCGGGCGGCAGGTCTCACCCCAGCCCCTTCTCGCCGGGTCCCACTCAAACTTCACCTTCTCCTGGGAGCTTCTTCGGATCCAGCAGCCTCACCAACAGCCCCTGGCTCCACTCTGCTCCCAGAGTATGTTCTACACCCATGGAGGGAGGCGCCGATTACTCCGTTTTTACATTTACTTCCCTTCAAGAACATGAGCTTGGGACAGAAATTACGTCTTGGCATTTTATTCCCAACATGCCTAGTGTGATGTTGCGTCTAGTACAAAACAGGTGTTTGATGAATGTACGCTGAATAAATGAACCAACGCTCCTGTCCTTTCTTCACTGAATGAGAAGACAAAGGACAGTGGGAGAGGACACTGTCGGAAATTCACTTGCTACAATTCCCAGTGAGCACCTCTTAGCACTAATGCTGGAAGGTGGAACACTCACCTATCTGACCTCAGCTTCGAGCACTAAATTAAATAAGAATCATGCACCTGTTTCAAAGAGGCCTTGCCACATGAAATGTTTGAAAAAGCAAACTTTTCTTCAAGAAACTTACCAGGATTGAGAAGAGACCAGTCACACCAGCACAAGGCCAATTACAAAGGTACTTGTAACTTCTGCAGTATACCCAAGAACTGGGTAAGTTTCTAAGAACATTCCGCCATGTCCCTCCAGTGACAGGACAGAATACCAGAGAGCACTAGGCTTCCGCGGTGAGCTGAAAGCCCAATGAAGGTCTCATCATTGTCATGAACGACATGAATATTGAAGTGCTTTAGAAATACAGAAATGCACATATGTACAAGGGTACCCTCGAACTAGGAAAAACAGTAAGGAAGACCCTCTTTCAAATTGAGACTGCCCCTTCTGAAATATGAAGCTTTCTCAATTATGTTCTTCACGTCACTTTGGGCCTTGAATCCCCACCTGATAAGCAGGGAGACTATAATAATATTTAAGCCACATAGGAAACGGTATTCTTTTAACTATTATAAATTTGTCAGCAAAAAGGTACAGGCTAGCTGCACTAAATAGCCTCTGCAGGTTCTCATTAAGAGTATAAATTTAAACCCAGCACAGTCCCTTCACTCCCTGCATCTGTTTGCTATTCCATCTCCACTATTAATACTGTAACGCAGGGTCCCTGTTCAGCAGGATTAACTCCCTGTTCCCAACGCCTTCTGTACAGTGCAATGGGGCCATTTAGAAGGCTGCAAAGGCAGGCCCAGGCATTGCTCCTGAGTCCTACTCAGTGAGGAGAGGAGGCCTGGGACTCTAAGCTTCACCAGAGAAAAGAGGAAGTTTGGTTGGGCTCATGATCAGAGAGGTGGTACCGCCCAATAGTTAATGGCTCAGATTATGGACTCAGAGAGCTCAAATCAATCGTAACTTTTACAGCCTAGATGTGCGACTTGAGCCAATTCATTTAACCTCTCAAGGGATTCAGTTTATACAGAAAATAGAGATAACAAAAGAACCTGATAAAATTGTAAAGTATTTGACATGACATGAAAGATAGTAAGTAGTAAAACAAAAAAAAGAAAAGACTATTATCCTCTTCATCATCATATCATCATCATCATCATCATCATCATCATCACCATCACCTCCACAATCAGCCTCTTATGCTGAGACAGGGCAGAGTGAGCTTTGCTATTTTTTCAATCTACACACACTAAGCAGCCACCACCAATACACTAAAAAGACAGTATAAGAGGGGGAAAAAAAGTATAGAAAGCAAAAACAGAGGATACAATAACAGAAATAGAATAAACTCTTAACTAATCATACTAATGAGGGGCAGGAAAGACAGCATTTAAAGAGCCACTCCCTCAAAACAGTACAGATGAAAATAAAATTTGTTTTTCAAAATTACAGATAGTGGCTTATTGAACTACTGCGTGACTGCTTAAGAGGCAACAGAGCCCAGGTGTAAGAGGATGGACTCTGAAGCCAGACCGCCTGTGTTAGAACCCTGGTTCCACCATTGCCACGCTGCGTGTCCTTAAGCAAGTTATAAAATCTTTTTGTGTCTCAGTTTCCTCATCTGCAAAGTGGGACAAATATTAGTACCTACATGGCATTATACAGTTGTGGTAAAAATAAAATTAGTTAATAGATATACATATAAAGTGAGTAGAAGAATGCCTAGCTCATAATCGATGCTCAATAAATGTTAGCTTTTATTATGATTACTGTTGCTGTTGTTTTAACTGATTTACTACTAAGTTAATTGTATTTATATTTTTATTTATTGATTTGAGAGAGAGAGAAACGTTGAGTTGATCAATTTGTTGTTCCAATTATTTACGCATTCATTGACTGCTTCTTGTATGTGCCCTGACTGGGGATCGAACCCACATTCTTTGGGTACTGGAATAATGCTTTAATCCAGTGGTCCCCAACCTTTTTGGCACCAGGGACCGGTTTCCCAGAAGACAGAACAGGGGCAGGGGTGGACAGGAGGTGGAGCTCAGGTAATCTTAGCTCACAGCTGGTTCCTACTGTCCAGTCCGTGGCCCGACCCGGGGCTGGGGACCCCTGCTCTAACCAACTGAGCTACCCGGCCAGGGCCTAGGTTGATTATGTTTAACTTAATATTAAAATGTGTCCAAATTTGGTGATTAGAGAGAGAAATAGGGGAGGCAAGTAGGATTTAGCAGTATACAGGGCAGCAAATGGAAGGAAGACCAAGATAAAAATGTACTGTGGCTAATCTGAGCACAGATAACTGCAGGTTATGAGAAAGTAGATGGACAGAAGGATAGAGATGGATACAGAGGTGGACATATTCGTGACAAAGCAAGTAGAATGAAATGTTAATGGTTGAATCTAGGTAGTGGGCATATGAGTATTCACTATAAAATTCTTCCAACTTTGCCTTATGTATACAATTTTTCATAATAAGCTAGCAGGAAAAAAAACAAAAAAGAAAATGAACAGCATCCACACAAGTTCTGGGTCATAGCTATGCTGCCTGTCCTCTGAGCTCAAACACCAAAGCAAACTTGGAAAAATCTGGCAGTTTTAGAGCTCTTGCTCATCATCGACACTTTCCTGCACCAGATAAGCAGAGCTCAGGTGCTGGTCTGGACCACGTTGGCACACTCCACCTGAGAAGAGCCAACCCTACAAGACTAAGACATCACCCCTGCTCAGGAAAAACCTTAGGAAAAAAGGCTCAGGCAGGTGAAGGGGGCTTGCGGAGGCGAATGGCACACACTCACTCATGGACTCTGTTGTCACCATAGAGATCGCTCAGGCCGAAGCTGATGTAGTGCCAGTGCTCAGGGATGTTGGCGGACGGGCTCCCCACGTTCCTGTACATGCTAACATAGTCCAAGGGGTCTGGGCCGCCCAACCTGCAAAAGACAAAGCGTGGGGGTGTCAGTGTGAGCCTCAATGCAGACAGTATGAAGCTAAAGGGCTCTGCCTTACGAACCTAAGGAGTCCCAAACTGGAGGAACCTAGGGTGAAAGATTAAATAAAGGGGGGGTTACACTTCCCTGGGATAAGACCAAGGGCTGGGTGGCTGGAGGCTGCCCAATCCCACAAGCCCAACAGATTCCTTTCTCCTATCCCCAACAGGTAGGACTTCTTTTAGAAATAAAACAGGCTAATGGTTGCCCCTTTTGCTTCCTCCTGTTTCAAATTCCAATCCCAAGTGGGGTTGGCAAGGATTGTCTCTCTTCCATGGTGCCTGTAAACATTTCATGCTTCCAGGTAAGAGGTGCATCAGTCAATCCACTCGGCCTCTGTTGAAAGACCATCCTGAGCATCCCCCCCAACAGGCACTGTTGCTGGAAGTGGAGGCTCAGCTCCACTCTTGCCTCTTAGATAGCTTATTCCTGAAAGACTATGTAGTGCCCGATGTTAATTATAGTTTGCTATAAACAAACCCAAAGCCTCCAGACCCAGGCCCACACCCCACAGACTAAAGCTGGTCTTCCATCATGCGAGTGACAAAGGCCAAATTTAGGCTGGCTCATCTCTGCACAGGTAAAGACAGAACTGCAGCAGAAGCTGGGCTGAGCCCTGGGAGCTCCTGGAGCTGGAAGATGGACCCAGGAGACTGCCGTCTCAAAGGTAGAGCGGGAACATTAAATTGTTTGGGGCCTCTGAGGATCACATTTAACTGCCTCCCTCCCCCCCCAATTCCAACAGAGAGGCAGTTGAGGAAGAGACTCAGTCATTATCTAACTCTGAGGATTTAATTCTATAAGGGTTCCCTTTAGTAATTAATGCTCTTTTTAAAAAAAAAACCCTGCTTTTCTTCAGAATGGCTAGGGAAACTGGTAGACTTGACAAACAGACGAAATGGAAGCCACCAGGGGAAGGACGTCTGCATTTAGCCCACAAACACTCTGCATTTGAGCTGCCTCATACACCTGACTGTTCCACAGACTGCAGAAAGCTTGCCGCTCCTGGGACATTGATGGAGTGCACTTTGCAATTGGGATCGTATGCTAAAGGAGCACTAACAAATAAAAGGCATGTCATGTGTGATCCCAGCATGCATGCCAGCACCATACAATTAAAACACTATTTAAAACCAGTAGGGCCCTGGCCAGGCAGCTCAGTTGGTTAGAGCATCATCTCCCTATGCCAATGTTGATCCCCACCCCGGTCAGGGCACATGCAAGAAGCAACCAATGAATGCATAAATAAGTGGAACAAGAAATCAATGTTTGTCTGTCTCTCTCTCTCCCTTCCTCTTTCTCTTTAAAATAAATTTTTTAAAAAACAAATCCATAGGTCTGGTTTCATCCTCTTTGCCAGGATATTATTTGCTTTTGTAAAAACCCTTATTCTCTGCTAGGAAATGCTAAGTTATTTATAGAACTTGTAAGAAAGTTGCTACAAATAGCTTAGAATCTCAAATGAGTGGATTAGGAAAAGGGACAAATCTCCATGTCTTTCCTTAACTCTGATTTTGCAAAATCATTTCACTAATTCCACAACCAGTTGGATTTAGGACAGCTTGTCAGAGGAGGAAGGAAAGAACAGGGCAGCTACCTCTGAAAGGACCCCGTGATGGCTACAGAGCCCAGGAACAGAGGGTAGCAACTACAGGCTCCATGTCTGCTCCAGTGTCCCGCTGCAAATTCCTAGTCCCCTCCTTCAGCCTCAGTCCACCCAGCAACAAGAGACAAAATTGCATCCACTGTTCCGTGCTACACCTGCCGCTCCAATGCAGCCCTCTTTCTGCCCAAGTCTCCCAGGAAGTATGGCATCAAGGGGAGAGACTTCTTTACCTTAAAACTCCAACTGCAGGGACTGACCAAGAGTCAGACCAAATGAGCCTCATCCCTGAGCACAGAGAGTTCTGCTTTACTTACTCAGAGACCTGATGGAAAGCAGATGAGTATGTAGAAAATTTTCATATTTTGCACTTAGGAAACAATGTCATCCAAGGACCCAGAGCATCCCTCAACTTAATTCCTTGAACACTGGACTTCACTCCCCACGGCAGCTGCAGGAGTGGGATGGACCCAAAGCACAGGCTCTGCCTCTCTGCTTCTGCTCCCTGGTCACTTAAGTCTCAGCTTTCAGCTAGCATGTCCTTGTTGACCAGGGTCCACTAGCCTTGTGTCCCCAGAAAAGGAATCCCAAGGTACCTTGCACCACAGCTAGACCTAGGCAGCCTTGGTCATCCTGCTAGAGAACTGAGCAGGTCTTGTGGAATCCCAAATGTGAGGGACATGGGTTAAATAATTTCAGGATCTTACTCAATGCAAAATCCTTTCAGTCTTAGGAAGAACCAGTTGCTGGGCTGTTCCCTCTTGTATTTTTCTGCATCTAGGTAGCATTTCTAACTCCACAGAGTTCTGTACCACTGTCTTCATTCATCATTACATGTTAGTCCATCTCTGAAGATAAGTCCTGCCCGGTTTAACAAGCTTGCAGCAGGGAGGAAAAAAGGAGTTGCCCAAACCAGTCTTAGACTTTTGCATGTGCTTCAATACCTTTCACACACAACTCCATCGTCCACGGCCACTTGGTGACAAAAACAGTTGCCCAAGTCTGTATAGAAATTTCTCCTTACGCTGAATTTGAGACCTGAATTAACAGCATGGCAGAGCCAGGCCCACTCCTCTCATGACAAAATCCAAGAGAGTTCATCACAATACATATTTAAATATAGAGGTGCAATTAGAATGGGGATTAAGTTATCAAGAGCTGCTTTTCACTCAGAAACTCTCTTCAAAAACTCCTTTCAACCAAAGAACAGCTTGCTCACCAGAGGGAACTGTACTGCTGGCTACACCTCCTCCTTGCTACCAGTGGCCCTCCCTAAGGAGCAGGCGGCTGGTCCCCAGGCCCTGCACACCGTCAGCCTCCTCACATGTTCTCATCAACACAGGGAGCTGGTCTCAGTCCTATAGAGCCTAGCTTCTGCCATTTCTGGAGGAGAAATACTCAGTCCTAAAGAGAGAGGTAACCAGCAAAGACATCTCCTCACTTTCCGCTTCAGGCCTACCTGCCCCTTCTGCCGCACCCCAAGCAGCTGTCTGAACAGCCTTCTGGGACTCAGTGAAGGGGCCATCTAACACAGTGACTGCAAGAATGTGGTTCTAGACAGATCCAGTCAATTCCTCAGGCAACTTAGTCCAGAAAGACCACGAAGATAGGCTCTTTTCCATAGCCGCCATAACACCAGTTTTGCCCAGATGCTGCAGAAGAAACAGGTTGCAAACAGGGATGGGGAACTAGAGAAGACCATTCCTACTCCAAGGGCAGCCCATCAGTAAACAGGTCCGATCCTTACAGAGTTACTGAAAGGTTACCCTCAGCTTCCCTGAGAAACTGCTGCCTAAATCCTGAAGCTTGTGGCCAGGAAGCTCAACATCTCACTGCCTTCTTTCCACCCTGTCCAAGTCCCCAGGTCTTCAGCATTTACTGTGGTCCCCTTCCATCTTCAGCTAAACCATGGATCTCCCTGCCCCTGCCTCTGTTCTAGGCAATGTCTTAAAGCAAAGCAGCTGCAGAGCTAGAGGAAGCTCTGCGTGAAGAGAACTGTGCAGAGTAAGCAGAAAGTTTATCAGGAAAAGTTGTTTCGTGAAACTTGAACACAAAAGCAATGCACTGATACGATGTCTGAGCTCATTAGGAAAGCATCAAAAGGTGACCTCCTCCTCATCACACGCACGACGCTCACAACTTGCTCCCCTCCTAACCTACAGTAGAACCCGGGTCCCCAGACCCGCCCCTGCCCAGCGCTGCCTCGTGCCCTCGGAGCTCTTCCACCCGCACTCCTCCAAAGCCCTCTCAAATGCTCCCCAGGCTCCGCCTCGTCTCCCCCTCCAGCTTCCCCTCGCCCAGTAATGACCCCCTACAGGCGCCCCCTCCTTTCACCACGTTTACAGTTCCCACTCTCCTATCGATCCCCGCTCGGCTCCTACACACACCCCCAATTCACTCTATTCTCCTAATCCCAGTTAACCCTTCAACACCTGCCCACCCTCGTTAATCCTTCGCAACTCACAGGCTCCGTTAACCCCTTTGTCTCCATTCCCAACTTGAGCCTTAACTCCTTCCCTCGCAGCAGGAAGCCCTCCTTCCAAGTGCTTTAACCATTCTCCTTCTCCTCCCCCGCAAATTACTTCGCCCTCGGTGCTTAAACTCTTCCCAGCCCGCCGCGTCGGTCTCCCCCTGGCCCAGGGCATACCAGTATTTGACGATAGCTGTAACCTGAAGTGGATTCGGCTGGTCAGGGTAAAGGCGGCGGCACTCTCCGTAGATGGCGTGCAGTCCCGGGGGAAAGAGCGAGGCGAAGGCCGGTGGGGCAGTAGGGCCAGGGGCTGGGGGCGCAGTGGGGCCGGGGGCGCCGCTAGGCCGCAGCTCCGCCATCCCGGCGTGTAGGGCGCTGGGAGGACTCCGAGGGCTGATGAGCAGGAGAGCACTGACGCGCCAGCGGGCGGACCCCGTAGGTGCGACTATCCGAAGAGATGGGGGCTTTAGCGAGGTCCAGGCTTCGCGCCTGCGCACACCAAACCGTCCGCCCAGGCCGTCGCAGCCGCAGAGCAGGCCAGAGGGTGCCTTGGGGGCCGCGGGCGCTCAAGGGGGCGGGGCATCGGCGCGCCCTATCCCAGGTTCTACTGGCTAGTGTCTGTGTCAGTCACAGAAATGGCGTGCCTTCGCAATAGATCCCGCCTCCCTCACCCTGTGTTGGAGGTGTCCCAAGGCTCTTGGTCTCCCCCTAGTGTTAGGAGGAACCCAGTTTTAAATAGAGAGGTGGAGGCATCTTTTTAAGGTGCTAGGGTCCCACGAAAACACAGGACAGTTGGCCGACAAAAGACTTGTCACTGGTTTGCTGACACGGAGAGGTTTTTTTTTTTAAGATTTTATTTATTTTATTTTTATAGAGAGGGGAAGGGAGAGAGAAAGAGAGGGAAAGAAACATCAATGTGTGGTTGCCTCTTGTATGCCCCCTGCACTGGAGACCTGGCCTGCAACCCAGGCATGTGCCCTGCCTAGGAATCGAACCCACCATCCTTTGGTTCGTAGACCGGCACTCAATTCACTGAGCCACACCAGCCAAGGCACACAAAGGTTTTTAACAAGGATTTAAACGTAACTGGCAATGGATTGATTCATTCGTATGTGTGGCATTAGTTTTAATAGATTATAAATCCAAATATTTCCTGTCTGTGAATGTTCATTAACTGGCACGCTGCCAAATTCTGGGGTCGTATGTCGAAATACCTATTTTGGAGTTCCTTCAGAAAATAACAAGAATTAGGTAAGCTAGGATCAACTTTTTAAAACTGGATAATTATTTAATAAATGTTTTTAGTGATGACAATCTCTTCTTTGTTGTGTGTTAGGCAGATATATGCAGGTTGACTCGAGGAAAAACAGTATTCATTATCTGCTATGGGCCTGCCCTTCTGCATTACCTTAACTCTCTTAATTGGGAGAATTTTTAATTCCTAAGGCACCAGGTTGGGAATTATTTTCCTGTTTACAATAGTTTTTCAAAAGTTAATGTTGTTGCCCTATCTGGTGTAGCTCAGCGGATTGAGCACCAGCCTGGGAACCAAAGGGTCCCGGGTTTGATTCCAAGGCAGGGCACATGCCTGGGTTGTGGGACCAGTCCCTAGTAGGGGACGCATGAGAGGCAACCACATATTTATTTCTCTCCCTCTCTTTCTCCCTCCCTTCCCTCTAAAAATAAGTAAATATTTCTTAAAAATTGAAAAAATTAAAAATAAGTAATAAATTAAAATCATTTTTAAAGAAGTAATATCCACTCAATGATCTTAAAGAAATTCCAAGAGACAGGGATAGAAGGGAGTCCCGACTACTAGTACTATTGACTAAAAGGATTCCTGCTACTTGAAGAGGGGAGGAAATGATCTACAGAAGAGTGCACTGAGCTCATTTGAAAGCAGTGACACATAACCTCTCTTCACCTCTATGTTCTCACTTGTCAATATCAATTCTATACCAGTAGTTCCAAATGCCAGTCATCAAATGTTAGTTAGCCTGTTACAAAGTTTACACGTATGGGGGGGGAATGCAAAAAGCAAATAAAATGTGCTTTTTCTCTAAGAGGCAAATTTTATGGAATTTAAGTTATTTCCCCTTGTTGTTGTAATACGTCCTTCCCCATCTATGTGTGTATTAAAATTTTTATTAGAGTGTGATGGTGATAGATGTTTATTAATGTCTTATGGAATAAAGTAAAAACATGGTCACCTTATTTGTCCTGGAGAAGTAGTGGGGAGTGGCAGGACTGATCTGTAAAATCCAAACATCCACGAATTACTGGCCAATCCAAAGCGAACTACGGAAAATACTTCAACACGCTCTGCGAATCCCTAAGGGACTACAGATCAGAGTGTGCAACACAACTATCAATCTGCGTCCCCTTCTATTTGTGTGTAAACTACAAAACCCAGGACACTGTGCGTCAGACAAGCGACGCACAGTCTCTTAAAACTAGGCGGGGCTCCGAAGCTGCCTCGCCTGCTAGTACAGGTGCAAGGCCTGCTGGGAGTTGTAGTTTTTCGGAGGCGAGGTCAGGCCGCTCCCAAACCGTCCTGCACTGGCGGCTAGTCTGCGCATGCGTGTCAGTGGCGCTAGCAGCGGACCGGGCAGGCAGTTCCTTCCTCGGAAGGAGAGATTCCTCTGCCATGGAGTCTTACGATGTGATCGCCAACCAGCCTGTTGTGATCGACAATGTGAGTTGCGTCTTTCCTATCTCTAAAGGGTCTTATGCTCTCCTCCCTGAAGGAATCGCTTGCCGGCTTCAGCCTGAGCCACCCGCTCTTTGTCACTGGCCTGGCCTGTCATACGGGTTCAGCTGCCGCTGTCTCTGTCTTCCTCCCACCCATAGTCCGCAAGCTGGGCGGCCAGTCAGCAACCACGGGATTGAGAGCTTTGGGGTGAATAAAGGGAAGACTTGTAGTCCAAGCCGGGCCCTTTGGCCAGTCGCTTAAGGGGCCTTAACCGCTCTGTGAGCTCCCGGCACCCACCCGTCCCCTGTTTCCGATAACTCTATTGGCTGTTCTGGCTGTCTGTCTTGACTGATGACCCCGCCTCTGAGCCTTGCCGGATGTGGGCTGCCCTCTGCAGTGATTGGCTTGCGTCGCAGCAGTTTTTCCGGGTCGCTATGAGTGTTTCTCCGCTTTAAGGGGCGGTGCACGAGGGCTCTGGGGATTGGCTGCCAGAACTGTCGGTGGTTGAGCCTGATGGGCTAGGGCCGCCCGCGGGTGAAGAAGGGCTAAGTTTACTTAGGTTCTGAGCCGCTTGGCTGTGTATATATCTGGGTGGACTCCGAGGACCTGGTGCCAGAAATGGGCACAGGATTTCGTTTACTTCTGTTATTGTAAATTAGAGCATTAATAAAGGTCGAGAGTAAAGGAGAGTGACAAAGCAAGCAGGAACGCATAGTTGCTAGTGAAAATAATTACTAATGTAATATTTGCCAGGCTCTCTAGCCCTTACGGAGGGGATTCACATACGTTTGAGTTGGATCCTTACAAAAACTGGGAGGATGGTTTAAGCAGGAAGTTTGATTGTCGTTTTACAAATGAGTAAACTGAAGCCCAAAAAGGTAAAATGAGCCCAAGGTTGCACAGTAGAGGTTCCCTAAATCCAGTGCTTTATCCGTTATTCCTCTTGCTAATACCCCACGAAAATGCATAAATAGGGACAAACGGAAAAACTGTAAATACTGTTCTTATTTGAGGAGAGACCATTGTAAAACAACTGAATTTCTGCCTTCCACTCGAAGACTTATTCCAACCGAGGTTGGTTGATACATTTTCTGTGCCCCTTCTAAGTCTCTTGAGGCAAAACTGCCAATTCCCTCTGTCCTAAACTCTTAGATTTGTTCTGTTGATCCAGCCCTTGGGACGTTAGGCATGTTGCATCGTCCCATTTAACCTAAAACTCTGGTTGGTGGATGGGAATGACTACCCCCAATTTATGCAGGAAAATGAGGCCTGGAGAGATTAAATAACAGTATTCCGACCACCAGGATTGTGAGTTGAGGACTCAAGTTGAGATCGGTCCCAAATTCCTCACTTTTCTCAAGGAAAGGTGCTTTTTTTGTTGTTAGCTTTCCGTTTTTTATGAGTATGGCTTCTGCCTCAAAAGCAGAAGGTTGAGTTCAATGAGACACCTCCATTTTGGGAGGGTTTTGGGGGGGTCTCACTTACTAGACTATTAAATTCTTGTGGAAAAAGATGGTATTCCTTAATTTCCATTACTCTCTTCTTCCCCTCCATACACAGAATTCTTAGGGCCTGGCACCACTTAGTATTCAATAAATGTTTTTGTTTGTTTGTTGTTTCATTTCATTGATGGGTGCGTAGACAAATTATTATCTCTATCAGAGTAACAGAGGTATCCCTAAGTAGAGAAAGGATGGAGTGGCCCCTTCGTTACTTCAGAGGGTTGAGTAGGACTCGATGTTGATTTTCAGAAAACCTACTACTTCTGTCTTCACCCAGTTTGTATATGCTTCATCCACCTTTCTCATAGTTTTAAAGTGGGATCCCTGGCTGGGGTTCCCAGTGGTTAGAGTGCTGGCCTTCAAACCCAAAGGTTGCCAGTTGAACTGGGAACATGCCTGGGTTGCAGGCCAGGTCCCCAGTTGGGGGCGTGCAAGAGGCAACTAATTGATGTTTCTCTTGCACATTGGTGTTTCTCCCCCTCTCTTTCTCCCTCCCTTCTCCTCTTTCTAAAAATAAATAAATAATTTAAAAAATAAAATGGGAAACAAATAGAAATCGGCAATTTCCTTTTTCTCATCAGCAATGCAGAAGAAGCAGTCTGTCCATCGAGATCCTTTGTTTCTTGAATTTTGGGGCAGAAGTTCCATCTCCAGCCATTTTCTTTAATGTCATTAAGGCTAATAATGCTTCTTAGTTTCTCCTTTCTCTTTCTTGGAAGTGTATTTGAAATGCATCAAAGCAGTGGTGCATTTTCAGTTTTGAGATTTAAAGAATTGACTTGTTTTTTTTTTTTCCTCTGGGAAAATATTTCCTTTATGATGCCACATAATTCTGCGAAAAGGTGAAGTAGGAGAAACTTAAGTAATTTTCTCATTAGGATTTATAGAGCATCTGCAACATCTTGCTGTTTGACATTTGGAGAGTTTTGTTTCACAGTGAAGGATGGATAGGAAACATTATTTGAAATATGTGAGCCAACTTTATGAGAATAATGTGTCTCTAGCAGATTTAACAGCTCCATAGCTTAACGTGTTGTTACAATTTTATTTCTGGGCTAACAAGAGTAATTAAAAAAAAAGGAGCAAAGAAAGCAGGAAAAAGAGGGAGGAGCCTAATTATGTGTTCACAGTCTTTCCCAGTATTAAGACAATTGTTGACCACTGTTTTCATCCTGTTCTGACACCAAACCTATTCATCAGAATTTAATGAAGAAAATGGAGGGGGTGTGTATTCCTGTACTTGAAAGACAGCAATAAGTGATAGGTATTTTTAAAAACTAAACATGTTATTTTCCTAACGGCAGCCATGCAGTACAGTACAATACAATACAATAGTAATACAAGAGGAGGGAAGCTCCCGGGCAACATTTTGAGGACCTCAACACCTTGATTAGATCACTGTTAGGTTCTGTCCAAATAGATCAGCATTCTGGTCAATCTTAAAAGCGCCTTTGTGACTATGCAGTCTCTAATTTTTAACTCCCAAAAATTAGTGCAAAAGTTGTTTGCAGGTCTATAGATACAGAAAGTAGGTAAGTGATTGCCCAGGGCTGGGAGTAGGAGGAGTGGATGGGGAGTGGCTGCTCATGGGTACAGAGTTTCTTTTGGCATAATTAAAAAGTTCAAAAATTATATACTAAGAATCATTGAATTATACTCCTTAAATGGGTAAATTGAATTTTATCTTAATAAAGTTGTTTTTAAAAGAGTACTCTGTAGGCCATCCATAGTATGTCTTTGAGCCAAAATGGGCCACCAATGTCCTTAAATCTGAAGCTCCCCCTCTCGGCATCCTGTTCCTGGATGGGAGAGGCCAGGTAGCTAAGTTAGAGCGTTGTCCCTATATGCCAAAGTTGCAGGTTCAATCCCTGGTCTGGGCACATACAAGAAACAACCAGTGAATCCATAAATAAGGAGAGCAACAAATCTCTCTCACTTTGTCTCTCTCTCAAAAAAAAAAAAAAAAAGTCAATAAAATGGGAGATAGGGAGATAATTAGCTTTCTTCCCAGCCTGTCCAGAATAATCAGGAGTGTTTTGGAGAAAGGTCGCCCAAGCCATAGGCCTATAGTCAGTAGGTACTGGGAGAGCCTTGCTAAGGGAATTGCTATTTGTTTGCCTGTAGCAGAAGGATGAATGGTCAGGGGTGGCTGGCAGTATGTTTGAGTCCTCAAAAATCAAATATTTAATGAGACTACTTTTTTAAGAAGCCCGTACAAGGCATTTGTTTACTTGGTTTTGCCTGAGTGAATAACAGAGAGTGGCAGCCCATTTGCCAGGGACACAGTTCCTAGTTACTGTTAAAGAAATTGACATTACCTTTTTACATGATCTCATGGTATGACTTGAGCAGAATAGAGAGACAGGCCATCCTGGTGCCTGACAGAGGGAAGGAACTGCCTCCCGGTCACCATCCATTCTTCACCCAACTGCTGGCCTGGCAAGGCTGCAGGACAAGCTGAGTCTGGTTCTGGGGCTTGTGCATCATTCGCAACACTCCCTTGGCCTTGTCTGCACCACCTCTGCCTGGGGCTTCTGGCATTCCAGCTGCTTATTCAGGTTCCATACATTAGAAATCATCTGCCAGTCATTTGAGCTTGATTTTTACTTTAGTCAGCCTCTATTTGAGTACCTGCAAACACCAGATACTGCTGATGTATAAAGTCTTTGTCCTTGAAGAACTTGGCCTGAAAAGAGAAAAAAATAAACCATAGAGTCAAATAGAAAGCAGAATGAAATGCATGCTGCCTCATGGTATAGGTAATGGTGATTTTATGAGATAATAGGAGGAGGATAATTAATTCTACCTGGGGACTATTCTGCGGGAGGAAGGCAGTGATATTTGAACTGGGCCTGTTACAGCTTTGCTAGGAAGGACAGGGAGGAAGAAATGAACCTGACATCTTAATCTGCCTTGTCATTCAGACTCTAATCTTTTCGCTGATAAACTCAAAATTAAATATCCAGGAAAATAATCTTAAAAATATTTAGAGTCTGAAGTACAGGTCTCATCTTTACTCTTTTTGTTTCAACCTCTGTCAGGAGATCCAGCGAGTCTGTTGGCATCACCACACCCAGGTGAAGGCAGTGAGCAATTATAAGGAAGCCTGGAGTTCTCTCACACAGCGCTCTTCTCACTGCCCCTGCCGCTGTCCCAGAGCCGCTGGGCCAGTCCTCCCTCCGTGCTCAGTGTCCAGCTGCACCTTTTCCAGGCCTCCTGCTCATCTGCCCAGGCCAATGAGTTTGCATTTACCCTCTGTTTTCTCTCTTTTCTGTTGGCAGAGGTTCCTGCTATCTTAGAGAACAGGCTTGCCCTGCTCAACTTACTGCTTTCCCTGTCCTTTAGCCACTTCTTCCTTCCTTCTTGTGTTGCCAGAGCCAGGCACTGGGATGGCCCCTCTCAAACCCTTCCCCCATAGAAGAGCAGGCTTGAGAGGGAGGGGGCCAGGGGTCTTGCTGGGAAGTCTTTGGTGCAAAGATAACCTTGTCTATTTAGCGTCTCCTAATGTGTTTACTGCTTGCTATGTGGATCCTGGAAATATCACACTGTCCCCCAGGAGAAGTGGTTGACAGGCAGCAGGAAAAGGCTTGCCCCAATTAGCTGCAAACTGTGCTGGGCTGGAAGGACAAGGGTATCAGCTGTGAAGGTAGAAGAGTTAAGAAGGAAGAGAACAGGATGTATTGGAAGCAACGTCAGCCGCAGCCGGGACAGCTGCCCTGCATGGAGTTGGTATCTGTGACAGGCGTCAGTGTTTCTGAAAAGAATCTGACTGCTCCCATCAGCATCTCTGATACCAGCCTGAGCCCAACCAACATAGCACGGACTAGAGCAGCCGGACTGTAGTGCTGGGTCCGTTCTCCTCTCAGACAATGCTTTGGGGTTTCCCTGCCCTTCATCGGTAATTAAGAGACCAACGAGAGTGAAACAAAGCATGGTAAAAAATAATGATAATAATAACTAAAACCCCCCCCAAAAGCACAGTGGTCCCCCTGCGGTAAGAGCTAGACAACGTGTGTTCCATGGCAGCGCTCATGGTGGCGTCTGTCATATGTGCCCTGGAGGGCCAGGAGCGTGCAGGCACCCCACGGACGTATGACTGTGTCACGCACTCTTCACACCTGGGTTGTGTTCTGAACTCGGCTGCTTTGGAGCTTCTAGCTGCTTTCCTCTTCTCAGCTTTTCCTCTTTTATTCCCTTTATTGATATTATTTTTTAATGCCAAAGTAAAACATGTTCAATGTAGAAAAGTCAAAGAATACAGAAAAATAAAATAATACCTTGAGTGTACAGTGAAATTTCTCCTCACCCTCTCCAGCCCCACTTCCTTCCCTCTGGCATGCGTTCACTATACAAATGCTTATACCAGGTCTGGGGGGAAAGTCCAGCCTTTGTTAATGTAACAAGAACGGTTTGCATGACATCGAAGTAACTTGGCAGCCAAGGAGAGTGAGCTGGAACGCACATGAGTGAACAGTGATGCCTGCACTGAACTATATTCAGTGGGGGCGGTAGACGCCATTGAGTGAGCATGTGTACCGTGTGGCCATCGCATTCAAAATGACTGAGCGAGTAGAGCAATGAATCGACATTAAATTTTGCATTAAATTTGAACATTCCTTGGCCGAAACTGTTCAGATGATTTAGCAGGCCGCAGCTATGGGCAACTTGTGATTGGCAGCTTCTCATGCATCACATCTCATGCAGAGATTTTTGGCAAAACAGAAAATCACCCAGGTGACTCAACCCCCCTACATCCCAGACTTGGCACCCTGTGACTTCTGACTTTTCCCAAAACTAAAATCACCTTTGAAAGGGAAGAGATTTCAGACTGTTGATGAGATTCAGGAAAATACAGCAGGGCAGCTGGCAGTGTTTGGGAGAACTGTGTGAGGTTCCAAGGAGCCTATTTTGAAGGGGACTGAGGTGTCATTGTCCTATGTACAATGTTCCTGGTATCTTGTATCTTCGATAAATGTCTCCATTTTTCATATTACATGGCTGGATACCTTCTGACAGACCTCTTGTCAGTAGATACATTATATACAGCTATAAAGTCTTTATTTTTAAAATAAAATTGGAACCATTTACTTATTGTATGGTATACATCTCCTGTTGTGATGCTTCTGACTTTTCTTTCTCTCTCCTCAGGGATCCGGTGTGATTAAAGCTGGTTTTGCTGGTGATCAGATCCCCAAATACTGCTTTCCAAACTAGTAAGTCAGTCGGTAGCGTGGAAGGTTGAGAAGTTGGTCAGCTTTGTTGGGGGTCAGTCCCCCATCTTTTAGGGAGAAGGCACCTGTCGTTCAGGTCAGCCTTGGTATTCAAAACAACAAGCGAAGGACAAGAGGTGGCTTTCAGAGTAAGCCAGGGAAACAGTTGCCTACATGGTACAATTTGAGAGGCACTGGCCTCTTTTTAAAATTAGATTTTATCTGATGCCCAAAACGTTACCATTGGTAACTCATTGCTTTCAGTGACTGCCTCTTCACAGACCCCTCTTTCTCAAATTCTCCTGTCACCCAGGATGGGGTTTAACTATTAAACCACATCTACCATCGTAGTGAGAAGGAGTTTCTCAGCACTTCCCTCCCACGGCAGGAAGTCTGCAGGTGGGAGAAGGGTGCAGGTACCTGCGGAAGGGGCTTCACGCCAGAGAAGAGGAAGGCCGTCTGCCACGGTTGCCAAGGCACAGTTTTACACAGTAGAAGGCCTGGGCAGGGGGCTCAGGAGACGAAAATTTTCCAAGTTAACCATTCATTTAGAAATTGTTTCCTTGTCTCTCTTGGAACACACACACATCGGGGAAAGAGAAGAACTAGAGGTATTAAATCCTCTAAAATGTATTTTAATAACATTAAATCATATAAATATTCAACATAATAAAAATAATTATGAATAACTTAGTACATGTTCGTGGTAGAAATTGTGGGAAATGCCAAAAAGTAGAGAGAAGGAAATCAAAATCAACTGTACGCTCACCCCTGAAGGACAATCACAGTAGAAATGAGCACACTTCTTCCTGTCTGAGTATGTGCCTCCATACATCCTTCCTGTGTTCTGCCGGGTGTTCAGCTGTGAAATGAAAAGTGACGGTCCTGCCCTGGGTGGTGTGGCTCAGTGGACTGAGCTCTGGCCTGCGAACTGAAGGGTTGCCAGTTTGCTGGTTTGATTCCCAGTCAGGGCACATACCTGGGTTGCGGGCCAGGTCCCTGGTTGGGGGCGTGTGAGGGGCAACCGATTGATATTTCTCTCTCACATCAATGTTCCTCTCACCCTCTTTCTCCCTCCCTTCCCCTCTCTCTAAAAATAAATAGGTAAGATCTTTTAAAAAAGAAAGAATGAAAGTGACAGTCCTCCCCACTCTCTTTTGTAGTGTGGGCAGACCCAAGCACGTTCGTGTCATGGCAGGAGCCCTCGAAGGTGACATCTTCATTGGCCCCAAAGCTGAGGTAACTCCCAGTCCTCGAGCCAACAGAAGACCTTCATCTCTCCCGTGGGCAGGGTCCCAGCAGTGGGGCTTAGCCATGAGTGAAAGGAGCTGTTTCCTCTTAAAGTGCCCCATTTGGCGCTCCCATCCTAGGCCTCATGAGTCTGTTTCTCCCAGGAGCAGCTTCTGGTTTGGGGAGGAAAATCTCAAACCCTGACGTGGGGAATGGAGAGCAGTCTAGAAAACAGGGCTTTTGCCTTCCTTCTATGTTCTGTCACTCCTTTGCCAATGATCAGATAGACAGGCCTGGTTATTTTTTGGCAAAAGGGATTGGAGATAGAGCCCGGCTGGAGTCCCCTGGGGATGAGTTAATTAACACACTTTGGCAGAGCCTTCAGGCAGCCACTAGAAGCAGAACAACAGAATCACAGCTGCCAGTCTTGGCTCTGAGCACTGAGGCCCAGAGGCGGGAGCCAGGAGTTGTGTCCTAGGATCAGCCAGTGGAGAAGATGTCTCCTGTCACTTGCCCTAGGGGCAGCCAAGGGCCCATGGAAATGCAGAGGCCCTCTCCTTTGCTTGCTGATTGGGCAGTGAGAGCAGTTTACAGTTGTGCAGTGGGAGACTTAGAGAATAAATGGCTGCCTGTCCTCAGCCCAGGATGAGGACTGCGGGGTGGGAACTCCTGGTCCTGGAAGAGCAGGGCCCACTGGCCAACTCAGCTGAGAGCCTGGCTGCCACTGTAAATCCTGCTCTCTGTCCCCAGGAGCACCGAGGGCTGCTCTCGATCCGGTACCCCATGGAGCACGGCATCGTCAAGGACTGGAATGACATGGAGCGCATTTGGCAGTATGTCTATTCTAAGGACCAGCTGCAGACGTTCTCAGAGGAGGTGAGGGTCCCGTGCACGGGGCAGCCCTGTGGGGTGTGGAGAGCTGGGGAGAGCCCGGCCCGAGAGATGAGGATGGTGACGATAACCACCAGGAGGGTTTGAGTGTTCTGTGTGCCAGGCGTCAGACCGTGTGCTTTCAGGACGGGCTCTTACACGCCTTCACACTGCCCGTGGGATGGAGGTAGCACTATCTCCAGTTTGCAAACACGGGAACAAGTGCATAGAAGCCAAGTAGTGAGTAAAGTAAAGCTGGGGTTCAAAGCCACGTCTCTCAGACTTCGGAGCCTACACCCTTCAACTTCTAGAGCATAACTGTCCACTCAGAAACACCAAGGAACATGCGCGTACTAGGTGTATCAGAATTTCCAGGGGAGGGGTATGTTCTGTTTTTTAAAAATGCATTCAATATTGAAATTTAATTTTCTATTTTGAAAAAGTTTATTATTTTATCATAATAATTCTAAGAGTTTATTAGCAAAATCTTCTTGACAGTCGGACATATATAGGGGATCTAGGTAAGAACGCTGAAAGAAAAGTAGGGGGGACAGCAGTGGAGGGGAGGACAGAATGAAATTTGAAAGGGGCGTGGTTTTGGAAAGTTGAGATGCTGACTTGGGCAGGGGTCAGTGATGGGCCCAGCTTGCCTTTTTTTGGAGGCTGACAGAGGCCCCCTGGCCCCCTGCACAGGGGCTTCTCTCCCACTACTAATGAGGGGTGGGGTCTGGCCTCACCCTTATTATGGTCTGGGCATCTTTCACCAGCATCCCGTGCTCCTGACAGAGGCACCTCTAAACCCGCGGAAAAATCGAGAACGCGCTGCTGAAGTTTTCTTTGAGACCTTCAACGTGCCAGCCCTTTTCATCTCCATGCAAGCTGTGCTCAGCCTGTGAGTAGCAGCCTGGCTGGCCAGCCTGGCCCCTGGCGGGGAAAGCAGTCCTTTGGCATTCCTGTAGGGCAAAATACCAGCTGCAGTGGCAGCTGCCATGGTCGCGTCTGCTAGCGTGACTTCACCACATCACTCCATTCCCTGTCCTCCCAGCACAAAGGCAGTGTCCGTCCTATTTATCAGACATCTGAGGCCTTCCCCCTCCTGCCACAGAATTAATGTCTGTCCCTTTGTCTCTACCAAAAGACAAAACCAAGGACAGACCTAGAGAGTCGCGTGGGGAAATGGTTTTCGATGGAAGTGAAAATATTCTTACTTTACTATATCATTTGCTCTTCCTGCCCAGCCCCTGGAGGCATTTGGGTTTTTTCCTCCCTCCTTTCCAGAGAGTGAAACTGCCCCTCAGGCCGGGTCCCTGAAACCGTTGAAGGCCAGGCCATCTTTTGAGGTTGGAAGGCCTGCTCTTCCAGGCGTCGGGAGGGAGCTCAAAGGGGCTCAGCTCCTTTCGTTCAGGTCTTTCAAGGCTTGCTTCGGTGCTCAGGCATCCTCCGTCTCAGTCCCTGGAGTCTAAGGCCCTGGAGAAAGGCAGGCCCAGCTTTTGTTCAGCCGACACCAAACTCTAAAAGAAGTGAGTTTCTCCCCAGAGTGAGGAGGCAGAGGTTAGTGATGCTTTGCCCCCTTTGCTTCAGTTATGCCACAGGCAGGACCACGGGGGTGGTGCTGGACTCTGGGGACGGCGTCACCCACGCCGTGCCCATTTATGAGGGCTTTGCCATGCCTCACTCAATCATGCGCATCGACATTGCCGGCCGGGACGTCTCTCGCTTCCTTCGCCTCTACCTGCGTAAGGAGGGCTACGATTTCCACTCATCCTCAGAGTTCGAGATTGTCAAGGCCATAAAAGAAGTGAGTGCTGCCCCCTGGGCCCAGGGATGGGATAGGGAGTGGAAACAGAGCATCCAGGACCTCCAGGGCCTGGAGCCAGGAGAGGTGAAGCTCTGTCCTGGGGACCAGGGTCAGGCTCTGCTCTCCCCAGCCAGGCCTCCTGACAGCTGCGAGGTCTCCAGCTGGGCGCTTCCCCCCGCCCCCCCCCCCCCCCCCCCCGCCCTGCACCACCCCATCCCCCACCCGACTGGCAGACTCACCTTCCCAAACAGCTCCCATATTGTAGGGGACAGGGAGCCAGTTCTATTTCTAAGCTGGGTGATGGTGACCATTATGTCTGTCGTACCTCTTGTGCCAATTACCTGTGTTCCTTCTCACCCTTGAGGGGTTCAGAATACATTCTCTCTGAGTAAACTGAAGCCTCTGGCCACCTGCGGCTGTAGGCTAACCTCTGAGCTGGGTGGTGGGGCCCAGAACCATAGGAGGCCTGAGTCTGGGTTGAAATGTGGCTGTGGTCTCAGACCCAGGTCCAAAGAGCCACGTTTCCACACTTGCCCACCAGGAAGGTGGGATAGGTGGGGCACACACCTAACACGCCACCCAGTGAACGCCGATGGAAACGCCCTGCCTCTGCTCTAGGGCAGCAGCTCTAACGTCCTTTAGGGCCGCCACTGCCTCGGGCAGGTTTCTGCAGCAGCGCCTCAGTCCCCAGGGACTCTGACCAGGTAGCTGCCAGGTTTCCTGCCTGCCTGACTCGCGCTTGTTTCTGCAGAGAGCCTGCTACCTATCCATAAACCCCCAGAAGGATGAGACACTGGAGACGGAGAAGGCTCAGTACTACCTGCCCGACGGCAGCACCATTGAGGTAGGCGACCAGACCTCTCCCGTCAGTGCCCTCTGGCCCCCAAAAGCTCTGGGCCCAAACGGAGATATCTTGGGGAGCTGGTGTCTAATGTCCCAGCCCTCCTCCAGCCCCTGCTGGGTGGGAGCAGTGGAGGTCTCAAACAGCCCTGTCTCCACCAGCGGGGCTTGACCCGAAGTTGGCTTCTCGTCTGGGAGGGGCGCAGGCACCAGAGGCACTTTCCTAGGTCAGGATAGGGTTAGGAAGGGGGTGGTTAGTGCTGACCTTCACCGCTTGAGCAGAGAATAGGCCGAGTTGCCTCTCCCTGGACCTCCATTGATAGGAAGGCGTTTCCGTGAATGAATGAATCCATGTGTTGATGCCAAAGGTCTCTTGGCTGGGAAACGCCAGGGCTAGGATTAAACACAGGAGCTTCCTTAGTTTCCTGGAAGCCCTGTTTATTCCTTTTTGTTCCCTATTTGTCCCTAAGAACCCTATCTTTGTTCCTTGAAGCCCTTGACATCCAGGGTCTTCCCTAAGCCTGGCCTTCATAGCCACCTGGTTACTAAGATGGGCCTCTTCCATCCCCATTCCCAAAGGGACTTCAGCCCCTGTCCTAGCCTCTGAAGCTTGCCCTCCATCTGCAGATTGGTCCTTCCCGATTCCGGGCACCTGAGCTTCTGTTCCGGCCAGACCTGATCGGTGAGGAGAGTGAGGGCATCCATGAGGTGCTGGTGTTTGCCATCCAGAAGTCTGACATGGACCTGCGGCGCACGCTTTTCTCTAACATCGTGCTCTCGGGAGGCTCCACCCTGTTCAAAGGTTGGTCTTTGCTCTCGGGGCCCTTCCCCAGGAAGCTTCCGGATCATGCTAGGCCTAGATGCCCAGAGGATTGACTTGAGCTTCTCCGTTCCTACTCATTCAGGTTTTGGTGACAGGCTACTGAGTGAAGTGAAGAAACTGGCTCCGAAAGACGTGAAGATCAGGGTAGGAGCCCGGTGCGGGCGGGGGCTGGGTGGGGCTGGGCCTCCGAGGGTCTGAAGTGCCACATGGTGTGGCCTCCCCGCCAGCTCGGCTCCACAGGTACTGCCGGTTGGCTCCCACTTCTGCACTGACCCTGAGGTCTGCCAGAGTGCCCATCTTTACAAAAGGTGGGCAGTTGTAATACCCAGATGGGGCAGGGTGCCAGGCTGAGGGCCCCACATGTGGTTTTTCAGGGAGACGGCGACATTGGTATGAGACTGACTTTTGCTACTCCCATGACACAGTCCAACATCTTAGTGACTGCTGAGGGGGGCCAGCCTGCCTGAGAAAGAAGGGGTTCTGAGTGAAGGAGTTCCTCCATGGTTCCTGCCATGGAGTCTGCTTCCCACTGACCCCCCAACAGAGCCAAACCTTGCCTCCAGGAGCCCCAGCCTTTCTGGGAATCAGACTTAGGGCTGCTGGAAGCCTGTCTCAGGATGGGTGTCCGGCTCACCACAGTACCCCCAGAGAGGTCCCAGGGTCCAAAAGGGACATAGCTTAGTTGTGTGAAATGCATCCAGTGCCTTGGTGGTGGGAACTGGCCATGAAGAGGGGGTTGGGAAGGGAAAGTGAGGGGGGAGGCTAAATGTCTGACTCCTCTTTCTCCCGCCCTTGCAGATATCGGCACCTCAGGAGAGACTGTATTCCACATGGATTGGGTGAGTGGTTCTTCTGGGAATAAGTAGAATGGGAAGTAGACACCCGTGACCTCTTTCTCACAATGTTCCCTGGTTCCCTTTGCTCCAGGGGCTCTATCCTCGCCTCCCTGGACACCTTTAAGAAGATGTGGGTCTCCAAGAAGGAATATGAGGAAGACGGTGCCCGATCCATCCACAGGAAAACCTTCTAATGCTGGGACATCATCTTCACTTTTCTCTGAAGTTAACTCCACTTTAAAACTCGCTTTCCTGAGTTGGAGTGTTTGCGAGGAACTGCCTGTGTGTGTGAGTGTGTGTGTGGGTACAAGTGCGTGCACCTATGCGAGTGCCATGTGGCCCCGGAATCCCAGGGCCCAGAAAGGACGATGAACTACCCATGATGGTGATGGCCTGAGGCCTGGGGTTGACCACTAACTGGCCCCTGACAGGGAAGAGTGCTGGCAGAGGGCCCCACTCCGTCTGCTGGGCCTTTGCCTGGCTGTGTGGGACTATGTTTACTACCTTAGGGACACAGAGGGAGGTAGACCTAACCCTGGAACATCTTGCTGCTGCCCTTCCCAGGACAAGCCCCACCCCGCCCCGCCCCCAGGGTGCCCTGAGGTCCACAGCAGCTGCTGCCTCCCTTGCTCATCGTTCTGTTCTTGATGCCTCTTGATCATGGACTGAGGACTGGAAATGGGGTTGAGTTCTGTCCGGTTTTGATCGCCGTTTGGGTGTGGAAAGCTGGAAAGGCTGTTACTGAGACTCCAGGGTCAGGAGAGGGCAGGATGCCCTTAACTTTACCTGGGGCCAGGACCACACTGGGCATTTGAGGAGGGCAGGAGTAATGCTACTTCTGATCAGCGGGAGAGTTAATGTTCCAACCCCAAGCCCCCATCCAGGGCGGTCTCCAGAGAGTTTAAGGAGCTTGTTGGCTCCAGGCCCCAATACTTGCTTTTCATCCATCTTTGGGTAATGCCATCTTCAATTTTATTTATTGAAGTGTTTGTTCAGAATGGAGACTGGAGGTGGGGAGCTCACTGCCTCCTGCCCACCAGTCACCCTTTTAACACTAATGTTTACAGGACCTAAGCTTAGTATAGCCTCCAGGGCCTCCTTGCTACAGGTGAACGGACAGTATCCATAGGCTGAGGCCATGCGAGATCTGAGCTACACAAAGACACTCCCGCCGGCCTTTCTTTCTCCCTCTTCCACTTGCTAACAGGAGGCAGAACCACTCTTTGACATAGGCCCTAGTAAAGGAGCAGTGTTGGGTATCTGGCCCCCTTAGGGTTGGAGAGAGAGGCAAAATTAGCCAAGTTGCCTTTTCCCACTCTAGCTGACCTAAGAGGCTAGGCTGTAGAGATGAGAAGGCCCCCTCTGGGCTGGTTTTGTGCCATTCTTGACTTTGGGCTCATGTGGTTAGGGAGGGAGGAGGCCAGACCTAGGTGCCAGGAGCTGGTAGGCTCAGGCTCATCGGTCCAGTGGGACCAGGCGCCTACCCTGGACTGAGCTGGCCTAGCAGTGGTCCAAAGGCCCTTAAGCCCAGATGGCGCAAAGCTGGGGCTAGCAAATGTTCACCGGCACCCTCACCTAACACCAAGACCTGCCCCAACCCCCAGTTCAGGCAGTATTCTCCCCATGCCGTCCATTGACCAAAGGCCCTGCCAGGTGTGGGCCACAGCAGCAGGTGTGTGTGAAAGCGATGTGGCAACCCGTGGACTGCAGTGTGCTTAACCAGCTCACCTCCCTTTTAGCCCAAGCCTCTCCCTCGCACAGCCTCGCACCAACCACATTGCCTGGTGGGGCCCAGTATACTTAAATAAAGTCCTTCAAATAGACGGTCAACTGGGCCTCTGTCTGTAGTCAGTGCTGGGTTGGAAGAGGGAGGAGCTGGCCCCCACCCCCGGGGTCTGAGGTGGTGACTGGCCTTAGTCCATCCTCTAGAGGGCAGTGTTGCGTCAGCCAGACTTGGCCATCCTTAGCTCAAGTCTCATACTGCTAAGTCCTTGCATCAAAATACGCCCAAGTGAGGGGAGCAGCATTTGACATCCCTGAAGTCAGAGTCTCTCAAAACTTCCATGTGTATAAAAAGCTCAAGAGCTTATTAAGATGCAGTTCCTGGGGCCAATGCTCAGATACTCAGATTAATCAGTCCTCCATAATTGGAGGGAAATTACTAGGCACAAATGTTAATCCATTTGATCCAACAACCCTACATGGGGTATTTTTATCACCCACTTTATAGATGAGGAAGTAGAGCCACAGGGAAGTCATAATTCCCAAAGCTTGCCCTTTATTAGCTAGGATTTGAATTCAATGATGTAGCCCTACATTCTTAGACACTATGCACACCCTCAACAAATCACTGGCCCTGAGCAGTGGTTCTCTGTCAAGGTCAGTTTTGCCACCTGTATACATTTGCCAACATATGAAAACATCTGGTTGTCCCAACATGGATCAGGGCAGGTGTGCTCCTGGCATCTAAGCAGAGGCCTGGGGTGCCGAGGCTGAGAAACACTAGCCTAGAGCAGAGGTGAAATCACCAGAGCTTTCCAGAAACCAAGTGCCCAGGTTTCAGACCTATGAAAGCAGAATCTTGGGGAACAGAGCTCAGACATCATTTTTTAAAGCTCCCTGGTGACTCCAAGGTTGAGGACTGCTGGCCCAGGAGCAGCCGCTCTTCCTTGACTACCATGTCCAGCAGTGGGTCTACTACCTGAGGGCTTTTGCTTCCAAGTACCTGTGCAGTCACTGGTCCACATGTTCTCCCTGCTACCGCCATGAATCTGATATGGGTGGCCTCCCAACTCACCTTCGGAAAATGCTCTCGATGCTTTTCGTATTGGATGAGGAATCTTATTCACCAACCCACCACTCCCACACACAACACAGACCTCAGGAGTAGGAACAGAATGACTTTAATTGTCTGTGATGAACTGAATCTCTTTAGGGGCTAGGTTGGGGTAGGGAAGCCCTGCAGCAGTGGGGGAATGCTACTTCAGGCGCCGCTGAAGCAGAGAACCCACTGGAAGGGTGAAGGCGGGGGCTGGTGGGACTTACAGTCAGCTTCCCATGACTGGATGAAAGGGGGCAGTTGTGCGGTATCAAAAGTGGTTCCTGAGCCCACAGGAAGTGCCAGCCCCAGCCAGGTAGTGGGATAGGCCACCCTGTGGCAGCCCCATGTGACCACAGGGCATCCCCATCCCTTCTTGGTCCCTTTCTTACACTTGCCCCACAGGGGGAAGCAGGTCCCTGAGCAAATTTGGCCCAGCCTTTGCCCGAGCTGGGCCAGACAGCCAAGAAGGATCTTAGACCCAGTGACACCCCTGGCTCAGACCCACGGGAGCCCATTCTGCCATCTGTCCTCCAGGCTGCACCAAGGAAGGCAGGGGAGCAGGGCACCAGGCTGGCAAAAGTGGCTCCTGCCCAGAGCTATGGACAGCATCATCGGGATGGCCTTGCTGCACCTCTCACACTGTCTTAATGTCCAGGGTCTGGGCTCGTGACAGGTTCTGGCGCTGGGCTTTGACCATGTGCAGGTGTCTCCCATGCAGCGTGAACTTGGACCAGGTGAACAGCTGCAGTAGAGCACAGGTGATGGGCACCAGCACCAGCAGGTAGAAGCAGCCCTGACGGAGCGTTGGGGCCTGAGCTGGGGGTGGGGCTGGGGGCTCTGGCCAGGGCTGGGCACTCCCGACAGGGATCAGTGGGGGCTGCTGGAAAAGATCATGACCTAGGACAAGAGAGTGTGCAGAAGAAACAGGGTCAGCCCTGGCTCCTGCAAAGTCCACGGTGCCACATCTCAAATGATACACCTACAGAGCCAAAACACAACTCTTCATTCCTCCCCCAACCTTGCCTCCCCCGTTCTTCATGTCTCAGTTAATGGCACCACCATCCATCCAATGACTGGGGCCAAAGACCTTAAAGCCTTCCTACATTCCTTGGTTAACTTCACCACTTGCCGACAGCCAATCCTTCACCTCTACCAACTCCAAAGCCCATCCCAAACCCGAATATTTCTTTCCAGCCCCCAGCACCACCCTGGTGCAAGCCTTTATCACTTCTCCCATTGCCTCCCTACAATACATTCTCCATGTAGCAACCAGCGCCAGCTCTTAGAAATACGTATCAGGCCCTGGCCAGGTAGCTCAATTGGTTAGAGTGTCATCCCCATATGCCAAGGTTGTGGGTTCGACCTCTGGTCAGGGTACATACAAGAATCAACCAATGGGGGACTCCTGGTCAATATGGCAGTGTAGGCAGACATGGCCTGCCTCTTTGCACAACCACATCAAAATTACAACTAAAACACAGAACCATCACTCAGAACCATCAATAATCGAGTTGAATGGAAGTCTGACAACTACGGAATTGAAGAAACCACATCCATCCAGACTGGTAGGAGAGGCACAGGCATGGAACAAGATGGCCTGTCACCCAAAGTGTGGTGGATAAAAATTCGGCAGGGATGTCTCAGGAGTGAGGAGCCCCAGGCCCAAACCAGGCCCCCCAGCCCAGGGTTCCATGTGCCAGGAAGATAAGTCCCCACAACTTCTGGCTGCAAAACCCAGCAGGGATTGAGTCAGTGGAAGAAACTGCTGGAACCCCAAGCAGTTCCTCTTAACACACACCCGGACTCACCTACTCAGACTCACTCCCTCTGAGCTCCAGCACTGGGGTGGCAGCTTGAAAGGAAGAAACTGAAGTGTCTGGTATCAAGGCAAGCAGAGGCCACTATCCCTTTATTAAGGCGTCCTCCTACAGAGCCAGCAAGCTGGTGCGTGTCTGAGATTTCATCACCCTGGTTGGCTGACACTGTTTGACCTGCCTTAGAGATCCCCAGAGACTCTGCCCCACCCAATTTACAGGCCCGCCCAAGCTACTTTTCCATGTGAATGGCTGGTCTTGGCTCCTCCTTCACACTTCCTAAATCCTCTCATACAAGCAACAGCTGGCCTCAGTGAGCCCCAGGCCCAGCACTAGTAGCAGCCTAGATTCACAGTTTGGCTTTACCCGGGAATCTCCAAGGCCAGCACAAGTAGTAGCCACCTCGGATTGCTTTAGAGCTCAGGCAGGGTGGCCCCAGGCAAAACACAGGTGGGGACTGAGGTTGGCCTGAATCACCCAAGAAACTTCAGGGTCAGCACACCCAGTGGACAGCTACAGACACATCCGAGCATCACCACCCTGCCCCTGCAGAGAGATCCTCCACAGAGGACAGAGGTTGGTGGTCAGTGGTCACAGCCAATCCTTGCAGCTGACTGGCCTGGGTAAATCCCTCCCATTGATCTGCCAACAGCAACCAAGGCTCAACTACAAGAGAAGGGTGTACTCAGCCCACACAAAGGGTGCACCTTGAGTACCTAGTTTGGGTGATAGTGTTGGCTGTGCCCCTGGACCCTACAGGACCTTAGGGTTGAGCCATCCCTGGATGGTCTACTACTACTAACCTACTTCGTTAGACCACACTACCAAGACATGGAGTCAAAGCAGCCCTACCTAATACATAGAAACAAACACAGGGAGGCTGCCAAAATGAGGAGACAAAGAAATGAAAAATTGAAAGAACAGATCAAAACTCCAGAAAAAGAGCTAAACAAATTGGAGATAAACAATCTATTAGATGCAGAGTTCAAAACACTTGTTACAAGAATGCTCAAGGAGCTTAGTGAGGACCTCAGCAGCATAAAAAAGATCCAGTCAGAAACACAGGATTCACTAATTGAAATAAAGAACCATTTACAGGGAAACAACAGTAGAGTGGATGAAGCCAAGAATCAAATCAGTGATTTGGAACTTAAGGAAGCAAAAAACAACCAATCAGAACAAGAAGAAAAAAGAATTAAAAGCAAAAAACAAAAAACAAGGATAGCGTAAGCAGCCTCTAGGACTTCAAGCATTGGAATATTCACATCATAGGGGTGCCAGAAGGAGAAGAGAAAAAACAAGATACTGGAAATCTCTGAAAAAATGAAAGAAAATTTCCCTAATTTGGTGAGGGAAATAGACATGCAAGTCCATGAAGCAGAGACTCCCAAACAAGATGGATGCAAAGAGGCCCACTCCAAGACACTTCATAACTAAAATGCCAAAGGTTAAAGATAAAGAGAGGATCTTAAAAGCAGTAAGAGAAAAAAAGTTAGTTACCTACAGGGGAGCTCCCAAAAGACTGTCAGCTGATTTCTCAAAAAGAAACTTTGCAGGCCAGAAGGGATTGGTAAGAAATACTCAAAGTCACGAAATGCCGGGACCAAGGTTGGTCTACCCAGCAAAGCTATCATTTAGAATTGCAGGGTAGATAAAGAGCTTCCCAGACAAGAAAAAACTAAAGGAGTTCATCATCACTAAACCATGATTATATGAAATGTTGCCCCAGCTGGTGTGGCTCAGTGGATTGAGTGCCAGCCTGCAGACTGAAGGGTTGCTGGTTCAGTTCCCAGTCAGGGAACATGCCTGGGTTACAGGCCAGGTTCTCAGTTGGGGGCGTGCGAGAGGCAACCCACTGATGTTTCTCTTGCACATTGATGTTTCTTTCCCTCTTTCTCCCTCCCTTTTCCTCTCCCTAAAAATAAATAAAATCTTTTTTAAAAAGATAAAAAAGAAATGTTAAAGGGACATATTTAAGAAAAAGAAGAGTATCAAAACAATTAATAAAGTGGCAAAAATACAACAAATCAATCAACAAATGAATCTAAAAAACAAACTAAAAAACAAGAAGAATAGAGACAGAATCATGGATACAGAGCATTTTGATGGTTGCCAGATGGGAGGGGGGTGTCGGAGAATGGGTGAAGAGGTGAGGGGATTAAGAAGTACAACTAGGTAGTTACAGAATAGCCATGGGGATGTCAAGTCCTGCATAGGAAATGGAGAAGCCAAAGAATTTATACCCATGACCCATGGACATGAACTATGGTGTGGGGAATGCCTGAGGGAGTGAGGGGTGCTGGGTGGAGAGGGGCAAAGGGGGTAAAATAGGACAACTGTAATAGCATAGTCAATAAAATATAATTTAAAAAAAGAATCAGCCAATGATTGCATAAATAAGTGGAACAACAAATTGATGTTTTCTCTCCCTCTCTCAAATCATTAAAGTAAAAAAAAAAGTCAGACCATGTCACCCCCTGCTTAAAACCCTTCCAATCCTTTCTTGTATTTTTGGTTTAGGGTTTGTTTTTTTTTTGAGAGTATGCTTATGAAAGCTAGGGACAGTGAAACAAGGAAGTGAGGCGTAGGATCGAAGAAGCAACAGGAAAGAAACTAGGCAGGTCTGCTTTGTATCACTGAGAAATCAGAGAAAAGGGGGCCTTGGAGACAGGTTCAGGGGGTTAGCCCGGGACGATCTGCTGCCGCCCATTGCTCCCCTGGCTGCAAGTCTTGTGGGGACCCTTGGAGTTTAGGAGGTACAAGCCTGTGGGGGAAGAAGACAGGGAAGGGAAAGGCGCAGGCATGCTCCCAGAAGGGAGAGCTCACCAATAGTTTCTCTATGAACTGAGAATAAAATCCAAACTATGCCCTGCTCTCTAGACAGAGCCTTTATCCAGCTTCATCTAAGCACTCCTGGTACCTTGGGCTTTCGCACTTGTCGCTCTTCTGTCTGGGATTCACCTGGATCTTTATAGACCAAATCCTTCCCATTCAGTTTACATCCTGGGTGTCACCTCCTCAGAGAGACCCTGCCAGAGCACACTAAGTAGCTCTTCAGTCACACGACAGGAAGTCCTTACTCAATGGCGTCAATAGGTTCCGTGACATTAAGTGAAACAATGTGTAACGAACCAACTTAACCATAGGTTAATTGACATAAACAAGAGTTAAGTTCCTTGAGTATCTTGTCAATGCCATAATGAAGCAATCTCGAGCAAAACCACACGTATTGAAGAAGACCCGCTTGCTGTGTCTTTACCACTGCATGTTCACCACCGCTACTTTCCCGTGTGGCTGTACGTCACCACAGCCCCTCCTCCCTGACAAGAATATAGGCCTCGTGACGGAAAGACCGTGTGTGTCTGGTTGTTACCTCCCTCGCACCCAGAGCAGCACCTGGCAGAGACAGTATTCCACACCCATTCGCTGAACCTGTGAATGAACTACTGAAAGAACAGAAGACTCAGAGACCCAGTTTTCCTCCTTCTGTGGGGAGAGGCAGAGGAGGCATCGCAGCCCAGGGTGGCCCAGCCCCAGCAGCATCAGCCAGTTCCATTCTCCCCCTCGCGGACCCAGAGCGTCGTCAGTCGGTACGCCAGCTTAGCTGTGCCCCCTGGAGCCTCGCGGGCCCCTGGCCAGGCCCTGGCCCTCACCTGTGTAGAAGCACAGCAGCCAAGTGCCCAGCAGTGGGGCGAAGGTCTGGCCTGGCTTGGTCACCAGGGCCACCATGCCAAAGAGGAGCGCCGAGGCCGCCTGCTTGCGGCGGTTCAGCACCAGGTCCTCATCCACCAGGTCAGTGACCACCAAGGTCAACAGCTTACAGGTGCCCTCAGTGAAGACACGGTTGCTGCCAGCAGAGACAGAAAGCAGGCAAGAGTGAAGGGGAGGGACAGAGGTGTGGGGGTGCGGGAGGGCAGGGCATACCTGGCGATGAAGAGGCAGAGCAGGCCGGGGTGGTCGGGGCCAGCCAGAAGCATGAGCAGGCTCAGGCCCAGCTTAAGCAGGAAGAGCCCCCGCACCACAGTGTAGACGCCCCAGCGCCGGCACAGGGGCAGGAAGTAGAGGTTGTTGAGATGGGGGGCAACATAGGAGATGCCTGAGGAGAAGGGGTGCGGCCTTGTCAGGGGCGCCACGGCAACTTCCACAATCCTCCCCACGTTTTAACGATCGAGGGAACCAGAGGCTGCATAACTACGTGCCAGGCTGTGTGCTGAGAGCTAATTTGCACCCTCTTATTCAATCCTCTCAGCCTTTTAAGGTAAGTACTATTATTATTCCTACTTGATAGATGAGAAATGGAAACCCAAAGAGATCAAGTAAAACACACCCAAGGCCGGAGAGTGAATAAGCAGTCAAGGCTTTGCCCTGGCTGGGGCGGCTCAATGGGTTGAGCGCCCGCCTGCGGGTCTGGCAGTTGGATTCCCAGTTAGGACACATGCCTGGGCTGCGGGCCAGGTCCCCAGTGCGGGGCATGCAAGAGGCAACCAAGGATGTTTCTGTCCTTCTCTTTCTCCCTCCCTTACTCTCTCTCTATAAATAAATAAAGTAAAAAAGACTTACACTTATGACTTATTTATTTATGAATTAAATAAGTAATAAATACCTGCACTCAGATCTTACACCCATAACAGTGACTAACAGTCTCTGCTGTTACCAGACACTGCACCCCACTGCCTACGGGTGGCACCATCACCAGGAGGACCACCGTTGAGAGCAGCCCTGCCCCTCATACCCACAACAGGCTTCCGCCCCTTCCTCAGAAAACAGAACTGGAGGCTGGAGCTGCACCCCCACAGCGGCGTCCGCCCTCCCCCACCCAGGCCCCAGCTAGGGGGATGGCTGTGCCCCTAGTTAGGTGAGAGGTTTGGGGTGCAAGCCTCTGTCCATCCAGCCTGCCCAAGACACTCACTCACCCAAGAGGAAGGAGCCAGTGGAGAGCGAGATGTGGCCGGACAACAGGTGCTCCAGGAAGAGGGGGAAGAAGTTGCTGTTGAAGTGGCAGTGAAAGACCTGGAACCAGGCGGCAGTGAGGGGCTGCTGGGCGGGGGGCCGGGGCAAGAGCAGCCCTCACCCCCATGCCCCTCAACATGGAGCATGCCAGAACGAAACCTAACAGCAATTCCCGTCGCTTATCTAATTTTGCTAATAGTGAGAAGCAATGATAAAACTGTCATTAGCACCAATTAAAAGTTTCTTCTTTGCAATTAGAAACACCTTAGTAAAACAAGCTTAATAACCTAAAAACTATTTCTAAACTCGGCTAGCTTATATACTACATGTGCTTTGGTGTGGCACTTGATGTTTTAAAAAGATTGTTATGGAGTTCCCGGGGAGACACCCCTTTCTCATACCCTCGCTTTGCAGGACACAGCTGCCACCACTTGCCTAAGATCACACGAGGAGTGAGGAGCTCAGGTGGTGCGAGAATCCAGGTCTCTAACTACCCAACCTGTGTTCCTGCCTTTCAATCACCCTGCGGTTGTCATGCAAGACCCAGAACTGATTCCTCAGTTTTTGAGAAAGGTGTTCCCATATCCTAGCCCTCCTGGGTGGGGTGACTGCTCCCATACCTGCACCAGGTCCATGCCCACGAACCACAGGAAGTTCCGGTGATGTGCCAGCTGCCGGAGGTACTGGCCCAAGGTGATGCTGCCCACCTCCTCACTGCCTGCAAGCAGCTCCTCTCCACACAGGCTATGGGGCAGAGGGGAGTCAAGAACGGCCTAGGGCTGGGCCAGAGCCACCCCCACCCCAGGGCAGCCTTGCATCAGACAGGGGGTCTGGCGCTGAAATGAGACGAAGAAAATGGTGCTGGCCACTCACCCACTATCCACAGCCAGGTCTGGACACCCTGGCTCCCTGCCAGCTGCCTCAACCCGCCGCCGCAGCAGCCGTGTGGCCCCCACAAAGCCTAGCCCAGAGCCAGCGGCCAGTGCCACACAGAAGGCACGGAAGGAAGAGAAGTCCTCCTTGTTCCAGAAGGCGTAGGAGGCAAAGACAGAGAGGGAGCCAGCCGCACTGAAGAGGGAGCAGTAGAAGTTGAGGTGGGTGCGGTCGTGGGCTGAGAGGGCCAGGTCAGCCAGCAAGGCGTGGTGGTGCAGGTCCACGAGCGTCAGGAAGCCATCATAGAGGCACAGGCACAACAAGAACTGCAGGCCAGCCGGGGCCCAGGGCACCCAGAATGCCAGGAACGACAGCGCCAGCAGCGGCCCATGCTGGCCAAGTGCCCGCACCCGTGCAAGCACCACGGCCCTCGAGGAGAGCCCGGTGCCCGACCTGTCAGGAAGAGGGGGGCTGTTGGAAGATGCCCTTGTAGCCTTGGGCCCAGTTCCCCCTGCTCAGACCCTAGAAGAAGGACAGAGCTCACGGTGGTCCTAACAAGTTCCAAGTCCTCAGCCTCTGATTTAGGAAACACAACTCACCAGTGGGTACTCTTTCCTCTGTTCCCTTGCCAGCCTGCCAGGGCCAAGGGCCAAAGTGGGGTGTGACACCATTTTGTCAGGGTTGGGGGCAGTGATGGGCTGAAGCAGGGATGGGGGAAAGGAAGCTGCCAGAGCTGCAGAGTGCTGGTGATGCTGTGCCCAGTTCTGGGGGCCAGGCAAGCAGAGCTGGAGTCAGGCTCTCCCCAAGGTGTCCAAGGCCAAGACTTAGTCACGGCCACTCCTCCAGCCTAGACAGAGTATGCCCTGACTTTGGGGAAGGGAGGAAGCCTGGACAACAGCTAAAAATGGTCCCCCTTTCTTCACACCCACAAACACAGGTGGGGGTCCTCCAGCCCCGAGGAAGAAGGGGGTGGGACAGGACCAGTTATGAGCCTTCCCCAAGACACATACCGGGGCTGAGAGCCAAGGAACTGGCGGTCACTCAGCCAGCCAAAGAGGGGGTCGTTGAGGCTGTTCCACAGGAGAAACACCGTCTGCAGGCAGAGGGGAGATGGGGCAGGTGGGCTCCAGGCAGCCTCCTCTCCAGGGCTTTCCCTACCTAGCCTGCTCACCACCCCTCAAAGATGACACCAGCTTTCCTGCCTGCCAATCTTTGTTCAGGTCAGTCCCTCTGCTAAAACCTACTCTACAGGCTACTACCCCCATCAAACTCCCACCCATGCAGAGCCCAGCCGATAAATGTATCCAGCTAATAAATTAACATATGTGAATACATAGGACAGTCTCTGGCTCATAGGACAGTGGCCAGAGCTGATATAATCCCCAAGGAGGAGACACCCAGGCCTCCAGCTCCAGCTTTTCTTGCTGGGTCTCAGTGGGCAGCCCGGCCTGCCCCAGGCTCCTGGCTGGAAGAGACCCAGCTCTGCCATCCGCCCAGCTCCCACCCCAGCATGGACCTACCTCTCCGACCCAGAAGGCAGCTTTGCTGATCTTGTACACCGAGACAAAGGTGTCCACATAGTAAAGCAGAAACACGTTGTGCAGAACAGAGATGAAGAGGGCCAGGGAGCCATAGACCACGGCTGTGGGCAAGCCCAACAGCCAGGCCTGGGGCCCACCCAGCCCCATGGCTGCCAGCCTAGCCTCAGCCTAGGAGCAGAGAAGCGCTCATGACCACTGGCAGCCTGACCATCCTTGTCCCTGGGGAAGAAGGAGCCAATTAGTTACAAAGACCAGAGCCAGCTCCGCTCCAAACCCCAGACCTGGGAGTCATTTAAAAACTTATTTCCAACTGGAAGAAAGTTTGCATGTAAAACAAAGCTTGGGGATCGTTAATGATACACAGCTGAAACAATGCCAGGCTGGCTACCACACCTGGGAGTAACTCAAGGAAACTGATAAAGGCATGGGAAGCAAAGGCAGGCGTCCAAGTGCTGAGCCAGGTCCAACTGTGCTTGGGCTGTGAGCTCAGTATCTTCCCTCATCTGTGCTATCTGACCTTAATGGCCTGCATTACAGCCTTGGGCTTGGGCACACGATGTACCTACAACGTAACTGCCAGGCTACTTCACCCAAGCCTCAGTTTCCTCTTCTGTAATAGGGCAAATGAGATGATCATGCCTACTCTACAGAGAAACTTAAAGATTAAATGGGGTAACCTCCAGAAAGTGTTCAATAAATGGGTGTTGGTGATGTTATTGTTTTCTTTATAAAATCCCTGAAAGTGTGTAACAATCTTACAGAGGAACGCCAAGCTCAGATATGTTAAGTGATTTGCCCAATGTCACACAGCAAAAATGTGCCAGATTTGAACGCTGGCCTGTCTGGCTCCAAAGACTTACCTGCCACTGGCCCTCCCAAATCAGGGTCCTATGTGCGGGCAATGGAGAGAAACCTGCTGTGGTATCCAGCTCCATAGGTAGAGAAGAGGGACAAAATTTGGTAAGAGGCTGCAACTGCTCATGCACTTTAATTCCAGAAATGCCACCTCAAGTCACTAATCCCAAAGGAATGCATGTGTATAGAGATGTTCACGGCAGTAACATTTATAAACGGCAAAAAGTCGGGCACGCCCTGGCTGGTGTGGCTCAGTGGATTGAGTGCTGGCCTGCAAACCAAAGGCCGCTAATTCAATTCCCGCTCAAGGCACATGCCTGGGTAGCAGGCCAGGCCCCCAGTTGGGGATGTGCCAGAGGAAATGGATTGATGTATCTCTTGCACATCGATGTTTCTCTCCCCCCTTCTTCCTCCTTTCCCCCTTTCTAAAAAAATAAAATAAAATAAAACGAAGTAAAATAAAACAAAAAAAAATAAAACCTTTTTTTAAAAAAAGAACAGCTTACTTAATTAAGAAAAAATAAAAGTTGGACATAGCCCAAGAACACAACAAAGGGACTGGCTGAGCAAGCCAGATGCTCTCCAGAAGTCGGAAGCACACACATAAACTCGACACGTGGGAGAGAAATACAAGAACACGTTATGTGAAGAGAGAGAAGAGAGGACAGCGTGGGTGTCTGGTTTCCACCCAGGCCTACCCATACAGACTGGCAGGCTGTACGACCATCACGGGTGGGAAAGGACCTAAAAGCCAGATTTTTAGCAGAGCACTGCTTCTCAGGCTGTAATGTGCTTTCAGGTCACCTGAGGACTCCATAAAAATGCAGATTTTGGCTCAGTAGTTCTGGGTAGGAACCTGAGACTCTGCATCTCTAACAGGCTCCCAGGTGCCACCATGCTGCTGGTCCATGACCACACTTTAAACAGAGGCATTAAGTCTGTCTCATTTTTTTAGGCACCAAGCTGCTGTTCTCGCTTCAGGAAAGCAATCTCGTGTGTGCTTGTCTGACCCCCAGCAGGAAGCTCTGGGAGCTTCCTTCTCTCAAACTCCCTGTTGTGAATTGAATCGCATCCCCCCAAAATGATATGTGTAAGACCCAACCCCCGGTACCTGTGTGACCTAATTTGGAAACAGGGTCTTTGTAGATGTAACCACGTTAGAATGAGGTCACACTGAATCACGGTGGGCCCTAATCCCACGACTGGGGTCCTTTTGTAGAGATGGGAATTCGGGCACAGAGACAGACACACGCAGGGGGAGATGCCAGGTGAAGATGAAGGCAGAAACTGGAGTGCCGCAGCTCGGAGTCACGGAGTGCCATGGTGGGGGCAGCCACCAGAGGCTGGGAGAGACAAGGAAGGGTTTCTCTGTCAGGGGTGCCCAACCTTTGGGTGTCTCCAAGCCACACTGGAAGAAGAGCTGTCTTGGGCCACACATTAGATACACAAACTCTAACGAAAACTGATGAGCAAAAAAAAAGGTTTTAAGTAAATTTACGATTTTGTGTTGGGCCGCGTTCATAGCCATCCTAGGCCACATGAGGCCCGTGGGGCTGCGGGTTGGACACCCTGCTCCAGATCCTCCTTCCAAAGGGAGCTTGATTTTGGACTTTTACCCTTCAGAACTGTGAGAGAGTAAGTTTTTGTTGTCTCAAGCCACCCAGTTTGTGGTGATTTGTTATGGCAGCCCTAAGAGACTTATACTCCCCCTCAGGAGCTGATCCTCTATGAGTGCTTGTGACCCAGCCTGCCCATTGGCCTCATCTGTATGTCCTTGCACTCACACGTATGTGCACATGCTCCCTTACTCACACATACTCTCATACACACAGCCAGAACTTCTGTTTCCCAGCAGGGTCAGGCCCCAGAGAGCCAACTTTAGGCCTGGTCCAACTGGGACGGCCCCACCGGACCTGTCTTACCCCCTGTCGCCCACCATGGCCTCCCCTCCCTGCCCAGCCTGCAAGGGCCTCTGCTGTCTGGCCTCTCCCAGCCTGTCCAGGCTGGCCTGCCTCGGACCTTTAAGCCACCTTCTCCTTTGTTAAGGCCAGAGCCTCCCACTACAAGCACGGGCCCCATCTCCCCACCTCGATCTCACCCACCCTTCAGGAGCCAGCACTGTGCCCAGGAGACCTTCTCCAACTCCTTCGGCCCTGACCGTTGCCTTCTGCCCCTGCACAGCAGACTCTCAGGCAGGCCCCCACTCAGGATTTCGAAGGCAGGGCTTGTGTCTCCTCCCTCCATCTCCCTCCCCGGGACAATGGGCGGGGCTCAGCCACCCTTGCTCAGGGAGGGACTGACTGGTGAGAAAGAGGCTCTGATGGGAGAACAGGAGGGAATCTCACTGGGGTCACTCTCAGACCCTTGGAAGCCGAGTGGCAATCACTCAAGAGATCTGTATGCACCCCCAATGCCGTGCCAGCCCGGCACCAGGCTGTACCTAGTGGTGGAGGGATTAAAGGAGAAGCAGCCAAAACTACCTGAAACCAGCCATTAAGTCTATGAGAAGCTCTTCCAGGCCACAGTGACCCTGCCTTGCCCCAAAGCAGGAAGACAGCCAGGTAGCCTCTCCCCGCAACCTCAAGCCCCTGAAGGAACAGTTGCTGGGAAAAAAATTTTTTTCACAGCTTTATTGAGATGCCATTGACATACAAAAATCTACACATCTTCAGAGGGTACAGTCTGATCAGTCATAACATGTATGCACCTGTGAAGCCATCACCACGTCTGAGATCATGAACATATCTGTCACCCTGCAAGTCTCCTCGGCACCTTCTAAGTAGCAGAGCTGAAAGAAGACCCACTGGAGTGTCCGAGGTCCTGACTCCACCACTCAGTACCTGTGCGCCCTGGAGCAGTCTGCCTAGCCTCTCTCTGTCTGTTTCTGGATCTGTAATATGGGGCCAGCCTTCCCAAGGCTATTATCCTTAGCGGTCCATGAGAAAAGACCCTAAAGCACTTAGCATGGTAAGTGTGGAGAGCACTTCAGAGAGTATTACCATGGGACCTCTCTGGCCTTCCCTCCCCACCACACAAGGATGGGGTGGGGTTAATCAGAACTCCCTACCTCACCTCCGAAGCCTTCTTCGTCCAAGGGAGTGAAGCTCCCCTTTCCCACCCAGATGTCCAGTGACGCGCCCCCGTTGCTAGAGAAACTGAACCCTACAGGCAAGGGGCTGAGCTCCAGGCTCCTGCCCTGGGGCAACAGGAGAAGAAAACCTCTGAGAGGGTGAGGTGGAAAGGGTATGGCTGTGCCATCGGATGGGCCTGGGTTTAATGCCAAATGCACTTCCTGCTAAGAGTGTAACCTCAGGCAAGTCACTTAACCAGTCTGAGTCTTGGTTTTCTCACCTTTAAAAGGGGGTCACAATGCCTGCCTCTGTAGGAGTGTGCAGAGGATTGAACTGACGACCAAGAAGCCCGAGCACCATGCCAGTCACATGGAAGATGCTCAGAAACTGGCTTTTTTATAACAGTTCACAGCAGCAGCAGGGAAATATCCTGGGCTTCAGGCTCATCTACTGGATTGGCCAAAAAGTTCATTTAGTTTTTTCTGTACGATGGCACTGGTAGTGCTTAGTTGTTTTTAATTTCATTTGAAACAATTGTTAGATTATATTGTGACGGATGTCGTATCAGTGTGCATTTAAAAAACTTATCAAAACTGGTGAATTTGTGTGTAGTCATTTTAATGTTGAAGATGGAAGAAAATACACAACATTTTCAGTGTGTTATCCTTTATTATTTCAAAAAAGATAAAAACAACTGAAATGCAAAATAAGATCTGTGCAGTGTATGGAGAAGGTGCTACGACAGATCGAACGTATCAAAAGTGGTTTGTGAAGTTTCTCGGTACTATTGACATTCTGGCCAAATAATTCTTTGCCGTGGGGCTGTCTCATGCACTGGAAGATGTTTAGCAGCACCCGGGCCTCTACCCACTAAAAGCCAATAGTGGGAGATAGCCGATATACTCAAAATATCTAAATCAATAAAGTTATCGGTGAAAATGAAAAATATGTCTTTTATTTCACAGAAAAAACTAAACGGACTTTTTGGCCAACCCCCTATAAAGTGAGAATGATAAAGCCAACCACTTAAATTGCTGTGGGCTGAAATGCTAAAGGTATATACAGCACCAAGCATCGTACCTGGCACATAGAGGACCCTCACTAAACAGTAGCAATTATCACTTTTTTTCAAGTCTCTGGAGTTTGGTTTCATGGTCTTTAAAGGGTTTCAGCCAGTGTCTTTTCTGCCAAATCCCTGGTTGAAGGTCTTTCCAGCCCCCAACACCAATGCTGCTCACCACCTGCGCAGAGCCATCCCTCAGACTCTTTTTTAATGCCACCTCCACACCTTTCTTCATGCTGTTTCTTCTGCCTCGCTACCCTAGCTGTAACTACATACCATTCCTCGGGTGTACAGGATATTCCAGGCTTTTATGTCTATTATCATGAATCCTGACAACTCTGGTTACTATCTCCATCCTCGTTTTATAAATGAAGAAACCAAGGCTCAGAAGGTTAAGTGACTGGCCCCAAATCACAGAATTATTAAGTGCTGGAGCCAAGATTCGAAACAGGTGTTTTTGACTAAAACATCTGAGCATTTCTCACGCCACTATGCCCACCTCCCCCCACCGTCTTATCACATCCTGCTTCTTCAAGGCCCAGGTCAGTGGAGGTCAGGGGCACCAGCCTTCCCGAGGACTCCTAGCCAGGTGTTCTTTCTCTTTTCAGATCCCTTGGCTCCTGTATCAGGATCCAGATGCCTCTGTTACCCTCCTCCGGCCCCCAAGCTCCTTAAGGGCAAGGCCAGGTCAGACCCTCCTCTGATTTCTGCTTCCTGCCTCCACCAGGCTCCTTCACCACAGTCAATGCTCACCTAACACATGTTGGATTGATTCACCCATAAAAAGCTAATATGTGCATTGCCCAGCCCCAGGTAACAGCAGCAGCTACAGGAGGGGTGTCACGCCCAGATCCAACTGTGCCCCTCAGCTCCACCTTCTGCTTGGCTGTAGGGAGTCAGAAATTGCCCACTATAGGAGTCCATCAAGATTATCATGATGTACCCTGCTGAGTAGAACAGGTACGGCAAGGCAACAGGTGCAAAAAGAGGACTAGTGATAATAATAACAAAAGCATCGTTTATTAAGCTTTCATCATGTGCCCCGCACTGTGCTAAGGAGCACAGAAACAACACGGGAAGAGAGCTCAGAGCAGGGAGGTAGAAAGACACTAGACACCAGGGTGTGGTAAACCGCACACAAGATTATATTGTGAGACAACGGGATGGGGGTGATGAAGTGACAGGATCAGATCTGTTTGGAAGGACCCCCTGGCATGATGTAAAACTCTCCCCTCTTCCCCCATCAGGCTTCTGGGAGATAAAAAGCTAGAAAATGTTGAAAACAGTAGCTTCTCCCTGGCTGGGTGAGTGGGGCTGATAGATTTGGTGGAGGAAACCGGGGATGCCAGACAGGGCCCCTGGAGTGAGGGGTATCAGAGGAAGGTGGGTGTTTGCTTCTGATTCCTTTGAAGACTAGAGACTGTATGAGAAGCATTTGGTGCAGAGGGGAAAAGCTAATAATAAGCAAAATCTGAAGTTGGGAGCCCAGGGTCGTCTAAATTATTACTAACCAGCTATCTGAGTTTATTCCTACACCTATGAAGAGGGAGAAACAAACCCATTCCCAGCCTTTCCTCAGGGGTATCACACGAAAGTACAAATATTAGGTGTGTCCTTTTCTCAACAAGCAGCTGACCTCAGAGTTGTGTGTTGTGTTTCCTGTTTCACACCCCAGAGCCTTGTCTTCCTGCCCAGTCTCCCCACAGCAAGGCCAAGCCGACCAGAGCCATTGGGGGAACCCACCCTGGCCGGCCTGCCCTCCTCCTCAGGCTAAAAATTACATTCCACCTTACTGGGGGAGGCACCTTCTCCCTCTCCCTCCCCCGCAGGTTGCTACAGCAGCGCCGGAGGGTCAGCAACTTCAAACACGTGGTGATTCTCTAGCCAGTCTGCACGTTAACATCACCTAATCAATAGCACCCAAGCCCAGGCCTCAACCCTGACCAATTAAATCGGAATTTCTAGGGATGGCGCCCAACACAGTGTCCTTTTAAAGCTCCCCAAGTGGTTCTATTACGTCATTGAGTCCAGGGCCTTCACATTAATGAAACGGATGCGGACCCGAAGCTTGCCGCGACCCCAGCCCCAGGGAGCCCTAGTGCAGGGACTCCACCCTCCCGGCTCGAGCCCGAGCTTCTCCCACCCTGCCCCACTGACTCTCCCAGCCCACAACCCGATCACCTTGGGCATCCCCGCAGACAGCCCCCGGGACTTCCAGAGAGGACTGCATTCCCGTCCCCCTAGGTCTGTCCTTTGCGTTGGATTGGCCCCCCCGTCCGGCCCGCTCCTTCCCCTGAACCTCGCCGCGTTCAACCCCTCACCGCAATCGTAGCAACCGATGCCTAATCGCGGCTGCCCGGAACCAGGTGCGAGCCAGCGTTCCTGCGCACCCAGAGTTGCTTCCCCAGCCTCAGCCTCCGCCTCCGCGCAGCGATTGGCTCTGCCGAGCTCCGGGGAACGCCGCCTGGCAGGTAGGTGCCCACGCACGAGGCTGCCGCCGCCATATTTGTCATGGGCGCTTGCCCTTACGGACCAAAAAAGAACGCGGACGATAGCAAGAAGGGGGCAGGTTGCCTGGATTCCTGACCTGCTCATCCTCTCCTCAAAGCTTAATGTCATTTCAGTTTGAGGAAACAGTAAATAAAATGGAATCACTGTAGTCAAACTGCTAAATCAAAGTAGGCTGAGGATGAGGAAATGACTATCCTTGCTTTAACGAGCCTGGGAACTTAAACATTTGAACTTTCGCGTTGTGCATCAGTGCTGAAGACATGTACGCGAACCTGTAGATGACCCTCTGAAGATCTTAGGGAAGAATGTTCAGTGCCCAGAAACCCCGACATCTGGAAGATTACCATCTCAGACGCACCCAGAGGCTGAGTGCAGGACTGATTCTTCTCAAGAATGTACTTCTTACTGTAAGAACTCTCAACTTTTCTTTAATCTTCAGAACTCTCTGGGTATTGCTTCGTTGTATGTCCCATTTGTAAATCTCAAGACCCTCAAATAAATCTTTATCATTTATTTCCAGCCAAAGCCTCCTGATTCACTTACAATCCGCCCACAAGTTTAAATCAACAAAGCTCTTCTGAGTGTCCCCTCCCCTCTCCCCATCCTTCCTTAGCAGTGATTCAGAGAATGAGGAGAGCTCAGCACCTCTGTGCAAGCCTGTCGTCTGACTGGATGCACAGCTGAGGCCGATAAGGAAATAGCAATGACAGCACCTGGGACATCTGATGCTGGATTGTGAGACTCTTGAGACCGGACAGCCCCAGCTTCAGCTGTGGGCATGGGCGCCGGGCCGGAGCGAGCCAGCATGCAGCCCAACCTCCTCCTATTAGTAACAGTCATAATAAAATAGCAGGAGTAATGAACCTTCACTGTGTGCCCTGAACTGCATCAGGAGTCCTCACATCGTTCTTTGGAGATAGGTGCTATTATACACATTTTTCAGATGAAACTGAAGCTCAAACAGATTCAATAACATTCACACTACAAGAGGTCCAGACAAGCTGGAATCCAGCTCCCCCGATTCCCAGAATAGAAAGAAGTCTTTCCCTTTCTTACTCCTGCAGACCCTCAAAATTTTGTTTTGCTCAGTCTAATCTGGTGAGAATGTCCTATGTCTTCTCCCAACAGGCCTGTACTCTGGTTACATTTCCAGGCAAACAGCACACACTCTGGACCTGCTGTTTCCTAACCCTGGGAGATAGGGCAAAGAGCATGGCCTTTGGCAGGCCTGGGACTCAGCGCCCTAGCTCCACCACTTCTTTGTTAAGGTACGCTCCTTTTGTGAACTTCTATGTTATGCCTTATGAGGATTTGGGGAGCATTAAATGAGAAACAGGGGCATTAGAGTCTTGCACACTTTTGGTCCTTATGCCTTTTTGCTTATTGTCAACAGGAATATCACTCTTCCTCCTTCCTGACAGCCTGGTAAAGGGCCCATCCACAGCCAGTGGTCCAACACAAGAGCCCTGGTGTTGGGGGGCTAGAGGATGTTCAACCAGTCCTTGGGGAGTCCCCAGGGATCTCCTGAACCTTGCCCTCTGCATTCATCCCCATCAGTCTGTCTCATTTCCCTTCTCCCCATTCCTGCCCCTTCAGACTCTTCTTAACTCCCATGTCTCTCCTAAGCCATACACACACACACACACACACACACACACACCATCACTCTTCTAGACTCCAAGCCATTTCAGCAACCTCTCCTGCTCCAGAGAGCCCTCCTGACTAGAAGGAAGGTGACCATTCCTCCCCATCCCTACCCTTACCCCTATCTACGCATTCCTGGCTGTGAGAGTGGAGGGAAGAAACTCAGCATCCAGCACGGAGCCTGGCATGGCAGGGCCTTCGTAAACTGACTAAGGGAATGCTCCTGCCTTTCTTTCCTTGGCCAGCATGTGTGTGTATTTCACAGCAAACCCTGCGTCTTTAATTAGCCCTCCCTGGGTGTCTAGTTGGGGAACGGGGGAATAGGGAGAGCTGCCAAAGGGTCAGAACTAGATGTGAAACAATAGGAAAGACCTTGGCCTATGTTGCACTTAATGCCCCATGGTTACACTCCGAGGCTCCTTAGCCCTCTGGTTTTACAGACAATATAATCAAGTGTCCTTTTGTGTTGTCGCCAGGGCTGGACCTTGTGATTACATCTGACTTCTCTTCCTGGTTGCCAAGCACAGAGCTAACTGGGAGGAGATGTGGGGTGTGACCGAAGGTCATATTGCCTGCCTGACCTCTTGAGTCCCTGGACCCTGGGGCAGGTAGATACACGAACACACTCCTTCCTTGGCTCCTGACCTCTCTGATCTAGGTTCCACCATGTTCCCTCCTCCTAACAACCTCTCCTCAGTCCCCTTCACTTTCTCCCGGGGCTTTCTAAAGGCAGAGGGAGGGTCCTCCAAGTTTTCGAAACTCTTTTCATCCGTTCACTCAAGGCTGGTCGGACCATCGGCTATAGGCAGTAAAGTGGACTTCACAAACAAGATCCCTGCCGTCAAAAGGCGTAAGTGGAACCCAATAAATTAGCAGCCAGGACACAGCGTGATGCAGGCCAGAGTAGCAGCTGATCTCATATAACTTCCCCTACTCCCTCTTCCTTCACGACTACCCACCTACCATCCTTAGCCTGAATGTAAACTGCCGCTGGACAGCTCCCCAAATGCCCCAGCTGAACTGACCAGTCCTCAACCTCCAGTTGCTGACTAGGGTTTTTGCTTTTTAAATCTCCAGGATTGTCTTGACTATCAACCTAGGCAACCAAGCCCAAAACTTGTTTATCCGCCTCTATTCTACCCTCTTCCGCCAGGCAGTTGTTTAAGGCCAAGTCCATATGAATCTGCTCCCATCTCTATTTTCCTTCCCTTGTGCCTATTTTGTCAATTTTCCTGACTGGAAGCCAGTTCCCTCCAAGACTGGCTTCCTGCCTCTCTCTTGACGACATATCCCTGCTTTGTGGATGAGAGCCTCTGATCCCGGGGGTCCTGGGATTCACCGAGCAAAAACTACTCAGGTTGCTGTATTTGAAAAGTTTTCACAACAAATTGCTGGGGGAGGGGAACACTCAGTGTGTGTTGTTGACACAAGCAATAGATGACTCCACTCCACAGTATAACGACCCAAATATTTAATTTTCTAAAGACTAAGGTGATGGTGTTTTGGAATAAAAAAATACCCATTTCAATGTCTTCTCTAGTTAAATTATATGAAGGAAACACAATGGCCTATGTGTAAAACGAAAAAAGACTCCACCCAAACTAGACGAAGCAAGAAAGGTATTTAAGTGGAAGTGGTGGTGAGGGGGGATCGGGTGGAGGCTGTCAAAAGGTAGGAAAGGTGCAAACTTCCGGTTATAAGTCAGTACTAGGGGTGTAGTGGACAACATGGAGGCTGTAGTTAACACTGCTGTGTGGTATATCTGAAAGTTGTGAAGAGAGTAGATCCTAAGAGTTCTCATCACAAAAAATAATTTTTTTTCCTTTTTTTTTGGTATCTTTTTGAGATGATGGATGTTAACTAAACTTATTGTGGTAATCATTTCATCATATATGTGAGTCAAGTCATTATGCTCTATGCCTAAAACATATACAGCAGTGTATGTCAATATCTCAAAACAAACAAACAAACAAAAACCTGAAGGGGGCCCTGGCTGGTGTGGCTCAGTGGACTGAGTGCCGGCCAGCAAACTGAAAGGTCACCAGTTCGAATCCCAGTGAGGGCACATGCCTGGGTTGTGGGACAGGTCCCCAGTCAGTGACATGCAAGAGGCAACCAATTGATGTATCTCTCGCACATCAATGTTTCTCTTTCTCCCTCCCTTCCCCTCTCTCTAAAAATAAATAAATAAATGCCATCTTAAAAAAAATTAAAAATAAATGAGAATATCACCACGTACTGCACATGGTTATTAAGAACTAGAAGTTCCTATGCAACATTCTGGAGCAGGAGGACTGTAAGATGATTGCCTCAACGAAGCCTTAGCATGGATTGGTAATAAGGCTAACGTCTTTAGACAGACACAGGGCTGAATTTTACTCTTACCATAACTGACTGAGAGTCTAAGCAAGTTGTGGTGAGGGCATCACCGAGCACAGGGCTGAGCATCTAGGTTTCTGCGGGTTCAACCAGCTGGCTCATCCAGTGTAGACACAGGCTGGCTGGCTCCTGGCCAGCTCAAGGTGTTTTCCTTTGCCTGGAAACGGGGAGGTGTGGCTGAGGCAGAGCATGGTGAGCAGCTCAACTAAAAAGTGGTGGAGAGGAGCCCCGCTCTGGACCTCTTTGCCCCCCCCCCACCCGCAAATGCCAAGGACCAACTACCCCCGGCTTAAGGAGATGAGTGAGTGGAAGAGCATTTCGGGGCTGAGGGCTTGAAAAGGCATTGGGTCCTTATTGTGTGCTGGCAGATTAGTGTTCAGGCTCAACCCTGGGGCAGAGGGGAGCTGGTCACTTTAGGAAGGGCTCTCAAAAGCCAGGAAGCTAGCTCGGCCTCATGCTATGAACCAGGGCTCCGGATTAGCAGGCCCCAGGGACGGGTGGTGTTAATAAAAACCAAGTGCATCCACACATACACACACCCCATTACAGGTGAGGACTTGGCCCAGTAAAAACGTCCGCAGCCTGAGTTTCTCTGGCCATGTACTCATACAGCTGCCTGGCGTCGGGGGAAGGTGTCTGGCCTCCACTGCAGCCCCTCACCTACACTTACCTGCCTGGCCCCCTGCTGCTGCCCCCCGTGCAGGCCCACAACTTCTGCAGCTGGCCCCCAGCCCTGGGCGCCGGCGAACGGACGGCCCCCCGGGAATACCACTGTTTCCACGGCCCGGGCGCAACACTGGGGGCCATGCCACCCTGGTGGGCCTTCCCGCAGGCCTACGCCGCGACTCTGCGTGCGCCCCTCCCAGCGCTCGGCTACTCCGGGCCGTCGCTCCAGGCGCCTGCGGTGGCAGGGACAGCGGCGGCCGAGAGCTGGGCGCTTTGGCCGGAGGGCGGTAGCCTGCAGGCCGAGCTGCGCTGGGGCCGCGTGGAGCGCGCGCTGGGCCCGCGCCTGGAGCTGCCGGACTTCGTGCGCCGGGAGCTGCGGCGCGTGTACGGAACGTACCCACGCACCGACGTGCGCGTCACGTTCCGCGGTGGGGAGTTCTTGCTGCAGGCCGCGCCGCGCGTCGGCGAGCCGCAGTACCGCCTGCGGAGGCGCCTGCCGCGCCCGCCCGCCAGCAGCAGCAGCGGCGACCGCACCCCGGTGAGAGAAGCGGCGGAGCGTGGCGGCCGGAAGAGGAGGAAAGGCCTGGGCTGAGGGCGCCCCAGGGCCAGCGGCCGACAGGAGGAGCGCGTGCTGCTCTCCACCCCGGAGAGGAGGGAGACCTCAGCGTCGCGTTGGGGCTGCGTGCCCGTGTCAGCTGTCTTTTTTTTTTTTTTTTTTTTTTTTTTTTACCAAGACTGCCCGCCGCCCGCCTCCTAAACTTCCTTGATTTCTTTCGTGTTATTGTGGGATGGGGGGGTGGGAGAAGGGATCGAGGATATCTCTGGGTGGGTGTCCTGTTGCTCCTTTATTTTACTTTGGCTTGGGAAGCCTCGGTATGGGGTGGAAGAAGGGCCTAGACCCTAAACCCTCTCCTTCCCTCTTCCCATCCTCTTCCACTTAGAAGCCCCCACTTTCCCTTTCTCTTCTCCCTGCAGCAAACCTCCCGAACTCCCTAAGCTGAGGGCCCACCTATCCCCAGCTTGTAATAAAAAGTAAATAAATGAGCGAAGTCAGATATATACCGCGAAATCATTTTTATGTTTGGGGGTGGGGTGTTTCCTCAACCGTGCAATGTGAGACTTACTTCCCTGACTGGGTGCAAGGAGTTGGGAGGGATGAGAGTGGACCTCCTTGGTCCTACGACCCACCACCCACAGAGATTCTGAGGGCATAAGCTCTCGTTGAAGCATAGATGGCAGGCGTGGCTGGGGAAAGGATGTCTAAGACAGATACGGAGCTGGCGCCTACATAGTGTAGTCATGTAACTAAGGCTCTCTATGAGTCAGTTTCTTTGTAAAAGAAGCATAAAACCAACCAGCCTACTTGGAAAATTTACTAGGGCTGAAATTGAAGATGAATGTCACTTCTTGTCTCCTGATTCTTGCTAATACTCTTTAACAAGTTGAATTTGTAACATTGTGGAAGTTTGCTGGAAGTTAGGCCACACATCTAATTTTAACTATGGGTCTAGCCAGACTACCTCAGGCTGTATAAATTTGGCCCCCTGTGGACTTGCTTTTACTGAACTTTCATTTGTAATCGGCCAACAGCCACCTGGGTATGCAGCTCTGTCCCCGAAGCTGTAGACCACTTGCTTGAACACTGCTGTGTTCATGAGCTCCATAGAAAAGTGTCTCAAACCTCAGCACTTGGGAAAGGTGTTTCTCCTGGCCAGTGGTTTTCTTCTGTCTCTGAAGCACCAAGGATCTCACAACTCATCATATTTTCTCTTTGCCCTGGTTTCTAGGGAGCTCAGGGCCAAATTTGTTTAGCATCTTTTGTACAAAGCCTGGATCCTAAATTGCTACCCCGAGTTTCATCTTATTTTTCTTTCCTTTTTTTTTTAAATTATAAAAACACAGTAGTGTGATGGGCGTGTTGTGTGACCTTAGACAAATTACTTAATGTCCCTGAACTAACTTCCTCATTGCAAATGGAGGTGATGATAGTAGAACATCTCATACGGTTTTCAAGAAGATGCCATGAAATCTTGCATGTAAATGTTTACCACAATGCCCGGCAGGTACTAAGTGTTCAAATATAAAAGATTTTTTTAAAGGTTGCAATACAGAAACATAGAATTCAGGAAATTAAAATCTTTTCTAATTCCTCACCCCCAAATGATCACTGAGGTCCAATCTATTCTTTCATAGCCACCCAAAATTCTATAACATTTGTATTCCTTCCAGCTTTTAGCCTTTGAAAGTCCAGCTACCAAGTTTCTTGAGAGCTTATTATTTGCCAGCAAGTTGTTCTAGGTCCTGGGGATACAATAGTGAATGAGACAGTGTCTGCCCTTATGGAACTTGCATTTAGTGGGGAGAGATGGGCATGGGGCAACAGGCAAATAGATAAAGGGAAGTTGTTATAAATAGTACAGGGGGAACAGAGGCTGAAATAAAAAATGAAGTGGGACTTAGAATAAGATAATTACGGAAGGCTTCTCTGAGGAGGTGACATTTAAGCTGAGATCTACAGAATATGAAGAAGCTAGCCATGCAAACAGAAGGATGAGGGAGGAGTCAGACAGAGGGTGTGGTGGGTGCCATAGCCCGAGGAGTGAAAGTTATCTTCATTCACTCAACAGGCATCTGAGAGCCCACGATGTGCCAGGCAGTATTGGAGACACCGGGGCTGCAGGAGAAAACCAAACAAGTCCTTGCTCCCATGGAGCTTCCCTTTAGAGGTGCAATGTAGAGAGACAGAGGCTGGCAACAAGCCAGTGGGTGAACATATGATGTAATGTCAATGATAAGTGATGGGTTTCTGTTTTCAGTGCGACAGTTAAGGAAGGCTTCTCTAAATAAATGACGCGAGTGGAGACAAAGAGATCTTTACAAGCCATTTGAATACCTGGGGGAGAAACGCAGGTGCAACAGCTCTCTGACAGGATGTTCTTTCCTGTGAGCAGTGAAAAAGTGGTAGGTAGTGAAGTTAGAGATGAAACTAGATCCTTTGGCACTTTGAAGCCATGTTGAGAATTTTGGACTTTATTTTGGGGGAGGGGGTTGGGGCAGAGGGTTATGAGCAGGAGAAACAGTGATCAGACTTTTTAAAAAATCATTCTGCATGTTGTATGAAAAAGAGACTGTAGAGGGGTCATTGTGGAAATAGGGAGACCAGTTAGGAGGCTTCTGAAGTAATATAGGCAAAGTAAGGTGGTGGCATGGTCGTATTTGGAAGGAATGAGGGTGATAAGACAAGTATCCTTGAATATGCAGCTTTGTTCACAAACACAAGCATTAAATTGTAGTGTAGAATATAAAGTCTCAATTAGAAATTGAATCATTGAACAATGACACCCTAGTAGCAACAAGCACAGCCAGCTCCCAGATCTCTGGTCTAAATTCCATTCTCCAGTACAAGGAGCCTTGGAAAATGGCTCCTTCCAAGCCTGTGGCAGGGAAGGTAGAAGATGAGCCTGGAACAACTTGTGCCAGAAAATAAAGGACTACTCAAAAATGTCAAAAAACAAAGGAGCCAGTTTGAAAGAACTTCCACTAGCCAAATCTGGGACAATTTAAGCATCAAAGCATATAATCACAAGAAAAGATTATAACCTGAATAAAATAAGGATACATAAGTCTATACTAATATTATCTAAATAAATAAATATGAAAGGAAATCTCTTCCTTTCACTAGAAGGAATAATTAAATTAGAAAATCACTACCCTGGCTGGTGTGACTTAGTGTATTGAGTGCCAGCCTGTGACTAAAGGGTCATCTGTTCCATTCCCAGTCAGGGCACATGTCTGGGTTATGGGCCAGGTCCCCAGTAGGGGGCGCTTGAGAGGCAGCCACACATTGACGTTTCTCTCCCTCTTTCTCCCTCCCTTCTCCCCTCTCTAAATATAAACAAATAAAATAAGTAAAAAAAGAAATTAGAAAACCACCATTCCCAACCATCACAGTCACTGATTCAGATGAGAACCATTCATGGATACTGAAACTAATGGGTGAAAGTTTGATGGGAAACAGGACACTTAAATAGTTTCAAAGTATGTTCCAACAAGGTATTTACTAATTACAAAGTAAATAGTAACCTAGTAACATAGTAGGGAAAATGGGTGAATGACGCTCTGACCCCGTTGCAATACTCCTTGAATGAAGCCTTTCTTACCATCTTTAACAACAGTGTCTTGAATTTTCTTCTTTACCAGAGACACATCAACATCATGTGATTTCTGATATGTTAAACCGGAAAACACCACCTCAGTTCAGCAGTAATGCGTAATCCTGGGGAAACATCGGATAAACCTAAACTGAGACACAACCCCACTGGTTTTTATTGTTCGAAAATGTCATAGAAGATAAAGGATGGCAGGGAGACCGTTTCAGGTCAAAGGAGACTAAAGAGACATGGAAATAATGCAATGCATGACCCTGTTTGGGATCTCAGACCAGAGCGAAAATTGTATAAAGGAATTACTGGGACAAATAACAAGACCTGAAATAAGGACTGTAGATTAGAGAAAGAAATAAGCAAAAGGTTGACGGCTGGTAAACCTGGTAGAAGGATAAGCAAGAGTTCTTTGCACTATTCTGGCAACTTTTCTGTAAGTTTGAAATCAGTTCTAACTAAAAATAAAAATGTAATAATAAGTAAATTGAATCTCTAGGTCAAAAGGATATACATTTAAAATGTACTACCTACTTATGTTACAGATTTCATTTTAATCTTGGAGAATTGTCTTAGTGCTTGTAGGCCCCTCAGATCCTTTTGTGAAACAAGGCAGGTTTCAAGTAAATTGTGGGTCTCACACCAAGTAAAGTGTGTTTTGTCTCCCCTTCTCTCTCTATCCTTTTGGATCCAAGCCCTTGAAAAGTGCCCTGTCTTGGAGAATCTGCACTGCTCACAGACATTTCTCCTGAGGCTCCCACTTATGCTTTGGAAATGTCCACAGGCTGCACGTAGGTTCATCCCTACCCTCCAATTTCAGGCCTCTGAAGGGGGCGCCGCCACTCAATTCAGCTCAGCGCGGCCTGTGCTTCCAAACCCCAGTGTCTGCTCCTGCTCCTGTAGATGTAAGGGACACTTCAGGAAGCCTGGTTGCTTCCTTCTTCGATCTTTTCTTTGAACTTGACCCTTAGAAATCACAGAACAGCTGGGCTGACAGGCACCTTGCTGGTCACCTGGTCCAACCTCCTCAATATGCATTATGGTGGGAAACCAAGGCCAAAGAGAGGAAGTGACTCGCCCTAGGTCACACAGTAGGTGGGAATCCAGGGGTCCTAGATCCCAGTAGATCCTGATGGCCTCCTCCTCCTGGCCTGGCCCCAGCATTACCCAACCCTGGCATCTGGTCTGGAGCCCCTCACTCAGTGAATTTTGACTGACCAGTTTTTAGCCCTATTCTACCTCTCAACTAGACAGCTCACATTCTGCTCAAGACAGTAGAATAAGAATTGTAACAACCTCACACTTACTATGTGCTGGTACTGTGCTGAAGCCCTATTTAGAAACTATTCATTCAACTTAAACTTCACAGAATCCTGAAGTGGATATAATTATTATTCCCATTTATAGCTGAGGAAAATGAGGCCTACAGAGATTAACAACTTACCCAAGGTCACACACGGAGAATGCATCTGGGAAATCTGACTGTAGTCTTAACCTTTAGGCTAAACTGTCTCTTCTTCATACATGAGACACACTTGGCAACACTTAAGGAACATTTATTAAACAGCTACTATATGCAGAACACTGGACTAGACACTGAGGGCCTGCTCGTGAATCAAGCTGTGACGGAGGGGCACGTGGGGGACTTCCAGGAGATCATATGCACCACTGGGGAGTTGAGAGAAGTTTCTTGAAAGAGGCATCTGACAGAGGCTTTAAAGGATGTGTAGGATTCCAACAGATAGTGATGGGAAGGAGGTGTCCCAAGAAGCACTGAGGACCAGTATGAGTAAAAGCATGGCAGCAGAAGCAGGAAGCAGCAGGTTTGTTAGAAGATTAGGCTTCAAAGCTAAGTGGAGCCCATACTATGAAAGACTTTAATGGCTGGCCAGTGTGGCTCAGTTGGTTAGAGCATTGTCCTGTAACCAGAAGGTTGTGGGTTTGATCCCTGGTCAGGGCACATACCTAGGTTGTAGGTTTGTCCCCTGGCCTGAATGCAGGCGCTTTCAATCCCTGGTCTGGACGTGAATGGGATGCAATCAATTGATGCTTCTCTCTTGCATCGATGTTTCTCTCTCTCCTGTCAGTGTTTCTCTCTCTCCCTTCCTCTCTCTCCCTCAAAAGCAACGAAAAATAAATGTCCTCTGGTGAGGATTTTAAAAAAATGTTTTTAAAGACTTTAATGGCAAGGTAAGGAGTTTGGGGGAACATTCAAGTTTGAGCAGAAGAGCAGCCCAAGTTGAAGAGGAGCACCTGGCTGAGATGCTGTGAGCCTGAGCCAGCAGCTTCCCAGTGGCCGGAGTGTTGGTGGTGCAGCACAGCCGGGCACCAGAACTGAGTTCCTAGGGCATTTGCTAGAGCTCACGGCCTATGGAATTCAGTTCTCAGAGCCAGGTGGCCAAAGTTCTCTCAGCCCTGCTGCTGCCCCCCCCCCCCCCGCCCATGCTCTCTTCCAGGAAGTTTTCCCCATTCCCAGGATAGGTCAGATAAGGAACGTGGGATCTCAAGATTCCTCCTAACCCAGGGAGGGTCTAGCTTGGAGCTGAAAACAGGGCCCCATTGCTAGGGAAAGGGACAATGGTTCTTTACATTTCGAAAGGAATTGGTGTAGGATATGAGAGGGGGAACTAAAGGCTGTGGCAAGATTCTGTGGGTACTGCTGAGTCAGTCCCATCATCTCATACCCAGATGTGCTGCTAGTGGGACCAGATGTGGAGCTGGAGAAGCAAGAGGTTTCAAGAACATGTACACTGAGAAGGGCATCTTGCTAAAGACTAAGGGGCTTCCTGAGCCAGAGGGGATCCCCAAGATAAGGAAGGGCCCGGGAGTCCCAGCTCCCTGAAAAATCTCTCCATATGAAGTACTCCAAAGATAGAAAAGTGGTAGAGGATGATTTCTCTAAAACACACTTTCACTTTCTAAAGAGTTAAAGGGAGTGCTGGGTACCGTTCCCACTCACAAAGCAGAGCTGCAGCCTACCCCTGGAGAGGGAAAGGCAAGCCAGCAGGCTCAGGAGCTGCCCTCCCCTCATCCTGCTTGAGTTGAGAGAAAGGGGCATCACTTACCCATGAACCCCCGCTCTGGCTCCTGGGGCAGGGTCTGCAGCGATGCTCTCAGGGAGCTCCCTAAGTGGGGCCTCCACTCCGCCCCAGCTAGCGTCTGCCGCAGCTCTGTCCTGGCTCCTCTGAGAAAGGAGGAAGGTGTGGGAGGGCCAGGCACATTGCCCAGAGAGCCCTTCCTGACCTCAAGCAAGAGTGGGGACACCCCTCCTGGCCCCCACCCCACTCCCCTAAGCTTCTCCTTCCTCACTTCTCTGAGTCCCTCCCAACTTTTGAGACCTACCAGCTGGGTTCTTTCTCTGCTCTTAATGTTTGGGAAATCTGCCCTTTATGCCTAATTTCTCAGGCAGGCAAGCTTCTAGCTTTTCCCATCAGCTAAGGGGACCGAGGCCCCTTAACACCAGCTGCAAAATACATTTTGAGAAAATGGGGAGAGAGAAAGCATCACTCTACCTCCTTTCACCCTGCATGGCTTCAAGGAGCACCCAAAGCACAGGTGGAGTCTGTTCCCATCTTGAGGAGGCGGAGACTGAAAGCTGAGGGTCTTACGGTCCAGCCAGTTATGGAATGCTGAGCAGGAAGAGCTCCGTGGAGCCCCCACCGTACAGTTTGTGTGTGTCCTTGCGTCTGTGGCTGTTCCTTTCCTCAGCCCACCCTTTGTCCTCTGATCACAGAACCTGGCCCCTGCTGCACAGAGTTGGCACTCTCCAGAATTTGAGCTGGAAATCAAGGGGCTCCCTCTCAGAGGCCTTTCCCATCATCCTTCCCCCCAAAACTCAGGAAATTCTTTCCAATGATGACATCTAGTCTCATCTATCCAACTGCCAACCAAGAAACAGGCGATGGGGGAGGGAGAAAGGCACAGTGTCAAGGATGGCTGCAGGGGTCTTGGGCCAGAACTAGGGACAGCTCTACTGAGGAAAGCTGAAAGTTCCTGCAGTGGGGGTGGTAGGGAGAGAAGTCATCATCGGGCCTGCGCGCTGGTGGGAGGGTTTTGCGTAACAGGGAAGATGGGGGATTGGGGAAGGGGAGAAACGGTCAGTCTTTACAGGGCTGGCAGAGGCCCGGGGCTAAGGGAGCTACTCACTCATCCCCTTCCCAGGGGCCTGTCTGGCAGGAGTTCAAAGAGGCTGTTACCACACCCCTCATTAACCCGGGCAGCGCCAGGCTGGCAGCGGCAGTGCTTTTATGGGAGACGCAGTGCCAACTGCGCTCCCTCCTTCCTCCCTCCCTTGTCAGCCCCTCCTCTCCAGCAGCCAACATCTTGCTCTTTTTGAGGTTAGGGGCCCTGGGGGGCAGTGGGAGCTGTAGTGAGGAGCAAGGCTGGAAGAGGGAACAGTGATCCCCTTTTTCTCCATATTTTGGCACTGCCTCAGGTCCTTAGGGGAGAGGAGTGGATGGGACTTTCTACTCTGGACTGTCACTCCTGAGGGCAGGGACAGTCTCTGGGTCCTCGGCACCCTACAAGGGGACTGGCCCTGAAAAGGGGCTCATCACTGCTGATTGGGGATGGGTGAGCTCATCCTTGAAGGGAACTCTCCCTCATGACCTGTTGTGGGGGTTTGTGGGAGCAGATGGCTGTGGGCTTCCCCACCGGGTAGCACCAGGAAGCTGAGGCAGCAGGAACAGAAAGAGGAAGCTGGGGCCTTGCTGGGGCCCGGGATTCAGATGTCCTGTCTTAAATGAGAAGCTCGGCCACCATGGGGGTGAAGGCCCGGGCGGCGAGCGAGGTCTGCAGGCCATCCTGAATCTGGGCTCCGCTCAATCCGCACCCAGAGCACCTTCTTCCCACCCCCGCCCCCACCCAATTCAAACCAGGCTCCTGTCCCAAGACCCAGACCCTAACCCACCCTAATCTTGAGGAGACATCCCTGTTAAGGGAATACAAAGGGAAGAGATATGGTGGAGAAGTCAGCATCTAAGAGTTGTTTGGGTGAGGGGGCTTGAACCTGCCCTGGACACGAAGGGGAAGAGGCACCAGGTCTGGGGGAAGGGGGCCACCAGGACCAACAGCGGGGGAAGAACCGGGCAGACAAGGAGAGTAGGAAAAAGCTATAGGACCTGAGGGTGGAGACTTTGGGTCCAAGAAATACAGCGGATGGGAAGACACTGGCCGGGATCGAGGAACGACGCGGACGCTCGGGCACTGAGACTCCACCCCCTGGCGGGGCCTCCACATCCAACCCCTCCCCACCCGCAGTAAAAATGGCCGCCGAGGGAGCCGGTCCGAAGCCCTGAGACAATGAAAATGGGAGCCGAAGACTCGCCCGTTTATGGGCGCCTGCCCTTCTCAAAAATGGCTACCGCGGCGCTCCTGGAAGCAAACCGCTCTGGGCCTCGCCTTTGATCTCGTTGGTGGGGCTGGGCGGGGATGAGAGCTGCACCTCGCGGGACAGGTCGCCGGCGGCGCCCGACGGAGCAGGTGATTTCCCCTGCAGCCCCCCGCCCAGGCTAGGAGAGTGGCAGAGGGCGTTGATGCAGGGTGCCTTTCCTGGTGTTCCCCCACGCTACCCCCCCGGATCCCCGTTTCTGATTCTCGCCTTGGCCTGTGTCAAGGCACATCGCAGCTCGCTCAGGCCGCCCTGATCATGTGTCCCGCTTGCAAGGGCCGCAACCGCATCCTCACGCCCTCAGGCCCACTATTCTGGACCCGTTCGGGGATCCCGCTAGCTTGTTTGGGGAGCTCCTGCTTCAGGGGTCGGCGAGCATTGCGATCCCACTTCCTGCGCTGCACGCTCCACCCGTTTGTGCTCCCGCTTGACTTTGGATGTCGGAATCCCTTGTACCCGGCAGTGTCCTTGGCGCCTTTAAGACCTGACTTCGGGGTGAGGGGACAGTGATGTCCTCTGGAGTCAGCGTCCGGAACTTGGGCTCCAGGAGCCAGGCTTCATAGGGGCCGGGAGAAACAGTGAAGACCTCCAGCCTAGACCCTCTGAGTGCCACAGGACTGCTTCCACACTCTTCCCCAGGACTCCTCCTCCCACATCGCCTTCTGTTCTCCACCCCAGGAAAACAGCACGTGCTCCTTCCCCCAGGCTCACTTCAGTTTGTCCAGAGAGTCTATATGGAGCGCCTGTAGAGTCCAGGCCTGTGCCTGGTCCTGAGGATGCTCTGTGGCCTGCTGAGGGCAGTGAGGACGCGGGCAGTCAGTGTGGGCTGCAGGGAGGAAATGAGTCCTGCAGGATGAGTAGCAGAGGGAAAGATATGAGTGGGGAGAATGGTGTGAGCAAAGAGCGTGCGGTGGGCGAGAGGGCTGGGAGGATTTACATCATGAGAGCTGGTGTAGTGTAGTGGTCAACAGAGAGGATTCTGGAGCCAGATTGCCTGGGTGTAAATCTACCATAACTCACTCTGTGACCTTGGACAAGTTAATTAACCTATCAGTTCCCCATTTCCTTTTCGGTAAAATGGGATAATATGATAATACTGGTACCTATATTTTAGGGTTATTGTGAGGATCAGGTATGTTAATACATGTAAAGTGCATGGAACAATCCCTGGCACATTGTAAGCAGTCAGTAAATGCCGACTTATTATCCACAACCGCATGTGATTTTTGCCATTAACCCGTGAGTCTCAATTTGGAGCCGCCAGGAAGTAATGGTGTTCTGTGGGCTATGCACGGAATTTGAAGACTCTTATGGAAATTATGTTCTTACCCTAGAGAAGGTTGGCTGCCCACGCTGCAGCTTCCCCAACTCAGGGACTGTGGAGGCCTCTGGACAGGAAAAAAATTAAGAAGGCTAGGGAGAAGGAGAAGTGTTAAACAAAGAACTGGCAAGCCTTGAAGGCTGGGGAGAGTCTGGACACGTCAAGAATAGGAGGAAGGAGGGTGCTTCCTTGGGAGACAAGCTGGGGCAAAAGCTCAGGGGAGGAAGACATTTTATTTGGGCACAGTGAGGAGTTTCCCAAAAACAACCCCCTGGTCCTCAGACCTTGGTTAGAAACCTGGAGACATCCGCCACATCCCTGACAGCTTCTTTAGAAACTGGGTTTTCATGCAGCATTCTTGGGCCTTTGTCCCAGCAGAGGTTGCCAAGCAACTGACAGCAGCCGTGATTTGAGATAACCCAGGATGGATGTGGGTCTCTGAAGGGGGCTGGCCTCATGGTGGAGCTGCGTGGAGGGGTCTGGTCTGCCTGGTCTGAGCAGTACTGGGCCTCCCCAGGGCCCGTGCTAAGGCCTGGAGCTAGACTAGCAGGCCGGTCCCCCTGCTAGACTAGGGCTTCTCAGCCAACTCTGAGCTGTCACAGCAAGTCTGTGTTACACTCAGGGGACCAAGAAACTGATCATAGATGGTAGGCCTGTCTCAGCCCACTTCAAAGTCTTGATGTCCTTCTATCCCCAGAGTGGCCCCTAGAATATACGCTCGATTAGGCGACCTGGAATTAAATCATGACTGCCACAGTCAGGCCAGGTTACTTCGTGCAAGTCATTCAACCCACTGAGCTTCAGTTTCTTCACTGCAAAGCGGGCAGTGACTGCTTATTGAGTGTCTACTTCAGACGAGATTATGAGGGACAGTGATGAATGAGCCAGGTGTGTAGGCCCTGCCCTCATGAAATATCAAACATTGCCCAGAGGGTTAGTTAATTATGGTTGTGAAAGGTGTCACTAAGTGAGGAGAAGGCAGTCTGCAACGAGCGTGTCATATGCAGGGGGCCAAACGAGTTCCAGAGGGTCAGGGGCAGTGGGCCTCCAGGACAGGAATTTTAAACAGACCTGAAGGAATTAGACAGGTCAAGGGGTGGAGGTGGAAGGTTGCCTAGGCAGAGGCCCTTGCCACGAAAGAGCTTGAGTGCTGGCACATTGAACGAAGGCCAGAGCGGACAGGATGGTTGAGGGCGGGTGTTTATGGTGAGGCTAGAGAGAGGTAGGCAGGGGTAAAACCCTGAATCAAAGGCCACAAAAAGAATCTAGATTTACCTGAAGGGACATGGGAAGTCACTGGCAGCTTATAAGATGGAAAAAAAATTTTTTTTGGTAAAAATCACACAACTGTGATGTTTGTGGAGAATAAGCTGTTGGGGGGAAGATGTAATGGTGGGGAGGGGGGTAAGGTGAGGAAGCTCTCGCAGCTAAGAAAAAACAAAGCAGAGTGGGAGTAGAGATGCAGAGAGGTAGATGGGCTGAGATACGTGCGTGCTCCGGCCCGGTGACCAATTGGATGTGGGAAGGCGAGAAGTAGGGTGGTGTCCAAGATAATTCCCGTACTTGTGACAGGAACAGCTGGGTGTGTGGACACGCACTTACTGAGGACAGCCTGGGAGGCGCGAAAGACTTGGGTGTGCTGCAGAAGAGGAAGGCTGGACTGGAGGCCTGGGCTCTTGGGAGTTGGTGACACGAGTGGGTACATAGAGATGTGGGCCCAGATGAAACCTTCCGGAGAGAGGGAGAACAGAGTGAGGAGGGGGAGGGGGAGGAGATTGGAACCTGAGCTTTGCTGCCACATTTACAAGGCAGCAGAGAGGGGACTCTGGGAAGAAACGACCAGAGAGGTGGAAAAGAAACAGGAGAGTGCGATGCCTCAGAAATCAACGTTGATGCTGCTTGAAAGGGCGACTATTAGATGAAACCATAAGAAATTGCCTTTTTCTTTCTTTTTATTTTGTAAATCAAAAATGGGCAATAATGGCAGGCTCGTATGGTTCAACCTAATTAGAGCAAAACCTGAAAAAGTAACTCATGACCTTAGCCTGAGAAATTTTGGTAGAGACGTTAGGCAGAAGCCAGCCTGGAGTTGGGGAGAAGTGGATAGAATGGAGAGGAATGAGGGAATAGAATGGTCAGGACTTGGTGACTGATTGAGTGCAGCAGGTGGGGTTGAGAGGGTGAAATCAAGGGTAATCCCCAAGTTTCAGGTTTGGCAACTGAGTGAGTGAGTGGTTTTGTCAGCTGGTGAAACAGGAGGTGTACATTCGGAGAGGGAATGTACTCGGACTGGGAGGACATTGAGTTTGGACCAGGTAGAATTTAAGATGCCTCTGAGTCTTGTGAGTGGGATGGACAGCTGACATGTGGACCTGTGGGTCTGGAGCCATTCATTACCATCTACGTGTTCCTGACTCCCAAATACAGATGTGGAGTCAAGCACAGGTAGGCAGGAATGACATAAGTCAATGAGTATTTATTGAGCACCTACTAAATGCAGGCATTTTTGTAGGTACTACTAGGGTTATGCCAATGAATAAGACAAAGTCCTCCACACTTCCTTCTTGGAGCTTACTTTCTAAGGGGAAGGACAGACAATAGGCAAATAAACACAAAATAACATTAAGCTGTAGTAAATGCTGTATAGAAAATAAAGCAGAGTAACAGATTAGGGAGTGTGAGGAATACTTATTTTGGTTAGTCAGTCAGGAGAGGTCTCTCTGAAGAGGCAGTATTTGAGCAGAGCCCTGGAAGAGGTGAGGGAACGAACCATGCGTATATCTGGAGGAGATAGGAAGAAGCTGGGCAAGGTTGAGGAACGGCAAGGAGGCTGGTGGGGTGGGACTGGAGTGAGTGAGGAGGGAGCGAGGAGGTTGGAGAGGAAGGCAAAGGCCAGATCTTGTACGGCTCCATTGGCCTTGGGAAGGAAGATGGAAAGTCCTTTGTAGTTAGTCCCAAGCTGCTAGAAGAGCAAGCATTGGTGAGGTAAAGAATCGGTGGAAAACTGCTCCTTCTATGCAGGCCCTGGAGCCAGAAAAGTCCCTTTGTGCCAGAAGGTGGGTGGCCCATTCTGCGTGGGGGAAGGGTTGGTCTTGGTCCTGAGGCCTGCTCCTTGGGGAGGGGCTGGACAATGGGCCCCTTGTGGTTAGACTTGGGGGCCAAGTGGCCTTCTCAGTGATAGGATTCCTGAGCCAGGAGGCATGTGACCCCAAGACCTTGGTTTCTTGCCAGAGGATCTGGGCATGCTGCTGGGGAGTGGGGTGGGGAGGTGGAGAGGGGTGGGGGAGTGGCAAGGGGAGCCACCACTCTGGAGGCCTTCTCCTGATATAGCCTCAGGCTAGAGGAGGTGGAAATGTGGGCAGGGAGGGGGCTGTGGCTTCCATTAAGAGTAGGGGAGGGCTAGAAAGTGGAAGCTACAGGCAACATCAACAAATGGTTTTCACATCAGGGCAGGAGGGAGGGGCTGGCCGCCCATGGGCCTGGTGGGTAGGGGCAGGCAGGAGAGGGCCTGATAATCTTACATCTTGTGTCTTTTCAGAAGTGGAGAGAGCATGGAGCTGGAGAGGATTGTCGGTGCTGCCCTCCTTGCCTTTGTCCAGACACACCTCCCAGAAGCTGACTTCAGGTAGAAGCAGCTGTCCTAGAAAGATTGTGCTGGGGCCAGAGTTGGAGCTGCCTGGTAGTACTCTGGGCCGTGGCCAATGGAAAGATGGGATGAGAACACTCAGCTCTATTCCTGAGGTGGGGAGGGCTGATTATGATTTGCTGGTATGGCCTTACTTCTTATCCCATCCCTGTTACACTTGTTGGACAGATGGAAAACCAAAGCTCTAAAGGAGGATGGGATATTCTCTAGCCTCAATGCTTGAGGTCTGACTCATGGATCCCACGAAACTGAGGGCTGGAGCCTTAGGCGAGGTGGGAGTGCTAGAGGTTTCCAACGTTTTACCCATGGCTTGTCCTATTCCCTTCCTGCAGCGGCTTGGATGAGGTCATCTTCTCCTATGTGCTTGGGGTCCTGGAGGATTTGGGCCCCTCAGGCCCGTCAGAGGAGAACTTCGATATGGAGGCCTTCATTGAGATGATGGAGGCCTATGTACCTGGTTTCACCCACATCCCAAGGTGGGGCCTGCTCGGGGCCAAGAAGACAGGGGCTAGCTGATTGTGGAGGCTGGGCAGAGTTGTCCTCTTACCACCTTCCTTGTCTCTTCAGGGGTACAATAGGGGACATGATGCAGAAGCTCTCAGGGCAGCTGAGTGGCGCCAGGAACAAAGGTGAGTCTGGGGATCAGGCACTTGGATGACTCATAACCCTCATCCCCAAAGCTTGGGCAAACCTGGTGCTCTCTCTGCCTCTATTAGAGAACCTGCAACCACTGACTTCTGAGGTCCACAGCCAGGTGGCCACCTCCCCAAAGCCCCTGCAGCAGCCTGAAGAGCTCCAAGAAGAGACGAGGGCTTCTCCTGCTGCTGGGGACACCCAAGATGAGGTTGGTAGAGGAGGGTACCAGTGAGGGAGCTGGGGGGCAGGAAAGGAGGAAGTACTGCCTTTTGTCAACATTTATGCCCACAGGCAGCCAGTGCTGAGGAGGAGCTGCTGCCTGGTGTGGATGTACTCATGGAGGTGTTCCCTACCTGTTCAGTGGAGCAGGCCCAGTGGGTGCTGGCCAAAGCCCGGGGGGACTTGGAAGAAGCTGTACAGATGCTGGTAGAAGAGAAGGAGGAGGGGCCTCCAGCCTGGGATGGCCCCAACCAGGTATCCTCCGATAACCCCCCTAACCCATGCAGCCCCAGCTACAGGCCCCCTCACTGTTAAGCCCCCGCCCCTGGCCTATCGCCATATGCTCCTCCTGCTGGTGCCCTAGAGTCTAGACCAGGCTTCCCCTCTGCAGGACCTGCCCAGGCGCCTCAAAGGCCCCCAAAAGGATGAGCTGAAGTCCTTCATCCTACAGAAGTGAGTATGGGCTGGGCTGGGCTGGGCCCTTAAAAGGTTTTCCCAGGGTGGCAGGAGCTTCACCTGAGCAGTTTTTGGCAGGTACATGATGGTGGATAGTGCAGAAGATCAGAAGATTCACCGGCCCATGGCTCCCAGGGAGGTGAGAGAGTTGGGGCTGCTAGGGGTGTGGAATGGGTAGGACTGTCTCCTGGCTTCTGCTACTCACTGATTGCCTGACAGGCCCCCAAGAAGCTGATCCGATACATCGACAACCAGGTAGTGAGCACCAAGGGGGAGAGATTCAAAGATGTGCGGAACCCTGAGGCCAAGGAGATGAAGTCCACATACATCAATCTGAAGCCGGCCAGAAAATATCGCTTCCACTGAGGTGTTCGCCGGACTCTGCTAGAGCCTTTTAGGCTCAGATCCCAGAGGGATGCAGGAGCCCTACACCCCCACACAGGGCCGCCCTAACTCCTGACCCCTTCTCTACCCCTTCTCTTACCTTCTCACCCTACCACATTAACCTCCTCTTGGAGCTGCCTGTGAGCACAGTAAAGGTGGCCCCAAGAAGATGAGTGCATTCTGGTCATTTCTGCCTCAGAGCTGGGGTGCTGGAGGACTGTGTCCGTCTGACCTTCCCTCCCAGCCTCACATCCCCTGTCTTCATCCAACAGGGCAGTGCCAGGCAGGAGGGGGTAAAAAGCTCTTTATTTGAAGCTCCAGGGTGGGGTAGGGCAATGGCCTCTCACCAGAGGCCCCCACAGTCCAGTTTCCCTACAGTCAGGCCCTGACACACAGTCCAGCTGCGCCCCAGGAGTGGGCGGGTCAGACCTGCAGGTTGACAAAGGGTGCAAAGCCCGCCATGTCCTGCAGTAGCACCAGGGCCTGATGCAGCCGCGGTTCCACGTCGATGTCCACACCCCGCTTCCGCAACCGGCTCAGGCTGGGTTCAGCCACACGGTGGCAGTGCCGCACCCGCAGTGAGCGCAGCGCAGGGCAGTATTCAGCCAATGTCCTGGGGGAGGAGTAGCGTGAGGCTAAGGGCACGAAATCGCTACACCCACCGTAAAGGAAGCCAGCAAGGCCCCTATGTATCCCTGTATCTTGGGGTATACTTTTTCTTCCATACACGAGGGAGAGGGCCTGGACTGGGGTCATGCACTTAACACCTCCGGTGAACCAGAGACTGCCTGTGTCTCTTAAAGGGGTTACTGCTCCTCAGCTCCCCTGGTTGAAGAAAAGTCAGAAATTTGACTTTGTGAGTGAAACTGCCAATGTGTAAATATCGATTCGAAAGTTTCGAAGCTGTGGTCTTTCTGGTCTAGGCAATCCTAGGGACCCTTCCTATTCAGAACGAGGGTGCCGTGGTCGAGGAAGACCCGAAACCCCAGTTCTGCCTTTTGACAACTGTCCACCCCCGTCCCCCAGAGACTAAATCATTGCCCCCTCCCACCCCACCGATCCCAAGCCCAGGCACCTGACGCCGTCGCTTCCGACGCGGAGGCAGCCGGTTAGGTCGAGGTGCTCAAGTTCTGGGCAATTCCGAGCCAACTCCTGGATGGCGGCGTCCCCTACATTGGCGTTGATCGCCAGCGAGAGGCTGCGAAGCCCCGAGCCGCACCTCTGTGCCAGGTACACGATGGCCTCATCCTTGAGCTGACGGCAGGCGGTGAGGTCCAGCTCTTCCAGGACCGGACAGCGGTCGACGAGACCGCGCAGGGCCAGCCCGTCTACCCAGTCACAGTGCGCAAGCGACAGGCGCTGCAGGCGAGGGCAGCCCTCTGCCAGCGCCCCCAGCGTGCGGCGGCTCAGTTGCCCGCAGCCGGCCAGCGCCACACTCCGTAGCTGCGGATTCCGCGCCAGCACCGGTACCAGATCCTGATCGGACAGCCATTCGTGACACGGCGCCAGCGCCAGCTCCTGCAGCCTCTCGGCGTCCCGCAACAGCCAGACCAATGCGGTCCGCGGGATATTCGGACCCACCTGCGGGCGGGGAGGAAGCTCGACTTTCTGCTGGTGCCGGGGAGGGGTGGGCGCTGCCTATCCGCCCCTGATGAGTTCTTTCCTGGCAGCAGCCAGCCCTCGGGGGCTTGCCACCTGGCCTCCCAGGAGAGACCCCACGCTCCCTCTGAGTTGATACCCAGTATTCGCACTTTGCGAGTACTTCCCGCTGGGTGGATCGCTTCCTGGGCATTCTTGGAGGGCCAAGGGGGTCCAGAGGGTACTGGGATTGGGCAGGAGGCGGGGCGGGGGCAGTACCCAGACGCGGACAGTACCCAGACGGGGGCGGGGCTCCAGCCCCTGGCTCACCTCAGCGGCGTCGAAGCGGCGCAGCCCCGCCAGGTGCAACTGCACTAGGGCCCGAAAGGCCCGGCTGACGCGTTGCAGCTGGAGCAGCTGGCACAGCGGGACCCGGCTCAGGATGTGTGGGAGCAGCACGTCCTCCCAGGGCAGGTCGAGGAGCCTGTGGGTAAAGGGGCGTTGGTGGCGGCGTCCCCCAGCTGCTGTTATCCACGAGTCCGCCTTTGTTATGGTCCTGAGCTCTGGCTCCTAAGAGCGGCCCCCAAGCCTGGTCCCGGTTAAACTCCCCTCCCCCCAGGTCTTTCTTCACTCTCTCGGCCCCTCCGGTGCTAGGTACCTGACGGCTCCGGGCTCTTGCTCCCCTCCGGACGGCTCCATTGGTGGCTCCTTCGGCTGTCTACTGCGCGTGCGCAGTAAGGTCTTCTCGCTTCGACTTTGGAACAGCTGCCACGAACCCGCCTCCTTGGACTGTAGTGACAGACCGATTCAATCGAGTGCCGTCTCACTGAGGATCCTATCTGAAAGCGTTCCGGATAGATCGGGAAACCGAGGGTGGAACTGACAGACCGGTGGTGCAGCATTAGATCTCGCCTTCTCCGCTACAGGGCTTGAGACCCGAGTCTGGAGAAGGCGATGATGCAGCAAAGACTGGCTTCTTTTTTCGTCTTGGGCCAGTGAACGGCTCTGAGTGAAGTGGTTATGGGAGGAGCAGGAAAAGCCAAGCGCAGAAGGGCGGAGCCAGAATTCAAAGGTTCTGGGCCTACCCGTTGTCTTCTGGTCGCTTTTAGCGACTTTGAAAAATGGGAAGAAACTATTTCTTACTGGCTGGCACGCAGTAGGTGCTCGATAATTTTTGACTGACTTGAATGAACAAAGCTAGAATTTTAATTCCTTCATCAAGTAAACTTGCCCCAAACCTTCCGTTCCTGGTTTATTGTGAAATACAGAGCTGCCCAGCCCCTTCCACTCCCAGAAGATTTGGAACGGGTTTGCACTTTGCGGGGAGAGATATAGGGAGCGCTAAGAAGGACTATATCTCCAGCCGGGTCCATTTCCTTCCCCAGGAGGTCTAGAGTTCTGAAAAGAATACTTGCTCAGCTCAGCCCGCCAGGAGTACTGCTTCTCGGTTGGCCTGGGGGGTTAGCTGTGGGGTCTGGGTCTGAGCCACCCTGGTGCAGTGACGCCCCTGAGCTCTGGGCTCAGACTCTGGGCCGCCCTCTCACCGCGTCCTCAGGTTCTAGTTCCAGGATCCGTTCCCAGTAACCCTTGAAGCAGTGCTCTCTCTATCTCCCATTGGTGGTGAAGGTGCGAAGGACGCCGAGAGCTACTGTTGTCGCTGAAAGCTGCCCCCAGCAGGGTTGCACTCTCAGTGCAGCCGCTTCACCTGCCCTTTTATAAAGAAAACTGCTTCCCATTCATTATCTCTTCAGGCTTCGGTCACCTCTGCAAGGTGGGCAGGTCTGTGCTGTGTCTCCACTTTAAAGATGAAACCAAAACCCTGGGGAGGAAGCGCCTTGTCCAGGGTCAAGAGAGCTGGGGTAAAAAACTAAAGCATCCTGGTTTTCCCAGAATTCTTTCCATCCTCCCTCATCCCCCAATGCAGCAAGAAGATAGAAGCCGGCAGCAGGGAAGGACCAAAGCGGGTCAACTTGGGTGAGGGACTTGCTCCTTCCTCCTCAGCCTGCTTGGGGAGGAGATAGCTGGAAGGATCCACCTCTGCTAACAGAGAGCCACGTGGGAGCGCACCACCTCGGACCGCACTCGCTCTCCCCCTCCCCGCTTTGTTAGCGCCTCTGCGCCTGCGCAGTGCGACAAATCTGGCGCTGTCCCCTTCAGCACCACGCGGAGCCGGCGCCGCCCCTCCCCGCGGTGAGCCCTGCGCGTCCCCCGACCACCCAAACAGACCCCTTCTTCCTTGCGAGGTCACCATCTGCCTGCCCTGGCTTTCCCTAGGAGAGCAGTTGCCATAGTAACTAGCGGCCCTTTCTTAAAAATAGATGGGCCTCCTCTTACCTTGGCCAAGGGCACAAGCGTTGCCTGTTCCCTTCTACTTTCAGTCCCGGCGTCATCCCGTCTAACCTCTTACCCTTAGATGGGCAAGACACCAAAATCAGGCATCAAGGAAGTTCTTCCTGAAGTCTGACTAACATCCTTCCTACTGCATCCTGGGCGAGCGGTCAGGGTTGCGTCTCATGGATCCAAGATTCAGAACCCCTGAGGGTTTGAGGCGATGTACCCTAAGTCTCTTCCATAAACTAATGGTCTCCTGGATTTAGGGGGCGGGTCCCGTCTACACCCATACCGTGTGCTTGGCGCGGCCGCGTGCTCGTGGGGGCGGGAGCGCGTGTGGCATGTAACAGGTCATGTGGCAATCTCCTAGGGACACGCGTGGGGTCTGGAGCGGGACACGCGTGTGAAGCTGGGTCCTGCGTGTGGCTCAGGGGGCGGTGGGGTGAAAGGGACGTGGACACGATTGGGGTGGGGCACGTGAGGGTTGGGGAGCAGAACCAGGGGTTCCCTACCTCCTCCCCCTCGCCAGGGGCGGGTCTCAGGTTGGCGGGAGAGCCCAGCGGGGACCCAACGTCCAGAAGGGGGGTCAGTCTCCTGGGCTCAGGGCCCTGGGAGAGGGCGGGGGTTGGGGGGGGTGGGATTAGCTCTGCTAGAGCTGCGTTTAGGGAGGAGGAGGGGGGACTGAGAGGCGGGCGGGCGGGCCTGGAGAAAGCGGGAGCAGGCTAGAGCGCCGCTACCTTCACAGCTGAGCTGGGCCCAGCCTCTCCCCTGCCTCTCCTCGGCCCCAGCTCCAGGCGAGCAGCGGTGAGTACGGAGGCAGCCTGAGTCCGGGCTGCGCTGGGGATATGCTGGGCCCCCACTGAGCTTTAGTAACCTGAATGGCAGGGTTGCTTCTCCTGACCTCTGCCCTTACTCTGCATTGCCACCAGAGGCCCCTTTACCCCTTTATGGTCCCTCTTGGGCTGGACAAACTCGCACCCCTGGGGGAAGAAAGGGAGGAGAGGGTCTGGTGGAGCTTCCCCCTCCAGAGACCATGGATTGGTGGGGGTTGGGAGAGAGGGTGTGTGTCCCTCCCTAAGTACGGGTGTGAGTGCGTGTCTGTATTTGTAACTGTGACCAGTAGACCTCTATCTGATATGCCTGCGTGTCTGTGAGCATTGGAGAATGAGGGCCCCTGTATGTATATTTGGGTATCTCTTTGTGTGTTCCTGTTTGATGGCAATGTGTGTGTAAAACAAGCATGTGCCTTTCCATTACACACATATTTGTTATGACTGTGAGAGTGTGTGAGGGTGTGTCTTTGAGCAGTGTGTGCCTGTGTCTGTGCGTACTGGAAGGTGTAGCCCATGCATGTGTATTCGTCCTTAGGTATGTGTGTGCATGACTGTGCGTGTACCTGTATTAAGAACAAAAATGTTCCTTTTCCATTTATCATGTATGTATCAGATGTAGTGGCCTCTGTTCAGGTCTTTTTCCTCCCCTTTACCCTATGCCTCTCAGCCCCTTATGGTTCCTAGATAATACCTCTCTCGCAGTTCTCCTTTCCTCTTTTTCTGGGGACCTGCATTGGGGCCTCCACAAGATGAACTGCAGGGGACTCCTGGCTGAGTGATAGTGCTGGCTGGCTGACACTCCTGGGCCAGAGGGTGGGGTACCAGCCTTTCCCTTCCCCCACCAGAAGTAGCTCCAAAATACCACAAGGACTCTGGGCTTACTCGGCTTCTGAAATAGCTTCCTCTCTCCTCCCAGGGTGATGCTCAGGGTCCCCAAGCAGAAGGAGAGATTCCGGGAGCCTGATGGGGGTGGGGGCGGGGGACAATCTTTTCTTCTCAGGCCTCCATGAAAGTAGCCCAAGCGGGAGGTCTGATCATCCCCAGGGGTGGGATCAAGGATGCCATCAAGGTGGGCTAGGCCTCTGGTGTCAGTGGCCCCAGGCAGCTTTCCCCTCCGTGTCTCTGCTCTCCTGCCCATCCAACTCCCTGGCAGTTCACCCCCTGCACCCCTTCCTCTCTTGCAGGCCTGTCTGAAGAGCATGCTGCCCCCTCACTCCCCGCCTGGCCTCGCCATCCCTGCCCCCCCAGCCTGACCCCCGGCCCCAGCATGGCCCAGGGTGCCATGCGCTTCTGCTCGGAAGGTGACTGTGCCATCTCCCCGCCACGATGCCCGCGCCGCTGGCTCCCCGAAGGCCCTGTGCCCCAGAGCCCCCCAGCCAGCATGTATGGCAGCACAGGCTCCCTGCTACGGCGGGTGACAGGTCCAGGTCCCCGAGGCCGGGAACTGGGACGTGTGACAGCACCCTGTACACCTCTGCGTGGCCCTCCTTCACCCCATGTTGCTCCCTCACCCTGGGCACCCTCTTCACCCACTGGGCAGCCTCCTCCAGGGGCCCGGAGCTCTGTGGTCATATTTCGATTTGTGGAGAAGGCCAGCGTGAGGCCACTGAATGGGCTACCTGCGCCCGGAGGCTTGAGTCGGAGCTGGGACCTGGGTGGACTCTCTCCTCCCAGGCCCACTCCAGCCCTTGGGCCTGGCTCCAACTGGAAGTTGCGGCTGGAGGCATCCACTTCAGACCCACTCCCAGCTGGAGGAGGCTCAGCTATGCCTGGCAGCCAGGGCCTTTCACATGGGCCACCAGCCCAACCTCAGGTTGGGGCAGATGGCCTTTACTCTTCCCTCCCCAATGGGCTGGGAGGGCCCTCTGAGCACCTGGCCACATTATTCCGAGGACCTGCTGACACTGGACTCCTGAACCAGGTATGCGACCTCCCTTGGGCTCCCTGGAACCCCAGAATCCCAGTGAAGGGACAAGACTTGGCTCCTTGGCAGTTTGGGGCCCATGGGCTATTCATCGAATCCTTCAGTCTATCCTAAGTCTGCCCTCTATGCTTGTCCCTCTGTCTCTGCACCTCTGTCTCTGTCCCTGTGTGGTTTTCTTTGTTTCTGTCCCATGTTCTTGTGTCTTTGTACATCTGCCTTTATCTCTGGGTGTCTGTGTCTACCTCTCCATCCTCGGCTTAGGTGGACACCTGGTCCTCACCCCGGGAAGTCTCCTCTCATGCCCAGAGAATTGCTCGAGCCAAATGGGAATTTTTCTATGGCTCCTTGGGCCCCCCCAGCTCAGGTAAGTCCAGGGACTGAGGTAAGGGGGACAGGACAGGCCTTCTCCACAGCAGCTGAGGTGTGGTGGGGGGCCTTCCTTTAAACCTCCCCCAACCCTTTCCTGGGCTCCTGAGTCAGCTAATGCCTCTCCAGGCCTCAATCTTTCCATCTGTACTAGGATGAGGGGGAGGGTTTGGGGGATGGCGGCTGGGTTGGGCACCTGCAGGAAGCTAAGTAGTGGAGGGATGGGATGGCAGTATATGAAGGATTAGAGAAGAGGCTGATCTCCCTCAGGCCCCTCAAAATTGTCTGACAAGAACTTGATTTGAAATGCGCTCCACTGGTGCCCAGAACAAGCTGAGTTTGTAGCAGGAGGAATGGTGGCTAGGGCAGTGAAAGAACTTCTTGCCAATATGAGGCAGTGGGGTGAGTTCCTTCCTAGGACAGAGTGAGGACAGGAAGCTGACCTGGATAACCTCCTGATCAGGATGCCTGTGCATACTGCAGGTGCTAAGCCCCCAGAGCAGGCCCCCCCATCTCCACTTGGGGTGGGCTCCGGGCAGGGCTCTGGGGTGGCTGTGGGGCGAGCAACCAAATACTCCGAGACGGACCTGGACACGGTGCCCCTGAGGTGCTACCGCGAGACCAACATCGATGAAGTGCTGGCTGAGCGGGAAGAGGCTGACTCAGCCATCGAGAGTCAGCCCAGCTCTGAGGGCCTGCCTGGCACTGCCCGCCCACCTGCCCCGCGTCCTGGCCCGTGCCTCGGTCCTCGTCCCAGCCTGGGCAGTGGCAATGAGGACGAGGATGAGGCAGGTGGGGAAGAGGATGTGGACGACGAGGTGTTTGAGGCCTCGGAGGGGGCCCGGTGAGTGGGGGAGTGGGAGAGGAAAGTGGCTTGCTCCTTCCCACTGACCCGGAGGCAGAGCTGGGGTCAAAGGGACTTCGAGGGAGATGAGGGTGGGGCTGGGAGGGCCAGGGCCCAGCTGGTGGTGCCCACAGGGCAGCATGGCAGGAGAGTCTGGACAGAGGCCTGGCAGAGTACTGGGGCTGTTGGGGGCATCAGCAAGAACCCAGGAGGATAGAGGCAGCCAGGATAGAGGAGAAAAGAATGGGGCTGAGCGAGAGGCCAGAGGCCAGAATCAAGCCTGGGGGCGGGGGAGCATCAATCCAGATCCTAGGTCTTGGTGGGAGAGTGGGGAGTGTGGGGGCTCCCTCTCCGTCTCACACCCCGCTGCAGCTTGGAGCCTCGTCTTCTTCTCCTAAGATGTTGCCAGAAATAGAAATGGGATGGCAGGAAGGGAGAGGATCAGGGAGAAGGAGGGGAAAGGGAGATTAGCAGGGAGGGAGAGAGAAAGGGGATTGGGTGCTGGGGATGCGTAGAGATGGAATACCCCATGGGGCACCAATAGCTTGGAGAACCTGTGGTAGGGAGCCCCTATCGTGGTGGCTGTTTTTTAGGGGGTTGGGGACCTATGAAAAGGAGATGATAATCCCGTTCATGGAGTCAATATAAAAGTCCAATGAAATGCTACCTGAGATCTGTCCGCTGGGCCCCTGATCAGAGGTTCTCCCTGTCCCTGCAGGCCAGGCACCCAGACGCCTCACCCAGGGCCTCTCAAGTCACCTCTGCCCTTTCTACCTGGGACCAGCCCTTCGGCTGACGGGCCTGACTCTTTCAGTTGTGTGTTCGAAGCCATCTTGGAGTCACACCGGGCCAAGGGCACCTCCTACACCAGCCTTGCCTCACTGGAGGCCCTGGCCTCACCTGGCCCAACCCGGAGCCCCTTCTTCACCTTTGAGCTGCCACCCCAACCCCCCGAGCCCCGGCCTGACCCCCCTGCTCCTGCTCCACTTGCCCCTCTTGAACCAGATTCTGGTACCAGCTCTGCTGCGGATGGGCCTTGGACCCAGAGAGGGGACGAAGAGGAGGCAGAGGCTGCAGCCAAGCAGGCCTCAGGGAGGGAGCCCCCTAGTCCCTGCCGCTCAGAGGACAGCTTTGGTCTGGGTGTGGCACCCCTGGGCAGGTGAGTGATTCCTTTGGTTTCTCAGAACTGAGGCCCCCAGGGCTTCAGGAGCAGCTGTTCCAAGGGACAGAGCCTGAGTGTAAAGATGCAGTTTATATTACTGACCCCTGGAAGGGGTGGTTAGGGGATGCAGATGCTCTGTTTTCCCACTTGGAGGACTTTCCACTGGCTATGGGGGAGGGGGCTTACAGCCTGCCTCTTGGTCTCAGATCCAGTGACTTGAGAAACCATGATTCAGAAGGATGCCCAAGGAACACCCTCCTCTCCCTCCAGGAGGGCCCTTCCCTCCCCAAACATAGCCTTCAACCTGCTTAGAATTCTTGTGACCTTTCCCCCACCCAGCCTGGAGGCTTCTCCCAAAGATGCAGCCACCAGCCTCCTATCACCTCCCTCCTGTGCCACCTCCCCCTCCAATCAGGAGTCTCTCACCCTTCTCCGGGAAGTCCATTCATCAGTCTAACCTTTCTGTTCTCCCTTCTGCCAGCTACCCTCTCAGTCATGGAAGCCATGGCAACAGGAGGGGGTGGCCAGGGAGACAGGGTTGCCTAGCAACAGTAGTTTCGGGCCTCTGGGTGACAGGTGGCTATGCAAGGAGAGCAGCCGGGGTAGGAGGGGAAGGAAAGGAGGAGACGGGAGATGAGGGGGAGCCCTTTGACCCCCAGGCCCCTCTACCCCAGAGCCTACTTCTTTGTGGGTAGCAGAGAAAGGCCAAAGAGGAGGCTTCTCTCTGGACAAGGCAGGAGCAGGAAAGACACAAGAGCAGTAAGGTGTCCCCACTGCCCTCAGATCTTCAATCATCTATGGTTCTTCCCCGATAGCCTCCCTGTGCCGCCCTTGTCCGTGTTCCTAGAAGACAGAAGACTATGTTCCGAGTAGGGTCAGTGTGGTGATGGGAAATCTGTGGCTAACAACAAACTTAGGGAGCTTTGGGGAAGCAGCCAGATCTCCCACAGTAGTAAGATGGGTGTGGGTTAGACTTGAGACAGGACTTGACACAGAGAGGTAGCAATGATGGAGGGAACCTGTACAGTTTTCTCTCTGGAGAAAAGAAAATGTCTCCCCCACATCCCAGTCTCCCCTTCTCTGTCCTCCTGGTCTGGGGACAGTGGAAGGGTCTGGATGGCCCCTGAGAACCTGCACACCTCAGAGCTGATGTTCTGCCCCGGCAGCGAACCACCCTTGAGCCAGCTGGTGTCTGACTCAGACTCAGAGCTGGACAGCACAGAGCGGCTAGCCCTGGGAAGCACAGACACCTTGTCCAACGGGCAAAAAGCAGACCTGGAGGCTGCGCAGCGCCTAGCTAAGAGGCTCTACCGGCTAGACGGCTTCAGGAAGGCTGATGTGGCTCGGCACCTGGGCAAGAAGTAAAGCCACCGGGCTGGGATTGAGGGGAGGCGGAAGGGAGATGCATCTGTGGGCAGCGCCTCCACGCCCCCTCTATCTAATGCCCCAGATTTTGAGGTAACCCCCCACTTGGCCCCCTGACAGACACATCCCCTTGAGATTCCACCTGTCTCTCTGCCCTGCCCACAGCAATGACTTCAGCAAACTTGTGGCTGGAGAGTACCTCAAGTTCTTTGTCTTCACGGGCATGACTCTGGACCAAGCTCTCAGGTGGGTGTTGAGCCATATGAGGGCAGCCCCAGCTCTCCAGGCCCGGTGTGCAGGACCTTAGCTCTGCCTCCTCTGGGCCCCTGCACCTCCCTAAGCTGCCCTGACCCCACCCTTCCCAAGCTGGCTGGGCATGAATAGTCAAGAGCCAGGGCTACCTGGTAAGGGGACCTTGTGTGGGGTGACATGCTCCTTCCCTCCTCCCCAGGGTGTTTCTGAAGGAGCTGGCCTTAATGGGTGAGACCCAGGAACGGGAGCGTGTGCTGGCCCACTTCTCCCAGAGATACTTCCAGTGCAATCCTGGAGCCCTGTCCTCAGAGGGTGAGGAGGCCAGGGGCGGGGCTTTTTCCTGGCTGGTCACTGAAGCAAACCGGCACTGTGGATGAGGATGGGTGCACGAGGATGTGCAGGAATGAGCGAATGCACGAGCTTGCAGGCCTGTGAGCACGCATGTGTGCAGACAGTGCTGACACGGCTGCACGGACATGGAACTGTGCGTGTGGGCAGGCATCCTGTTAGGGTCTAGCCATCTAGCCAGCGTGTGTTGTGAAGAGGCAGGTGGCAGGTGTGTTTGCATACCAGTGTTCACATGTATGTGCAAAACAATGCTCGGCTTGCGTAGGGATTCTTTTTGGCCACACCGGACCGCATAACTGCGGTGAGGCGCACTTGTGTTTGTTTATGCAGAGTTACAGGCATGCGGGTGTTGGGGGGCAAGCAGTGGGCAGGGAGGGTGGCCTAAAAAGAGGGTGAGGTCCCTTCTGAGAGAGCTGCTGAAAGAGAAAAGTCTTTGGTTTGGGAACCATTCCCCAATGGGCTTCCGGACTTACAAAAGTGTGGTTATGGACCCACGGGGTTCGGAAGGGAGCGGGGAGGAGTTGGGAGTCTGGGGAAGGTGGCTGGGGTAAGAGCCCCGCAGAGGTGGTGGAGGCTGAATGTCAACTCTACTCTAGACGGTGCTCACACGCTGACCTGCGCCCTCATGCTACTGAACACGGATCTCCACGGCCATGTGAGTGGGGTCTGGCGGGAAGGAGCCTGGAAAACAGACCCTTTCTAAAGACTTCCAGGTTCATCCGCCTCTCTCTCTGTTCCCTCACTTAGAACATTGGGAAGCGCATGACCTGCGGAGATTTCATCGGGAACCTGGAGGGGCTCAACGAAGGCGGCGACTTCCCCAGGGAGCTGCTCAAGGTGGGGGGCGGGGCAGGGTACAGGTAGCTGGAGGGGAGAAAGGGGGACTTGTTGGCGGTGTCCGAGGAAGGTGAGGTGAGGGGCCCGCTGGCCCCCGGCTCACACCTCGGGAGTTGGGACTCTCGTGACTCAAGTCTGGGTACCGCCCCTTCCCCAAAGCCTCACCGGCAGGTCTCCGGAACATGCGCACTGGCGTGCAGTCGCGGCTGCGCACAGCTGGGGGAGGGGAGGCGGCTCTCGAAAACGCGTGATCTGGCAGCCCCGGACCCTGCATTTGTCTTCATCAGTACCCCTCCTCCTGTGTTCGCTGAGGATGGGAGGGGTCCCTGTGTGGGGTGGGGGGCACACAGGTCTACCGCTTGCCTTCTTTGCCTCCACTCCCCAGCCCCAGGGTTTACAGTCACAGAGGCCATCCTGGTACCACTGCACAGGAGGCACCGGAGGAGGTATAGGGGCCTGAGAGGGACAAAGGCTTTTCCAAGTTGTGGCAGAGAGCTAGCGCCAAACGGACTAGATACTGTGCACCTGGCTCCCTGGTACCAGGCCTGAGCCCAGGCCCCTTGAGCGGTGGGTGGGTTACTGTGTGGCTGGTAGGATGGGAGGAGCAGGGGCATCCGGGTCCTGTGGGTTCTCTCCCCGATTGGTGATGGTTTCATTCAGGGAGCTGGACTCACTTGAAACGCCCAGGGCTGGCAGAGGGGTGTGTGGGTCACCACATAAAAATGACTGCATAGGACTGTTCTTGGGCTTGGGCTGTGTTGGATTGCTGAGTTTGGGAGTGTATCTGAGCGGGGATGTCCACTGTGAGTTGGAGGTGTGCTTGATTTGAGTTGTGTATGTATGGTTTAGGGTGTCGGCGAATCAAGGGGGTTTGTCTGCGCTTGGTGTGCTTGTGCTTTAGGGCTATGACTTAGAGTGTGCTGGGTTGGGGTGTACATCTAAGAATTGGCTGTCTCGTGGCTTGTGTCTGTGCCGAGAGTATATGTGAGTTAAAGACTAACTTTCAAGGTGTGCATCTGGATTTGTAGTGCCCGTGAGCTGGGGCGAATGTGAATTGGTGCATCTGGTTAGTTGGGGTGTATGTTTGTAAACTGGGGTGTGCGTACACGAGTTGGGGAGGTACCTGCGGTTCAATGAGTTGGATGAGAGCTGTGCTATTCCAAGGCTTCCTTCATCCTGCGCCGCCGTCTAGCCTCGTGGCAGATCCTGGCTCAGTAAAAAAGGGCCGCCAGGAGGCGTCCCGGCCTCTCCTCGTCCTTCCCCCCAACCCTGTGGAGGAAGGAGGGAGCTCTAGACCCTATAGGGTCCGCCTACCTTCACAGCACCCGCCTCCCCCGCGGAGGGGCTGAGGGGCTCCCAGCGCCAAGCCCCAGCGCAGCCCGCCCCCACACAGGTGCTCCTCGCCAGCCTCTCTGGGTCCCTCCCCCGAGGCGCCGAGCCGGCCAGCGCCGCCGAAGGGGGCCCCCCTCTCGGTCCGACGCCTCCATTTTGCGCCGTCCCCGCCCCAGCCTTTCGCCCTCCCCTCCCCTCCGGTCGGCGCCCCCCTCCTGCTCGCCGAGCTGCAGAGCCGGCAGAGCCGACAGCGCCGCTGCTGCCGCACGGTGCTGCGTCGGTGGGAGCCCGGCCGGGCTGCTCGCTCCGGCTGTCGGGGAAGCCGTCCGCGGGCCTTCCGGGCCGAGGGCGGGCGGGGGCATGGCCGGGGGCCGCGGCGCGCCGGCCGGGCCAGCATGATCGGCGTCAACAGCATCCACAGCAGCGCCGGGCGGCTGCGCTCGCGCTCGCTGTGCTCCGTGCGCTACGGGCGCACCCACCGCGGCGCGGAGACCCTGTGCTACGGCTGGCCGCAGCGCTCGCGCAGTCTCAAGCCGGTGCTCTACACTGACCTGGTGGTCAGCCGCCTGCAGAGCCGCAAGAAGAAAAAGGCGGTGAGGGCGTTGGGGCTGCGGCCCACGCCAGGTTGTGGGGGGATGGCGGAGGTTGCCGAGGGCGGCGCGGCTGAGGGGGCGGCTGGAGGGAGGCACCTTAGGCAGCATGAGCAGAGGGGGACATCGCTGGGGCTGAGGGGGGAGCCCAGGAGGGACGGAGCCCATGGGTAGCCAGGGGTGGGCATGGACTGGAGAGGGGAGAGCACAGACCCTCTGACCAAGGTGGGCATCTCGAACTGAAGGGCCTTTGGGTCTTCTAGATGGGTGCATGACTTCGGGCTCACGGATGGGGTTCAGGACTTTGAAAGGAAGCTGTGGTCGGGGGCCAAAAGGGATGAACTGGAAGGCTGGAGACAAGGATTGCAGGTTGGATGTTGGTGGCCACTTCAGCCTCCTGGCCAGAGAGTTGAAGAGTGAGGGTTTAGAGTCCAAGCTCCGCAGGGTTTGGGCTGGGTGTGTGCCGGGAAGCTGTGTGTGCATAAGCCTGGGTTGTGCTGGGGCTGGGGGGTGGGGGCGGAGGCTGTGGGGTGTACTCAGCCCTGGACAGGGTGTGCCCATGTGGTCTGTTTGGCATGGCGGTGGCGGGGAGTGAGAGAGTCTGAGACCTTGGTGTGTTGGGGGTGGCTGTGTCCCATCACAGAGAAGGCGCCGACGTCACCACTTCACCGGCTCACACGCAGACAGCATCACATGCCACACGCTTTGCCCAACACGCACATGCCGGGGACACACCCACTCACAGACAGGATTTGGGAAGCACCCCCACAGTGGGAAGTACTGGCGTGGACCCATGTTGCAGTCCACTCCTAAGAAGAGGGATCTCCTACGCTACTAGCCCCTTCTCTTCTCTGACCACCCCCAAAACCCAGGCCATCTGTGCTTAGGGGAAGTGACTGGTTCAGGAACTCACAGGGAGTTTGGGGTGTGCAGGGTTTGGAAGCTAAAACTGCTTTAAAAAAAACTTTAAAAAATTTTAATGATTTTTAGAGCAGAAGTGGGGGGAGAGAAAGAGAAACAAGCATCAGTCTGTTGTTCCACTTGTGTATGCATTAATTAGGTGATTCTTGTATGTGCCCTGAGGGGGGATGGAACCTGCAACCTTGGCGTGTGGGGTGACCCTGTAAACAACTTAGCTACCCAGCCAGGGCTAAAACTACCGCCTTTTAAACTAATCCTCATAGCCCAGTAACAGGAAGTGTGGGAGTGGGCTGGGGGCTGGACCACCCTGATATTTGGCGTGGTGAGGCAATCTGGGCTAGGGGTAGGTCTCAGCCTGTCCTGAGGTTGGGAGCCAGAGTACGTTCTCATTAGCCAAGGAAGGTGGGGGTGACAGCGTGAGTTCCCACTCCTGGGCCTCAGTTTCCCCATATGCTCTGTGTGGTTTCATCCTGGGAACAAGTATCTGGTTGGGAAAAGGAGAGTCTTGGGTTGCTCATTTCCATTTCCTCCAGAGCCCTGCTTCTCCCACCCGAGATGCGCGCAGGACCACCTCTGAACGATAATAGCAACAGTAAAGACAACAGTAGCGGCTGCCATTTACTGCGCCTCTGTCATGTGCCAGGACGCCCTGTGCTAGTTGCTTGCCTGTCGTTAAACCTGTGTTGCTGTGTCTCTTCTTCCCCACGGACACTTGCTTAAAGTCCTGCAGTTGAAGTGGCAGAGCTGGCCTGGGTCTTAGTACTCTGCTCCAGAGCCTGTGTTCTAGGTCGTCACACCCTGCTGCCCTCTCCCCCAGTTCTGTCTCCTCCCCCAGGTTGGGAGGGAGGGCTCTGAGCTCTGGCACTGGGGTACATGGGGTTCACCTTCCCCCAGGACTGACCCACACTGCCCTGATTTGTTCCTCCCTCCCCAGGCCTTGTACAGCTCCATCAAGAATGAAAAATTGCAGTGGGCCATGTGAGTCCTGGGGCTGTGTGGTTGGGGGGCGGGGCTGTGGGGAAGGGCCACCTGGCGAAGTGGAGAGAGCAGAGGTGGGCTCTGTGTCTGGGTACTGTGGGTCAGGGGCGGTAGGTGAGGCTGTGAGAGGCGGTGCAGCAGCCTCACTTCCTTCTTTGGAGATGCCTGCTTGGACTTGGAGTTCTGTGTCTTGTCTCTGGGTGGGTTGTTATGACAAGCTGGGTAGGGGTGAGTAGCCACTGTTATCCTGCCTGAGAGGAGGGGCGCTGAAAGGGAGGTCCCTTGGCAACCTTGTGGGTAAGCAGAAGTCTCTGGCGGCAGGGCCCTGAACCAATAGCGTGAGAGCCCCCTCTTGGGCCCTAGAGAGCGCATAGTGTCATAGAACAAGGGACCTCGTTGTCTGCTCTTACAGCGTCAGTGGGGATGACTCAGAGTCAGTCTTGGAAGAGTCTAGTCCGAGAGAGAAGGTCCAATTTTAGCCTTAGTCCCCAGTCTGAGGGTAGAGCCCTCATCTAAACAGTCTGTAGATCGCTCGTGCTTTCTGGTGTGTGCCGAGACGAGAGTCCAGTCACTGCTGGGGCTCCCAGCAGGCAGGGGAGCTCCCAGCGGAGGCAGAGCTTAGCACTGGGGTAGTGTGCAGGGAGAGCTTCTTGGAGGATTGGGACTTGCAGGCAAGCCTTGAAAGAGGGGGAGCATTTGTTTGGGAAGAGAAAGTGGGAAGTTGGTATTTGGGAGGCAAACACGTGGTGGCTGAAATGTGTGTGGGGTGGGGAGACCAAGAGCAGGCGGGCCTAGTTGGAATGGAGGGTGGAAGGAGAGCGTGTTGGCGGGGATGTATTATAGGCTGTGTGTGGGAGGCAGTAGGGAGCTTGCAGGTTCTTTAGCAAGGAGTGACCAGACAGAATCATACTGTTTAGATGACGTGTGACAGAGCCTGCAGACCAGGATGTACTAGGGGACCACTAGGAAGCAGCTGCTTCTGCCACCCTTTAGCCAACAAGCTGTGAGCTGGTGCTGGGTGAGGCCGAGGCAGCTGAGTCAGACGCGGGTCTGTCCTGGTGGAGGAAGGTGTGAGGTTTGGGGGTGTGTGTGTGTTCAGAAATGGAGAGGATGGGGCTGGTTACAGGAGAGGGGAGGAAGGGACAGACATGGCACCACCCTTGAAGCTCTAACCTTTGGGAGGGGCTGTGCTGCTTCAAGGAGCCCTGGTCTGAGTGGGGACACACAGCTACCTTCTGGGGAGCCCTGGTCTGAGGTGGGAGCCACACCCTTTAAGAGTGGCAGTTCTCCCACTTCCTGCTCTGCAAACGCTGGAGTTGTTTTCCTGGATGGGCAGAGACCAGGATCGAAAAGGGGGGTGTGTGGCTTCCTAGCCAGCCCCCTCTGAGGTGATCACACCTGCAGAGACGAGGAGGAGCTGAGACGCTCTCTGTCTGAGTTGGCCGACCCCAACCCCAAGGTCATCAAGAGGGTCAGCGGGGGCAGTGGCAGCGGCTCCAGCCCTTTCCTGGACCTGACTCCCGAGCCCGGGGCCGCCGTCTACAAGCACGGGGCCCTGGTGCGAAAGGTGCACGCAGACCCCGACTGCAGGAAGAGTACGTGGCCTGGTGGGTCTGGGGAGTGGGTGGGAGTGGTCCTGTCCCAATCCTCCTGTGACCTGTCCTCCTCCCCCACCCCCCCAGCACCTCGGGGCAAGCGGGGCTGGAAGAGCTTCCACGGGATCCTCAAGGGAATGATCCTCTACCTGCAGAAGGTTTGGGGCCAGCCCAAGGGGTGGTTGGCTAAAGGGGTGGCTCAGGGGAGTGCAGCTGGGCTGGGCAAGGCTAGGCTTGGGGCTCTGGCTGTGTCCACAACAAAATGGGACCCCCCACAGGAGGAGTACCAGCCTGGGAAGGCCCTGTCGGAGGCGGAGCTGAAGAATGCCATCAGCATCCACCACGCGCTGGCCACTCGCGCCAGTGACTACAGCAAGAGGCCCCACGTCTTCTACCTGCGCACGGCCGACTGGCGGGTGTTCCTCTTCCAGGCTCCGTGAGTGCCTTCCTCCTGCCCATCCCAGACCCCTTCTGTCCACTCCCAACTTGCTCCCCCTCGTCCCTGGATTGATTTTTCCTTCTCAGGCCAAATCCTGAGCCAGGACTGGCAGTCCTGGATAGGAACCCTGGCCCCAGGTTCCAAGTAGCTGTGCTGTCTCCTCAGGAGCCTGGAGCAGATGCAGTCCTGGATCACTCGCATCAATGTGGTGGCCGCCATGTTCTCTGCACCCCCCTTCCCAGCTGCTGTTAGTTCTCAGAAGAAGTTCAGCCGCCCTCTGCTGCCTAGCGCCGCTACCCGCCTCTCTCAGGTACTCCCAACTCTGACCACCTGGCCAGGGGCTGGAGTAGGGCAGCCTGGCAGACTCCCCTCAGGGCTACGATTATGTAGATGTCCCCGCACCGGGACACTGGTCAAGGGTCAGGGGTGGCTGAGCCTCCACTCCACACGCCATGCTGTGAATCCAGATGTGGCACTTCATTTATCTTAAGGGACACCTTTTAAATAAAACTTGCACAAAAGTACTCTGTGTGCTAGAGAAACCCTGACCATGCTCCCTCTGGCCTCTAGGAGGAGCAAGTGCGGACCCATGAGGCCAAGCTGAAGGCCATGGCAAGTGAGTTGCGGGAGCACCGGGCTGCCCTACTGGGCAAGAAGGCCCGGGGCAAGGAGGCGGAGGAGCAGCGGCAGAAGGAGGCCTACCTGGAGTTTGAGGTGAGCCTCCCTGCCCTGGGCACTTCTCTCCACTAGCAGGACCTGTGTGTCCCAACATAGGCTCAGACTAGTGGCTATGGGTATGTATGGACTCCTAAGAGTGGGGCCGCTGGCTGACCTGGGGCAGGTTACTTACGTATTTTGCCGTGTATAATGCACACTCTTTTGCCCAAATTTTTGAGGGAAAAATAAGGATGTGTATTATATGTGGGTAGTACTATTTCTGTATCTAGATACATGTTTTTAATTTTTATTTATGCTTATGCATTAAAAGTGTAACCCTAAAAAACAATATTGATACACAAAACAATACCCTGGAATATGATAATTGGTTTTGTTTCTAAATATAAACAAATAAAAATTTGAATTGAAAAATTAAAACGAAAGACTTTTTCCCTGAAGTTTGGGCCCAAAACACAGGTGCTCTTTGTACGTGGGAGCACATTATAGGCGGCAAAATACAGTAGTCCCTCTCAGCTCTAGTCTCCCCTCCGTGGCACCGGGAGAATGTTCTGTACTCGCAAGGGCAATGAAACGAGGTGTCTGTCACGTGCTCAGTTTTCTCCTCTGGTAAAGGCTCGAGAAACGTTGCCTGTTAAAACTGGCAGTCTTGAGAGAGCCCATAGAGGGCCACCAAACCTACCAGGGGATTGTGGAGCCCTGGGGGCTTTGGGGGCTTCACAAGTGGGCAAGAAGCTGTCATCTCCTAGCCTTCTTCAGAGTCCCTCCCTGGTCCAGGCAGGGTAGACACGGGGGTGGGATGGGCAGGGGGTGAAGGGCTGGCTCACCGCCCCTGCCCCTCTGCCTCAGAAATCCCGCTACGGCACATACGCAGCACTGCTTCGGGTCAAGCTGAAGGCGGGCAGTGAGGAGCTGGACGTGGTAGAGGCAGCACTGGCCCAGGCCGGGAGCACGGAGGATGGAGCCCCCCCACTTCACTCCAGTCCCTCCCTGCAGCCCAATACCTCCAGCCAGCCCCGGGCTCAGGGTCATGGCTCAGAGCCTCGGGCAGGGGCAGGCAGCGGGCGGCGGAAGCCCTGAGTTGGGAGTGGGAATGTGTGTGGGGGGGTGCCCACTGGACGCCTGCATGACATGGCCCTGCCTGAGCCCGGGCCGGCCTCGGGCCACCCAAGGGCCCCTCCGCCCAGGGCCCTACCGCGCCGGACGCGGTGTCCGGGGCAGCGCAGGGCTAGGGCATGGGCCTCGGGAGCCTAGGCCGAGGGACCCTCTGAGACCCCCTTTTTGTGATAATGTTTTGCACTTTTTCGTACTAGGGGCTGGGGCAACAGGGGCCAGGGCCCCTGGACTTTTGATGCTTTTTTTTTGTGGGGGAGGGCTGACAACATTTCCGCTTTCTGCTGAGACCACCCTCCCCCCTGACACCAGCAAGCCCCCTCCGTCCTGGGGCCTAAGACACAGGCCAGGAGTTGGGGGTGAGCTGGCTTTCCTTCCTCCCTCTCTGAGGGCTCACCTCTCTCCTTCCAGAGGCAGAGGAACGTGTCCATGCCCAGGCCCCTATACACAGGCCGGGACAGCATGGCCTTGCTTTCCCTCCTTCAGTGGGCCCTGCCCTTTGTACAGCCTCCACCCCCATTAAAACTGCTCTGGACTTGCCGGCTGGACTTCTTTACTCTCCAGTGCCTAGCTTGGGGGCAGTGTAGGACAAGTCACGGAAAGGCTGCCATAAGTTGGGGAGGGGGCAAGGCTCCCCCCTTTCCCATGAGAATCCTTTATTTACCCCAACTGAGGGGTGGACATGGGGTGTTAAATAAGGACTAGAATAGGTAGGGTTGCTGTACAGAAGGGCCCAGGAAGCGGGCTGGTGAATGGATGGCAGTTCAGTGCACCTGAGGCTGGGGGTGCCCATGGCAGAGCCCTTCTGGAGGCTCAGGGGGTGAGCCGAGCTTCTCGGCCTCCTGTTCCACTGACTGGCTCCCGTATGCACTGTCCACCTTCACTTCTGCTGGGGGAGTGGACACAAGGAGGGACACAGGGAAGAGTCCAAGCCTTAGGTCTCCCACCCTATAGGCCCAAATGATCTTCTAGGTAGGATCCCTTTACCTGTGCTGGGCAGTTTGTCTCGGGCCTCGGGACCCCTCAGCAGCCTCACTCCCTCCTCTAGGCCCATGTCCGACAGAGCTTCCAGGAGGCCTCCCAGGTTCCCACCAGCCAGCTGGAGAGAAGGAAGACACATGAGAACCAGAGTTACAGTTAGGATGTGGGGACAGGAGCCCTGGGGCCAAGGAAGCACCTGGGATCTGAGACAGGGAAAGCAACCAGGGGACAGGGCCCAACTGACCTTGTAACTGCGCAGGAGGCTGCCGCTGGGCGAGGCTGTTTTTCGGTATGTATCCACCAGACTGCGCAGCCCGAGCCGTTCTGCCAGCTCAGCCCAGCTGCCCTGAGCTCCTGGCCCATCTAGCAGATGCTCCAGGTTCTGCAGGACTGTGTCCTCGAGTGGCAGCTCTGGCCCTGAGGGGGACATACACACAGACGTGTCCATTACCTCCAGAGATGGGCACAGGCACCACCCCTCCCCCACGGCACTCTGACAGGGCAGGCCCTTCTGAGGCTCTGAGGGAGACACCTGTGTGAGCAGGGGGCTGGGGGTGGGGATGAGTGAAGAGATCTCACCTGCACAGCTGGGCGGGGTCAGGGGGCGTGCTGTGGTGTCCTGAGCAGCATTTAGCAGCAAGGTCTTCACCTGGAAAGACAGCCTCAGCCTTGACTACTCCCACCCCAGTCCTTAAGCCCAGGTACCAGATACTTTGGGCCCCACCCCTAAGTACAGATGCCCTGTTCCCTGGTCCTTCTAGTCCCAGGCTGGCCTCACCTTGGTGCTGCGAGTGAGGTCAACAGGCGTGTGGCCCCGGAAGCTGCTTTGGGTGCCCCGCTCAGGCTCCTCAGAATCTGAGTCGCTACCAGAGGTGGGAGGTGAAGGCAGGGGGCACAGGGGCTCCTCATTCTCTGCGTGGATGTCAGCACCTAGGGGATGGAGGTGCCATGGGAGCTCGCATTCAAGACTTCAAAGTGGGTGGTCTGGGAGGCACCTCTTTTCTCCTCCCAGTCTTGTTCACATGCCCCTGAGGGTAAGACTGACCAGCCTTCAGAAGGAGGCGAGTGAGGGTCGGGGAGCCCAGTCCAGCTGCCAGGTGTAGGGGTGTGTTTCCCGCAAAGGTGCGAGCATTCACGTTGGCATGGAGCTGTGGGTGCAAGGGAGTGGTCGGTCACAGTGCCAACTGCCTGGCTGCCCTGCCGCCTGCATCATCACCATCCTTGGTCCCTCCACAGTCCTCACTCTCACCTTGGTGACCAGATGGGTGACCAACCGCAGCTCCTCCATCTCTGTAGCTAGATGCAGGGCTGTTCGGCCCCCCTGCCGCTCTGCAGCCTCCACTTCAGCCCCATTGTCCACCAGCAGATCCAGGCACTCGGGGCTTCGGGCACGGACTGCCAGGTGTATTGGGTACAGCCCTGAGGACACAGGATATTCTCCTTACAGCTGTGACCCCCCCGGGTCAGCTGACATCCACACCTTATGTCCACTCTGGGCACTCACCAGTTATCCTCCCTGGTCCCTACCCTTGCCCCAGACCCAGACGAGGTGAAGAACTCACCCTCAAAGTCTGGCATATGTAACAGCTGGGACATGGTGGGAACCCCACTCCGCAGTAGTGCACCCAGCAGGTCGGGGGCGCTGGCACCTGCCCGCAGTGCCAGGTGCACTGCTGAGTCTCCGTGCCGGTCCAGTAGTGCCGGGTCTGCGCCCACCTGCAGCAGGAAGCTTACCACGCTGGTCTGCCCAGTGATCACCGCCAAGTGCAGGGGTGTCTGGGGATGCAGGCAAAGTGAGCCAGGACTGCCCATGGCCTAGACCCACTTGCCTTCCAACCGCCATCCCCTCACCAATCGGGGCCCCTAACCTGGTGCAGATGGTTGGTGAGGTTGACCACACCGAGGTGCCGAGCATGATAGATGACGTGGGCTATCTGCTCGATGACACTGGTCTGCCCGTGAATTATGGCCAGGTGCAATGGCCTGGGGGTCGGGGAGGGAGACTGGTTTAGCACACCCAGCCAGTCAGGACATCTCCCACCCTAAAAACCCCACAGCCTTCACAATCTGCCTTGATGGGCTGTTGAGCCTAGACGTCTTCAAAGGCCATGCAGCATCTGAACTTTATCCTTCCTGAGCACATTTTGAGGTAAACACTATTATTGTGCCCCTTTTAACACTTGACAAAGCTTAAGTATATAGAGATCAAGTACCTTGAACAGTACTAGTACATTACGAGCCCAGACTTGAAGGCAGGTCTGTTCAACGCCAGAGTACCCCACGACTTCCCACGGGACGCCGAGTCCCGGACCCCCACCCTGGGAGCCCGTTTCCCCGCCGCCCGCCCACCTACGTGTCTCCGTTCTCATCCTGCGCTGTCAGCAGGTGGCGCTGTCCCGCCAGCAGCGCTCGTGCGTCTGCGGTGACGCCGTAGTCGAGCAGGGCTTGGGCGCTGCGCTGGGCGAGGCCAAACAGGCGCGCGTTGTACTCCCGGGCTGTGGGCGACAGGGGGCGTGGGCGCGGGTAGGTCCACCACCCCCAGTGCCCCGACCGCCCGAATTCCAGGGGCTATACCTTGTAGCAGCTCCGGCGTATGCGATTTGCTCTGGGAGGCCTCGGGAGACACGCTGGGCTCTGCTGCTTCCTCCCCAGCATCCCCACCAGGCGCCCTGGCGGCCATCTGCGCCCCGCCCCCACCTCCCGGATAGCAGCCCATTGGGGCCGCACCAGACGGGTAGGGGCTGTAGGCCAAGGAGGAGGGGAAAAAGCCGAGGCTGCCACCTGTGGAGACAGGCAGCGGGTGGGAAGGAGGCACCAGCCTGAGCTCTCCCAGATGACCTTCCCCACTTCTCTTCCTTTTACCTCCTCCATCGCCCTTCTTGCCACCAGCCCTCTCTCACCTCCTCCTCCTGCTCCTCCATAACCCCCTGCCGAGCCTCCAGAGCCTCCACCCATGTGGGAGCCACCACCAAAGGGCTGGGAGAAGGTGGGCAAGGCTTTCCTCCGCTTCCGCTGCACCTCCTCCTTGTCTGGAGGCAGAGGAAAATGAGATGTTAGAACCCCAACTCACGGGCCACTCAAGAGCCCTGTCCCCGGGTTGGTATAATCCTCCCCCCTTCCCCGAAACCTTCAGGCTGGCTCTTAGGGACCACCTCTTCCTGGGACCTTCCCCACTCCTAACTTGACTCATGGGTACCCTGATCTAGTTCTTGGGACTTTCCAGCCCAGTCCCCACCCTACAGCCCCCCTGGGATCTTTAGGCCAGCTCCACCTTCCACCAGAGGGTAATAGGTGAACTGTTTGGAGTCAGAGACGTCCCCCCCACGCTTGCGCTTCAGTTGCAGGAACACAGTTACAGGACGCTCAATCTTCATCTTGTGGTAGGGAGGTGTCCGGAACACAATAGCATACTGAGCAGAAGAACACAAGGTGTCATCAAGGCCTTGGCCTAGATGGGCACCCCCCCAGCCCTGGCCGTGTCCCTAGGGTACCTGTTTATGAACATCTGTGGGAGAGAAGTCCCCAAAGGCCTGCCATCCATTCTCATCATCCTCATAGAACCGAACCTCAATGTCATCTGCAGGGAAAACTGAAGCTTGGCCACAGCACCTAGTGGAATCTCCAAGGCCATCTGCCTTGAAGTTGCCCTGGCTCCCAGTCTTGACACCCAGCGCCCCTAGCTCCCAGCACTGGCTCCAGCCTCACCTTTCTGCACCTTGTCACACAGCAGATAAACCTCATCTCCACCCCGCACAGAGCCGGCTGTCTTGTCCATTCGAGAAATCTTCAGATTTGAGGCCCCAGGAGACTCTGTAGGAGTGAGATATCAATTACTTGAGATGATGTAAGAGTCATGGCCCCATTGATGGAGACAGGTGCTTTCTATCATCATCTGAACGGCCTTAAAAGGTAAATAAGCCCCTAGTATCGTCATTTACCCAAGACAGAAGCCATCCTCAGAGAGGGAAAGTGACTTACTCAAGATCATTCAGCTCATACATGGTGGGGCCAAGTTCCACCCCAGGCCTAACTGACTCCACAGCTTCAGGTTGCCTTTCATGTTCCCTCTGACACCCAGGTCTTGCACCCCAGGTAGTCAAGATACTCACTGCTGTCGTGGATGGGCTGGGAGATAACGGGCTTCAGGGGCAGGGAGAAGGAGCCGTCACTGGCCCGAAGGAAGGCGGAAAAACGCAGCCGCACAATACTCAGATCCATCACCTTCTTCAACTCCTTGGCCTCCTGCTCCAGCTCGCGCCGCTCAGCCTCTGCATAGTGGGCATGGTGTGACCTCTGGATTCTTCCTCCTCTACTCCTTCCATGACCACCTCCCATGACTTCCTCCCTCCCTGCCATACCCGTAAGGCCCTGGGGTCTGGAGCGTAGTCTCTGCCTCTGAAGTTTTTGTATCATAATCTCCATCATGTTTTTCTTGGTCACATGCAGAACACCCAGGTTGTTAAATCTGGGTGGGGGAGGGAGAGGAGGTATTGCAGGCGGTTCTTTCCTCCCGAGGCACCCGCCCCACTGCTCTACTTCCTCTAGGAAGCTTTTCTGGTTTTCACTTGGGGCCTTGGGTTCTGGGGCCAACCTAAGTCTCTCCCTTGGGTCAGATGCTAAACTCAGAAAGGTAGGCTGGAGCCTAGGACTGGCAGACAATGAGGGGCATGCCAGTGGGGGCCAGGGGTAGGGGGCACCTACTGGGCAGTCATGTCCTTGGGCCCCACAGACACGGCGCAGACCCCCAGTTCCGAGCACTGCTTGCCCACCAGACTGTGGGCGTGAGCACGAGGTGGGTCACTGTGTGTTACCAGGTCCACCTCAATCTTGGCTGGTCCCTCGTAGTTACAGATCTGGGAGGGTAGAGGGTTGTCAGTAACACCCCTGGATACACTGCCCACTATCCCACCTTCAGGTACCACCCTTGCTCACCTTGACAGTGGGATACGTCTTCCGGCCCTTTTCACTGGAGGCACCTGGAAGTCCTCCATGGGAGGGCCCTTCACAGCCATATCGAAATCGGAAGCCTCGCTGAAGGTCCCAGGATAGAGTGACATTGTGACTAGGAGAGATTCCCCCCACCCCTACCCCAGAGCCAGCCGCACCCCCTGCCAGCAGCAAGCATAATGACTGGTTAGTGCCTGTCCGGAACCACGGCTATCCCAACCCAAAGTGGCTTCTGTGGTCAGTGACCCTCCCCATGGCCACCCAGCTACAACTACCCCATTTGCCCCCAAAGCTGAGCAGTCCCACACCATCCCTTCCACTCACTCACCTGCTTAGGCTGTTCCACAATCACCAGGTAGGGTCCATCAGCTGAGTGAGGACAGAGGGGCCTTGCTGATCCAGAATCTCTGAGCCCCTCCCCAAGGCAGAAGGTGCATGCTCCTCCCTCTCCCACCCTCTAAGGCAAGGGGAGGTTAGAAGACTTACTAACCTGTCTCTGGGGCAGGCTCCTTGGGCTCCATTATGGACTGGTTGAATTTGAAATCATCATATTCAATGATGCCATCCAGACCCTAGTTTGGAGGCAGACGGGGCTGTCAGCCGATTCTGAGCCACCCCCCAGGGCCCTCCACCTCCCAGCTCTCTAAGCCTCGGTAATCACCCTCTCTCCTCCTCATGCCCAGAACTCCCATTAGAAGCAGTCTACAGACAGAGAAACTGACTAACAGGCAGGCTGAGAACATCTGAGGGCATTACAGGTGTAGGGGAGCAGAGGGGACTCCGGCCCACCGGCAGACAAGCAGACAGACAGAGTGGTGGGGCAGCCGACTGGCTTTGGGGCCAGGAGAAGTGACTCACTGGGTCGTAGCAACTCTCCATGTCTGTGGGCTAGGCCCAGTTCTGTCCGGTGGCTCCGGCCGGGTTCTCTTTCCCAGAGTTTCAGGCGCCCGCCTTAGGTAGGGGGGAGTGGCGGGAGAGAGATCAGGTCCGGAGTGGGGGGAAAAGGGGGCCCAGATTTGGGGGAGGGTCGGATCTCCTCCAGCCACCCGACCGGGTGTGGCGGGAGAGATCCGGTGGAGGGCTAGACCCGAAGTTGGGCTGGGCCGGGGAAGGGGCAGGAAAGTTAGAACAGCTTAGGAAAGTCCCGAAAATACCAAGGGGAGGCGGGGCCGGAGGGGGCGGGCCTGGAAATGACGCAACTGTCCCCGCCCCTGCAGCGGGAGGGGCGCCAGGTCGGCAGTGGTCAGTGGACACCTTCTGCCTCTGTGGGAAGAGGGGCATCCAGACCCACGGGAGCCCCGGTGGGGGTTAGGCCCCCCTCCTCCCTCCAGGGCAGGTGTCGGGGACTAGAGGGTCTTTCGAGGCCCGGAGAGGGGACTAGTCGTGGAGGAGTCCCGCCTCCTACCCTCTTTCCCTCCCCCACGCAGGAGCAACCTTGGGATTTTCTACCCAGAGAGAGGCCATGGCTGATTCACCCGGGGGCTTTTGAGGGGACATTCCTGCTGTAAGATGGCCTTCTCCCCGAAGGCCTGTAGGCGGGGGCTCTTCCCATTGGGGGGCCCCGGGGTTCTGCCCCAAGAGCCAGTCTCTTGGGGCCTGGGGCGGCGTGGGGGGCGGGGAGGAAAGGTGTCTCTCCTTCTTGGGATGGACCCTTCTTCCCTAAACACGTCGATAGTGGTTGATTCCCACACCGCACCTGCTATGGGTGAACACGCCCCTGCTCTAGTCTGATAGTGTGTAGTACGTGTGTCTCTCTCTCACAGGTTTACAACAGTATTTCGGCCCATGTGCTGGCGTGCGTGTTGTGTGTGCGTGGCATCAACATGCGTGTGCTACAGGTGAGCGTCCTTAAACTTCTCCGTGTGAACACATGTTTGAATTAATCTTGATAAGTAAGGGCACAGGTGAATATCTTAGAAGTTCGTGCGTGAACGCTATGGGTGCAGGCACCTGTGAAAGGGTATGTTTGCGCGTGTACGTGTGTGCAAGTGTGAGTACATGGACGATGCCGTGCATTCGCCGGCCAAGTACGGGTCCGCGTGTCTTTGTACAAGGGTGTTAAGATGTGTATCCTGGTGTCTTGTTCGTGTGCGTGCCCTGCGTGTCTGTGCATATGCTGCTCTCCAGTCCTGGGGGTCCATCAGTTACGGGCCCTCCTTCCGCCCTTCCCGGTGCCTCGGCCACCCAGGGGTCTGAACCCAGCCACTCACCGCGGCGGCGGCTCCGGTTCCGGCTTCTCTCCCCGCCCGACCCACCTCGGACGGGTCGTGACACTTCTTCGGTCACCCAAGCTCCAGCGGGGAAATCCCCATTTCCGCCCCCGAGAGGGGGAAATTCCCGTGACGTTTCTCTACGTCACGCCCCCTGCCCTTTTTCTTTGGCTGAAAGTTTAACTCCGGATGCCCACAGCCAATCACGAGGGACTAAGGCGTGCCCTTTAGGGGGATAGTATTCGCGCAGCGCGGAGAGTGGAGGTGACTGTCAGGAGGCGCGGGCTCTCGCGGGGAGAACAGCTGGAGGCGGGATAAGCTAAATGAGTGCAACCCGTGGCCCAGGGCCCCGACTCCAGTGTCCTCTCTCACCCAGGCCTGCTTCAAACAGCTGGCCGCCCCCACTGCTACTCGGCTTCTGCTGTGCCTAACGCTTGGTCACTTCTGAAGCCGGGGAACCCCAAGAGGAAGCTGACGGGCCCCAGCCCTCCGATCCCCCGCCTGGAGCAGGGCCCCGCTGCCGGGAAGAATTAGGGGAAGAGGAAGGAAGTTGATCTTGCCGTCGTCCCAGAGCGCCATCTGGCGGCATCTCTGGAGCCGCAGGGAGACTCCGTAATCATCCTCCGTTTGTTTCTTTATGTATAAATATAAATATATGTATGTATAAATATATATATAATTGATTATACTATTAGTTGTCCCACTTGCCCCCCTTTATTCCCCTGCACCCCGCCTCCCACCCGCTTTCTCACCCTTTAGTTCATGTCCATGGGTCATATAAGTTCTTTGGCTTCACCATTTTCTATACTATTCTTAATCTCCCCCTGTTTTCTACCTACCATTTATGCCACCCATTCCCTGTACCTTTCTCCCCTCTCTCCCTTTCCCACTCTCCTGCTGATAACCTTCATGTGATCTCCATTTCTGTGATTCTGTTCCTCTTCTAGTTTGCTTAGTTTATTTTTGTTTTTGTATTTTTCTACATTTGGTTGTTAATAGTTGTGAGTTTGTTGTCATTTTACTGTTTATATTTTTATCTTATTTTTCTTAGATAAGTCCCTTTAACATTTCATGGGCTTGGTGATGATGAACTCCTTTAACTTGACCTTATCTGGGACGCACTTTATCTGCCCTTCCATTCTAAATGATAGCTTTGCTGGAGAGAGTATCTTGGATTACTTTCCTTGCCTTTCATAACTTGGAATAGTTCTTTCCAGCCCCTTCTTGCCTGTCAAGTTTCTTTTGAGAAATCAGCTGACAGTCTTATGGAAACTCCTTTGTAGGTAACTGTGTCCTTTTCTCTTGTTGCTTCTAAGAGTCTCCTCTTTAATTTTGGGGAATGTAATTATGATGTGCCTTGGTGTGTTTCTCTTTGGGTCCAACTTCTTTGGGACTCTCTGAACTTCCTGGAAGTCTATTTCCTTTGATAGGTTGGGGAAGTTCTCCTTCATTATTTTTTCAAATAAGTTTTCAACTTCTTGCTCTTCCTCTTCTCCTTCTGGTACCCCTATGATTTGGATGTTGGAATATTAAAAGTTGTCCTGGAGGTTCCTAAGCCTCTCATTTTTTTGAATTCTTGTTTCTTCGTTCTGTTCTGGTTGAATGTTTGTTTTTTTTTTTTCTTCTGGTCCAAACCATTGATTTGAGTCCCACTTGCCTTACTTTCACTGTTGGTTCCCTGTACATTTTCCTTTATTTGACTTTTCATAGCCTTCATTTTTCCCCCTCTAATTTGCGACCACACTCAACCATTTCTGTGAGCATCCTGACTACCAGTGTTTTGAACTGTGCATCTGATAGGTTGGCTACCTCTTCGTTGCTTAGTTGTATTTTTTCTGGAGCTTTGATCTGTTCTTTCATTTGGGCCTTTTTTTTTTTGGTCTTGAAGGGTCAGTTACATAGTAAGGGGCGGGGCCTTAGGTGTTGGGGGGACAGGGGGCAACCCACCTTGCATTGTGACGTTGTGTCGGGGGTAGGGGTCCGAGAGGGAACAATGGTGCTTGCTCAGCTCTCTGCCAGTTTTCAGTCATTTCTTCTGCTACCCACAAGCAAATTGGGCCCTTCTGGTGCTGATTCCTGGGTGGGTGGGTTTGTGTGCATTCTAGGAGCCTGTGGGTCTCTCCAACAAACTCTCCTGTGAGGCTGGGAGTGTCTCTCACTGCCGCTCCAAACCCCACAGGTGTTTTCAGTCAGAGGTTTGAGGCTTCATTTCCCCTTGGTGGATCCCTGGGTTGTGAGGTCTGTCTCACTCCCCAGTTGTTCCTCCCGGTTTATCTGCACACACACATGGGACTGCCTGCTCTGTCAGTTGCCACCTTGCCCACCCTTCCTTCAGCCGAGGCCTTGCCACGAGTCCTCTCCGTCTGGCTGCCCGTCTCAGCCCCTCCTACCGGTCTGGATGAATGTGTCTTCTTTATCTCCTTGATTGTTGGACTTCCACACAGTTCAGTTTTCCGGCAGTTCTGGTTGCTTTTTGTTTTTAAATTTGTTGTCCTTCTTTTGGTTGTGCGAGGAGGCAAAGTGTATCTACCTACGCCTCCATCTTGGCCAGAAGTCCTGATTTCTGCCTCATCCTCAGTTTCTAACTCCCGTGGAAGAGGCAATCTGGATCTAAAACTTATTCTGTAAATGGCAGGTTCACAGTGGGCCAGACTTTCAGACTTGACTGAGCTGAGGAGTTCAGGAGCTCTGCACCTGGAAAGCCTTTGCTCATCCATTACAGAGATTTGGAATATTAGAATTTAGAAGGTATCCACAATCTCAACAGTTCAAATTTTGTCTGATGTAGGAGATTGCCTTTTGTATAGGAATTCCCAGTGTCTGCTTGTACACTTCTAGTGACAGCAAGGTCAGTACAGGAGTTTACAAAGTAGGACTCCAGGGCTAGACATCTCTGCTTAGCAGAGTCTCTCTCTTCAGGAGGTGCCATGAGTAACCTCCATTCCTGGAGTCAACCTACTTTGAGCTCACAATACAACACAGGATGTTGTTTTAGATCTTTTCTGCAACTTTCCCCTGACCTTCTTAATAATGGAATTGCAGGTCTGTACTAGCTCTGCATGAAGGGAGACTATTATGGCCCTTGATTTTTCCCCTTCCTCTTCATCTTGCCCACAAATGGAACGCGTCAGGTTCTATATTAAGGTAGTTTAGTATAAGGGTTTTTTTTTTCTTTCTCCCAACGACCTTAAGAGATAAATATTACCTTCTTTACTGATGGAGAAATTAAGTCTCAGAGAGGTGAAGTAACATACCTAAGAAAGAGAATGAGAATTCAAAGCAAGTCTGTTAACTCCAGGATGAGAAGCTTTTTCCCTACAAATTTGTATAAAACACAATGAACAGAGAGAATAGTATAATGAAGCCCCTTGTATCCATAAGTGAGCTCCAACAATTCCCAATGTTGGCCTGGAAATTTTAACTGACTCAAAATTTATTATCAGTTGCTATAGCCTCAACTATCTGGACTTAAGAAAACTTCCATTGTTTGTTCCAGTAATTTCCAACCTAATGATCATCTGTTTTTGTGTGAAGCCCTATCAGTTGGCCCAAAGCAGAGGCGCCGTAAACTCACCCCATTCATTCACCAAGAAGTAGTGAGGGCCTACCCCAGAAAAAAATGTCCTTATTTGCAGATAAGAATCAAATGGAGGTATAGTATGTCCATTGGTGATAAATGCTATGAAGAAAAATAAAGTAGGTAAGGGGGTAAAGAGTGATACAAATTTTGTGTGTAGCAGGCAGGGAAGGTTTTTCTGATAACACTTGAAAAGTGAGGGAATTATGTGAGTACCTGGGGGTAGAACATCCCAGGTGGAGGAACTGGCAGTGTAAAGGGCTGATTGATACGAATGTGTTTGGCATATTTGAAGAACGGCAGGAAAACTAGGTAGGTGGGACAAAGAAAGAGCTTTGGATTTTATTCTGAATGAGATGGAAAGCCATTAGCAGATTTTGAGCAATGGGGGGGGAAAGCGATATGACATGTTTTAAAAAGAGCGATTTGGTTTCAGTGTGGAGAGTACAGAGATCACAGGACTAGAATGCAGGAGGGTGACCACAGGCCTGTGGTGGCTTGGACTTGGGTGGTAGTGGGTGAGGAGAGTGATATGTAGTCATATCCTAGATAGATTTGAAAGATAGAAACAACAAGATTTGCTGAGCAATTGGATGTCTAATGTGAGAAAACAGGGTATCAATTTGGCATAAGAACCTAGAAGAATGGAGTTGTCTTTTAGGGATATGGGGCAGACAGGGGGAGAAGCAGACTTGCAGGGGGGTAATCAAGAATTTTTCCTTTTAAGTTTATGTTGGACAGGCTATGGGGCATACAAGTGGAAACCAAGGGGGTAGTTGGACATAAAGTCAGTGTAATGAATGCTGTTTGAAGTCGGACAGTGAACAGCAACACCCAGCAACTGAGTGTAGAGAAAGGACTTGCAGGCAAGGGCTCAGCCCTGGGGCATTCGAATGTTCAGAGGCTGGAGATAAGGAGGAGCCAACAAAGGCATAGCCAATGAGGTAGGGGACAACCAAGAAAAATGGGTGTCTCAGAAGCCAAGTGAAGAATATTTCAAGGGTGGGGGGTGATAAGTTGTTTACTTGAACTAAAGTTTCTTCTCAACTGAAGCCCAGGGGCTCAGAGATTCTGCTTCCTCAAGGCCATTCGCACCTCAGGCAGTGAGCCCTAAGCAAAGCTAAATACCCAATCCAAGGGCTGATAGAGCCATGCTTTTTGTTGTTCCTTTTTTTTTTTTTTTTTTTGATGAGGCGGTGGTGGGGCGGGGCGTGTGTGTGTGTGTGTGTGTGTGTGTGTGTGAGGTGTGTGTCCATTGGAGCTAATTCTGTGTGGTTGACCCTTGAACAATGCAGGGGTTAGGGGCACCGGCACCCCCCAGTGGAAAATCCAAGTATAACTCCCACAAAACGTAGTGATTCATTCATTCTTCCTGATATTCTTGTGTGTGTAGAAAATTCACATTTATTCGTGATTGTGTGCATTTTCCATTTTCTAGTGTGTAAGTTCACTAGGTAATAATAGCTTGTTTTTTCAGATGTTCAACCTTTTACTTCTCATGAGGCTACAGAAAATGTATGTATAGATGTTCCTGACTTACAATGGTTCAGGTTAAGATTTTTCAGCTTTACAATGCTGTGAATGTGATATGCATTCAGTAGAAATCATACTTTGAATTTTGAATTTTCATCTTTTCCCAGGCTAGGAACATGCTTGCTAGGGACATGTATGATACTTTCTGCGGGACAACAACAGCAAGTCCCAGCTCCCCAGCAGCCACATGAGAATGAGGGGATGCAACCGATACTCTACAGTGTATTCCTTGCATCAGATGATTTTACCCAACTGTAGGCTAATGTGTTCTCAACATGTTTTAAGTAAGATATGAGGTTTAGTAGCTTTGTGTGTGTGTGTGTGTGTGTGTATAAATTTTTTTTAAAAAGATTTTGTTTTTTAGAGAGAGGGGAGGGGAGGGAGAAAGAGAGGGAGAGAAACATCAATGTGTGGTTGCCTCCCGTGCATCCCCTGCTGGGGACCTGGTCTGCAACCCAGGCCTGTGCCCTGACTGGGAATCAAACCAGCGACCCTTTGGTTCACAGGCCAACACTCAATCCACTAAGCCACACCAGCCGGGGCCTTAGTAGCTTATGTATATTAAATGCATTTTTGATTTATGGTATTTTCAACTTATGATGGGTTTATTGGGATGCAAGCCCATGGTAAGTCGAAGAGCATCAGTAGCTTTGGTGGGTTTCCACACCACTTCCACACTGAGGAAGTGTTATATGAATGACCCCGTGGTTTAGAGTGAGGCAGACCTGGGGTTGAGTCACAAACCCCTAACTTCCCAGGAACTTGGTGTTTCTGAAGCCACTGCCTCATCTGTAATAGTCCATACCTCCCCAAAGTGGTGTGAGTGTGCACTTACTATTGACACATACAGAAGGCTCCCCCAAAAATCACTTCTCCGTGGTAGGGTCATAGGTCTCTAGCTTTCCTCTGCACTTGGTGAAATCTGCTGTCCTAGAGTTCTTACAGACGACATCATTCAGACCAACATTTCCCTCCGGATTACTCTATTACTTTCCCACAAGGCTTTATGTCACTTCCATATCGCCCAGCCACTCTTCCTTGTTGGTTAGAATTAAGATCCAAACATCAGTTTTTTTGGTAGCTCCCTTTACCTTCTCAGAGAAAACACTGCCAACAACACATGTATGTGTCAGATGATACTTCTGTAAAAAATGAGACTGACAGCAAATGTTTTTGCTACCCAGTGGAGAGAGGGCTGGTATGCAATCACTCCAGCTTCTTTTCTAGTATTTGCAGACCAGCTGAGGAACACAGACTTGTCACATTCCTTTGTTCATAGGATGGTTTTCAGGCTTGTTAGCAGCGGCCAGCATTATTCACCCTCCCACCCCTGCCCGGAAGCACATACAAGCTTCTCAAGGCAGAGCTTGTGGGCGGGGCTTAGATGGTAGAACAGAGACATCAGAGCTGTTATCAAGCCAAGGACCCTAGTGTCTACCAGACTGTAGATCCTGGCTTCTCTGCACTCATACAGCAAAGTGCAGATCAGAAGTGCGGTCACACTCCTAATTTTCCCATGGGCAGCGTTGGGAACCAGGGATGGTCTGGACTACTTCGGGGAGAAGGAAGGGAAGAGGTAGAAACTAGTGTCAGTGTTTCTCCACACTAGGCTATTTTCCACATTAGACTATTTCCATTTCTTTTTATTTCTAAAGATTTTATTTATTTATTTATTTTTAGAAAGGGGGAGGGAGGAGGGAGGGAGAAAGAGAGGGAGAGAAACTTCAATGTGTGGCCGGGGACCGGGCCCACAACCCAGGCATATGCCCTGACTGGGAATTGAACTGGTGACCCTTTGGTTCACAGCCAGAGCTCAATTCACTGAGTCACACCAGCCAGGGCCCAAGGTGCCCTTTTCTATTGATACACCTGAGGGAGGCCCTTACAGAGGTCCCGACTCCCAGCAACATCCATGTGGTTGTGCTGAGCAAAGGGAAGCTCCAGGTGCTGAATGATCACAAAGTCACTTGGGGCCCAAATGAAGAGGGTGAGTGCTCCTAACTCTCCATGAGGAGGTCAGCTGGCAGTATAACAGGGTACCACTCTCTGCCCAGCCTCCCCCCTGATGGCAATGGGACCATTACGGAGGAGGAGCCAAGATGATGTATATGCTTTACTTGGGAAAGCTTAATATATAGCATTCTACATCCCAGCCATAGTACCTAAGCCCTGCAGGGGCCACACACAGCCTGCCCCATGCACACTCCCACCTCACCCTGATGGAAGGGAGGGAAGGGGAGGGGTTCTCCAATCACACTTCAGTGACTGGGATGGATGGAGGCCATGTGGTGGAAAAAATGGTGCCTCCTCAATTTGGGGCCAAAATGAAAGCCCTGTGCCCAGATACGCATGATCAGAGCTGTGGGCAAGATGGCCTACCTCCTAAGCGCCCCGGCTCCTCTGTGCTCCTGGACCGTGAGGCACATCAGAGGGAAGACTTCTGAATAACTACAGCTTAGCTCTGGTTTCCCTTTGACCTCAGTCTATGTTGTCTCAGGTGTCTCCCTTGGAGCAGCTGAGAAGAGGACCACTGCCCAAACACCTGGCACATCCCCGGTGACAAGGGAACACTGCTGTGCTGATGGTGGTGGCTGGGCAGCAGCAGTGGGAAAGGGATCCTGACCTCAGCCATCCTGGCATCTGGCTGGCTGATGGCCAGGGGCCACACGGGCCAGACTGTTGGTAGTTCAGGAGTGTCACTTCCGTTCATGCAGGGTCCATGGCCTGGGTATCCTAATAACATGGTACCCACAAGTTCAAGAAAGAAACCAGAGGGAAAGGCGTTAATGTTGGTACTAAGACATTTATTACATCATAAAAAGTCCATTGTTGTCCTGTCTGTTTTTCCCTATGTACATGCTCCTGTGGGCAGTCCCCGCCCAGCCCCATCTGCCCACCTTCCATGGTGCCAATCATCTCTCCAAACTGACCAACTCATTAATAAAAAAGGAAGAACTGGAGGAGGTGGCCCAGGGCTGATGGAGCGGGGATGGGAAACAAAGTGCAGAGTGGTTAGCTTGGCTCTCAATGCCTGACCACGGGAAGGAGGGGCACGAGGGCAGGCACTGCAGGGCTGGCACAGTGATGCCTCCCCAGAGCTGCCAGGCTGCAGGTGATACCTGAGTGTGCTCTCAGGTTGGACCCCCAAGAATGGAGAGCAGAAAAGAAGGTCCTGCAGCCTGATCGTGGGTCCCAGGAAGGGTTACAAAAGTTCTTTTCAGGTCCCCATACAAGTAGCAGCGACAACATCTTGGGCTGGGCCTGAAGAGTTTGTGGCCCCTGGGACAGCTGGAGGTGGGAGGCAGGGACAGCCTGGTAGTCCTGGTCCTGATTTCTGAGGGGCCTGTTTTAGTTGACCTCAGAGGTGGTCATGGGGTCTGTGGGGCGAGGTGTGGCCAGGAGGGGCACTGGTGAGGTGGCTTCAATAAGAGCAGGGTTGAGGATAATGGGCAGAGTCATGGGTGGCACGCCCACCTGTAGTGGGGAGGCCAAGGGCTGCAGGATCAGTGGGGGCTGAGCCAGGGGTGGAGGCCCATCTGGGGTAGGGCTCAGCCTGCTGGGGCTACATGCCACTGGTGATCCAGGGGAGCTGCTGTTGCCAGGTCGGGGGCCCTCAGGCTTCTCGAAGTCTATAGGGAGAGCAAGGTGGCTGCAGTCACTCTCTCATCCCAACCTTTGCTCCTCCCTGTTCCCATAAGCAAAATAGTTGGGAGTCGCCCCTGAAACTCATCCCAATGCCCAGCTACCTTATCTCTACCCTTCTTTGCTGTACTTCTAGTCAGGTTCATTTTGGTCTGGTCTTTACTTTCAGCATCCCTGAATGGCAACCTTTGCATATTCCCCAAGTCCCAGACCCAGCCTTCTCTTTCCAAGCCTGAAAAATCTCAAGCAGCTAGCTCATCATAGCTTATTTGGTCCTGCCATTTCTGAAAGGAAAAGGCGGCAAACAGGATTCTCTGGTTCCCCACTTCCCTTGGCTCACAGCCCATGCTCAACGCAATCCCACACTACTCTGGGCCTCCTCTTAGGTCCCTCGTTTCCTGCTCAACACCCAGTAGGCTGGACCAGAGGGACTCACCACAGGTCCCCAGTTCAGAGGGCAGCTCTGGGGGAGGTGGATGGCCAGGTACCCTGGTGTCCCCAGCAGCAGGAGTCAGGTGGGCTGAGGCCAGAGGTTTCTGGCCATGCGGCTCCATGGGCATGGGGTCTGGGGAGGGCAAAGAATAGAGATGGCAACTCTCTAAGTGCTTTCTTTCAGGCAAAGCCCTGACTACCCACCAGTCTTCCCACCCACCTAGAACATAGAGAACTAGTGAGCTCCAGACTTTAAGGAAGTTGGGCTGAGCCCCCTACCCTGGATGACAGTCTGCTTGAAGAGCTCATCTCTTAGGTGGGGCAGAAAACAGTCAATCCGCTCCCAGGTGATCTCCCAGAGGGCTGAGGGGCTGCCTCCTCGGGTATCTGCACTGTGGAAAATCTCTGCTGTGTCCATCACCAGGAGCATGTTCTTCAGAGACTCAGGGATGGCCTCTGACTGCAGGTGGCAGTGGGTCCATGAGAACAGGAAAGAGGGCATGGGGGAAGATGGTAAGAAGGATGTAACCAACAAGGGGGAAACAGTAAGTCTTTCCAGCAGGTGGGAGAGAAAGCAGGCAGCAGAAGTCAAGATGAGGTAGTAGAACGTACCAGTAAGTCACTGGAACCTGCGTGCATGTACTTGTCCATGAAGTCCAAGATGGTCAGCCACAGGGCAGCAAAGGTAGAGAGTGACAGCAGTGGAGACAGGTGCTGCAGGAAGACCTATGGCCCGCCAGCCCCTTTCAGCCAAGGGTAAGGCAGGAGCCCTCGATACCCCTCTCCAAGGACAAGTCTGCCCTATCTTGTATGGGAATCTTAGATTAGATCCCTCTGAATCCCAGAATCCTCCCAGGTGCTTAAGTACCACTGAGTCTCCACAGCTGGGGTCCTGAACACCTACTTGCACATCTTAAGTCCTACCAAAAGCCTTGGCTTCCCTCCTTGTGAAAAAGCAGGAGAGTGAGTGGGTACACGGTGGTAAGCAGTACCTTAGAGAGCAGTGTGCAAGCCCTCATCCGGGTCTCCTCCATCCCACCCACATCTGCGGGACTGATGTTCTCCAACAGCTTGGTCAGTAGAGGAAACAGCACCTGGTGGGTAAATTGTCAACATCTCCTAGAAGGGTCAGCTGGCAGCCTTGCCCAAAGGATGCCAGGGGCTGGGGTGGACGGGTACTGAGCAGAAGGGAAGGTATGATGTAGGCTGCGGGTTGACATTAGGGGCTCTTCAGGCTGTCTTACTTGCCTTGTCTTAAGGATCTAAACTTTACCTTTAGACTAGAGGGAAGTCCTACCTTGTTGAAACAGGCCTCCCATTCCAGGGCATCTAGCTTTTGCAGATCATGTACCAGTAGTGCTCGCTGCAGGTAGGTCAGTGCCTGCATACGCACCTGGCGCCGGGCATCACAGCACAGGCATGCAATACCTGAGAGCGAGAACAGGTTCAAGGTCCTTTAGGCATCCTGGCCCTGGTACTTCCCAAGCTCCAGCCTCACCTCTGCCCCTGCCCTGCCTGCTCCCCCAAGGTTTACCCTGCAGTAAAGGGCACCAGCAGTGGGCCCAGAGGGTGCGCGAATCTGCTTCGATCTTCCGGCCACATGTCTCCAGGTGACGCTGCTCCTCTGCCCACGAGCTGTAGATAGAGGCCGCCCGCGTGTGCAGGGTGTGCATCAGGTCTAGCAGCTGGAGTCACAGGAAGGGCAGGACATGAGTGGGGTCAGGTCTGGTGAAACTCCTGACCCTCACTGTCCCTGACTGAGTCCTCAAGGGGGCCCCTAGTACCAATGGCAAAATACTCACCACTCCCTTCTCGACTTTATGAGCTAGTGCCCAGTCCTGGCCACTGTTTACTAAAGTTGGGTATTACTCCTAGTTGAGGAGACTTGAGGAGGGGTGCAGACTAAGTGTTTAATAACACTGAATTACACAGTGAGAAAGATACTTCCTTTTCAACTCTTTCACACCTGATTATAGACAAAACCTCATCAAGTTAATCTCATTTTAGAAATAGAACGCAGGCCTGACTGGTGTAGCTCAGTTGGTTGGAGCATCACCCAATGCACCAAAAGGTTGTGGGTTAGGTCCTGGTCAGTTGGGGTGTGTATGAAAGACAATCGACTGATGTTTCTCTCTTACATCAATGTTTCTCTCCTTCTCTTTCTCCTTCCTTCCCCTCCAAGATCAAATAACAAAAAACAACAAAAGAAACCAGAAAGCACACCTCAGGCTCAGAGGCTTTCATGGGGAATAGTGTCTGGACAGATTTAATAATTTTTTCATCATTTTTCTAAGGCTGTTTTATATGCCTTAAATAGACACAGGATAGCTCTGGAAGGACAGACCAGAAACTGGTGGCGGTGGTTGCCTCTGGTGAGAACTTAGTGGCTCAGGGACAGGAATGGAACAGGGACAGGACTGCCTTTTATCTGCTTACCCTTTTGTACGTTTTGAACTTTGTACCATGTGCATATATTACCTACTCAAAACTAAACCTGTTTAAAAACTAAGCAAACAAAGACTTATGGGCAGGAAAAGTGTGGAGGTGGTGGCGGGGGGCCTGTGCCCTTCCTCTCAGTCCTGGCTGTCCCTGGCCCGCCCGTGCTCCCACAGTCAGGTGCAGGGAGAGAAGAGGAAGTAAAGGGTGCCGTACTTACGTCCTGACTGACCTGTAAAGACACCGTGTGGTAGCTGGCAGGCACGCCTTCATCCTCATCATCGTCGCTATGCCCGCCTCGAGAGGCATGCTGGCTGGAGGTTCGAGGCCGCCGAAGCATTGAGCCCTCCTTGGATTTCTTCTTGAATCGGTTCCCTTTGCTGTCATATTTGTGACTCTTGCCACGTTTCTCTTGGGACTTGCACCCTGAGTGGAGCCAGATCCAGGTCACATTTCCACATCCGTGGGCACAGATGGCCTGCCTTTTCCTCCCTGTGCCCTGTATATTCACATGGCTACTCCCCAGTTGCCCCTTCATTGGGTGACCCACCGCCATTGAGACTGGCCTCCACAAAGATGCGGAGAGTCTTGACGCAGAGCTCAAAGTTGTCGGGTGTGATGTGGGCAGCATCACGTACGATGAAGGACAGCGATTCCACACACTTAAGCAGGGACTTAGTGTCATGTGGTCCCAGGTCCAGCCCCACTGTTAGACTGTACTGATTGACCAGGGCTGAAGGGCCTGGCCGGCTGGGCCCAGTCCCGGGCGCTGGCCCTGGCTTGGAATTATCGATGTCATCCTTCCCCACCTGTAAAGTACACAGACGGCTGGGAACCCAGGCTTGAACTGGACCTTCCCCTGATGCCCTCTCAGAGGACCAGGAACCTTTCCCACAGGCCAAGGAGGGAACTCTCATCCTCTGCCCATATGGTCACTCACCACTAACCAGCCGCTGTTGACCATGTCAGCATCTGTGGCTGATCGGTGGATCTTGCCAGGTCTGCCGTGGTCAGTGTAAACCTCTGAGTCGGAAGTGTACCCTCGGTCCAGGTTCACATCATTTTGATGGTAGGATGGGAGTTCACTGTCTGACTGGGCCCCTGAGCCAGCAAGGAGAAAGGCACAAAGTGAGGATGGGACATGGGGTCGAGGAAATAATCTCAGCTCTCAGAAGAAAGGTGCAAATGAGGCCTGGCCTCTCCTCTCTCTCAGTCTGGCTTAGTTTCAGCCCTGTCACCAGAGGGCTGAAGGATGGTCTGGACAGCTTCTCTCTTGACCAAATAGGGCAGCAGGCTAATTTGGGTTCCTGATGGCACCTAGTAGCAGCTGTCAGGGGAGGGAGGCAGTTTCCCACATTTTCTGAGAAAACAGTCCTCAGAGCAGTAGTAAAGCCTAGCTCCATAGCATTCTCTGCTGCTTACTAGTTTTCATGCTATTTAACCTGAGGATGTGCTGGGGAGAGGCCAGTGGGCATAGGAAGCTTTGGAAGCTGTAGGCAGAAGCCATGGGTATTTAATCTGCTGAACATAGTAACCTGTTTTGTTTTCCTGTCTCAACCCCTGGAGCCATAATGGTTCATCTGCCATTGTATGTCTCCCTGGGAACGGGCTTACCAGTATCAGGTGCATCCGCCCTGGCTGTGGCCTGCAGGGCAGCTGGGGGCTTTACGCCGGAGCCGATGCACTCCAGCAGCGTGAAGATGGTGGCCCAGTCATCACCTGAGTGGATGTTGGCTGCATTGGTCTTAAGGAGTTCATGCAGCCCAAAGGCTACCTGGTGACTGACTCGGGACAGCACGCTGGGCTTCATTAGTAGCAAAATGCGCAGGGAGAGCAATACCTGGGGTGGGGGTGGAAAGTGGGAAATGGCGGACAACTCTTGTCTAGTCTCCTATCCCACCAGTCTTCTTAGGCCAGTGAGGACAGTATGACTAGGACTCAACTTAGGGTATAGCTGTTGGTCTTTTCTTTTTTTCAATGTATTTTTTAAATGGAAATTTTTATTGAGATAATTAGGGTTTGGTATGTATTATAAGAAGTAACACAAAGAAATCCTTTATACACTTTGTCCAGTTTACCCCCCAATGTCAACATTATGCAAAACTATAGTATAATATCATAGCCAGAATACTGACATTGATACAATCCACTGATCTTACCTGGTTTCCTCAGTTTTAATTCTATTCCTGTGTGTATTAAGTTCTGTACAATGTAATCACCTGTGTAGGTCTGTATCCACCACTAGTCAAGATGCTGGATAGTTCTACCACCACAGATCTCTCCTGCTATCCCTTTATAACTACACCTGACTCTTTCCTGTGCCCGTCCTAACGCCTGGCAATCTGTCCACAACTTCTAAAACTGTTATTTCAAAACATTATGTAAATAGAATTACATAGTATACAACCTGGGATTGGCATTTTTCATTCAGCATAATTCCAAGTTGTTGCATGTATCAGTAGTTGCTCGTAATTGCTGAATATTAAGTACTCCATGGTATATATGTACTACAGTTTAACTGTTCACCTGTTCACAATCACCTGAGTCAATTCCAGTTTTTGGCTATTACAGCGAAAGCTTCTATGAGTGTTCATGTATAGGTTTTTACGAGAATGTAAACTTCCATTTTTCTGGGATAAATGCCAACAATGCAATTGCTGAATTGTGCAGTAGTTACATATTTAGTTTTATAAGAACCTGCCAATAGAGTAGCTATACCATTTTATATTCCCACCAGCAATGTGTGAGTGACCCACAACCTTACCACCATTTGATATTGTTACTTTAGCCACTCTGATAGGTGTGTAGTGATATCTCATGGCAGCTTAATTTGCATTTCCCTACTAGTTAATGATGTTGAGCATCACTTAATGCCTTCACGTGCATATGAGGTGGGAACCAAAAAATGCCAGAATTTATTAAAAATTGTGTATTTAGCCCTGGCTGGTGTGGCTCAGTGGACTGCACGCTGGCCTTTGAACGAAAGAATCACTGGTTTGATTCCCAGTCAGGCCATATGCCTGGGTTGCAGGCCAGGTCCCCAGTAGGGGCATGTGAGAGGCAACCACACACTGATGTTTCTTTCCTTCTCTCTCTCCCTCCCCTCCTCTCTCTAAAAATAAATAAAATCTTTTAAAAAACTGTGTATTTATTCTTACATGTTTAAACTTCGGTCACCTTCAAAGTACTTTCCATTTGATGCTATACACCTAGCAAGATGTTTTTTTCCACTGCTCAAAACAGTTTTGAACTTGTCAATTTTGATGCCTTTTATTGCTTCTGTCGTTTTTTGTTTCACCTCTCCCACATTGCAAAACATTTCCCTTTGAGGACTTTTTTCATCCAGGGAAAAACAAAAATGTTGCTCAGGGAGAGACTGGGTGAATAGGGAGGGTGGGGCACTGCTGAACATTCATCACAGTGTGGGCAGGTGCGCTCATAAATCACCCACCATGAAATGGGCAAACCTGTTGAAAGACTCTAAAAAAAATGCATTGAAGCCAAACACAGCCTCTCACAACACCAGCTGGTACACTGATGCAGATGGGTTCCTAGAACATTCACCTAGCCAGGGAAGCCTGTACTACAAGGGCCCGCTCTCTAGAAGATAACTGTTTGGGGGTTTTTTGTTGTTGCCCCTTGTATTTACCATCTGTATACCTTCTTCAGTGAAATGTCTGTTTAGATCTTTTGCTCATTTTCTAGTTTGCTTTATTGTTGTTGTGTTTTGAGTTCTTTTGTATTTTAGATACCAGTCTGTTTTCAAATATGTGATTTGACATATGTTCCTTGTCTTTTTAAAAAATGTTTACTTATTATTTTCTAGAGAGAGAAGGAGAAACATCAATTTATTGTTCCATTTATTTATGTATTCATTGGTTGATTCTTGCATGTGCCCTGACTGGGGATCAAACCCTCAACCTTGGTATATTGGGACGATGCTCTAACCAACTGAGCTACCTGGCCAGGGCTGTTCTTTGTCTTTTCATCCTTTTCACATGGACTATCATAGAGTAGAAGTTTTTAATATTGATAAAGTCTAATTTATCATTACTTCCTTTTACAGATTGTTCTTTTGGTGTCAATTCTAAGAACTATTTGACTAGCTCCTGAAGATATCCACTTATGTTTCCTCCTAGAGGTTTTACAGTTTTACACTTAAACCTGTGATCTACTAGCAGGGACCCCAAAAAAGCCAGAATTATCTTCTAGAGGGCGGACCCCTTGTAGTACAGGCTTCCCTGGCTAGGTGAGTATTGTAGGAAACCATCTGTATCAGTGTACCAGCTTGTGTTGTGGTGAGAGGCTGTGTTTGGCTTCAGTGAATTTTTTTTTAAGACTCTTTCAACACGTGTTTGCCCATTTCATGATGGGTGATTTGCCAGCACACCTGCCCACACCGTACTGAGTGGTCAGCAGTTTTTGACCAAACATGGCATGAACCCCATACCCCACCTTCCTTATTCACCCAATCTTGCCCTGAGCAACTTTTTTTTTGTTTCCTTGGATGAAAGAAGTGTCCTCAAAGGGAAACTTTTTGCCAATGTGTAAGAGGTGAAATAGGGCGGAAACACTAAAAGGCATCAAAATTGACAAGTTCAACAACTGTCTTGAGCAGTGGAAAAAAGTCTCCATAGGTGTATTGTATCAAATGGAGAATGCTTTGACAGTGACTAAAGTTTACACATGTAAGAATAAACAATTTTTTAAATAAATCCTGTTGTTTTGGAGTCCTCCCTCATATTTTGAGTTAATTAAAAAAAATATTTATTTTTCAGAGAGAGGGGGGAGGGAGAGAGAGAGAGAGAAATACTGATGTGAGAGAAACATCGATTGGCTGCCTCTTGCACTCCCCCAGCTGGGGACCTGGCCTGTAACCTGGACACGTGCCCTGACTGGAATTAACCAGTGACCTTTTGGTTCTCAAGCCAGTGCTCAATCCACTGAGCCATACCAGCCAGTGCTGAGTTAATTTTTTTATAAGGTATGAAACTTTGGTCAAGGTTTATTGGATTTTCTTCACTATGGATTTCAAATTGCTCTGGCAATTGAAAAAGTTATCCTTCCCCAATTGTTTTTTGTACTGTTTTGTATTGTTTTTTAAAAATTGTTTTTGTACCTTTTTCAAAAAATTAGTTGAGCAACTTTGTGTGGGTCTATTTCTGGGTTCTCTCTTCTGTTCCAATGAGTTATGTGTCTATCCCTCCATCAATACCACAGTTTTGATTACTGTAGCAATATAGTAAGCCTTAATATCACTTTCTTGTTTCTCAAGATGTTTGGCTATTCTAGGGCTTGTGCTTTTCCACCTACATTTTAGAATAAGCAATTTTGTGTCTACAAAAACTCCTGCTGGCATTTTCACAGGAGTTGCATTAAAATTATAGTTCAATTTGGGGAGAACTGACATCTTTACTACACTGAATCTTCCAATCCATGAACATGGTATGCCCTTTCATTTATTTGGTTTCTTTCATTAGCATTTTGTAATTTTCAGCATATAGACCCTATACATGTTTTATTAGGTGTATATCTAAGTATCTAATTTTTTTGAAGCACTTATAAATAGTATTGTGTTTCTGGTTTTATTTTCCATATGTTCATTGTCAGTATATAGAAATATGATTAGTTTTTGTGTGTTCATTTTATATCCTGGAACCTTGCTAAACTCACTTATTAGTTCTATGCTGGTTATCTTTTCTAGTTGGGCCAAGAGAGTTCAGGAGGGTCCTAAGCATGGAAGAAAACCAGGTATAGGGCTGGGACTGCCACAAAGCAGAGCCATGCAGCCTTCAGAGCAGATTTATAGGAGCCAGTAAAGGTGCTGAGTACCAGTTTCATCCCTAAAGGCCATTCCAGACTCATCCCCAATGGCATCTGTTAGACTGCCCCAGCCCTAGTTGGTAACTGGCGGCCATATCTACACTGACACTGTGACTTTAGTCCGTTTCATACCTTCCTGCCCTACCAGCTGTACTCTGCTTACCTGGCCACTGATTTCTTCTCTCCGGAGTAGCCGAATGGCCAGACGCAATAGCCCCACCACTGCCCGATCCACAAGGAAGCAGAAATCTTGTGCCTGGACACAGAGGTGGTAGAGATGGTCTCGAACAGTCTGCCACACACAGCCCACACGGTCCCTGAGGAACATAAAGGATGAGGATAGTCTCAGCTAGAGAGGCCACTGGGCAATGAGCCTCCATTTCTGGGTCAGGCTAGGCCTTTTAGGGCTCATTGGTATTATACCCTAGGCAGACAGGTATAACGAGCAAGATTCTCCTCCACTGCCTACAGCTTCATGTGCTTCTTCCCTGGAGCCCACTCAGCAAGATGGCCCCAGGTTTCCATCCCTTCGGAGTAAGCCCAGTGTGAAGCTTGCTTAAAGATGGCCTTCTACCTGTTCTCCAGCACAATCCTCAGCAGCATCTCCAGGCAGAAAGCAGCATCCTCCTCATCATATGTCTCTTCATCTGGCGTCACTGAGACGAGAGCCTAGAGGAGAACAACAGGAAAGCAGGCAGCCACTGGCCCTGCCCTGACAGAGACTGAAGTATACGCCACTGTGCCCCTCTCCCCTCCCAGACTCAGCCAGTTCTTCCCTCTCTTTCCTCTTCATTCTCTACCTTCATGAGCTCCTGCAGTGACTCCAGCTGGAGAAACTTGCTTTCTGTGATCATCTTTTCCGGGTCACATTGCTGAGGCACAGAAGAAAAGGAAGGGGTCAGTGATAAGGGCTGGAGTGAAGAGAACTTTCCCAAGAGCCAGGGAGAGAAAGCAAAAGGAGTCAGTTCTGCTCACAAGCCCTTGATGATTCTATTCTTCAGTTCACAGGACATCTGTCCAGTAGGGAGGGGTCTAAGGCTCATTCACCAGGTGGTAGGCAGGTAGTTACCTTAATACAGTCCAAGGCCACTCTCTTAGCCTCCTGGTTCTCAGTAGAAGGGCCCCGCACACTAGACTGCTCAGTACCACTTAGTGTCAGCCAGCTCACGAAGCTCAGCACTGTCGACTCTCCTCTGTAGAAAGAGAGTACAAATTCTAGTGAGCTCCAGAGTCCTGACCCTCTCTCCCCAAGGCCTCCAGCCTCCGATCTGCCCTCACCGGTTCGATGGTGTCTCCTCCCGCAGTAGAGAGATCTTGCCATTTGGATCCACAAAATCTTCAACCTGGAAAAGTAGGTCAAGAATAATTTATTTCTATATGCCCTTTGCATTTCCTGCTCCCCCATGCAAAGTGGATTTCTTCTTATAGCTCTCTTCCCTACCCCACTGACTAGCCCCTCCGTACAGTGAGTAGCAATGGCTTCTACCAGTCTTCCTTGACAGTTATACCCCTACTCAAGATCTGTGGTTTACAGTTGAGGTGTTCCTGGTAAGCTTTAGCAGGCAGCAGGCCCAGTGCTACTCTCAACCAGTTCTATATATCGACAGCATATACTCTTGGAGCTCTTGCCTTGTTACTGTTGATTAGTATCCTACCAAGAATTACCTCCACCATAGCCTTTGGCAGCAGCTGGGCTCGGAAGAGCTGGAGCATGGCCTCCATGATATTCTTCCAGCCCTCTCGAAGGATGTCACCATGACGATGGGCCAAATGGAAAACTGTCTTGGCTGCAATGTGAGCTTTAGGGTTGCTTCCAAACACACTGGGCAGGTTCTCAATAGACTGGAAAAAAGATCAGAAGATGCTTAGGGTCTGGCAAATGTCTGAAAAAAAGAGAACCTCAGGCCTCAACCTGTGGTTCCCTGAGGGTCCTTCTGCTGGCTCTGCTTCAACCCCCCATGATACTGGTGGGAAGAGCTAACCTGGGTAAGGCCTTCCCCACTACTGCATCTCCTCTCCCATCCCCATTACATGAGGTGATGCTATTCTTATCATAGGGTGTGCAAGACAGAAATGGCCTAAGCTCCTAAACTCTACTGCAGTCAAGGGGGAGGTGAAGAAATAAGCTGAGGGAAACCAGCTCTGAGGATAAGAGTAATCCATGGTTAAAAGAGAGGTCTTCCTTTGGAACTCCAGGTACATAGTTCCTAACCGTGCTCACCTCACTGCTGAGAGCTGTGAATTTGCACAGAGAGATGATGAGATTGTCAAACACATCGCTGAGGCCATAGTGGGCGGAGATCATGGCGCACTTCCTGTAATGTCACCCCCATCCCAGAAAGAGAGTCACTGGAAGGCCAGGCAGTCCTTCCAAGTGCCTGAGGAGGCTTGCTTGGGGTTCTTCCCCGATCAGTCCCAGGAAGAAACTTTTTATTCTTAAGTCTGTTTAAGACTGAGCTTTACCAAGCTTTAGCCTCCCTCTGAAAACTCAGGAAGAATCCACTCTAAGGAACATAAGAGCAGGTTAAGGGGGTGGGGGGGTGGGGCGGTGGTTAGGGGGTGGAGGGATTGTGCAAAAAGCAAAAAGGACTCATGGACATGGACAACAGTGTGGTGATTGTGGGGGGAGGGGGTATAAGGGGACTAAATGGTAATGGAAAAAAATATTTTTTTAAAAAAGAAAATAAGAGTAGGATTCAAAGAGGTATGGAGGCAACCATGTTAGCTCAGAGAGGTGGGAAGAGGTCAATTCCAAGGCCAGAGGTGGGCTACCTGAAGCCTGAGATGGCTTTCTGGATGATTGTCTCCTCAAGGCTTTTGTCAAAGACATAAGAGAGAGCAGCAATAGTAGGGCCCCAGGTCATGGTGAAGAGGTCAAGATCGTAGCTGCCAGGAGGCACACGAAGGAAAATGCCTTCTGGGGTGGCACCTCGATGAAGCAGTACATTCCACACATAGTTCTCCCGGACCAAGCCTGTCTGCTCCTCTGGCATCACGATTTCCTCATTCCTGTCAGGAGGTAAGGTAAGGAGTGTGTGCACTGCTGTGAACCTGACTGCTCACAAGCTAGGACAAGGGCTTTACTGTGGCACTCTCCATGTGAGACTCTGCTGATGACTCTCCTCAGCGAGAGGTCATTGAAACTGAAGTTCAGTGGTCTGCTTCCCACCCACCAGGGAGAAAGAGAAGAGGTGTCCCATAACTCCCCATAATCTCAAGGACCTATCTCTAAGTGGGGCCTTCAGTTCTGTGGTAAGATGTCACATTCTATCTGAATATGAGAGATGAACAATCCTCTCTACCTATTCCGATCTGTAGTAAAAAACTAAGTGTCCCATCTCTGACCTCTGATCCAAGCCTCACCCTCTGGTGCCCATCTTGGGTTCTCTACCAGCCCTAAAACACAACTTGAGAGCTAGACAGGAAAACCCAGCTGCTCTGGGTTTGGGAAATGAGGACAGCACACTACACTTAGCAGGAGCTGTTTGGGTCCTTAAAGTACTAGAGTCCCAATATTGTTTAGGCTTAAGGAAGCAATGAGATGGGAGAGACAGGGCTGCCCAACTAAGTCCCAAGGCTCAATAGAGGGCATATGAGTCATTGCAGTCTGATGTGGCTCTAAAAATCTGGAAAAGGGAGCAGTGTGTTTCCACTTAACAGAGATGCTACACCATCCTCCATACATACTCACTTGATAGCATGGTACATATCCTCCAAAATGTCTTGTTCAAAGTCCTTGCCTCCATTCACACCTTTTAGGTTTTTGCGAAACTCCTAGAGACAGACCAATAAGCTTTCCCCATCATGTGTCAATGTTAAGGCCCCAACTCCCGAGTCTGCAGTAAATAGGACTTGGGGAACCATTAGTGAAAGAACCCACCTCCCCACCCCAGTTCCTCTTCTGGACTGGTCAGCCCTCCCTGATTCCCATGGACAGAACCTTGCTGACCATGCCCATTGGACAGCTCATGTCATTTCTGCTATCTCCAAAGCTTGGTGGATCTTCTCTGCCCTGGCTGGGATCCAAGCTTACCTCCAGGGTCATGGGTGCATTCTGTTTGCGAACGTTGTGGTTGTGCTGGTCAGTATTAAGCATGATAACAGCATAGGCCAGGGCAAAGCAGGCATCGCTATTGGCAAATGGGGAGCCATTACAATTCTGAAAAAGCAAAGACCCCATCTGTGTCAATGCTCCTCTCTGGCCAATTAAACCCTCACCACCACCCCACAGGTCAATGCTGGCACAGAAGGAAGGTACCAACCCAGAAAGCAGACAACCTCTTGCCAACTCCTAACAAAAGCTGGACTCTCTATGGGAAGCTTACTGATGATACTCTCAGCCTTTTAGGAAACAGTAGCTGGGTCCTTCGGTTGAAGCCATAGAATCCCTCAGTCAAATTAACTTGGGAGGCTGGGCTCAGCCCCTGCCACTCAAACTCACCCTCCAATGCTCTGTGAATGCCTCCAGCAACCTCTGGATGACTGGTGCTTCCCCAGGCAAGCGGAATGCTTCCAGATAGAGGCGAAGAGCTTCGTCCAGCCTAAGACCCTGAAAGCTGAAGGTGCTATAGGGAGAGTAAGAAGGATGAAGATGCTGAAAATATATAAGCTGCAAATGCTGGGCTCTCTATTAGCCACAGTTCTTCTAACCTTTTCCTACTGGAACTGAGCGGGCTGAGGGCTCTAGCAAAGGAGAGGTATCTCCTGGCCATTTCTAACACAGATCAGAACTTGACTACTCCTGACCTTAGTACTTTTCACATCAGCACACTCTTGCCTTTCTGAGAAACCTCATCCCCTGAAACCCAGAACCTACCCTGTGCTCAGGGACCCTGCTCCACCCTGGCTCCCAAAGCTATCTTGATGGATACTCTTTCAGGTCCAACAGATAAAAGTGATGGGAAGAGGAAGAGTATGTGACCTGGGTCACCAGCAGGAACTGACTGAGAATGCTTTGAGGGAAGGATGCTCTTTCCCTGAATGATCACCAGCTACGTACCATATTTCTCGAAGCTGCCTCACCTCACAAAGCTCTCCAGCAGGTCAATGTTTTTGCGGTCACTCACAAACTCTCCAATCATTTTCTTGTCCAACCGAGGGTTTTCTCGAAGCCACTGGGCTACCTCTGTGTTGTCCATTGGGATGGTGAGTAGGCCTTTCTCCTGTAGAAACTGGATCCCTTTCTTTGGTTTCTGGTTGAACTGCTCTGTGCCAGTGATCAGAAGCTGTAGAAGAAACACTAGACGTGTCAGAAGCTACTCTGCCCCTAAACCAGACAAGGCCAGGCTGGACTTCATCACAGTGCACAGCTTGTCACCTAACAGGCTCCTAGAATGTGGGAATGTGGCTCTAAGTGACCCCAGAACTAAGGCTGGATCATACTGGACCTGGCTTTCCTCAATCTTCATGTCTTACTAGAACAGGCTGAAGAGCTCCTTTTCACTCCTTCCCTGAGTGCTCAAGATGCACCGGACAGTCTAGGACAAGGTGAACTAACTGTGATGATAGCTTTTGTCTCTCCAGTTATAGCTCTGCAATCAAGGGCACGCATAAACAAAAGTCTTCTAGGCTAGCAATGCGAGGAATAAAGGGTTAAAAGGAAGGTGTTAAGAACCCTCACCCCCGAAAAACAAAAAACAATAACAAAAAAACCACAGTTTTTTGAACTTTACTAAAGCACCAGAACTAACGTCAATTTCCCTTTAGTGTCAATCACCACCCCAGAGCTTGAGATGACCAGACCAATAACCTTCAGTGGATCACACAATACCAGCTCCCGGGGCTCCTATGACCACCAGCAATACTTGGCTCTCAGTTAGAACAGCAGTTGTCCAGGAGCACACAGTAGGGTATGGACTAAGAACCAACCCGCCCCCCAAAAACAAACAAAAAAAACCAACAAAAAACCAGTTACTTGAACTTTATGAACTAAGTTCACAGTTATAACTTAGTTCATACAGTAGGACTAACTACATGGCTTTGGAGTAAGGGAAGGGCTTCAAAGGAAACCGGGGGATTGCTGAAGTCCCAACAAGCCCAAAGATTAGCCTTAGGAAGCAGTACAATGAATGAGCTGCTAGACTGTCCCTCGTCCTGTGGGATAGAAACCCTACAAAGAACACTCAGACTCTGTATGTACCTTCTTTTTGTTTTTAATTTGAATTAGTTCCCGTGGATCTGGCAGGAGACAGGAAAATCGAGGTGGCTTCCGGGTAAACTTTACATCAGCTAGAAATGGGAGAAAGAGAAGGAAAACCCCGTAAGACCTCTTTTACCAGAAAGTGACTTTTGCAAATTGCTGATATATTCTACAGTGAGAAAGAAGAATGCCTCAGAAATTTGCTTGTCCTCAAGGGAAGACTGATCAGTCTCCCACTTCCCTAGAAGTCCTATCTTGTAGGACCCCACACATCTTCTTTGCTCTTTCTGGGTTTGAAGGCATGGTGAGCAGCTAAAGTTCACTCTTGTAGTACCCCAGGGCATGTCTGCTACTCCACCTCCGCTCTCCACCAGGCCTACCAGTCAAGGGGGCTTAGGATCACAGACCCCCAGTACCTACCCCCAGAGTCACCAGCTTCCTCCAGATCACCGCCTCCTGGCTTCCCATGCTCTGCTGGCCGCCGCCCTCCACCTGAGCCTGGAAGAAGCAGGCCTGGGGTGTCTGGGGCTGTGCCTACAGCTTTCCCATCACTGGCTGTTCTCTCAGCTGGCAAGAGAGAAGAAGGTAAGTGAAGACTTATGGAGTAGGAAGCCAAGTAGAGCTGCAGGAGAAGTCAAGTCCCTGGCCAAGGAGACTGCTCCCACATAGGCTGCCAGCCCTGAACAGAACAAACTCAAGCCCAAACAAGCAGTCACTACCTTAGGTCAGCCAAGCATTAGATTATATAATTTAATAAAGAGATTATCTAGTCACTTTCTTCGATCTTCTGCAACCCAGTCTCCAGAGGAAATTTGAGAAAATTAATTAGAGTGGAGTCAGATACTGGGGGTGGGGGAAGGTAGGACCTGGAACTTTTAGGGACAGAAGTCCTATATCCTTAAATCTATGTTTTCCTTTCTCTCCATAAGTCATTCTGTGAAAAAGCCAAAGTGTAGAGGAGAAGGGCAAAATCTATGAGTCCTGCTAACCTGCCTGCTTGCCCTGTAATTCAAACCACCAAACCTCAAAAACACAGAATTGGGAGTATGCCAGAGGAAGTGATATAAGAGCAGGAAAAGGATTCAGAGTAGAGAAAGGATAAGCATAGAACCCTAGGATCCTCAAAGAACAAAATGCCTCTTACTATTGCTGACTTCTCGGGTACCATCTACTGCCTCGTAGCTGGGCCTGGCTGCCTCTTTCTTCTCTTGCTGGATAAGGTTGTTGAGGACTTTAGCCTGACAGTGGGTCTCTGTGCTATCAATCACTGTCAACAGGGCATCAAGAGACAGTAGGTGTGTTGTATAGAGCTGACCAGACACAGGAAAGGCATTCTGTAAAGTAAACAGATCCAATAGAATTGAGGTTAGAATACTTTACACTTAACTGACCCTTTCTCCCAAATCCCCAACTTCCTATAACTTCTAAATTGCCCTGAGAAAATGTCTTTCTTCTTCCTGTTCCCCAATTCTCAAGTGATTCCCCTCCCTGTATGTAGCATCCTTACTACCACCAGAGAGATTTCTTTAATACAGCCTTCTTAGTACCAGCAATATATAAGGCTCAGCACCTTGGACAGCAGCTTGGTGAGGTCTTCAAAGAGGTTGGAACAGTAGTAGTCACAATCATAGTTGATATAGAGCTCAGTGACAAAGCTGGGGATGTGCCAGAGCTGTACAATAGCTTCCAATGCCATCTCTTTCATCTCGTAAGGCATCTTGGGGTTCTCCACAGTGATGATCTCCATGAGCTTTTTGATGTACATCTGGCAATAACCCATTAATTGGCATTTGGGTGGGGAAAGGATTCAAAATAGGAAGAGACAAAATTAGACAGAAAAAAAATGTCAAAGAAGAGGCAGAAGCCCTGCCAGGAGCATGAATTAAGAGACAGTTATAGATATTCTATCCCCTAAATACTTCCCCTCTTTGGCCTCCATGTTGGGGGATAATGCCTGGCTCTCTATCTCATGCCTGATCCAAAACAAGCTGCCAGTTGGCCTTTTTGTGCTCTCTGTATGAGCCTGACCTGGTCCTACCTAGAGTTCTTTTTACACCTTAGTTGTAAAGTCAGCCTGACTTGCCTGCCTGAGCTACAGAGGAGCTGTTAGGCAGAAGAGCTATACCAACTCATGGTGAGGTAACCTGCCAGTCCTCATATTTGGGTTCTCCCATTTTATAGCCAGTCAATCTTCTCTAGGATCCTTTTAACTTCAGCTAAAAAGGCCGGCCAATGAACCAAACTAGGGTGGCTAGAAGCACTCTCCTACAGAAGTCCCTAAATCCCACCCTGCAGCATGATAGAGCTGGCCCCATTGAAGATGGCACACACCTTCCTATATTTTTTCTTCTTCCAAAGTTGAAAACTCACCTCCAGCTGGAACTTGAGGTGTTCCCTCATGCTCTCAAACAGTAGGAAGCATACTCGCAGGGAAGCAGCATAAAGGTTCAGTCGCTCTATGCTGAGTAGCTGGAGACCAGAGTAGGACAGGCCATTAGGTTTCTGAACCTAACTATGGCTCAATCAAGACAAAAGCAGGAGAGTAAATTGTGTGAAGTTTCCACTAAGGTCCTGTGCTCTGAGGGGATTTCATATCTAGCCATTCCTAAATTTCCCTTTGGCTGCAACAGGCCCCAGGAATTAATGAAGTCATCTTGACCATGACTACTGGACAAATGGGGGGGAAGGTTACTTCCTAGATCCTACACTCTTTTCATGAATCAGCCAAACCTCCCTATGCTCCCCTGCCCATTGAGAAACCCTGGAAAACAGCCAGGGGCTCTAAGCCCCTCTAGAAATCCAGTCTTACCTGGAATAAGTGGCGGCACATCTCATCCTTGATGAAGCCCAAGAGGGTTTGGCACTGGGCTACAGGGGCTGACTCAAGAGCCACTGTCAGCAAATGCAGTCCCATGTGGATCATCACCTCTGAGTTGTGGCGGTCATGGGGATTGGTGAGGGAGATGAGGAAGCGGAAGAGCTCGCGGATGCAGGGAAGACCATAGGGAACCAAAGCTGTACCTGGGGAAGGCCAGGAGGGAAGTGGGACTCCTAAGAAACAACTGGTTTAATAGGTTGGCCTAACTTGCCCTGCATTTGACAAGGCAATTTCAGATTAGTGATTCTCTTCAAGAAAAAAAGTGTTTTCTTCTGGGGAACTTAGGACACTGACCTCATTTATTGAAAACAATTAGAAATGATGATCCTGCCTTTTTGTTAAAAGCTTTCTATTTTCCCTCTCAATTCTTATTGTCCACTAAACTCCCTCTGTGTATAAGATAGGGAAGGGATCCATCCATGCCAATAGCCCTCAGGCTTGATTCCATTTCCTGACTAGAACTAGCAGTGGGTCCAAACCAGTCTAGGCTCAGGCAGCTTAGTGGATTGGATAGGGGAGGTGAGCCGGAAGAGCCCGCCTAAGAGTACTCACCTTCTTTCTGGGAGGACTGTGTAAAGCGCACGCCCCGGGGGTTGACGTAATCCATGTCATGGACAGAGGCAGAATCAGAGTGGTCAACTGGAGATGTGCACTCCTCTAACACTTCAGGGATAGACTCCACGGATGCTGACTGGGTCTTTTCCACACGGGCCCCTTCCTGCTATGACCAGTAGCAGGGCGATATAGGAAGAGGGATGAAGCAAGAACAACTTGGAACTTACTGCCCTGAAATACCTGTCCTCCAAGTGTCTCTAGGGGACTGCAGGTGTAGGGCCAGCTCAGTGGGCTATAAATCAACGGGAGGAGCATGATGAAGGACTCAGAAAACATCTCCTGAGGCATCATTAACCTATAATGACTCAAACCCTAGAGGCAACAGAGACTCTGAGGCTTGGGATTTAGATCATCACCTTCCAGAAAAAAGTCATGGCCAGCTCCCTCACCTTTGCCAAGGACTTACTACCTGTATGTATAACTTGATAAATTCCAGGAGCTACCTCTCAGGAGTCACACTGTGGGTTTTTTTAGGCAGCATAGCAAATTCCAGAAACAGGGAATAACTGTGCCCCCTACCCTAACCTTCTTTTGAGTCATGGCCTAAATAAAGGAGCCAAAGGATCAAGCCAATTCCCACAGTGGAAGACTAGAGAGAGACCTTTAGAAATTAAAGCCATACCTGGGGGTCAGGCTGCTCAGGAACCCCTAGCTCACTGCTGCCATGTTCTGTAGCTGTGCTGTACCCTGGAGAACCAGGTTGCTCTAGGTCAGTGAGGTCTTCTTTCGAAGTGGTCTGGGAGGAGAACTCCAGTCCACTGTCTGTAGATGGGCTGACCACTGCTGAGGCAGTTTCTGAACTTGCAGAGGAGATGGGAGTGGGCACATCGATGAACGGCACGCCACCTACCAAGCAAAGTAAGTGAGGCTTGAAGAAGAGATTCTGTGCGAAGCACCTACCCTTTATGGTACCAGAACTGTTTCCTGGACTGTATACTAATCCTTGAGAGAGGAAGAAGCTTTTCTTCTTCTTTTTAAAGAGATTTTATTTACTTTTTAGAGAGAGGGGGAGGGAGGGAGAAAGAGCAGAAAAAGAACATCAGTTGGTACGCCCCCACCTTGGGACCTGGCCTGCAATCCAGGCTGCACCCTGATGGAGAACCAATGACTTTTCAGTTCGCAGGCTGGCGCTCAACCCACTGAGCCACAACAGCCAGGGCTCTCCTCTATTCTAATCAGAGGAAGCAGCCAAGGGTACTCACCAGTGAGGTTAGAGGATAAGGTGGTTCCATTGGAGGTGGGCAGCTCTGAACATGGTGTAACTTTGGTAACATGGCGTGGGGGCCGGGGGGATCTCTTCTGTTTCTTCCACTTGGATGGATCACTCATGCCTCCTGCTCTCATTTTCAGCTGGAAATATCACACCTCATTAGCACTGGTATTCAAACTAAAACTTTATCCCTAGAAATCTCCCTTCTCTTAGTTCTACTTATCCCTAGTAACAGCCAATACCCTGCATCTGTTCCAAAGGAAGAATCTAGACCATCAGAGCACATTCCTACTCCTCTAACCTGGCTTCTACACTGGCCACTTTACAGGCCAGCCTGACATCCTCCATGTGGAAGGTTACATTCTCCTTTTAGGTTGGTCACTCATAGGGCCAGCCCTCACACATTGCTCTGCTTCCCTGAGTTCTGGGTGGCAATCCTGAGACCTATAAATGGTGCCCAATCCCCTTGTAGAAAGGGTAAGGGCAGGGACTCCTTTGCTTGGAGCTTTAAATCTGCAGGTCCTGCACTCTTGGGCTTTCCTCCTCTACTACCTGTGGAGAAGCCTCCTACTCCTAGTTCTTATCCAACTATGAGAACCTATTCCTTCCCAGCTAGACTCTTAGCTTTCCTATTGCTTCATGAACTGGGCCTAAATCTTAAAACATACCCTTCACTCGCTAGAATTTCTGCATCAAATTGGTCAAAAGCTCATTCCTTGAAGTTAAAGGAGGAGTGGCATCTCAGTTGGTTTGTGAAGTTAAGGATGGAGGGTCATGTCATGCTGTTGTTCTGCTCTCTGATGCTCCAATTTTTGTATATCAGTGGGACCTCCTGTCCTTCTCACTGTGGGGTCTTTCTAGAAGCAATTTATGTTTTCAGATGGTAAGGCTACCGATTTCTTAGACCCTTTCTCCATTCCATTTCCCTCTCTCTTGCTGTATTTCTGGTCTTCCTATAGCCTTCTTTTAGTCACAAAGGAAAATCTCTATCATCTATTGACTACTCAAGGATATAAGTTTTTACGCATTTTCTCCACCCTAAGTTCACAGTGACTTTGTTTAGGCACACATTGTTGTCCTAGTCCTGATGCCTTTTCAGTTAGGATTGGAAGCCAGTCCTTCTACAGAGTTATACCAAACTATTGCTAGACTGATGGACCATTCCTGCACTGGGCAACAGCAATTCTCTTCCAGGAACCATTGGAATGACTCTAAAGATGGTAGAAATGCTTTTCCTTACTGCGTCTTTCTACAGGCTGAATATACCTATATTATCCTTGGCCTGATTAATTTCTTCTGATATTTGGGGGATAGGCCTGCTTCCTCAACCTCCCCCAAGTCCTCCAGAACCTGGATAACCTTTGATCCCTTGCTTAGAAATGACATAGTTCTTCCTTCCCTACCCATAGCTCTACCCATGAAGGAAAGACAGTCCAGGTGCTGAGCTCTGCCCCTAGCTTTTAATAATACAGCAACAGCCTTTGACGGTCACTTGTTATGTGTCCATCTCCAAAATGCCTAATGGAGCTTCAAGTACTCTGAGCACTGTGGCTAAACAGGAAATAGGACACTATCTCCAGGAACCACTGGGGCTCATCTCGGTCAAGTTCATGATAAAAAATGTTCTGGAGGTAAGAGTCAGATAAACACAGACAGGTAAGAAGCCCAATGAGAGAAAACAAGAACTTCCTGGCCTTATTGGCAATGGTCACTGAGCTCCCAAAAGTAGTAACTTCTGGATCTATTTTTATGAGATATCCTTTCTCTCCAGGCAGCTTCACTTACCCATTTCAGGGCCTTAAGTAGTCCTACTTCCACTGAGAAGCCAGTCACTCATTAAGATTCCTTCCCATGCTAGACTCAGTCTTTCCTGTTTTCTTCTCTATCCTCAGCAAAGATAGCTCCAACCTGATCATTTCAGTGAGTGTTCTCTGCCTTCTGGCTGGACTAGGGGCCAAGAGGCTGCCAGTTCTCACAAATGTCTCAGTCCTTAAAAAGTATAGCTGTACCCCCAGTCCTAAGGTCCTAAGGTGGGTAGGGGGTGGGCAGTAGATGTTCATGGAACCCTCACCACCATATTCATGTAACTATATTTCCAATGGACAGTATAAGTTTTACAAAAGGGGAGGTCCTAGATTAATAACCATGGCAAAATGCTGGGTAGCCAATAAAGAGACCTGCAACTTGAGATTAGGCAAGCACACAAATGGACCTTGAGGCAATGCATGCAAAGAGAACATAGGCCTATGGACTACCCAGCGAGGTGTACACACACACACACACACGTTCTTTTTATCTTCAATGACGTGGATGTCCAAAACCATATTGCTAGCATGCATGCTATTGAGATAGACAGCCTAGAGACCCCATACTTTCTTCTCTCTCTCTTCCTTCTAAGGCAGGGCTATGGGTATTAGAGTAATCTTTAGCTTGGACCTCTCCACTAAGCTCCTGTACATCTTGACTTTTAAAAGACAGAGAGCATCTTTGCAGATTCCAAAATGTTCCCAGTTCCCTGGGCTATTCTGGCACCTGGCTCCTTTCCACTCATCTAGTCTTAAATGTTGGAGTGACCACTTTAATGGTAACACCCCCCACCAAAAAAAAAGACCCTAACTAGATGGACTGTCCTTTCCCTCCAAACCCAGTTCAGGTGTCCAGATAGAGTTGAGGACTGTGCTTAAGCTCTCATGCTAGCTGTGAGACAGAAAAAAGGCTAGAAGAGGGAAGGGTCTTGCTTGGAGGGCCCTCATAGCTCCCCTAGAAATGGTAGATATGAAGCCTATCCATAATACATCAGCAGGACCCAGGCTCACTATCTAGGCTCACTATATGGCACACCACCAATTCAAGGATTCCTTCTGTCTCTAGGCAACTAGATGCCCCAGGAAAATGATCAACAGTGCAAAGTTATAAATATATGCAACTCTTCCAAAGCCATGCTGTGTTACTAGGGAGGGGTGAGTGTGCTCTACACAATGGAAATGGAACCCAGATGTTACATACAAAAAATAAAATAAACATTTAAGTAAATAAAAAGGGAGGAAGGAGAGGGAGAGAGACCTTGAGGTTCTTAAAGAGTAGTACCCTCTCTAACTGGTTCAGGGCTTTGGTCTGCTCCCCACTATTTAGCTCCAGTTTGTTGAGGAGACATGGAGAAATCTGTGAAAGACAGGCAAACGAACGATTTAAACAGAGTGAAATAAACTCAGACACATGCCAACAGGGCACAGGGTAGGAATGGGGATGGATGGCAGAGAGAGGGGAAGGTTAGGTGCATGCACCAAATAGCCAAGGGTCATCTCCCTGGGCAGAACCTCTTAGGGCCGCAAGCAGAATCTTCATGGGAGGCCTGTGAAGTCCAGGGCTTCTCTTCAAGATAGAAAGAGGCCATTCTTCTGACCACCATTCTTCTAGCAGTTTGAGAACCTTCTGGAGTCAGGCTTGATTTGCTTGTCAACAGAGACTAGTCCAAGCATGAGCCCAGTCTAATCCAGCATTTGGATGGGATTTGGGGCATAGACTCTCTTGGCCTCCTACCGGCTGACAAGGCTGTGCCCTAAGAAGATGGCAGGTCTTTCATCTTTATCAACATACATTTTTAGTCCAACCTGATGAGCCTCATCCCATTTTTAGGAAGGACTAGCTCACCAGCTTATGTAGTGGGCCAACAAGATAGGCTGGAAAGAGAAGGTTGGGAAGGAGAGGTATCTGGGAAAGAATAAATTTCTCACTAAAGTTGTGATAGCTATTTCTAGATTCCAAGCAGACCTGTCTAAGCAAAAGTATGTTTTGCTAAGCAAGGATATCCAGGAAAATCCCCATAGCACTGATGTTGGGAGATCAAGGTTTGGATGAGGGACAGCAGGTCATACCTTCTTCATGTTGGTCCCCACATAGTTCTTGGGTTCTTCTTTAAACTGAGGTAACCTAGAATACAGAGAATCCCACAGATTATCAACAGGAATATTAACAAAACTCCCCCATCCATGCCAACCACAGCCCAAAGATTCTCTGGGCAAGAGCAAGCCTGCCTCTTAGGAATAGCAAGGAAGGACGGGAGGAAGCAGGCTAATTTCAACCTCTTCAGAGCTTCATCAAAGAGCTACAGGAACTGGGGAAGGTATGACACAGACACTTTCTTAAAAAGAAGGTGGTCATCACAGCAAAGTAACTATGTGCCCTTGGAGTATGGAGGCTCTTTTCATCCTCAAACTGACTGCTTCCTGTTTCACATGGCAAGCAAGTATCGCTGAAAGCCATAAGATGGGGAGAGGGCAGTTCATCACAACCCCAGGAGACTGTGCATGGGATGAGAAATAAAAGGCAGGTTGAAGTTTTGAAACCAGGATATTTGAGCCAGAGAAGTAAGAAACTCTTTGCAGCAGAGTTCAGGGTCAGATTTAGTCTGTAGATAATAAGGATTAATATTTATAGATCTGAGAGCAAAAAGAAATCCCAGGAAGAGGCTTTTGAAAAAAAAACAACACTTTTTTAGAGCAATTTTAGGTTCACAGCAAAATCAAGTGGAAGTTACACTGATTTCTCATATAACCCCTGTCTCCACACTTGCACAACCTCCCCCATTCTCAATATCCTCTGAGGGGTGGGGGGCTTTAAAGTTCTTATCTCAGCTCTTCTCCCAGTCCATTGAAAGGAGGTGCAGGAAACAGAAAGTTAGGCATAGTATAAAAAGACTTCCCAGGTCCTTAAGTTGAGGGCCTTAACTAGGTAACCAAAAGCCTCAGTTTGCCTGGGACTGAGAGATTTGAGGGGGATATGGGACTTACAGTGCTAAAATCAGGGTAATCTGGGCAAACCAGGATTGTTGATAACCCTAGCCTTGGTCTTTCCTCACAGAAATGGGGCTGAGCTCTAGGAGCCTGGCAACCTGTTCTAGGCTCCCTTGAGTTTGGCTTCCTCTCTGGGTTCCTTTTCCCAGCTGCTACCTGTACAGAGACAGACCAAAGTTTGGGAAGCAGAATGAGGTCTGTCAGCCTAGATCAAATAACCCTCTGCCTCCTCCTGAGGCCAAGCTGGTTCCCTCCTCCTTCTCCCTTGATTGGTAACCCTGGGCCCAAAGAAATACCCCCATCCAAATCCCATTGGCCTCTCCTGTGGCTGTAGGGTTGGCCAGGTCCCTGAAGTGGCTGTGTGGAAGCAGGAAGGCTCAAGAGGCCTGGGCAGCAGGGCTGAAGCAAACAGCAGCAGGTTTACCTTGTGAAGAGCAGCTGCACCATGTCTACTAGAGTGTGCTCTGCGGATTTTCTCAATAACTCTGCACAGGCAAAACAAATAACACAGGTGTCATTACTTGCCGTGCTATTATCAGGAGGCTTCTCAGAGCAGACTCCCCTCCAAACCTTGTTTACCAAGGATTATGCCAAACTTATTAAAACCAGCTCTGTCCAGCACAGCCTGGCAGCCATAACTTCACTGGCCCACTAGGTGGCACTACTGAGTCAAAAAAGGGGTGCAATGATGTGTTCTCAGGGGTTGTAGGTGGGTGTCAATCCCAGAAACCCCATGGGAAGGAGATTTGGTGCCTCGGCCGGGTTAGTCAGGGATATATTGTAATTCTCGCCCTGGCACAATGGGCTAAGTTCTCTATACTAGCTGCACAACAAACAGCCAAGTGCAGACAGACTTCTAAACCCCTGTGGTTTCACAAGGTAGGTGATAGAGGAATCCCAAGTTTTCCGTCTCTCTGGGTTCAGGGACAGCATCCTGTATTCATACTCACAATATCCCCAGGAATGGTGAAGGGCCCAATATTCAAGCACCTACCACTGAGCCTCATTTCAAAGCAGATCCGGAAGCAAGACTGCATAATCTCACATACAGATTCATTGGTCAGGTGGGCACCTACTGGCGTCAGCAAGAGAGTCCGCAGCACCTACCAGGAAGAAAGAGGACATACTATGATAAATAAGGCAGGCAAGATGAAGAAGGGTGTACCTGAGGGGAGCGAAGCTGCCTCCTATTCCTCTACTCTCTTACGAAAGCACTTGAGGTGAGAAAGAGAAGTTAGCAAGAATGCTGACCTTACTTTAGTCTGGCAGGGGGATGTCTCCAGAAGCTTGTCTTGGGAACTGTGTCTTAACTCTGCATGACCCTGACATAGTTCATCCTCCTTTCCAGCCCTAGTCTATAAGCCCAACAGATGGATGGCACAGATACAGGCTGCTAGAGGTACAAGTATATTAAGGGCTTCCGGTATTTGATACCAATTCATTTAAAGCTTTTAATTATTTTCCTTAGAAAAAGCTTTTATTTTGGGTACCTGAGCTGCTTGATTGGAAACAAAGTAGCTCCCTAAGCCCCAGTGGAGTCAAAACATAGCTTCACACTGCCCGCAGACTACCAGACCAGGGTGAGTAGAGCCGGTGGCATCAGCTCCTGGCAGTTAGCCTAATTGCTCTTTCCCTCCATTTACCTGAAGGATTTTCATCAGGACAACCTCATCGCTGGCAGGATCCGTGCCCACAAAACGGGCATGGGTGACAGCATCTGCCATGTTCTCCATGCCCTCTGCGGTACCCTCATGGGTGGGATCTGCTCCAGTGAAAAAGGAAAGACTGACTAAATGATATGGAGAGGAGAGAGAAAAAGCAAGATATCACGTCTAGGGACTGCTTTTAGAAGACTGTGGTTTTCTCCTCTTCAATTTCCTAACCTGTGGTTCCTTGGGCTACCTGAGATTTTTGCCTACAAACAACTTTAATGAACTCCTTAGCATAAACTCCACTGCGGAAAAGAGTGGTTCTCAAACTTAAGCATATATCAAATCACTTGGAGGGTTTGCTAATAATACAAATTGCTGAACCCACTCTCAGAATGTTTGAGTTAGCAGGTCTAGAGTGAGGCCTGAGAATCTGCATTACTAACAAGATCCCAGGTGACATTAAAACTGTGTGGTCAGGGGACCACACTTTGGGAATCACTGGTGTAAAGCTATTCATTTCAGAGAAAGGGCCTGGAAATACGAGTTTTGGGCCCAGGGCAAGGACTGAGTAGGGCAAGACCTTTGAATGCCAAGGTTGCAGCCTTCCTCTTTTCATGTGTTCTCCTTCAACACATCCATTTCTGGTTGTTTTTGGAGTTTTATGTTCATATGCTACTGAGGTAGGGAAGTAGAGGGAGGCAATGGAGAGTCGCTGCTGCCAATACTCATATTTGGGTGCCACATTACATCAGATCAGAGACCTCTTCATTCTTATTTAAAACAGCATGACGCAGAGCACGAATCCTGTCACCAGCTTAACTAAACAGGCCTTACGAGAGAAAAGGGTCAAACTTAACAGAAGTGGGAGCTGGCTACTTGAAGAATAGGAGGGAGGGAGAATTTTAACAGTGAATAGGAAAAGGGGAGAAGCTAGAGGTGAGGCAACCTGCACAAGGGTAGAACCTAACACAAATGCTGCCAAGAGGGGAACTGCTTCACTCATGCGTTAAATACCCACAAGGAAGAGCCAAAGAAGTGGCCTCCCCGAAGGCCTACAAGAGTCCTCAGAACTATCTGGATCATCCTTAAAAAGGGGAGCATAAATAGGAAAAAGAAGGGTAGGGACATGATAAAGCTTTTTGAATGACAGAAAGTAGCTCTAGAGGTAGCATGGTATAAAGCAGGAGCACCTCCTGGTTTTAAGTGGTGGGGATTATAAGAAATTCTTAGCATTTTCTTTTTCCTGTTACCTGAAATTAACAGAGTTCTTGAGCCTAAAGCTCAGGAAGTGGCTGAGAAACCAGAACATTTCTCTTGCGACGATGAGCCAGAAGACTTTCCTTAAGTGTGAGCAGTTTTCTTTTTTCTTTCTGTCCTCGTTGGTCTCTGACACTTAGACTGTTTTGGTCCTATTTATTGGGTTGGACAAAAAGTCTGTATGGTTTTTTCCATAAGATAAAAGACACATTTTTCATTTTCACCAATAACTTGGTTGATTTGGATATTTTGAATATGTCGGCTACCTCTCATGTGGTATAACGTTGATTGTTCTCAATTAATGTCTTGATTTCATTGATATCAACATCGACTCCTCTACCCAACCATGGAGCACCGTCCAGTGAGAAATCTTCAGCATGAAACTTCGCAAACCACTTTCAACACACTGCATCAGTCACAGCACCTTTTCTATACACTGCACCAATGTGTTTTTTGCATTTCAGTTATATTTTTACCTTTCTCGAAATACTAGAGCATAATATGCCAAAAATGTTGAGTATTTTCTTCCATCTTCAATATTAAAATGGTTACACAAAAATTCACCAATTTTGATACATTTTTTAAAAATACGCTCTGATAAGATGGCTGTCACAATACAATCTCACAAAATTGTTTCAAATGAAGTTAAAGACAATTAAGTGCTACTAGAGCCATCTTACCAGGGGGCGGGGCGGGGGGAAACAAATGAACTTTTTGGCCAACCCAATACAAAATGCCTTTACTCAGCATTAGGAGTGGCTGCTTTAGAGGTCATGCAAAAGGAAGCCAATTTCATGATGATATATAGTATATGGGGTGAACCAGCTCCTTCCAATCACCTCAACTCTCCTTGTTCTCCCAATTAGCACAGAAAATCCTATAGAGGCATAACTTGCCTTATTGTATTTCTCTTCATTATACTTCACATATGTTGTGTTTTATAGAAAGGCAAGACCCTCCACCAGCAAAAAGATTATGACTCGCTTCATTGCAGTAGTCTGGAACTGAACACAGTATCTCTGAGGTATGACTGTACTTTCAAGGCTCTTGCCTGAAACCTCTCTCTCAGCCCCGCCTGACAGTCCTTTTTCAGGCCTGCAGGGACCTTGTACAGGAAATCCAGGTCATCTCACTGTTGCATGGGGCTTCAGAGCTCAGTGAATGACAGTCTTGCTCCCATGGCACAAGGCTCCTGGGGGCCCATTTCTTCCCCTCCTTCAGTAATCTCCCTTATTAAAGTAATTTAAGCTTTACCAAATCTTTTTGTAGCTCTTATTCTCTGAGCTTGAATGAAATAGCAAAGTCAATTTTCTAAAAAGGCAAAAAAGAGTGACGGGTCTTTAGAGCCATTCGCATGGCCTACCAGCAAGCCAGGCAATCAATACTACAAATCCTGGTCTGGCAGCTGTGTGGAGCCAAATGAAAGGTTGGTTCTTGGAGTAAAACCTAAAATAATCCTGGAAGCTTTAGGCCATAAGGATTGAGGTGTAGGGGTTAGTTTCTTCTAGAAAGGCAGTCCAAACAAAGGAGTATTTGGCTTGAGCTCACTTAGCAGACCTTGTTCTCCCCGGGACAGCTCCCCTTAGAATGTCCTTTCTTCGCCACTCTGGAGCACGCTGCAGGGAAATTTGCCAATCTCATCTCCTTTCATACACTCCTTCCTGCTCCTTTTCTCATGCCCACTGCAATCACCACCTCCAGCATTTTCTTTTCCCACCACAGGAAACTCCAATGACCAGCTGGCTTGAGGTCTCCAATGACCAGCTTGTCTGCCAAGTCCAGGAAGGGGAAAGAGTTACATCAACAGGACAACAGAGGGAAAAGACACAGAGGGCAGCTGCTGGAGGCTGTGAAGAGAGATGACCTGCAGGTGGTGCTCAGGACAAGGCTGGAGGTAGCTGGGCCTGATTTTGGCTTAGGAAAAGTACAAAGCTAGGACTAGGGTGCCTGGAGAGGCTGGTGCACCTATTCAGAAACTAGCTGGTACCCAGGATTCCTGCTCAGGAGGTATTCAGGAATACCTCAGCTAAGCAAACCCATCTTTCTAGGAAAAGATAAACAGTTTTCTTGCTCTAAACAGAAGGCCATTTTTCTTTCTGGCTAGCTTCTGTCTGAGTGCCTCTTTTCTTGTCTCCCTAGTTAGAAACAAAGACAGCTGCCTGTATCTATGCTCCTTACGCTTGCACAAGGGCTGTCAATAGGGGAAAAGGAATTCAGGGTCCTGAGTGACAAGACCAACTAAAAAGGAATCCAAAAGAGACACCATAAACAAATTCAGACATAAACAATAGACAGGATAAAATATTTGGGCTACATTGGGAGAAAATATTTGTAGTACTGTTATAGACAATGGATTAATGTCCCTATTATGTAAAAAACTCCTATAAATTGATAAGAAAAACAGTAAAAAATAGGCAAAGAAGAAGAAATTCAAATGTTCAACCCCAGGGAAATAAAAACAACAAAATACCAGTGTTCACCCACAAAATCAGCACAAATAAAGAATACTGATAGTATTCAGTGCTGGTGACAGTATGGGGAAATGGAAACTCTCAAACATCACTGTTGCAAGTGCAAATGCTGTAATCTTTTGGGAAAGTAACCTGGTAGTATCTATGAAAATGTAATAAGCGCCTGGCCTTTTAATCCAGAAATTTCAAGTGTAGGAATCTGTCATACAAAAGGAAAATTAATAAGTAGGATATATAAACAAGGACTTATTTCAATATTTATAATGGCTCAAAATAGGAAAGAACCTAAATAGTAAGTATTAGTCAATAAGACAATGATTGAATGGATTGTATTATATCTGTACTATGGAAATTATATGGCTACTGAAAAGAAAAAAATTTGTACTGGGGCTAAGGAGACGAGAAAATGGCATATTATTGCTTAATGATTAGAGGGTTTTTTGGTGTGATGAAAAAGTTTAGGAAATAGATGGTGCTGATGACTGCATGCCATTGTGAATGTAATTAATGCCACTTAATAATATACCTAAAATGATAAAAAAGGATACATTTTATATTATATATTGTTTAAGAAAAAAATATACAAATTTCCAACTGCAAAATTAATAGGTTCTGGGGATATAATATACAGCCTGGTTCACTATAGTTAACAATGCTGTATATTATATTTGAAAGAAGCTAAGATGGATCTTAAAAGTTCTTGTCACAAGAAAAAAATTTTAATTATATGAGGTGATGGATGTTAACTAAATTTATTGTGGTAATCATTTCACAACATATGCATATATCAAATCCTTATGTTATATACCTTAAACTAATACAATACTATATGTCAATTATCTCAATAAAACCAAGGGGGAGAGAAATCAGATAGACAATTATATAATGCACATTTTCCTAAGTTAATACTATTAAGTAAAAAAAGATATGTAGCACATAATCCTATTTTTATTTTTAAAAAAGATGGTACTCTATATTTTTTTATAGATTTTTAAAAAGTTATTTTTATTTTCAGAGAGAGGGGAAGGGAGGGAGAAAGAGATGGAGAGTAACATCAATGTGTGGTTGCCTCTGTGCACACTCTACTGGGGACCTGGCCTGCAACCCAGGCATGTGCCCTGACTGGGAATTGAATGGGCGACCCTTTGGTTCACAGGCCGTTGCTCAATCCACCGAACACCACCAGCCAGAGCTTCCCTCTATATATTATATACATGTAGAGACAGGTTTAGAAAGATTCAAACCAGTCTGTTAACATTATTTACCTAAAGAAGTAGCATTGAGAAAGATATAGTCCATTAAATTTTCTTTTAGATATCTCTTTATTAATTATCTTCTTTAAATAAGCATACATTACATTTTTAAAATAAACTTTAAAAAATAAACCAAACCAAACCAAACTCCCTATGGCACCCACCATATCCTTCACCCCCTCTGAAGCATAAAGAAATCAAGTCCCAAGAAACCTCTCCTTCCTTCTCGCTCTGCAAAACCTGAGTCAATTAGCATGATGAGTAATCAATACTCCTATTTTTCTTCTACAAGGAAGCAGATGGCTGGGAAAAGAACTTTCCAGTATTACCAGCTCATGGCCTAAAGCCTGACCAGCCCAGGAAAGGCAGGAAATGAGGTGCTTTGGTCATCCAAAAAGCCTGCGATCTTACCTATGAGTGCATAGGACAGGAACTTGTTGACAGAGGTGAGCGCCAGTCCAGTGATAGGACCAGTGGTATCTTCAGAGCGAATCACTTCCAGAAATGGACGAAGGAACACATTGGGCTCAACTTCTGAGAGTTCTGCAAAAGAAACAGGAATGAACAGGTGCCATCTACCGAAAAGCTAAACCCTAGAAAAAGGTCCTTCCTATCTGTGTCGTGAGGCTTGAGTTCTTTGTTGCTGGATCAGTCTTCCTCCCTGTGTTTTACCTTGAGTGAAATCAGACACTATATCATTTAATTTGTAAAATTTTAGTATGTAGCTCAAAGATTAAAAAGCTTAAAAAACCAGAGTATTATTATCATGGTTTAAAAATTAACAATAAAATGGTTAAGACAGTGAACTTTATGTTATGTATATGACAATTTAAAAAGTAAGTTCTTTAATATCATCCAATATTGCTGGGTCAATTTTTCATTGCTGAGTCCATTTCCATATTCACCCTCCCTAGCGATACGCAGGTAAACCTCATCTCGGGTACGGCCAATGTGGTCAAAGAGATTCTACGGTGAGGTGCCTATCTTTGTTTTCTGCTGTTATGATCGTGGTCACTTCTCTAAGAGATAAAGAATGTAGTACATCCCAGGAAGGTGAGGGGTAATGCTGAGGTTTATAGAACCTTGCTAAAAAAAAACACAAACAAACAAACAAACAAAAAACCTAAAAAAAATAAAAGGCTGCACAGTACCTACCCAGGGAGGTGGTTTGTAATTTTAAGGTCCTAATCATCCTCTAGCCTCCTTTCTCCCTAGAACAAGCAGAGGGCTAACTACCCTGAGATGAAGGACAATTCATAATCTTTATTTTACAGATAAGAAAAACAAGGCTCAGATAAAAATACATGATTGGCCCCAAATTACACAGCTGATAAAAAGCAGAGCTGGGATTTGAACCTAGTCTATACAACATATGGTCCCAAAACTTGTAAAACCATTACATCTATTCTACCTAATTACCAGCACATGCTCCTGAATTTAGAAGGTCTAAGTTACACTACATTGGACTTGCTCCCTACCCTACTTTGCCCATGGTTTAATTAGGTTTTCTAGAGTATGCTGTGCTTTCATCATTCAGAGACCAGCTCCCTGAAAGGCTTCCCAAATAGGCCAGAAATATTTAGGGACAAGATCAAGGCTGCTCACCTTTAGAGACAAAAGGAAGCGAGGTTTCCTGAGCACCTTCATTTTCATGTAAATACAGGGAGCTTCCCACTTAATTCCTACTACCACCACCCCCTGGGTAAACATTCCCTGGGCCCGGCTGCTTCTTAGATTAATGCTTTAATTAATTGGCAGGTTGAATAGCATTTTCCAAGCTTGTCTGCAGAGTGATCACATCAGCTGTATAAAACCTGCTTCTTATCCCCCACTACCCCCACCTAGAGCTGTACAATTTACAGGAAAAAAAAAAAAAAAAAGCAGAGAAAAGCCTTTGTGTGCGAGGTGGTAGAGGATTGAGATGTAAAGAATAGAAATATTTGGAAAAACCAAAAATTATAAACTACTTTTTCTTAATAGTCTTAACATCTTAAATACTTTTTAAAAAGCACATTAAAACATTTGAAGTCACCTAGTGTTGCTGGCTTTAGGAACACAACCGCATTACGTACAATTTGGTGTGTCATTTAAGAAATGGTCATACAAAGGGTGGACCTCAAAAACCCAGAATTTATTTATAAAAAATTGTGTATTTATTCTTACATGTGCTACACTTCAGTCATGTTCAAAGTACTCTCCATTTGATACAATACACCTGTTGAGACATTTTTTCCATCACTCAAAACAGTTTTTGAACTCATTGATTTTGATGCCTTTTAATGCTTCTGCCATTTTTTGTTTCACCTCTTCCACATTTGCAAGACATTTCCCTTTGAAGACTTTTTTCACCTGGGGAAATAAAACAAGTTGCTCAGGGAGAGATTGGGTGAAATGGCATAGGGGTAATACCATTTTTGGTCAAAAACTGCTGAACACTCAGCACGGTGTGGGCAGGTGCACTGGTAAATCATCCATCATGAAATGGGCAAATATGTTGAAAGAGTCTTATAAGAAAATCACTGATGCCAAAAGCAGCTTCTCACAACAACGCCAGCTGGTACGTTGGTACAGAGGGGTTCCTAGAACACTCACCTAGCAGGGGAAGCCTGTATGTACTACAGGGGGCCCGCTTACCAGAAGATAGTTCCAGGTTTTTGGAGGAGTCCCACCAGAATTTGGTATATTTGAGATATAAACATGTATATGGAAAAAAAAAATTAACTGAGAGGTGGGAAAGGGTACAGATCTTCCAACCTTTCATACAATTGCCATTATTACTATACTTGTTTCATGTCTTCTTTCATGGTGAGAGACCAGGGCAATTTTATAGCCATGGCTTGATACTTACAGGGTAAGTATATTCTGCCTTTTTAATTTTTAAAAAACATTTTAAAGAAAAAATAATTTTTTAAACTGCCTCTTTTGGTATAGAGAGGTCAATAAATTTTAACACATACATAGATCTCTGTAACCACTGTGGCAATCAGGATACAGAACAGTTTCATCACCCCAGAAAACTTCTATTTTATCCCTTAGTCACGTCTGCCCAAACTCTGTCAACCACTGCCCTTTTCTCCATCACCATAGTTTTATCAAGAAGGTCGTAAAAATGGATTCATACTGTATGCAACCTTTTGAGACTTGTTTCTCTCATTCAGCATGATGACTTAAAGATTTTGTCTAAACTGATGCATAGATCAGTAGTTCTCTTTTTATTGCCAGGCAGTATTCTGTGCATGGATGTACCACAGTTTGTCCATTCACTAGTTGAAGGACATTTGGCTTTGCCAGTTTTGGGGGGCAACTATGAACAGAGCTGCTATAAACATTGGTGTACAGGTTTTTGTGTGAAAAACATTGTTATCTCTAAGGGGTTTAAATTTGCATTTCTCTAATGGCTAGTGACATCGAGCATCTTTTTTGTGTGCTTATTTGCTATTCATGCATCTTTTTTGGTGATGTGTCTATTCAAGTCTTTTGTCCATTTCTTCACTGAATCGTTTCCTTACTGTTGAGTTTAGAGACTTCTTTATCTACTCTGGACTCAAGATTTTTAGTGGCAATACAATTATTTATAAATATTCCTCCCAGTCTGAAGTTTGTCCTTTCAATTTCTTTTTTTTTTTAAGATTTAATTTATTTATTTTTAGAGAGGGAGGAGGGAGACGGAGAGAAACATCAGTGTGTGGTTGCCTCTTGCAAGCCCCCTACCGGGAACCTGGCCGGCAACCCAAGCATGTGCCCAGACTGGGAATTGAACCGGCAACCCCTTGGTTCTCAGGCTGGTGCTCAATCCACTGAGCCACACCAGCCAGGGCTAGTCTTTTCAATTTATTGAGAGTCAGTATCTCTCCACAGAGCAGACATTTTTACCATATTGTACAATATGCACTTTTACTGTAGTGTATAATGTGCACTTTTTTGCCCGAATTTTTGAGGGAAAAATAAGGATGCGCATTATACATGGGTATACTAACACCATACCTATATAAATGTTTTTAAGTCTTTTATTTATGCTTATGCATTCAAAGTATAACTCTAGAAAGCAATAATGATATCCATATGCAAAATAATACACTGGAATACGATAACTAATTTTGTTTCTAAATATAAATAAATAATTGAATTAAAAAATTAAAACGAAAGATTTTTTTTCCTGAAAGTCTGTGCCAGAAACATAGGTGTGCATTATACACAGCAAAATATAGTACTTTTGATGAAGTTCAGCGTATCAATTGTTTTCTTTTGTGCATTGTGCTTTTGGTATCTAAATACTCTTTGTCCAACCCCAGGTGACAGAGATTTTTCCAGGTTTTTTTTCCTAAAAGGTATACAGATTTATGCTTTTCATTTACATCTATGATCTACTTTGGGTTAATTTTTATATAATGTGTGAAGTTTAATTCAAGGATTATTTTTTTTTGCATATGGATGTCCAATCTTTCCAATGCCATTTATTAAAGAAAATTATTCTTTCTCAATTCAGTTGTCTTTTCACCTTTGTCAGAAATTCATTGGCTACATTTGTGTGCGTCTATTCCTGGGTTCTCTATTCTGTTCCATTGATCTTAATGTCTAACTCTGTGATACCACCACACTGTCTTGATTACTATAGCTATATTCTGTCTTTCTTTTTTTTTAATTTATTGATTTTAGGAAGTGAGAGGAAGGGAGAAAGGGGGACAAACATTGATTTGTTGTTCCACTCCTGATGCATTCTTCTACATTGGTCGATTCTTGTAAATGCCCTGCCTGGGGAACAAACCTGCAACCTTGGTGTATGGAGATGATGCTGTATCTAACCGAACTACCTGGCCAGGGCTATATAGCTTTATTCTAATTCTTAAAATCAGGTAGTATGATTACTCCAACTTTATTCCTCTTTTTTTTTTAAATACAGTTTTCTATATTCCAGTTCCTTTACCTTTCCATTTCAATTTTATGATAAACTTCTTTATATTTATAAGAAATATTGTTGGGCATTTGATAGGAATTGCATTGAGTCTATGGATCATTTTGGGGAGGAATGACATCTTTCCTATGTCATGCCTACCAATCTATGCATGGTACGTCTTCATGTATTTAGATCTTGATTTCTTGACCAGTGTGGGCAATGCAAGTTGCCCTGTGACTTCCGGCTTTTATGTATTTTGGCAGTCAAAGATTCCAGCTACCTAATTTGACAGATGAGGTTGGGTATCATAAGCCTGGCTATTAGCAGGAGGGAGACCAATGATCCCTTGTTCATTGACTGGATTGTATACTGTGTGAGGGTCACACCAGAGCCTCCAGAGAGTTCTCCATGGGACTTTCTCCAAGTCTCTGTATGATATCACTCCTGCTTCTTCCAAGCCTCTTGATACCCATACTGAGATATTTCATCTTAAGGAGCAGATCAGAACATCAACCCTAGTAATATATAAGAATAATAATAAAGGTCTGTCCAGAAAGTACCCAGTCATGTAATATGAAAAAATAGAGACATTTATTGAAGAAGATATAAGATATGAGAAACACTGAACACAGGACAATGATGCCTCAGTTCCTTTCAAAGTAGGCACCTTGGGACCTCACACAGTTCACCCGGCATCCCTTTCATTGTTCAAAACAATCTACAAAATCCTTTGTTGGAATTGCCATCAGCTGCTCTGTCATATTTTCCTGAATCTCATCTACAGTCTGAAATCTCTTCCCTTTCAAAGGTGATTTTAGTTTTGGGAAAAGCCAGAAGTCACAGGGTGCCAAATCTGGGCTGTAGAGGGGCTGAATTGCCTGGGTGATTTGATGTTTCGCCAAAAACTCTGCACAAGACATGATGCATGAATGTGTTTTGGTGAAGCTGCCAATCACCAGTTGCCCATGGCTGTGGCCATTTTCATCGAATTGCATCTCTTAACCAATGAGAACACCGAGGTAGTACTCCTTATTAACTGTTTGGCCTGGAGGGGTGTACTCGTGATGGACAACACCTTCCCAATCAAAAAACACAGTTATCATGGTCTTGACCTTCCTATAACTTTGCCACACCTTCTGGCGTGGAGAACCAGGCAACTTCCCCTGGGACGCCTGGGCCTTATAACCATAGACCCATGATTCATCTTCGGTTATGACCTTCTTGAGGAAATCTGGTTCATTGGTAGAGGTTCGAGTCAAGTCATTGGCAACTGCAGCATGATGTTTCTTCTGCTCTGGTAGTAGAAGCCATGCAATGAATTTTGCCATGACATGTTTCATGCCAAGATCCTGCATCAAAATCTCGGACACAGTAGTGTTTGGAATCCCCAGATCGGCTTCTAGTTCTCTCACTGTCTTTGTTGATTGGAGCCTGTAGGCGTTCAACATTCTCAGGTGTTCTGCTTGTTGCAGGTCTTTCAGAATGTGGATCACTTTCAACAGATTCTCGACCATCTTTGAAGGTTTGTGCCACACTTTTATTTGTGCTCCACTCATTGCATTGTCCCCAAAAATCTTCTGAATCATTCGAACAGTTTCAGCGAGGAATGTTCAAGCTTAATGCAAAATTTGATGCAGATTCGTTGTTCTACTTGCTCAGTCATTTTGAATGTGACAGCCACACAGTACATATGCTCACTCAGTGGTGTCTATCGCCCTCACTGACTAGTACAGTGAAGTCATCATTGTTCATGCATGTGCATTCCAGTCCACTCTCCTTGGCTGCCAGGTTACAGCGATGTCATGCAAACCATTCTCATTGTATTAACAACAGCTGGAGTTTTTCCAGAAAGACCTGGTATACTATGTGCCAGGCACTGTGCTCAGCAATTATATATATGATTTCATTTGATGCATGTAAAACATGTAGTACATGAAATAAATGTGCAATAAATACAACTAAGACATTACTATTCTAGTTTTGTAGCTCTAGAATCCCGGTCCAATGTTCTTAATAAGGTACTATAAGTTCAGTTTATTTCTTAAGATTTAAATAAATACCAAAAACTTCAAAGATGAGCCTTCTATCTTTGATTACTTAAACCTTAAAAGGGATACAAGTTAAGGATGTTATTTACATATGGTACAATTTGAAATAGGTCTTTAAATTTCTGATGGTTTCAGTTTTATCCAAGGTATACATACAAGTTGTCAGAGAAAGTAATAGGGTTCCATTTTAAAATCAATGATTGAATATTCATCCTCCTTTTAGAAGAGATAGAGATAATAATAATAGCAGCTACCATTTATTACCTTGTACAATGCCATGTGCTAAGCACTTAATACACCTTCTCTCTTCATAATTATCCCCATTTTGAAGATGAAAATGAGACTTAGAAAGGATAAGTAGATCTACCCACTAAATAAGATCATACAACTAACAAGTGGTAAAAATGGGAATCAAATCTAGATTCATCTGACTCTAATCTGTTTTCCTAGCCACTCAACTCTACTGCTTCCTAAAACCAGAACAGAAAAGTTTCTGGTTTCTACCTCCTGGCTTGGCCTGCCTGGGGCTGAGATTCAACTGTCTTGATCTTCAGAAGAATGAGAAGAGCTGACTTTCTCTGGGGAAAGGTGCCATGATGCTGTTCATAGTAAAGAGGGTGAGTAATTTTACAACCAAGGAGACATCTGACACCACTGCCAAGTGGCCAAAACTCCCACCCTGGAAGGCTGGCAACCTCAAGGCACAAACAGTCCAGTACACAGAGAGTGCAGATCAGGTAGAGGGGTGCTCTGAAGGTGACTGGTTCATGTTCTAAGATGGGAAGAAAAAAAAGGAATGGGTACAAAAAGGGTAAATAAACTCCTCACTGGAGAAAGAACACTTGAGATCCTTTTAGTACTAGGCCACCCGCTTCTAAAATCAAATCCAGGTTCAAGTTCTAGCTAGTCAATGACAAATAAGAACAACTACAACAAGAATTATTAAACCATTTTCTGGAGAAGCTCATAGGCCACTTCAACACAAAGCAAAGTGAAAGCCCTTTAGAGATGTCTTGGTGGTATTCTACTCAACACCAAGGAGCAGGGAGCTCAACTCTTTATATTATTATAACTCCCTATATTATTACTACATTAAAACAGAGAAGTCTCAGCTTGGCCCAATGTCAGTTTGAGGATCTGCAGATATCCCTCAAGTCTTCTGTCTTCTCAGAGAATGAGGTGACCTGTCCAGAATGGATGAATCCTGACACTGTTTTCTCTTTTCATGTCAGAGCCGCCACCCCCTCCAATAATATGGCAAAGGCCTCACCATGTGGCACCAAGCACTGCCCTTAGACAAAAGGGAACACATCCTTCTTAGCCTACAAGGGGGCAGTCACCATCCTCCCAGGAGGCCTGTGTTCTCCAGCCTGTAGCAACCTTTTCTCATTTGGCCGGCATTGGGCTGGCACATTCCTGAGCCAAAATGCACACATAAGCTGCTTTCCCTCATAGCGAGGCTGGCTCTTCACTCCTGAGTGACTCTTATCAAGGGTGGTTGGGCATTCTCAATTGGATTACGCTGACAAGGAAAAGGCCTGTGGTATATTATTTCAACACCATTTGGCTCCAGAAATGCCTATCTCCACCCTTTTGCTTTCAGGGCCTACTTCTCCATTCTTGCTTTCTAGACTCTAGAGGGTCATCAGCCTGCTCCCAACCTAGCTCCTGCAAATATTGGCTCATGTTTCTGAAGACAGAATACGATCATTCACAAGGTGTCATGTATAACAGACTAATAAATCAGAGCATGATAAGAACAAAAGCCTAGCTCCTTTGTACCCCTCTTGACATTTCTGTATCCAGAGACACAGGACAAAATTATTTGAGCACAAAAAGTTTTTTCATTTTTGGCTTTTCTGTATATGCCTGCACATTCCATTTTAGAAGAAAGTGTTAGATCCTCATGTTCTACTTTTCTGACTATGCTATACCCAGGAATATTTCTTATAAAAGTAAAAGTAAGATTGAGAATTATCCCCACATGGAATTTCTGAGATACTGTAAGTTTGGTAGGAAGAAGCTGTGCACTTTTTGGTCACTGGACGACATCATGAGTAGTGGTCCAAAGGATGAACAAAACTATTTATTGGTGAAGCCAGAGCCTCTGGAATATCTGCTACCCCTTCCATACCTTTATTTCTAGACCTTGAATGGTCAGGTGGGGATTTAGGATTGATTTCAGGAACTGACTTAAGAGAAAACTGCCAAAGGGCAGCTTTCAGAGAAATGTTATTAGTTAATGGAGGCTTAAGAGTTAAACCCAGACAAGCCTTTGCAATCCTGCCTTATATAACTTTATTTCATTGTTTTTATAATGAAATAAAGAAATGCACTAGGTCCTGTCTTGGTCTGTCACCAATTACGTGACCTTGAGCAAAACACATCACTTCTCTGTGCCAGTTTCCTCATCTATAAGGATTTCCTGGGGAAGATGATAGAGATGGTAGTTTAATTTTTTTTATTAAGATTTTATTTATTTATATTTTAGAGAAAGGGGGAGGGAGGGAGAAAGAGAGGGAAAGAAACATCAATCAGTTGCCTATCTCAGGCCCTCAACCAGGGACCTGGTCCTCAACCCAGGCATGTGCCCTGACTGGGAATTGAACCAGTGACCTTTCGGTTCGCAGGCCAGTGTTCAATCCACTGAGGCACACCAGCCAGAGCTAATTAAATTCTTTAAGGTTCCTTTAGATCCCTAAAACTTATTCTAAATGCAAACTATAGTTTGGGAGTAAATGCACATGAATGCAGTCTGTTATAAAGGTAGCCCAGGGGGAAAGCAACCCAGTTTGTCTAAGCTCTTGACAGGGGATCCTTTTTTTCAGCTATCACCCAACAATTTCCCAGATCTATTTTCTTCTCTCAAATATGTGCTGAATTTCTCCCAGGTGACTTTAGAGAAGGGAGGGGGGATTATCTTTGATATTATGACCCATTAAGAGACAAAGCACTGCAGTGGCTTAATCACTGCAACACCCAGGCACAAGGTGGGTGGACGGGCCCTCCTAGGGCCAGCAGCAGAAGATAATGGTATCAACCACATTATATTAAGAAAAACAAATTACTTCTAACACTTGATCCTTTAAAAACTCTAAAATGAAGTATTCATTTTTCAGATTGATCTATCTCCCTCAAATACCAACCCAATCTTTATAAAGTAAAAAAATAATTTAATACTCTCTCTGATTAAATGTGAGCAATTCCTGTACTTATACAACTTGGGGTTTTATTGAAAGTCTGAAAACCGCAATGATTAGAAATCACAATTTCATACTTGCCTCTGAATTATCTTTGATAAGCAATTTATAGAAAGGTCATGTTCATGAGGTCCCAACCTAAGCCAGGGATGACAGAACTCCTCCTCCTTAGATATGTAGCCCAAAAATGTTCAAGATAACCAACAAAGAAAAGGGCATTTGGCATATGCTTTCTGGCTCAAATACTTTGTCAGGACCTTGGCCACCTCTCTTGTGCCTATGGCAGGTCCACCTCTCCTTAGTGAGAAATAGGAGGATTTTTCGCCTCCGGGATTCAAATCCCTGAAAGCATCAACAGCAGGCTGCTTTCAGTAAATCTCTCTCCTGAATTCCTCACTTTTACCATCTCCTTCTCACTGAGTAGGTCCAGTCTGCTCTGCCTGAAGTCAGATTTACCCTTTACTTTCCGAATTTAAGACAGGCACTTAAAAGCAGCGTACACATGAAAACATTAGTTTGTTTTATGAGTTTTTCCAATATGATGCATGAATACTGACTGGAATCAAAAAGAGCTTCCCACCTTTGGCATTCCTGCTAAATAACCAGTGTGGTTTGCTGTTAGGAGCAGCTGTCCACTGCCCTTAGAAGAATCCTACTCCATTGCGCAGGACAAAAAACCCTTAATTTGTCTCAGATATCAGCAACAGCTACATAGATTATTAAGTGTAATTATTATACACAGATAATTTCATCTTCCCAAATAACCTTGAGAAATAGTATTACTGTTTTCATTTTACAGAGAAGGAAGCCAAAGCTCTAAAAAATTAAGTGCCCAGATTATACAGTAAGTGGGAGAGGTAGAATTTAAACCCAGGTCTGTTTTGGATTCTAAACACTGCATTATGTTCTTAAATATTATACCGTGCTATTGCTACAGGTTTACTACTAGATATCTTAACTGCATTACTTGGATAGAAAAAGGAAAAGAAAAAAGAAAACCTCAACTATCCTAGAATTGAAGTTTCTTCTGCACCATTCCTCCTCCTAACCAAAGACTAAATATTGCTTTTGAGCTTAGTACTGCCATATAAATTAAGCATCAAGTTTGCCCAGGTTCCCTCCTAACCCAAGAGGAAGATAGAGGCCCCTTTAACAAGGCCAGCAGGATTAAATGAGGCCCACAGGGACTGGCCTCAAACATATTGCAGAGGCTCAAGGACAGACTGATCCATGTGTCTTACTGAGAGCACAAGTTTGATGCGTATCAACTCTAAACACTAGTTCACTTCCTTCTAGAGGAAATAGGCACATATTGAAAAGAAAGCAATTAGATAGTAACATACAGGCAAACCAGAGCACCTGTGGTTCTTTACTCTGCCTTGCCATTTTCTACATGCATTGTATAAGACCAAGCCCAAACTTAAGCAGGCAATTTCAAAGCTCAGGAGAAATTAAAAACTTCTGTTCCTATAGTTTAAAACAGGACAAATCACTCCAGCTTTATGCATTCATTACACTTAGAGCACTTTTCTAAAACAACTTATTTATTTTTAGAGAGAAGGGAAAGGAGGGAGGGAGAGAGAGGGAGAGAAACATTGATCAGTTGCCTCTTGCATGCCCCCAACCAAGGACCTGGCCCACAACCCAGGCATGTGCCCTGATTGGGAATCGAACTGGCAACCTTCTGGTTCACAGGATGATGCCCAACTCATTAAACCACACCAGCCAGGGCTAGAACAACTTTTTCAATGCAAATTCCTCTCTCACAGTCTAGTAAAAAGCTTCATTGGTCAACAATAGCAAGAAGAGAAGACAATTATAGTTTTATTATCAATTACTACCCTGTCAGGTCTCCTCTAAGGGCCCTGAAGGAAAGTGAGAGGAAATAAAAAAGAGCTAAATTCTGAACTGACATTAGCGAAATCTACAGATGATGGAAAAGACTGAAGGGTCAATAGCCAAAGCTTCTAGAGAAGAATCTGAGAATCCCTAAAGAATATCAAGTATGGGACTGGTAGGCAACTTTTCTATGTCCCTTAAGTATACAGAATCCTACTTATTTACCTCTCTCCATCACCTGCAAATGGTTTCAGCAGTATAAATTCTTAGTGACACTGAGACTGAGGAATCTTATTTTGCCTCAACCAGCTCTTATACTAACCAGCTCAAGAACTTTATGATAAAGGACATTTCACATTTTACTTTACTGATGGTAAAACAAAGGCATCAGAAATGTAACCCATAAGGGCCAGAATGAATACCCTAATCACTTGCCTCTAAAGATATGTCTGTGAGCTGAAGAAAGAACAAATTTGCTTTGAAAGGTGCCCAGAGAACCTTCAAGACAGCTCAATCTGGCGAAGCAATCCTGAAAGAGTTGAGAAACAACTTCAGAAAATCTGGGACAGCCCTGGCCACTGTGGCTCAGTTGGTCGGAGTGTCATCCTGCAAACCAAAAGGTTGCAGGTTCGATTCCAGGTCAGAGCACATGCATAGGTTGGGGGTTTGGTCCCTGGTTGGGGGGCCTATGAGAGGCAAACAATGTTTCTCTCCCTCTCTTTCTCCCTCCCTTCCTCTCTCTCTAAAAATCAATAAGCATGTCCTTGGGTGAGGATAACAACAACAAAACCATGGACCATGGCTGGTGTGGCTCAGTGGATTGAGAGTTGGCCTGTGAACTGAGAAGTCAACAGTTCCATTCCCAGGCAGGGGCACATGCCTGGGTTGCAGGCCAGGTCCCCAGGTGGGGGCGTGTGAGAGACAATCAATAGATGTTTCTCCCAACACCTGTTCCCAATAATATCTTTCTCTCTGTGTGTCTCTCATTTTATTCCAACTGCACACAATACAAAAGCTGTGTTAGTCTGGTAAAGTTGCATTACAGCCCAGGATGTACCAGTTAATGTTTTTTATAGCTCACATGCCTCCTCGTGATGGATGGCCACTTTATAGTGAAATACTTTGTACTTAATCAACTTACAAATAATGAGTACTCCATTACATGGCATTAAAAACAAACCCAAATTCAGAAAGACCCAGAAAGAAACAAGGGACAGGAACAAGGATGATTCTTGGAAAGAAAGGAGGAACCCAAGACAGAATCCTTTGTAACTCCTTCATTCCTAAAGAAGGTACAGTCCTAAGGAGAATTTGTATCTAAAAAGGCGCTGATATCAACATATGGTGTTGGAACAATTGCACACTCGTATGCAAAAAAAAAAAAAAAAAAAAAGAGAGAGAGAACCTTGATCTACACCTCATACATCATACAAATATTAACTCAAGACCTGCCCAGGTGGCTCAGTTGGTTGGAGTATCGTCCCCTACACCAAAAGGTCATGGGTTCGATTCCCAGTCAGCGCACATACCTAGGTTTCGAGTTTGATCTCTGGTTGGGGTGTGTACGGGAGGCAATCAATTAATGTGTCTCTCTCAAAAATCAATTTAAAAAAGCATATCCTTGGGTGAGGATTAAAGAAGAAGAAGGACAAAAGAGGAAGAAGAAAGGGGGGGGGGAGGAGGAGGAAGAGGAAGAAAACAGGACAAATCTCTGTGACCTGGAATTGGGCAAGGAATACTTAGATACTGAAAACACAATGCACAAAAGAAAAAAAAAAAGATACACCAGATTTCATCAAAAGTAAAAGTGCTCTGTGAACAATACTGACTCTTAAGAAATTGAAAAGACTAGCTACAGATTGGGAGGAATATTTATAAATAATTGTATTGCCACTAAAAATCTTGAGTCCAGAGTAGATAAAGAAGTCTCTAAACTCAACAGTAAGGAAACGATTCAGTGAAGAAATGGACAAAAGACTTGAATAGACACATCACCAAAAAAGATGCATGAATAGCAAATAAGCACACAAAAAAGATGCTCGATGTCACTAGCCATTAGAGAAATGCAAATTTAAACCCCTTAGAGATAACAATGTTTTTCACACAAAAACCTGTACACCAATGTTTATAGCAGCTCTGTTCATAGTTGCCCCCCAAAACTGGCAAAGCCAAATGTCCTTCAACTAGTGAATGGACAAACTGTGGTACATCCATGCACAGAATACTGCCTGGCAATAAAAAGAGAACTACTGATCTATGCATCAGTTTAGACAAAATCTTTAAGTCATCATGCTGAATGAGAGAAACAAGTCTCAAAAGGTTGCATACAGTATGAATCCATTTTTACGACCTTCTTGATAAAACTATGGTGATGGAGAAAAGGGCAGTGGTTGACAGAGTTAGGGATGGGGTGGGTATGACTGACTATGGAAGGAATTTTCTGGGGTGATGAAACTGTTCTGTATCCTGATTGCCACAGCAGTTACAGGGATCTATGTATGTGTTAAAATTCACAGAACTGTACTTTTTACTGTAATTTTTCAAAAGTATTGAAAGAATATTAATCTACAAATCTCAGCTTATTCATACCAAGAATGGTGCCCACATAATACAGTCTAAAACTAGGCCCTGTCTTCCAAGATGGAGGTCTGGAGATAACCAGATTAAGTTTAAAGGAATGGTCACCCGCAAGGTAGACCCGAATTCAGAATAAGGTGACCTGAATTCAGAAACACACTTTCCCCTCAAGGGTTTGTAGAAAGGCTAGACTGACATTTCTTCTCTCCCTGGGCTCTTCTAACCATTATTAGAAAAGATTTGCAATTGGAACCTAGCCTTTTGAAACCTTCAGTTAAAGCAGCCATGTAAAGACAGATCACATTTCTATCAACTTCAACCCCTCTGAGCATAGTTAGAGAAACTACTGTTTTGGTATAGTTTGGCTTTCAGAACTCACACCCTATCCTTCAGTTTCTTGCTTTAACCTCTGGCCCATCAGAATTAGTTTCCCAAGGCCTAAGTAAGACAGAGGCATTAAAAATATAGAGAAAGAATTTACCAGGGAATAATTTATCTCCCATAATATCTGACACACAGGATACCAAATCCTACCTGGTTAAAGCCCTTGGTGATATTAACATTGCTTAGGGAAGTGCCGACCTCTACTACATACAACTTCAAGGATACGGAGGGTAAGAAGCACGAGTGGTGAATGGCTTTCATCTGGCATACAGACTAACTGTTCCATGCTGAAAAAGCATTTGGGCCACCAAAAGCTCCACTCCTAGATGAAGATGTTCATTTACCTGCTTCAAATGTACCAACTCATAGTAAATACAATATTATGTAGCCATGTCCTGCAAAAGCCCCTAATCCAGCCTCCATTAGATTAGGTCTGAATTCTGCTGGCTAAGGCCCAGCCTCTCAGGGGGCTGGCATCAAATAGGGAGGCTGGAGTAAGGTTTCAAACACCTGTTTCAGCTTTTTAAGTGTCCGCTTCAAGCCACTGTGCTCTGGCAGCAGGGATCCTGATGATGTAGGTTCTCTTCCCCTGCCAAATCCTCAACTTAAAGAGCCTAGCCCCTAAGGGAAGGAAAAGATAGACTGTGAAGTACAGCCACTTTGAAGAGCTGTTTCTTTTAAAGTTAAACATACATCTACCCTATGACCAGCAATTTCACTCTTAAGTATTTATCCAAGAGCAACTAAAACATATGTTCACAAAAAGACTTGTATAGAAAGGTTTAGAGCAGCCTATTCATAACAGACAAAAACTGGAAACAATCCAAATGTCCTTCAATAGCAGAATGAGTAAATTCTCTTATGTTTTATCCATACAATTGAATACTACTCAGTAACACAAAACAATATAAAAAGAAACAGTGACACATGCACCAACATGGATAAATTCCAAAAAAACATGCTAAGTGAAAAGAAGCTAGATACAAATCCTCTATGAGTCCACTTACATGAAATCCAAAAACAAAACTAATCTATCATAATAGAACACAAAAAGTGGTAAAGGGGGAAAACTTTCTGGGGTGATAAGGATATTTTTTATCTGTTTTTTAAGGTGCTTATATGTATTTATACAATTATCCACATCTAGCAACTGAACACTGAAGTCTGTGAATTTTATTTTGTGTTAATTAAACCTCAATTAAAAAAAAAGAGAGAGCTGGGACTTGGGGTGAGCCTCCCCTACTTGGCATTATTTGGAGAATTAAGTTATAGAACAGAAGAAACCAATTTGCTTCCCAACTCACCATTCTGGGAGCAGAGGCTCAACAGACAGCCAAGCTGCCACTTCAGTGCCCTTTGGGCAACCTTTGAGGCAAGAAGAGATTTTTAGGTGGTAATCGATATACTCTCAATGGAGCCCTATTGCTCCCCCAAAGAATGTCAATGAAATGTCTTCAACAGTGTTCACTTCCCTAGTGCTAAAAGTATAATCAGGGTTCCAATTAAGAAGAAAGTTTATATATAACAAAAGCTAGGCTCTCAGGACTTAAGTCAGACAGTATTCCAAAAATTAAATTATAACCATAGTAACAGCCAATTCAGAGCTCTAGTTCCAGAACTGCCACTACTCTGTCATGAGACCTTGAACGAGACATGAGACCTCTAAAAGTCATAGTTTTTTCTCTATAAAATGGACAAGATGACATCTATGTTTCATTTGAGCTCTACCACTGTATGATTTTTATTTTTTTACCACTGTATGATTTTATAACTCTTACAAGTTCATATGGCCTCCAGGATCAGAGGAGGAAGACAAGCCTTGTAATCCTTCTCATCATTGTTATGGAGACTCATGCTTTAGCTTAATGAGGACCCCCAGAGTGGTGCTGCATACCATGTAAAATGATTTCTTCCCTCTAACACACTTGCAGAATTAGATTAAGGGAGAAAAGCAATAAATCTAAGATGTGAGAAGCTGCTTACATCACAAACCCAAGGTGGCTCAGGATAAAAGAAGAGTAGATATCCTTAAAATCCAGTGGGAAGATTGGAGAAGAAAACAAATGTGTATCAAATGCCTACTATGTACAGGTGTGCATTTTATTAGGCACCTTGAGCACATCATCTCATTTAATCTTCACGAGACCCTATAAGCCAAGTATTTATCTCCATTTATAGATGAAAAATGGAGGTTCAAATAGGTCAAGTAACTGCCCAAGCCCATCCAATGGTATACATGGGATTTGAACCCAGGTCCACTCAAGTCTGAAGTTTTTCCCACAACAATTTGGCAGGAAATAAGTTGGAGATCTTAAATCTCCGAAGGGGTCCTTGAAATCCTAGCACTGTCTTCTTGCAAGTAACTCATTTCATATACATTGACAGCCTTTGGCACTACACAGAAGAAAGGGTTAAACCTACAGTTAGGAAGAGGAAATTCCCTGGAAAATCGAAACACATGCTGTGGCTCTGACTAAATTTCACACCCGTTCTGTTAAGCAACATCCATAGTGTGTGAGAAAAGATTCTTTCCCCCTCCAGTACACCCCCCTCCCCATCCTTTATGCATTCCATCACCTGCTGCCTTCCTTCAGACTAAGCTGATGGGGAGAAGGGCAGGATGACTATACATCTTTGCTTGGTGCATATTTAAGCCAGAGGTTAATAAACCCAGGGTAGGAAGAAGAATTATGTGAAAAAAGAAAAGGAATAACACTTTATTTCTACTTGGACCAGCATAGGAGAGAACACTTTGACAAGCCAGAATGAGGGAAGGGATTGGACTTCTGCTGGGGAGGAAGGGGAAAGCTGTCCTTTCTGGAGAGTAGGCAGAATTCAGAACAAGGCCAATTTACAATTGCCCCTTGTCTGGTATTTCATGCTCAAGTGAACTCTGTATTTCTGTCCAGGACAGCAAATTGGAAGGTGGAAACATTAGGGTCTTTCGGTTTGTTTTTTTGTTTTGTTTTTTTAACCTCTGCTAGCACCCTTCAAACAGACTCCTGCTTATAACAATGAATATAGTGATTTGGTACTAGAAGTTGACCAGATAAAAGATGCCTGTGGGAATCTGAGTCTAGAGTAGCTAGTTGGTATAAAAGAAGGAAGAAAAGGAAGAAGGACAAATGAACAAATGCCATCATGATAATTAGTCTCCAGAAACAGTCCCACACAATGCCACCCTTGAGGTGGAACTTATGTTTGTCCCCTTGAATGTGGCCTGTGACTGCCTTAACAGATACAATGTAGATAAAGTAACTTCCACACCCAGACTGTAGACCTGTACCTCCATGTACAAAGTCTAACCTACTCTATCAGAGAAAGGTCATAAAGACAAGCCCTGGAGATGCAGGCATCACCTCAAAGGAAGCTACAAGGTGCCAGACATCCAAGCCACAGACATAGCTGACTGCAACCACAGGAGAGACCCCAAGGAAGACCTTTAGAAGAACTGGCCAGATAAGCCCTGGTCAGCTAAGAATTGGCTGAGACATATGTCTTAATTGTGAGACATATTAAGATGGTTGTTTTAAGGCACAAGGTTTTGGGATGGTTTGCATGTAGCAATAGGTAACTGAAAAGGCTGGCATTTGTTGAAAATGTAGCTAGTAGTTCTTTTGACCTGGGCATATAACATACACTACACTGTAGGGATACAGGAGAATCAACCCTGTTTTAGAAAAATAAAGGAAACTTATAATGGGGGGGGGGGGATCCCATTCCATTAGCAATTGAAAATTTTAAATGCCTAACAATAAACCTAAGAAATTTATGGCATGTAAATGGGAGAAAGAAAAACCAAAAAATTTTATTAGCATCACAAAAAAAGTTTTGAATAAATGAAGAAGCTGTAACATGTTCTGGAAAGGGAGGCCAAATACATTATAAAGATTTCAATTCTCCCTGTATTAATTTGTGTTTTTGAATCAAAATCCCAATGGGAATTAAAAATTGGGAGGATACCTCAGGAGTAAGGAATACCAGCCCTACACCAGACCACCCAGCCCAGGGTTCCAGTGCCAGAAAGATAAATCCTCATAACTTCTGGCTGCAAAAACCAGTGGGGGTTGGGGCAACATAAGAAACTATGGGATTCTCAGGCACTCCTCCTAAAGGGCCCATAAGGGTCTCAGGACTTATGCAGACTCTCTCCCTCTGAGCTCTAACACCAGGGCAGCAGCTAGAAGGGCACCAGTAGCACGTGGGGAGGAACTGAAGTGTCTGGCACCAGGGTGAATGCTGGGGGGACAGCTTCCCCAGAGACAAAACACCAGAGGCCAAGCAGCAGCCATTGTCCCTCTTCTGAGCCCTCTCCCACACAGAGACACATAATGGCAACCATATTTGAGACTCCATCAACCTGGTTTACATGGGTTGCCCTACCCTGGTGATTACCTAAGGCTCTGGTCCATCCAAATTACAGGTATACTTACCTACAATATGCCATGCTGCTAAGACAGGGAGTCTAAGGGTCAAGTCAGGAACATGAATGAAGGACCCATGGACAAAGATAACGGGGGGGGGGGGGGAATTAAATGTGAGAGGTGAGAGGGGTGGGTAGGGCAGGGGAGAGTAATGTGGGAAAAATGGGGACAACTGTAATTGAACAACAATAAAAATTTTTTTTAAAAAGATGGAGTCAAAGCAGCTCTACCTAATACATAGAAACAAACACAGGAAGGCTGTCAAAATAAGGAGGCAAAGAAATGTGGCCCAAATGAAAAAACAGAACAAAAGCCCAGAAAAAGAACCAAATAAAAAGGAGATAAGCAATCTTTAAGGTGCAGAGTTCAAAACACTGGTTATAACGATGTTCAAGGAACTCATTGTGTACTTCAACAGCATAATAAAGATCCAGGCAGAAATGAAGGTTACAGTAAATGAAATGAAGAAAAATTTACAGGGAATCAACAGTGGAGTGGATGAAGCCAAGAATCAAATCAATGATTTGGAACATAAGGAAGAAAAATCATTCAAACAGAACAATAAGAAAAAGGAATCCAAAAAAGCAAGGATAGGGTAAGGAGCTTCTGGGACAATGTCAAATGTACCAACATTAGAATCAGGGGCGCCAGAAGGAGAAGAGAAAGAGCAAGGAATTGAAAACTTATTTGAAAAAACAATGAAAGAAAACCTCCCTAATTTGGTGAAGGAAATGGACATATAAGTCTAGGAGGCACAGGGAATCCCAAACAAGATGGATACAAAGAGGACCACACCAAGACACATCATATTAAAATCCAAAGGTTAAAGATAAAGAGATTCCTGATCAAGATGGAGGCGTAGGTAAACACACTTTGCCTCCTCGCACAACCACAGAAAAAATTACTACTAGACCTCAAAACAACACCCAGAAATGTCAGAAAATTGAGCTGTATGAAAGTCTGACAACCAAGGATTTAAAGAAGCCACATTCATCCAGACAGGTAGGAGGCGTGGAAACATGGAGAAGGGTAGAGAGGTGTGGAGACGTGGTGTGGCACAGAGAAGTGGCAGTGGAATAGGCAGTCCCACATTCACGTGTGGTGAATAAAAATTGGGAGGGTTACCTTGGGAGTGAGCAATCCCAGTCCTATTCCAGACTGCCAGGGTTTTAGCACCAGGAAGATATCCCCATAATTCTGGCTATAAAAACTGGTGGGGGTTGGGGCAGCAGAAGAAACTGCCAGATCTTCAGGAGGCTCTGCTTAAATGACACCCCTCCCAGGAGGTATGAGAGCCAGCACATCCAGTGATCAGCTTCAGACTACATCAGAGCACCACCCAAACACCTCTACTAGTGACTCTCAAGGGGCAAACTCATGGGCACCAGCGCCACTGAAGCGAGTCCTGCTGTGTGGGGTCAGCCCCTGCACAGCAGCTCCTCAGCTGTAGTTGAGACTAGTCCTCGTAGCCCACCAGCCTGGACCCCCACTAAGTCCCTCCCGCTGAGTGTCAACAGCAATCAAGGCTCAACTACAAGAGGTACCACAACCCACACAGGTGACACACTTGTACTACCCAGCTGGGATGACCCAGGAGACTACCACTGGGCCCTACAGGACACCTACTACATAAAGCCACTCTACCAAGCCCAGAAGACGTAACAGCTCTACCTAATACATAAAAACAAACACAGGAAGAAAGCCAAAATGAGGAGACAAAGAAACATGTCCCAAATGAAATAACAAAACAAAATTCCAGAAAAAGCACTAAATAAAATCAAGACAAGCTACCAGATGCAGAGGTCAAAATGCTGGTTATAAGGATGCTCAATGAACTTAGGAGAAGAGTAAATGAACTTGGTGAGAACTTCAACAAAGAGATAGAAAACATAAAAAATAACCAGTCAGAAGTGAAGAATACATTACAGGAAATCAACAGTGGAATAGATGAAGCAGAGGTTCAAAGTAGAGATTTGGAAGAGAAGGAAGCAGAAAACACCCTATCAGAATAGCAAAAAGAAAAAAGAATTAAAAAAAAAATGAGGATAGTAAAAGAGACATCTGCAACAATGTCAAGCATACCAACACTTACGTCATGGGGGTGTTGGAAGGAAAAGAGAGAGAGCAAGGAATTGAAAATCTATTTGAAAATAATCATGGGGAAAATAATGAGAGAAGCCTTCCTTAACTTGGTGAAGGAAATAGACATACAAGTCCAGGAGGCACAGAGAATCTCAAACAAGATGAACCTGAACAGACTCACACCAAAATACATCATGATTAAAATGCCAAAGATTAAAGACAAAGAAGGAATCTTTAAAGCAGCAAGAGAAAAGGAGTTAGTTACTTACATGGGCGCTCCCATAAGACTGCCAGCTGATTCTCAACAGAAACTTTGCAGGCCAGAAGAAATTGGCAAGAAATATTCAAAGTGAGAAAAGTAAGGACCTATAACCAAGGTTACTCTACCCAGTAAAGCTATCATTTAGAATTGAAGGACAGATAAAGTGCTTCCCAAACAAGAAAAAGCTAAAGGAGTTCATCACCACAAAACCATTATTAATAAGAAATGTTAAAGGGTCTTCTTTAAGAAGAAAAATAATTAAAAATATGAGTAATAAAATGGCATTATACACATATTATCTAAAATTACTTTAAATTTAAAAGGATTAAATGCTCCAATCAAAAGACACACAGTGAGCCCTGGCTGGTGTGGCTCAGTGGATTGAGTGCTGGCCTGCAAACCAAATGGTCAGCAGTTTAATTCCCAGTCTAGGACACATGCCTGGGTTGCAGGGCAGGCCCCCAGTAAGTGGCACATGAGAAGCAACCACACATTAATGCTCTATTTCTTCCTCACTTCCCCTCTCTAAAATGAATAAATAAATATACAGAGTTCTGGCCAAGATGGAGGCATAGGTAGAGACCCTTCACTTCCTCACACAACCAAAAGGAAGATAACAACCAATCTGAAATCAATAAACAACCAAAAGTGCCAGAAAATCAAACTGCATGGAACTCCAACAACAAAGGAATTAAAGAAAAAATCAATCAGAACAACCAGACTGGTAAGGAGGCAGATGGCGTGGGCAAGTCAGAAAAACCGAGGCATCACAGCAGACCTTGGGGTCAGGGCTGGCTTCCAGCTCTGAGGGCTGCAAGGGAGGGGCTGACTTAAGGGGACTCAGAGGTGGCTGTGGGCTACTGTGGCTGTGGTAGTAGGAGAAGCTCCCAGTCTCACACAAGAGTCCCTTGAAAAGGGCACTAGAGAGGAGCAGGCCAGCCACATTGTTGTTCCCTCCCTGGCCCCTCCCCAGGGCAGCACCTCAGAACAGCAAAGAGGGTTGCCTTGCCCCAGTGAATACCTAAGGCCCCACCCCCCCTAACAACCTATCAGCTACACCAAGACAAAGAAATATGGCCCAAATGAAAGAACACAGTAAAGCCTCAGAAAGAGAGCTAAGCGAGGAGGAAATCGCCAACCTACCTGAAGGAGAATTTAAAGCCCTGGTAATCAAAATGCACACAGATCTGATTGAGCTTGGTCGAAAAATGAAAAAACAAGTGAAGGATACCCAAAGTGAAATAAAGCAGAATGTTCAGAGAACCAACAGTGACAGGAAGGAAACCAGGACTCAAAGCAACAATTTGAACCAAAAGGAAAAAATAAACATCCATCCAGAACAAAATGAAGAAACAAGAATTCAAAAATGTGAAGAGACTCTTACAAATCTCTGGGACAACCTGAAATGTTCCAATATCCGAATTATAGGGGAGCCAGAAGAAGAGAAAGATCAAGAAATTGAAACTTATTTGAACAAATAATGAAGAAAAATTTCCCTAATCTGGTGAAGGAAATAGACTTCCAGGAAGTCCAGGAAGCCCAGAGAGTCCCAAAGAAATTGAACCCAAAGAAGTTGGACCCAAAGAGGAACACACCAAGACACATCATCATTAAGTTACCCAAGATTAAATATAAAGAGAGAATCCTAAAAAAAGCAAGAGAAAAGGAGACAAGTTACATACAAGGAGTTCCCATTAGACTATCAGCTGATTTCTCAAAAGAAACCTTACAGGCAAGAAGGGGCTGGAAAGAAGTATTTGAAGTCAGGAAAGGCAAGGAGAGTAATCCAAGATTACTCTCTCCAGCAAAGCTGTCATTTAGAATGGGAGGGCAGACAAGTGCTTCCCAGATAAGGTCAAGTTAAAGGAGTTCATCATCACCAAGCCCATGAAATGTTAAAGGGACTTATCTAAGAAAAACAAGATAAAAAATATAAACAGTAAAATGACAACCAACTCACAACTATCAACAAATGAACCTAAAAGAAAAGAAAAACAATGAAAACAAAAACTAAGCAAACAACCAGAACAGGAACAGAATCAGAGAAATGGACATCACACGGAGGGATTTCAGTGGGGAGGGGGAAGGGAGGAATAGGGGGGAAAAGGGACAGGGAAGAAGAAGCATGGTTAGTAGGCATAAGGTAGATGGGGAGAGATTAAAAAATGGTATGGGAAATAGAGGACTCAAAGAACTTTTATGTACAACCCATGGATGTGAACTAAGGGGGGTAATGCTGGAGGGTTGGGGAGGCAGGGCAGACTGGAGATGGGGGGGAATTGGGAAAACTATAATAGCATAATCAATAAAAAATATTTTAAAAAAGATATACAGTGGCTGAATGAATAACAAAACAAGCCCCTTACATATACTGTCTATAAGAGACTTAAGAGACTCACTTCAGATTGAAAGACACACACAGACTGAAATTAAAAAGATGGAAAAAGGTATTTCATGAAAATGAAATGAAACAAACAAGCAAACAAAAAGCTGGGATAGCAATACTTATACCAGAAAAAATAGACTTTAAAACAAAGGCAATAACAAGATACAGTGAAGGACCCAACAATTCCATTTCTGGGTATTTAACTGAAGAAACCGAAAACACTAAATCCAAAAGATCTCTGCATCTATATGTTCATTGCAGCATTATTTACATTAGCCAAGACATGGAAGCAACCCAAGTATCATCAATAGATGAACTGATAAAGAAGTGGTGCATATATACAATGAAATATTCAGCCATAGAATTAAAAGAATGAAATCTTGTCATCTGCAACAACATGGATGGACCTAGAAGGTATTGTGCTGAGTGAAGTAAGTCAGACAAAGACAAATGCCATATGATTTCAATTATATGTAGAATCTAAAAAACAAAATAAACAAACAAGCAGACCAGGAACAGACTCATAGATACAGAAAACATTTTGATGGTTGCCAGGTGGGTGGGGTGTTAGGGGCAATGGGTAAAAAAGTGGAAGGGATTAAGGAGTACAAACTGGTATCTACAGAGTAGTCTTGGGGATGTAAAGTACAGCATAGGAAATATAGTCAATAATATTGTAATAACTATGTATGGTGTCTGATGAGTACTAGATTTATTGGGGTGGTCACTTTATAAGTTACATAAATGTCTAATCACTGGGTTGTACACCTGAAACTCATATAATATTGTAAATCAACTATAATTGAAAAATAAATATTATTACAAAAAAATCATAAAAATTTGGCTCTTATAAGATCACTGAAACAATACTGGCCTTTCTGGATTCGAATCCCTTCTGTGGAACTGGCCCTGTGTTAGACTTTGAAGATACAGAGATGAATAACCCACAGTCCTTGCTTACAAATTACAGATTATACTAGTTTGTATGACCATGGCCAAACCTTAAGATTTTCTGGATCTTAATTTATTAGTTTTTCTCTCTTTCTCTCTCTCTCTCTCTCTCTCTCTCTCTCTCTCTCTCTTTCTTTCTTTCTCTCTTTCTATCTATCTTTCTATCATAGTGATTTTCAAATGGTGTGCCACAAGAATTTTTAAAACATGCAATACCTGAACATTTAGTCAGGAACACTGAACTCTTCTCTTGGATTGTCAAATAAAAAAGTGACAACAGCCAACACAACAATAGTCGTTTGGTGTGAATGAATCACAATTATACCTATTTTCCTTTTTTGGTCAGATTGACAAAAAAATATTTTTTGTTGTGCCACAGAATTTGAGTAATTAGTTTATGTGTGCTATAAGAATGAAAAAGGTTGAGCTGTGGCTGGTGTGGCTCAGTGGATTGAGTGCCAGCCTGCAAACCAAAGGGTCACTGGTTCGATTTCCGATCAGGGCACATGCCTGGGTTTCGGGCCAGGTCCCCAGTTGGGGGTGTGCAAGAAGCAACCAATCGAAGTTTGTCTCACACATTAATGTCTCTCCTTCTTTCTCCCTCCCTTCCCCTCTCTCTGAAAATAAATAAAATCTTTTTTTTTTAAAGGGGGAAAAAGAAATAAAGTGCAAAAAAGGAATGACAAAGAAAACTGAGGAGTACAAACAATAAAGATTACCAATGCCTACCTTACAGTAAAGTAGGAAGCACTACTGTCACCAGATACATCAAGATCCCAATTCTGGGTTAGTTCTCATCCACTGGTTCAGGGTACACAAGGTGTGCTTTGAAGGTAGTAAGAAAACCAAGATCATCCCAAGAATCCAGGCCTGGCTTTCTCACTACTCACTTTCTCAGTTTCAGCAAAAACCATCCTGGATTTCTTCCTACCAGAATTAATCTCTTCCTTCTTGGTACTTCTAGAGTGCTGTTGCTTTAGTTTAGTTTAGTATTCTGGTTTATGGAATAACTAGCTGTAGTCTGTCAGCTCCTGGAAGGCAGAAAGGGACAAAGCTTCTTTGGTTTTGTATTAACAGTGTCTAGCTGAGGACCATGGACACAGTATTGTTCAACCAATACTCTGGAACTAGTTGAAAAAGGTCACAATCAGAGGAAGTACTAAAGAAATCCATACCCCAATTTTCCTATCAAAGATTTCTTGTCATTTCCAGGAAAAAGTCATAAAAAGTAATGTTTACAAGGAACTGGGTCGCATCCAAACAGAAGGTTCCCCCCATATGTGACCATTAGCTGTTGGCCAAGAGTGAAAATTTAGAGAAGCAACATCTCTGAGAACAGGCTGCCAATGGTGATGGAAAGCAGCCTAAACTTTGAGGTGGCTGTACTAGGAGGGGAGGTGGAGGGGAGGCAATTTTGTGCTCTTTGGGGAAAATGTTAATGAGAGGTTTTACAAATGTCAGAGTTGTCTGATTTAGCGAAGCCAGCTAGGTAGATGTTTTTCATATTAATGCCATGTCTGCTAAAAGAGCAAAGAGGGAGAGGAAAAGGAGATTTGAGAAAGGAAAATGATAAACCTCAATTCTTCACAAAAGAAATTATGCTTCTGCTAGTTTGGTCAAGTATATCAAAGAAGAGAACTGTTGTATGGCAGGCTTGGCTGCTCTACTTCCTTGCCCCTTTCAAGAAGGAAAATTTAAGCCCTGAAGCCAGGAGAGGAGATAGACCAGTGTGCCTAGTGTCCTGCTTCAGGTATCTACTCAAAAGAACTCAAAAGAATCTAAGCAAGTTCAGTCATGGAGAGAGTTCTATTTCAACAGTTATTTTAAAACCTAAAGGAAGAAAGTCATTCAAGTCATTGACATGTTTAAGGAAATTCTTCCTCCTTAGTTTGGGCATACGTCTTTAGAGTTTTTATAGGTTCTACTATGTAAAGGCTAGGGGTGGGGAAATGCTGTTGATCATAGAGCTCTGCCTCCTTTCGCCCTTGTTTCTCCCCAGCCCAGCCTGCAATTGTGTCCCAATCGACCAGCATTAATATAGATACACAGAGGTATTTATTTGCTGCTGATTCTGCCTGGCTGTATTCAGACTCGATCTCCATGTGTATTTAATAAATCACACTAGTTAGGTGGACAGGATTAGTTCCAAGTCACCTAATGACTATATCATGAACTGCAGCATTAAAAGGATTAATTCTAATCTGAGCCATTGCAGTTCAGTGGGAAAAGCCAGTTCATTCTCCAACAGAAGCTGCGGCTGGCAAGAAATCCTCAACAAGACCAGGAAGATTAATGAGGGCTTCTACATTCGGCCTGCAAATCTTCACCTACCAGGGTGTAGGGTAGAGAATCCCAGCCCAGATGACCTCATAAATAACCCATAATATCACAAGTATTTGGGGCAGCTGAGCCCCAGCAAGGGAGGGCAGCAAGCCCTCTCCATCTTCTTCTGTAACCCACACCACCGAGATGGCACAAGAATTTTACCGGACCACACAGCAGCCGCCAGTTTTGTTTTCTGTCACGTAAGGGCCCACACCTCATAAATCTACTAACTGCAGTGTGGACTTGTGTGTACTCAGGAGAATATGAAGCTTCTTGGTGTAGTGTCTCTTCTAACAAAGTGGGAAAATAACCTGGTCTCCACAATACAAGATGCCCGCTTTCAAGTCATGAAATCTTTCCTTTGCCTAACGGCACAATTCCTCTTCATTAGCATCCACAGCATGCTACTCCTGTGCAAGCCTCTGGAGAACACATTCAGAACTGCTTTCTTGGTTCTGACAAGGTGAGCACTGACTAGGAAGATCTATATCCACAAGACACAACGGGAACCCGCACTTCCTTGTGCCTTGGGCCCTAATTTCACCGTTAGGAGAAGACCACCAAGATGAGCCTAGCCAGGTCTCAGATCTCTACAGGGCAAGGCACATCTTTGCTTTAACCAGCTTAGGAAAAAGCAATAGGCCACAATTAAACTCAATTCACTGGAAAGAAAGTTTCTTTCTCAGAGACTGCAGGAACTTGAGGAAAATACAATGAGCACAGTTGTTTCTTCTGGAGAAACCAAAGAGAAACAGGTGTTTCTATCTTGTTGCATCACAGATTCACAGTCTAGGATTGCCAAAAGAATGGTGTTACTCCAGTTAAAGACCCTTTAAACTGCATAGGCAACAGTGGATCAGCCACTAAGATTCTCTCGCAATGCATACAATTGCCAACTAAAGTAATCAGGTCCCTACAAACTAAAAGCTAAACTTCAATAGCATTAAAATATAAGTGAACCAAAGGCTTGGTGCCAGGTTATCAGGTTTATAAAATGCTTGCTAAGCAATCTAAGCACAGAGCTGCCATGGCTACAGCTGAGAAGGGAAAAGACCCATTAAATGTATTATGCCTCAACCCCACAGCAGAGTGGGGACAGAAAGAGATTTAACATTTTCTAAGTTTATAAACATTCCACCATAACAAGTAACCATGTCTAAAAGTGGGGCCCACTCAAGCTCTTCATTAAGAAAAGGAGGAGCTGAGGAAATTGTTAAGGTTGGGTCTCTGTTTTCCAGTTAAGATGCAAGGGGAGAAAACTCATTTGCTGATAAACTAGGGAACCTATAAACTCAATTCTCATTTCCACTGGTGTAGTTCAACTTGGAGAAATTCATAGGGCACAGGAATTGTTTATTCTACAGACAATGGAGACAGTTCAGTTGAGCGGGAACAGAAGAAAGTTAGATCCATACCCACAATTCATGTTTCCTGATAGCCAGGCTGGTTAGCATGAAGTTCCTAGAGGAGTTGATGGGATTAAATGACAGGAGCTTTATCACCCTAACCAAACTAATGCTCCTAAGTTCCCATCAGAATAGCAACAGGACACCATCCTGGAGAAAAAGATGGGTATATGCAGGAACTCTTCTCGATAATTGCAAAAGGCTCAACTGTTTCTCTCTACCTACGTACCCTGTACCATTTCTTCACCTTCCTATCCCTGCAAGTCCCCCTCCTGGTTCCAAGAAAATAACCACCCCCCATATAGAGTCCAAAGCCCTCTTTTCAGCCAATCAGCCCAACTTAAGGCTCAAGCCAGTGGCCTCACGACAGCTAGGTACATCAATCAGAAGTGTTACCATGCTAAGATCACGTGTATACACCACAGCAATCTGCTTAAACACAGGGCTGTCCAATCTTTCGGTGTCTCTGGGCTACACTGGAAGAAGAAGAGTTAGTTGTTTTGGGCAACACATTAAATACACAAACACTAACAAAAACTGATGAGCAATAAAAATGGTCTGTGCATAATTTTTGTGATATCTGCCACCACAGATAAGCAAGAATGTCCTCACATAATAACCCTAATTATGCAGCAGCCCTTTCGATACATAATCTTTTAAAATCGTCAGGCAGGTCCCAAGTTTGTGAGCATTAATATAGAAAATGTACATATTTAAGTAATAAAACTTAGTGATAAAACTAAGTAATGTTTTAAGTAAATTTACAATTTTGTATTGGGCTGCGTTCACAGCCATCCTGGGCCACATTCAGTCTGCAGGTTGGACACCCCTGGTTTAGAGCTTCAGTCCCAATAAAGGATGCCTAGGAGTATTTATAGTATTTAAGAGCTCCTCTGTCCCTTGCCAGACATTCCTGTCCTTCTAACAATGAAGTCCTCAAATCATTAGAGGAAAGATGCTCCCTAGACATAAGGAACCTATGTTGCAAAAATCCATGGGAAGGGGACTTCTGTAAGTAGCAGCAAACTTTCTTTCCTCAAAACACTCTAAAAAAGAGCACCCTGCATATTGCTGAGTCCCCAGGCCATCATGTACACAGGAACAGGGCCATCCAGCAGGATGCATCAGGCTCCAGGAATGCTGAAGTCTACATATTTGCCATTCAACACCAAAATGGCTTTTCAAGTTCAGTCAGCTATAAATGTTGCTTTGTTTTAATTTTCCACTGAACTTCCTGGAACCTATTATCCAACTGTCAGAGATGTATATTTAGTAAGAGCAACATGGCCTCTTTGCCACTGCCCCACTGCTCATGTCACTTCTAATAAATAGAAAATCAACCCCTTCCTCAGGGGTTGATTTACCAGCCCCCGCAGCTTGGGGCTGATAAAGAAAAGTCTTGGTACAGAGGCCACAAACTGACCAACCCTCCCCTCCTCAGTTACCTGCAAACCTCAAATCTCTCCTAGGTTAATTCCACTACAAGGTTTTCTAACAGTCCCAGGAAAATACCCTAGTGCTTATACTCACCAGAATACAAGCATGTATGCATGCTTCTATTTTAGGGGAGGCCAGTAGTAGAAATGACCTAACAGAGACCAGAAATCTAACACAGATTAATAGGAATCTCAATCAATACAAGCATAACTGACTTTGAAATATACAATGCTAATATAATATTTAATAGGGAAGATTTGAAAAACTAAAATCAGGGCTAAGAAGAATAAGCAGGGCAGGTGTATGACTTCAATTTTATCTCAGGAAGCTAGTTTGAAAATATAACCTCCTTTTGGTCAACAGAACACTAGGCACAACTTTTTCCAGTCTGTCAGGATGCTTTTGCCATTTTGAGCTACTGACACTTTTTTACTCTGACATTAAACAGTAGTAATAGACTAGACTTAAATAAGAAACATGTGTACCTGACCACTTTTTCAATTCACCACTTCTGTCAACTACGAATTTGCCTAAATCCTGTAACTCCACATGGTCTCTTTCCAATTTCATAATATCCAACACAACTCTTTAAACCCAACAGAAAAAATAAAATATATATGTGTATGTATACATATATTTCTGTAAATATATATGTATCTAAAATATAGGTTGTCATATTTTCCTAAATTATACAAATGTAAACCAAAAATCATAAAATGAGATTTCTCTATAACACTGAAACACAGAATAAATTAAACTTGAATATATTTTCCTAAATTATACAAATGTAAACCAAAAATCATAAAATGAGATTTCTCTATAACACTGAAACACAGAATAAATTAAACTTGAATAGAAGGCAATTTCTAAGACTAACCCATCATCACTGAATTAGCTTCTGATTAAAGCTTTATAACCACAGGTCTAGAATAGGGAGAAAATTCAGGAGAACAAAATATCCCTACCTTTCACTCTAAAACTAATAATTAAGTTCCAGATCCACAAACAAGGACACGCAAAAATCATAACTAGAAAGACCAAAAATTCTCAAAAGAATAAAAAGTGGCAGCCTACCTTAATAAATACAGTGCACCAGAGCTGCTTATCAGCAGCCACGGAAGGTGGGCAAGCAGTATCTTACAAAGGAGGATAGTGAGGCAAAGCTAAGAAAGGCACAAACTGAGCTGCCTAAAGAGAAAGAGCAAACTTCATATTTACAACCTCTGGAGCCTGACTCAGACAGGGGGGGGGAAGTCAGTATTATCAGGGGAAATACTAGACCACCTCTTTCATTTTAGTGATCTTACACTCATTTCCCCACAGGCCATCTTACTAGTATTGATGACCAAAATAATATAGACCCTTGCATCCAAAGACTTAATATTTACTATTTCAACTACTAAGAGGGGCTCTGAAGATCCAAGATCAATTGCAATCAGTAACTTTTATGAGACAAAAGTTTGAATATTGCACTAGGGTTAATTTGTACCAGTAAATTATTTAGCTCGTGAGTAGGCCTGAAAAACTGCTCAGCATCTACAAATTTAAGCCCATCCTCCACATTTTAAGAAACTGTTAACATACATAACATCATTAAATATACAGCTCAATGAATTTTTACAACCTTAACCATCAGCACCCAGAACATTACCAGGACCCAGAAATTCCTATCGTGACTTCTTCCTGTCACAATCCCTCCAAAGGTAACCATTATCTTGACTTTTAATACCACTGATTTGCCTTGCATAGTCATTGAAAAGCACTTAATATATAAATGGTATCATGCAGTATGGACTCCTTTGTGTTTGGCTCCCTTTGCTCAACATTACTCTAAAAAATTTCATTGTGTTGTAGTTCACTAAATTCTACTTGCTGTGTAGTACTCCATTGTGAGGATATACCACATTTTACTTATCCATTTTGTTTCTGATGGACATTTGGATAGTTCCTCTTTTTTGACTTTTATGATTAGCATTGCTATAAACATTCCTACACACATCTTTTGGTGAATGTATGCATAAATTCCTATTTTGCATATCTCTAGATATGGAATTGCTGGCTTACAGGGTACAAGTGTATCGGTTCATTTTAGTCATTCTACTCTATGTGCAGTATTCCATTGTGACTTTGAATTTCTCTAATGACTCATGAAATTGAATGCCTTTTCTTATGTTTATTGACTATTCAGATATACTCTTTTGTGAGGTATCTGCTCAAGTCTGTCCATTTTTCTGTTGGAAAAACCTGCCCTTATTGATCATACAAGTTCTTACACAGATTTTTTTTTGTTTTCCGAGTTTGGTGATTTGTGAATATCACTAGAAACATTCCTCTCAAAAATCAGGAGTGTACTGTACTTCATACATATCTCTATCATTCTCTAGATAAAACTCAAGAACAAATAAGCTCATATTCCGATTTTTAACTAGCAGTTCCAACTTCTGATTCTATCATCCTGTGGCCCTTGGCATCTAAGAATAGCAGGAAGCACTAAAGTGCCAGGTCCCAATAAGAGCTACAAATCATCTTCCCATTATAACAGGGACAAACTGTGGGGAAAGAGGAAGAGAGAAAGCAATACTTTTCCTGGGATGAAAGCCCCTACAGCACACAGGCTTGATTAGTAAATGGAAATTCTAGATAGCCTCTGAATAGAATCCTTTTCCACCTTTCAAATAATTTGCAGCTTAATGTCAGCTAAATTTAGTAACTACTCCCATTTGTCCATGGCAAGGAGATTCTTGGCTGGCTTTCCATGGTCATTACAGGCCTTCTCATAGATCCCTGAAATATGATGTGGCCATCAAAATGTCAGCACTTACCTGCTGCCCACACTCTAGACATTTGGTCTAGCTCTCAGGTCAGGGACTGATAACATGAGGAAACAAGACTAGCCTCAGATCTAATTCAAGAACAAACACCGGGTAATTGCTATGTTCTTGACAATGTAAACTAATAATGATAATGATAGCCAACTCCTTGACCACATCAAGAACTATCTAAAGTGATAGTACTTCCAGAGCAATCACACAACAGTGGAAGAAACAGCATTAATAGGAGCCTCCAAGCAGTGAAGCAGCAGTAATTCTGCTGATAAAAATTACCATGCTCAAAAACCTTCAATTATTTCCCATTTCTAACTGAATTAAAAAGAATAATAGAATTTTAGAGAAATACCATGAGGCTGTATCGTATTTTTTAGTGAAATTTGTGAGTGTATGTATTGAAACTCAAGTCAAGAGAGGTTAAGTCACTTACTCAAGATCACACACATAATTATGACAAAGGCCAATCTGTATTTCAAGTCTTCAGATTTCCAGTTAGGTCTCTTTTCATTATATCTAGGGGCTTTCCCTCTGTTGGCAGTTAAGGCTCTCCATAACATGAATCCAACATACTGATTACCTTTCACTCCCACCAGATTCCTTGCTCTTGCCCACACCTCACATTGTCCTACCTCCATCCTTTCCGCAGGAATGCTCACCTTTTATTCTTTATCTGTCCAGAACAGTACATGACCCTCCTTAAATGTGATTATCTTTGTATTCCACAAAACACCCAAAAGTTTCTGGCACACAGAAGACATTAAATAAAAACTTATTGAAATGACCTTTAGAAGAGAAACATGATTGAAAGGACTTCAACTTCTAAAGCTAGGAAAGAGACACTGTTCATAATTAGAAGTGCAGTGGTACCTCTTAATACTATTTCACTAAGGTGACAGAGTTTAAAGGTAACACTTTCTCGGGCATGTGGAACCAAGAATGTCAATTCATAGAGAAAAGGAAGTCTTAACACCAGGGATGGAAAGAAACTAAGGATGACAGAATAGCTCCATTGTTTTACAGGTGAAAGTAAATGAAGCACAAAAAGGTAAAGTTACTTGCCCAAGTTCACAGAGCTTTCAAATGCAGAATGTAATAATCCTTTTGAGATGCTGATGAAAACATGAGTCTTCTCCCCAGAAAAGTGTGTGTGTGTATGAGGTCTGTCCGGAAAAAGTCCAGCCATCATTAATATAACAAGAACAGTTTGCACATCAGTGTAACCAGGCAGCCAAGGAGAGTGGACTGGAACGTGCATGTGTGAACAACAACGTCATTGTACTAGTCAGTGGGGGAGGTAGATGCCATTGACCAAGCATGTATACTGTGTGGCTGTCACATTCAAAATGACCAAGTGAGTAGAGCAATGAATCTGCATCAAATTTTGTGTTAAACTTGAACATTCCTCTGTGGAATCTATTCAGGTGATTCAGAAGGCTACAACTATGGGCAACTGGTGATTGGCAGCTTCATCACGACAATGCGCCCTCTCATGCATCACATCTCATGCAGAGTTTTTTGGCAAAACATCAAATCATCCAGGTGACTTAGTCTCCCTATAGCCTAGTTTTGGTGTGTTGTGACTTCTGGTTTTCCCCAAAACTAAAATCACCTTTGAAAGGGAAGAAATTTCAGACCATCAATGAGATTCAAGAAAATACAATGGGGCAGCTCATGGAGATTGGGAGAACTATGTGAGATCCCAGGTGGCTACTTTGAAGGGGACTGAGGTATCATTGTCCTATGTACCATGTTTTTTATATCTTGTATCTTCTTCAATAAATGTCTCTGTTTTTCATAGTACATGGCTGGATATTTTCTGGACAGACCTCATACACACAATTTCACATATAATTTCAGGGTGTCTACTAAGCCCCTGAATCCCATTCCAAGACCACAGATCAGAATGTCTGATTTCAATCTCTCTTAAATCAATCTCTTGTATAAAATTTTATAAATTTACTTAAAACTACACAAGGAGAAACTTTTTCTTATACTTAATTCCAATATCAAGATTTTGTTCCAGGCACAGATGTAGGCCCTGCCAGCAGAAGTGGGCTGTTGCGGCACTGGCTCTGCCTGCCTCTCCCCTCACTCCCACAGGCTGCAGAACCCGCTGGCTGCACCCCATTGGACATCACATTAAAGGCTGGTACCTCTGTACCAGTTCTCAAAATATAAGAGGCAGTTCTGGCACCAAAAGCTCCAGACAGCTTGTAAAACCCCACAGCCTATGGATTTCATGTTGGATGCCATTGTGGACCCTGAATGATACAGAGGGGCAGAGAGGGGAAGCAGCCTGACACTCCTCCCCAAGGGATGTCAGGACCAAGGACTATCATACTGAATAGACCTTCTTGGGCTAGGAAGAGAGTACCCTGCTTAAGAGACTCCTGCAGTAGCGTGGCAGCATCTTCAGGTTCAGTGTGTCCCACACCACAAAGGACCTGAGGTCCAAAAAAGGAGAATAGCAAAGATTATTATTTTACTTTGTGACCAGGGAGGTAATGCAGCAGAACATGGATGTGCATAACATAATGAAGACCGATCTGAGGCCCATCTTTGTGCAGCCACCTTCACTGGAAGTCCAGGGGCAGAGGATGCGGCAGCAGAACATGAAGATAGAGGAGCGGCAGGCCACTGCCCTGGCCGACTTGGAAAGCAGCAAGAGCTTGGCCTGTTTGACCTGATCATCGTCAACGACAGCATGGACAAGGCCTACTGGGTCCCAAAGGAGGCGGTCTTGAGGAAATGAAAGGTTCAAGGGGATGACTGCTCCTGAGGATGCCAACAGCTGTGTCCTCCCTGGACCAGACCCTGCACCTACCGCAGTGGCCAGGGTGTCCCTGGCAAGGTGGACCTGCCTGCTTCTCGCCTTGCTCTCTATGCCCATTTCTCCGTGCTCCCTGACCAATCTTACTCTCCTGTGTGAGCTGGGCAGGCATCCTAATAAAGAATTGCTGGTTAGAGTGTCAATAAATTTTTTTTAAAGATTATGTTCCAGAATTGTAATATTCCAAGACTTAGAAGTTCCTTTTTCATTTTACTTTACCCTTCTCTGAATATTTTTCAGATCTGTCTCAGATGCTGCAACCAGAACCACATAGGGTACTTAAGGTGTTGGCATGCTACAATTTTGTTTTCAAAATCCTGTAGGACAAAGCCCACTATTGTAAGGACCTCTTTAGCAACAGAGCAAATCAGAAGCCAGTGTATTCAGAGAACGGCCTACACTCCCTTTCCCTATAAAAGGTTAATGACTCATATATAGTTTAGATTTTCCCTCCTAGCATATATTGGCTTAAACTTAAGTCTCATATACCATTTTTCTGTTTGCATATGTTTTTGTAGTTATTTTATTCCCATTACAACAACTCAATTTTATGTAAAGATGGAGATTTCATTATATGCTCTCTAAAGGCAGCAGCTGTGGAGTCAAAAAGATCTATACTGAAATTCCAGTTCTGGTGCAACCATGACAAATAAACTTCTCTAAGCCTCAGTTTCCACATCTGTAAAATAGAGATTTTAATAACCATAACTCATAGGCTTGCCTCAGAATTAAATAAAATAGCATATATAAAACATTCAGATAAGAATAGCTAAGAAAATTTTTGAAACAGCTAAGTACTGAGAGGGTACTTGCCTTATATATTAAAATGTGTCATAAACAATAATAGTGTTAGATAGCACTGGCTTGTGTGGCTCAGAGGACTGAGTGCTGGCCTGAGAACCCAAAGGTTGCTGGTTCAATTCCCAACCAGGGCACATGCAGGCCAGGTCCCCAGTTGGGGGCATGCAAGAGGCAACTGATTAATGTTATCTCTCGCACATCGATGTTTCTCTCCCTCTCTTTCTCCCCCGCTTCCTCTCTCTAGAAATGAACGAACAAAATCTTTAAAAAATAATGTTAGACAGAATTCAGAGTACTTGGTAGAGAATTAGGTCAAATGATCATTAGGGTTCTTCCTGATTTTAATGCTACCCCTTAGCCTGGGGAGCCCTGTGGCTGGCTGCATGGTATGAGCTGCCTGAATATATCAGAGAAGGGAGCTTAGAGACACCATAATCCTTAACCTGTTCTCATTCAGGGGCAGCAGCATCTGTACAACACCCTGGGTTATTCTTCAGATAGCTGAAGTAGTACAGAGTCATCAAGATTATCTATGACTTTAGGAAGGCTGCGTAAGGATCTTCTAGCAAAAATAGGATAGATATCAAAGTCATTTTATACCAGAGTCATTTATGGTCAATTGATTTTGACAAAAGTGCCAAGACCATTCTATAAATACAGGACAGTCTTTTTTGCAAGATATCCACATGCAAAAGAATAAAGTTGGACCCCTACCTCACACAATATACAAAAATTAACTCAAAATGGATCAAAGACCTAAATTAAATGTAAGAGCTCAGACTATAAAACTCTTAGAAGAAAACGTAAGTGTAAATTTTATACCAGGGGTTTTCAGCCTTGGCACTAATAATAGCCTGAGCCAGATAATATTCTGTGCACTGTAGGATGTTTAGCAGCATTCCACCTAACCTCTATCCATTATATAATAGTAACACACCTCTCTCCCCAATGTTGACAACCAAAAATGCTTCAAGATATTGTCAGATTTCCCTTGGGAGGCAAAATCACCCAGTTGAAAATCACTATTTTAGACTAAATGATGTTCCTTATAATCCTGGACCCTCACAAAATTACCAACATCTATGCCATGATTACCTGAATGGTTATTTCCTTAGTAGACAAATGAAAGAATTGTTCAGAAAAGTCATTTAATATTCCATAATTCATAATTTGAGATGATCTTAGGACACTGATTAAGACTTTAGTCCCATTTTGAAAATAGTCCCATTTTTAAAAGTTCCTTTTTAATTATTTTTTTTAGAGAGAGTGGAAGGGGGATGGAGGGAGGAAGGAGGGGGAGGGAGAGAGAGAGAGTGACATGGATTTGTTGTTCTACTTATTTATGCATTCATCTGTTGATTCTTGTACATGCCCTGACTGGGGATAGAACCCGCAATTTTAGCATATTGGGATGATGCTCTAACCAATTGAGCTACCCAGCCAGGGACCATTTTAAGAAGTTCTCAGTCCAAATCCTTCCATTAAGAGGTCACAGATCAGTATAATGATTTTTTTGGTATGGCATTTTTTGATAACAACTTTATTAAGATATAATTCACATACCATATAATTCACCCCTTTAAAGTATATAATTCAATTTTTTTTAGTATATTCAGAGATGTGCAACTAACCATGATGATTGTTAAAACTACTGATCTTCTTATATTTTAAACCACTACCCTAACTAACCACTCACCATAACTCCCAGGAAACTAAAAACCAAAACCCAAACCAAAGCAAATCAAGAGACTAGTCACATTGGCATTGTCTCCTCACAATCTAAAAAAAAAGTAATGTTCCTTATAGCAATCAATGATTTAGCCACATATATATAAGAAAGACAAGCTATGAAAGAAACAAATGAAATGATAAAAACTTTGATTGAAATTTAGTGTCAATGCTATAAAGAAATTAGGAAAAAATAAGTCATTCCTAAACCAAAGTCCTACGCCAAGAACCCCAAACATTTTTTTCCCTGTTTTCTGAATTCCAGTGTCATTAGTTAAAATGAATATAATTCACAGACCAGTAAGTGCTAGTAAGACTAATAAGTAACTACTGTAGCAGGGTTGTGAGGTCAGAATCCTTTTTACTATCAATTCAACTTGTTCTGATTCCGTTTCAGAGCTCTTGTACAAGACAACCAACTTACATGATGGAAAGGTCAAGGTTTCGCTTTACAGCCTCTTTTTCACTGTAGTACAACTACAATGCCGCTTTGACTTTAACTTTTTTTTCTTTAGCTCTTGAACAATGCTTGCCCTGCTACTGTCAGTGTCTAATCCAGAGACTGGCTGGTGGGAGGAAATGGCTCTGGAAGCCACAGCTGTTATACAAACCAATTACCATCTTCCAAGTATGAGAACCACTTCCAGCTCCTTCTTTGATCAGATTGCTCAAACAAAATTACAGATCTAATCTGAAGCCAGAGAAAGGAGCTGTGGCTTCCAAGACCAAAGCTATTTTGTTGAAGAATAATATCAAGGGAACTGTACACACAGCCCGAAAAAAAGCCAGCTGCAAGACACTCCAGAAATAGCAGACCTAATCTTCCCCTGCCTTCCAGAAGCCCTCAAGTCCCTTGCTGAGTCATATGAAAACACATACTCCATCTGACTCATGGTTATTTATTGTCCTCACTGTATACTAACTGTACCCATGCAGATAGTGGGACAGTTTATTCCATTGTCCTTTCAATGAATGCCACTAAATTTAATCATACTTTTAATGATGAAAATAACAGTAAGACAATCATTTAGTCATATACTACATATGAGGTACAGTGATAAATACTTTAGATACATTACTTTATTTATAATTTTCACAATGATCTTATAATAAAGGTTTTATTATTATCTCCATTTTCCCCATTTTTTACTTTTAATTTATTTTCTAAAGTGAACATACAATAAATTGACTTTCTTCTTTTTTTTGGTGTACTTTGCTATTAGTTTTAACATATAAATAAAGTCATGTAACCACCACCACAATGAGGATACAGAACAGTTTCATCACTTCAAACATTCCCTCAGTTGCCCTTTTTTGTAGCACACCTTGTCCCTACCTCTAATCCCTGGCAAACATAATATGTTCCTTGTCTCCAAAGTTTTGCCTTTCCAGATGCCAAATAATGAAGTAATTCACTTGGCATAATGGCTTTGAGATTCATCCAAGCTCATGTGTATCAATAGTTTATCCCTTCTTATTGCTCTCTTATGGAATACTATGAGTAGTAACCCATAATGTCATTTTACAGACAAGGCAGCTGAGGTTCATAAAGGTTAAGTAACCTACTGAAGGTCACCAAGGTAAGCACAGTATTTAAGCCCAGCTCTGTGTGGCTCTAGAACCCACACTCTTAACTACTACGCTATAATGGACCCTATTAGCATAGGCTCTCAGAAGAGAAGTCCATAATGCTGACTTAAACATGAAGGGATCTTTTGGAACAACAGAATAAATGAGTTTCATATTTACCAAAAAGGAGGCTGAGAATAGTTTGTCACGACTTCTAGCCTTCTAGCCTTGGCTGGTGTGGCTCAGTAGGCTGAGTGCTGGTCTGAGAACTCAGTAGGCTGAGTGCCGGTTCGATCCGGAGTCAGGACATATTGCCTGGTTGCAGGCCAGGCCCCTAGTAGGGGGTATGCAAGAGGCAACCGCACACTGATGTTTCTCTCCCTGTCTTTCTCCCTCCCTTCCCCACTCTGTAAAAATAAATAAGTAAATAAATAAAAAGACTTCTAGCAATGATTTCAAAGCTCTAAGGGGAGCATGACATGGAGGTAAGAGCATGAGCTATCATCAGTGAAACAGGCCTAGATTTAGATCCCAGTTTGTCACTTATTAAGTATGAGACCTGACATAAGTTCTTAACTTTTTGAAACCTCAGTTTCCTCTTCTATAAAGTAAGGATCTTATTATGTTGAAATATTCTTGGGCCCTGGCTGGTGTGGCTCAGTGGATTGAGTGCTGGCTTGTGAACAAGAGGGTTGTGGGTTCAATTCACAGTCAGGGCACATGCCGGGGTTGTGGGCCAGGTCCCCAGTAGTGGGTACATGAGAGGCAACCACACAATGATGTTTCTCTCCCTCTCTTTCTCTCTCCTTCTGTTCTCTCTAAAACAAATAAACAAAATCTTAAAAAATAAAAAAAAATTTTAAAAAAGAAATATTCTTGGAAGGATTAAATGAGATGATATATGTAAAGTTCCTGACACAGAATAATATTATCTTGTCCTAGAACCAATAAAATCATGCCAAACAAAATACCTACCAAATATACAAGTCAGTATTTATTAAGCTCTGAAAGACATAAAAGGCATGGCCCCTAAATACAAGGAACATATATTCTAGCTTAAGAGACAAACACTTTCCTAAAAATAGAATCGATGCCATTATATAATATACTAAATAGTGTGCTGCATCTATATAGCTTTAATTTTCCATTTATTTTTTTAAAAATAAGAATGAAGACTCAGGTATAGAATCTATCCATCTTCTAGTCTAGAACAGTCCCTAGGCATAGGTAAGGGCAAAATCTTTACTAGTCAATATGTAGAATGTATTCTAAAAATTGCTAGTTCCAACTCTTTCATTCCAGGTATCTGTATCAATTTCAAAATGGTATTTTGCATAATTTTTGACACCTGAGAGGAAGAAAAATATATAAAAGCCTGAGTTCTGTGACACTTGACAAGTGACTGGTTCTTTGGGAAAACAGGGTATGCTTCAAAAGGGTTATTGAACTAAAGTCTAAAAGAACTCAAATTCTCTGCTGAAAGGAATTGTGTAAGATCATTTCCTTCCCTCCTGCCTCTGTTTGGTCTTAGAAAAATGTAAACAAACAGGTGCAGGGTAGGAAGGTAAAAAATAGGAGAAATAAGCTGGAATGGGGAAGAGACTATTAACATCTTTCTACAAGACTTTTTCTACTTTCTTCTGGTGCTTTCTATAAATCCTCTTCCTTCAACTGATGTTTACTATGTGCATCTTTGCTAGTACAGCAGAGTAACTCTGAAAGTCAGCTCAAGTTTATTAGGCTTTTAAATTAAACATGTAAATAAAACATATATTAAAAAAATCTGCCCAAATCCTTAACTTGACCTGGTAGCAAAATGTAGTCACAGCTCTATAGCAAAGCATTTTACCAAGGCTCTGTCACAGCTACTTAGCAACACATTCATCACAGTTGGCAAGTCTGTATATCTATGCTACCGGCTTAGTGCTTTGGAGTTAAAAAACAAAAACAAAAACAAAACCCACTTTCTAAAAAAATTAAAGTCCACACACAGAAATAGTTTTCAGTGGGAGTGAAATCTCACTTGTGGATCAAAGAGAACCAAGGGGTTCATTTCTCCAGTCCTGCCTCATCTAAAGTTTTATGCTTATAACTTGCCTAAGCTCTGAAGTTCCTTATCATTCTAAGAAATACAGCCATCTCTAGGCCTGGATTTTTATCACACTTTAAGGCTGAATCTTTTATCCCTATCACCTTACAAAAAGAGAAAGCCAAACCTCTAGCCAGTATTCTAAAAACAAAGAGCTAAGGATAAGAAACAGAAAACTGCCAGGCAAAACCGTAATCCTTTTTTCTTATTTAAGTCAGCTGGGCAATTTTCTCATAAGAAGCAAAGGATATAGAATCAAGAGACCTGAGTTCTAGCTTTCCCCACAAATAATCTGTGTGACCATGGTCAAATCATAATCACTCTGTACTTTAGTTTCTTCTCCTCTAAAATGACAAGGCTGGGCCCTGACAGGGTTGCTCAGTTGGTTGGAGCGTTGTCCCAAAACAAGGTTACCATATTCGTTGGTTACCAGTAGCCAAGGTTACTGGTTCGTTCTCCAGTCAGGGCACTTACAAGAAGCCAACAATAAATGTATAAATAAGTGGAACAACGAAACAATGTTTCTCTCTCTCTTAATCAATAAATAAATTTTAAAAATAGAATAAATATTTAATGAGTATGCAAGTGAGTATTTAACAGAATACACTAGACAAATGAATATATAAAATAAGAAATTTAAAAAAATGAAAAGGAACCAAATAAATACCTATTTAAGTGAATATACTATTAAGGGTCTGGTGACAATCCTTAAGCAATACAGGTAATAGAAGTGCCTTTGTTCTAGCCTACTCTGGATTCCTTTCCTCCTCATTCTAATTCTCCCATGCTAAGGTGACCAGGTTCTGAACTACATAATTTTTTAATATTTATTATAAAAATTTTCTAAATTATATAAAAGCAAAGAGGCAAGTACAATGAACTTCCATGTACCCCAAACCCATTCTCAATAATTAGCAACTCAAAGCTCATCTTTTTTCTATTATCCCCTCCCCCTTCCATCTTATTTTGTAGATAATCCTGTACATATCATTTTAACCATGACCATACCCTCATTATCACATCTAAAAGAGTAACATTGCTTTAGCATCAAAATTTTAGTTAGTGCTCAATTTGCAACTATTCAATTTCTACAACTGTCATAAACTATTGTTTTGGGTTTGCATGAATCAGGATCCAAATATGGTCCATATATTGCAAATGTCTGATGCATGGAGTTAAAAACAGAATTGAATGACTTTAGATGGGTGTAGCCTTCCAGTTTGCCACAGTCCACACTACTCCCTATTGGACCCATGATGTTTTTTGAGTTTGAGTTACTGGAGGATCTGAAGTCTTATCCAGTTCTAAGATACCTTGATTCTTGTAAACATTAACACAGAGATAAAACAAATGAGTGAAACATCATGCTTAAAACTGAAAAAAAACAAGAAGTAGCAATATAAGCTTGTTAATTAGAAATGTAGAAGTAAATGCCAAAAGAGTCTGCTAAAAGAGATGAAAGGGGCTGCCTCTTAAGAGTAGCAGAAGATGAAAAAAGAGTAGGGTTTTTTTTTAATAGTGTCATTCTTTTATTTAAAAAAAGATTTTATACATTTATTTTTAGAGAGAGAGGAAGGAAAGGAGAAAAAGAGGGAGAGAAATATCGATGTGTGAGAGACTCGGTTGCCTCTTGCATGCCCCAACTGGGGACCTGGCCTGCAAACCAGGCATATGCCCTGACTAGGAATCGAACCATAGACATTTCAGTTCTCAGGGTGGTACTCAATCCACTGAGCCATACCAGCCAGGGCAAGAGTAGGTACTTTTTGAAATCATTTTTTTAATTTTTCAATTACAGTTGACATACATTATTATATTAGTTTCAGGTGTACACCCCATTGATTAGACATTAAATAACTTACTAAGTGATCATCCTGATAAACCTCACACCCATCTGACACCATACATAGTTATCAGATATTATTAATTAGGCCCCGCTATTGTGGCTTAGTTGGTAGGGCATTGTCCTGAAAACTGAAAGATCGCCTGTTCCACTCCCAGTCAGGGCACACATCTGGGTTGTGGGTTCAGTCCCAGTCAGGGTGCATATGGAAGGCAACCGGTCGATATTTCTCTCACATATCAATGTTTCTGTCCCTCTCTGTCTCCCTCCCCTCCCCTCTCTCTAAAATGAAAAATTTTTAAATATTACTGACTATATTCCTTAGGCTCTACTTTACATTCCCATAACTATTCTGTAACCACCAATTTGTACTTCTTTTTTTTTTTTAAAGATTTTATTTATTTATTTCTAGAGAGAGAGGAGGAGAGGGAGAAAGGGAGGGAGAGAAACATCAATGTGTGGTTGTCTCTTTCATGCTCCCAACAAGGGACCTGGCTCACAACCCAGACATGTGCTCTGACTGGGAATCAAACCGGCAACCCTTTGGTTCCTTGGCCCGCACTCAATCCACTGAGCCACAGTCAGGGCAATTTGTACTTCTTCTTCTTCTTTTTTTTTAATATATTTATTGATTATGCTATTACAGTTGTCCCATTTCCCCCCCACACTCCACTCCATCCTGCCCACCCCCTTCCTCCCACATTCCCCCCCTATAGTTCATGTCCATGGGTCATACTTATAAGTTCTTTGGCTTCTACATTTCCTACACTATTTTTACCCTCCCTCTGTCTATTTTCCACCTATCATCTATGCTACTTATTCTCTGTACCTTTCCCCCCCTTCCCCCCTCCCACTCCCCTGTTGATAACCCTCCATGCAAGCTCCATTTTTGTGGTTCTGTTCCTGTTCTAGTTGTTTGCTTAGTTCGCTTTTGTTTTTGTTTTAGGTGTGGTCGTTAATAACTGTGAGTTTGCTGTCATTTTTACTGTTCCTATTTTTGATCTTTTTCTTAGGTAACTCCCTTTAACATTTCATATAATAAGGGCTTGGTGATGATGAACTTCTTTAACTTGACCTTATCTGAGAAGCACTTTATCTTCCCTTCCATTCTAAATGATAGCTTTGCTGGATTCAGTAATCTTGGATGTAGGTCCTTGCGTTTACTCTTGGGTAATGTAATTATGATGTGCCTTGGTGTGTTCCTCCTTGGGTCCGGCTTCTTTGGGACTCTCTGAGCTTCCTGGACTTCCCGGAATTCTATTTCCTTTGCCAGATTAGGGAAGTTCTCCTTCATTATTTGTTCAAATAAGTTTTCAATTTTTTGTTCTTCCTCTTCTCCTTCTGGCACCCCTATAATTCGGATGTTGGAACATTTCAAGATGTCCTGGAGGTTCCTAAGCCTCTCCTCATTTTTCCAAGTTCTTGTTTCTTCATTCTTTTCTGGTTGGATGTTTCTTTCTTTCTTCTGGTCCACACCGTTGATGTGAGTCCCAGTTTCCTTCGCATTACTATTGGTTCCCTGTACATTTTCCTTTGTTTCTCTTAGCATAGGCTTCATTTTTTCATCTGGTTTTCGAACAGATTCAACAAATTCTGTGAGCATCTTGATAACCAGTGTTTTGAACTGTGCATCCAATAGGTTGGCTATCTCTTCCTCGCTTAGTTGTATTTTTTCTGGAGCTTTGAAGTGTTCTGTCATTTGGGCCTTTTTTTTTTTTTTTTTGTCGCGCGTCTGTTACTTTAAGGGGTGGAGCCTTAGATGTTCACCAGGGCGGGGTAACGCTGGTGGCTGTGCTATGACGCTGTACGTGGGGAAGGGGCCTAGAGGGAGCAATGGCGCCCGCTTCACTCTCCTCCGGATTTCAATCTTTCACTCCAATACCCACAATCAAACTGGGCCCCTCTGGTGCTGGTTCCCAAGTGGGTGGGCTTGTGCACGCCCTAGGCCCCTGTGGGTCTCTCCAACGACCTCTCCTGTGAGGCTGGGAGTCTCTCCTGCTGCTTCCCCAACCCCCACGGGCATTTTCAATCAGAGGTTTGAGGCTTTATTTCCCCGGGCTGGAGCCCTGGGTTGTGCAGTCTGCTTCTCTCCCCGCCGTTCGTCAGGTTTACGAATGGGCGAATGTGGGGCCGCGGGGTGCTACCCACTGCTCTGCCTGCCCCGCTCTCCGCCACTCTGAGTCCGGCCCTCTCGGTTTATCTGCAAGAACGTGGGGCCGCAGGGTCTGCTAGTGCTGGGACTGCCTGCGCCGTTCGTCCCACACTCCACCAGTCTCGGTCCTGCCACAGCCACGCGAGTCCTCTCCGCCCCGGCTGCCCATCTCCGCCCCTCCTACCAGTCTGGATGAATGTTTATTTTTTATTTCCTTGGTGGCGGACCCCCTTGCCGTTCGATTCTCAGTCAGTTCTGGTTGTGCGAGGAGGCGCAGTGTGTCTCCCTACGCCGCCATCTTGGTTCTCCAATTTGTACTTCTTAATCCCTTCACATTTTTCACCCATTGCCCCTAAACCTTCCCCCATCCAGCAAATGTCAAAATGTCCTCTGTATCTATGAGTCTGTTTCTGTCCTGCTTGTTTGTTTGTTTTTAGATTCAATTGTTGATATGTATACTTATTGCCATTTTATTATTCACATTTTTATTTTTTCCCCTTCTTTTCCTCAAAGAAGACCCTTTACATTTCATTTAATACTGGTTTGGTGGTGATAAACTCCTTTTGCTATTTCTTGCCGGGGAAGCTCTATGTCTGTCCTTCTATTCTAAATGATAGCTTTGCTGGGTAGAGTAATATTGGTTGTGTAGGTCCTTGCTTTTCATCACTTTGAGTATTTCTTGCCAATGTCTTCTGGCTGCAAAGTTTCTGTTGAGAAATCAGCTGACAGTCTTATGGGAGCTCCCTTGTAGGTAACTAACTTCTTTTTTCTTGCTGCTTTGAAGATTCTCTTTGTCTTTAACCTTTGGCATTTTAATTATGACGTGTTTCCATGTGAGTCTCTTTGAGCTCATCTTGCTTGGGACTCTCTACATTTCCTGGACTTGTATGTCTATTTCCTTCAGCAAGCTAGGGAACTTTGTCATTTTTTCAAATAGGTTTTCAATTTCTTGTTCTCTCTTCTCCTCCCAGCACCCCCATGATGCAAATGTTAGTATACTTGAAGTTGTCCCAGAGTTTCCTTACTCTATTTTCATTATTTTTAAATTCTTTTTTCTGTTCTGATTGGGTGCTTTTTGCCTCCTTACATTCCAAATCACTGGTTTGATTCTTGGCTTCATCTACTATACTGTTGATTCCCTGTAATATATTCTATATTTCAGTTAATGTATTCTTCATTTCTGACTGGTACATTTTTTCTATCTTTGTTTTTATGTTTCCTATCTCTTTGCTAAAGTTCTCACTAAGTTCATCTACTCTTCCTATAAGTTAACTGAGCATCCTTATAACCAGTGTTTTGAACTCTGCATCTAGTATATTGCTTGTCTCCCTTTTGTTTAGTTCTTTTTCTGAAGTTTTGTTCTGTTCTTTCAACTGGGACATGTTTCTTTGTCTCATTTTGGCAGCCTCCCTGTGTCTGTTTCTATGTATTAGGTAGGACTGCCATGTCTCGCAGGCTACAGTGGCCTTATGTAGTAAGTGTTCTGTAGGGTCCAGTGGCACAACCTCCCTGATCACTCAATCTGGGTACTCCAAGTGCATCCCCTTGTGGGCTGTGTACACCTCCCTATTATAGTTGAGTCTTGATTGCTGTTGGCACATCAACATGAGGGACCTACCCCCAGGTCAATCAATTGCAAGGACTGACTGTGACCACTGACCACCATGGACAATCACCTATGCAGAGGCCCATCCCATAGAGCAAGAGTTACTTCAGCCAGGCTTTGGTACCCACTGAGTCTACCCCTTGAGTGTGTTGCTTATGGAGGTGGTTGGGTGGTAGTGCTTTGGTATGGCCTGAAGCTATCCACTGGGTGCTCTCGCTCTGGGGCCTCCCAGGAGGTACAAACCAAGGTCAACCATTGCCAGTATTCTGCCTGGGGCCACTGGCATAAGCTACAAAGCAAACTGCATATGGCTGCTACTTGTGCTGCGCTTGGAGGTGTCCAGGTAAGGCCAAGTTGTGAACCAAGGCCAGCTGCTGCTAGTGCCAGGCCTGGGGTCATTCACTTAGCAAGAGGTATGGAACACACTAAAGCCAGTTGCTGCCTGTTTGAGAGATTTTAAGAATATCTGAAGCATAAGCCAAGACAGACCATTCATATGGAAAAGCCACTGGAAGTAGCTTAGGTGGGCCCAAAATTTAGGTGAGGTGGGGACCCAGAAAATGACCAGGTTAGGGAGAACAGTGAAAGCCAAGTTGATGAAGTCTCAGATACGGTGCCCACCTGCAGGCTCTGTTGGGGGGAGGGCTCATCAAAGGAACAATGGCTTCTACCAGCACTTTTGTATGGCCCTGATGCCAGGTGCCCTCTAAACTGCTGCCCGAGTGCTGGAGCTCAGAGGGAGTGAGTCTAAGTAAGTCTGTGTACAGGTCCTTTAGGAAGAACTGCCTGGGACTCCAGAAGCCCTCTGTCTCCCTCAGCCTCAATCCCTGCTGGTTTTTACAGCCTGAAGTTATGGGGATGTCTCTTCTTGGCACTGGGACCCTGGGCTAGGAAGCCTGGTATGGGGCTGGGACCACTTGCTCCTCAGGGGGGCCCTCTGCAGCCAAGACATCCCTCTCAATTTTTATCCACCACTCATGGATGTGGGACCAGCCAGTTCCATGTCTCTGACCCTCCTGACAGTCGTGATGTGGCTTCTTCTTTAACTTCCTGGTTGTAGGACTTCCATTCACCCACATTTCAGGTGATTATGCATGATGGTTGTTCTGTAGTTTAGATGTAATTCTGATGTGGTTGTGGGAGAAGGTGAATACCACGTTTACCTATGTTGCCATCTTGACCAGAAATTGGAAAGAATAGCTATTGAGGACTGCTATTCGATATCCTCATGGATATGAGGAGTGTTGTGATGCTTAACTGAGATATATTTATATGTCTTCATGTATGTATTAATATATGAAATGTAAGTTATTTCAATGAGTAAAAAATTTTAAATCAAAGTAGAACATGTTCACTTGAAACTCAGGCAGTATTAATCCATTTTCAAGAACTATTAAAAATTTTAAAAGATATAAAAATCTTGGAATCATTTATTTTGAACTAAATGGCCATTGTAAAATTATATAACCAGTCTGAAGCACAGTTCATCTGAAAATTGTCCTTACTGGCCAATAGCAAGACAAAGGGAAACTGAAAAGTTAGACTACCTCAACATGCATGGAAGTAAATAGTGAGTATATTTTCTTTTTTAAATTATATTCTGTAATATTCCAACACCAGAATTTTCATTACAAATAAACTGCAATGACATTCAATAAGAATAGTATCCCTCTGAAAGTATTTCTAAACTGTGACAGGATTATGGATTCAAAGAATCTTGTGACTTTAGGGACATTAAAGGTCATTTGGTGTACTTTTCTCATTTTAGAGAAAAAAACTGACAGCCCAGAGAGAACACTAGAAAGTAGGAACTTAGCAAAAGTTCTAAGAGTCTGGGCCTCTAACTCTCTGCAGAGATCAATGAGAATGATGAGGCATAGTAGTGTATAATAGAGGTAAAAAAAAAGAAAAAAAAAGAAGATTTTGCTCAATGGTGAGGAAAATGACATGCTGGGTTAGCTCTGTCTTTCACGTGGGTATCTGTCCTAGGCAGGGTGCCATGACAAAGGGATACAGGACCTTTCAGTATTTAGAATTCTACTTTCTTACTTAGGAAGCTGGACATCACATCTAGTTAAACAAATTGCCAAACCCAGATTTTTCATTCAGTCATCTCACTATAAGAGGAATGAGAAAACAAGAGACCGAACTGACCCCTATCAGCACTTTTCACTTTCTGAGAGCTGAAAACAGTAACATTCCTCCAAAAATCCTAATGTCTCCTCTTCATGGCCAAATAGTAAGTAACTTGGGGAAGACAATAAAAGTGAGCTAATTCCTATTTCAAAGTACAAAGCTAAACCTTAGATTATTTATAGATCTGGTGTCAGCCTTGTCCTCATCTCCCCTCCTTACACCTTGGACTGACTCCTCTCCATACAAGGAGGATCCCACACACACTCTGAACCAAAGGTTCTCACAGAATCTCTCATTTCTACACTTCAAATGCAAATAAACTAGTTGATGCCCAAGCATCTCTTTATAAAGATTAAAAATACCTCTACCTACTTAGGTTTCAAATAGCCCATAGTAATAGGGGAAAAAAAGACACTGACAACAAAGATGAAAATATAAAAAAAGCATTATCCAAGTATAAAAGTTGCTAATACAAATCTGAAAGGACGCTATCCAATTTCTGTCAAATAAGTGGCCAAGAATTAAGAACAGACCATTCACACAGGAAAATATGCAAAGAATAAATTACTTGAGAAAATACTAGCTATTAAAAAATCTAAAACAAATTATTAAGGTATCATCTTGTCAACTAAATTAGCAAAAATAAAAAAAGTTAGAAAACTCCTATCAGATACAACACAGCTATAAAACTCAGTCATTCTACTACTGGGACTATTATTTCATGAAAATAATTAGAAAGAGAAATAATGTTATCAGTACAAAGATAATTAAAATGCACTATATATAATGAATTGAAAATTTAAAAAGAATAGTTAGCCTATAGCATTCTAATTTGAGGTACTCTTTTTTTTTTTAAAGATTTTATTTGTTTATTTTTAGAGAGTAGGAAAAGGAAGGAAAAAGAGGGAAACATCAATGTGTGGTTGCCCTTCCTGCGCCCCCTACTGGGGACCTGGCCCACAACCCAGGCATGTGCCCTTACTGGGAATCAAACCGGTGACCTTTTGCTTCTCAGCCCACACTCAATCCACTGAGCCACACCAGCCAGGGCTGATGTATTCTTATAATGCCATTAAATGATAAATGTGTAGGTAAACTGATGGAAAATTCTATATTAACCCATCTCCCATTATTAAAAAAAAGTACAGCTCACTGCCACTACTAAAAACAGAATGCTATAAATAGAATGATGTCTTTGCTTCCAAAGGCTATCGATATACTACAGCAATGTGAAAGTAATAATAAAAGCAATATACTTCATGAGTAAGGTTAGGACTGTAATCTGTGAGTCACCCTGGGGTAAATGCTGCAGCTGCAAGTGCTGCCAGTGAGTATTCTTGGGGCAAATGGGAAATGGGTTAAATTATGCTAAATGAATAAAAGGAACATAAATGATGATTGAATTATTTAAATTATGTATATATAATAAGGATTAAAGGTCAGTGAGTTAGGTAAATAGAGATTTTATGGAGAAAAGTTTTGCTCTTGTTTGACTACTTTGTTACTTTTGTTGGTGTCCAACCTTTGCATCTCTGAGCCACACTGGAAGAAGAAGAGTTGTTTTGGGCCACACATTAAATACAATAAGATATGTAATCACACAAAAAATCCCATAATGTTTTAAGTAAATTTATGGTTTTGTATTGGTCTGCATTCACAGCCATCCTGGGCTGTATGCAGCCCATGGGCCGCAGGTTGGACACCCCTGGTTGTCTTCTGCAGACTTAAACACAAGTTTGGATCCTCTCTGGTTCTGTAAGGTCTAAGCTAAAAAAGCATTCATGGATATTTCCCAGGTATGAATTTGCTACTAGGCCAGTCAATGGCAACAGGAACATGAGACCAGAGTACATTCACAGTTTCAGGCTGTTTCCTAGGAAGTCAGATTCTCTGGATTTTAGAGAAAGGAAACTAATTCTCCATTTTAACCTTGCAACGGCTGAATGAGTTCAATTTTACAACAAAGATTTCTTTTATCAGGTATAGAGCTTCGTGTGCACCAAGGTGGGGGAAAGATGTCAATGTAACAGCACAGCTCACGTCGGCAGGACAGAGCCCCTGATCAGCTCCAGGATCAACCTGTGCATTCTACATCATCGTGACTGTAGACCTGCTTGTCCTAGAAAAGTGAAGAATAGCAGATAACTCTTCAGGCTTTTATCTGACTGGTACACAAAGAACCAAATGAAACCCTCAAATAACAGACAAATAATTTTGTTTTAAAATATCTCCCATGTACAAGGAATTTATCTCCATTTCAGAGCTACTGGATAGAATCCAAGAAGAGCTCATATCATTATATATCTCAGTCTGAAAGATCAATGGTGGCCCCATTACTCTGGTCAATCTAGTCTATTTGCACCAAATTTTACAGGATCAGTAGTAAATAAGTTGAGGAAACAAAAGATTACTTGAATCCAGCTAAGAGGTTCTCATGAGAGGGTTCCTTGGACCAGCTGTTACAGATGCCCCCTTGAAAGGAAGAGAAAAAGAGAAAGGGTAGAAGTAGGGAGAAAGCTTACTGGCTTGCTTTAGACAAAGAAAAAGGTTTTAATTAGTACTTAAGGCTGAGATGGCCTTAAAAGTGAAATAAAGAAAAATATATGGGGAGCCAACATTGAAGAGAAGGAAAATGGGACTCAAATCAAAGATTTGGAACAGAAGGAAGAAATAAACATTCAACCAGAACAGAATGAAGGAACAAGAGTTCAGAAAAAATGAGGATAGGCTTAGGAACCTCTGGGACAACTTTAAACATACCAGTATCTGAATCATTGGTGTGCCAGAAGAAGAGGAAAAGCAAGAAATTGAAAACTTATATTAACAAATAATGAAGGAAAACTTCCCCAATCTGGTGAAGGAAATAGAAATACAAGTCCAGGAAGTTGAGAGTTCCAAAAAAGTTGGATACAAGGAGAAACACACCAAGATACATCATAATTAAATTACCCAAGATTAAAGATAAGGAGAGAATCTTAAAAGCAGCAAGAGGAAAGGAGAGTTACCTGCAAAGGAGTTCCCATAAGACTATCAGCTGATTTCTCAAAAGAAGCCTTACAGGCAAGAAGGGCCTGGAAAGAAGTATTTGAGGTCATGAAAGGCAAGGACCAAATGCAAGACTACTCTATCCAGCAAAGCTTTCATTTAGAATGGAAGAGCAGATAAAGTGCTTCCCAGATAAAGTCAAGTTAAAGGAGTTCATCATTACCAAGCCATTATTATATGAAACGTTAGAGGGACTTATCTAAGAAAAATAAGATAAAAAACTTAAATTACAGTTAAAATGAACAGTAAATGACAGTCTAAAATGAACAGTCTATGAACAGTAAAATGACAACAAACTCACGACTATCAACAACTGAACCTAAAAAACAAAAACATAAACTAAGCAAACAACTAGAACAGGAACAGAATCACAGACATGGAGATCACATGGAGGGGTTATCAGTGGGGAGGAGGTGGGGGAGAATGGGGGAAAAGGTACAGGGAATAAGAAGCATAATTGGTAGGCACAAAATAGACAGAGGTACGTTAAGAATAGTACAGGAAATGGAGAAGCCAAAGAATTTATATGTATAACCCATGAATCTGAATAAGGGTGGGGGGGTGCTGGAGGGAGAGGGGTGCAGGACAGAGGGGGATAAAGGGGAGAAAAAATGGGACAACTGTAATGGCATAATTAATAAAATATACTTTTAAAAAGTGGTCTGCTACTCAAGATATCACTAAAAACTAAGTAAGGCTAAAGGGTCTCTAAGGGAAGGAATGAATTCTCCTTCTTTTCCAACACTAACCTAAGGACTGTCGCAGGCAAAGAAGCCCCATCAGAAGAATCCAACAAAGCTCCCTCCCATTAATTATATCATCTGTCTTACAGCTATACACATGAGATGAGTAAAGGATAGGCTTCACATGCTAGCCACTGGAAGGGTGCTGTACCACATCAGAGCAGTGAAGAGTTAAATTTGAGGCAGCAAACTTATCCCCAAAGATATATGCCTGGCACTAAGCTGAGACTCACAAGATTCTCCCTGAGTTTTCCTTACTTCTAACTGCTGGGATAACTGATGCTCACTGAATGCTGATATTTGTATGAATAAAAATGAAGGGATTTAGCAAATCTTGTTCCTGCACACAGTTGTCAAAAAAAAAATCTGACCTTTACAACAGGAAAAAGAGGGGGGATTTAAAGATTTAAAGAAGAGGCAGTGACTGTCTGATGTATAACAAACCTTTGAAAAATTATGAAGCAATGAAAATCCCCTACAGGTCCCAACAAAGTGTGTCCAATTTGCATTCCAGCAAAGCTTTCCATACATACCATTTGGCTGATGTGTGGACTTCCAGGCAAATAAATCTCAAGCAATAATCCCACTGGGACCTAAATCTGATTTCTGATATATTACTGCTCCACAACTCCAAACCAGGCTCCACAAACTGCCTTTTTGGTTCCAAATAACTAAATCAAAGTCATCCTGATAAGCTTTGAAAACAGGCAATGTGAGGAGTGGTTTAATGAATGTTACAACTCAACCTATTATCGACCACACCACATTATCGGAAGAGAGAAAGAAAAAAATCTCATACTTGTACATCCCCAAATCTCTCGAGACCAAATCCAGACATACCTGTCATTCAACCACACCTGACTGTAATATAAAGCCTTATTCGAAGCCTGACTTTGATCAAATGGTTAGGATACATTTGCAAATCTTACATGGGGGTGAGGGGAAGACACAGTACAGACTACAATTTTCTGTTTACTTTGAAAACTGGCCCAAACTCATTTAAAAAAATAACCAATGGAAGCAATAAACATTGAAATATATTCTGACTTAAAATATTATAAGGAAAAAACACAATGAACAATACAGTAGCAAAAATTTTTTCCAGAAGTCAGAAAAATTGACCACCCAACACATAAACTAGAGAAAGCAGTGTTAAGAAAAAAAGGAAAACTAGATTTATAGCAAAAACTGAAAGAACTAGAAGTTCAAGCATCCTAGATCCCAGTATCAATTTTCTCCTTCCACAAGAAGAATTTTCATTTCACAAAAGAAAAATAAATTTAGATAAGATATGCTAAAACATTAACCATAATGACTACTATTAGACAAATCACAATATACAGACACAAATGGAAACTGATGGCCTAAAAAAAAGAGAAGGTAAATAAAAAGCATTTAGGAATTCAATAATTGATGGAGAAGACACCAAAATAAGAAACTATCCTGCTAGACAGCAAAGAAATGGGAACATTAGTTTTAATATCTGTATGTAGTCTCTCACATAAGTAGTAATGGAATAACAACTGAAATCAGTTTATATAGCACATGTTACAGAACCAGTCACTCGGGAATTAGAGTTAACTCCATCTCCAGAAGGTTACTCAGCAAGCAGGAAAATAAGCTGGCAATATGCACGCAAACTGAGCCTCCTGTATAGTCAGCAAGACACAGACCACTGCCTGGTAGAGGATTCTGACAGCAAATGAAACCTGAAATACCGCCATCTACTACTCTCAAGACCCAAAGTGTAACCGACACTTTTTTTTGACAAATCAGATGTCAGCCCTCTCTAGGCAACCTGTACCAGCTGTAATCACTGTTTGCTGCAGATTTTAGAAGTCATTCTTCAGCACAAAGCTAGAACCGCAATGCTTTACTTAGCCTAGAAGAGCCATCCATCTACTTCAAGAAAAGCATGCTAGGAGCTCCTTAAGGACTGGAAGAAGTTACATCATCACAGTCCTATCTATCCAGCCTCAAAACATTTTGAAGCTATCGGGGGGCGGGGGGGAAACCGGTAAATCACAAGTGTTGGTGAGGATATGAAGAAACTGGAACCTTCACACACCGGTGCTGGGACTGTAAGATGGGACTGTGGAAAACAGTTGGGCAGTTCCTCCAAAGTTAAACATAGACTAACCATATGATCCAGTAATTCCACTTACAGGTATATAATTTAAAAAGTAGAAAACAAGTACTCAAATATATATACACACATTCCTAGCAGCACTGTTAACAATAACCAAAAGGTAGAAACAGCCTAAATGTCCATTAGTGGATGAGTGGAAAAACACAATAGAATATTATTCACCATCAAAAGGAATAAAGTACTTATTCAGGCTATAATGTGGATGAACCTTGGAAACACTATGCTAAGTCAAACAAGCCAGATACAAAAGATCACATACTATATTATTCTGTTTATACTAAATATCCAGAACAGGTAAATCCATAAGAGAGAGAATGCAAACTGGTGGTTTGGAGGGAAGGAAGAAGGGGAAGCAAATACTTAATGGGTACAGGCTTTCTTTTTGTGGTGACAAAAATGAAGTAGCCCTGGCCGGGTGACTTGGTTGGAGCATTGTCCCATACACCAAAAGGTTGCGGGTTCAATCCCTGATCAGGGCACATGCCTAGGTTGTGGGTTGGATCCCCAGTCAGACACATACAAGAGGCAACGATTGATGTTTCTCTTACATCAATATTTCCTCTCTCTCTTCCTCTCTCTCTAAAATCAATAAACATATCCTCAGGTGAGGAGTTAAAAAAAAATAGAGAAAATAAACTAGATAGAGATGGTGGTTGTGCAACATTGTGAATGTACTAAATGCCACTAAATTGTTTATTTTAAAATGGTTAATTTTATGACTTATGAATTTTACCCCAATTTTTTTAAAAAAGCTCTTGAAAATGAAAGTAAAGATTTTTCTTATCTCTAATTCTATTTTATTTTTCTAAAGTGCTTTAACAAAGTAAGAGCTTTGCTTCTGGGAACCATAAACAAGTTTCTGTTAAAGCCTGTGGTGTTTCCTCTGTAGCTTTTGTAGAGACAAGAAGTCACCTCAGCCCATAGTGCAGAGGGATCACTCTGGATTCTTGCAAAAGTGAAGTAAACCTGCTAGCTTTCCACTCACCAAAACTGGCTGCTCTGAAGCAGAAATGTCAGGGAGCCATCTCTGTCTTGCATTCCCACTGGAGGTTACTGAACCCAAGCTGCTTCAGCTAGCCACAAACTCTTTGGAGACTCTACATCTGCTGAGACTCATATGAAGATTTCATATTATGAAAGACCACAATAAGGAATTTCCCCCCTCCTCCATTACAGCTGAATGCAAAGTTCTCTAGAGACACAGGTACTTAATCTGTCTTGTATTTGATTCTAAGCACAAGATCCTCCCCAGTCTTTTTCCCTACCAAAGGACAGTTTAAATCTCACCAATGGACAGGATTTTCTGGTAGAAGAACTTCAAATAGTCATTCTTCACATTGTCTACTTGTCTTCCACATTACTGAAGCAAAGCATTTTCAGAGTATGAGGTAAAATCTATGATGTTTAATACCTGTTGCAATCCTTCTTTCCATTAATAACCTGTCACCCTCCTGGAAGAAGGCCTCAGTCGCTCATATCTTTAATTCAAAGACTCCTACAATTGGTGGTTTAAATATCTACCCTGTCCTCAACCCACTCCATGATGCCATGAAGATGCACAACATAATGCAACCTCCTAAAGCTCTTCCTCTTTGTTTTACTCACTGCTATTTTCCCAGCTTCTTTTTGGAGAAAAACATCAGGTTTTTCCCAGCCTCAGAGCCAACAAAAGAGGGCAACAGTGACTCACTACCAAGGGTTCCCAAATCAGCCTCTAGGCTCACAGATACATATCATAAAAGCATCAACTGAGAAGTATCTCCATTCCCATTAATTAAAAACCCCCCACAAAACCACTCTCATAAAAGTGGTTGTTAATGGCATCAATAATCTGCTTACCCTGTCAGCTTAAGTTGAAGTACTTTAAAAGTTTCCCTTTAGGATACAAGTACAATTCTATAACTACCGTATTTTTCAGACTATAAGACGCACCAGACCATAAGACATACCTAGGTTTTAGAGGAGGAAAAATAGGGAAAAAAACCCCCGCTCCACCTCCTCCGCTACCACCCCCTGAGAGCCAGGTAAGCTACATTCGGACTATAAGACACACACCCCCTTTCCTCCCAAATTTTGGGGGAAGGTGCATCTTATAGTCCAAAAATACGGTACTTCTATAGGCAACAGATGTTATTCTCTCCCTTAAGATCTGTACCCCTACAGTTCCCATCACCCTGAGACGACCTTTTAATAGTCTCTAGAATCATGGGTAACATACTACACTTTACGTCCTCTTACCATCCCTCTCACTCACCCCTCTGGGTAGAGCATTCAGAGCTAGTAATTGCCATGTCTTGTTAGACTTCTAATTTTCCTATTACCTCTCAGCATTACAGTTCTTGAATGAATTGCCTAACCCCCCAACCCAAGAACTTCAGCCTGCCCGACTAAACACCAGCACTAAAAAACTCATGTGTTTTTGCCACAGATAGTTACTTTCACACATACCAAAAACAGCCTGATTGCGTTAGTGTGTATGTCATGTTTTCAGTGGACGTTCCCATTGAACTGGGGTGTCTTAACAACAGGGACCCATGAAGTCTGCTACTAGAGAACGTAACTGGAGAGGCAGCTCAGGATTGTCTGGGATCACCTCCTTTGGCAGACAAAGCAGAATTACAAACAGAAAGTGTATTATGATTAAAATAATAATTTGTATCCAGGTAAGACAGAATTGTCCAGACACAAGCTATATTCACCTGTCTCTTGTTCCTGTTCTGCAAATGGCCCACCTGACATTTATCTATAGTTCTGCCCTCATTGACATAAAAAGCAAATGAATAGTTATCTCATTGCCTTTTTCATGTAGCATAATCACATTTTAATTGAAGCTTTTACTAACTATAACCTTGAACATGTCACTTACCCTTTCTAAAGCCTCAGTTTTATCTTTAAAAGGGGGATACATAACAAAGGTCCAGTTTATTTTGTAGGCTGTTATAAAAGGTAAATGAAAAAATATATGTAAACTGTCACAGCCAAGAGAAGTCTAAGGAGACATGACAGCTAAATGGAATGTGGTGTCCTGGATGTAATCCTAAAACATAAAAAGGCCATCATGTAAAAACCAAGGAAATTTGAATAAAGTATAACTTTAAGGTCATAGTAATCAAAACAGCATGGTACTAGCATAAAAAACAGACACATAGATCAATGGAACAGAATAGAGAGCCCAGAAATAAACCTTCACTTATATGGTCAATTAATATTTGACAGAGGAAGCAAATACATACAATGGGATAAAGATAGTTTATTCAATAAATGGTGTTAGGAAAATTGGACAGACATGTGTAGAAAAATGAAACTAGACTAGCTTCTTATACTACACAGAAGAATAAATTCCAAATGGTTCAAAGACTTAATTAAATGTTAGACCCGAAACCATAAAAATCCTAGAAGAAAACATAGGCAGCAAAATCTCAGACATTGCTCGTAACAATTTCTTATTGGTTATATCTCCCCAGTCAAGGAAAACAAAAGAAAAAATAAACCAATGAGACTATATCAAACTAAAGAGTTTTTGCACAGCAAAGGAAACAATCAACAAAATAAAAAGACAACCCACAAAATGGGAGAACATATTCACTGATATACCTGTAAGGGGTTAATATCCAAAATTTATAAAGTACTTACAAAACTCAACACCAAAAAAACCCAAAACAACCCAATTAAAAAATGTGCACAGGACTTGAATAGACATTTGCTCAAAGACAACATACAGATGGCCAATAGACATGTGAAAAGATGCTCAACATCACTAATCATCAGAGAAATGCAAATTAAAACCACAATGAGATACCACCTCATACCTGTCAGAATGGCTGTCATCAATAAATCAACAAACAAGTCCTGGCAAAGATGTAGACAAAGGGAAATCCTTTTGTACTGCTGGTGCGAATGCAGACTGGTACAGCCACTATGGAAAACAGTATGGAGATACCTCAAAAAAATTAAAAGTGGATCTGCCTTTTGACCCAGCGATCCCACTTCTGGGAACATATCCAAAGGAACACAAAACACTAATTCAAAAGAACATAATCACCCCTATGTTCACTGCAGCGTTATTTACAATCACCAAGATATGGAAGCAGCCCGAGTGTCCATCCATGGATGTGTGGATAAAACGAATATGGGACATTTGCACAATGGAATACTACTCGGCCGTAAAAAAAAAAAAGAAGAAGAAGAAATTTTACTCTTTGCGACAGTATGGATGGACCTGGAGAACATTATGCTAAGTGAAATAAGCCAGTCAGAGAAAGACAAATACCATATGATTTCACTCATACGTGGAATCTAATGAACAAACTGAACAAGCAAAACAGACTCATAGATGGAGACCAAATGACAGCTGGTGGGGGGAGATTAGGGGGTGGAGGGATTGAGCAAAAAGGAAAAAGGACTCATGGACATGGACAGCAGTGTGGCGATTGTTGGGAGGAGGGAAGTATACAAGGACTAAATGGTAATGGAAAAAAATACAATAAAAATTAACTTTAAAAAAAACTTTAGTTAATATAACACATCAATATTGGTTTGTTTATTGTGACAAACGTACCATACTAATATAAAATGTTAATAACAGGGAAAACTTGGTTTGGAGAATATGGCAACTTCTTTACAATGAATCTGAATCTATTCTAAAATAAAAGGGCTATTTTAAAAAGTAAAAAAACATGCAAAGCACTTTATAAATTGTAAAGTTCTAGTCAGTTGTAAAATACCACATAAATTTAATGGGCTTAGTCTTTCGCATAGATTGTTAGTAAGTAGGCAGCCATTTTAAGTAGCTCAGATAACAGACATAGCTTGAAGAGTTAAGTTCTGGTGTAGAAGAGTCTAGCCCCCAGAAACATCCCAGCTGTTTCCTGCCAGCTGGTGTCTCATGTCTGACTTTCAATAGAGCTGATTTTCTTTGTATAATTACTTTTGTCTCCCAACCTGTCTGTATTACTGACAGAATGGTTACTTTTTAAAAAAGAGACTCTGTGTAGGTATGTGCTTGAACTGTAAAAAGTGAACTGGAAGGCATAGGTATGGCTATTTTATTGGGTCCATTTCCTAACTGGCTGAAATAGATCTGGGAATAGATCTACTCCCAACTTCAAATGTCTCAGACAGACACCCAGAGATAGAATAGGGCAAGTGTACCCAACCCCTGCCAACTCCTATTCTGCCCTTAAAAAAAAAGAAGAAGAAGAAAGCAAGAGCCCCAGAAGTGCAGGAAATTGTTTCTCAGACGAAAGACAACACTTCCTTTCCCAGAACAATCCATCTCCCACACTGACATCCTGCTCCTGCTATATTTACTCAACCCAAATCTGCCAATGATATACTTCCAGCTGCACTCCTGCCACATGGTCCTGTCACTCAGCCACAGAACTCAGAGGGGAATCTGTCCAGAAGACAGAGCCTAGAAATCACTACACACTAATCCATGCTTCCTCTATCAGTAGCCTTCAGAGTAAAGTGAGACAAAATACGGACAGTATTACTCCCTGTTTATTTTGGAAGTGACTGGGGAGACAAGAGGTACTTCATTTTATATAGTTGCTAATTTTGACTGCTCTCATGGTAGCCAATGGAGGCTAAACAATGAAGGGATTGAAATGGAAAGTTAAAAATAATACTGTTAATGCCAGCTACCCAAAAAGCATGAATTAGTAGCCTCTTCCATTCCATCCTACTAGGATCAGGCTATCAAGTCACCCTATTACAGGGTAAATTCTTCAGATCTGGGTAGATGGATCCAAGGAGTCAAGAATGGGACCATTTCATTCACCCCATCTCACACTACCCTGTAACACACTCTACTAGAAGGGGGAACGCCCAAACACTGGACTGGCCAAAGGTAAATTTTAGAGCTGACTTCCATTTTCCTATTTTAGCAGCTCTGTATTCTTGGTCCTTCCCCCCTACGTCTGTACCCCCAGTCCCAAGTCCTTTTCTTCTGCTCCTTTCTGTTCATTCCTCCATACTTCCTGCCTCTCTAGTTGCTTTTCTTTTCTTTCCCTAGTTATCTCTTTTTTCTATTTACAATGGGCAAGATTCCCTCAACAAAACATAATGCTAGTTGACAAGCCTTCAATAGTAATATCATATCATTAGCTTACTCTCCACGGTAGTAACAGCAACGAACCTGAGACTCAAAGCAATACCTCTTTCACCTTTTCTTTAAATTTGTTTTTCATTTTATTTATTTATTTTTAAAGAGAGAGGAAGGAAGGAGGGAAGAAAGAGAGGGAGAAAAACATCAATATGCGGTTGCCTCCCATGCACCCCCCTACTGGGGACCTGGCCTGCAACCCAGGCATGTGCCCTGACTGGGAATCAAACCAGTGACCCTTTGGTTTGCAGGTCGGCACTCAATCCACTAAGCCACACCAGTCAGGGTTCACCTTTTCTTTTCTTAAGAAGGCATAGTCATGCATATTGATCAGATCCTTCAAAAGAATGAAAGGAGAGGCAAAAGGAAAAATACAGAGAAAAAAGAGTGATAGTAAATAAGAATGGAGAAATGCTTTTTTTTCCTTTTAGCATTACTCTCTTAAAGCTCCTGGACAGTTTAAAATTACACATTTTAAAAAGATAACATAGAAGTTTTTAATGAGCCCTATCAAGCTTTTAAAATAGATTTGAAAATAAAGGTTGAAACATGATAATGAATTCATATTGCTATCCCATTTATTAAAAGGAAGGAGACCTCTGACTGGTGTGGCTCTGTGTACTGGGCGTTTTTCTACAAACCGAAAGTTCGCTGGTTCAATTCCTGGTGGGGGCACATGCCTGGGTTGCAGGCCAGGTCCTCGGTTGGGGGCATGCGAGAGGTAACCAATCAATGTTTCTCCCACACATCGATGTTTCTCTCCCTCTCTTTCTCCCTCCCTTTCCTTCTCTCTAAAAATAAATAAAATATTTAAAAGGAAGGAGAAAAGAGAAAGAGAAAAAAGGGAATCAGCTTCACATGGCTAACCCTATTCTAGCTTAAAGAAGCATTTATGCTGTTTTTTGAGTGGAGAACAAATTGCAGTTGGGTGATGTTGCCATATTCTAGAAAATTACCAATTTTCGAAACTCTTTTTAGTTACTGTTTTTTAAAATGGAACCACCAAAGCCATAAAGAAATATAGACCTTTAGGCATGCAATGGAGTTTCTTAAAAAAAAGAGACACCCTTTAACACAAGCAAGCTAGGAAGAGAGTTCATGTCCACATCTAAGGAAGTACTTTAAGAACAGGTAATTCAAGCAATCATTCAAAATTCACCATCACTGCAACCTGAAAATAGTTCAGGCAAGAATCATCAATGCATGATAAACTATGGGGGAAAGTTTAATAAGGAGCAAAATATGGTCTTAAAGTGTCTCCCCAGACTGCTTATGAGTTTCAAAGAAAAAATAGTATCTATCGAGTGGCAAATAAAATAACATCTTGATCAAAATAGTATCACCAATGAGGGTATCTCCACATACACCCTGAGGACACTGTTCTCAGTAGCAGCATGCAGATTCGTGCCAGACGCACGTAACCTGAATCTAGTCAGGAGGAAACATCAGTCAAACTCACAATGAGGAATGGTCTGAGGAAGAAGAAGGAGAAGGAGAAAGAGGAGAGAAAGGAAGAAAAGAAGAAAGGATGACAGAAAAAGAGAGAGAGAGAGAGAGAGAGAAGGAGGGGAGGAAGGAACAAACGAACAAACGAATGAAAAAGGGAGAGAGAGAGAGAGAGAAGGTAGGAAGGAAGAGAGGAAGAAAAACCTGGTCTGTGTTCATAAAAGATGTCAATATCATGAAGGATAAAGAAAGGCTGAAGAACTGTTCCAAATTAAAGGAGATTAAAGAAAATTGACAATTAAATGCAGTATGTGATCACTGAGTAAATGGGGAAATTTTTTTGAAGGTGGAAAAAATTTTTAAGTTTATTAATTGGGACAACTGACAATTTTGAAATATGAATAGTAAAGTACAATAATATTCAATTTGTTAAATTTAATAACTGTACTAAATATAAATTATGTAAAAGAATATCCTTATTCTTAGGAAATATACACTGAATAAAAGGTCATGATGTATATAACCTATTCTCAAATGGTTTAGAAAAAATTTTACATACATTATGTATGTGTGTGATAGAAAGAGAATGATAAAAACAGTTCACAAAAAGGTATGTGAGAGACCTCTGTATTATTCTTGCAACAGTTCTATAAATTTGAAATTACTTCAGAATAAAAATTAACCATCTGCCCTGGCCACGGGGCTCAGTTGGTTGTAGCATCACACAGTACACCAAAAAGGCTGTGGATGTTATTCCCAATCAGGGCACATACCTGGGTTGCAGGTTTGAGCCCCGGTCAGGGCACATATGGAAAGCAACCAATCAATGTTCTTCTCTCACATAAATGTTTACCTTTATCTCTCTCTTTCTCTCTCTCTCAAATCAATAAAAACATATCCTTCAGTGAGGATTAAAAAAAACAACAACTCACCATCAGTTGACCTAACTGAATGTCCCAACATCAATTAGGTAAAGAGAAATTGTGGATGAACTCACATTCTAGATAACACTAAAACAACCTCTGGTAGGGGAGTAAGTCAACTTTTTCCTTTCTCAGGAACTTACAGGAAGACAATTACCAACATAAATACGTATTTCCCACTCTCTGCCTTCTGTTACTGCATGCACACAACCCAGTTTTATTGACTTTTTAGCCTGCAGCCAACCTAGAACCCTTCAGGACCCTGGCAATGTCTTCCATTCTCTAGATATCGAAGAGTTCTACCAAATACAGCCACTGCTCATTTCCTTCCTTATAATAAACCTAGAGAACAGAATGAGTCTTTAAAACCTCTGAAATGAGACTGATTAAGATGCTAATCTTGGGCTCACCTGGGAGGATTAACGAGCCATACTTGGATTCTAGTAATAGAATCCATTTCCCTTGACTACTTTTCCCACAATGCTTCTGTCCAGGGCTGAACCAAGAACTTCTCTTCCTGAGCCAGAGGGAACCAAGATCTTTTTGTCACCAGGTTCTGGTCACAAAAAGTATTTGGCTATAGTAGGTATTAATGAAATACCTTGTATTTCCATTGATGTAGACTTATACCAGAAAAAAAGAGGCAAAGGAGAAAGAAATGCAGAATGCAATAAGCTTTAAATTCAGAACACAATAAGCTATTAAGAAAATGATAGGTCACAGGTCTTTTTGTAGAACACATGTATATTTCAACATCCACTCCAACTTTCTCTTTTAGAACAACCTTAACCACTATTTAATTGCTTCACTGCTTCACTATCTCTTTCACCCCTTGAAAATTCTAGGAATACTTTTCCTAAGGAAAAAAAGGAATTTCTTAAGGGCATTCTCTCTGACGACCCAAGGTTCCCATGGTCTAGTCTAAATATGGGTGCTTTATCTGAGATTCAAAAGATAAATATGTGATGGGATGTTCAACTAATTTGAAGTCAAGACCTATCCAAAGTTACATGGGTTTTGATACTTCTTTGCTAGCAGGAGGTCCTCGGGCTAAAGACGAGGGGTTGCTACTAAAAAGTGCTCATGTTATTTTTGAACTGGGACTATTAGATCTAAGCTATAGAAAAGAACTTTCCTTATCCTTTTAGCATCTTAGCTAGCTATTAAAATCTTTGTTTTGTGCCCCCAGACTTCAAAATCCTAATAATTGTGCCCAAAGTCCAAGCCTAAGAGGGCTCAAATGCAAAACTAAGTTTTATTAGAAATGGCAATCAGCCACTGACATTGTTGACCCTAAACAAATAGCCAGATATTTCTCCAGCAAAATGGGTTTATTTGGCAACAACAAAAAATAACAATTCAGGACCTGCAGTCTAATGGTGGACCACATGCAAACCCAAGAGAAACAAAGAAGAGACCCCTCTTTTATGGACTTGGGAGTCTCTTGGAGGAAACTGAAAGTTCTAAGTACAGTAACTGTACTTTCATTAGCTGAGTTATGGCAGTCTGTCACTGGATGAGCTGTTACCGGGTAGGGAGGAATCTTTTCTTCCTCCTGCTGACCTAATAGAGTAGTAACACCTCCTATTGGAAAGGAAAGGTCCATCTCCTCCTGTTGGGGTTAGAAGGGGCATTGAATAACACACGTGAGAGTTCTCCCTTTAGCCCCCTCCATTACATTTTAAATGGGGTTCTTGTTTTAATTTTTACATCTTATCCTATGGTAAATTTTAGTGAATTCAGTTCTGAGATGCACAGACTAATTAATCAAAGGTGAGTATAAATGGACTAATAGAGCCCTAAGACATCCAAGACCTTTAAGCATCTAATGAAACTGCCATGCACTCAGTACTACAAGGTAGAAGGTGGGGCAAAGGTGGGGGTGGGATAGACAATGCACACAAACACCACTGCTGTTCTTCAGACCATTCTAGAACCTCTTTCAGCACACAGGGCATACAATAATTTCCTGAGGTCACATGTGGAAGCTGGGCAGACTTCAAACCAGTGCCAGCTGTCCACTCAAATTCCAGAGCTTCTCAAATCACCAGCCCACCCGACCAGAAACTTTAGGTCTGCCTCCTGGTGGCACACATTAAGTGCGAAGAGCAAAGTTCCTGAAGAAGGTACTGTTTTGGAGTTTTTCCAATACAAATGACTCCTTCCTCAACCCATTCAAAAGGATTCAAAAGGATGGCCAGGCCATGTTTATGATGACAGGCCATCTCCCTTTTCCCTGGACAAGTCAGCTTAACATCATATAAAAGGGATAAGGTATGAGATGCAAAGTGACTAGTCAGTCACAATTACATCCCCGACCCTTATTTCCTTGAGGAAGAACAATATTCTCCAGGATTGTTATGAATCAAATGGTCTCAAACTAATCTCTGCCTTAAGAAAGTTGATTAATCCAGAGAGAAACAACCATATAAATAGAACTGTTTCAGACGTAAAAAAGGAAATCCTGCCAATTGCAACAACATGGATGGACCTTGAGGACATTATGCTAAGTGAAATGTCAGACAGAGAAAGATAAATAATATATGATCTTATACGTAGAATCTAAGAAGCAGCAAACTCACAGAGACAGAGAGTAGACTGGTAGTTGCCGAGGGGCTGGGTGATAGGGGAAATGGGAAGAACTTGATCAAAGGGTACAACTCTGGGATCTGATATACAGCATGGTGGCGACTACAGTTAACTATTGTATTATATATTTGAAAGCTGCTAAGAGAATAGGTCTTTTTTTTAAGATTTTATTTATTTCTAGAGGGGGAGAAAGGGGAGAGAGAAAGAGGGAGAGAAACATCAATGTGCAGGAGAAATATTGATTGGTTGCTTCTCATGTGCCTCCAACCAGGGACTTGGCCTGCAACCCAGGCATGTGCCCTGACCAGGAATTGAACCAGTGACCTTTCTGTTTACAGAACACCCAATCCACTGAACCACACCAGTCAGGACGAGTGTAGATCTTGAATGTTCTCACAGCCCACCCCCCTCCATACACATCCACACACACAAGTTGTAATTATGTTAGATGATGATTGTGTTAACTAACTTTATTGTGGTAATCATTTCTCAACATATACATGTATCAAATTATCACCTTAAACTAACACAGTATCATATGTTAATTATACCAGAATAAAGTTGGTGGGACGAAATAATATGTAATAATAGGGAAAGAAATGCTTTACTGAAATCAAAGTTAATAGGGATGAAACCCAGATGTAATAGTCCTAAAAATTAAGGGGGCTAAGGCACCCTCAGAGAATCCCTGGCAGAATGTCAAGAATATGGTGGAAGAGGCACCCTGACTCAACACCTTTTTTGATTCCTAGCCCAAGAAATAACATTGCAGAGACACAAATTCAAACTAGTGCTGGAACAGGAGGAAATCACAAGCTCTCTCTACCAGAACTTTCTAACTTTTTTTAACCATAACCTACAGAAAGAAATACAGTTTACACTGCAATGAATACAGTTATACTGTAACCCAGAACACATACATGTTTCTAATTGAAACAAAAGTTTCCCAAAATAGTACTTATCTTTATTATGTGATGCACTGATTCTTTCTATTCTATTTCTTTCCCCCCCTCCCTTAATGCCTATAGCTTGTACCAGAAAGCAAAGAAATGCTCAAGTGGGTCATAATCAAAGGGACACAGGATCTAGTTTAAAGGGACTCTCACTGGTCAAACTGGGAATGATTGAGCACCAAAAATTATCATAAATGTAATTAATTATAAAACATTGAATAAATAAATATTCACAAGCCCAAAAAAGGGGGAAACCCCTCATTTACCAACATGAGTGGTCATTAACACTAACTCCTTACTTTGAAGATTGGCAATTAAAGGGAAAAAATTAAGCATTTCCCCTGACTTTTTAGGAGAAATTGTGGTTCATCCTTCAGTGTATGAAGGAATAAATTCTTCACAAAGAATGCCAGCTAATAAATGTAGAAAGAATGTCAATTAGAAAATCATCACAATAACGGGGGGGGGGGGGCGGGGGGGGGCGGTGGAAACAGGAGGGAGGGGGGGAGGGCTGGGGATTAGGCTGGGGTGGGGGGAAAAGGCAGAGAACTGTACTTGAATAACAATAAAATTAGGAAGAAAAAAAAAAGAGAGAAAATCATCATTCTTCAACCTCTACTGAAATAAATGATTCTAGTAAAAATTCATCAATGGATGATCATTAGGTAAAAGAATATTACAGAGCAGGATATTCAGAAGGTGCCAAATTATTACTTCAGAGGATCCCTTACTAATTGCAAACAGAAAAACATTTTACAATGAGAGATATGGCAGTCACTACCAGAAGCAAGTAGTAAAGCTTAACGTCACCAATACTGGGGACAACCTGACAGTATGTGGTGATACAATAAGAAGTACAAAGTAGCACCTAATGAAGTACACAGTAGCACCTAATGACCTATTCTTGGCAAAAAAGTTTAACCTGAATCAAATTAGGCCTTTAATCCTAACTTCTAGAATATAGGAAATATATGGGATAGAGAAACAAGTAAAATGACACCACAATGACAAAAACAAACCCAGAATGTAGAACATTCTAAAAATAAATGTGCCCTGGCTGGTGTGGCTCTGTGGATTGAGTGCCACCCTGCGAACCAAAGGGTCTCCGGATGGATTCCCAGTCAGGGCACATGCCTGGGTTGCGGGCCAGGTCCTCAGTAGGGAGTGTGTAAGAGGCAACCACACATTGATGTTTCTCTCCCTCTCTTTCTCCCTTCCTTCCCGTCTTTCTAAAAATAAATAATAAATAAATCTTAAGAAAAAATAAATAAAATAAATAAATGCCATAGTCTCTTCAAAAAGTCAATGCCAAGAGGGAAAAAAAGGTAGAGAAAACTGTTTAGATTTTTAAAGTATAACGAGATATAACTACCTAATGAAATGACAATTTTGCGTGGATTCTGGCTTGTGAAACTAACTATAACTACAAAAGGAAATGTGGGGACAAATGGGAAATTTTTTAATACAGACTTCATATTAGTTAATATTGGTAAATTACCATTAAGTTTCTTAGAGGTGTGATAATGGTACTATAATTATGTAGGACAATGTCCTTATTTAGGATGCATGCTGATGTATTCAAGGGTGAAATGTCATCATGTCTGCAACTTATTTTCAAATGGCTTATGAAAAAATATACATATGGATAAAGCAAATATGGCTAAATGTTAAAAACTGTGCCTCTCAGTGTGGAATGTGAGTGGTCACTGTGGTATATTATTTCAATTGTTAGTATGCTTGAAGTTTTTCATAAAAAAAAATTGAGGAAAAATGCTGTGCTAGCCTTTACAATATCACCACAATCCACTAATGGAATGCGACCTACAGTGTAAAAGATGACACTTGTGGTCCATGGTAAAACAGTCATAATAATATCTTAGCTTTCACATTATCAGCAGTTTGGAGCCAGTTTTCTTAAACCTGCGTTTGTCCAAAAAGAAGAGTGAATCTTCATGAAAAGGCTCATGTTGGATAAGGCTTTCTTATTCTGCAAGCCCTTGTCAAGAGTCTCTCAAATTTTATATATTTTTTCCCACCAATTAATAACTCACTTTATTTGAAAAGTAAGAATAATCAGTAGAAAAATTCCTACCAATATCAGGGAAACGTTATTTGTCCTACTTGCAGAGGATTTTTCCCAAATCAGGGCATATAACATAGAAGTCCCTTTGATCCTTTTCCTCTACAACTAATGTCCCCAACTACCCTTAGCCTCCAGTTCCCAAGCTGCTTTCCAGGACACCTGGAGGCAAGCTGCATGGCTGACTGCAGAAAAACCTTTGCTCCCACACCACATCTGGCCCTGCCTTTCCACCAAATCAAATGCCAATTTATTGCCCTCTGATGTACAGTCTATCAGTCCACTTCCTGGATGCCCCCACTTCACACTGGGCCAAAAATCCAAGGCAATAATGTGAGTTCCACAAATGGGCAAGTAATCGCTCAACAGGCATGGAACAAGGAAAGGTCAGTTGTGATGAGTACACATGCGGCAGCCCTTCACAACCCAACCTCCAGTAGTATTAGTGCTAACAGAAGGCTGGTGTTACCGAAGAGATGCAATGAGAGCCAGCCAACAGGCAGCCAGGAGTGCTTGTCCATCTAAGTCCTTCAGGATCTCTCAAGACCAAAGTGACAAAACAAAGGCCTCAGAACTAGGAAGGAACATCTTATCATCTAGTTTCCAGAAGCAAAATGGAGAGCTTAAGGTAGTCACTGTTCTCCATTTACCACCCTTTTTTAATGAGGTGATCTGAGCTAAAATGATATAATCTTCATGTTGTTGTTGTATGTATATCCAGCTCTATCTTTTAATGGGTGCCAGGAGAGAAAAGAGAAATGCACTCACTCTTTCCATAAACATATTCAGTAACACTTTAGAAATTGAGGTGACCAATTAAGCATGTATGAACATAAAGAGGTGGTCAGAGGGGCAAGGCTGAGACAAATAACTCTTCACTATCTCTCCTAACAAAGCTGCACACTGAATTTCAAACATTTGGCTTCTTCTGAAACCCTCCTGGCACTTGCCCTGAGTTTGAGTGGGTGGAAAAAAAGAAAGGGACTCTGCCTGCCTCCTCGTTAAAAACAAAGCAGCAGCTGGCTTTTCCTCTTTTTACCCATCTGACTGCTGTCATAGCAAGTTGGGCACATACCCAGAGAATAATTTCAGGCCTCTAAAGAGGTGACTGTGCTAAAGAAGATAATGGCAATGAGAATAATACCAGCAACTTTAACATCCACCACAGGCCACACTATCACACTGTCCCTACCCTTCCCTAACCTCTATTAGAAATTAGGTTCCTTTGCCTCTGCCCTTGAGAGCCAAGCTATTAAGAATGACCACGACCCCCCTTTTTTTTTACAACCCCCTTTCAGATACATGTAATGGAAAATGTGCCACTAGTTCTGTGCCAGCAGACTAGTTCTGATGTTTAACTTTGAGTATTAGGAAGAGAAAAAGGGAGGGCTGGATCCATAAGAAGCCAGACTATGCAGAGCTACATTTTCTCAAGAAAGTAATTTTCTAAGCCCAAAGATAAATAAATGTTTGGAAGAACTTCTTTGTTTAGAAATGTCAAGTGAAGAGGGTTCAGATCAGGTGGGAAAGGCCCTAGTAAAAAAAATGACAAATTCAAGTCATCAAAATACAGGCCTCTTGGAGCTACCTTATGTATATAAATACTACCTGGGGAATAAAGAATCACACTATTTTTACTTTCTTTAACTGTGCTAAAATGCCCATAATGTCTGAGGCTAATCAAGCTACCAAGATTCTAAGATGCCAAAGTCAGTCTGACTCAAACTCAAGTCATATCCTAATGTGTTACTCAATAATCTCCAAACTAATATAGTCTTATATTTTACTATAGAAAAGAAAAACAAAAAGGGCATTGGAAATAAATACTTACATGTTTGTCCAACCTTGCCTCTTCCAACACTCAGCCCATTACATGAATTTGTCTGCCAATTTTTATTAACTTGGTTCTTTTAGCCTCCACTGAGCCAGGCCTTGAACAATTCACAAGCTCAATTCCAAGTAGGACAAAGCTCATTCGTCTCATACTGATTAATAGTGATATATTGTATACTCTACTATTCCCCAAACCATAAACCCCTACAAAAAAAAAAAAAAAAAAGAAGAAGAAGAAGAAGAAGAAGAGCCCTGGCCGGTGTGGCTCAGTGGATTGAGCACCAGCCTATGAACCAAAGGGTCACGGGTTCGATTCCCAGTCAGGGCACATGCCTGGGTTACAGACCAGGTCCCCAGTGGGGGGTGCATGAGAGGCAACCACACATATTGATGTTTCTCTCCCTCTCTTTCTCCTTCCCTTCCCCTCTCTCTATAAATAAATAAAATCTTTTTTAAAAAATGAAAGTATGTGTTCACTCAGTATGGGAGATGATAACTCTAGCAAAATTTTTTTCACGTAATGTATCCTTACTCAATCTTTTTCCAGACAGTGACTACTAAAATTTCTTTTCCCTATAACTCCCTATCTTCCAATTGAAACATTAAAATTCAGGTATGAGGCATCCTTGGAGAGTTTCACTTCTACTTAGAAGGCTATTTCTAAGAGACCTAGGCCAGATAAATGTTAAGTATTAGTTCCTCACAGGTTGGCATCCGGACTCTGTTTAAATGTTCTCTGCAAACCTCTGGAGGTTACATGGATTCAAACCTCCTAGCTCAGACTCTTAATTCACAAAGCTTGAGATAGACAGTATCTTACAGGTGTGTTTGTCCAGGATAAACTATATTTAAATAAATTCCTGATATATCCACTTTCTCCAGGCACCTGCTTCTTGCTCTTAAACTCAAATACACCATATCTTGCTGTCCAGGTAAGCTCAATAAAGAAATAGCCTATCCCTCAGAGTTACTCTGGGCAATCCACCAATGTCTTTGGGAATATCTAAACTCTGGCAAGAATGGTTTTACATGAGAAAGTCAAATTAGCAAATGTATAAGCTATAATTTCTGTTCATTTCTTTAGCTTGTTTCATCAGCAAAGGTAGGAGTAGGAACAAGAAAAGATGGCAAGAGATTGCTCTCTTTCAATATCATCCACTCCATACCTGATAGGGAACCATATGGCACAGAGTAAAGGACACAAAGCTTAGCCTGAAATGGTCATCTAGAGCTACTAGTCTTGTAAACCAGTGGCTATGAGGGCAGGAAGAAAGTTCACCTGTTTGTCAACTGTGATAGATCCAATGCCTAAGTGCCTACGCAAAATGCCTACCTCATAACAGATAGTCAATAAACATCGGTTAGAAGCAATTCAATAAGCCAGACCTAGAAGGAATCCAAATCTTAATGGATCCCAGAAAGATGTCCAAGAAGCTAAAACAGTTCCATAATTACTGCATGTGCTTATACTGGACCTCAAGATCACCTTAGTCTTATGCTGAATACCCTCATTCCTCAGAGATCCTCGTAATTTAAAAGGCCTGGGGTTAAATTTCCAAAGGCAAACTCACTATCCATGCCAACACCATCCCCGACATACACACCACTAAGAAGTCTTCCTCAAGCCCTGGCCCTGAAGGCTTTAAAGTCATTAAGAGGTGATTCCTGCCCTGACTGGTGTGGCTCAGTTGACTGAGCATCCTTCCACGAAGTGAAAGGTTACCAGTTCAATTCCTGGTGAAGCTCAAATGGTACTAAGGCTTGCAGACACTTGTCCAGTCTGGGAACAAAGAAATCAAAGACCATAGACCATGTCAGCTAGAAGGATTCTTCTAAACTATCTACTCTCTTCAGACCTAAACCCAAATATCCTGATATTTCACTTTCCCTTCCATGCCCTATCCCATGCCACAGATCTTACCTATGAGACTTAGCTATGAGACTGAAGATATCTCTTTGCAAGAGCCCCCACAAGATCTCTAGAAGGATAAAGGAAAACGTGTCTTTGGAATCTAAGCCCATGGCAGGGCTTAGGCAGATGCAAGGGAGTGGCAGTGGTCCTTCTGCCCCTAAGGCCAGGACACCCCAGCCCTGCAGGCAGCACAGAGTTAACTACCCACCCGCTTTGAGAAGCACAAAGGTACATCACTGCAACATGCCTAACATTTACATTGCCTCTCTCTGCTCATTAAACAGGTTTTGGTTAAATAATGAACAAACTGTATTACAGACTCCGATGAGAATTCCAAAATTATAAATCAACTGGGAAAGCCCAAAGGAGCAGACAGACAGGGAGGGGGGAAAAAGATAATATTGACTAATATAAAGGGCGCAGCTTGACAGTGGATATTCCTGCCACACCTGATCAAACACACTGTGTGGGGGGAGGGGAAAGAGAGCAAGAGAGGGAAGATGGGACAAGACAGGCTGAAATTTGCAACCGGAAAAGATTAAAATGGATTCTTTGGGGATAGAGAAAATACATAATATATATTACTATAAATGCAAAACTGTACTAAAAGCTAACTCAAATGTCAAAGATTACAGCTTGAATAAATTTAAATATAAAAGCCATGTGCTTCTGGAGTTAATGAGAGAGACATAAAAGGACAAACTGGGCCAGGAGGCTGTACAGAGCCTTATGCTGCCTTTGCTGGACAATGGGTTTAAAGCACACCATCGAATACAGTAGAAGCCTCCCTCCATAGTTCTGAGTCCTGAGAAAGAACTGGTAAACCCCATCACTTTTCCAAACTACACTTGCTGTTTTTAAAAATTAAGATATAATTCACATTCCATAAAATTCACCCTTTTGAAGTATAAAACTCAATGGTTTTTAGTATATTCACAGAGTGCTACAACCATCACCACTATATAATTCCAGAACATTTTCATCATGCCACAAAGAAACCTGTACCCATCCTCCACACTCCATCCCCACCCCTGGCAATCACACACCTGCTTTAACTTCTTCAGAATAACCTCCTAAAAGGATTCATAAAAGGGGCAGCAGTCAAATCTCACTGGTGGTGAGGAAAGACTTTATCCAAAGTAGCAATATGCAAACTTTGCTCTTAGGCACCCTGTATCTTCCAAGTGCAACCTTGTCTTTAGATTCGGTGTTAGAATACTCTATTACTCTAAATGCTACAGAGCATGAAGTCATCATGCAGTTTGGGCAAATACTGACTCCAAATGTGGTCCAGAGATACATATCTGTGAGAATAACAGGTCTGGACTTATTTCCTTCACAATACTCAAATAATACTCCAGAAGGAATAGATAGTGCTTATATATTTAAATGATCCTCTATTTACAAGAAAAGGAAAAAAAAATCATTTTGGTTTTGACAATGTCCAATGAAGCACCTATTTCCAACAGTAATATTCTTAAGCAATTAAGCCAGGAGAAAGCCTAGAAACATGCTAATAGAAAGCCTTTGTAAAAACAGACCATGCCCAAGTAAGTTTCATGAATTAAACTGAGTGGAAGTCCTAGAATTCCTGCCATACCTCCTCCAATATAAGTAGTATAGAAGACACCATTTTGAGTCACATAGCAAGAGCAGTCTCACTAGCTATTCTCTCCAGGTTCAAAACCCTTTCCCAGCCTTCAACCATTAACAGGCTTCCAAGAAAGCAGTCCTCCTGACACTGCCAATCAGAAAAATCTGTTTGTTTCAGTAAAAGAAACAAAAAATTGGTCATGGATTGCAGAGTCCAGGACCACAGGGGCAGCTGACCCATAAACCTGCTCCTAGAAGCCAGCACTGTGGGGGGGCGGGGGGGCCGTCAGAACCAATTGAAAGGCCATGAAATGCTCTATTTCGTGTCCACTCTGTCATTTTCTCAGGCAGGTAATATGCTAAAACCCAAGAACAATGGGGCAAACTTGGCAGGCACAATTTCAACATTTGCCACACTGTTGGCCCCTAGAAAATACTTGCACCTTCTTTCTTCCTCCAGAGGAAAGCTTGGTAACACCCAGGTATGTTCCTAGTACCACTAACAGAACTAGCTTCTCAGCACATTCTGGTTTTTACTAGTTTCACGCAGCAGATAATCTGGATGCCTAACCCTAGGGTGTAAGAAAATTAGGCAGCAGACTCAACTTGGTAGCTCTTACATGGTCTATCCACCCCCAAGTCCTGGACTGTAACTACTCATCAGAGACGTGAGTTCAAATCTCAGGATATATCAGGAAAGAGAAAACAAGTATGGGATATGGATTGGATGGCAAACAGGAAATGTGGCTGTCAAGACAGCAGCACCACCTCAGCTCCTCAATGTCCACAGAGTGCCCAAAAGGCCTATGAGGCTACTCCAGTCTGATCTCAGTCATTTTAGGGTGTTCTCAACCAATTCAACAATCCCAGGCTATGTATAAAACGTTTGCCCAGGTGACAGACGGGTGTAGCTCAGTTGTTTGGGTGTGGTCCCACAAAGTAAAATGTCGCAGGATCGATTCCAGGTTAGGGCATATGCCTGGGCTGCAGGTTCAGTCCCTGATCCGGGTATATGTGAGAGGAAGCTGATCAATGTTTCTCTCTCACACTGATGTTTCTCTCTCTCTCTCTCTCTCTCTCTCTTTTTCCCTCCCTCCCTCCTCTCTAAAAATAAATAAATAAAATTTTTAAATGTTTGCTGAATGTTTCCAAATATATTCACTTGTTTAATCCTCTTAACATCTCTTAGATAGTACTCTGAACTCTGACTCACCAAGAAAGTTATAAATATCTACTCACTATATTTTCTTTCTTATTTGGAAATGTAAGCTTTATCTGTAAGGTAAAAAAAAAAAAAAAATCTGTGCAAGCAGCCAACTCTTTCTAAAGCATCGAAGTCACTTACAATATAGGCCATAAAGTAAGAACCTGGCACCTAGTTACAACATTCACCCTGCTAACTAGCCAACAACTACCTCCTCTATACTTGATCCTTCCTGGCTAACATTTCCAATGCTTTTTAATAGCTTGGCATTTGCTCCTTTACAGAAAACACATAGAGAATCCTTAGATAACTTCAGCCAATGTTTAGGAAAGTAAAAAGGAATTTTTCTCCAGATATTCTTCTACATTCCTCATGAAAAGGAGGAAATGTACTTGTTTGTTTATAGTTATTTGATTTACATAAGCTTAAAAAACAATTTCAATTGTGGCCTTAGATACATTACTAGCTAAAACCATTCCAGGGATATAACATTTGTCTTTTACAGTCAACACAGCAACACAGCTCTGAGGCTTTCCCTTTTAGTCTCTATCACCCCCCACCCCCCACCTTGAAAAACCCAAAGATATTGAGGCTTGCCTCCCCCTGAACACACATATATATACATATATAAGGTACTTCCTATGTACATTATCCTCTAATTGTATGAAAAGAACCAATACAAAACAGGGTACTAAACCAGGCATTAGAGACCAGAATTCTAGTTTTGACTCCACCCCTTAGGATCAGTGTGAACTTAGCTAATCACTTAAAAGGTCTCCGGGCTTCAACTTCATTCATAAAAAGGGACAATATATGCCAACCCACCCTTACAGAGTTGTGTAAGAGTTCAAAAAGGTAATAAACATGAAAGTGGATTTTTAAATTCTAAACATATACAAAGAGGGACCACCAAAAAAAACCAGAATCTTTTAGAGGACAGGTCCCTTGTAGTACAGGCTTCCTGGGCTAGGGGAGTGTTCTAGGAACCCATCTGTACCAGTGTACCAAAAGACATTGTTGTGAGAAGCTGTGTTCAGCTTCAGTGAATTTTTTTTAAGACTCTTACACAGATTTTGTTTATTTATTTTTAGAGAAACGGGAAGGGACGGAGAAAGAGAGGGAGAGAAACATTGGCCCGCAACCCAGGCATGTGCCCTGACTGGGAACCAAACCCACGACCCTTCAGTTCGTAGGCTGAAGCTCAATCCACTGAGCCACACCAGCCAGGGCACATTTGCCCACTTCATGGTGGGTAATTTACAAGAGCACCTGCCCATACCACGCTGAGTATTCAGCAGTTTTTGACCAAAAATGGCATGACCCCGGTGCCCCACTCTCCCTATTCATCTGATCTTGCCCAATTGGCTTTTTTTTTGTTTATTTCCCTAGGTGAAAAAAGTCCTCAAAAGGAAAAGTTTTGCCAATAGGGAAGAGGTGAAACAAAAAATGGCAGAAACACTAAAAGATATCAAAATCAACAAGTTCAAAAATTGTTTTGAGCAATGGAAAAAACATCTCGATAGGGATATTGCATCATATAGAGAGTACTTTGAAGGTGGCTGAAATTTAAACACGTAAGAATAAATACACAATTTTTAATACACAATTAGACATTTATTATTTATTTTTATAAATAAATTCTGGGGGCGGGTTGGGGCCCCCCTCAGTAAATATTACATAAGCTCATTATGATTAGGGAAACAAGGTGGGAAAAAAAATCCCAGGAACACATAAAGACTGAAGAATCTGCAGCAGAGAGAGCTAAGGCCCTAAAAGTGACAATCACTTTCCACAAGAAAAAGGTTTTGTTACAGATATTAAAAACTTTATTTATGCCACCAATATCCTACGTCATGGCATGCATGAGGTAGACAAAGAAAGTAGTTAAAACAAAACAAAACAAAAATAGTAACTAAAATAGCTTACAAATAATGAAGGAAACTTATCACTGCATGAATGCTGATTCTCCACTGAAGTGGGATGCCCTTTTCCTAGGGACTCTAGGAAACAGACCAGGCATACAGTAAACCAGGAGCAATCTACATCCAAGCGTCAGACCTAGATTGCAACCTTTTTATTTACACTCATTCATTTAAGTATTATCTACATCTGCTTTTGAACTACAATGGCAGATCTGAGTAGTGGCACAGCTGAGATGGCCTGCAAAGCCTACAATATTTACTTTATAGAAAAAGTCTGTCCGTCCCTACAGTAGCTTTTTACAGAAAAAGTTGTCTAGCCCTGCAGTAAATCAAACACGTTTTTATTGTTTATTTTTTAAACCAGGATAAGTAGTTTACATAGATGTAAGGACTTACCTGTTATATTATTTAAAACCTCCTTTAGATGACTGAAACTATGCAGCAAAGGATCCCGTTCTTCATCCTGTAACACACAGGTATTTTTTTTTTAAGTCACAGTCGGACAAAGAGAAAAAGGGAAATAAAGAACAGATCAAGGACTCTTTCCCTGAATTCAACCAGAAAATCCAGTAAGCTTTTCTTCTTAGGAAAAAAAGCTAGCTATACATTTTTCCAGTTCCTTAATCTCTTAATTCATAGAGGTCCTCTGGGCTTACCTAAAATAGTAAATACTGAATACTAATCAATACCATGACCACAGCACTTAAGCTACCACGGATTGTCAGGTCCTTCATATTTGCTATGGTCTGACTGTTTGCGTCACCTCAAAACTTACATGTTGAAATACTAATGTCCAATGTGATGGTATCAGAAGGTGGGGTCTTTAAAAGATGGAAGATTCGGGCATGAAGGTAGAACCCTCAAGAATGGAATTAATGCCCTACAAAAGAGGCCCAAGAGAGCTCCCTTGTCCCTTCCACCAAGTTGAAGACAGAATGAGAAGTCTGAGACCCAGAAGAGGGCCCCCACTTGACCATGCTGGCATCCTGATCTCAGACTTCCAGGCTCCAGAACTGTGAAAAATAAATTTCAGTTGTTCACAAGCTACCCAGTTTGTGGTATTTTGTTATGGCAAACAGATTAAGACATGTGTGCTATTCTATACTCTTCTCCTCCTTCATACTCATTATATAATCACGCATATTCACTTCAAAGACATTCCTAACTCCATCTCACTTCTAAAACAATCTATTTTTATAAATAAACATGAGAAATTTCTAAATGCCAAGTTGGAAATGTCTAAATTTGTTTTTTACAATTGTGCCAAAAAGTGTTTTGTACAACTGCACAAAAAAAAAATCCTTGAACATATGTATACAACAAGGAAGCCACCTTTACAGCAGGTAAATTTCTTATTCATCTGATTGGCAAGATATGGCCTGCACTATATATAGAAGCTTGCTGAACTCCCAAGGAGTACCATCACCAAGCCATACTCCATGTATAAATAACTAAATTAACTTAAATGAATTTGACAGCCCTAGGGAACTAAAAGAAAAGAAATCTTTCGGATATTTTTAGGCATTTTAAAGAGGTCCCAAACACTAGCTTAAGTTGTTTACAAGAACAGTTAGAAGAATTGTATCAGGCCCTGACCAGGTAGCTCAGTTGGTCAGAGTGTTGGTCCCAATATGCCAAGGTTGCAGGTTTAATCCCCAGTCAGCACACAAACAAGAATTAACCAATGAATATATAAATAAGTGGAACAACAAAGTGATGTTTCTCTCTCTCACTCTCTCCCCACACTCCCATAAATCAAATCTTAAAAAGACTGCTTTAAAAATAAAGAAAAGAATGGTTTCATCTTTTGGGTCTTAGAGGAAAAAAGGCAGCCTGTAAATTTGACACTAGTTGGAAAAAAACACAAGGGTCCTTGATATCAAGAACAACTCTGATTTCCTACTATTCTGATTATTACTAGGAAACTGATTACTGTTTTAACCATGCACAAATTAGTGACCAAGCTTTCTGCGCATTCCCCACTTACCAATGGAGTGTGGGTGCTCCATCGGGCATTTCGTTTGATGGCACCAACCACAATGTTAATCTCCCCTTGAATGATGTAAATATTCTTATCCACCATCCTGGCAAACCTACCAAAACAGTTAAGAAAAAAGTCTAGTTAATATTTGCTTACCCAGAGCATATCCACACTTAATCTGTAGCTGATAAGTTTAGAATTACAATTTAACTTTTCAGTACCAAGATTTCTGGAAGTTTAAGATATATTTCAAAAAACATCAATCCAGACAATTTCTCAAAGGCACTTCAACAATCTCTAGTAAACATGTCAAATTCTTCAAAGTTAATTGTCCTCAAAAATCTCTCCTATGATGCCATTTGGTATGCAGATATATCTGTGTTTTAAAGATATATTATCAATATTTCAGATCTTCCCTTTGTTCTTTTCTATCCATTCAATAAATAATGAAGGTTCAAGTTAAAAGAATGAAGGCTGTTAGAGAAATAGCCTTAGATTGGAACCACAGTTACAATGCCAACTTATAGACCACACCAATTCTGCCAAATCAGCTCCATAAAACTGGACAGCAGCAGTGACACAACCTTTGAAAAGTCTGAAAAGTCAAGTTCATTTGCTTTTAGCAGGAAATCTCTAATAAGCAGACTGAAAGGTAGATTCTTTTTAAAACGGCTTCTATATGAATTTCTGAAGAGAAGCTGAAAAACTATTTTAGTATTTTAAGTGCTCCCAACTTAATTAGCACTTAACTACCATTTTCTTTCATGCCTAGAACAGCACTTAGAAAAGATTTAATTCTCTTCCCAGGTGAAAAAATATATATATATTTTTAAATATATTCTTGGTATAGAGAAACCCTAGAAGCATGTAAAACCAACTAACCACTTTCCATTATTTAGAACCCCTCCTCAGAAGGACAAAATTTGTTTTAAAAAAAGGGGGGAAGAAAAGGTGGGGGTGGTCTTGTATACAGTTAGACAAACATTTAGATCTGGCTAAAGGAAAGTTGAATAGTATGGCCATTAGGGTAAGAGAAAGAATTCCAGAAACTACTACACATAAGACATCTTTTAGAATGCCAAGGATGCAAAACAAGTAAGACATGGAAGGAGCAGTCAGACATATTGTGTGTTACCACTAATGTAAAAACAAACCCATCTTACCGAAAAGGCTATATTTGTTTTTTTTTTCTTTATTTTTATTGTTGATAATATTGCAGATGTCCCCCATTTTTCCTCCACTGTCACCTCCTCCCTAGATTTTTAGTTTTAAAAATATTCAGTATTATCCTGACTCGTGTGGCTCAGTGGGTTGAGCGCCAGCCTGAGAACCGAAATGTCATCAGTTCTATTCCCAATCAAGGCACATGCCTGGGTTGCAGGCCAGGTGCCTGGGGTGGGGGGGTGAGAGAGGCAACCAATCAATGTTTCTCTCCATTCCTCCCTCTCTTCCTCTCTCTCTAAAAAAATAAATAAAGTCTTTAAAGAAAAAAACACTTTGCTACTGATTTGTGCTTAATTTGTCTTAAAAAATTTGTTTTTCAATATTGCCCTGGCCAGGTAGCTCAGTTGGTTAGAACATTGTCTTGATACATCAAGATTGCAGTTTCGATCGCCAGTCAGGGTACATGCAAGAATCAACCAATGAATGCATAATAAGTGGAACAACAAATCAATGTTCCTTTCTCTCTCTTTAACACCCCCTCTCAAATCAATAAATAAAAATTGAAATATAAAATAAAAATTTTTAAATGCAGCCCTGGCTGGTGTGACTCAGTGGCTTGAGTGCCAGCCTGTGAACCAAAGGGTCAATGGTTTGATTCCCAGGCAGGGCACATGTCTGGTTTGCTGGCCAGGTCCCCAGTGGAGGGCTCATGAGAGACAATCACACCTTGATGTTTTTCTCCCTCTTTCTCCCTCCCTCCCTATCTGTCTGAAAATAAATAAACAAAATCTTTTTTAAAAAATTTTTAGCCTGGCTGGTGTAGGTCAGTGGATTGAGCGCGGGCTTGTAAACCAGAGGGTTGCTGGTTCGGTTCCCAGTTAGGGCACATGCCTGTGTTGCAGACCAGGTCTCCAGTTGGGGACACATGAGGGGCAACCACACATTGGTGTTTCTCTCCCTCTCTTTCTCCTTCCCTTCCCCTCTCTCTAAATAAATAAATAAATAAAATATTTTTTAAAAAAATTTTTAAATGCAATATTTAACATACAGTGAGATATAAAGAGTAATATAATAGTCAGTATCCAGATTAAGAATAGTACAACTGAAGTCTCTGTGTGTCCTCCCTAATCATATCCTCCTCTCTTTCACTCACAGGTCCCACTATTCTAAATCTGATGTTTATTAAACTTTTATGTTGTTTTATACTTTTACTTCCTTGGTATGTATCTTTAAACAATATATAGTATTATCCTGTATTTTTATACTTTATGTAACTAATATATTGTAAATATTCTGCAATTTGCCCTTTTCCCTTGAAACATTATGCTTGTGAGTCATCCATGTTGTTAAGTGTACTTAATACACTTTATATAGGTATATATAGATATATAAACACAGAATAAAAGGTCTGGGGGAATGTACCCCAACCTCAATCACCATAGTTATCTTTAGAGAAGGTATTTTGAAATCTGGGTATAATCAGAGAATATTCTAGCCTTATCTATAACATTTTTTTTCTAAAATATTGTATTTATTTATTTTTTAGAGAGAGGGGAGGGGAGGGAGAAAGAGAGGGAGAGAAACATCAATGTGTGGTTGCCTCTCACGTGCCCCCAACTGGGAAGCTGGCCTGCAACCCAGGCACTTGCCCTGACTGGGAACTGAACCAGTGACCCTTTGGTTCTCAGGCGCCAGGCAGCACCCAATCCACTGAGCCACACCAGCCAGAGCTATAACGTTTTAATTTTTTTACCAGAATGTATTACTGTACATTTCTGCCCATAAGGCATTTATAGAGTTTAGTGGAATCTAAAAGAAAACTGAACCAGAGACATAGAGAAAAAAAATGAATCCTGCCCTGGCTGGTGTGGCTCAGTGGATTGAATGCTGGCCTGCCACCAAAGAGTCACCAGTTTGATTCCCAGTCAGGGCACGTGCCTGGGTTGCTGGCAGGGTCCCTCGTGGAGGGCACACAAGAGGCAATCATACACTGATGCTTCTCTCCCTCTCTTTCTCCATCCCTTCCCTCTCTCTAAAAATAAATAAATAAAATCTTTTAAAAAAATTAACCCTGCAAGTAGCTCCATTCACATATTTTGCACAAGACAGGGCCCCCAGAAAGTGAGAAATATGAAAAACACTATAATAAAGGGAAAAAGAACTGGTACAAATTTTGTCCAGGCCCATAACACATCCCCCAATCCATAAAGGAATCCAACATAAGGCAACACTTATTTTATTCATTTATTTATTTTAATCCTCACCTGAGGACATGTTATATCAATTTGAGAGAGAGAGAGAAACATCAATGTGAGAGAAACATCAATTGGCTGCCTCCCGCACATGCCCTGACCAGGAATCAAACCCGCAATCCAGGTATGTGCCCTGATCAGGGAACTGAACCCCACAACCCTTTGATGTACAGGATGATGCTCCAACCGACTGAGCCACTGGGCTAAGGCAAGACAAAATTTATTTTAATGACAATTTAAATAAATTACTAGCTTAGTCTTAGAAAACAATCTGCTTTCCAAATGGTCTAGACACACAACAATGTTCTCTTCCTGAGAAGATTCAAAGATGAGAATATAAAACTTTTCTTCTGAGGAGGAGGGAAACCAAGAAGAAAAAGAAATTTGAAAATAATTAAAAGCATCAGTAAAGATAAAACCTCTAGTATCCCTCCTTCCTTAAATTATTTAGGCAAGATGAGTATGCTCTACATCTCTGGAAGGATTTTTAAGAAACTCAGCAGTTGCCTCCAGAGAAAAGAAAAGGGACCCTGGCTGGTGTAGCACAGTGGATTGAGCACTGGCCTGCGAACCAAAGGGTTGCCATTTTGATTCCCAATCAGGGCACATGCCTGGGTTGTGGGCCAGGTCCCTCATGGGGGCACGTGAGAAGCAACCACACATTGATGTTTCTCTCCCTCTCGTTCTCTCTCTTCCCCTCTGTTTAAAAATAAAATAAATAAAATCTTAAAAAAAAAAAAAAAGAACTAGGGAACTACAGAACAGGTGATAGGAAGACTTACTTTTCTCTGTATATTTTGTACCTTTTGAATTTTGTGTCACATACATATATTACCTACTACCTATTTTTAAATTTCAATTAGCTTATTTTTTAAAATGAGCAGTCTCTTTAGAAAAGTAGTTGCATTATTCCATCCATAAATGATTAAAAGCAGCAAAGTTAATTAAATAACATTTACTTCAGTCAATTGGACATTCCTTAGCTCATGCTAAGCAAAATGCTAGGCAGTCATATAGAATTGTCCCTGTATTGTGACCAACCCACAAGGAATTTATAATCTAGTAGATTAATCACATAAATATACATACAAACTTTGTAATACCAATGCATGAGTGACACATAGTGTTACAGGAGTGAAGCAAAGAATATTATTTCTGGCAGAAGCCCTAGAAAGGCATCTGAAACACAGGATTCAGGAAGTCAAAATTATAAGGAGAGAATGGCATGAGTAAAGGCTTACAGGTAGGAAAATTCAGTGTGTATTTAGGGGATCATGATTATTCCAGACTGGCTGGAACATTATTCCTAAGGAAGTAACTGGAGGTAAAACTAGAATAGCAAGGGGAGGGGGTGCAAATTATGGAAGTCCTTCAATATAAGGTTATTACTCCATTTGCATATTTTGCACAAGACAAGGCTCCCAGAATACCTACCATTGTACTTCATTGTAAAAATATTTCAGGGGGCCTAGAAAGGGAATTATAAAATAAGAATACTTAATTTCTCTTTCAAAGAAGTAAAAGAATGAGAGAAAACACCAATATTGAAAAACAACAGCAACAAGTAAACAACAACGCTGTACTACAAATTGCAAACAAAGTGTTAATGGGACTAATTGATAACTAGTAGAATCTACATGCTATTTGGGAAGTTTCCTGGAGGAGATAAATTTTGAACTGGGATTCCAAATGAAATAATCAACCTAACATTTGATCAAAATTCATTAGGCACCAAAAGCTAACAACTTTCTAAGCTGGCAAATATCTAAGCAAAAAAATATTGTCTTAAACTTCTTTTCTTAGGAAAAAAAAAACATCTAGGGAATAAAAAAGTAATTATTTTCAAAGACTATGCAGAGTTGCCTAATCTCCCTCCAGCCTCTGAGAATTTGTCTCTTCACCCAGGGAATCTTCCAAAGGAATCAGTTCTTGAGCTTCAAATGGGAAGCTCTGATGTACCACTTGCTGTCGGGTACCTGATGGCTCAGAACCCCTTGTCACACGGTCACAAAGACCTGTGAAAACCACATATAAGTGTGGCAGAAAAGAACTTAAGGTTTATCTTGTATCAGAAATAACATGAGAAGGAACAACCAGGAAAAACACACTAACATCCCCCGGTCAGTTAAAGCCACTGACCCAGAGACTCTGAGCAACATACTCCTGTATCATTTGAAAGACCTGTCTGTTTAAAGCTGGATCTGTAGCACTCAGAATGATGCTTTGCAGCATCCCAGTTACTCACCCCAAGAGGATCCAAAGAGGAGTCACTATATCAACTGGCAACTCCCTCTAGATCTAAACAAAAGCAGGAGAAACAGAAACAATAAAGTGGATCCTTACTTCATGGAATACCAAAAATTCTATTTCAAATGAATTAAAAACTTGAATGTAAAAAAAACAAAACTTGAAAACTTTTAGAAGATAATATGTAAAAACATTTTCATAATCTCAGCATAGGGGAAAAGTACCTAAACAGGACACAAAAAACACAACCCATTTAAAAAAATGGTAAATTAAGCCACGTTAAAATTAAAGATATTTAGTTCTGGCTGGAGGCTCAGCTGGCTGGTCCTATACACTAAAAGGTTATGGGTTCAATCCCTGGTCAGGGCGCATACCCAGGTTATGGTTCAATCTCCAGTGCACAACCAATCAATATTTCTCTGTCACATCAATGTTTCTTTTTTTCCTCCTCTCTCTCAAATCAACAAACATATCCTCAGGTGAGGATTTTTTTAAAAAAATTAAAGACACTTATCCAAAAGACACCATAAAAAAGAGGGAAAAGATAAATTACAAACTGGGATAAAGTATCTGTAACACATACCACTAATACAGAAGAAATATTCATAATATAAAATAACTTCTACTAAACTACAAGAATAGATATATAGCCCTGGCTGGTGTGGCTCAGTGGATTGAACGCTGGCCTGCGAACCAAAGGATCGCCAGTTCAATTCCCAGTCAGGGCACATGCCTTGGTTGAGGGCCAGATCCCCAGTTGTGGGTGCATGAGAGGCAACCACACATTGATGTTTCTCTCCCTCTCTTTCTCCCTCTGTTCCCCTCTCTCTAAAAATAAATAAATAAAATCTTAAAGAAAAAAAGGATATATAAATCCCCCCCAAAGCTGTCAAGAGACATGAATAGGCATTTTACAGAATAAGGAAATACAAACAGCAAAAAATTAAAAGATTATGAGCTTCATTAATAATCAAGTTATAAAATAAGATTATAATGAGATACCATTTTACACTCCCAAAATAGCATAAAAATTTTAATCTGACAGTACTAAAAATTGGTAAAAATGCAGACCAAGTGGCTGGTAAGTACATAAATTTTGATGTAACTCATGGATAATAATTTGGAATTATCTTGCAAAGTTGAAGAACTTCATATCCTACATTTCAGCAATCACACCACCAAGACTATACCCCAGCAAAACTCACAAAAAATTTAGAATAGTGGCCGGGGGAGAGGGGTGTGACTGTCAGGAAAGGGCATACAGGTGGCTTCAGTTTGGGTGATGTTTTTTAAGCTGGGTGGAGGATATTGATGCCCCATGTATGCTCTATATACAAGGTCTGTCCAGAAAAAGTCCAGCCTTTGTTAATATAACAAGAATGGTTTGTGCAACATCAATATAACCTGCTGTCAAGGAGAGTGGACTGCAATGCCCATGTGTGAACAATGATGACTTCACTGTACTAGTCAGTGGGGGCCGTAGATGCCATTGAGTGAGTCTGTGTATTATGTGGTATCACATTCAAAATGACTGAGTGGAGTAACAAATCTGCATCAAATTTTGCACTAAGCTTGAACATTCTTCAGTGGAAACTATTCAGACGATTCATTCAGAAGGTCGCAGCTATGGGCAACTAGTGATTGGTAGCTTCATCACGACACTGCGCCTTCTAATGCATCACGTCTCATGCAGAGTTTTTTGGCAAAACACCAAATCACCCAGGTGACTCAGCTCCCCTACAGCCCAGATTTGTCACCCTGAGACTTCTGGCTTTTCCCAAAAGTAAAATCACCTTTGAAAAGGAAGAGATTTCAGACCACCAGTGAGATTCAAGAAAATATGACAGGGCAGCGCATGGAGATAGGGAAAACTGTGTGAGGTCCTAAGGTGTCTACTTTGAAGGGGACTGAGGTATCACTGTCCTATATACAATATTTCTTGTATCTGGCATCTTCTGCAGCAAATGTCTCTATTTTTCATATTACATGACTGGATAATTTCTGAACAGACCTTGTATTCTTTGTATATATAAAATAGACTATCAAAAGTTCTGTCTTTTTATTTATTTATTTTTAAATAGTATTTTTACTTATTCTTTTAAGATTTTTAAACTTATTTTTAGAGAGAGGGGAAGGTAGAAAAAAAGAGAGGGAGAGAAACATCAATGTGTGGTTGCCTCTCACGTGGCCCCCACTGGGGGACCTGGCCTGCAACCCAGGCATGTACCCTGACTGGGAATTGAACCAGCAACCCTTTGGTTCACAAGCCAGTGCTCAACCCACTGAGCCACACCAGCCAGGGCATATTAAAGATTTTGTAATAAAAACAAGGGCATTATTTGTGCCAACCCTGTATATAATTATTTATGTAATTGTCAATTCTTCATATATGTTTCTATATTATTTTCTTTGGTTCTAGCTGTCATTAGTACACCATTATTTAGGCTATTTTTTTCCTTAACTGCTTGTAAAAGCTGTGCTTAACAAATTAGACATTAGATTCTCCAAAGGTAAAGACTCAGGGGTTTTTTTTCCTTTTTCATGCAATTTTGTGTCTAGTACAGAGCTCTGCAAACCAGGAGAACACTGATGGGTTTCTGAGAGGGTAAAAGGTACCAGGGAGCTAAACAACCCTCAACTAGCCCTTCCAAGGTTTTTCTTCACTCCATTTCTCAGATATAACAGAGGAGCACTAAAGATGCAGAGTATACAAGGTTTCCAGAGCTGGCTGAGGAACACACCATAGTGGTGCTTTATTGAAAGTAACCAAGAATTACTGCACAAGTAAATTTACTGGGCTCAAGAAATTTACACAAAGGGTGAGGAAAGAGAAAGTCAAACCAGGAAAAAAGCTGGTGCCCTGAGAGAACAGGACTGGAAAATCCTCCCAAACCTGATAATCAGGTGACCAATGTACCTCAGCTCTGCCAGGCACCTTCCCCTTCTGGAGACTCTGAGTTTATCCCAAGAACTGTATTGCAAGGTGAGCCAGTAAGATATGGGGAAAACTGTTCAAAGATAACCCCTCTGCCAGGTAGAAGATGAAAAATAAAACAAGGCTTCTCTCACTCAACTGTTAAGCACCAGGGTACCCAAGGTATAAGGGTAACAGTAGCACAGTAGGATAAAGATAACAAGTTAGTCTGATTGAGTGTATAACGAGAACTGCAGTCTCCTAAGTCCTGCCCATCTTGTATATTGGGGTCATCATCCACTGTCATGGGGCAGAATCCAGTCCACAGACATATTTTGTTCCACCTGCAAAGGTTTTTTAAAAAGGTAACTAGTTGCCAACAGTTTCAAACCCAATGATCTGAATTCCCAATTTCTTCTCAAAAACAGGAAAACTGGGTATATTGTGTCCACATTCCAGTACTACAGTCCCCATTACATCCTAATACATTCTCACCTGGCTCACTTCAGTCATTTACCTGCCTGATACTCAGGCATTTAAGTTTGTACTCCTGGTTTATATAGTAGCAACAAATCATTATTCCCATGATCACTTCCACTACAATTGGGACTTCAAATCCGCACACTGCTCTATTATATTTTCATTTAATTAAACAATTACTGTTGGACATACTGACAGAAAAGAGGAACAATAATTGCTAAACAGCTGCCAATTACACTCACACAGCTCTTCTAACCTGAGGGTAAATTAACCTTCCCTCTCCTTCAACTCAACTATGCCAATAACCCAACAGCATCATTCTAATTTGTCACACCAAGCTACAGGAACAGACTGTGATCAAGCAACAGAAGTGGTGTACAGAGGCTAGAATAATCCTTCCACTGAGTACTGTATAAATATTGTGGGTCTCCTCAAAAGAAGGAGCTGTGTCTTTTTCCACTCTAGCTGCCCACAGTAGCTAGTCTAAGTACTTTATCAATGAAGTTATTACCTAAAAGTGGCAGTCATGCTGCCTTCTGGAACACAAGAAAGTGAAATAGCAGTGGAACTCTGAGATCTACAAGGTGAACTAGGATTGGTGCCCAGCTACTCATAAGGAGAAGTGTCTGCAACCTGAGTTCCCACTGTGCCAATGAGCATCACTTTAAGACTAGAACATACAGTCTACCAGCCACCTTTAAAAAAAGCTTGAACACAAGTCTTGAAAAAGTACAAATTTTCTGATTTGGGGTCAGGGTGGGGGTTAGTGGTGAAGAACTATTCCTATCTAGCAAATGCCTTTTTTTAAGTAAAAAAAAGGAAAATCTTTGATGCCTGAGTCATCTCCAGGCCAAACTGAAAAGATGCTGGATTGGTCACACTATCTACCCAAAGACTAGATTGCCTATTACGTAAAGTATATCAATTCAACAGGGCTTAACAGGGCATATCAACCCAGATGAGCAGGGCTGCCCCATCACACCTAGATACTTCCTGGGCTATGTCATTTCATTAGCCACTTTCAAGTACTTTTTTGAAAGTTCTAACTTAGATCATCAACCTAAAATGCAAATATTTGCTGTACCATTTCCATCCCAATTATTTTAAATAAATAAATGTTATCCCAACACACACACACACACACACACACAATTTCAGGAGGGGAGAAGGCATTAGGTAGAAATAAACAGTTTAGTCACTCTAGATTCTAGATAGTTTTCCCTTCTAACACAATGACTCTCCTTGTTACTACTACCTCACCATGCAGAAGTGCTGACTGCCAGGAGCAGAACCATGTCACGACTTAGGATCATATACTAATACTAGGTACAGATAACATTTACTGAGTGTCCACTATATGCTGAAAGGCATTAGATTGATACGGCTTTATCCCTACCACATGCTCTAACTAGGCCACTGCACATACCAGTATATGCTACTACTTTTAAGAAGTAAGTTGAACAGAGCAATCCCAAAACAGAGCTTTTCATTTGTATCCTCCACAGGGCCCAGAGGAGTGCCCTGTGCACCTGAATTAAAGGCATAAATTTCTTCCCTGGCTGGATAGCTCAGTTGGTTAGAACATTGTCCCCAACATGGCAAGGTTGCAGGTTCAATCCCCGGTCAGGGCACATACAAGTATCAACCAATGAATGCATAATTAAGTGGAACAACAAATTGATGTTTCTCGCTTTCTCTCTAAAATCAATAAATAAAAGAATTTTTTAAAAAGGCATACACATTTTTATGTTGTGCATTTAAAAACACTATCTACACTATTCCTCATTTCTAAAGTCACTCTTTACCCTTGGGGTACTTTAAGGTTTACAATACAGTAATTTATTAAATGTCATCACAGTGCCATAAACTATACTTTTTGGGGTTATGTTCCATCATTCACTCTGCTCCTGACCCTACACTTTTAAACTGCCTGAACATCTCTTATGACTCTTCTTACCCACTAAAAATAATAGGCCAACAGCACTAAACTTCACCACTCTTCAAATCCCACTCTGCTTTCCACCGAATATGTCATTAAAGAGTGACTTCCTTATGACTGACCCTCATCTCTTTAGGCCAAGTGAAGAAAAGACATGGGGGGAAAAATGCCAACCAAAATATACACCAGGAGACAATATCTGAAAACAGATTGTGTGAAAGAAGAAACAAGCTCAGAAGACAGACCCAGAGCTCATACACAGATCCAGACTGGCATCTGAGCTGCCCTACAGGAAGAAAGCCTCTCAGAGCCCAGGTCCCCACACTGCTGGCCTCAATCCTTGCACACCTCTCCCCACCACCGGGGTCTAGGTTGCAAAGTTCATCACCCAATATTAATGAAGCAGTTTGGCTGTGTTAATGTGGCAGTCACACAGAAGTGGACGCTGTACACAATCTGAAGAGACTTTCACATCTAAGGTCTAAAAATCAATCCTGAAAAGCAGATATTGCACAATGCTCTTTAGAGTGCAAAAAGCTCAGGAAGGGAGGAGCTAAAGGCTAGGCTAAGTCTGGGAACACAAAAAAAGGATTTGGGCATCTGCAAGGGATCAGAAATCAGAGCTTAAGTCGCCCCACCTGCGGAAGGGGCCTGACCTTTGCCCCTACATTCCTCCCAGTTGCCTTTCCACAACAATCTCTCCCTCGTCTGAATCCTGCCGCTGCGCGCTTAACCCACCCCAGCTCGTCCAACTTAAAGGTCCTCCTCCCTTTACTCCCTACCACGAAGTCAGGGCGGCCTTCACGACCCTGGAACTCTAAGAAGAGACTTAGCTGACCTGTCAGCGGATCCAAAATGGCGGGGCCTAGTCCCAGGACCGGCAGCCGCTGCTCATGTCCAGCCCGAGCCCCGAAGGCGTCTCCCAGCAGCTCTCCCGGCTGTGATGGCAGATGGGAAAGAGGAAATAACCCTTTTTCCTGAAAGTTGAGGCTGTAGTCAGGGGCCGCACAGCGCCGGGAAAGAGTCAGCCGGAACGGGTGGTGGAGCCGGGTACCTTCCCTGTCAGCTCACTGACGTGGTAACTAGCCTCAGTCTATCCCGCTGCCTGGTAACTGCGCGAGCCCTGCCGCGCACAGCCAATCACAACTTTGCACCGTGAAAAGTGGCATTCCAGCTATCCAATCGAAGAAAGAAAATTGGCTTCGAGAGGTGGGTTGTGCCGAAAGAGGTGCGATTACAAGCGAAAGAAAAGTGTAGGTAGGAGACAACCAATGGATACAAGGACTTTCTGAGTGACAATAATAAAAGCCAATAAACGAGGAGAGATTGTGCTGGGCGGTTGGAGAGGTGGAGTTAGCTAGAGTTCGGTTGCAATGCAATTTGGCAGTATCTGCTGGGCATTATGGGGAGGAAAGCTACGATTTGCTGGAAAGGGGGCGGGGTACATTTTGAGACCCTGAGCGGGCGACTCTACTCCCTTTTCTCTGCCCTGCCCAGGACACCCTCTATCAAAGTCACCTAGACCAAAATCGTGCCCTTTAAGGGAACATTTCAACACGAGGCAGCTACTGGGTTCCCTCCATCCTAGGCCCAGTCCCACAATTTATTCCATCCTTCCCTTACCCACTCTCCCCACTGTCCTGTCTGGCTTTTCATAGACGTGTTTGTTCCATTCCAACTCTGTTTCTGTGTCTTGTACCCTATCCCTATTATGCAGAAATAGAAAAACTGAGAGGTGGCAGAAACCTTGAGTATCTAATTCAGGTCTCTTTGTTTTACAGCGCAGGAGACTGAGTCCAAGAGTGGAAAGATGGACCCCACGTTTACTATTTACTGGCAGAGCAGAGAGACTAACCCAGGTGTCCTCACCCCCAGTTCACTTTTCATTTTCACTGCCTTTCACTATCTCTTATGCCCTAGTCTATCAGGTTGTAACTCCCAGCTCTGCCTCTCATACTAAGCCTTGGACACGCTTTACCTACCCGGAACAAAGCTAATCACACAGGTTAGTCCACGTCACTAGTGACAGGAAGCTGAAGCCTTCCCTGTTAGAAATACTAAGAAGCCTAAAGGCTAGATGCCCACCTCAGTCTTCACTCTCCAGGTGCCTCTCCTCCTGCAAGACATGATAGAGGTTTCTAGGATATTTACAATTACCTAGAAGTGAGAATGTGTAGGAAAAGGACAGGGGGATGGGTTTTCTCCTTGCAGATTGACTGGTGAAATTTCCTGCCTGTTTTCTGGAATAGAGCCCAGGATTCCCTGCAGACCTGAAGAGACGACAGGGAAACAGTGAAAAAAACATAGAAACTCTCTTCCCATTTCCTCCCATTTGTGGATGATCCAAATCCAGGGAAGTGCTATACCTAACCCCATACAAATGTAGTCTCAAAACCAGACATCCAAAGACCATCCATGTGCCAGGATTCTCTAATTAGAAGAACTCATCAGACCTTACATCAGACCTGCAGAACTCCTTAGCACTCCCTGCACCTATACATTAGGCTCCTGATCTCTGAGTCCAACTGAGGATCTGGCCTCTTTCACTCAGAGAGAGGAGAAGAAGATACAACCACCATACCACTTCTTTCCACGTACATCTGAGCCATTATCCACTTTCATCTGAAAATTGGGATTTGGTCTCTTGGGCCTATATCAGATTAAGAGGTCTAAACAGCCAAAAATTGGAAAATCCTCCAAGTGAGCCAAAACTCCCTACTCCCCCCGTTTCCATTCCCACATACTTCCAAAAACTAGCCAGCCTAAAAACATGAATGGGATTGTGTGTTAGAGATGAGGAGGAGAGAAATGACAATGTCCTAGCCCCTCCTAACCTCCATCTTAACTTACTTACCAGGTAGAACATCTCCCTCTTAGATTTCAATATAGAGTTCCTACATTATTAGACACATGGCGGGGGCGGGGGGGGAGACATGGTACTTGCCCTCCTAAATCTTAGCATCATAGGGGACAACATATAAGCTGGTCACTTCAGTATAGAGGGTATGTACAGGAGAGTTGTGGGAACAAGAGGCTAGCCATCTGGCTAAATTGGGAGTTCAGGAACAGCTTCCCAGAGAAAATGAGGCCTGAGTGGAGCTTAAGAGGATGATTAGGAATTGACAAGATGAAGACTAGCTGGAAATATGTTACTGTCAGAAGAAAGGCCAGAGGTGTGCAGGAATCTACTAGGAGATTGGAGATTAAGACCGAGTCAGATCCTAAAAGTCCTGTATGCCAGACAAGGGAGCTTGGCCTTTATCCTGAGGGCTCAGGAGCCATTGAAGGGTTTTAAGAAGAGACATTACTGGTCAGATTTATCTTAGGAGCATATTGTGTGACAGGGCTTAGGGCCCTCAGGGGCACCCAAACAACCCAACCTGACTCCATATGTTCCTTGGGACATCTGTCCTATTCCTTGCAACTCCCTAACTAGCATGCACCAAGGCCACACCTTGCTCACAGAACTGAACCTGGTATCACCAAGGAGAAGCTAGCCCTGTTAAGGCTGGAAGAGCACAGCCTGGGCAAGCCAAAAGTGCAGACTGACAAGTGAACTGCCCAGGCCTCTGAAGAGTGCCCAGTCCAAGCCCTGAGATTCAGTGAGGGCCTCCTTTAACTTTTGGGGATGGGTGGAGGCCAAGGGGTGATAGTTACTTCTCCAAGGTCACCCAGTGATGGTGTGCTTGGTAGCAGGGTTACAATGATGCTTTGGTTTGTTTCATTCCAAACTCTGCTTTCTCCACGAAGCCGCTTTCCTTAGAGGAAAGAAAAAGCAGGGAGAGGGCGGGAGATAGCCAAGAAGAGAAAGGAGAGAAAGATGTGAGGGAAAAGAGGAGCTGAAAGAAAGAGACACTAGTGTTTCAAAGTGGCAGAGGAGGGAGGAGAGGGACGAACAACAGGAGCAAAGCGGTGGAGGAGAAAAAAGAGGAAGGAAAGAAAGGCGAGACGTGGGAGGATTGGAGCAGACACAGAAGGGCAGAGAGACAGACAGCGACAAGTGGAGAAAATCGCCGAAACTTGAGCGGCAACGAAGTCTGAGCTCTGAAAAACGGCGGCCTCTCTCTGCCCGTGCGCCACCCCACCTGGCACCCCGGCAGCCCTATCCCCGGCACAGCTCCACTTCTCTCGGGGTGGCGGCCTGGCTCCACCTCTCCGCTGGAGGGCCCAGGCTCGGTGGGGCTACAGAATCCACCCTACGTCCTACTGTTTGGCTCTGCCAAAGCATTCTTGCTGGAGCGCGGTTTCAGCCACGTGGGGAGGGGCGTGTCCCAGTTGCTGAGAAGACCCTCCGATTGGTCAGGGGGCGGGGTTCTTGTCAGGGAGCTGGCAGGACCCCACCCCCGAAGGCGGTACCTGAAGATTCACAGCTAGAAAGGGTGGAGCCCGGGAAGCGCAGCTGGAAGGGGGCGGGGCCCTACGAGCCAGGCTAGCTGCTGCGGGCTGGGGGCGCCCTGGGCTTGCCATAAAGTGAATGGGCGCAGGCCACGGGTGGCAGTTCGCGGCGAGGCTCACTGTCTCCCTCAGCTAGTCCGGGAGCGTCCTAGCGGAGCGGCGGCCCGGGCGCAGGGGGGCGGCCCGCACTCCGGCCGGGTGCCCGGCCGCTGGCCCCTGCCTGCCCTCCAGACTGCGGCCGCCGCCGCAGCCGCCGCTGCCGGGAGTCTGCTTGCTGCTGGACTCACTGTGAGTGCTTGACCCTGCGGGGGACAGGAGCTCAAGGGGCCAAGGGGCCAAGGGGCCAAGGGGCCATGGCTGGTCTTCAGGATCCCTAAAACAGGACCTGAGTCCGCTAAACTAGGGAACGGCACCTGGGGGACGGGTCGAGACTGGGAGAGCGGTTTGCAGACCCAGGGCCAGGACTTAGGGAAAGGGAAATTCAGCGTCAGAACTAGGGCTACAGAAAAAAGAAAGACTCAGAGGAGCCGGAGGGAAACCGGGGACATGAAGCCAGGACAGGGGCTCCGCGAAGCGGGGAGTAAAGGGCAGGGAAACCGTGACCAGAGAGCACCCTGGAATCCGACGGCTCGAGGTAGGCAGCAAGGGAACTAAAGGGGTTACCGAGGCCCTGGACAGTGGGGGGAGCTGGTGGCTGCCCAGTAAGGGGGCAGTTGTGGGAGCCCGACTCCCTTCGGCTGGGACTCAGACTCAAGGGAGTAGGAGCAGGCGTGCGTCTAGTCGCACACGCTTCTCTTCTCTGCTGCTTCGCAGTTGCGATAGGAGCCGTGTAGTGAGAGGCTGGCCGAGACCGGGTCAGATGGCCGCTGTCCGGGCGGCAGGGAAGTGGCTGGGCAACCCGAATCACCAGGCAGCGGATCTGGCGTTTCGGGCTTGGGGTGTCAGGGCTCTCATGGGTCCCGGCCTGAGACCGCCACGAAATCGGACGGAATGTCCGCAGCGCACGAGGCTGGGAGCGGACAGAATGTCCAGACTGAGAGGTGGGTCTCTCTGGAGCAGGCACTGTGTCAGGCAGCGGTGGACAGAATGTCCCTGGCCGAGTGGCATGTCCATTTACGCGTCAGCGCCTGCCCAGCTGCTGCATGTACAGTGGGGTTCGCTGTAGTGGGTTGCCTCAAATCCCACTTTGCAAACTTGTTTCTGCTCCTAGGGATTGTGAGACTCAGGAGCAGGGAGTGACAGAAAGACTGCAGCCTGGCCTTGGGGTGGAGTGGTAGTGGGAGAGACTCCCTCTCTAACCCAAACCAGACCCAAGCATCACCTAGACTTCCAGAATCCAAATGTAAAGAGACAAAGCCAACGATGGGACTGCTAGTGGAAATCAAGACCAGAAAAAGAAGGAATAAACCACAAAGGGCGATGGGAGGACAAGGAGGAGCCCAGCACAAGCCCCTGTCAACCTTAGTTCCCTCATAAACTCAGAGGCAACCCCTAATTCCACTACAGCTGATCAGACACCCCCAGACTTCTTGCCTGGGTGTCAGTGGGCTAAAGGTGCCTTCTCTGCAGAGAGCAGGAGCACAGGCCTAAAGAGAAAACTGCAGCCCTTCAGCAAAGCAAACCCTTTGGTCTTGTTTCCCCTTTTGCTCCCTCAGCCCCACCAATCTGAAAACCACTCTGGTGGCTGAGAAGAGGTAGGAAGGAGGCATGGAATCCAGACACTTGGATCCAGCACAAAACCCTATGGGCCCCCAACTCTGGCTAGGAAGGAGGTCTCAGTCCTACCCAATTTCCCTGTGTGCTTTCCTTGTAGCTGGGGGAGGCTGCTGATTCCTCTGGACCCCTACAATTACCACCAACTCTTTAACTAGCCAGACCCCAGTTAGGCTGAAGGGAACAGAGTGGAGAGAACTCCCCCAGTCTATGTTAGTGAACAAAACAGTCGGCCTGGGGACTGAGTTTTCATGGGGACAGTTGCAAGATGATGTGTCTAGCAACGAGTAAATGATCTAAACAAGTGGGTCTCAACCTTTCTCAACCTCCACCCATGAGTGACATAGAATATATATTCCCCTCACTCCCACCTCCATTCCTCAATTTTAAAGTTGGCTTATTACCAGCTGGGACATTGTTTCTCAACCTTTTTTGTTCCTTGCCCCTTTTTGATAAAGGTGGAGTCAATTGGGTGGAATCCCAATATCCCACCACATTCTGACACCCTCTTCAGGGGCCTGTGCTCCCACTACCTTTGAAAATCACAATTATGGGTGAAATGAAAGGCTCCGAGTCAGAAAAGGAATAGGGAAGGCATTGTAGATGGTTCCCTGAGGACCTTAGCCCAAAGTTCTGCTTTTATCAATAAGGCCAAAAAGCAACAGCATTCTAATGAATATGATTGGAAACAAATGCAAAACCTTCTCCCCTCCTTGCATAAAACTATGTAGCTGAGTGCACGCCGAGTCACTGGCTCTAAGGGAGAATGTCATGGGCCTAGAAAAGGGTCAGAGAATAGTTGGCAGGAGGGGAAGCCAGTGGCAGCTGGAGAGAGCAAACTTCAAAGTGGAGGCCTCTGGAAAGTGAGATAGGGTGGAAATTCACAAAATAATAAAAGGTATAGATAAGCAGAAGACTTGTTTGCTCCCCAAATCCTGAAACTGGAGATGAGGGGGCCTCTTAGAACTGGAATGATACAAGTATGGGATACAGAATAGGAAAATGTTCCTTGGCACACAGTGGACATCCAACTTCCAGAGCTCATTTTCAGAGAGGTGGTAGAGGCAGGAAGTAGAAATGGAATCCTTCAGGGCTTGGGAGGATCAGTGCGTGTCAGAGCCATAAATGGTTGCTGGAACAGAGGGGGCAAGAAGTGGAAAACAAGCTCAGTCCCTGGTCTTCAATCTCTTCAATCTGAGTAAGCTTAGACAAATTTGTCTTCTTAGAGCTGAAATGGGGATGGTCGTTCCTGCCACTCACTGTGGTTGTAAGAATTAAATGAAATCATATATATGAAAGCCCTTTGCAAATGGAGAAGCACCACAGAAACAAGAAGCATTATTGCCATTATTATGCCCAAACTGTAGAATCTTTGCTTGGAAGGGTGGTGTTTCAAGTCTTAGATCGTCCAGATAGCATCCCTGATCCAGCCACAGAAAGATTCTCAGTGACGGTGGAACACCCACCTTAGACATCAGATGTCAGACATTACCCCTGCCCCTCTCTGAGTAGAGTTCAAGGGAGTTCCTCAAAGGCTTAACCCCTCTGCCAGGCCAAATATGCTCATCTGTTTTCTGCTATGGACTCCAAGACCGAGTCCATAGGGAACCAGGAAGGGAGGGCAGGGGAGGCAGAGAGGCTGAGCTGGGGTGGGCATGAGAGAAGGAAGGAGCCACCCAAATCTTTTTCCACTTACTCTAAATGATGCTTCCTAGAGTATGGGGAAGGAAGATGGCAGCTGACCCGAAAGATCCATTAGTTCCTGAGCTTTGGGATTTAGAGTGTCCAGCCCATGGTGACCGACAGGGACCCATGATAAGAGTGATGGGGAGAGAAAGGAAAAGATAGGTGGTGGGATCAGAATTGGTTTCACAGAGTCCCTTTCCTATCTCTCCCCTGCCCAACCTATTCTGCTCACCAATGGCAAGTAAAGGTCCCAAAGATGCTGCTTTTATGTCACTCTCCTGCCTATAAGCCTCCAGTGACTCCCACTGCTTGGAGCAATGCTTCTCTTTAGGGGGCTGGGGTGGAGGAGGACAGTACAGGAGAGGCAGGAGCATGACGCTGCAGGCTAAACATGGCCCATTTGTCTTCCTGGTGTGATGATGTCACTTGGAGATTTGGAGACAAAACTTTAATTATATATTTAAATAAACATAATAACTTTAAATATGGAATATATTGCAAAATTCACTTTAATTTTTAACATGAGGCTGGAAATCTCAAAGAAATTTCATACTGGTGGCAGCTGTTTTGGGTTGTGCCCCTAGTTTCCCAAGGGTCTCTCTCACTTGTCTTGGTAGGGTTGTTTGTTTGTTTTTATGGAAAAGCTGGAGATGCTCTAGCCTAGAATGTATCAAACCTGAACCACCACCCTTTGCCCCTCATTGGAGACTCCCCCCTGCCTGACCCTTTTTTCTCTGATGACTTTGCATTGCCCACATTGAGACCCTAGCCAAGCTAGGCTCCCTGTTGCCCTCTGAACCTGCTATCTCATTGCCAATCAGAAATTATTCAGAAGCCTCTGCCCCTTCTCTTTCTCCAGAATTCCTAGCTCAACTATGTGCTACAATCTCTGAGCCTCAAAACATACCTTTACATGGGCTTCCATTTCTCTGTCTCCCATAATCTGAGAACCAGGCCCATGAAGCCCATCATTTTATCCTGTGCTCTGTTTCCCTCCCCAGACTGCAGGCTCCTAGCAGTTAGGGTCTGCACCTTACCAATCTTGGGGATCTGTCTTAGAATTTAACACTTGCTAACGGAAAGAAGAAAGGAAGGAAGGAAAGAGTGTGGAGGTTCATTTCTCTGATCCCTGATTTACCCCTTAATGAATTAAGTGCATCAAATTATTGCTGCCTCCACCATGGCCAGCGTGGCTCAGTTGGTTGGGGCATCATCCTGAAAGTTTGGGGATTCGATTCCCAGTCAGGGCACGTACCTAGGTTGTGGGTTTGATCCCAGTCGGAGTACGTATGGGAGACAACCAATCAATGATTCTCCTACACATCGATGTTTCTCTCCCTTTCTGTAAAATCAATAAACACATTTTTTAAACATTCTTTTTTTAAGATTTTATTTATTTACTTTTTAGAGAGAGGGGAAGGGAGGGAGAAACAGAGGGAGAGAAATATCAATGTGTGAGAGATACAGTTGCCTCTCACACACCCCCAGCTGGGAACCTGGCCGGCAACCCAGTCATGTGCCCTGACTGGGAATTGAACCAACGACCTTTTGGTTCACAGGCCAGCACCCAATCCACTGAACCACACCAGTCAGGGCAATAAATACATTTTTTAAATGATTGCTGCCTCCACCTGAGTCTTAGGGTTTCCTCTTGGGGTTGTGAGCTTTGTCTACAGCTGTCTTCATTTGTTCCCATTTGTCACTGCAGTTCAGCGGACCAGACAGTTTGGGTGCTCGGCATCAGTAAGGAACGTGAGGCTGTGTGCACTTCAGGGCCTCACTTCAGTTTCAGGTTTATACTATGGTTTAGGGCTCTGGTTTACACCTGTTCGCCACTTGCTGCTTGCTGAGCCACAGCACCACAACTCCATCCCCTCTTATCTTCCTCTTTATCTTGTCCCTACAAGAGAAAGTACTTCTCCTATTAAAGTTCCAATAGGTGCTTCCTGCCATAGGCATGATTATTGCAACTTCTTTGGGGCTTTCTGGCTGTGGCCCTGGTTTACTGCTTTGGCTTCAGAACAAAAGTGGGTACACATGGCAGTTGTCCTCTTGCCATGAACTTGTGTCCCTCAGAGAAACCATGGCCTCCCCACTATGGCCTCTCTGTCCCGTGATAGTCTCTGCTTGCTACCTTAATATACCTTGGATATATTGTTTTTGCTGCAGTTTATGACAGCTTCCTATAATTCTAACCTGTACTTCTGAATCGGGGCACACCTGTAGGCCCTCCCTTCTCCTTAGGGCTAGAATTGCCACCCTGACACTAATGGGGCACGGTGTGGGCGGACCATGTTCTCAGCCGTGCATCCCAGCCGTGCATCCCAGCCGTGCAGGGTGTGTCAGAAAGGCTGGAGGTGGGACAGGCAGCCCCTCTCGAAGCACCACGGTTTTCTCTTGGCTCTCTTTGACCCTGCGTGGTAGTTTCTACCAGCATCAGCCAAACCTTTGGCTCCTAGACTTACTGCTTGTCCCTGTCCACTGAGTGAGGTGAAGTCCCTGGCCTCAGTCCCAACTTCCTAGCTTCCTAACCTCTAGCAGTTTGGGGGAGCTTAATCCTCAGCCAGCCTGTCTCCAGCTCAGACAACCACTTGGCGCCCCCAGCCTCTGCCTGACCAGCCCATCAGGGCACAAGTCTGCTAGAGACCTATGGCCCCACCCTCTGTCTTCCTATTGCCTGCCTGGCTCTAGCATTCTTTTCGGTTTCACAGTTGGGGCCCTTCTCAGCCTCATCCACTCCATCTGCTATTACTAACCCAGTCAGGCTTCATTCTTTCCTTTACCAGTCCTTGGTCCCAAAAATGGCTCCCAGCTTGCGTTACTCCACCCATTTTGCTGTTATCTGATTGACTGGGCTCTCCTTTATGTTCAGGACAGAGTGCTCACAATGCACATTTACAGCTCTCTTTTGTTTAATTAGGTTTATTTCTCTCTCTTTTTTAAAAAGACTTTTATTTATTTATTTTTAGAGAGAGGGGAGAGGAGGGAGGAAGAGAGGGAGAGAAACACCAATGTGTGGTTGCCTCTCACACACCCCCAGCTGGGGGCCTGGCGGGCAACCCAGGCATGTGCCCTCACTGGGAATCGAACTGGCAACCCTTTGGGTCACAGGCCGGCACTCAATCCACTGAGCCACACCAGCCAAGGCTGCATTCCTCTTTAAAATGCGGCATACTCACGTCTTTATTTGCCAGAGAAATTCTTCACTGGGAGATACAGGGTCTAGGGAGGTGAACCACTCAAGCAAGAGCAGAGATGAGGATGCGATCATACTTACCACTCTGTCCTTGGTGACTTACTCAATGACCAGCTTATAGAAGATGCCAAATAAACATATCTCAATGAATGAGAAAAATATATACTTGGATAGGGTTGTACCCCTACCCACTTTTACACATTATGTTTTATTTTAACCTTATAGTAATACTGAAGGTAAAGGATTATGATCTCCCTTCTAGAGATGAAAAACATATGCTCAGAGAGGAGAAGTAATTTGCTAAGAACACATAGCTAGTAAGCTGGGGGGTCAGTACATGAATCAAGATCTTTTGACTCCAAACCTAATTTCTTTGGGCTATTCCAAAGTACTTCCTAAAAGGGGCCTGGGTAATTTTTACCCCCCACTCTGCCTCATCCTCTTCCTCCAGCATTCTCCTGCCATCTCCCCACTCGGCTGAGCAGACTCTCCCCAGAAGCCACTGAGTGTAGACCACTCTACTGGCTCCTTTGGCTTCCTCCTACCCACAGAGTCCTTAGTTCCTGGGACTGAGAGCTGAGGTTCAGAGGGGCCAGGAAGGGGAGGGGGGAGGGTAATGGCTAGCTCCAAAACAGCAAGGCAGCTGTCCCTGTCACAGAGAGAGGAGACTGTGTGGCAGTGTGTGTCTGTCTGCTTGAATGTGGGAGCGCATGTGTGGGAGAGTATGTGTTTGTATGCCTCTAGCTCCAAGTCCAAGTGCTTATTTTGTCTGAGTGGGGACCCGTGTGTGTCTGCATGTGTGTCTGACTGTCTCTGGGAACACGCAGCCTGAACTCTGCTTTCTCAGCTTCATCTTTTACTCTGGCCCTTATCTCTCCTCACCCTGCCTCCCTCTGCTGAAATAAAGGGTGAAACCAAGACACAGGTATGGAATGCTGGGGGAAGGGGAGTTTGGAAAATTAGAAGTCTGCAGCGAAAGCAGACTGGAAGGATAAATGGCAATGGCGGGATTTAGTTTTCCCTACAGGCAAACCCAACTGTCTCTCTTTCCCCATCTGTGTTGCTACTGTGGCTTCTAGAGAAGTCGGGGGCACAATTTGCATTTTGAGGGCGTCTTTAAAACAAAAGATTTTATTTTATTTTTGTATTAACATTTTTGGGGGGTAACACTGGTTAATAACATGTAAATTTCAGGTGTGCAACTTTATAATATATCTCTATACTCTATTGTGTGCTCACCACCCGAAGTCTAGTCTTCTCCGACACAATGCATTCAACACCCTTTACCTTCTTCACCCTCTTGGGTATGAAGCAAGAGGATACCTAGGAGCACCCCTTTTTCCAGCTCTCAGTTCTAAGCCTTCCCAGCTATTTGGGAAGAGCTACTAGTAAAGGCTGCCACAGGTCCTTCCCAAGGGCATCTCCCTTCCACCGGAGCATTGTTGAGCCAGCCCCAAGCCTCTGACTCCTGACCTCAGACGTGAAAGGGGAGAGGTCAGCTGAGCACCCCCACCCCTGTCCTGACTTCTCTCCTTCCTTTCCAGGTTCCTTTCAGCCCTGCCTCTTTAATCCTAGGAAAAGGTCCAAGGTCTAGTCCCCTCTGCCTGTGGAAAGAACAAGGATTATTTCTCAACTCCTGCCTTGACCTCTGTCCCACCCCAACCTTACTTGAGCGGTTGGGGTTGGGGGCAGCTGTCATCTCTGAGCTGGTTGAAGGGGGCATTACCATGTGCACATACAGGCCACTGCCCATCTGGCCTCCTTGGGAAAGGCTCCTAATAAATTCAGAGCAGCCAAGTGACACACATCTCTATTTAGGCTAATCGGCAGCATTAATGCCACCTTTCATAGCCTGTATTAAATCCCTGTTAATGGGGAGGCAGATGGACCCCTCTCGCCCAGCTCTTCACCACTGTTCCTCTGTCCCTAGCCTCCTCTGGGTCTCCTCTGACCTAGAAGCATCCAGAGTTCCTGAGTCCCACTAGGGCCCCTTTTCCTTCCTCCTACCAGAGGGGGCCTGGGAGAGCCAGCAGGAAAGAGAAAGCTTCAGGGGAGACTTGAAGAGGAACCCAGGCAGGCTCCTGGGCAATGACAGGAGGAGGGCAATTCCAAGGTTTGGAATAGGGAGTAAGGGTAACAAGGTGGTTTTTAGAAGCTCACATCTACTGCCTGGGGCAGGCCTGGTAGGGGCTGTGCAGGAGAGTGGAGCAATGACTGGTGGGGTGTGAAGTGTGCCTGGGCAGGCACAAAGCAGACAGAGCCAGAATGTGCAGTGATTTTCAACTTTTTTAAAAAAAGATTTTTATTTATTTTTAGAGAGAGGGAAGGGAGGGAGAAAGAGAGGGAGAGAAACATCACTTGGTTGCTTCTCATGCTGCACCAACTTGGGGCCGGGCTGAAACCCAGGCATGTGCCCTGACCGGAAATGGATCCGAGGACCTTTTTGGGGGGTTCGCAGGCTGGTGCTCTATCCACTGTGCCACACCTGCCTGGCTTAACTTATTTTTGATTCCGGAATCCTTTCTTCAAATGAAACCTCTCCAGAAAGCATTAAAACGAAATAACAAAGACAAAAGCAGGGCTGCTCTGGCTAAAGCAGACCAAAGCACAGCCAGACTAGTGTCCTATCCCTGAGGCTCGTCCTGAGTTCCAGTGCCTGAGGGGGTTTCTGGGGAGGGCCCCAAAGAACACAATTTGAAAGAGCAAATGGTGAAACAAGTATTAGATTCAGTCTCTCAGAACTGGTTCAGATTCCAGTTCCACTACTTACAAGCTTGTGACCCTTAATCGTTACTTCAAGTCTCAGTTTCCTCACCTGAAAAAGGTGATCGTACTTTTAATATTGATGTTTTCTTGTGAGGGGACAGATAATGAGATAAAGGCATACAGTAAGTACTTGTAATTGACAGCAGTGATTATCCTAACGGGAGAAATATCAGGCCTGGTTCAAAATCAAATCTGTCTCAGTGGAGAGGTTCTGGCTGCATGACGTGACTGGCTGAGGGGCATGTTTAAGTTATGGGGCTATTGGGCATTCATGTGAGAGGGAACTGAAGTTTTTGAGGATGTGGTATATAGCATGTGGCATGCAGTGGTGTGATTTTTCACTAATTCAATAAATATCTTGAGCACCAACTGTGCACCAGGTACAGTTCTAGGTGCCCAGCAGTGAGCAAAAAAAGTCTAGTGTGTATATCTGCGCATAAAACCTGTGCGTATACACCTTTTTCTCCTTAGGCTGTTGTTTCCCCATTCTATCCTAGGGCACCCCACTCAGAGGTAGCTTTATGGTGGTGGCTGAGGAAGGGGTTAGTGAACCTATGGGGAAACACTTCTGGGAACCAGATAACCCGGAGATTTTATCCCCAGGAACCTGGTCTGTGTCTTCTCTTTCCTCCAGAGTCTTCTCTCCATGGAGTTCGGCCTACTCAGCGAGGCGGAGGCCCGGAGCCCAGCGCTGTCGCTGTCAGATGCGGGTACTCCCCACCCCCCACTCCCAGAACACGGTTGCAAGGGCCAGGAACACAGCGGTGAGCGCGCCCCCTTCTGGGAGTAGGGGAGATAAAAATTCAATCCCTAATAGGGGTAGAGCCCGGGTGGGAGTGAGGGGCTGCTGAAGAAGGTACCCCAGCCTGGGAATCCCTGTGACTTGCCCCCACCCGGCCCCAGACTCGGAGAAGGCCTCAGCTTCGCTTCCGGGCGGCTCCCCCGAAGACGGCTCGCTGAAGAAGAAGCAGCGGCGGCAGCGCACGCACTTCACCAGCCAGCAGCTGCAAGAGCTGGAGGCAACCTTCCAGAGGAACCGCTACCCCGACATGAGCACGCGCGAAGAGATCGCCGTGTGGACCAACCTCACTGAGGCACGCGTGCGGGTACGCGCTCCCAGATCCGCAGCCCTCACTCCACCCCGGCCATTCTGTCTTGGGCTGCTTAGCGACTAGCTTTGCATCTGCAGCCTGTGTTTCTGCCCTCTCTGTCCCATCCTCGGACCCCGCACGTCCCAAGGCCCCGGACTGCTGCCCCACACGGCTTGCTTTCCACCCACTTTCAATCTCACTCCACCCTATTACTCCAGGCCTCGTGCTTCTCATTCCCAGAGACTATCGCTTATTCTCTTCGTCTCCCCTCCTTGACCCCATCCTACTGCAAGCCCCCACGTCTCCCACTGCCTCTGATCTCAGCTCCCTGGCTCCGTGTCTCCTCGCGATCCGCATTCCCATCTCCAGCCACCTTATCTTGTATCCTCATAACGGCCCGGCTTGAACCCCGATCTGGGTGGCCCAGTCACCAGCCGCGCTGGCCGGTCCGGGACCCCGCTCGGCTCCCAGCCTTGACAGCCTTTTCTTCCGCGCCCGCAGGTGTGGTTCAAGAACCGGCGCGCCAAGTGGCGGAAGCGCGAGCGCAGCCAGCAGGCGGAGCTGTGCAAGGGCGGCTTCGCGGCGCCTCTCGGGGGGTTGGTGCCGCCCTACGAAGAGGTGTACCCGGGCTACTCTTACGGCAACTGGCCACCCAAGGCGCTCGGCCCGCCACTCGCCGCCAAGACCTTCCCCTTCGCCTTCAACTCAGTCAACGTGGGGCCTTTGGCTTCGCAGCCGGTCTTTTCGCCACCCAGCTCCATCGCTGCCTCCATGGTGCCCTCGGCCGCGGCCGCCCCAGGCACCGTGCCAGGGCCTGGGGCCCTGCAGGGCCTGGGCGGGGGGGCCCCCGGGCTGGCTCCGGCCGCAGTGTCCTCTGGGGCAGTGTCCTGCCCTTACGCCTCGGCCGCCGCAGCTGCTGCAGCAGCCGCTTCCTCTCCCTACGTATATCGGGACCCGTGTAACTCGAGTCTGGCCAGCTTGAGGCTCAAGGCCAAACAGCACTCCTCTTTTAGCTACCCCACGGTACCCGGGCCGCCCCCGGCGGCCAACCTCAGCCCGTGTCAGTACGCTGTGGAAAGGCCCGTATGAGTGGCCCAGCCTGTAGGTCACCCCCAAGGGCGAGGTCGATCATTCACAGCCTCCCTGGACTGGGGTCGTCTTGACTGGCTTGATCCCGCCCCGGGTCCGAGAGGGACGCTGGGGCAGCTGGGGGGAGGGAGGCGCTGGCTAGGGAGAGAGCCTTTCGTCTCCCAGCTCTGAGGGGTGGACTGGGCCCTCCGCACGGTCCAGGGACTTAGCGCCCCTGGGACTAAGGCCAGGAACAGGGACCAGTTCCCCCGGGGGGGGGGGGGCAATTCACCCTTGGCCCACCCCGACTCCTCCAGACTCCTCTTCTCCCATTTATCATTTTCAAAGATAAATGAAATAAATGTGCGCGGACTGTCAAAGGCCTGATGTTTCAGAGTTGCGGTTGAGCCCTCTCCCCTCATCCTCCCGCACGTTTAAACGAGTACTCGGTGTACAGGAAAGACACCTTCTTCTACAAGAAAGGTCCAACTTTCTAGGGCTTCAGTGCCCCTCAGCCGCTAACACCAGGACAGGGAAGTCCGAGGATACGTAGAGCAGAGGGGCGCACGCGTGTTTGCAGGTTTGTTTGGAGGCCTGGAGACGGATTACAAGGCCGGCGTTGGCCAAAGCTGGTGCTGCGGCGCCACCTTGTGATCACATGGAGGATAATTGCAAGATCTTGTGTGGAACACTTACAGGTGTCACTTCTGCCACTTAGGAAGCCTATGACTTTAGATAAGTTACTCCGCCTTTCTGTACCTATTTCTCACTGTTCCAATGAGGGGCTTGAGCCTCTAACAGCAATAAAATTCTGGTCTGTAACAGACATTTATTAAGTGCCTACCAGGCCTAGGGTTCTTATTGTCTGCGTGTGTGCCTCCCATCCTCGCCCACATCCTCTTAGACTTCCCACCTACTTATCATCCCACTGCCAGCAGCCATCTCCCGTCAAAGCAGTCCCCTTCTTCCCCCAAATTCTCAAAACTCCGAAATCTTACTGAAATGTTTAATTTAAAAATAGAGCAAGAAGAGGAAGGTTTCTGTATAGAAATATAAATAACTCAGCTCTGGAGATCCTTCTCAGTCCCAGCCCGATCCCCAGGCCTGCTTGGCCCTCACATTAAAAATAGAAACATCAAAGTACTAGATCACACCCCCTTCCTAGGGTTCATGTTTCTTCTCTGTCATAACTTCCTGCCACCTTGGGGGATACAACCTAATCATTCTCCCAGACCTAAACCATGCCCCTCAAGTGCCCTGGGGAAGAGAGACCCTGGAGCTTCTTCTTTTTTTCCCAGACTTTTACTCCCTCTTGGTCTTGGCTTTAACCTTGGGCATTACGTAGGTTTGGTAGAAGAAGTGAACAAAGAGGATGAAATAGGCCATATACAAGACGATGGACCAGACGAAGTGTTCCATTGTAGTGTGGCATCCATGTTCCTGTCTCCAGGTGTAAGCCAGGATGACGACAACGGCTCCCATAAACATCTGCAGGATCTGCAGGCTGGTGATGAGCCTGGGAAACCACCCGGGGGGGTTTACTTTGGCAGCCTTCAGAGTGTAGTAGGTGTACATGAGGGAATGCACACCATAGTTCATGGTCATGAACCAGCCTCCTGCAGCCACCTTGTTCTTGTATCCAAAGCTCGTGAACACTAGCACCGTGCTGTGGTGGAACCAGTGCACAAAGATGAGCGGCCGCTTACGAAGGATGATGAAGGCTGTGTCTCCTGGGAGATGGGGAGTCAGAGCTAGCATACCACCCGCTGTCAGGACCACCCTCCACAGTGGATATGGGAGCACAGGGGGAATTCTCGGGGTTGGGAGAGGTGTCTTTTTGGCAGAGAATCTGAAGAGGGGCTTGGGTGAGAGGTGTTGTTAGGACCCACGGGTGGGGAAGGGACTCTCCACGTGATGGGTGAGGGGGACCCTGAGGAAGAATGCAGTTGACTGGGTGCCAGAGAGACAAAGCCTTGCCACTCACCAAGTTCAATGATCTTGCTGAGAACAAAGAGGCAGGACCAGAATTTGACTACGGAGTTTTCGAGGAAGACGGTGAAGCACACAGTTTGCTTTAGGCTATCCCTACGTACCAAGGCCCCCATATAGCCCCATGTCCTCACTGTTCCCAGGATACTGAAATGGGATAGAGGAAAAGAGTGTAAGTTCATTCCCAGACACCAATCCACCCTGCCCCTTCAGCCTGGTCAGGTTACTGTCCCAGGCCCTACCACTTTCCCACCCTTCCAGGAGTTACAACTTCTGAGATCCTGGCGCTAATCTGGTAAATCCAATCAGTAATCTAGAGGAGATGAGGGCTGGGGAAGGACCAGGGAATGCTGGAGGATGGGACTGAAAGATGAGTTAGGGACAGAGTTCTCAGGATGGGTAGAAGCCTATGAGGAGATGGGTGGCAGGATGGGGGAAATTGATGGGGGAGAAAATATGGGAAGGAGGGGCTAGGGAAGTTATTGAAAGGTCTTGGGAAAGGGTATTAGACTCTGGAGAAATCTGTCAGAAGTACAGATTCCATGAGCACAAGAAGACTCCTGAGAGAACAGAAACTGTCAGGCTGGAGGCTGAGAAAGGAGCGAGGAAGCTGGGGAGGGGACCTAGAGCTGAGGGAATGGGATAGGGAGAGCTGGATGGCAACTTGGGGAGTTGATGCAACTGAGTTTTCTAGAAAGCTTTTAGAGATAGAGCAAGGGTCTAGGGTGTACAGGATAAGTGAGGAGTGTCTTACCTGAAGATCGCAAGGCAAAAGGACCAAAGGATGAGAGGCCTCTGTAGGTTGAAGCCCTTCCGTGCCTTCATGTAGTTCTGCCCCACAAAGATGAGCAGTACGTAGATCAGAGCTATGGGGAATGAGACTGCCCTGGCAGGCAGAAGGCAAAGGGGATGGGCTCGTGGGTGGGTGCTGGTTAGTAAAATGCCCACTTATCTAAGTGAATGTTCTGGGTTGGAGCCCCGGCTCTGCCACTTACTAGCTGTGTGTCATTGGAAAAAATTACTTAATTATCTGAACCTCAGTTTCCTTATTTGTATAGGGGAATAATACTCCTCCCCTGACAGGGTTAATATAGAAAGTACCTACGACATTGCAGGGGCTGTGTCCAAGGACTTTGTGATTATTGCTCTCTCAGTGGGGCTGGAAGTAGGTGATAACTGCTGGCCGGTGCTTAGAACCAACACAGGGCTGCGGGTCTAAGAATGTGGCAATAGCTTCCACCCGGTTGGGTAGCAGCAAATTGGCCGCAGCACACAGCCCACAAACACCTCTGAAAAGTCTTAGGGCAAAGCCAGAGAGCCTGGGGAAATCTTGAAGAGCTCCCTGACTTTGCCTCCTTCTCTGCAGGAGGGACGATGGAACACTTGGTGAACAACAGGATAATTGTGAAGGGCAGGCTGTCCCGGGACACCAGCACTATGTATGCGGGAGCACACGGCCACCCAAGGCCACAGAATACAAAGAAGAATCATCCACAGGCTGGTGGGGCTAGGACTTTCAATAAACTCGGTTCCTCAGAAACCGTTTCTCACTATACTCTTTCCGCTTGGTTGCTGTCTCCTCTCATATTCCTCACCCCACCCTCTTATTTCTGCCTCTCTCTTTCTTTTGCCCCCCTTTCTTTCACTTCCCCCTTTCTTTCTTCGAGAGCTAATCTCTTTGAGGTACCACACTACCTGCACCTCTGAGAACGGGGATATGGAGGCAGTACAGGGGAGCCCCATACCTTTGCTTTTGAAGGAAATCATCGCGGGCAGTGTCTCCCCACCACCCCAAACTTCAGTGATCAGGATCAGGCCCCTGGCATGGCCCTTCCCCCGGTCTCACCAGTACTCCTCCAAAAAGGGCCTTATGTCCCGTAACATCTCGAAGTTGTAGGGCTGGAGCAGCTCCTCTATTTCCTCTGAAACATTCATGACTGTGCCTATTTCCTTCTGCAGACGTTAAGCTCAGGAGCTCGGCGAGCCGGGCGAAAGGCTGGGGAACCCAGGATGCAGCGAACCTTGGGAGGGGACAGAATGGACCCAGGACCCAAGGCAACAAGCCGAGGAGCGTACGATTCAGGGACTGGCACTGCAGTCTGATCCCATTAGACCGCAGCCGCGGCTGCGATATATACGGCGGAACTGCGAAGCTGCGAGTCCAGGCTGTGGGAGGCCACCTCCCGGAGCCGTTATCCAATCTCGACCAAGACACGCCTCTGTCCCGCCACAGTTCGCTTTCTAATTGGTCATCCTTACACACACACACACACACACACACACACACACACACACACACACACACACACACACACACACACACTCGCGCGGGTCGTAGACTCTGGTCACGCCCTTTCCCATCTCTTTCTCCCCCAGTATCTCCATTCTGCTTTCTTGGCTTAATCCGAACGGCCTTTCCAGGTACCTGGACATGCCAATCTTTCCCTGCAACTGCCAACCTCAACCTTTGCTTCAGTTTGTTTTAATCCTGACCTACTTGGCAGTGAGGAGAGAGTGGAGGTGTCCTCAGCCCCTGGTGCCTTGACCCAGAAATAGGGATGTAAGTGCTCCCAATCTCCCCAACTCCCCACCTCTCCACCTGCCCACCCCACCCCCACCCCGCTCCCAACCCCCGCCGCTTCCTGGAAACCCTGGAAAACCCAGGCCGGGGTTGAGGATGAATCATGCTAGGGAATTAGCATCGAAGAGCTCCATGGTCCCATCTGCCTCCTTCAAGTCTGTGGTTGTGGGTGGGAGGGAGATGGATTTTAATGAATTTTATTGTCGAGGTTGTTGGTGTTGATGTTTGGGAAGGTGGTTGTTGAGGCTGCTGTGGTTTCTTTACAATTTCCTGAATTCCTGAACTGCTCCAGCCTGACAACCAGTAATAACCCTGGGGAGAAAATGGGGTCACCTTCTGGGCTTCTGAGATTATTGTCTTAAGGTTTCCTGATCGCGTCCTACGGTGTGTAGAAGGGAGCAGTGTCCTGTTCTTTCCCGCAGTCTGTGCTTGCTTAATCAAACCTACTTTTTCCTTGCCTGTGTACTCAGCCCCAAAGAAATATTTTTAAACTTTCAAGGCCTTACTTGTCTGTTGCTTATTTCTCTCCTAGGTTTTACGAAAGTGAGGAATAACTACGAGGTTTCATGGCAGTTTTCTTTTTTAAAAAATAGTTTATTTATTTATTTATAGAGAGGGGAAGGGAGGAAGAGAGAGAAACATCACTATGTGGTTGCCTCTTGTGCGCCCCCTACTGGGAACCTGGCTGGCAACCTAGGCATGAACCCTAGACTGGGAATCCAACAGGCAACCCTTTGATTCTCAGGCCAGTGCTCACTCCATTGAGCCACACCAGCGAGGGCTCAATGACAGTTTTCAAAAAGATGGAGATTTGCAAAACAAGTCCTAAATAACTAAATATACAATATTTATAATCAAGATGTGGCTATGAACAGCTATATGCAGTAAAGCCTAGAGGCTCTGGAACCAGAGGGCCCAGGTAGGAATCCAAGCTCTACTTCCTTGACCTCAGCCACTGTCCAGGGAAGGCTCAAGTGGAAAGTCTTGCCCATGCCATCTCAGTAACTCTCAAGTTTATTCCTTTGTATCTCATCACCTCTCACTTGGTTACTACAGCCACTACCTTAGTTGTGTTCACTGGTTGCATCACCTCCTTATTTAATACAGTGCTTCTCTCTCTCTCTATTGCACTAGAACCAGACAAGGATTCCCACACCTGACTAGTCGTAAGATTCCTGAGCCCCAACCCCATAGATTCTGACCCAGTAGTTGGTCCCAGACCACACTTTTATTTATGTTTAATTTTTTTATCCTCACCTGAGGACATTTTTTCATTGCCTTTTTTAGAGAGAGAAGGAAGAGAGAGAAACATCGATGTGAAAGAGAAGCATTTATTGGTTGCCTCCCTTACGCTCCCGGATAGTATGTGCTGGGACCAGGGATCGAACCACAACCTCGGTATGTGCCTTGACTGGAAGTCGAACCTACAAGCTTTCACCTGTGGGATAACATTCCAATCAACTGAGCCACACCAGCCAGGGCCCAGACCATACTTTTAAAACCACCACTTTCTGATCTGGTTGGTGTGGCTCAGTGGACTGAGTGCTGGCCTGTGAACCAAAGGGTTGGGTCGCCAGTTCAGTTCTCAGTCAGGGCACATGCCTGGGTTGCTCGCCAGGTTTCCAGTTGGGGGTGTGCGAGAGGCAACCACACATTGATGTTTCTCTCCCTCCCTTCCTCTCTCTCTCAAAAAATAAATAAAGTCCTTTCTAAAAAAAAAGAAAATACAATTTCTTTAAAGTGGATCATGCTACTTTCCTGCTTAAAACCCTTCAGTAGCGCTCGGTTGCTCCATACATACCTTGACACTCAGAAGGTGATCAGCACATGTTTGACGGATGAATGAATAAGCAGAAAAATGAATATTAAAAGAATAATACCATTGAGGTGTTATAAGACCTGGATTCAAATCCCAGCTCCACCATTAACTAGTCATGTGATTTTAGGCAAGTTACCTAACCTCTCTCTGACACTGTCATTTCAGTAAAATGTAGTCATACTTGCCTGCCTACCTCACAAGGCTGAGGTCAGTATACAAGTCAAATAATGTCAATGAATGTATACTGTGGCCCTGACCGGTGTGGCTCAGTTGGTTGGGCATGGTCCTGTAAAGCAAAAAAGTCCCTGGTTCGATTCCCAGTCAGAGCACATGCCTGGGTTGTGGGCCCAGTCCCCAGTCAAGGCATGTGTGAGATGCAACCGATCAATGTTTCTCTCTCACATCAATGTTTCTCTTCCTCTCTTTCTCCATTCCTTCCCCTCTCTCTAAAAATAAATAAATAAATCTTGCCCTGGCTGATGTGGCTCAGTGGATTGAGTGCCAGCCTGCGAACCAAAAGGTCACCAGTTTGACTCCCAGTCGGGGCGCATGCCTGGGTTTCGAGCTAGGACCCTAGTTGGGGGTGTGTGAGAGGAAACCAAGTGCTGTTTCTCTTGCATATCTATGTTTCTCTCCCTCTCTTTCTCCCTCCCTCCCTTCCCCTCTCTCTGAAAATAAATAAATAAATAGATAAATAAATAAATAAATAAATATTTTTTTAAGTCTTAAAAAATAAAAAAAGAAATTATCCCTGACTGGTGTGACTCAGTGGGTTGAGCACTGGTTTGCAAATCAAAAGGTCACCAGTTCGATTTGCAGTCAGGGCACACACCTGGGTTGCTGGCCAGGTCCATGATTGGTGGCGTGTGACAGGCAACCAATCAATGTGTCTCTCACACATTGATGTTCCCCTCCCTCTTGTTCTCTCTCCCTTCCCCTCTCTCTAAAAGTAAATAAATAAAATCGTTAAAGAATAAAATTAAAAATTAAAAAGAGGAGGTATATTGTGGACTAGACACAGAGAAATGCCAAGGTGAATCATTTCTAGAAGGTTTATAAATGCGTATAGAATATGTATACTCAGTCCTGGGTTTCCCTCAGATGAAGACATTTTATATTATCATTTCTTGTGAGGTTTGTGGTGAGGTTTGGTCTGGTACCTCTGTCGTATAGAAATTGTTCTCATAACATGGTATTTTTTTTCTTCAATACGAGTTTATTATTACTTCATTATTTTTATAATTTCTTGACTGATGCCTGTTTCCCCCACTATTCCTTGAGCTCCATAAATGCAAACAATTATGTCCATTTTGCTCAACATTGTCCTTACACTGGGCATATAGTAAGTATCCGGTACTATCTGCTTTATGAGTGACTGAATGGATGAAATCCTCAGCCTATAAATCTGGGCAATACTCTTTGTTTCTCCAAGATAATACGGAGGATTATCTCTTGGCCTCAGTTTTCTCATATGTAAAATGGGGATAATATCCACCTCGGAGGCACATTTATGAAGATCAAAGAAGATCATATATATTAAAGAACAGCCCTGGCTGGTGTGGTTCGTTTGGTTGGAGCCTCATCCAATAAACTGAAAGGTTGAAGGTTTGATTACCTGTCAGGGCACATGCTTAGGTTGCAGGTTCAGCATCTGATCAATGTTTGTCTCCCTCTCTTTTACCTTCCCTTCCCTCCCTCTAAAACCAATAAGCATGCCCTAGGGTGAGGATTTAAAAAATTAAAAATAAAATAAAATAAAGAACATTATGCAATGTAAAGTGTTAAGCAAACAATAGTAATTATTACCAAAAAAGTGAATTTGTATAAATTTCAACTTCTCTTTAATAAAACTCAACTAAATTAACTAAAAAGGAGAGCCGTGATCTGGTGATTAGTCTCATAGCAATGTGAGTTTACTTAATGCCAATGAATTGTACACTTAGAAACAGTTATGATGGTAAATGTTATGTATATTTTCCCTTAACTTAAACATTTTTTAAAAGCCATGAAATGGGGATATACGTTTTTAGTTTTTATTTATTGATTTGTGTATGCAAGAGAAATATCGATTTTCTGTTCCATGTATTTATGCATTTATTGGTTAGTTCTTGTATGTGCCAGGGATCGAACATGCAACTTTGACATATTGGGCCACTCTAGCCAACTGAGATACCCAACCAGGGCAGGGAATATAGTTTTAAGTAGGATATATAAAGAGTTAATGTGTATACTACATAACAAGCTTATTTTTAGTTGTATCTCTCTAACCTTTGGTAAATGGCCAAGGACACAGTTAGGCTCATCTTATAAACGCCAGTGTCCCCAGATCTACCTCTCATTAGCTACCAGAAAGGTCTTTTAAAACATATGTTAGCTCATGCCATTCTTCTTCTTCTTCTTTTGTTTTTAAGATATTTATTTTTAGAGAGAGGGGAAGGGAGGGAGAAAGAGAGGGAGAAAAACATCAATGTAAGAGAGAAACATCGACCTTACACGCCCCCAACCCCCAAGTGGGGACCTGGCCCGCAACCCAGGCATGTGCCCTGACTAGGAATCTAACTGTGACCTTTTGGGTTTCAGGACGACACCCAGTCCACTGAGCCACACCAGTCAGGGCTCATGTAACTCTTCTTCAAGAACAATAACATCAGAAAACCTTCAGGACAAAAGTCAGGTTCCTGAAGTAAACCCTACATTATTCATCATCCCTCAGCCCCAGGGTTCCACATATTCACTATAATGGGACAGTCACAATTCCATAAAACAAGTACTATCTTTTTAGGTTTTTCAACCCCTTTTATCTCTCCCCAAATTATTCCCTCTCCCCAGACATTTTTTTTCTCACCTAGACAAATCTTACCCATTGTTCAGCCCCCACTTAAAGTCCCTTGCCCTGCAAAAGCCTACTGTTTCAGACAGGACCAACCCCTTCCTACTTTGTCTTCTACCCACTGGATTTTGCCCATTCTGCCCGCCAATATTGTGCTTCTACCAACTGAGTACACTCCATCATTCATTTTCTCTATTTTTCCGGCTCCCTGACCCTATCCCCAAATCGTCATTTTTGTTAGGTCACTCATCATAGAAGGAAGCACAAAGCACTTGGCACATAGTGGGCACTCAAAATATTTCTTGCTTTGAATTGAATAGGCACCTAAGAGGAAATGCAAACACTAAACATATATATTTTTAAGAGACTCAACTTCCTTAGTAATTAGGGAAATGCAAATTAAAGACTGTATGTAGAGTATGGTCCCAATTAACAGCTATTAAACTGTGTAAAAATTAAATACCCAATGCTGGCTGGTCAAAGCTTTGGGAAACAGATACATTCACACCTGGTTAATGGCCAGACAAACTGACATAATTCTTCAAGAAGCACACTTAAGCAACATCTAGCAAGAACCAACTGATACCCTTTGACCCAGTCCCTCACCTAGGAATTTACAACTCAGTGAACTAGGCCAAAAGAAAAAGGAAATCTGTATGTACTAAAACACATAAGTCAGTGGGGCTTAATAGAAACCCACCAATAAATGATTAAGTTATTAGATACTAATATTACAAAACAGTTTGCAGATACCATAACATAAAGAAACATGAAACTGGACTTCTGGCCAAGATGGAGGTGTAGGTCGATACACTTTGCATCCTTGCACAACCAAAAGAAGGACAACAACAAAATTAAAAGAAGGACAACAACCAAAAAGAACCAGAACTGCCAGAAAGTTGAACAATATGGAAGTCCCACAACCAAGGAGTTAAAGAAGAAACATTCATCCAGACTGGTAGAAGGGGTGGAGTCAGGCATCTGGGGTGGAGAGGACCAGGCAGATGAGGTGGCAGCTGGGAGTCCCATACTTGTGTATTGATAAACCAGGAGGAACAACTGGGAGCAAGATAGACCGGGCAACCCAGGGTTCCAGCGTGAGGAAATAAAGCCTCAAAATCTCTGGCTGTAAAAACCTGTGGCAGTTGAAGCAGTGGGGAAAACTCCCAGCCTCACTGGAGAGTTCATTGGAGAGACCCACAGGGTCCTAGAACATACACAAAACCACCCACCCAGGAATCAGCACCAGAAGGGACCAATTTGCTTGTGGGTAGCGGGGGAAGTGACTGAAAGCCAAGAGCTGAGCAAGCGGCACTATTCCCTCTCTGACCCCTTTCCCACAGATGGCACCAAAACTCAGCAACGTGGGTTGCCCCACCCTGGAGAATACCTAGACTCCACCCCTTACAACATAACAGGCATGTTGAGACAAAGAAATATGGCCCAAATGGAAAAACAGATCAAAACTCCAGAAAAAGAACTAAGCAACAGACAGATAGCCAACCTGTCGGATGCAAAATTCAAAGCACTGGTAATCAGGATGCTCACAGAATTGGTTGAGAATGGTCACAAAATAGAGAAAAAAGTGAAGGCTATGCAAAGTGAAATAAAGAAAAATATACAGGGAAGCAACAGTGAAGGGAAGGAAACTGGGACTCAGATCAACGGTTTGGACCAGAAGGAAGAAATAAACATTCAACCAGAACAGAATGAAGAAACAAGAATTCAAAAAAAAAAAAAAAAAAAAAAAAAAGAGGAGAGGCTTAGGAACCTCCGGGACAACTTTAAACATTCCAACATCTGAATCATAGCGATGCCAGAGAAGAGCAAGAAATTGAAAACTTATCTGAAAAAATAATGGAGAACTTCCCTAATCTGGCAAAGGAAATAGACTTCCAGGAAGTCCAGGAAGCTCAGGGAGTCCCAAAGAAGTTGGACCCAAGGAAGCATACACCAAGGCCCATCATAATAAAGTTACCCAAGATTAAAGATAAGGAGAGAATCTTAAAAGCAACAAGAGAAAAGGAGACAGTTACCTACAAAGGAGTTCCCATAAGACTATCAGCTGATATCTCAAAAGAAATCATAGAGGCAAGAAGGGGCTGGAAAGAAGTATTCAAAGTCATGAAAGACAAGGACCTACATCCAAGATATTCTCTCCAGCAAAGCTATCATCTAGAATGGAAGGGCAGATAAAGTGCTTCCCAGATAAGGTCAAATTAAAGGAGTTCGTTGTTGGGAACTGCGCTGCCTGGTTTCAGAAGCTGTAACCCCCCATGGCTAAGGCTGAGTGAGAGACCTTGGGACCCTAAGCCACTAAGGAGACAAAGCTTAACTCCCTGGCAGGGGCACCGCTTCTGCCTCCTTTACTTCACCCTGCTTGGCCCAGAGCAGATGACCAGTTAGCCAATGACGGGTAAGATTCCTCAAAGGGGGGACGACCTAAGACAGGCGTGGTCACCAAGGGGTCCTCAGGGAAGGACTTGGGGGGCTACAGAAAAAGGGGATGATGGACCCTTGCCCCTCGGCTTTGACATAGCCTGAGTCCTCATTCTGTCTGCAAGAAGTCTCCTAATCTTGGCTGCCTTACTTCCCCTACCTGACTTAAGCCTGAAACAATGCCGGAGGTGGGTGCTGCCCTGTGCTGGAAAGGGCGGGTTCCCCAGGGCGATCAGGCCTAAAAAAGAATGCATAAAATCCTGCGAAACCTATTTTTCCAATACCTTCAATTTAAATAAGGGTCCAAGCATGAAATGTGTTTGTTCCCCAAAGTTTTATGGTCCTTTAGCTATCTGACCCTGACTCAAAATAAGTCCTCATAGTTCTTTGAATGTTATCTACTGTTTGATCATTACTACCTGACAATGATTGATAAGCCTTACGCATAAGCCCTGTATTCCTATGCAAATAAATCCAAAAACGGCCCATTGAGGAACAGGCTCCTGGCCCTTCTCCTTTGAGAGATCAGCTGCCTTTCCTCCCCAAGCAGATCATGTCTTGGTAGACTTATTCTCATCCATGGCAGACAGGGGGGCCCTGTGGGCGGATTCCCCCCCACAGCTCATCGTCACCAAGCCCTTATATGAAATGTTAAAGGAACTTATCTAAGAAAAAGAAAATCAAAACTATGAACAGTAAAATGACAGCAAACTCACAGCTATTAACAACTGAACCTAAAAAAACAAAAAGAAAAAGAAACTAAGCAAACAACTAGAACAGTAATAGAATCACAGAATTGGAGATCACATGGAGGGTTATCAGTAGGGGAGTGGGAAGGAGAGAGAGGGGAAAAGGTACAGAGAATAAGTAGCATAAATGGTAGGTAGAAAATAGACAGGGGAAGGTTAAGAAAAGTATAGGAAAGGTAGAAGTGGGTTCTGAAAGTTGGGAGATGAATACTTTGGAGTTTCTTTACACCATTTTCTCTTTTTTTAATATGTTTTAAGTATTGCATAAGAATTTACATAATACAAATATATGAGGTAAAAAAAGAAAAAGAAGATAAAAACTATGAACAGTAATGACAACAAACTCACAACTATCAACAAATGAACCTAAAAAAAACAAACAAATACAAATACAAACTAAGCAAACAACTGGAATAGGAACAGAATCACAGAAATGGAGTTCACAGAGAGGGTTATCAGTGGGGAGGGGAAGAGGGAAGAATGGGGGAAGAGGTACAAGTAATAACAAGCATAAATGGTAGGTACAAAACAGGGGGAGGTTAAGAATAATATAGGAAATGGAGAAGCCAAAGAACTTATATGTACAACCCATGGACAGGAACTAAGGGCGTGGGGAATGCTGGTGGAAGGGGGTGGTGCAGGGCAGAGGGGAACAAAAGGGGGAAAAAATGGGACAAGTGTAACAGCATAGTCAATAAAATGTAACATGAAACCATGTTTGTACAATAATGTGAAAGGAAAACAGTATTGAAAACCTATCCCATTCTCCCAGTTATCTAAAAGTGATGAGGTCTCTAAAGTGTTAAGTTGAAAAGAAACACTAAAATGTGAAATCATTTGATGTGGTAGGTGAGATTATAGAAAATAATTCAAAGTATTTTTAAAATTTTCTTTCAAGATATGTGTTTTTTATTGATTGATTTTAGAGAGAGAGAGAGGAAGAAAGTGGGGAGGGAAACACCAATTTGTTGTTCCACTTACTTATGCATGCACTGGTTGATTCTTATATGCGCGATTTTGGTGTATCAGGAGGGTGGGTAGCACGTTTTCATATTATCTTATAGTTCCTTTTTAAGTATGTCTTGAGGAGGTACCATCTTAGTACTTCTAGAGCTTCCTTATCATTTTGGATAGCTGTACACTATTTCACTGCATGATGTACCATGTTCCTATTACTCAACAAAAAGAAAAGCTTGTGTTTTTTTCTTTCTGACTTTCAAGGTAGAAATTTTTGAAAATACTAAGAGACAAAAATCACTTCAAATGTGGTTACCATTATATTGCAAAGATTTCTTTCTAGATTTCTATGTAATTATTTTTAAATAAATCTTTTTAGGGTAAACCACTGCCCCAAAACTGAAAAGACAGGCAAATACTGAAGATCACAGCTTATAGGGAGCAGAAGCCATTGGAGCCATGAATTAGTAGGAATCTATAAACAGTAATTAACAAATTCCTACATCCTGTGTGGTCTAGCCACAGTCTTTTTTTTTTTTTTTTAAAGAAACTCTTCATTTTCCATCACCCTTATTTCCATTTTGTTTAAGAGTTTGTGGAAGAGGCCCTGGCCAGGTAGCTCAGTTGGTTAGAGCATCGTCCCAATATGCAAAGGTGGCAGGTTTGATCCCCAGGCTGGCCACATACAAGAATCAACCAATGAATGCATAAATACAGGCACAACAAATTGATGTTTCTCTTGCTCTCTCATCCCACCCACTCCCATAACACCACTCAATAGTTGTTCCTACCCATTCACTGGACTGAGCAGTAGGGGCTGAAGACCAGTCTTGAGTCTGGTCTGAGTATCATCCAGTCTTGGGGGCTGAGCACTCCAGTCTTCAGGAAACTGCTGAACTAGCACAGAGGTCACCTACCCACCTTCAGACCAGTCTGCAACCTCAGGCGGATCAGCAGTTCACCTGGGAGCTGGAGCAGTCCATGCACCCTGTGCACTAGCACCAGTCTCAAGGAGCCCACACACTCTCATGAGTCTTACTTCCAGGATCCCCACAGGACTTTACAGCTAGAAGTTTTGAGTCTTTAGTTTCCTGGTCGGCCAGCCCCGCCTCATCGGTGTGGTCCACTGCCTTGGCTGCCCATCTCTGCCCTTCCTACCAGTCTGGACGAATGTTTCTTTAACTCCCTGGTTGTCAGAGTTCCATGCAGTTTGATTTTCTGGCAGTTCTGCTTGCTTATTGTTTTTAAATGGGTTATTATCTTTCTTTTGGTTGTGCAAGGAAGCAGAGCATTTCTACCTACGCCTCCATCTTTGTTGGAACTCCAAATCAATCACACATAGGTTTTCAATTCTTCGCTATCTCTCTTCTTCTGACACCCCCATGATGCAAATGTTGGTACACCTGAAGTTGTCCCAGAGACTCCTTATACCATCCTTATTTTTTGGGATGCTTTTTTTGTTTGTTTGCTCTTCTGATTGGGTGTTTTCTGCTACCTTCTCTTTCAAATCTCTGACTTGATCCTCTGCTTCACTTACTCTTCTGTCAATTCCCTGTAATGTATCCTTTAAAATTTTTTGTTTTGAAGAGAGAGGAAGGCATGGGGAGAGAGAGAGAGAGAGAGAGAAACATCAGTGTGAGAGAGAAACATCGATTGGTTGACTTCCTATACGTGCCCTGACTGGAATTGAACCCACAACCTGTGTATGTGCCCTGACCGGGAATCAAACCCACCACCATCTGGTTTACGGAATCCCCATAGAAGCTCCAACCCACTGAGCCACACCAGCCAGGGCTGTATTCTTAATTTCAGGTAAAGTAGTCTTCATTTCTAACTTGTTCTTTTTTGTGTTTTCTAGTTTAGTTTTTGTTTCCTATCTCTTTTTTAAAAATAATTTTTAAAAAGATTTTATTTATTTATTTTCAGAGAGAGGGGAAGGGAGGGCGAGAGAAACATCAATGTGTGGTCGCCTCTCACATGGCCCCTACTGGAGACCTGGGCCACAACCCAGGCATGTGCCTGGAATCGAACCAGCAACCCTTTGGTTCACAGGCCTTCGTTCAATCTACTGAGCCACACCGGCCAGGGCTAATTTAGTTGTAATTTTGTTGTGGCTGTGGGAGAACGTGAATACCACATTTACCTATGCTGCCAATCTTGACCAAAATCCCAACTCGTTCTAATTTTAAAATGTCACTTTATTGTAAACTAAATATCTATATCCTCATGAACCTTTTTCTAGATTCTCTGTATAATTTTTCTGGGAGGGTTTTGTGTGTGACAGTAAAATAGATTTAAATTACTGTAGCTTTAGAGGCAATTTTGACATCTAGTAGTGTTGCAGGTGAAAATGAGGCCCTTTCAAGGAATTGCCAGGAAAGCATTCCAGGGACCCACATACGGGAGGATAAAGCTTAGTGGTAGGTATATTGAAGGAGCTGGAGTGAATACAAAGGACTGTCCTGGATTCAGCTTCAGTGTCTCACACCTGCCATGGAAAACATTCAGCCTTGTCTTCATCAGGCCCAGTACAAATGACAGCACCCCAAAATTTTGTGCCATGCTAAAGCTAGTCCATGTCTGTCCCCATCCAGCTAGCTTAATCTGTTCCCAGCTGTGCTCCAGGGGTGCTGTGCACAAGCCCATGCTCCAAGTCTGCACGGCTGCCGAATCCCAGGGGGCTGTTAGGGCCACGCGGCTGCTAAGGAGAGAGAATGCCTGAAGGAACAGGGTATGTCTGTGTTATGAGGAGGGGTGGGCAGTGACTGGAGGGTGGAAGGAGGGCTCTGTTATACTATCTTCGGCTTGGGAAGGACCAGGCACCCTCTCAAACTAACAGACTTCCCAATCTTTTGTGGGCTTCTGTTGGTTCCTCCCCCTAACCAATCCATTTCCTAGATCTTCTGAGGTCCTATGTCCCTTATCCAATATGATCCCTTTCCCAGGGTAGACAGGACTTTATGGTCACCATTTTAGTTCCCACTGCTCATGTCAAAGTAGAAGTACCTTGCCCTGTGCCACCTTGACTTCTGCTGGGCATGCGTCCAGCAGAGAAATTTGCCTTTTGTTGTTTTATCCCAGAAATCTGCAGAAAAACAGACCAGTTGTATCCTGGGGTGATTGAAAAGCCAGTCCTCTCTCTCTGCACCGGAGAAGGGGTGATGTTAATCCCCTTGGTGGGGAAATGCTGTGATCCCCTAGGGTACATATGAATGTTGCAACTTCCTAGCAAAACAGGCTTATTATCTGATTCAGCTTCCAAATTTATTAGGTTTGATGTCTGATTCCCTTTGCTCTTTTTTAAATTAGTATCTAGCTACCTAAGCTAACATAGGACCCATTCTTATTCATTGTTCTTTGTCACATTTTCTTGGCTCTCCTGGCAAATTTTCCCTGAAGGTAAACTTCAGAATCAGTTCAATTTCATGTAATATGCAATTTCATTTTTGTCCCAGCTTTTTATCGTGAATTTTTAAAAATTTAAAGATAAACAAAAAGAATACTAAAGTGAAAACCTATATACTCTTTTTCAGATTCATCAATTGTTAACATTTGTTACGTTTGCTTTATTGCTCTTTTTGTCCAGCAGTTACACTCTAGCTGTTAAAAAGAAAAAGGCAAACCAGACCTCCAATACATGCCAATGAGATTGCAAATGGTATGGACACTTAGGAAACAGTTTGACAGTGTCTTACAAAATAAAAATACACTCACCTTATGACCCTGTAATCCCAATCTTAGATATTTACCCAGGAACAAATGTGAATATATGCCCACACCAAGACGCATATGCAAATAGTATTTTTCATAATAAGAACAAACTAGAACACCAAATAGCTATCAACTGGCAACTGATTTCAAAGTTTCTTTATTATGCAATACTACTCTCCACTAAGAAGAAATGAGATAGTAATATGTGTAACAACATGGATGAATCTCAGAAACATTATGCTAAGAGAAAGAAGTCAAACACAAAAGGCAACATTGTATGATGCCATTTGTGTGAAACTTTAGAAAAAGCAAAACTAGTAGCAGAAGGCAGGCCAAGATTGCATAGAGCTCAGTGGTAGGTAAGGAGAATGACCTCATTGGGGAAAGGGGGAGTTTTTAGGTAATGAAAACATTTTGTATCTTAATTTTGGTGATGATTAATGACTATATAAAGCTGCCAAAACTTATTAATATGTACAGTTAAAATGGATGAAAATAAATGCATCTTATTTCATGAAAATTATACCAAACTTATAAATAAATTTGGAGGCATCTAGAAAAAACTATTAAGCACCCTGCCTAGTGTGGCTCAGTGGATTGAGCCCTGGCCTGTGAACCAAAAAATCGCCAGTTCGATTCCCACTTAGGGCACACGCCTGGGTTGTGGGCCAGGTCCCTGGTTGGGGACGTGTGAGAGGCAACTGTTTGATGTATCTCTCACACATTAGTGCTTCCTCTCCCTCTCTTTCTCCCTCCCTTCCCCTCTCTTTAAGAGTAAATAAATAAAATCTTTAAAAATAAATAAGTAAATAATAAAAATTAAAAAAGAATTAGGCAACTCAGTAAGAACTGATTTGAAAAGCTCTCCAAGATAGGGTTAGTATTTGTCCAAGGAAAAAATAATTTGAGTCTGTGTCTATAATTGCATAGAATGTCTCTTGGAGTCTAAGAAAGGAATTAGTAAGAGGGCTGTCTGTAGGGAGTTGAATTGGGTGGTTAGGAGAAGTGGTGGGCCTTTTTACTTTTTGGAAACTTTTTCTGGGTGCACATAATACCCAGTTAAAAATAAGTAACTGAAATAAAATAAAGCAGGCATACAAAATAAACTGAATTTAGACTCAAAACAGAGTTTGCCATGTGCCAGGCATTGGCTAAGAGCTTAAGAATAACAACTCAAGGCATACAGAAGTTAAGTAATCGGTCTGATATCACACAGATGGCGAGGAGCTGTGAATGGCTGAAGGTTCTCTGCATCCTTTGAGCATGTAAGGGAATAAGATTAAGCTGATAACTACTTCTTGCAGAAAGAAAGCAAGAGTAACAAGAAAGAAAGTGAGGTTATGCTACTGGCACACCCACTCAAGGGCCCTTGGTCCGAAAGGCTGAGCTGAAACAACTAGCAGAGAACTGGTCCAGGGGCCCAAGACCTAAGGATTGTATTGTGGGAGTTATACCTTAATTAGAGTTCTCCATATTGAATCGAAGGTAAATAAGCCAGGTAGGCCATTAAGGATTTCCTGGCTGACCGAGGACATCCTGAAGTGTGTTACACCTCAATCTCAGATGCCCTGCCACCTCTCAGGGATACAGGCTTTATGTGCCTTTCAGAGGCTGAAAGAGAGTGGAAAAAGAAGGAAAGTGAGGAAAGAGTTGAAGGATATATACATGGTGTAGGGTCTGTGATGGAGAAATCGCCTCCATTGTGTCGTGTCTGTGGTTTCAGGGAGAGATCAGCGCCAGAGGACAGGTATGGGATGTAACAGGGTGTTGCTTCACTAGCCCTGAACCCTGAATATCTCGACAAACTGCTGTTCCCATTCACCTCCAGGTCACCTGATTGGGCAACTGAGCCACTGTGACCCAGTGTCTGGATCTTGACACTTCCCTCAAATTATTAGGCATTTTTCCTAGTATCATTTCCAATAATTCTATTTTTACTGCTTCCTTGGGACACCCCACCTTCCTGATCCTTCCATTTTCTCTCCTGCATATCTGAGAGCTAGGAGAAGAGTAAGTTCTATCACTCTGTCCCCAAGGCAGGGTGATAGATGGTTTAGTACATTGAATCACTTGTTCCAACCACTTCGGAACTTGATACTGTACGTAGAATATAATTAGTTAGTATGAGTCTGAATCTTGTGTTTTTTCCCCTAGACTGTGTGTCCTATCTTACCCAATGTATGAGAACTTTTCATATACCAGTCATGTCTGTCACACCATCCAAACTGTCAAAACCTCAAGGCTCTACCTCAAAATACACCTATTGCTCTCTCTACTACACCCACCCCCATCTAAGGCAGGAAACGAACTGCACACTCAAATTAGTTAATTCTAGGAAACTTTAATAAAGGAACTATTAAAGTAATAAACTGGTGTAGGGAAATACAAGGGCAGTAGTGGTGACCACTATGGCACTAGCAGGAATGGGGAGAGGGAGGGAACCATTATTAAAATACAAAGAGGCCCTGGCTGGCATGGCTCAGTGTATTGAGCCCCCGCTTGCAAACCAAAGGGTGGCTGGTTCGATTCCCAGTCAGGGCACATGCCTGGATTGCAGGCCAGATCCCCAGTGGGGGGCGCATGACAAGCAACCACACATTGATGTTTCCTTCTCTTTCTCCCTCCCTTCCCCTCTGTCTAAAAATAAATTAAAAAAATTTTTTAAATAAAAATAAATAAAAATAAAATACAAAGAGAACTTTGCAAACAGGGCTGTCTTATAGGAGTTGTAACCTTTCATCAGGAGATACAGTGACCACAGCAACCCTGAACTTTGGAAGCCAGGGTATTCCCTGATCTCGGTCTCCTCCTACCCTCCGATCTCTTACCAGTGCTCCACATTGGCCAAGTTCAACCAGAAGAAGCCAGAGCGTTCAGTCAACACAGAGCAGGATAGAGAAGGATAGAGTAGACCTGAAAGGGTTAAACAGAACATCATCTTTACCCTGAATTACTGCAGTCACCTTAACCTACAGTCTGATTTCTTCACAGCTGCCAATCAGTCTTTTTCCTTTTAGATTCTATTTATTTATTTTTAGAGAGAGGGGAAGGGAGGAAGAAGGAGAGGGGGAGAAACAGCAATGTGTGGTTGCCTCTCTCACACCCCCAACTGGGGACCTGGCCTGCAACCCAGGCATGTGCCCTGACTGGGAATCCAACCAACAACCCTTCAGTCTGCAGGCTGGCACTCAATCCACTGAGCCACACCAGCCAGGGCTCTTTCATTTTAAAATTGTGATGAAATATATACAACATAAATTTGCCAATTTAACCATTTTACATGTAGAATTCAGTGACATTAATTTACAATGTTCTGCAACCATCACCACTATACATTTCCAAACTTTTTCATAACCCCAAATGGAAACTCTGTACCCATGAAACAACAACTGTGTATTCTTCTCACCAATAAACCCCGATAATCTCTAATCTACTTCTCATCTCTGTGAGTTAGCCTGTCCTAGATGTTGCACATGAATGAAGTTGTGCAATATTTATCTGCTTGTATCTGGCTTCTTTGATATAGCATAATGTTTACAAAGTTCATCCACATTGTATCAGGTATCAGGACTTCATTCCTTTGTATGCCTGACTCACATTCCACTGTACTCATATACCACATTTGGTTATCCGTTCATCTGCTGATGGACACGTTGGTTGTTTCTACCTTTTGGCTAGAATACTGCTGCTATGAGCATTGGCATACAAGTATTTGTTTGAGTTCCTATTTTCAGTTCTTTCGGGTATATACGTAAGAGTGAAACTTCTGGTTATCTAGGACTATGTTTAACTTTTTTGAGGAACCCCAGGGTAACCTTTAAAAAATATAACTTGATGTTATTTTCCTCTTCAAAATCCTTTGATGTTTCCCAATTTTAAAACTTATTATAAGTTTTATATTGTAAAGTTACAGCAATCAAGACAGTATGATACTGGCATAAGGAGAGATATAGATCCATAGAATAGAATTGAGAGTCAGACATAAACCCGCACACGTATAGGCAATTGAGTCCAGAGAGTCTAAAGATAATTCAATGTATGTATTTTATACATTGATGTACTTTATAAACTCTAGAACAGCCCCGGCTGGTGTAGATCAGTGGATTGAGCGCCAGCCTGTGATCCAAAGGGTTGCCGGTTCGATTCCCAGTCAAGGCACATGCCTGGGTTGCGGGCTGGGTCCCTGACTGGGGATGTGAGAGGCAGTTGATCAATGTTTCTCTCCCTCTCTTTCTCCCTCCCTTCCCCTCTCTCTAAAAATAAATAAATAAAATCTTGCCCTAGTTGGTGTGGCACAGTGGATTGAGCGCCAGCCTGTGAACCTAAAGGTTGCTGGTTTGATTCCCAGTCAAGGCATATGCCTAGGTTATGGGCTAGGACCCTGGTTGGGAGTGTGTGAGAGGCAACCAACTGATGTTTCTCTCGCACATCGATGTTTCTCTCCCTCTCTTTCTTACTCCCTTCCCCTCTCTCTAAAAATAAATCAAATGATGTTAAATAAATAAATAAATCTAAGAAAAAATTTTTAATGGGGATTTATTATAGTATTTATTCTCTCTACTTTGGTATATATTTGAAATTTTCTCTAATAAAAAAACATTTAAAGCACATTGCATATATACTCACTGTTATGGACTGAATGTTTGTGTCTCCCAAAATGTGATGGTTTGAAGAGGTAATTAGGTTTAGATGACGTCACGAGGTAGAGCCCCCATGCCGGGATTAGTGCTCTTATAAAAGGAGACCAGAGAGCTTACTCTCTCTCTCCCTGCCATGTGAGGATACAGCGAGAAGCTAACTGCAAGCCAGGTGGGGAGCTCTCACCAGGAACCAAGTAGGCCTGCATCTTGGTAGGCCTGCATTTCTCACAGCCTCCAGAACTGTGAGAAGTAAGTTTCTGTTGCTTAAGCCACCCCGTCTGTGCTCTTTTGTTATAGCAGCCCAAGCTAGCATACTCAGACACCCTTCAATTCTTCCCATTGCCTTCAGAATAAAGACCAAAATCTTAAACATGCCTTACCAAGGCTCCGCAGGCTCTGGTCCCCTCCCTCCCTCTCTAGCCTTCTCTCCTCCTCACGCTGCCTGTCAGCTTCAAGTACCTTCTGTCACAGCTTGGAGTCTCCGTCGAGCTCCCTCTCACCACAAGGCCTTTGCACGCGCTGTTCCCTCTAGCTGGAAAAAACACACAGCCCTGCTCATCCTCACCACCTTTGCCTAAGCAACTCTGACCCACAAGTTTCAGTTGAAACATCACTTCCTCACTAAAGGTTTTTATTACTGCGGCGGCCATGTCCTGACTTGCCTAGAAGTCTCAGATTAGCCCCTGCTCATGTCAGCCTAATTATTAACAGCTCTCCCTTTCACTCTCAACCCATCCCAGTTTAGATGATAAATTCCACGACCACCCCATCCATGAGGAAGTCCTCCATCACATGGGTCAGTTGCCCTTTACTGTTCTCAGTTCTTTGCACCTTGTCTTCGTTGTACTGAAGTTTTACATGTACACATTTCTGAGGATTACTATCCTTGCTCCTCATTAGACTAGGTGAACTTTGATTGCTGGGACTGATTTTTTGTTCATTCATGATTGTGTCAACATCTCTCACACAAAATCACACATTATGTGCCTGGCACAGAGTAAGCACTCATATTTGCTGAATGTATTGCATTTCCGTGTCTGGCAGGCTAATTTATCAAAATACTCTGTACTCCCCTCACTTTCAAACCCACTTCCAAGGTGGAAGTCTGGTATTTGTTCTCCTCAATCCTGAGCTCCATAAAGGGATTATACTGAACGAGGAGAGGAGAGAGGGAAGGCAGGGAAAAGTACTGGGACCTCTGAGCATCCAGGCCTAGGAAGGACACGGGGCTGCAGGTTACATACGCAGTGAGGGCCTGTGGTTTGTCCCCCCGGTGGGGATTCCAGTGCCCTGTAGAACCTGAGGGGAAAGTTCCATGGTGGACGTCCTCTACAAGCCATGCCACTTGCCATAGCTGTGAGGCGACAGGTGGCCTCTCATAGATACCCTAGAGAGCAGAAGGGCCTCCTCTGTCCACCCTCCAGAACACAGGTCCTCAAATGAGGGCCTATGTCTCATTCATCTTGTGGCTTGTTTCCAAAAGCTCATGGCAGGTTCTCTGAGTTTGCTGAATGTAACTAGAATAACGACAGTCAGGCTTCGACTGAAGTCTACTCCAGCTCCTTGCAGCGGGCAAATCCCCACCTGCTGGCCTCTTCAGTAACTGCAGGCTGCTTTTAAGCAGGCTCTGCAGGGAGCAGAGGGTGAGAACTCAGAGGTCATTGGAACTTTGCTTTCCTGTCAGCTGTTTTAGCACCGGGAACATTGCACTTAACTATCAATCCCAAGGGGACAAAATAAAGTACTAACCCCTGACTTGGGTACCAAAGGTCATTGTCATCGAACCTTCAGACTTAGCATCATGTTGCTCCTACCTTCCACATACCCTCTTGATTCATCCTAAGAGCCCTCTTCCCCCACTGGAAAAAACATCTTCTTTGCATGGTACGTGCCTTCCTCACACCTAGTAAGCTGTTCCTCTCCTCAGAACCCTGGGTCAAGGTCAGCCAACTCTTTTCTTGCTTGTCCCCTTCGGGGAGCTACTCTGGTGCTTGATGACAGCACTCAGAACACTGTGCAAAACTGCTCTCATGTCCAGCTTTGCCCATCACACACCGAGCTCTCTGGGAGTTCCACGGCTGGCACGTGGCAGGCAATGTGGAATACAGGTAGACTGATTTTCAAACATAGGGAGACCCGGGTTCTGGTCTAAATGTGCCACTAAGTCGTGGTTTTATCAACCCTAAGCAAATCATTTGCTACTCAGCTACTTCCCCAGTACTCAATGAGGGGTGATTTTGTCTCCAGGGGACGTTTGGCAGTATCTGCAACACTCTAGGTTGTCCGAACTGGGGGATCTAGGAGTTAAGAGGCCAGGGATGCTGCCACACATGCTCCCACACACAGGACTGTCCTCCACAACAAAGAATTATCTGCTGCAAAATGGCAAGGATGCCGAGGATGAGAAACCCCGACCTAGTTCACACCTGCCTAACAGGGCTGGGTTGCGGTGAGGATAAACCCTGCGAAACACAAGCCTACAAGGGGTGTAGGAGTCTCCTTCCATGTGTCATTGTGAGGCACACTGCAGGGAGCATGGGCCATCACGTATGGGATTCACTGAACTTGTGGACTTCAGCAGTAGTGCCAGAACCCATTAGCAATTGGTGGGAATTCCATATCCCTCACAAAACTAGTTTCTGAGAAATAAAACCAATTCTGCCTATCAACCTTTGGCATTGTGAAGGCAAAAAAGCAACAAAACCCATTGCCAGGATACAGTGATGAACTCTGATACGACCTGAGCCGTTGTTGCAATGGCATGTTGCACATCACAAGGACACCAAGGAAAGTCATTTCAGAAACTCTCTTATTGTGCAAGTGGCAGTCACAGAGTGCTTACCTCGGGCCAGGAACTGTGCTAAGTGCTTTAGATAAGTTATCAGTCCTTACAACCCTCCAGAGTAGTCACATTTTATAGGTAAGATGAAAAAATACTCTCCCTTCAAATATGAGAAAGTAGATGTTAGGTAATTTCCTAGTAAATGCTTTTAGACAATTTGCTAAACTGCCTCATCTGTGGAGCACATTAGCTGCATATATGCGGCAGGTTCAGATGTGCAAAGCCTGAGGGGAAGAAGACAAGTCTGTTAGGTTAAAAAACAAAAAAACCACAATACTGGGAAAGGTGGTATTTATAAAATGCAAAAAAACCCCAGTAAGCCATTGCTTTCTTTTATACTTTATTTTTTAAAATCCTCACCACAGGATATATTTACTGATTTTGGAGAGGGGAAGGGAAAGAGAGCAAGAGACAAACACCCACGTGAGTAACATCAATCAGTTGCCTCCTTATACCCCCCAACCAGGGAGTGAACCCGCCATCTCTGCTGCATGGGACAACGCTCCAACAGAGCCGTTTGGCCAGGGCAGGCCATAAACAATAAACAGTAAACTTACAAATGATTCATTTAAGAAGAAAAGGCAATGGAGATATATTATATTCCATATTAAGACGAAAAGACCTGAAAAACAAACATTTGCAATCTATGACACAGGCAGAATACTAAAGCAACCCAAACGTGTACCAGTAAGGTCCTAGTTGAAGTAACTCACAGTTTCCATACAATGGAGTACCTGCAGCCACTACAAATAAGCTGCTGTGTTCGGTCATGAGATGAGCTAGCTCCCCAGTTGTAAAACACCGCACACAGCAAACCACCCCACTTGTGTGAAGAAAAGGAGAGAGGGTGCACACAGTACATACAGACAAACTCTAGGAGACACAGGAATCAAGTCCCCCAAAATGGGACTAAGAGACGGAATTTAATTTTCACTTTACTCGTTTAACATTAGCAAATGGAATCATGAGAAAGAAAAAGTATCAATTCATTTCTTTCCAAATACTTTATTTATTTATTTTTAGACAGAGGGGAAAGAAGGGAGAAAGAGAGAGAAGCACAAACGTGTGGTTGCCTCTTGTGCACCCCTCACAGAGAACTCGGCCCGCAACCCAGGCATGTGCCGATTGGAATTCGAACCAGCGACCCTTTGGTTCACAGGCCAGTGCTCAATCCACTGAGCCATACCAGCCAGGGCTCTTTTCACTTTTAAATCAGTGGGTTTCAACACTGCTTACCTTTTAGAATCACCTGGGCACTAACACTCAGCCCCACCAGAGAACACCAGGGTCTGACTCGACCAGCCTGGGGTGGGCCCCTGGACACCAGTGTTTCTGGAAGTGCCCCCAGTTGGTTCTGATTTCCAGCCAGTGCTATGAAATCGCCGATTTGTACCAAGGGTTAGCAAACTTTTTCTGTGAAGGACCAGATGGTAAATACTGCAGGCTCTGTGATCACATGAAGTCTCTCATATTCTTTTTTAAAGCCCTTCAAATATGTAAAAACCATTCTTAGCTCCCAAGCAATACAAAGACAAGCTATGGGCTGGATCTGGCCCACAGGCTACTGTGCCAAGCCCCAATTTAGCCCCCACACCAGCTGGACGATTGCCTGGAAAAGGAACCATGAGACAAGGAATGGCCAAGAAGAGCCAGAAAGCTGTAGCAAAGACAGCTCTGCAGTGAACTTCACAGGTCTGACCCCAGCCCTCTAACTGGCACCCAAGTTGTTCTGGTTTGAATAGGAGGTGGGAGGGCTTCGGGCTCACAATAAAACTCCCAAGACATGTTATAAACCAACCATTTATTATTTTATAGTAAGATGTGTAACTTTTACCATGCAGACTGAAATACCCACGTCAGCATGAACAGTGCATTTTCTTCCTAGAGGCAGTTACATGGAAAACAAGGTTATTATCAGGTTATTTGACAACTGTGAAACCCAAACAAGGGGAGGTTAATTATAAGACCTATACGTTGTCCATGAAACTGGGGCACGCCCTCCCACTGCAGGGACAGCCCAGCCTTCTCTCGGGTCTGTGGACTCTGCCTTCCCCATCTCGCTCTGACTGCGCACTGCCAACACTCCCTGCAGCTTTCCGGCCGGCCGGCCGGCCGGCCAGGCCTGTAGTCGCACCTCCGCCCAGTTGGTCTTTCTCATCACCTCCACTGCGACAGCGGTGGCAGCTGGTGGCAGCTCTGAAGGGCGAGCATCAATCGCTCCCATGGACCAACTACGAGACACAATAATCCTTTTTGGATGCTCCCCCAAACCCACTCTACTCAAGTGTTAGCACACACACACAGAGGTCACAAGTTCACCTGACAAATGTAACCTAATTCCTACTGAGGACTGAGATTATTAGTTTTTCTTCGTTTGCTTTTTTCATCAGTGATTCCCCACCATGTAGGAGTTAATGAAACTAATTTTTGTCACCACTGCTACCAAGACAGACATACCAAGTGGTTAAATTAATGTTATTTTTCCCCTCTAAAATGCTAAAACAGAAAAACCAGATGACGCAGTCCTGATTACCACTGTTAAGGGTCAAGTCATCAAAACAAGCCTTTGAACAATAAAAAAATTTATGCTTTCGAATTAAAAAACAAGTATTGCAAATATCATTATGTAATAATAAAATAACAGAAAACAAAACATTCAGACTGGGTCCACGACATTCACATTACATCATTATTTTGCCTGTAACGATACAGCGAATTTTATCCCCCAAAGTAGCTAAGTTCACACTGGCTGAAAACTTCAGTCCTAGACCCCGAGAATGAGGATGAACTACACCATGCGTGCTTGACAGACATCTACATTAGCCATTCTCAACTGCCCCTCACCAGTGTTGATGGGTAGGAGGGATGAAATGCGGACATATGCACTCATGTAGGCAGACCTCTCTGATCATAGAAGTTCATACACATGACCTTTATCATGTCTTGGGCAATAGCAATAGCTTTTATCTGTGGGAACACACCTCTGAAAATCACAACAAAAAATCAATAGGAAATGATTTAATATAAAATATACAAATTTCTCAGTATGAGGACTTCCACAGAACAGTAAGAAGGGGATGACAACTAAAACAAATTTTTCTTTAAAAAGAACACACCCTTTACCTTGTCCTTACTACTTAACACTCAAAATCAAATCTGTACAAAACTACGAACATAGAAAAGGACCAGGGAGGATGTTCCGATGCAGTCCTCGGACCAATTCTATACCCCCGCCCTCATCAATACCCCCCTAACAGAGCTGGGAACTCCTGGGTCCGTCAGGGAAAGTCAGTAGTCTCGGATCACCACCCTGCTTTGCTAGGGTGACCCCGGTCACTCGCTGTCAAACTTAATTGAATTAACCTGGACAGAGATGGAGCCTCCCCTGTAGCTGCCCCGCTTCTTCTTGGTCTTCTCATGCCGGAAGGATTTGCCTTTGGTGAACTTCAGGACCTGATTGGCTCGTTCCCCCCAGTCTCCAGCTGCACCTCGCTGGTGAGTAGAGAGAGGTGCTTAACACAGAAGGACACCAGGGCCCTATTACATTATTCTCCCTACTCAAGGCCTGAACCCAGAGAACTTCCTACTAGTCTGAAGCAAAACTGTCCCCCACCCCCTGCGCCACCTCCCCACTGAAGAATGGAGAACTCGCCCTGACGGCGTGGCTCAGCTGGTTGGGCATCTTTCCACAAACCAGAAGGTCGCCAGTTTGATTCCAGGTCAGGGCATATGCCTGGGTTGCAGATTCAGTCCCCAGTCGGGAGCATGTGAGAGTCAACCAATTAATGTTTCTCTCCCTCTCTTTCTCCCTCCCTCTAAAAATAAACTTTAGAAAAGGGGTGACTCCCTCTCTCCTCACCTTGGCATCAAAGGAGTTGTCTGCCACCCGAGCATCTACCTCAACGTCCTCCTCCCTGACCCTTCGGAAGGGGGAAGATGCCCTTTTTTCTGCCTGGAGGAGAACGAAGTGCGAAATTAAAGACGGAGTGGCCAGGTAACAAAGAAGCCCTCCTGTGACATGTGCGTGTGTGCCCGGTGCTGTCAAAAGATGATCCCAGATTCCTCTTTCTGCTCTTTAAAGTACCCCATCCTCACTTCTGAAATCTAACACCCGGGTCTCTACTTTCTCCTTTGTCCAAATACGCCTTATATGCCCTCTTTTGACATTTTCATGCCTGTGTGAATTCACCATGCACATATATTAAAATTTTATTTCCTGCTGTTAAAAAACAAATTTAAAAAAAATTTTAAATTAAAAACCCTAATAATAATAAATTAAAAAATAGCCCTGCCTGGTGTGGCTCAGTGGGTTGAGTGCCAGCCTGTGAAGCAAGGGGTCACTGGTTCAATTCCCAGTCAGGGCACGCCCCCAGCTGGGGGTGTGTGAAAAGCAAGCGGTCAACGGATCTCTCACATATCCATCTTCCCCTCTCTTTCTCCTTCTCTTCCCATCTCTCCAAAAACAAATAAGTAAAACCTTTAAAAATATTAAAAAATAAAAACTAGCTCCTGCCTTGGCTGCTGTGGCTTAAATGATTGAGTGCTGGACTGTGAACCAAAGGGTAGACAGCTTGATTCCCAGTCAGAGTATGCGCCTGGCTGTTGTCCAGGACCCCAGTTCCGGGCGTGCGAGAGGCAATCGACTAATGTTCCCCTGCGCATCAATGTCTCTCCTCCTTCTCTTTCTCCCTCCCTTTCCCTCTCTCTAAAAATAAGTAAATAAACAAAATCTTTAAAAATAAATAAGTAAATAAAAAAATAAGGGCTAGTTCCTGAGAGGAAAACGAGACAACTTACTTTCTTCCTTTTTGGAAATGTGTTGGGGGTCTGAGGCTTTATCTTCTTGGCTGGAGGAGTCTCTGTCTGCATGGCAGCCTCATTCTGCTTTCGCTTCTTTCCTGAACCTACAGAACAAAAAGCCGGACTCAGGAGACCAGTTTCCTCTTCCTCTGTCCAGACTGCCACACCGAGGGCCTGCAACTGAAACCTAGTCATTTTGCCTCCTCTCCCTACCCCGTCCAAGAGTATTCACCCCAACCTGACTTTAGAGGGGAAACCCAGGGACCAGCTTCTTTGGATACAGACCTGGCTTAGAAACTGCTGCTGCAGCCTTTGTCTTATCTTCCTCCTCCTTGTTGCTGTCCCTATCCGCTTTCCCATTCTGGATAGTCAGCGTAGAGCTGCTGATTTTGGGGGCTTGTGGTCTAGGAGTACCCTTGCCCTTGGGCTTCTCTTCTTCCTCCTCCTCCTCACTGGAGTCATCAGAAGAAGAACTACTGCTGTTCTCAGCCTTTACTGTCTTTGCAGAGGCTGGCTTGGAAGGGGCTACAGCTCCCGCTGTCGTCTGTGGCTTCTTTTTAACTGGGGGTTTAGACGTCTTCTGTTCCTCTTCCTCCTCCTCACTGCTGGAGCTATCTGAATCAGAGCTGCTCTCCCCACCACCCTGAGAGGCCTGTTTGGCAGGCAAAGACAGAGCTGCTTTGGCCGTCACCTTGGACTTAGTGGTGGCCACAGTCTTCTTTACCTTCTCCTCCTCCTCCTCCTCCTCACTAGAACTGCTCTCCTCCTCGCTGGAGCTGCTATCAGCCTTTCTGGTCAGAGGCCTCTGGCCACTGGCTGCAGGCTGCTTGGGAGCTGCGGCTGATTTAGCTGCAGGCTGCTTGGGAGTGGCAGCTGCCTTACTTGAGGGATTCTTGGCAGTACTGGCTGGCTTGGCAGGAGCTTCATCCTCAGAACTGTCAGAGTCTAGGCAAGAAGAGGATAGAATAAATAGCTCCTCAACTTAGACCGAGGAGAGCCCCTGGAGCACCAACCCCACTGAGGGCCTCCACACGTCTTACCTGAGCTGTCTGAAGAGCTCTCTGCCACCTTCTTTGCTGGAGCTGGTTTGGTGGCTGCTTTAGAGGTGACTGCCTTAGCCGGAGGTTTCTTTTCTTCTTCAGAGCTCGAATCTGGAGAGAACCCATATGTTAGGCTGGGACCACAGTCCCAACCCAACCAGGAGCAATAAAAAGAAAGCTGCACAGTCCACAGAGCTTTAGCTGTCTTGCTTCAGTGAGAGGAGGGACAGAGCACTTCTGCCTTCTTATTCCTCCAACGCTCCTCAGACCCACTCACCACTGGCGATGACTCACCAGATTCATCGCTGCTGTCGTCACTGCTCTCCTCAGGCTGTTTCTTCTCTGCAGCTTTCTTGGAAGCTTGGGTTCCCAGGGACTTCTTGGGTGGGAGAGCAGAAGGCGGGGGGACTGAACTATAGGGACCTGTTTAAAAGGGAGAATGTGGTGGTTTTAAAGTATGTACCCAAATTCTCCAACACCTCTTTTTCCTGAAATGGAGCTTCAACCTGTCCCTGGAGTGTGGGTCAGAATTAGCAGGGTTGCTGACATGTCATTTTCGAGTCCAGGTTATTAAAAACAATGTGCCTTTCTTCTTCCTCTGAGAGAAACTAGCCTTCACATCGAGCAATTCTACAGAGACTACACATGGTGACTAGAGGCCCTTCCGCACACGGGCCCTGGTCACAGTCATGTAGCTTGACCCCCCCGTGTCCAGTCACCTGGTTTTTTCTTCACGGGCTTTTTCTGTTCCTCCTCCTCCTCCTCCTCACTGGAGGAGTCCTCGCTGCTGGAACTCTTTTGGGTAGGTGTGGCAGCTGCTTTCACTGGGGCCTTGGCCACTACTTGCTTTTTAGGTACAGCCTGCATCATACAAGAAAATCAGTCACCACAGGAGAATGCTGACCCAGCCAATCCTACCAGGAAATGGAAACTGCCCCCTCCACCTCCAGTCCCCCCTTCCCTGGGAGAAGTTATAGCCTAGACCTTCTTAGAGACAGCCGCTGCTTTCTCCTCCTCTGAGTCTTCACTGCTGCTGCTGCTGCTACTGCTGCTGCTGCTGCTGCTACTAGCTGCTTTGCCATTAGCTACTTTAGGTGCTGCTCGAGCGGGTGCGCCTAAGAAAAAAGAAACAGTGTAAAGTATCCAGAAATTAAAGGGACAGAAAAACTTCCGCCCTATTAACTCAGAACTTAGGAGGCTGTCAATTCTCTGGCCTTCAGAGCAGGCATAAAGGAGACTGCTGTGGTTCACTATGACAAAGGATGTCTTTCCTGCCTGACTTCAGAAGTTAAAACTATTCTACCTTTTAAAATGGCATGACGCGAATAATTTAAATATGTCCTTGAAGTCTTTTACTCCAACTTCTAGAGAAGCTCCTATAAATCATAACCTAACCTTCATCACAGAAGAAAATAAAACTTCTCACTTGTACTACGGAAAGAAGGTGCAGAAGGAAAAAATGGGAGTGAAAAGCACAAACAATAGAGGTGTTAAGTGGTCACAGTAAAACCAGGTTTGTGGGAATATAAAATGTCTATGAAATGCAACTAAAGAATGACAAACTGATGCCATTTTTTAAAACCCACCTTCCCTCGCTGCAAACTGTTTCTCTAGTTACTAGCCCCTAATTATAAAGTCTTTTGCTCATTAATAGCTTTTTAAAGAAAATATAACATTAATCCGTACCCCCAGTTCAATACCAGCACCATTTCACCTTTGTGCTAAATGAGCAACTTGAACACCCATCCCCAGAGCCAACTGGTGCCTGGCCTGGCCTTTTGGAAAAAGAAACAGTACCTGGTTTCACTGGGGCTTTAGCCTGAGCTTTAGCTGCGGCAGGTGTTGTCTTTGGTGTCTGATTCTTTGGTGCCTCATCCTCTGAGCTTGAGTCAGAATCAGAATCAGAGCTCTCAGCCTTCTTAGGAGGAGGTTTGACTGCCTTGGGTTGGGGCTTAACTCCCTTCTGTGAGAAAACACATAAGGAGCCTTGAGACTCAGCAAGGGCTTTTGGGTACCCAATGGCATCCTAAAGTAAAACGTTTCCTAGGCTTCTTATTTTTTAGGGGGAAAGGGAAAACTAAGCAGGGCAGCATATGAAAAGGACAACAAAGTCTTAGTAAGAAACAGAAAGTTCAGCCCCATGATCTATTGGTCCTGTCCCTGCCATTCCCTGGCTGGAGCTCCCAACACTGTCTACAAAACATACTCCCTCACTCCTGGAGTCCTAGACAGTACCCCAGGGAAACCCAATACCTCTGGGGAGGCAGGTGGGTTGATTTCGTCTAGATTCAGAGTCTACCTTCACCCTCACGTGTCCTTTCCAGACCTCGTACTTCTATCACCTCTCTGAAAGGTCCCCAGACTTTCTGCCTCTTAGTCATTTGCCCACCACCAACCGGGGCACAAGCCAGAAGCCAAGATTTTAGGTTTCTTCTCTCTGACCCCTTAAGCAACCCTTTACCTTCCCAAGTTGCAAACCTGGAGAGGCCTTTTCTTTTTGTCCTCTTCCTCCTCATCATCATCACTGGATTCTTCACTGCTGCTACTCTCTGATGCTTTGGCTGCATCCTTTCCAGGATGCTGAGGCAGACTGGCACGCTTGGCAGGTACAGCTGAACAAAAGCACAGGTACCACTAAGAATCAGCCACATAGGATAGGCAGATTACAAATCCTTTGCCCGGAACTGCTAACCCCAACTCCTGCCCTGCCTTACCAGCTTTCTTAGCTGGAGGCCCTTGGGATTTTTCCTCCTCACTGCTGTCTTCACTGCTGTCACTGGATGAAGCCTTCTTAGTCGCCTTAGTCACTGGCCCATTTGCTTGTAACTTCCGTTTTGGAGCCTTGGTAGACCTGCTGAGGTAGCTCAGGCTAACTTCTAGGTGATCAGGACCTCTCCAAACCAAGAAACACAGCCCAGCCCACTTGGGGGAAGAAAACAGCCAGAGTGGTACAGGGAAGACTTACTTGAGCCAGAAGCTATAGATGTCCAAGAGGGAAGAGGCATTGGCATCCTGCTGGGTCTATAGGAGAAAAAGTAAAGAGCTGGGTATGAAAATTTTACCCTACTTTTTCCAGGGGAGATCAGACTCTGTGTTACCATCTTGTTAAATGGAATCTGTTTTCGGCCCTGGCCGGGTAGCTCAGTTGGTTAAATCATCATCCTGATATGCGAGGGCTGCAGGTTTGATCCCTGGTCAAAGCATATACAAGAATCAACCAATGAATACATAAGTAAGCGGAACAACAAATTGATGTTTCTCTCTCAAAATCAATCAATTAAAAAAAATTTTTTTTTAATTAAAAAGTGACCTGTTTTATACCTGATAGTTCATATAAATGTTAAAGTTTCATATGACTTCTTCTACTTGTACAAAGTAGGAGAAAAATATTCTACTTATGTATCTTCCAATATCTGGTATCAAAAACTTAGGCTAGTCAGAGTTTCTGACACCATCTGTTCCCCACCTCTCAATCCTATTTATAAGGCCTTTTAAAATGTGTGTTCCTTTTATTCTAGCAATGTTATTATCCAGGAATTTACCCTTACCCATGAAACAAGGGCACAAACATTTATACGAAAGAGTGTCTGCTGTCATTTGGTTTATAATATCAAATCATTGGAAATCAGCTTCCAAGATAAGACTGGTAAAAAGCTACGTCATATATACAGTACAGAATTTCATCGAGCTACTAAGCACACTCATAGACATGGTTTTTAAAAAGGTTTTATTTATTTATTTTTAGAGAGAAGAAAAGGGAAGGAGAAAGGGGGAGAAACATCAATGTGTGGTTGCCTCTCACACACCCCACACTGGGGACCTGACCCGCAACCCAGGCATGTGCTCTGACTGGGAATCGAACCTGCGACCCCTTGGTTCGCAGGCCAGCACTCAATCTATTGAATCACACCAGCCAGGGCAACACTGATAGATGTTATTCACTAATACAATAAAAATGGCAAGGCATTGCAGTACACACTAAAGTACGGGCTCAGAATCAGATGAGCAGAGATGTAAAATTCACCTCTGCCAGTTATGACTGGGTGACCATGAGCAGATTGCTTAATTTTTCTGAGACTCTCTTCCTCTGTGTAAGATAGAAATAATACTATACATCATACGTTGTTCAGAGAGTAAGAGACAAAGCATACAAAGGGTTTAGCATCTGGAGAAATCATTTGGCCCTTATTAAACCTGCCACAAAGATTAGTTTTTGTCACATTAAAAAAAAAGTCCTAATTCTGAAATGCCCGATTTCATCAGCCCGTTGCAGAAAAACACTCTTTGCAGCCTCCTTCACAGTCAATTCCAAAAAGTTCCAACATGAAAGCAGTTGTATCTGGTCACATGGCAGGCTGCCTCAGCTCAAGAAGTCCTTTTTGAGGCTGATGATTCTCTCCTTGTGCACCCTGATTCTTCCACTAAGAAAAAAAATCTATCTTCTAGTCAAAGACCAGGACTGCCAAAAACCCTCTACCTTCTCTCAAGGTGTTTCCCCATGCAATCATGTCTGCTTTTCTTGAGATTTAGATTCCAAACCTTTCACATTCTTGGTCATCTTCATTTTACATGTCTTCAGAATATCCTAAGTTACCAAAACTATGATAACAGCTTTCACTCATTGATGTTTTCTGACCACCAGGCACCAGGATTGTTACATGGTATGCATTATACTACTGAAACTCACAAAAACCCTATGAAGTGGATGGTAACATCTCCACAGAAATAGAAACAGACTCAGTTTAAGCAAGCTGCCCTGGCCATACATCCTTAAATGAATGGCAGAGCTTGGTCCCAAACCTACATGTACGTATTTGTTTCCTCAAGTCAAAGATCCAAGCTCACTGCTATGACTGCATAGGACTCTGATGTTCAATGCTGCTTCAGTATGACTAAAAGCAGAACCCTGCCCCTACTCTCGTTTATTTTCTTCTTTACTACTGAAAACCCCACCCTCCTAAAGCAGCTTTTTAATCTTTGAGTGTCCAGTAAATTCGATTGAGAGTTAAGGTCAAGTCACGTTTTGCACCAGCCAAAGTAAAGCCAGAAGAAGCAACCAGGAGCTTCCAAAGCCTCCGATGGGACTGGGTGCTCCCTCAAGCCACTCCGCCAGCCACGTGATCTGGGCCACGCGGGTGCCACGCTGCCGCTACTGCGCTGCTCACCAGCAAAAAAGCAACACGACTCAATCAGCATTACCTAGTCAGACCTCGCGGACTCCAGGCTTTCTCTGGTCTCAACCGAGAACTCGGCACAAAGGCCCCGCAGACATGCGGCAGGCGCACCCTACAGACCTCTCTACCTGGAAACCTAAGCATGTCTGGGCTCGGAGTCCTGTGGTCAGCCCACCCTGGCCCATGCCCCAAGCCCGGGACTCACAGCGCCTGTTGCCTTGGCGAACTTATTGGCCACCTCCGAGAGCTGGTTATCACGCAGAAAGCCGAGCACGAGAGGATACAGATCGCTGGGAACCACGCGGCGCAAGCCGGCGTCCGCCATCCTCCGGACAATACGCGTCACTACCGTTGCGTACGCACACGATTCAGGAACTCTGGAACCCTGAGAAGTGGGGACGGACCCAAGTGACGCCATCGCGCCGCGCCGGCACAAGCGGAAGAGGAGAGGGCACAGCGGAAGAGGCGGGCACACTCTCCAGGGCCGTCCCGCCTTCACTAGAAGGCGGAGCCTCGACGAAGTCTAAGATTTGCGTTCCCACGAGTGTCGCCATCTTGGTAAGGGCGGAGCCCACCACCTTTCGCTTTGTAAAGGAGCCTGACGTCAGGGGTCATGCCCTCGGCGTGGCGGGAAAACACCGGACTTCCGGTGCCGGGCTTTTTTTTTTTTTTTTTTTTTAACTTTACAGCAGGCACGTTTTCTCCCAGCTGCGGCTTCCCGCTCCCTGCCTGGGATTCGCATTTCAGAGAAATGTGTGTACCTACGGACTCTCTAGACTTGGTAACAAGATCTCCAGACCGCCCCTTACAGAGCTGCCACTGGATACCTTCCCTTCACCTTCACTGCCTCCCTCTCCCACAGCGATTTTTTTTACACGCCACCCCATCCTCTTTACTCCCTTCACTGCTTAAGATCCTTCAGATCATCCATGGTAGAGATGGGGCGTTGATTCCCAAAACTGCCCCTTCCCCAATCATGTCTTGCCCATGAAACCCTTCCCCCCACCTGTTCAGTCAGAAGTCAGCTCCATGAAGGTAAAAGAGGTTGTGCACCAAACCTGAATGATACAGCACCATACTCCTGAAAATAACACTTGTACCTCCTGGGTCACACTTCGTACAATGAACTCTCCCTATGGGAGAACTAGAAAATTCCCTCTCCCTTTGTCACGAACACTTAAATATTCAAATAACCAGGCCTGCCAGGTCAGTTTCCAATTCTATTATTTTTTAATTCACATTAGCGGCAGACCTTCAATCGTACACACTACCCCTTGACTACTTCCCATTAATGCCCCTCAGGAAGGGTAAGGGGACACACATACTTGCCTTTCTCAAAATAGGCATTCCTGTCTCCTAGATGTAACTCTCTTATCTCCCTCTGCCCCAGAGGTCTATCCACTTGTATGCATTTTTTATTTTTTAAGATCGTATTTACTGTTAGGGAAAGGGGAAAGAGAAAGAGAGGGAAACCAATGTGGGGTTACCTCTCACGCACCCCCTACTGGGAACCTGGCCAGCAACCCAGGCATGTGCCCTACACTGGGAATGGAGCCCGTGACCCTTTGGTTTGCAGGCGCATACTCAATCTACTGAGCCATACCAGGCAAGGTATATGTATGCATTCTTTAAATGTCTGAGCAACTGCTCTGTGCCAAGCATTGTGCTCAAACTAAAATGGTACATGTACACCCAAGTCTGTTTAAAACAACTTTATTTGGAATAAGTATGAGTTTCCCTTCATATTAAAACCGCTTCCAGCCCTGGCATGTGTGGCTCAGTGGATTGAACGCAGGCCTGCGGACCAAAAGGTTGCCGGTTCTGTTCCTGGTCAGGGCACATGCCTGAGTTACAGACCAGGTCCCCAGTTGGGGGCATTGCCAGAGGCAACAGATCAGTTTCCTTAACACATCAATGTTTCTCTCCCTCCTTTCCCCTCTCTTAAAAAATAAAATCTTAAAAACAGCCCCAGCTGGTGTGGCTCTGTGGATTGAGTGCAGGCCTGCAAACCACAGGGTTCCTGGTTCAATTCCCAGTCACAACACATGCCTGGGTTGCAGGCCAGGTCCCCAGTAGGGGGCGTGTGAGAAACTACTACATATTGATGTTTCTGTCTCTTCCTCCCTTCCACTCTAAAATAAAATAAAATCTTTAAAAAATAAACTAAAAAAATAAAAACTTCAAAAATTTTTTCATTAAAAAAGAAAACCACCTTCCAAAACCAGTAGCATCAGTATTCCCTTGTTTGAAATGCAGAATCTCAGGCCCCAGAAGTCAAAAATCCCCTTTCTAAAAAGATCTCCAGACCCAGCTGGTGTGGCTCAATGGATTGAACCTACAGACCAAAAGATCACCGGTTTGATTCCCAGTCAGGGGACATGCCTGGGTTGCAGGCCAGGTCCCCAGTTAGGGGTGTGGAGGAGGTAACCAGTCGATGTTTCTCTCCTCTTTCTCCCTCCCTGATCTCTAAGAAATAAATAAATAAAGCAATGAAACATGCTGTTTAAAAAAATAAAGTAAAAAGATCTCCAAAAGATACAAATGCCCCTTTAAAGTTTGAGAAACACTGCTCTAGATGACTGATTTCACTAACAACACACTTTGAGAAACCAAGTTTCAAGTCCAATAGGATTTGGTACCTGACCAAAGAGGGGTCCTAGGAACTCAATGGAGGTAAACGACGCTGATTGTGTGGAAACAAAAAGTGAGTTATGTCTGGCACTAACACCACGGAAAGAAAGAAGCAGAACAGCACTTAGGAGTTCTGTCTAATTCATGTTTATTAGTCTGCATAGTGACATAGATCATCCAAACCCTGGGGGAACCCCTCAGCCTCATTCATCTCACATAGGAATGCAAATTAACTTGTTTCAATGCCTGTTATAAAAAAACAAATACCCTTTAAAAAAATCTGATTTAAGACAATTTTTATTTCACTTTTTTCATTTCTTTATAAAACAGTCCTCATCTCACTAGCAGCTCTCTCCCCTGGAATAAGGGGAGGGGGATGGAGATGGTTGGACACCTCCAAAGAATAGGGGAAGGGGGAGAAGGGCCCAGGGTTACCTCCTGAGGTTCTTCTGGGCCTGTTTCAACAATGTGTCAAAGTCAAGAGAATCAAATTTGCTCTTGACAGGAGCAGGGTCAAAGTCTTCCCGGTTGGAGTCTATAAAGGTAGAGAGAGACAAACATCAAGGTCTCTGACCATACCTGTCAACCACAGGGTCCTGAGATGGCCACCACCTCCCAACCCAATAATGATTGTAAGTCATCCCACCCCTTAGGATCTTTGTGTGTCAGAGGAAGACAAGTCTGCCTAGCCTGCTCACAAAAGGCTGGGACCCTTCTGGGAAAATCAAGTACACCAAAAAGTCTCAGGGCCTCCCTCCACTCACCAAGATCAGAATAGCTTCTCTTGCAGAACTGCCTTCGGCCCCCAAAGCAGAGATCAAAGGGCTGCTCATCTGCCTGCCTCAGCTTGTGGCCACTCTCGATGGCTGCAAATGCCTCCTCAGCATAGCGGTAAGTGACGAAGCCATAGTTGTCACTGATGGGGAGGGTGAGGCAGAGGCTACTTGGGCACATGCCATGGAGAAGAAACAGCCTCCCCGGAGTACAGAGAGGGACTGAGGTGATTATTCTCATTCCCCAAATAGCCCACTGAGTGGGAAAATCAAGGTGTCTGACATTGACCAGCACACCCAAGTGAGGAGGAAAGACAAAGAAGCATCAAGGTCCATGAATGGGACAGAAGAGACACCCTGACCTTGGGGCCCAAGCTTACCCTTGGACACGGAAGTGGATGGTGCACTCCTCAATCTCTCCAAAAACAGAGAACCTCTGTTTGAGCTCTGACCGAGTCATGCGGCCAGGTATCTTCCCAATGAAGACCACTCTTCTCTCTTCCTATGTAAGGTCAACGAAAATTCACATAACCATGAACCAGGGCCAGAGCTACAGACAGCTCTATGAGCACATGGGTCGGGGCAAGCTCCCTCCTTCCATGACCTGTTCCTCTACTCACTATTGCACGCTCCTTCTGCAGCACTCTCTGCCTTTGGTAATGGTCATGTGAACGGTAAGAGCTGTACCTGACAAAAGAAGGTGCCATCAGCCCCCCAGACATAAGACAGCTGCAGTCTCAGAACTCTCAGGCACTAGTACCCCAGATGCACTGACTCCCTGAACACATGCTCACCGCCGCCTCCTGTCACTTCTCCGGCGGGGGGATGGGGAGCGGGACCGGCTTCGGGAACTAGATGATGAGGATGAGGAAGATGAGGAAGAGGAAGAGCATCTTCGGGAACGTCCAGAAGAACTGCAACTGGACCTGGAAAATAAAGGGGCACATAGGAATGCTGGAAACGGCGCAGGCATATTCCACTTACTTCACCTTGGCTGCAGCCCTGCCTCCCTATCAGGAGGTTCAGGACTAAAGGCAAAGGAGAGCTGAAGAGGTCTAGAAAAACTTCTCACAGATGACCAAACAGAAGCCTTCATAAACTTTAGATGTATCTAGAATGTTTTAGTGTTTTGGAATAGATCATATTTATTTTCAATTATGCAATTAAAAATTGGTAATAATCAGAAAGAAGAAAAATAAATGAACTCAAGAGCTAATGGCCTCCTTATCTAAATGGGAAAAATTTGGGTTACTGAAAAAAAAGTACTGCCAGGAAACAGATGAGGCCACAGAGACACCCAAAGGAACTGCCCAGACTCTTTCTTCAACAGGAGATTAAAAGAACTGTCTGCCATTAACCCACAATCCCATCAGGAAAATACCAGAAATGAGGACTGATACAGTGTTTGAAGAAATCAACATGGTCAAGATCAAACCCTAACAGTCTCCCCATGGCAGGTCTCAAGGAAGCAGAGACCTCAGGATACCCCAAACTTCAAGAGGACAGAAGCTATTTTCTCACAGCTTGCCTCCTTCAACAATCTAGGGAAGTGGGAGAAGATAAAAGCCAAAGACAGAAATAGAAGTCTTAGTGCCTGAAAGCATCAAACTTGATGTGCAAAAAGCTTAAATAAACCAGGAGTACACATGAACCTCCTATATGGAGAGGACCTAATAGGACACCAGAGCTCACCTTCGCCACCTCTTGTGTGGGGGGGAGAGGGACCTGGACCGAGATCGGGATGAAGACGATGATGAGGATGAGGAAGATGCTTCACTGGTCCGGTTGGACCCAGAGCTGACAGAACTGCTGCGGCCACGATGGCCCTGCCAGCCCCGGCTTGTGGGGCTGGCTGACCTGCAGGCTTTTCGATAACAACGCATCGGCCGCTGCTTGACTGAGGGCTCGGGGGGTGTCCTAGTGTTCATGTCATTCCGACTGGGCGAGGCCTCAGGGGACAGCAAGGCAGATGGGGCAAGGCGAGGGGCTGGAGGATGTGCCTGCTTGTTGCTAGTCCTGTGATCAAGTGGGTCCTGGGAGACAGCTGGGCCTGGGGGCAGGGGGGCAGCTGGGCCCAGGGACAAGACAGGTTTGATGGTGATATCCTGATGGCGTTTGACGTTCCATCGGGAGCCTGCCTCTGGGAAGACTGGGGCAGGCGTCTTTTTTGGGGGGGTCCTGCTCCGCACACAATAGTCATGATCCCCAGAGCCCACATGAACTGGACTAGGGCCATGGACCCCTTCTTGGAGGCGGGCTGCAGCTGGATGTTTGGCCTCTGTAACTCCTTCAGGCTTCAGGGTTCCCTCCTGGGCGGTGGACTTAGGAGATTTGACTTTGGCCAGCAGGGAAACAGCAGCCAAGGGCTTCCATAACTGGTGGGGAGGGGTAGCTGGAGGGGTGAGCCCTGTGAGGGGAGGGAGGATGGAGATAGCAGGGTGAGATCCGATTCTACACTTCCAAACACTGTGTATATAGGCTCCAGAGAACCCCACTTCATCTCACGAAGTACACCAACCTCACCAACTGGTGCCACTGCTCCTTCCCCCAAGTTCCTCACATTGGGGACCAGCAATAGAAACCCAGCCAGCCAGGGCCTTCCTGAACCCCTCAACCATTATTCACTGCTCTAATCTTAAGTAGTGTCCAGGGCCTGCCTGGTCTACCTCTGCATACCCAGACCCCTCTACCCTACTGCAGCACTGTCTGACTTCCGGCTGCTTCTTGCCTGGACTCCTGTAATCATCTTCCGATGGTCCCCTTCCTTGGGGTTCATACCTGTCCACCTGTCTTCTACATTCCAGCTGGAGGGAGCGCCCAAAAACCAATTTGGTAAAGCTTTTTCAATTGCTTCTTCAATGAACAAGTCCAAATAACTTACATTCGAAGTTCCCATAATCTGTCCTCCTACTTACCACTCCGGCTTTATCTCTCGCTTTAGTTCTGCCCCTGCCCCCAACCCTGATCAGACACTACACTATAGCCAAACCAAACCATCTGCAATTCCCCAAAACATACCAGGCTGACTATATTTCTTCATTCCACTCAAGATGCTCCATCTCCCTAGAATGCTCAGTTCCCTAAACTTACCTGACTGGTATCAGTGATTTTCTCGAGCCTCTGTTTTAGACATTACCTTCCATATAACCCTTCCCTGACCGTCCCCCTTCAGATCCCACCATAATCCACACAGGCTTCTTTAACACACAATCTCTGCTACTCAACATACTCATTTTATACACTTGCCCCTGAACTGTTGAGAACCTCAAGAATGAGGACCAATCTCTGTATCCCCAACACCTACCCACACATGCTGCAGAACAGGCTCTACAAACATTTGCTCCATGAACTAATCAAAGGCAGAGTTCCCCACCCTGAACCCACCTGCCACGTTGGCCAATTCTGGGGCTTGTAACCGGTCTAGGGGCCGCTTCTCCTGGGGAGGGTCAACGCTGCTGGCGGGGGGAAAAGGGAAAGCCTGGTTCATTCCCTCCTTGACATCTTGTACATCTGCTTTCCTTAGAAAGCAACAGGAAAGGGATGTGTACAGAGAAAAATGGGATGCACACCTGCCCCTATCATTCTACTCCAGCACAAAAGGTGTCTTGGTGACTAAACTGTAGGTTGGGGCTCAACTCAGCCCTGCCCAATGCCAGAAGGCAGACCTCCTTCAAGCCAGGAGCCTTACCTACCTGCTCAAACCAACCCAAAAATCAGTGTGGAGAGGAATGTGCTTGGCAGAATAACATGGGGTACCATGTACAAGAAAAATGAAAAAAGGTCTCTCAGTACTGAGAGACTGAGGAATAAGGAGGTCCAGGGTGCCTGTGTCCAACAAGGAGCCAGGGAAGCCCTAGCCATGAACACCTTCCCCCACTTTGTTTAGCAAATTTAAAACTTGCTAAATGAGCCCTGGCTGGTGTGGCTCAATGGATTGAGCGCCGGCCTGCAAACCAAAGTGTCGCCAGTTCAATTCCCAGTCAGGGCACATGCCTTTAGGCCAGGTCCCCAGTTGGGGGCACGTGAGAGGTAACTGATCGATGTTTCTCTCCCTTTCTCCCTCCCTTCCCCTCTCTCTAAAAATATATAAATAAAAGCTTTTTTTTTTTTTTTAATCTTTGTTAAATGAAAGAAAAATCCCCAGAGGCATGACCTGCCAGAAGACCAAAGGTACTTGCTGGTATACATCCTCCTACCTTTCCACCCAAGCAATGCCCAGTAGTGCTGGGCTGAGCACGGGGATGGGGAAACAGGGCAAGACTCTAGAGCTGATGAAGCATCCCTGCAACAGAGGCATCCAGTGTACGGTCCCGGAGCGCCAGCCGGCTGCTGACCAACAGCTGTAGGGTAACTCGTTCACACGTCCCCAGACTTACCCTGAGTTTCCTACAGCCAAGCTGTCAGCAGGAGCCGGGGGAGGGCACTCCTTTTTGGCTGCAAAGAAACCATACTGGTTAAAAGCCCAACTAGATGTTCCAAATTGAGGAGGTATAGAAGGGCTGGCTTTGAGACCCAAAGGAGGAAAATACACTTTGCCTACATATTCCACCAGGCGTGGAATATGGATCTTCCCTCAGGAAGATCCATTCTCTTCCAGGCCCAGGTATTACTTTTAATGTCTCTTCTCTGCCCAGAAACATCACACTACCCAATGAATCTGAGTCCAAACCTCTAAGCCTAACTCAAGGGTACATGACCAGCCTAACTTTTAAAGTCTTACAGCCTGTTCTTATTCTGTACTTATATTTTGTCTGAATTAAAAATGCCTATTCCAATTCAGGAGTCATTTCTGCATTATTTCTCTCCCCAGTTAGACCACAAGCTCCTTGAGAACAGGATATAGTGTCCTTCACAGCACCGAGAACCATGCCTTGCACTGAAAAAGCTGAGCTATCCGTTGCCTTCTAAATACACCATAGTCAATCATTGCTATACCTCTGCCTTTATTCACCACATGCATCCAATGAAATCCCGTCTTTTAAAGTCTAGCTTGAGAGCTACTTCCCTCTAGAAAAATGTCCCCAAACAATCCAACCCACATGGACCTTCCTGCTGGTTTATTCTTTGTATTAAGTACCAGCTGTACCCTTTCCGTGGCTTAAGACTGCTCTAGTAGCTGAGACTGCCCCTCCCCCAGTTTAAGTGACTATAAACTGGGCCCAAAGGAAATTATCAACGAGTGGTTGGAACAAAGCTACCCAGGTTCCCTCACCTTCTGATTTCTCAAACTGCTCCAGCAGACTGGACAGGTCCGATGCCTCAATTCCTGTAGAAGCACACAACACAGGGCTGGAAACCAGCTCCCATCAACTGATTATACAGGTCCCAGGAAGTCCCTAATCACCTCACTTCTTTTATGCACCACCCCCGCTCACCATACTAAGTAAATCAAGGCAGCAACAAAACAGGAAAGCAGGAAAGAAAGAAACCCAGAGCTCCACCTCTCAAAAAACCCTCCAAAAAAATCCAAAGGCCAGTCCGTCTAGGTGCTCCATCCGGATCTATGGAGGACATTCCGCACCCGATGCCCATGCCCTCATTCATTCACTGAACTGCCTGGCACTCACCGATCTCACTGATGAAAGCCTGTACCACATCCTCAGGACCCTGGGTACGTGGGGTTGGCAGGAAGGACAGTTTCCTTAGGCGAGCTGGGTGAACAGCAGGCAACTTTGTGACAGTACTCTGCCTGGGTGTGGGGACAGCCTTGGCAACAGGAGAGGGGGTCTTCTCCCTAGACGTTGTCTCCTGGGTCTCAAGTTTTAGCATCTCTGATGCAGGCTCCTCCACAATCACACTCTCAGCAGACAGGTGGGGTGAAGCCTTACTCTGCGGGTTTTGCACTGGGGAGCACACCTTGTGTTTCAGATGGGGAGATCCAGGCACTGGCTTGATCTCCACCTTGGTGGACTCTATCTGTGGAGCTCCCTGGCCAGCTGAGCCAAGACTGAGAGGAGGAGCCACTGGTGCAGGAAGTACACTTTCAGGAGGGTCAGCTGGGATGACACTGGGCTCCAATTTGGGTGGGGGAACAGCTCTCCCAACAGAGGGTAGAGGCAAAGGTGGTGGAGGCACAGCAGACCAGAATGGAGGATGTTGCAGCCCCGCACCCCATCCCAAGGGCCCATAAGTACAGCTAGAGTTGTAAGGTGGGACTGGGGCAGGAGGGGGTACCCAAGGCACACTGCAAGTGGGGGGAACTGTATAGGTGCCAGGAGTACCAGACACTAGGGGCACTGTTGGTGGGGAGGGCAGACACGGATAACCAGGAGACACTGGGGGGTAACAAGGCCAAGGTAGCATGGGGGTATAGTGAGTATAAGAATCAGGTGGCACTGGCCCCACAGACACTGGAAGACTAGGAGGCTGAAAGGGTGGTGGGGGCAGACTGGGGACACCTTGCCCACTTGCAGGAAGGGGCAGCATGGGGGTCATGCCCACCCCACCCGGTGGAAAAGGCAGAGCAGTGGGCATTGTGGGGGGCATGGACTGCACAGCAGGAGGTGGAAGTCTTGCTGGCAGTGGCATCTCTTGGGATGGCACCTGCTCAGTGGGAGTTGAGGTCATAGATTTGCTTGCGGGTGGCTCAGGACTAGAAGTGGGGCTGGGACCCATAGGCACAAAGCAAGCCTCAGGGCTTCTCTGCAGAGCTGTCTTTTTGGCTGGGGCTGGTGGGATGACAAGACAAGGGATGTCTGCCAGTCCTGTGGGGGTCTCTGGGAGGCTGGGCCACTTCCCAGATGGGGGCTGGGAACTCCTTTCTTCTGCCTCTGCTTGGCGCTGCTGCCTTCGTCGCCGGTACTCAGACAGGCTAAGAGGCCGAGGTCTAGCTTCCTGGGCTGTGGCATTGGTACCACCTTCCACCTTCAGAGGACCCATGGCCTCCCTGACTTCAGGAATGATGACCTTTGGGGGGTCCAAGGATTCTGACTCCAGGAGCTGGGGGGCTGGACTCCCCTGGACGGATGACACCGCACCACGTCTGGGATCAGTTGGCCTAGACTTAACGAGCACAGGGTTAACTGGAGCCAGGTCATCAGGAACAGAGTCAACTGGTGCTAGGTTGGCTGAGACAGAGTCAACTGGTGGCAGGTCATCTGAGACAGAAACAACCACTGCAGGGTCAACTGCCACTGAGTCAGCCAGAACTGGCTCAGTCAATACTGGGCCAGCTGGGAGGGCGTCAACCGGCTCTGAGTTGGGTGAAGCAAGGTCAACCAATGCACGGCCAACAGGTGCAGAGTCAGCTAGAATAGGGTCAACTGAACTGGGATCAGCTTCAACAGAATCAAGCGGCATGGGGTCGGCACAAGCAGAGTCAACAAAGGAGAGATGGGTTGGAACAGGGTTGGCTTCAATGGTATCACCCAGGTTGGGGCAAAGATCTAGAAGACCTTCTTTAGCAGGACTAGGTTGTCCAGTACTACTCTCCAAGTTCCCAGAGCTAGGCTTCTCCAAGGAAGCTGCCCAAGCCCGAGCCCAGGCCCGAGGCTTCCCTCTACCACGGGGAGGCCCAACCTGTCTTTGAAGTTCCTCCTGAGGCAAATTGCCTGCCTGAGAGATCACCTCCGTAGCCACAGTAGGCTGCCCACAAGAGGATGACCTCAGCCTCCTGGCATACCCTTCTATACAGGTTGCTGGCTGTTCCTTGTTTTTCTTCCTCCTGCCCTTTCGAGCTCTCTGGGAACTCAGCACTGCATTGGCTGGTGGGTTCTTAGGCCCCTTGTTTGCCACTGGCTCCATGACCTCCCTGGACTCCAACAAGGTTGACTCCCGCTTTTCCTCTGAGTCCAGTGACAACCCCTCTTTCTTAGGACAGAGGGCTTCCTTGGGCACAGCAGCCTCTGTCTCTGACTCTAGTGTAGGTAGGAGCAGCTGCAAGGCTGGACTGGCCTCTAGCGAATCATCCAGGAGAACAGGCTGGGGTCCAGCAGGGATCTGATGCAGCACAACTGGGATCTCCAGGTCATTGCCAGCTGTGGCTGCCTGGCCCACAATCTCCAGCACCACACAGTCCTCAGGCAGTGTCAAATCACCTGTCTGCTCCTGAGGTTCATTCTCTAGTGACGTCAGGTGGGTAAAGTTGGGCAGGCAGTATGGGTGCATGGCCCGCACCAGCTCACTCAGGGAAGAGATGCTCTTGTCACCAGCTGCCTGCACTGCCATCTCTGCTGCTACAGTTTTATCTTCCTCCTCGGGGCAGGCCAGATGCATGGGAAAATCTGGGACGCTGCTCATGGAGTTGTCATGCTCCCCAGCAAGCATCTGGCCACTGAAGCTGGCCACCTCCTCCTCTTCTTCTCCATCACTACGCTGTTGGGGAGAAGGGGACTGGCTCCTGCGGGGTCTGGATCTTGGGGTTCTCCAGCTAGGAAGTTTGGGGGAGGAGGTCTCCAAGAAGGAGGGTGGGGAAAAGTCCCAAGGGGAATCCGTGAGAGACATCTCAACCTACAAGAGAGAAGAGAGGTCATGGAAGGCATTTTCTCCAGAGCTGTCCCCACACATTCCTCCCCCCTGAGATTCCCTGAGGCTGCCTAAGTCAGGCTCACCCCACTTACTTTATTACTGCCTGTGCTGGGTCCCAGTGGGTCAACTGGGGTGATGAGGTCACGGTCTGAGGGTGTTCGAGAGAGGGTTAGCAGCTTGTGCAGCTAAGAGGGAGAAAAGGAGCTGAGATGAGTCTTTGCTTCAGAACTATGTGAGAAGGTCCACAGACATACTTTGCGCCAACCATACAACCCTTCTCCTGGTCCCACACTCACAGAGGAGCCCTCCCGAGGTGACACAAGCAGCTCGGAGTCAGGAATGCTGTCAAATGGAGACAGGTTCTCGGAATCTGCATTGTCCAAGATCTCCGTCAGAGCTGTGAGCAGTGACACTTCATTCTGGTCCTCCAGTGATAGCCTGCTCTGCTCCAGAAAGACAACATCCCAAATGATCTACTGAGCCGCTACGAGCTGGATGCCAAGATAATCAGTTTCCCAGGCTCTCAGTTCTGCTCAATTTGCCAGGGACAAATTTGAGTACCAGAAGGCATAAGTTCTGATCTCATTTGCTACCATCCACTACCTTTCTAGTGTCAACAAAAACCTGTCAAAATTGAGCCTTAAACTTATGTTATAAAAACTCCTTCCGCCCTCAAGTTAAAAAATGGGATGCTCAGCAGACAACCCTTGGCTAGGCTGGTATTGGGCTCAAACAGGGATCAGACCCTTTGGACATGTAAGTCAGGGACCCAGGCAGGAGAAAAGGCCTTGGGCTATAGTTCAAACCTCCCAGGTCATCCTTAAATGGGACATAATCTGGCAGCCTGCAGGCCAACTCTCACTTAAGAGACACAAAATACACTTCAGTGACTCAGGTTGGGTTTCTCTCTCCAGAGCCAAGGGTCTGGGAGAACTGAGCCATAACCTCCCCATGCAAAGCTTCTGTCTGAAAACTTGCAAGCCCAGCTCTAGCTCACCTCTCCAAGACTCCCAAAATCCTCAATAAGGGAGATGAGGGAGGCATCCATGTAGCTCTGCATGGTCCCTAGGAGTGTCTCATCCTGCAGCATCAGCTCTTCCATCCCCAGGTCCTTGTCCTTCAGACAGGGGCCCAGCCGAGAAAGACTGACAAAGCCAGAATCATCCACCTCTTCTTGCAGCAGCACCTGGGGCAAAAGGGGGAGAAGTCAGAAGGGCACTGTGAAGGCTGCAGGATATGGGCCCTCTGGGGCAGCTGATTGATATGCTCTGTAAACTAGGTGCCCAGCCCTCCACCAATGGCCCCAGACTCAGCAGAAGCCCCACCACCGCCAAACCTCCAGGCTTGGTGAGCAGAGAGAAGTGCAACTCATGAGCCAAAGCCCCAACCAAGATGGGAGTGTTCAAGGACCTTCTGGGCAAAAAAACAAATGTCTGGACTATATCCAGAAACAGATGGGCCACAAGGGATTATTGAACTGGGGATTCAAAACATCAAGACTGTTCAGAAGAGACGCCTGCTGGAAGTGTTAAGGCAGACAGTCTGAAGGGCAACACTCATGGAGAGAAGATCAGGAAGCAATTTCAGCCACCACCTTACCTCCTTCAAACCCTTACACTTCTCTTCCCTGCTTAGCTCAAGTCCCACCTTCAAGAAGACTCCTCGGGGGCCCCAACTCAAGATGCTCTGTCCCCTGAATTTATAAGTGTTTCTGTATCACTCACTTTTCTGGCGATCACATCCTGCCCCCTCCCCAGCCCATGACATTCCTTGCATCATTACTAAAATAGATTCCAAGTTCTTTTGGGGAAAATAAAACAACCCTTCGTATCCTATTAACTTTTATATTCTTCTTGGCTTTAAAGGGTTTAAACTGTCCACACACTTCCTGGTCACCCATGATGCCTAGCACAGTGTCTTATACACAGCTGATATTCACACTTAATTCATATTAAAAAAATTTTTTTAAGTGTTTATTGATTTTAGAGAAAGAGGAAGGGGAAGAGAAAGAGAGAGAAAGATTGATGTGAGAGAGAAACAATGACTGGTTGCCTCCAATACATGCCCAACCAGGGACTGAACCCACAACCTAGGTATGTGCCTGACCAGGAATCAAACCCCCAACCTTTTGGCATACTGGCCAATGCTCCAACTGAGCCATGCCGATCAGGGCACTTACTTTACGCTTTTATTTTGAATGTCCTACAGTGTGCCACCCAATCTCTCACGGGTAGTCCCAAGGGAAAAAAAGTCTCTTCCCTACCCCTACCGGGTGAGAGCAAAAGATGAGAAAGCTTGATTCTGTAGATGGAAAAGCCCCACCCCACCACTTCCCTGAGAACCAGCAATGTCTTCAGCCTTGTTAGGCAGGGAGCCACCCGTCCAGGCCTGTCAAGCATGTGGGTGTGGGCAGGGCCAGAAGTAGCTGGAATGGGGCCCGCAATGCCAGAAGCCAGAGGCCAGAGGCACGGGTATCTTCACAGTAGGAAACATATGATGCACAGGCCAGAGAATAGAACACATATGGACAAGTCAGCCCCTTCCCCTTCTGCAGCAAAGGAAAATTCTGCACCTCTTCCAAGGGGGTGGGGGGAAGCAACAGGTGTAACTACACCATATATCCACCCTCCTACCAAGCTGAGGATACCCTGGGAGAGGAAGGGCTGGAAAAGAACTCTTTAGGAAGCCAAGCCCAGAGAAGAACTGAAAGGTGGCAGGTTTTAGGCAGTAACTCCTCCCAGACCTTCACAATCCTGTAATTACAACCAGCAGCTGAATAGCACCACTCCAAAGTGAGCTCAGCAAACACTCCAAAGTGAGCGAGGAGGCCACATCTCAACTTGCCCTGCCACTTACCTGGCCCAGAATCTCAAGACAATGACCAGCTCTACAAACCACTCATCACCACCTCCAACAGACAAGTACCAGAGCCCCAGTCAGAGACAACCCCTCTTCACCTGACATCACCCAGCACTCAGTCCCCACATAGGAGAGCTCCCAGTGTACCGAGATCATCTAGGGGCTAAGCCCAGGCTAAAAGTAGGCCCACATCCAGTTTTGTCCCTGCGTGGTTCAAAACCAGCTACAAACTTTTAAAAATAAATCCAATAACTTCCAAGGGCCCTGCCTAAATCCCTCTAATGGTATCTTACTGCTCTTGTCATTAGGTTTAAACTCCTTAATATGGCTTACCTGGGGTCCTGGTCTTCCCCAGCAGACTTCTGCTCCAGGGTGTCCTCTCTCACCACCCAGCCTGTCTCTCTACACACCAGCCATATAGGTCTCTCAGTTTCTCCAGTAACCCATATTCTCTCCCACCTCAAGGCCTTCACATAGAATTCCTTCTGATGAAAGTGTCCCCCACCTACACACAACCTTTGAGTCTCAGCTTAAAATGTCCTTTCCCAGACCCTACAAGGTAAATTACTACTGCTAATTATATAATCTCAAATATGCACTTTCCTTATTGTCTGTCTAGCCTGATATGTAAACATAAGATCTGCCTTGGCCGGTGCGGCTCCGTTGGTTGGAGTGTTGTCCAGTACACCATAAAGTCACAGGTTCAATTCCCGGTCGGCACACATGCCCAGGCTGCCCATTCAATCCCGTCGGGGCAGTACAAGAAGGTGCATCTCGACTTGCCCTGCCACTTACCTGGCCAAGAATCTCAAGACAATGACCAGCTCTACAAACCACTCATCACCACTTCCAACAGACAATAGGTATTTCTCCCCTCCCCCTTCTTCTTTTGCTACAAAAGCAATGAAAAAGTATCCTTGGGTGAGGATAAAATAAGATCCTATAGGACAGGGCCCATGAGTGGTTTATCACAGTATTCCCTGCGTCCGAACATAATGCTATGTCAGTGAATAGCTAGTTGACTAGCTTCCACACATGGCTCTTGGGGAGCAGGGGGCAGAACGGGGCAACCTCTCCATGAGACCCTACCCAACCCCAAATGACCACCAACTTGGATTACAGCTTACATCAAGAATTCTTCCTGCCTCTCCCGCAAAGCACAGGCAGCACCACTCCCACAAGATGTGACCTCTGAGAAAAGGAAGGAAGAGGAGGTGGAAGCTCCCAAGTTGGGGACCCAGAAGCCATTCTCTCCTGGGCAAGGGCCTGGACTGGTCTACTGGAAGTGACATTACCTGGCAGCCTGCAGCCCAACTCCCACCTGCAGAACAACAAAAAATCTTCAAGGACTGGACTTCATTGCTTAAGAGTTCAAGCTAAGTCCTGCTAACCTCCCCTCGGGTTGGGAACTTTTAAGAAGCTCTCTGCTAAGGAGTAAGAAAGTAACTTTTGAAGTATGGAGAATTGAAGGCCAAGAAAAAAGATTCTAACAGAAGGAACCTACCCCCCCCATCCAATAAATGTTCACCTAGTGTTGTTCTCAAATTGCCTCTAACTTTTCCCATCCCCAGCAAAAATCCCAGACAACCTTACACAATGACCACCCCAATTTGTATCAGTTCACAGGAGCAAGGCTTAGCTGCCTCCTCAAAAGAGATGAAGGAAAAAGTGAGAGAGGTTGAGAGGGTTATTCTTTCCCTTCCTTAAGCTTGCCCCCTGTACATACTGACACTCTCCATTCCCCTTGAATCAAGAACGAGGCAGAACTGCAGGCAACCAAAATGCCAGTGCTCGTGACTCACAACCCAGCCCAAGCTGGTCAGGCAGAGGCCGCCACAAGCTCACTCCACAGACCTTCAACTTCAGCCCTCTACCCTCCCCAGCACACCCGGCCATCCGCACATCTGGAAAGCCCTTCACCATCCGCTGTCTTAGAGGAGTCGCGGACCAAAGCAGGAGTAAAAAAAAACTCCAAGGCTCTGAGCAAAGTTGACTCTAGCAGTCCCTACCTTCCTTCCCAGCCAGGGGCCCCCAGCCCGGTCGGAGATGGCGGGACCAGCTGAGACACACCCAGTTCCCGGCAGTGCGGCTCCAGCGCCGATACGAGACGCCGGGCAGCCTAAGGCGGGAGCCACGTGGACATTCCCTCCCCGCCCCAGCGTGGACCCGCGGCCCCCCCAACCCGGAGCCCAATCCACGTGGGTGCCGCGGCCCTCTGGAGGGGGAGGGGGAGCAGATAAGTTCTCGGAGAAAATCGCTCCCCCCAGACCACGTGGCTCCGAAAAGGCACTGCGGCGCGGGGATAGGGGCAACCCCCACTCGGCGTCCTTAGAGGGAGGTCTTAGCCCTCAACTCCAAGCCCGAATCCCTCACCGCCCCCCCCAATCACGGGCCACGTTTCCAACACCAAGCTGTGCTCCTTCGCCGTTCCGCAGAATGGCCGTAGGGACCCTGCCTCTGCCCGCATCCTACCAGCAAAGGGCCCAGTCCCCTCGGCCCAACCTGTCTCCCACAGTCACCCGGCACAGACTGGGAGCGCTTCCTCCCTTTCCTGTGGCGTCCACGTGTCACCGCCCGGCACACGCCGCTTTGCTGCCAGGCGCGGGCCAGCCGCCAGGCTCTCACCTGCTCCCCGCCGCTCACAGTACCCACAGTCCCATACGGCGCTTGGCTCCGATTTCCCTTCCTGCTGCCGCGAACTCCACCGCCAGGGTCGGGGCCAGGGCCCCCACTCGGAGGCGGCGCGACTCGGTCTCTCCGTCCCCGGCGCGCCGCCATCTTGGCCCCTGAACATCCAAGCGCAGCTCTGATAGCCGGCGCCGCCTCCAAGCCGCCTGCCTCGCCCAGCCGCTAGCGGGAAAAGAACTACAACTCCCGGAAGGCACTGCAAGACTACGAATTCCAGAAAGCCGTGCGGCGAGATCCACTGTCCTCCCTCCCCCCCAACACTTGCACCCGGAGAGAGGGCAGCGGCCTCACGGGGGATCCTGGGGAAGTAGTCATTTTGATGGAGCCGGACTGGTACATGCTATAGGCGTACGTACTGTAATGCTTAGTTTTTCTGTGTGGGCTATCCAGGTAGGGAGCGAGAGGTGATAAGGGGAGAATTAACATTTGCGCATCTTTTTATTTTCCTAACCTGTCCAACCATCGGAACACCCTCTTTTGTCTGATGCTCTACCTGCTATACAGTGCATTCCTTTCACTAAAATCCAAGTGTGCCTATGTTTTGAAACAGCACCCCCTAGTGGGCACGCGCATTCCAGACTCTAACCCTCACCTATTCTCACACTGCGGCACTACTGCGAGTTTAATCTTAGTATGCTGCATTCTCAGCGTCTCTCCGGGACGCTCAGAAACCCAGGTTGGCTTCTCATTACCAAATGTCTTGCGATGACGCAAACAGATCACCTTGCTGCTCTCCGAAGGCAACAGGTGTTCTCCTGCCTTTGGTTTTTCTGTCTGGGGTACTCGAACCTCGAAACATCTTTCATACCCTATTTTATCCAGGAAAGCCTTTTTGCCATGTAGAAGGTACTTCATATTGTTTTCCTACTTTTTTAGGAAAAAGTTTATTACAAATGTTTAAAAATCATTTCAAAGAATGCAAAACTATATAAAGTAAAAAATACACTTGGCCTGCAGATTTCACCCTTGTCACCTTCAGTGTATATTCATCCACACTTTTTCTATGAATCTAAAAATCTATAGGGTTACACATTGGTTCTTCTTCCTCCTCTTCTTCTCCTCCTTCTCCTTCTTTTTGTTGATGTTGTTGTTATTCAAAAATAGAACCATTCTATGGCCTGGCTGGTGTGGTTTAGTGCAGCGGTCCCCAAACTTTTTGGCATCAGGGCCAGTTTTTCCACGGACGGGGGAAACTGGAGGTGGAGCTCTGGCGAGCTTCACTTGCTCGCCGCTGCACTCCTGCAATGGACTGGGTGGTGGGAGGCCGGGAGGGCTAGACAGGAGGCGGGGCTCAGAGAGCTACCCTGGAGGCCGAATTCCTAACAGGTCACGGACAGCTATCGGTCCGTGGCTCCGGTGCTTGGGGACCCCTGGTTTAGGGGATTGAGCGCTGACTTGCAAACTGAAAGGCTGAACCTAAAGGTCGCAGGTTTGATTCTCAGTCAGGGCACATTCCTGTGTTTCCGGCCAGGTCCCGGGTTGGGGGCGCGAGAGGCAATGGGTTCATGCTTCTCTTCCTCTCTTTCTCCATCCCTTCCCCTCTCTAAAAAATAAACAACATCTTAAAAAAAAAAAAAAAAGGACCATTCCATATGTATGGTTATACAACTTGCTTTTTTTTAATGTAACAGTTCATTCATTATTCAAATATTTATTGAGATCTTAGAGAGTACCCCTTCCATTATATGGATATATCATTATTTGTTATGTTTATTTCCAGTTTTTCACTATTACAAATGAAGTTACAGTGAGCATACTTGTACATGTGTACATGTATATTTGCCTTGTGTTTGGAATAGTTTCCTTGAAAAGAAAATTGCTGAGTTAAAGAGTGTGCATTTGAAATTTTGGAGGATAATGCCAAATTGTCCTTCAGGAAGGTTGCATCAGCATACATCCCCACAGCCTCCACTGGGTAATCGTTTGGAGTGTCATTCCAATAAGCCAAAGTTGCAGGTTCGATCCCCGATAAGGGCACATATAAAGAATCAACCAATGAATGCATAAATAAATGGAACAATTGATTGATGTTTCTCTTTCTCTTTCCCTCTCCCTTCTTAAAATCAAATAAAAATTTACGGGGGTGGGCTGGGTGGATGAGGGTGAAATAATTGGAACTGTAACCGCATAAACAATAAAACATAAAAAAATAAAAATAAGCCCTGGATGGTGTTGCTCAATGGATTGAATGCCAGCCTGCGAACCAAAAGGTTGCCTGTTTGCTTCCCAGTCAGGGCACATGCCTGGGTTGTGGGCCAGGTCCCTGCTTGGGACATACAGAGGCAACCACACATTGATGTATCTCTCCCTCTCTTGCTCCCTCCCTTCCCCCTCTCCAAAAATAAATAAAATATTTAAATATATATATACACACACACACCTTCCTACAAAAATTTCAGGAAGAGAGAGTGCCTCTGTTATGGACTGAATTGTGCCCACCCCACCCCTGCACCAGGCAAAATTCATATGTTGAAGGGACATACTCCCAATATCACTGTATTTGGAGGTAGAGCATTTAAGGAGGTAAAGGTAAACGACATCATAAAAGTGGAGGCCTAATTCAATAGATCTGGTATCAGAAGAGGAAGCAACACCTGCAAGACAGGGAAAGAGGTCTCCCCAGAAACCAACACTGCCAGCACCTTAATCGTGGATTTCTAGCCCCCCACAGCGGTGAGAAAATACATTTCTGTTGTTTAAGCCACTTAGTCTGTGGTATTCTGTTATGGCAGCCCGGGCACACTAATACAACTGCCTTTCAGTTAGTTTCATAATCTTTCAGGTAAGTTAGTTTTGTCTTCCCAAATAGGCTTTAAAAGCCACAAATTCAGCCCTGGCCGGGTACTCAATGGTTAGAACATCGACAGATATGCCACAGTTGTGGGTTCAATCCCTGGTCAGGGCACATGTAAGAATAAACCAATGGAAAAGAAAAGGAAAAACTAATGAATGCATAAATAAGTGGAACAATAAATCAATATTTTTCTCCCTCTATATAAAATCAGCTTTAATTTTTTTTTAAAAAGCCACAAATTCAGAAACTGAATCTGTTCACAATTTTTTGTATAAAATAGTCCTATGAGGGCAACAATAAAGTTTCTTTCCAGTAAACTTAGAAATAATTTGCCTATGAGAAATCAGAATAGATATATAACACAATTCTTCGTCTGTGGAAGAAACATACTCTAAGAGATGATCCATAAATGTTGATGATTTGGGCATAAATTGTCATTATTATGGTGATTAGGCTTTGGGAAGATTAATGTTAAAGAAGGCAGAAAGTTGTATTTTTGCTTTGTTCAGCATCTGACAAAACAAAGTATTCACCTAAATATGGTGTCTGCATGGAATCTACTCAAAAAGATAAGAACATATCTCTCAGTCTGTTCTTTTCTTTTCTTTTCTTTTCTTTTTACTTTAGAGAGAGGGGGAGGGAGAGAATTGATTAGCTGCCCTCTGTACACACCCCAACAGGGGACCAAACCTGCAACCCAGGCATGTGCCCTGACCAGGAATCAAACTGTAACGTTTTGGTTTGCAGGATGACTCCCAACAAACTAAGCCACACAGGCCAGGGCATGTCTCTCAGTCTTCGGTGCCACTGAGACAGGTGGTGTCCTGGCTACTGTCCTCGGCAGATGCATTCCTAAGGGCCATGAAGGAAAACCTCAGAGACATAGGCCACCAAATATTGGCACCTCCAATCACATGTCCTTGCCCAGCTCCATGCTCACCAGACTCATCTGATTATAATAACTGACTTCCCATATCATTTTCTATGGGGAGAAAGAATGGTGATCAAGAGAGACAAAATTCCAAGTTCACATAACCTGTATTTGTCAGTATCAATTAGCAAATCAGTGTTCTGGTTTATTTATTCAGTGCCTGCTATGCGCCAGGCTCTGTGTTAGGCACCGGAAATACGCAATAGCAAATCAGGCCAAAAAACAAACAAACAAACAAAAAAAACCCTTCTCTAATGAAGCTCACGTTCTAGTTGAGAGACAATCTCCAAGTAAACAGAGTCAAAATAATTTCAGAGGGCTTTATTAGGTAGTATCAGAAAATAAATGGGATGGAGAGAGGAAAAGGTAAAAAGGAACAATTTTATTTATTTTATTTGTTTAGAAGAAAGGGAATGAGAAAAAGAGGGAGAGAAACATCTCCCACTCATGCCCTGACGGGACCAAACCCACAACCTAGGCAGGTACCCTGACTGGGAATTGAACCTTCAACCTTTTGGTTTGTGGGACATCGCCCAACCAACTAAGCCACATCAGGGCAAGAGGGAACAGTTTTATATGGTATGATTAGGTAAGGTCTCTGAGGGGGATATATTTGAAGTGAGACCTAAATCACAAGGAAAACCTACCATTTAGAGGACATTCTGGCCCTGGCCGGTGTGGCTCAGTGGATTGAGCTCCAGCCTGCAAACCTACGGGTCACTGATTAGATTCCTGGTCAGGGCACGTGCCCGGCTGGGTTGCAGGCCAGGTCCCCCAATGGGGGCATGCAAGAAGCAACCTTCTCTCTCACATCGGGGTTTCTCTCCCTTCTCTCTAAATTAATAAATAAAATCTTTTAAAAAAAAAAACAAGGGCATTATGTGGTGAGAACAGCCAATGCATAGGCTCTGAAGTAGGAACACATCTGTTGTGTTCAAAAGGAAGACCAGTTTAAACAGTTCTAGAAAAGAGGGAGGGAGAGTAGTGCCAAGATGATGTTTCATGTGTGTTTAATTTGTGTGAATCAGTCTCCTGAATCCGATGAATTATGATTCACTGAATCTCCAGACCTGCAACACTGACGACCAGCCCTGGTGTGGTTGGAAACTCCCCAGATGGCCCACAGTAATCCCTGCCTCCTGTTATTCACACTCTTATGCCAGTCCCTCCCATATTATACACGAGGGTTGGTCTGTGTGACCAATAATAGAAGGCAGAAGTGATGATATAGCACTTCAAAGACTGGGTTATAAAAAGACGGGCTTTCAGCTTAGGTGTTTTTTCTCATTCTCTCTCTCTCCCTCCCCCTCCCCCGCTCTTTCTCTCTCTCATATCTTACACTACTACTCTACTGAAAGCAATATGCCATGTTGTTGCAATATGCCTAACAGAGAGTCCCATATGACAAAAAATTGAAGCCTCTGTCAGTGGATTGAGCGTTGGCCTGCAAACGGAAGGGTCACAGTTAGATTCTTGGTCAGGGCACATGCCTGTGTTTCAGGCCAGGTCCCCAGCTGGAGGTATGTGAGAGGCAACCAACCCATGTGTCTCTGGCACTTTGATGTTTCTCTCTTTCTCCCTCCCTTCCACTCTCTCTAAAAGTAAATAAATAAAATCCCCCCCCCCAAAAAAAATGGAAGCCTCTGTTCAGCAGCCATTGAAGAACTGAGACCTACCAACAACCACGAGAGTTAACTGGGAAGCAGATTCTTTAGCACCGGTCATACCTTGAGATGGCTGTCGCCGACCTGGGCAACAGCTTGACTACAACCTTGTGGAAGACCCAAGCCAGAACCACCATCTCAACCACTCCTGAATTCCTGACTCTCAGAAATTGCATCAGATAATAAAAGTTTGTTGTTTTAAGATGCTAAATTTGAGAGTAAATTGTTACCCAGCAAAAGATAATTAATATACCTGAACTGCAGTTATCTACCAGGTAGCTTCACCCCTAAAACAATGTCCCTTTTAGTGCTTTATTTTTAGGCTCAAACAACCCACATTTGAGGAATGGTTTACAGTCCTCAGCTTGTTGTCACGTATCATGGACTTCTTGCACTATCCCTGGAGGAATTAGACAAGCAGAGATCACTATCCCCATTATTCTGAAGAAGAAATTGGGACTAAGATAGGATTAAGCTGCCATGGCTGGTCCAGACACCCCAAGGTTGCAGTTCATCCCAGGTCAGAGGACATACAAGAATCAACCAATGAATGCATAAATAAGTGGAACAACAAATCAATGTTTCTCTCCCTCCTCTTCCTCTCTTTCTCTTTAAAATCAATCAATCAGCCCTGGCTGGTGTGGCTCAAGTGGATTGAATGCTGGCCTATGAATCAAAAGGTCAATGGTTCAATTCCCATTCACGGTACATGCCTGGGTTGCAGGCCAGGTCACCAGTTGGGGGTGTGCGAGAGGCAACCGATTGATGCATTTCTCACACACTGATGTTTCTCTTATTCCCTTCCTGCCTCCCTTCCCCTGTCTCTAAAAGTAAATAAATAAAATCTTTTAAAAACTCAATCAATCAAAAAGAAAAGAAAGGGTTAGGCCATTCACCCAGGGGCACCCAGTACTTTTTTTCTTTGGCTACTAGGTTCCTATAGGGTGTGTCCTCCACTGTACTAAGCAGTTGTTTGTGGAAGGAGACACTAATAGGTTTTGCCCACTTGGTGGGAACACCCTGAAGCGTGGGGATCCTTTTAGAATAAAGAACTATTCCCAAATATCTTTATGCATGAAAATCACCTGGAATGTTTTTTAAAATTTTTATTTTTTAAATGTTTTATTTATTATTATTTTTTAAAAATTACTTTATTGTTATTCAATTAGAGTTGTCTGCATTTTCTCCCCACTGGAACATTTTTTTAAAAGATTTTATTTATTTATTTTTGGAGAAAAGGAAAGGGAGGAAGAGAGGGGGAGAAACATCCACATGAGAGAGAAACATCAATCCGTTGTCTCTCCCTATGCCCCCAACCCAGGACCTGGCATGCAATCCAAGCATATTCCTTGACCAGGAATCAAATCAGTGACCTTTTGGTCTGCAAGACAACATCCAACCCACTGAGCTACACCAGTCATGGCAAGAGGAACATTAAAAAAATTTTTTTAAATGTATTGATTCTAGAGGTGGGTGGGAGAGAGAAACATCGATATGTTGTTGCACTTATTTATGCATTCACTGGCTGATTCTTGTATGTGCCCTGACCGGGGACTAAACCTGCAACCTTGGAGTATTGGGACAAAGTTCTAACCAACTGAGCCACCTTGGCAGGGTCCCTGAGGAATTTGTTTAAATTTCAGATTCCTAGATCCCCTGCCCTCTCTAGAGATTAGATCTCTTCCATCTGAGGGTGGGGCCTTCTACACATTTACCAGGTTTCCTGGGAGTTTCTTATACACTTTGAGAAACTCTTTTCACAGAGAAATGAAGAAATTGTGATGGTAGATGATGATGGTGGTGATGATGATGGTCAATGGACCAGAGGGAAAGGAGTCGTGTGTTGAGGCAAGGGAAGATAAATCCTATCATATAATTCTTACCATTCGGCAAATACTACAGGACACACTCTAGGTTCTAGGTACCGTTAAGTGCTGGGGACACAGCCATCAATGACATATATCATCTACTATCATGATGGAAAAAGAATATTCATCCTTGAAAGACCAATGCCAATAAGAATTTGAGGGAGTCTCAAGTGTAAAAAAATGTGGGAGAAAATAGAGAAGGCCCAGGTTAATGTCAGGAGGGGGAGTTGGATGGGACAAGTTCTAGGGGCTGGAAGAAGCAGGAAGCCTACCTCTTTTGGAGCTAGAGCCTAGTCAGTTGCCTCTGCTGTCTATCTCTCTGAGGGGCTCCTTTTCCCATTTTCTCACCTCACCTCTTCTCAAGTACCTGCTACTTTTCTTCATCCCGTCTAGAATCCACCTTGTACTCGTAAATGATATTTACAAATACTGGAATGCCAGCCACTGCGTTGTTCACTTTTAAGATGGTTAATTTATGTAATGTGATTTCAACTCAGAAAAAAAAACCCAAACTGGGTGCTCATATCCATCCATCCAAACCCGCTAAGCCGTCCTGGCTGGGTAGCCCAGTTGGTTGGAGCATCAGTTTGACAGGCCAAAGTTGCAGGTTGATCCCTGGTCAGGGCACAGGCAAGAATCAACCAATGAATGCATCAATGCATCAATAAGAGGAACAAATGTGTGTGTGCATCTCTCTCTCCCTCCCTTCCTCTCTCTCTAAAAAATCAATTAAATTAAAAAAAATTCAGTTAAGCCTCCATCCTCCAGGACATGGTAATTAAATTATAGATTCTCTACATAGGCTTGCCGTCTCTGTACCACACCCCAGGTCTATGTACCAGGCATCCATGACTTCTCTTCCCATTTTTGCCTGCGCCACAGTTCCCAGAGCTGCTCCAAAGATGTTCTCTCTTTCCCAAGGTCTGGTCCATACTAGCAGTAAGGCAGGGAAAAGAGCTTAGTACTCAGCTGTGTGACCTTAGGTGAGTTACGTAATCCCCCTAAGCCTGGTTCTTCAAGGAGCTGAAACCACTTATCTTAATCACTCATTCAACAGTATTGAAATTTTTAAAATTTTTCTTTATTTTTAGAGAGAGAGAGGAAAGGAGAGAGAAATAGAAAGACATTGATTTGTCTTACACTTATTTATGCCTTCACTGGTTGATTCCTGTATTGTATGTGCCCTGACCAGGGATCAAACCTGCAACCTTGGTGTATAGGGTTGACACTGACCAAGTGAGCATCCGGCCAGGGCTTTTTTTTTTTTTTTTTCTTTTGCAGGATTTTTGTTTTAAAGAGAATTTTTATGAGCTTATTTGAACCAAATTGAAGGACAATTGCTAGGAAGCAAGATCTTAAATGCTCTGTGGGAGATATTTTCTTAAAGGCAAGAGGGCCACTAGATTAGCTGGAGTGGGAGTGGAAGGGGTATCTTCCTAGAAGAGATGAAGCTGGAACTGAAGTTTAAATGAGGCATTAACTAGTTAGTAGGCAAAGAGGAATAAGAATGCTTTATAGCTCTGGCTGGTGTGGCTCAGCGGCTTGAGTGCCAGCCTGTGAACCAAAGGGTCACCGGTTTGATGCCCAGTCAGGGCATATGCCTGGGTTGTGGGCCAGGTCCCCAGTGGGGGGCGTGCAAGAGACAACCACACATTAGTGTTTCTCTCTTCCTTCCCCTCTCTCTAAAAATTAAATAAAACCTTTGAAAAACAAAAAAGAACGTTTTACAGACAAGTCATATTTATTAACCTCTCTAAATCTCAATTTTCTTGCTTGTTCAATGGAAGTAATAGCACTTTTTCCCAAAGGTCGTCAGGAACAATAAATGAGATCTCAGGGTATCAAACACCTAGCACAGTGCCTGGCACATAGTGTGTGCTCAACAAAAGCTGTTTTTTCTTCCTTGCCTTCCACCTCCCACAGGTGTTAACATAGGAGAAGGGGAACCTCAGAATCACAGGAGGCAAAGTCCCCTACAGGGTAGATTGTAAGTCCCTTTGTCCACCCAGGTAATTGGTATTGCTATGGAATCTGGCCAAGCTAGTTGTTTGGAATGAGTGGCCTGAGGGATAAAATGGTCACAGGATTGGGGGAAGGCAAATCATGAAAAGCAGAGAGTGACAGGGGTCAGGGCAGGTAACCCCTCTCCTCCACTCTACCTCTAATGTCCATCCAATCCAGCCCACTTCCCACACTCTGGAAATAACATAACTTCAGAGAAAGCAGAAAGGGGCTAATAGATATTGAGCACTGACTACAAGGCTGGTCCTGGGTTAGGTGACCAGACATACATTGCCTAGTTTGATTCTCAACAATTACAGAGGTTAAAGCTTAGAGTGGAGAAGTCAGTTGCCCCAAGTCACTTGTTAGTGAGGGGCAAAGCTGGAATTCAAACCTAGGTGCCCAAAATTCCAGATCAATGTTCTGTTACTTTAGGTTCCCTTTACTCCCTCTAGCGCTGACCCACTGCTCTGTGGAGAAGGAATATGGGGAGGAGATAGTCACAGGCAGGGGATGCTGTCAAGGATGCCTGTATAAGTGTGGATGACTTCAGTTCCATCCCTACTCCCTCACCTTTAGGTGGGGATAGGGAGCGGACGGGAGCGGGGGTGGGGGAATCCACAAGGAAGATGGGAATGCTGGAGTATGTGGCTGTGCTCACAGCTCCCCTCCCCCATACTCTCCTAAACAAATGGGAGAGGGTTCCCGTCCCTAGGAAGGCCGTCTTCTCAACCCTCAGATCCTCATCCTCCCATCATTTCAAGCTTCTTCAGCAAAAGCCAAGGTGGAGAGAAGGGATCTCATAAACACTTAAGCCTCCACATCTGTAACCCTCCCCCAGCCAGTCAAGCCAGCTGTGCAGACTCGGGGTAGGAGAAAACCTTCACAATCAATCCCATTCTAAGTAACAAAAGGGAGCAGGACCCCTACCTAGTCTGAGCCACAAGCCCTAGGGAGGGGAATACCAGCTCAGGTCCCCAGTGGCGGCTACTCCTGGAGCACCCTGAAGCTTAAGGAAGAGAAGCTAGCAGCTGGGGAGCCCCCAGAAAGGAGGGGGCCAACTCTCTTTTCCAGACGGCTCCCCTCCCTCCCCCTGCTAATAGATATTTCCTGTTTATGAGGCAGCCAAGGCTGGGCTTTTGGGAAGGGACGGAGAGGGAGGAGGCGTCCCCCCTCCTTCGGCTGGGTTGGGGAGTCCTTGAAGAGTGCCTGAAGGTTGGGAGGCTCCTCCCTGGGGAAGGAGTGTTCCTTACATTGACCATCCAGATCATCCTTCCACACACCCCACTCCCACCGTGGCCAAAGGCCCTACGGGTAGAGGGCACTGGAGGGGTCTGCTTCCAGGTCTCCCGGGTCTCCAGGCCTTCAAAGGAGAGCGGCTTCCAGGCGAGGGGCGGGAGGCAGGGGGCGGGGTGGGGGAGGCCAAGACTGGATGGAGAAAGGGGGAAGCGAGTAGAGGAGAGTGTCTTGACTGATGAGTCAGAACCTGCAAGGGGGGGAAGGACAGCCTGCTGATTCCCATCTCCCCAGTCCAACCAAGCGGCCATTCCGCTGCCCCCTCCCCCCCAGCAAAACGCAGATCCTTGGGCGGGGAAGGGCGGGAACCCCACTTAATTAACCCTTTCAGCTCTAGTCCCAACTGGTTTAACAGGCTAGGGGGGGTGGTTAATTTAGGGAGGAGGTGAGTTGACGGGTTGCTACAAGAATTGGGATAGTGGTCCTTTCCCAGGTTGAGATAGGGGTGGGGGGAAGCATAACAAGGGTCCAGAGTAAGGCTGCGGTCTCAAGAGAGAGCATGGGTGGGGGTTGGGGGGGTCAGCAGTCTCTTTTCCCTCCCAGTTCGTGGCTGGGGTGGAGAAAGAGCTACACCTCACAGCCCACCCAGACTCCGCCTCCCCGAGTCCCGGCTCCCGCTCCGGCTCGTCTACGGCTCCCAACTCAGCAGCGCCGGGAGGACAGACACACAGTGCGAGTCTTCGCCTCCTATCTCTCCCCCTCGCTCTCCTTCTCTGGGGTCTCTGCCACCGTCTCCTTTTTTAAAAGCTGCGTCACATGCTTGCCGTTCCTTGAACGCTCCCGGCCCCTAGCAGCCCGCCCGCCCGCGGCGCGGCGCACGCACGGCGTCGCTCGCTGCGCGCCCGCCCGGGTCACTTTGACACCGCTCTCCCCTCCCACTAGCAGGCAATTAGCATATTAATAAAGCCCGGCCCAGCCCCGCTAAGGCCGGAGAGCGGGCGCCTACGGTAGCGGGAGGGAGGAGTGGGAGACGCGAGCGAGCGGCGGCGTTGGCAGCGGGAGCTCACAGACACGCACACGCGCACACACAGACACACACTCGGGGGACGCACACCCGCGCGCACACACGCAGAGGCAGCTCGCCTTCCTGCCTGGCTTCCTTCCTGTCTGCTCCGCGCCTGACAGGCTCCTCGCTGCAGCTAGGGCCCGCCCGCACAGGGCAGAGGCCGGGCCTGGCCGGGCCGGCGGCGAGGGCAGCGGGGGCCGCAGGCAGCGGCGGCGGCTCATGCCCGGCTTGTCCCCGCGCGGGGCGGGCACCGTGACTCGGCTGGGCCCCCAGCGGCGGGCGATGTGAAGATGTCAGTGGGCTGTGCCTGTCCTGGTGAGTGGGGCGCCCGGCCGCCCGGCCCCTCCCTCCCTTACCCTCTCCGAGGATCCCTCACCCCTTGTTTGGCGAGAACTTGTGTGTGGGGCGTCGATGGCATGGCGGAGGTAGGGGGCTGTGAGAGGTATGTGGGACCTCAGTCCGGGGGGAGGGTTTTCCCCAACTATGTAAATACGTAGCAGCCTGGAGGCGCGGGGTGGGGGTGCTGGGGGTAGCTCGTGTGTAGATTTTAGGAGGGGGGGGAACAGGCTACTTGGGGAGGGGTTTGGGGGGCTGAAATTCCCAGAATTCCAGAGTGTTAGCCAATCAGAAGTGAGTCTAGACTTTTGACCCCCCCTCAGGTCACCATAGAGTTGTGATTGGCTGGTTTGGGTTGCCCCCCCCCCCTGCTGCCTATTCCCTCTTACAGATCCTGTGACACCCCCCTCCAGGTTGTTTCTGAGGGCCGTGTTTTGGGGGAGGGATTAATTGGGCCCCATCTTCCCCCACCTTCAGATTTTCCTGCCTGTTGCCAGGGAAGGTTGGCTCTCTTGAGGGACAGGAGGTACTCCGGGAGGGGGCAGATAATTGGGCCCTAGGGTCTGGCATCACTGCCCTGTGGGAGAGGGAATGTGGCAGCCCCAGGTAAGCTAGGGACAAGAGTGATTTGTGAGAGTTGAGTTGAGGGGAGCAATGCTTGACCCCAAAGGGAGAACTTGAGAAGAACTTAGGCTCAGATCCCTGCCTCCCCCAAACAGAGCTCTTGCCAGTGACAGCCTGGATCTGAGTTTTTTCCTGGGGAGGGGAAGGCCCTCCCTCTCTGCCAGGGTGAAAGAGAGGCAATGTGATTGTAGAGGTAGTTTTCAGAGGACCTCAGAACACTGTCTGTCCACATCCCCAGGACCCTGGGTTCTTACATTTCTTTTTTTTAATTGACTTGTAGAGAGGTTGCGAGGGAGGAGAGAGAGACACACACGCACACACAAAGAGAGAGAGAGAAACATAGATTTGTTGTTCTACTTATTTATGCATTCAGTGGTTGATTCTTTTATGTGCCCTGACTGGGGATCGAACCTGCAACCTTGGTGTATTGGGTTGATGCTCTAACCAACTGAACTACCCAGTTGAATTATTTGCAGGCCCCCCTCCTGTCCCAGGCTGGAGTTAGCTTTCTTCTTTTCTTCTGAAAGTCAGGTGTCCCTGAATCTAGCTTGGTTTGGGTCCTTTGCTCCTCTAGATTCCCTGCTTTCTGGGAGGCCCACACCCCACAAGTGCCCCCCCCCCCCCAGTCCTCAAGGGAAGCTGCTAGTGAGGAAGCTTCCTTGAAAATCATGTGAGCCAGGCCAAGCTGGTCAGGGTACACACTTAAAGTGCCTGCTGAGGCTGACGTTTAAGGGGCCCAGGGCCCAGAGGGTGGGCTAGTAGAGCCTGAGGATCCTGGAATATCTGGGTGTGGGAACCCCTGGCTCCTGCTGCAGAGGGTGGGGGAGAGGAGAGGAAAGAGTTTACTAAGTTGGAATCTTGCCTGGCCCCATCATTCCTCCTCATAACCAGCTTGGTGTGCATATTTGTGTGTGTATTTTTTTCAAAGAACGGCCCCATGCTGGGTACCTTGTTTGGATCCATCCATGCTCTGAGTCTACCCCGTGGCCTTGATCCTCCACTGCCTCACATGAGCATAGTAGGAACTAAGGCTCTGAACAAGCCAGAGGCCTGAGTCTTACATTTTGAATCTTAGTTCCTACAAATAGTGGGTAGGAGGTGTGTGGAGGGGTTGTCAGGTTGGAGGTAGATGAGAGGCTGGCCCTGAAGTTGAGGCAGGGTGCCTGGGTCCAGCAGAGAAGGGAGAAAATTTCCTCCTCAGCCTGTCTGGGAGCAGCATGGGGCCGGGAAGAGGACTTGTGCACAGGGTGTGTGGGGAGGGGGGGAGGCATCTTTAGTTAGCACTCCAAAAGGTATGTTCTGTTTGTGTGTCTAGTGGCCCGGGTGGGGGAGAGGGGGCAAAAGATGGCTAAGAGTGGGAAATCTTTTTACCCAATGTGAAGAAGTCTTATGGATTGATGCCACAGAGGATGGATAGAGGTTAGACTTAAAGGAGAACCACATGCAGAGAGGCTTGAGAGTGGCCTGGGGGTGGGGAATGGTAGTAGTTGGGGTGAGAGAGGAGACCAGGCTTGCATGGGTGGGTGGGAGCACATGGTTGAACACAAGGGCATGTGCAGTCCAGGTCCAAAGACTCCCCCCAACTGAAGCAGCCCTAGGGTGGGCGCCCAGGCGCCCTGGCAGGCCGCCCGCCTGCTGCCTGCCTGCCTGTCTGAGTCTCTCCTTTGTGCTCTGCTGTCTCCCAGCTCCTCCTCCTCCTCCCCCAGCCCAGCAGAGACAGCACATGCCCCACACATGTGACTGAGGGAAGCCAGAGCACACACAGACCCACACACATGCACACGCAGAAGGAACACCACAAGATATACACATACACCCCCCCCCCCCAACTCCCATAGTGCTCCTGGGGCGGGGAATGGCTTCTGGGGCTTTGGTCAGGAGCAGATAGAACCTTTGCTAAGGGACATCACCCTGGATAGGGCAGGTTGCTGAGGGGGCCAGGGCCTGTCTGGGGCAGCATGTGGCTCAGAAGGGTTAAGGCAGGGAGGAGTAGGGGGAGGGGAGGGAGGCAGCAGTGGTGGCGGCTGGGAGCCAGGAGAAGAGGATGGCAGAGCGCCAGGCCAACGGGAGGCCGGGCACAGACAAAGGAAGGGGGGCAGGCACACTGGAGGCCTGGGTCAGGGAGCCCCAGGGGCCCGGGCAGGGGGCAGTGCTGGTACCTTATCCTGAAGGCTGCTGCCCTTCAAAGTCCTCACCTCCAGGAGGGGTGCTCTCCCTGTACTCTATCCTCATCACCTTTGTCCTTCTTTGATGCCCCCTGCTCATCCCCACCCCAACTATTAGGGCTTTCTAATTCAGACTTGCTTTCTTTAGCGGGACCTCTTCTGCCCCTGTGCAAGTGGGGAAATTAAGTCAGAACATAGAGAGGGTCAGACTTGCTGGAGAAGGAAGTAGGAGGGTCCCCATTTCGAATGATATGCCAGAGTCTTGGCATGTCTGTCATCTTGGTATTTAAGGTCCCTTCCCCCCGAAATTTGAGGAGACAGACTGGGTGGGGGTTTTGCGCCCTGAATTGGGAGGCAGAAGCCAGAGCACACACCTATACCCCTTCCCATGTAGACAGTCATTTCTGGGCCTGGGATGGCCATTCTTTGGAGGGGGAGAGAGTAGGAACCACTGCAGTGCCCCAGGGCTGGGCTTAAATGAGTCTGGTTAGAAATCCAGAGCCTCAGGCCTTTCTGTCTTATTATAATGTGTTCTAGTTAGGCTAATATTTGGCCCTATGTGCTGTACTTTTGAGATACTGCCTGTGAATGCACTTTGGAAAGTTTAAAGATACCAAACAAATGACAGGAATTGTCAGTAGTGGGGGGGGGGGCGTTGGTTATCTTAGAGTTGGGCTGTAAACTTGGGTCAGTGAGAATGTCTCAAGGCCTGGTATAGGTAGTACGTTGTAGAGTCTGGCTGAATCTCAGAGATTTTGGTATGTTTGTGAAAGCCTGGGTGTATTGTGGCCGGCCATGACGGAGAATGGTGTGCAGGTTTCGGGAAGGGTGGTAGTTTATGGGGTTAGTGCCTGGGTAACACATGGTCAGGATGTGTGTGTAATAGCCTGTCCCAGGTTCAGGAGGCATATAATGCACTTTTGGTGTGTCTGTTGGGGTCGGGGCATGCATGTCACTAGTCCCAGTGTGTATGGGTGTCAGGGTCTGACACAGACTGTGTATGTGTGTGCATCTTGGGTTTGGGTTTATTTAGAGTTTGAGGTACGTATCACTGGTTGAAGTATGTTTCAGGTACTGATTTATGTAAAGTGAGATGTGTTACTTACATGTGGAGGGTGTTCACAGAGCCAGGTGCAACATTCTTAAGGCACAGCCAACTGGTGTAGAAGTCAGGAGAAATCCTGTCCTGGGGCTGTGAGTGTACATGGTGGGGGTGGGCAGGGAGACTCAACCTGCAATGAAGTAGGAGGTTATGTGCTGCCCCCTTCAGAGAGAGAGAGAGAGAGAGAGAGAGAGAGAGAGAGAGAGAATGTGTGTGTGTGTGTGTTTCTTTTTTCCTGTCCAGGGAGTAGTGCCCGGACTACCCAAGTTTTAGAAACACCCCCTCTCTTGGGAATGCCCTCCGCAGTGGAGAAGAGCTCCTACCCCAGTAACCACACACCTTTTTTCCCACAGGGTGGTGGGGAGGACTTTTAACCCACAGGGTGGTGGGGAGGACTCAGCAGCAGACCAGGCCCCCTTCTGGGGATCCTTGGTTGGGCAAGTTTGCTTTCCCTAGCGCTGACAGCGCCTCTTTCCCTTGCACCCACGTGTCTCCGGTGGTGGTGGCTGCGGTGGGGGAAGGAGCTTCCTGCTGAGGCAGATCTAAGTCAGGGATGGGAACTTGGCTGGGTTGGGGGCCCAGGAGCCTGGCGTGTCCTCGTCCCACCAATCAGTTGTGTATAGGCTGAAGTCAGAGTGTATCTCTGTCAAAAATAACCCCCTGGAGTCCCCCCCCCCCCCCCCCCCCCCCCGCTAGTTGCTCTGGAATTTCACCAGGGGCTGAAGCCCAGGGTGGCAAGAGAGATTTGGGGCACGTTTGGGAGGTGGTTTGTAGGTACTGGGAGTCTCCAGAGAGGAGAGCACCCTTCTCCATCCCTGCCTGTGGCTTTGGCTCCCCTGCTCACTCCTGAGCACCACACCTGGGGCTTGGAGCGAGCATGTCAGTTCCTGGCCCCCACAGGCCTCCCCTCCACCCAGGTCTCTCCAGGCCCAGTCTATTTTGTTTCCATCTCTCCATCCCAGTCTCTCCCAGTCTCTTTCTCTCTTTTGTTTTTCTCAGCAGTCCTCCCTGCCTGCTTGCCTCTCTTGCTCCCGCGCCCTCCCTTTCTCCCTCTTCCTCTTCCCTGGCTGGGAGGGGGCGGGGCCGGTGGGGGCAGCTCCACCCTCTGCCCGCCCTGGGGCCTCATTCTGAGAGGCTCCGTGAGCGAGCGGGGAGGGAAGGAAAGAAAGGGAGAAAAGGCTGGGAGCTGGTGGGCGCTGCGTGTGTCTGTGCGTGTACGATTGTGAGTGAGTGTGAGTGCCGGGCCCTGCCTGGTCTGCTGCCCAGGCAGAGGGGCCTGGTGGCCTGGGGAGGGCAGGCGGGCTGCTTGGAGGTAGAGGCAGCGCGAGGCGGCAGCGGGTAGAGCCGAGGAGGAGGAGGAGGAGGAGAGAGGAAAGAGCGGAGCAGCCATTGTTGAGGGAAACCTTGCAAACAAAGAAGGCTCCAGACTCCCCGCGGCCCCCCGCCCCCCAGGCCGGCCCCCTGGCCCCCGACCCCCGGCCCAGTGGCCATTGTAACTTTCCCCCGGGGCTGTGGCCGCCGCGGGGCAGGCCAAGGCTGTGCGTGCAAGTCTTTGTGCGGCCCACGGAGTGGAGCTCCCAGCCAGGCCTGCCCGTCCCACTCGGGACATGAGCGGCTGAAGTTGCCCCCCCCCCCTCAGTCCTCACCCCTGCCAGGGCCCTGGTGGGCTTCCAGTCGTTCCCGCACCTCTCCTGGCCCCCTCAGTTCTCCCAGGTAAGTCTGGGCACCCTGCAAGCCTGTAGGGGGTGGGTAGAAGGTCCTGGGTCTGGCCCTGGCCTGGTATGCTGGCTGGGGGAGAGGTGCCTCTCAGCTTAGAGAGGCCAGGGCTCCCAGGCCTGCTGACCTCTGATCAGCCCCAAAAGGGAGGCAGGCTGGTTACCATGGAAATGCCCAGCTGGAGCTGCTCCCCTCAGTCCTAGGATGCAGCTTCCATCCTGGGAAAACTTTACTAGTTCTGGGCTCTTCCTCTCTTCTCCTTCCTAAGGGTTCCCAGATTGCTAGAGGTGGGAGGGGGGCTATGTCTGACTCCAAGGCTGGATGACACGGCCCTTTCACCCCCGCCCCCACTTTTCCCCTCTACCCCTGCTGCTGTGGACAGGCGGCAACAGGGACAGATGGTCTGGGTGGTGTTCCCTCCCCTTCTCTTCTCACTCTCAAGCCCTTGTGCCGGGGCTACTGGGAGTTGCCATGCCTCCTGAGAGATGCTAAGGGTTTTTACGTCCATTCACTAGAGGTGTAAATCAAGGCCATAGAGCTTTGGATTTTTGCCCCTCAGAACTGTTCCCTGGGCCCAGACAGTGCCTTTTAGTTCACTAGTGCGAAATTGAAGCTCTGAAACTTCTTTCAGAGTTAGAGAGGAATCCAGGTACCCTGCCTCACTTGTTTTTAGGGTCTTGAGCTGACACAGTTCTTCAAGTGGCCCTGAAACTGAGGGTCAAGGGCAGTGATGCTTTCGGGGGAAGGATGGCCTAGTCAAGCCCAGGTCTGAGCATCTAGACTCTTGGGTTCATTGCCCAGGCCTGGCCTCTGGTGAGCTGCATGAACTGTGGCTTCCTACATGGCATTGGTCTACCTGTTGGTGGAGTTCAGAGACGTGGGGCTGGGTGGGACTGTCTCTTTCTTGAGGGCACAGGCTCCTCATTCAGTCCAGGCAGGCATGTGAAGGCTGTGTGTGCCGTGCTGGGAGCATATGGATGTGAACTGCGAGAGCTCGTGCGTGGGGCGAGGGCCTGTTTTGGGCACAGCGATCCTGCCTGGGGCTGCTGGGTTCCAGCCCTTGGTAGGCATGTTGGGGCGAGCTGAGGGTAGAAGCCTGCTCAGCAGGATGAGGCACACACATGTGCAGGTACACACAGGCTCTGACTCTTGGCACCTTCAGGGACTATGTAGTGAAGGCCTCTCTGGGACCCTCCTTTTGCCCATATTGTGAGGAAGGTTCCCTGGGGAGAGAATTAAATGACACACATTGGCACAGGGTCTTCCTTTGTCTCTTCCCCCAGAGGAACAAAGTAGATTTTGTGCCTAAATTGGGGAGGAGGCTAAGACACAACTAATACAGCTACCCTTCCAAATGCAATCAAGTTTGGGGACGTGAAGAAGCGACTATAACTGGGATCAGGACCTTTGGAATGGTGCCTCAGTTTTCCCTCACCTTGGAGGGTGGGGGGAAGATAGCATTGCAGGGGTACTTGGCTCATACCCAGCTATGAATATAACGCTCCTTCCAGTCAGGTGATACAGTACACCAGGAACTGCATGCGTCTAGGTGAGGGGAGAGGGGACATCCTGCACATGCACAGGTACAAGTAGAGATCCCTGTCCAGTTACCACTTGCCTCCTAGACTGAGACCCCAGAACCTAGCCTCCTTCCCGGGCCTCCTCTTTTCCTTTTATAAGTAGACTGAGATCCAGTGGAGGCCCCTCTACCTCCCTCCCGCACTATAAGTCTTAGAAGACAGAATGGGTTAAGGCTTTGGGTTTCTGGTTTGGAGACAATACTAGACTAGTGGTGGGTGTGGGAGAGGGGGTTGGGCTGATAAGGGAGTGGCCGTTGGTGGGGGGGATAGTCAGAAGGCCCAACTGGTTATCTGGTGGGCTGCACCCAACAGGCACCCCCCCCCCCACCCTTTATCTTTCCATCCCTTGCCCTCCTGAGACCCTGGGTGTGGAGGAGGGGCAGGGAGTTGGCTAAATCCCCTCATTTCTCCCACAACTTGATCTCCAGAGGTCAAAAGAAGGGTAGGAATACTTCAGGGTATGGGAATCAGAAGGTCTGGGCCCAAGTCCTTAGCTCTATGATCTTGACAAGACCCCTTGAGCTTTCAGTTGTCCATCTGTAAAATGGGAATGCTGTAGTCGGTCCTGCTGCCTCACACCATGGTGGTGCTGATGGAACAAAATAATGTAGCTGAGCCCTGACTGGTGTGGCTCAGCAGGTTGGGTGTTATCCTGCAGACTGAAACGCTGGTTCCATTCTCGGTCTGGGCACATGCCTGGGTTACAGGCCAGGTCCCTGGTTGGGGGCATGCAGGAGGCAACCAATTGATGTTTCTCTTGCACATCGATGTTTGTCTCCCTCTCTTTCTCCCTCCCTTCCCCTCTCTCTAAAAATAAATAAATAAATCTTTAAAAACAATAATGTAGTTGAAAAGGGGGTTTATTAAAATTAGATTCTAATGTTTGGGTATTTATTCTGTGGTATTGGCATTTCTTCCCAGCTTCGATTCTGTCATCCAGACCTCAGCCACATGAAGAAATAAGGTCTTGGGTATTGGGGCTGGGTACTTCTAGTTTCTTAATAAAACAAGATTGGAGCCAGATTTAAAAGCAGAGGTAGGTGCTCCTTAGGGTAGTCCCCCTCCCCTAGTTCTCCCCTACTTCTCTCTGGCTCCAGGAGACCAGTCCCTGTTCACCCAGTCTAGCTAACTTCAGGTGAGCTCCCAAGAGGGACTTAGGTCACCTTTTTTCTTCCCTTTCCCTCCTAGGTTGTTCCTCAAAGTCATTCAAGCTGTACTCGCCGAAGGAGCCCCCGAACGGCAACGCCTTCCCCCCCTTCCATCCCGGCACCATGCTAGATCGGGATGTGGGGTGAGTCTTATTCACTTCTCACCCCTTTTCCAGATGGGATCCTGCCTAAAAAGGGGAGGGAGTTACACCCCCCAATAATTCCTGTCTTCCACCCCCATTCTCATAGCCTCTTCCCTTACACAGCCCAACCCCCATGTATCCGCCTACATACCTGGAGCCGGGGATTGGGTAAGTGGAGTCCAGTGGGGTGGGAGGTACTTTCCATTACATGGGTGAGGGTAGACATGGGGGGTTTGGGGAGGCTCTGCTCCTACTAACCTCCCTTCTTTACTTATCCCAGGAGGCACACACCATATGGAAACCAAACTGACTACAGAATATTCGAGCTTAACAAACGGCTTCAAAACTGGACAGAGGTATCCAGAGGAAAGAGCAGGGAGAGGGCCAGCCGGGCACCCCAGTGGGATGTCTTCTGACACAAAAACACCTCTCCCTGTGCTCTTAGGAGTGTGACAATCTCTGGTGGGATGCTTTCACAACTGAGTTCTTCGAGGATGATGCCATGTTAACCATCACTTTCTGCCTGGAGGATGGACCAAAGAGATACAGTGAGTGGCTTCTGGGGGTTCTGCCAGTTCTGCTGTGGGAGTGTCCTTCCAAAGTCTGGGAGTGGGTATTTGTTCCAGGGTATCTGTTTTGGCAGGAGTGGCATCTGCCTGACCCCTTTTAAGGTCCTACTGTTCTGAAGAGTCTGTCCCTTCTCTACAGCCATTGGCCGGACCCTGATCCCACGCTACTTCCGCAGCATCTTTGAGGGGGGTGCTACGGAGCTATACTATGTGCTTAAGCACCCCAAGGAGGCATTCCACAGCAACTTTGTGTCCCTCGACTGTGACCAGGGCAGCATGGTGACCCAGCACGGCAAACCCATGTTCACCCAGGTCAGCAATCCAGATGGATGTGGAATGCTGAAGCACCTGAGTCTGATTCCCTTCCTCCTTCCCAAACTGTACTCAGCTGTTCCCCAGGGAGGCATCCTGGGGCGTGTCCAGATAAGAAGGGGGCAGGGGTGCCACCGCATTCAGCAGGCATTTACTGAGCTTGTATATGACCATATTCTGGGCCACAGGGGTACGTACACCAGTGAGGAAGAGTCTGCCCTCATTGGAAGCTTATAGCAGATGAGGGTATCACTAACTACATGGGAGAGGACAGGATTGGTCAAGCATTTCTACTCAGTTTGTGCTGTGTATAGGGGTCATGGGTGTAAAAGTTATGTGAGGGGGTAGTCCATACCAGTTTTACACCCAGATTTAGGTGCAGGTGGCAAAAGTATATGTGGCGGGGGAGTTGTGAGCAAATGCGGAACAGGTACACTTTCACGTATGGGGGAGGGGCAGAGCTGTGACAGCCTTGTCTTCAGGTATGTGTGGAGGGGCGGTTATACCTGGAGTTCATGTTTGATGATATGATGCGGATAAAGACCTGGCACTTCAGCATCCGGCAGCACCGGGAGCTCATCCCCCGCAGCATTCTTGCCATGCACGTGAGTGTGGCAGAAACCAAGGCGAAAGGGGGAGGGCAGACAGCGGGGAGGGCAGAATAAGGTCTCGTGTCCTGACAGTGACCTTAGAGGGTTAGAGTTTCTGCACCTGAAAAATGGATTTCGTAATAGCCCCTCTTCTCTTTCGGGAGTGTCACGCGCTCAGATGATAGGGCAGATGAGCAAGTGCAGCCCAGGTGCTAGCATTGTTGTCTTTCTCCCCCTCTAGGCCCAGGACCCCCAGATGTTGGATCAGCTCTCCAAAAATATCACACGGTGTGGGCTGTCCAATTCCACTCTCAACTACCTCCGAGTGAGTCTGATCACTCAGTCTCTGCCCCTCCCATTGACTGAGCTCCGTGTCTCTCCCCTGACAAGCCCCCTCCTGGTCTCCCCACAGCTATGTGTGATACTCGAGCCCATGCAAGAGCTCATGTCCCGCCACAAGACCTACAGCCTCAGCCCTCGTGACTGCCTCAAGACCTGCCTTTTCCAGAAGTGGCAGCGTATGGTAGCACCCCCCGGTGAGTGCCTGGGGCCTGTATCTGCTCTTACCAGGATCTGATGCCATCCCCCAAGGCTGTATCTGTCTCCTTGTGAAGCCCCGTCCTTGCTCTTGGGTCTGCAAGACTGGGATCAGGGTAGGCTCAGGCTCCTTAGGAGCCAGGATGGAGAGCCAGGGGCCCAGCACCCTGCCCCACCTGAGTCTCCTTTCTCTGACACAGCGGAGCCCGCCCGGCAGCAGCCCAGCAAACGGCGGAAACGGAAGATGTCAGGGGGCAGCACCATGAGCTCCGGTGGCGGCAACACCAACAACAGCAACAGCAAGAAGAAAAGCCCAGCCAGCACCTTCGCCCTCTCCAGCCAGGTACCTGTAAGCATCTCGGCTTTCTTCTCTCTTCTGGGCTCCCCTACTGCTGACCCCTGACTCTTGACTCTGTCCCAGTGTGAGCTCACCAGCAGGCATAGAAGTAGAGACAGTTTTCCCAGTGTGCTCTGCCAGGATGGGCTGACTCCTATCACTGATGAGAGTCCTTGTTAGTCACATGTGTGGTTGTGATCACACAGACTCAGACATAGCAATATAGATGTAAAGGGACAGTCAGCCACGAGAACACACGGACGTTCAGGACAGACAGCTGGGAGCACACAGGCCATCGGAGACACAGACACTCACTCGCAGAGGGACGTGCAGCCTCACTGTGTGTGTCTAGACTACATGAACATGCACACACTTCCCCCATTGGTGTCTTTGATCTGCTCCCTCTCTCACATGTGGACAGAAGTTTAGGAGCCCCCTAAAACTTTGGGAGAGGGACTAGGGAGCTTGGGGAGTAGACTGACTTTTTCCCAGAATCTAGTGGATGTGCATTACAGAGCATGATGCTCTGCAGTCCTTCAGTGGGAAGGACTCCAAGGGCTGAGGGTGTCAGAGGAGTTGATGTTTTAAATTGGGGTATGAGAAGGGGGTGGGGGTGTTGAGTTTTCTGGGTGGGTATTGGGGCTCTGGGGGTTTCTGCTGCCCTGGGCTGGGCGAGCCCCTGCCCCGATTATGTTTGGGGACCTCCGCCACTCTCAGGATGTGATGGTGGTGGGGGAGCCCACCCTGATGGGCGGGGAGTTCGGGGACGAGGACGAGAGGCTCATCACCCGGCTGGAGAATACCCAGTTTGACGCAGCCAACGGCATTGACGACGAGGACAGCTTTAACAACTCCCCTGCCCTGGGCGCCAACAGCCCCTGGAACAGCAAGCCTCCATCCAGCCAAGAAAGCAAATCGGAGAACCCCACATCACAGGCCTCCCAGTAAAGGCTTCACCAGGGCCACCCAGTGCTCTGCCTGCCTGCCCCACCTCTTGAAGCCCCAGGGAGCAGAAGACAGAATGAAGAGACTGAGCATCTAAAATGGGCAGCCTCCATCCACCCACTTCAGGGAGGAACTGGACTCACTGGGGGCAGGTGCCAAGATTTGCCCCGCAGTGGCTCTGGGCTGGGCCTGGCCTCTGCAGAGCCTTTTGGGGGAAGGAGGTACTCATGTGGATGTCTGCGTGGACCCTGGGCCTCTGAGAAATGTCCTGACCAACCCCCAGAGCATTTGCCTCCATCCTTACCCCATGGGTTCCCCATCCTCCTGACTCTACCCCCTTCAAGCCTGGGGTTGTCTATCCCCACAGCCCCTAGGGACTTAAAGTTATGGCGCTTCATTGAGTGCCCCTCCCCAGACCCTCCCCCTAGGTGGCTGGAAGTAGAGGGGTAATGCTCTGGGCTCCTCCTCTCTTCCACCACCTATCCCAGCTCCAAGTTTTTAAAAAAATAATATTAAAAATGTAAGTTAAAAAAGTCACTCATGTCCCCCCTCTTCCCCTTATTAAAAGTCCAGCTACCTCCCTATGCCTGGCAAATGGGGGGTTTAGGGCCCAGGTGGAGGTGAGCATATCGGTAGGGTAGCGGGGGAAACGTTACCATTTTATATAGTTTGAGAGCTTCAGACCAAGGAGACATTTCGCCATCTCTCTTCCCTTTTCCTCTGGGATGACTGGAGTTGGGGAAGGCATGCCATGGGGTAGGGGGCCATTGCTTTGGAACAGCTCCCAGCTGTTGTCTCTGTTTCCCCATCCTCCAGGACGCTCGTAACTCCCTCACTCCCAGCACCGCCGCCTCCCTGCCGGCCCCCGCCCTGTGTGTGTATTCTTTACAAGCCCTCCAGTAAAGCAGCTGTCTTGGATGGAGGAGGGGAGGCTCCCTTCCTCAGGGAGAATGGAGGGAAGGCGCAGCCCTGTTTGTCACTGTGTTTTTGTTTTGTCTCAGTTGGGTAGGCATGGGGTAGGGGAAGGGCTCATCCACTCTGTCCAGTACTCTCTTCCTCCGGTCCCTCAGATTGCGAATCTAGTCCTCCCCTGCCCTCCACAGAGGGGAAGGAGCCACTGGGTGCCCCCCTCTAAGCAGGGAGCAATAGGGCTCTGTTCCTCAGCTGAAGTAGAGGGTGCTCATCTCCCAAATGCCCTCTAGTCCTTGTTCTCATAGAAGGAAGGGGAAAGCAGCCAGAACCCTCAGCTGTGTTGCAGTTGGACACGTGGAGGTTCTGGGCCCAGGGCGAGGCCACGAGTAGGGCCCAGCTCTGGCTTTGTTGCCTTTTCCTGTGGCGAGTTCTGGAAATGCTAGTACCACCTATCTTCCCAGTCTTTCTTCTGGATTCTGGGGCTCTCTGCACTCTGTTTCCTTCACTCTAGTTGCCACTGCTGGAGGGGTGTTGTGTCAGGAGCTGAGGGAAGGGGTTGGGAAGAGGGATGGCCCACCCCAACTGTAATGCCTTTTTTTTCTCCATTTGAGTCATGTATGGTACCGATCAATAAAGAGACTTTTCAGTTTGAGCGTGTCTTGGTTGGTCATTGATGCTCAGTGATGACTCAGCCCAAGACAGTCTTCCCCTGCTCCTGCAGTCCTAAGACCAGCCATTGGGGAGGAGGTGTGAGTTGGGCTTACGGCCTCCCCTTCACTCCCATCTGACATTTCCCCTTATTATTCTGGTGTTGCTCCTCAGATGTCCCAGCCTGGCCCCTGCTCCCTCAAAAGTTCACTTCCCACCCCATTCCCACCCTCCACTGTTCCTCACTCCTGTCATGGGGTTGCCAGACAGGTGACCCTCCTGAGGCAGGGTTCCTGGGATAGCCTCTCCTGGATTAGGTGTTGGGGGTGGGGTGGAGAATGGCGTCTTTGCCTCCGAGAGTACTCTAAAGGAGTTTTGGTGGTTAGAGTGCCTGGGAGGCTCAGTCAGTGAGATTCCTGCCCGTACTGGGGAGGCTGAGCAGCCCAGCTACCTAGAGGGAAGTCAGAGAGTAGCGGGATTATCTATCTCCTTGCTGCCTTTGGGTGAGGGCACAGAGGGAGAGAGGAGGATACCTAAGGGCTCTTGCTAGGGGGCAGCCTGAAGCTCCGTGGAAAAATGGGAAGAAGAATAGGACACTTTAGACTCCTTGCCAGGTAGTTCCTCTCCCTCCAGCAGTCCTCTCCTCCCACACCATTAAAGAAGATTGGCAAGACAGGGACACGCTACTATGAATTGGGGATGGGGGTCTCAGCACCTACAAAGCCCCCTACCCAGTCTCCCTCATTTTCATCCCAGGCAGGGGAACCTGAGGCCTCAGACTATTTCCCCACTAAGGTCTCTCTGGATCTGAAGTAAGGCCTCATGGACCTGCACCTCTACCCTCACCTCCCAGCTGGCAGAAGAAACCAGAGGACAGGACTTCATGGCCCACCCCACCCCCTCCAATTCAGCAGTGACCTTGGCCCTGCCCTGCTGCCAGCCCAGCTCCTTCTCATTGCCCCAGCGCCTCAGGACCCCAAGGCCTGCATTTGCACACACAAACACACCGCTCCTCTGCAGGCCTGACCTGACTGAAGGACATTTGCCAGCCAGCTGCTATCACCAACTCCCCCTGGGAGTGCTAGGTAACACCTACGTGGAGTGTGTCCGGTACTAGGTGTACATCTGGCCTTTTTGCCTGAGTGTGTGCCAGTGTATGTATGTATGTGACTGCTGAGCTGGGAGAGGGCTTAGATATATGTATGTCATGGAACATACACATGTGTGAATATGTATGTGGGATAGTATATGCAGTTGTTTATGGTATGTGTCTTGGTGGATTCATTCATTCAGCTAATCACTGAGCTTTCTCCAGGTGCCAGGCCCAACTCTAGGTGCTAGGGATATGGTTCTGAACCAGGCAGAGAAGGGATGATTGCTGGGTGTGAGTGGGAGGCTACAAATACAGAAATGAGAGTGTGTTGTTGAATGCGTGGCTTAGCAGTTCGATTGTGTTGGGTTTGGGGGCTGCTGGGGCAGCAGTTGTGTAACTGGTTTGGGTATTTGAAGGTTCACAGCGTGTGTGTGTGTGTGTGTGTGTGTTGTGTTTTGGAGGGAGTGGGGGTCAAGAACAGTGAACTGCCAGGCTTGGACTCTGCCCTGCTTGGGGAAAGGGAGTGTGTCAGAGAGACAGGGGGAGACGCTTTGAACTCAGGAAACATAGTGGCCAGCGACTTCCTCTGGAGCCCTTAGATCTGGCTCCTCCCTGTTTGCCCCAGCAACCTGGCTGAGGAAGGCCCTTGCTCTGGAGGAATTGCTCTGGTAGGAGAAGGGGAGGCCCTTCAAGGCCATCATGCCCTCTGTTCCCAGGTGCAGGTTAGGGCCCTACCCAAGGTCCCAGCGTGATACTGAAAAATTTGTTTTAGCCCAGCCAGGACCCACTGCAGATTCCCAGTTCAGCCTGGGTTCAGTTCCTCCTTCCTCATGTTTCCTACCTCAGCCCAATCCAGGCTGACCTCTAGCTCCCTTTTTTAGGACTGATAGTCTGGTCCAGTATAACCTTCAGCCCCTCTTAATGCCCTTAGCCAACCCCAGCCTGCCCTGTAACCCCTTTCCCCAAAGGTTAGACTGCAGCCCAGCCAGCCCAGCCCAGTTCACCCTGATATCAAATCTCATCCCCTGAAGTGAAAAGTTCTGAACTACCCTTCCAGGGCCTCCCCACATCCACCCCTCCTTTTTTTTTTTTTTTTTTAATTACAAAGTGGGGCCTTATTTGGGGGATTTAGTAGAGTAAAGGTGAAGGTATAGGATGAGGAGCTACAGCCTGGATAAAGAAGGGAGATGAGGGGCAGGGGGTGCTGAGGATGGCCCAGGCATGTTCTAGGCCAAGCTGAAAGAAAGGGAATGTGTAAAAAGAAATTCTGAGGCGGCGGCCCCCTGCCTCCAAGCTGAGTTTCAAAGATGCTGTTTTTGGCCCCTGCTGGGCACAGCTTCCAGTACCCAGAATGCTTACAATAACCGTCTACCATGCGGCCACAGCCCCGTCCTCTCAGCACCCACCAATGAGACTCCTCCCCACCCCCACGCTGAGGTCTTCAGTGAAGCAGAACAGGAAATGGGTGGGGGACTACACACCCTGCCGTTCCCAACCTGGGGCGTGGGGGAAGATGAGTGGGACTGGAAGCTGACCCACAGCTCCAGGCTCCTACTGCAGCCTTGGGAAGGAGCCATTTCCCATCTAAAACCTTTTCTAGGTTTTTGCTCTCATGAAGAGCACTTACGTGATGTTTTTATTCCTGTTTCCTATCTTACGTTGCAGAGTTTTTCTTGGTTCTATGTTTAGGTGTAATCTCTGAAAACTAAGGTTCCCCACCTCCGAAGCCCAGGAAGAGTCTGTATGGGGTTAACGTGAATTAAAATCAGAACATTTATTGAGTACCTGCTATATAAACTACTCTGTTCATCACGTGTCCAGCCAGTCAAACTCCAGCTAACTTAGCATCTACAACATGCCAGGAGCTGGGGATGGAACAGTGGACGAAACAACACGGTGCATACAGTTGGGTGGGGAGACTTGGAGCAAATGGTCACATAGGAACGTAATTACAAGTTATAACCTAACTGAAAAGGGCAGCATAAACATATATATTGGGGAGACCTCATTTAAACTGGTGTGTGAAGGAAGGTCTCTCAGATGTATCTGCTGAGACTCGAAGGGTGAGGAGTACTTAGCCAGGTGGAGCAGATAGAGGAAACAGATCCTCATGCTGGGACGTGCTTGGCGGGGTGAAAGAACAGAACAGCAGTAGGTTCTCAGCCTGGCGAGCGAGGGGAAACGGTGGCAGGGGAGAGGCTGTGGTGTCAAAGATGAAGACGATGGTGACGATGACAAAAAAGATAACAGTTAATGTTCACTCGAAACCAGGTTTTGTGAGAAATCCTTCCTACCAAATCTCAGTAAAAGCTGACCACAACTCCTTACTTAATGTAGCTACTGTTACCTCTCATTAACAGGAGAGCACTAAAGGCCAGAATCGGGGAATCGAAAGCCAGCGAGGCAAGCAGCTTGCCCAGTCTTGGAGTCAGCAAGAATTTTGAGTTATATCCAAACATAATGGGCTGTCACTGAAGGGGCTAAGTCAGGTCACGATGAAGACCTGGTCCCTGCCTTCTAGGAACTTCCAGAGCCAGGAAAATCAGACCCTGCCACAATTTGAATAAAAAGCACACATCAAGGAATAGGATTAAAATGGGCAGTGCTATAGACCTATAGGAAGAGAAATTTGTTTTGACCAAAGAGATTCAGGAAGGCCTCTTGCTGAAAATGAAATTAACTTGTGGAAAGTGCTTGTTGAAGGGAGGTGGACCTGCAGCAAGTGATACTCTAAGTAGGGGGGAGAGCTGGAGGGAAGGTACTGAAGCAGGAGGGTCCGGGGAGAAGACAATTAAGCAAGTGAAGCTGTAGCAGCAAGGGGTACACTGTGGGAACTTGAGGTGTCAAGGGAAGGAATGGTGGGCACGTTGCTGGACGAAGGAATTGGTAAAACTGACTTCCACAGTCCTCCTAAGTGGTAGAGAGTTTTGAATGACAGGCTGAGAAGTTTAAACTTAATTTCATAGGGAGTGGGAAGCCACCAACAGTTCTTGAACAAAGAAGTGACTTAATTAGATCTGTTTTTAAATAAGATTAGTTTGGCTTGGTATATAAGACTAGAGAAGATGGATCACTTAGGAGGCCATGAAGTAAATGTAAGAAAGTATAATTAGAAGAAAACAACATAGAATAATATTCAGCAGCCTTCTAGGAATGTGTGGGGAGGACAAACTTGCAAGTTTAAATACCATAGAAGAAATCAGAAAGAAAAGAGTGAATTTCACCTCAATAAAAGAGTGATCGATTTGGCTACCTACAGAGTAAATTTACAACTTTGGTAAGTGTGTGTATAAATAAAAAACAGCCCTGATTGGTGTGGCTCAGTTGGTTGGGCATCATACTGCAAGGGCAAAGGGTCACCAGTCAGGGCACATGCCTAGGCTGTGGGTTCAGTCCCTGGGTGGGGCGTGGGTGAGAGGTGGCTGATTGATGTATCTCACACACGATGTTTCTCTCCCTTTCTCTTTCCCTCATCTCTCTCTAAAAATAAATAAAATCATTAAAAAGAAACTACATTTCCACCCCCACCCCACAAAAAAAAAGAAAGGCGGGCACACTGGGAGATATATTTGCAGCAAATACGATCAGTTACAATCTTGTTGTATAACTAATTCATGCAAAATAGGTTTAAAAAAAGAGGTTCCTGACGACAAATGGGTAAAGGACAATTTCAGAGGAGGAAGTGCTAAGAATAACATAAAAATATAGTAAACAAATGATTGTATATTAAAATAACATAGCTGTTTTTTGGTTCATTAAATTAACAAAGAGACTTTCCCTAGTAAATTAAATATATATAACAGCTCTATTGAGATATAATTCACATACCATACAATTTACCCATTTAAAGTGTAAAATTTAATGGCTTTTAGTACGTTCATAGTGTTGTTCAACCATCACAACTTTTTTTTAAATCATCTACCCAAGGATAGGTTTTCATTGATTTGAGAGAGAGAGGAAGGGAGACAGAGGGAGAAACATTGATGTTTCTCGAACAGAGAGAGAAACACCCATCAGTTGCCTCCTGTATGTGCCGGGACTGGTGCCCCAACTGGGGACCGAGCTTGCAGCCTAGGTGTGTGCCCTGACTGGGGATCAAACCTGCAGCCTTTTGGTGTAGGGGGACAACACTTCAACCAGCTGCAACTGAGCCACCCCGTCAGGGCACCACAACCTATTTTAAAACATTTTCATCACTCCAAAAAGAAAATCTGTACCCATTACCAGTCACTCAGTGATTTCCCCCACAATCCCACCTCTAGGCAACCAGTAATCTGCTTTATGTATTTATAAATTTGCCTGTTTTGGACATGTTATATAAATGGAATCATATATATGTGGTCTTCTATGACTAGCTTCTCTCACTTCGCAGAGTGTTTTTAAGACTTATCTATCCATGTTGTAGCATGTACCAGTATTTCATTTCTCTTTATTGCCAAATATTCTCTTGTATAGATAGACTACATTTCATTTTTGCATTTATCAGCTGATGGATGTTTGGGTCGTTTCTAGTTTTTGGCTGTTATGAATAATGCTGCTATAAACATTCATGTCCACATATTTGTTTAGACACACGTTTTGATTTCTCATTGGTATATATACCTAAGAGTGGAATTGCTGGGTCATATGGTAATTCTGTTTAACATTTTGAGCAAGTAGCAGACTGTTTTCCAAAGTGGCTTGCATTCCCATCAGAAACGTATGAAGATTCTAATTTCTCCCTATCCTCCCTGACACTTGTCATTGTCTGCCTTTTTTATTATAGCCTTCCTGGAGTATGGGAAGTGGTATCTCATTATGGTTTTGATTTGCATTTCCCTGATGACTAATGATGTTGAACACCTTTTCATATACTTATTAGCCATTTGTATATCTTTGGAGAAATGTCTGTTAAGATCCTTTGCCCATTTAAAAATTTTTTAATTGATTTTTTTTGAGAGGGAGAGAGCAAAACATCGATTTGTTGGTCCACTTATTTATGCATTCATTGGTTGCTTCTTGTATGTGCCCTGACCAAAGATGGAACCTGCAACCTTGGTGTATCGGGACAATGCTCTAACCAACTGAGTTACCCAGCCAGGGCCCTTTGCCAATTTTTATTTATTTTATTTTTTAAAATATTTTCTTTTTAAAAAAAATTTACTTATTTTTAGAGAGGGGGAAGGGAGGGAGAAAGAGAGGGAGAGAAACATCAATGTATGGTTGCCTGTCACATGGCCCGCACTGGGGACGGGGCCTGCAACCCAGGCATGCGTCCTGACTGGGAATCGAACTAGTGACCCTTTGGTTCACAGCCTGCGCTTAATCCACTGAGCTACACCAGCTGGGGCCCTTTGCCCATTTTTAAATTGAGTTGTCTTTATATTGAGTTTTAAGAGTTATTTATATGTCTAGATACAAGTCTTTGATCAGATATATGATTTGCAAATATTTTTTCATTTTGTGGGGTATCTTTTCTCTGAGGGTGCCTTTTAGAGCACGAAAGTTTAAACTTTGATGAAGTCCAAATTATCTAGTTTTCTTTTGTCGCTTGTGCTTTTGGCATATTTGGTAAACTTTGTATTGAAGTATAACATACAGAAAAGTACACATATAATAAATGTACAACTTGACAAATTTTCTAAAACTGAACGTACTCTGTAACCAGTGCTAAGATCAAGAAATAAAACATTATAGCTCCCCAGAAATCTTCCTCATGACCCTTCCCAATAATTTTCTACCCTCCAAGGATAACTACTGTCCTGATTTTTAATACCATGATTAGTTTTGCCTGTTTTTTTTTAAAGTATTTATTGACTTTAGAGAAAGAAAGAGAGAAATATCAATTTGTGTTCCACTTATTAATGCATTGATTTGTTGATTTTCACATGTGCCCTTGCTAGTGATTGAACCCACCACAACCCCTGCATATCGGGACGCTACTCTATCAGACTGAGCTACCTGGCCAGGGATAGTTTTGCCTGTTTTCTAAAAAAATATATTTTTATTGATTTGAGAGACAGAAAGAGAAACATTGATTGGTTGCCTACCATATGCACCCCTGACTGGGGATCGAACCTGCAATCTAGGTATGTTCCCTGACCAAAATTGAACTCACAACCTTTTGGTGTGTGGGACAATGCTCTAACCAACCAAACCACACCAGCCGGGGCAGTTTTGCCTGTTTTTGAAGTATATAAACAAAATCATACTAAAGGGGAAAAGATTTTCTTTATTTTTAGATTGAATTTATTGGGGTGACAGTGGTTAATAAAATTACATAGGTCTCAGGTGTACAATTCTATTGTACATCATCTGTATATTGTGTTGTGTGCTCACCACCCCAAGTCAGGTGTCCTCCCATCACCACTTATCCCCACCATCCCTCTTCTACCTCCCCCACCCGCCAAGACGCAAAGATTTTCAATGATCTTACCCAGTGCTGGGAAGAATGGGGAAAGACTAGAATCTCATACACTTTGAGTAATCTCTCAGAAAAGCAACTTGTGTTAATGTGCACACTGATTGACCCACTAATTCCATTTCTGGGAAGCACAGCATTACTTACTCTAGAAAATGTGGAAACTCCAGAAAGTGATGGATAGGAAAGTGGCTTGATTAACTACGGGACGTCCTAACAGTGGAATGCTACATGGCCATCAAAACGATGTTTACCAAGAGGTTAAAAGAATGTGAAAAAACACTTATGATAAATGTTAGCTGAAAAAGTATGATAAATTATAGTACAAAGTGACTCCAATTATGTAAAGGAGTCTATTCATAGGGGAAAAAAACACAGGAAGAAAGTACAATGGTAGTAATAAGATAATTGAATTCTAGGTGTATTTTTCTTTGCCATTTTTCAAATTTCCTTTAATGTACTTATGGTACCTTTATAACAACAAATACTAAGTATAAAAATGAGACCGAATCCTTGTGGAAAGTAACAAAGGCTGGAAGGAGGAGTATAGATACAATTTGGCAGTTTACTGAATCTGAGCAGTGGGTGGGAAGGATGGAAGGCAATGAGATTCGGAAGAACTGGGAGGGCGCTGGTGCTGTGAGCTAACATGGGGATCCCTGGAGTAACCAAAGCACGATGCTTCAGAACATGGCTTCTTGCTATAGACACCCCTGTTTTGAACTGTGGCCCAACCTTTTACAGGTGGGTAACTCCGAACAAGTTATTTAACCTCTGTGAGCTTTCTTTCTCATCGCTAAAATGGGGATAATAAAAGCCCCTGTCTTACAGGGTTGTTAGGAGGATGAATTGATGATAGAGAGTTTAGTAAGTTCAGAAATAGTCCCTCCACCCTGGCTGATGTAGTTCAGTAGATTGAGTACCAGCCTGAGGAACAAAGGGTCGCTGGTTCGATTCCCAGTCAGGGCACATGCCTGGGTTGCAGGCCAGGTCCCCAGTAGGGGGCATGCAGGAGGCAACCACACATTAATGTTTCTCTTCTCCCTTCCTTCCCCTCTCTCTAAAAAATAAATTTAAAAATCTTTTGAAAAAATTTTTTTAAAAAGAAAGAGAGAGAGTCCCTCCACCCCCTGTCTTCCAGCTAGCCCATTGCCAGGAGGTCAAATGCTCTGAAATCCACAGGAATGGGAATGGGTGGGACCCTAATGCAGGATGTGTGGGAGGATTGGAGTGGAGGAATGGAGAGTTAGGAACTCGGAAATTGCAAAACAAATAGGATAGTCTAGCAGTAAAGCAGAGAGGCTCTGGAACACCCACACTATCAGAGCCCTCCTGTCCCTTGTCAATATATCAGGATGCTTTCTGTATGGTGTAAGGAGGGGGCGCAGGAGACACTGTCCCCCTTTGCTAATCAGGTGCTGAATTGGGTTCATTCTGCCTTACCACTCTGCATCCTGCCCCACCTAAACCCAAACTAGCTGAGAGCATAAAAAATAAGGACAGCCAGTGGGACAGCTGCAAGAAGATAAGGGGAGCTCTGTTTGCTGGTCTGGCCTCCAGAGGCCACCTCTGTCACTGCCCCTCCCTGTCCTTCACACATAGAAGGTAATATGTGTTCATAGCTGACCGGATGTCTGGCTGAAGCGTAAGACCATATTCCCTCCTGCCCCGCTCTCAGGGCTTGAAATATGAGGCTGGCTACGTGAGTTCTACAGAGGCTATTAGTTCCATCTGTCCAGTCCCCAGCACCTGCCTACCCGCTGCCTGCTGGCCATGACCCTGCTCCTCCTATATGTTTACCTTCGCCTACTCAATGCCCACCCCTCATGTCTGAAAACTGGTCCCTCAGGCTGGGAACCACCTCTGGTCTCCTCAGGAAGATCCCATCCTAATCTGTGACCCCTCCCCATCTTATGCAACTTGCTCCCACTTTGACTATCTGGGCCCCAGCCCCCAGAACTCCCCAAACCCCGCCTTTGTCCATGTCCTGGCTCCTCTCATCTGCCCCTGACACCTCTTCATTTTCCTCTCTCACTCTTGACCCCCCACCTCCATCCATCCCTTCCTAACTTTCACACCTCCACCTGTCTTTTACCCCATTCTCCTTTCTTGATTTTCTCCACCTCTCTCCACATTCTGACCTGGACTTGAGTTTCCTCCCCTTCTCCCTCCTGTCTTGTCTTCCCAGGAGCTGGAACACCCGCAGTGTCATAAGCAATAAGCAGCTGTGTGAGGCCTTTTCCTACAGCAGCTACTCCCTCAGAAACAACAAGTACAATCTTCTCTCCTCCCTTAAATTCATCCTCTAGGCACAGAGTGGACCTAAGTCTCCCTCCCCTCCCGGGAATTTCCCTCTGGGCCAGTCTCAGATCCCACCCCCACTCCAGAGTCCCAGTCTCCTGGAGAGCCTGGGTTACACCCACGGGAGTGTCAGATTCCAGGCATCACAGTCACAGCTGATTGACTCCAGCCCACCCAGTCTCATTTCTCTGTCTCTTCTCCCTGGAAATCATTTCTGGGCAGGAAACCCCCTTCCCTCAAACTTTCCCTTACTCCTGGTATCCTGACCCTGCTCCCTCTGCCTCCCAGGACATGGATATAAACACTATCTGTGGATGGAAGCCCATCAGAAAAGTCTAATCCAACCTGCTGGGTGAGGTGGAAACAGTCTGCAGTGGGGGAGGTGGGGAGCTCTGGTGGTTTGTTATCATCCTGTTTCCCCCAGACTTCAGGCCCCTGCTGGGGAACAACCTGTGGGTTGTCCTCCGTATCCATTGTGTTTTTTCAACCCCACCAAGCAATTCTCTGATACCAGCTGGGCATCCTACAATTCAACTCAATTCTGACACTGTCTACCTGGAAAATAGTACCAGATCCCACAGATTAAGGGTGTCATCCTATAAGAGTGACCCCTACTTCAGACACCAATCACATACAAATTGAACATTCCCATGACCTTCTCCTCGGTTTAAATTCCTAGAGTGGCTCACAAAAGTTAGGAAACCAGTTTACCTACTAGATTACCAGTTTATTACAAAGAATATTAAAGGATACTGTTAGAAAGAAACAACAGGCAAAAAATGGAGTCACTTGTGCCAAGCCCCACACTGGCTAACTTAATTGCAATTTCAGTCTCTCCCAGGAATGTGACTTTTAACTAGTCAATCTGTAATTACCTATCAGGACTAGTGAGGTAATCTGCATGATAGACATCCCTCCTTCCCCCAAAGGAAGGTGATCTTGCCTGAAACAATCCTTTCTTTTGTTTATGATTTCTTTGTCCCACCCTTTGTGCCTATAAATGCCTTCATTTTACCGAGTTCCTCAGAGTCCCTTTCTATGCTGGATGGATGCTGCCCCATTCATGAATCATTAAATAAAGCCAATTAGATCTTTAAATTTATTCAGTTCAATTTTTTTTTAACAATATGAAAGAATAGCCAGATGAAGAGATACATAGGGTGAGGTCTGAAAGGGTCCCCCATGGAGTTTGGGGTTTGCCACCTTCCCATCACATGAATCTGTTCTGGTTCACCAACCTGGAAGCACTCCAAACACCATCCTTTTGGGGTTTTATGGAGGCTTCATTACATAGGTACAATTGGTTAAATCACTGGCTGTTGGAGGTCAGGGTTGCAGGAATGAAAGTTCCAACTCTCTGATCACAAGGTTTGTTCCCTAGCAACCAATCCGTCCCACCCCCTTTAGGTGCTTTCTAAAAGTGACTGCATTAAAATTAACTCAGGTGAGGATGAAAGTTTGTTTTAAATACCAAGACACATTTATTGCTCTTGTCATTTAGGAAATTCCAAGGGTTTTCGAAGCTCTGTGCCAGAAGTGGGGACAAGGACCAACTACAGGGGTGGGCAAAAGTTATGAGTACGCAGTCCTGCCTGGTGTGGCTCAGTGGATTGAGTGCCGGCCTGCAAACCAAAAAGTCACCTATTCCATTCCCAGTCAGGGTGCATGTCACCCTATGTATCTCTTCATCTGGCTATTCTTTCAGGAACCCAGTGGGGAGCTCACGAGAGGCAACTACACATTGATGTTCCTCTCCCTCTCTTTCTCCCTCCCTTCCCCTCTCTCTAAAAATAAATAAATAAATAAAATCTTAAAAAAAACTATATGAGTATGCAAAACACAAAGTTTATTCTTACATTATTTACTTATAAATTATTGTATCATTTATTTGTATCATTTGTTTTGTTATTATTGTTGTTACTATTTTGTATCCTTACTTATGATTTATCTTTTAGGTAATGATGGCTGGTAATTTAACCAATGACCAACAAAAGTGGATACTTAAACAATACTGGAAAACAGATGATGCCTAAAAGCTTCAACAGGAATGGGCTGAAGAATTTGACACACCTTCACCAAGTAGACAGACAACTTACAGGATGTGAGATAAATTTGGTGAAACTGAGTCCATCTGTAATGCTCCAAAAAGTGGTTGATCAGTCATTATTACCACCCAAGAATATGAGATATTAGTGAGTCAGGCATTTTTTAGGAAGAATCCCAAAAAATCAAAACAAAGAGCTTCTATTGAGTTAGGCCTTTCCCGTAGATCTTTGAGTCACCTACTGCAAGGTTAGGTTTGAAAACACGGCGGCCAAGATTGCTTCATGGGTTATTGGAAGACGATTTGGATCACCGCTTCCAATTCTGTGAAGTGGTTCTGAATGAAGAAAGACGAGACAATGGCATCATTGATAAAACTACGTGGTCTGACGAAGCTCCTTTTAACCTTTCAGGTGCTGTAAATTGGCACAATTGTGTCTACTATTCAAGAGACAGTCCTCCTGTAACCACAGAAGGACAGTTGAATCAGCTGGCAAAGTGCAGTTTGTGTGGGTCTTTCGCGTGTCAGGGTACTTGGACCCATTTTTTCCATACTACTGTTACAACGTGACAGTTGTAACTACCGTGCCGAGAGACACTGTTTTGCCACAATTGCAGAAACGGCATGAAAATGGTTTCTTCTTTCAACAAGACGGAGCTCCTCCACACTGCTGTAACAGTGTGTGAGTTTCTTGATGAACAACCTATCCAACAGGTGGATAGGTTGACAAGGGCCAGTGGCATGGTCACCATGATTACCAGACCTCACTCCAAAAGACCTTTTTGGGGGTGTCGCAAAGATAAAGTCTTTTCATGAAAACCACATACTGTGGATGCTTTGATTCACTGCATAAGAGGAGCATGTCAAGAAACTGATGACAATAAAGAACTCTGTGCCAAAGTGTGCTTGAGTATAGCAAGTAGACTACAAAAATGTGTAAAAAATGAAGGCTGGCAATTTGACCACACACGAGATTGTACCTAAGTGTACTGTGTCCTTCTTTTGAGTTAATAAAGCTATTGTTTGTAATAATCATAACCTGCATGTCTTTTTCCATACAAGCAACTCTAAGCCTCCTTTTGCCAACTCCTATATACATTTCTTATTCTAAATCACAATATCACAGCATCAAAAGCTCAGGCTAGAATCCTTGTCTGAGATGGTTGGGAATGAGAGAGGGATAGGTTTGGGGAGTGACTGTGGGTGGGTGACCCAAAGCTGGCTCAGGAAAAAGCAGGCCCACACTGGTAATAGTCAGGACCCCCGAGCTGGAAGAACAAATGCTTAGGGGGCAGCATAGTGATTAGGTTTAAATCTTGCTTCCACCACAATGGAGTTGCATCAATGGCACATTTGACATGGGGCCAGTACAGCTCTGTGCAATCAACCAAGAGTGATTCTGAACAACCGGCAGGGTGAGAAGAGAGATGGAATCTTAGTTACATTAAGTGTAAGTTCAATGATTCAAACATTTTTCAAACATGGGCCCTAAAAGCAAATCAACTTCCAAATCTGGTGCTCAACCGTTGCAACAGCAATGGATTCCAAACTGGCTGAGCTGGACCTATTGAGAGGCTGTCTAGGCCCTGGCCAGGGAATTTGGTTACAGCACCGTCCTGATACCCTGAGGTTGCGGGTTTGATTCCCTGTCAGGGAACATACAAGAATAAACCAATGAATGCATAAGTAAGTGGAACAACAAATTGATGTTTCCTCTCTCTCTCTAAAATTAATAAATAAAAATTTAAAAAGAGAGAAGTAGTATCTATGGGTGATATAAAGAATTTTCATGTTTTGACTAAATTGTTTTTGACCTATGCATTGATTTTAGAACCCTCTTTGTATAATTCTGCTGTACTTCACTCAGTCATTAAAACTCTGAGCCTCAGATTCCTCCTGTGTATAATAGAGTTAGAGAAATTGACCTTAGCCTCCACCCAGGATACATGCCCACTCCCCTTTAGGGAAACCTGACCTCATTCTTGAGAGGTATATAAACTTTCTAGTATTGCTATGACAAATTACCACAAACTTGGTGACTTAGAACAACAGTTCTGGAGACCAGAAGTTCAAAGTCAAGGTGTCTGTGTTGGAATGTTCTGGAAGCTCTGAGGGAGACTCCATCCTATACCTCTTTCCTAGCTTCTGGTGGCTGGCAGCAATCCTTGGCATGCCTCAGCTTGTAGCCCCATCTCTCCAAACTCTGCTTCTGTCTTCACATGGCCTTCTCCTTCTGTGTCTCTATGTTTTCTCTTTTTCTGTTTTATAAGGATACTCGTCCTTGGATTTAGGGCCCACCCTAGTCCAGGATGATCTCCTTCTGAGATCTTTACCTTAATTACCTTATAAGGTAATTACCTTACAAGGACCCTAATTCCAAACGAGGTTACATTCTGAGGTTCTGGACAGATATGCCTTTGAGCACCACAGTTCAACCCACTGTAGTTTCCAATTTATTGAGAAGAGCTAAGCCGACACTTGGAGAGTCCCTGAGTTTGAGAAAAGAAATTTGTTCCTACTTTAAGAAGCCCCTTTATGATGGGGAAGACCTTGATTCCCAGCCTGGTCCCCAAGAGCCTTTAAATTGAAGCAGACACACAAATGTTGGAGGCAGGGAAGGGTCAATATTGGGAGAATCCAGACCACTGGTCTCTATAAAACCATGTAAGGGCATTGTGTCTAGTTCATGTCAGGATTTGGAGGGGGGAGGGGAGGGGAATTTCTTCTTCCATGAGGCAAGCGAGGTAAGCAAGGCATATGATCCCAGTCTTTTCTCACCCCTCTTTCTTCCTCCAGCTCCCAGGTATCAATGAACTGATATCATTGTTACTTTTTTTTTTTTTTGCAAATGAACCCCTATATGGTCACCAATGAAATGGGACTGTTCCTGAGGATGGGAGGTATCTTAATATGCTAGGGAAGCCATCAGGGTGAAGCCCCTAGAAAGGTCCTTTTGCTAATCCAAGCTAGGTCTCTGAGACCGGCTTTCTTATTTCTTGCAAAGGCCTAGCCATTCAGCTGGGGTTGTTTCTTTTCCACTTTGGGGATTTTCTTCCTGAACTGGGAGCCATACAGGCCTTGCAGCTGGTAATCTTCCAGGCTCCCACTTCTTCCTTCCTACAAGTTGTAAGATTCTCAGCCTACTTACTGTCTACCCATTCAATCTCTGGGGCTCCTCATGCCTTTAGACTGGATGCTGAGTGAGGCATCAGCTCTCCCCTGTTAGGATCTCCCTAAAGCCAATTACAGGGTACGTTTTTCTTTCAAATATTTTATAGTTGATTATTATGGGGAAAGAGATCCAGTGTTATCAAATCACTAGTCTGGTGAAGATGTTAAAATTTCAAAAACCTGGGAAACTTTCAGCCAGCCCTGGTCCACAGTGAAAGGTCAGACAGCAGCTGCCACAATGAGAGACTGTTTCTCTTCTTCTCTTAGCCCTGGTCTGAAGACCCCAACTGGGCCAACCGTTCATGTTCCCCTTGTCACCAACGTGGCTACATCTGAGCATCTCCCAATTGGGTATTCTCACGTCTATATTTCCTCAGCTTCATGCCGAAACAGCCCCCTTAGGGAAAGATTTTTATGAGAGCTACAAAGGCTGAAGGATCTCATTCTGAAGAGGTCTGTTAGGGTCGACACCTAATCCCCTCTTTTCTGAATCAGTCACATAGATTTGGAGTTAGAGAAACTTGGGTTCCATTAGGGCACACACAGTCTCTGTATAATACCCCCAAAATAGTTGACAAGAAGGCACAGACATTGTGGCAGGTAAGGGGTGGAGTATTCCCCCTGTTCCAGATCTTATTCTTGCACTCCTATCCCATTTCCATCCCCCACCCTGGATGTAACTACCAAGCTGGAGGATATTGGGATGTCAACAGAATCAATAATACAGAAGATTTGCTGAATTCAACTTTTAAGAATTTTGTAATATTGATAGACTCATTGGATTGACCATCAATATACACAAGCTCAGAATCCATTACTTTGAGAATGGAGTGTGGGAGTGTGGAGAATTGGATTGACAGAGTGGTGATGGGGAATCGAAGTTAGGGGACAGAGTTGGAAGAGGCAGGGAAGACGTGGGATTGACTGAGAACTGTTCCCCTCATGGTTTTTTTGATGGTGCCTCAGCTGTCTCCACCTTGGAGTTCTGCTTAAAAAGAAAAAAAAAAAAGGACTTCCGGCCACGATGGAGGTGTAGGTAGATACACTTTGCTTCCTCACACAACCAAAAGAAAGACAACAACAAATTTAAAAACAAAAAATAACCAGAACTGCCAAAAATATCAAACTGTATGAAAGTCTAACAACCAAGGAATTAAAGAAGAAATATTCATTCAGACTGGTAGGAGGGGCGGAGAGGACTGGCGGCAAGGCAGAGGACCAGGGCAGGTGAGTAAGCAGCTGGCAGACCGAGCTGTCCCATATTTGTGTGTGGATAAACCAGGATGAACAACTGGGGAGCGAGGCAGACTGTGCAACCCAGGGTTCCAGCATGGGGAAATAAAGTCGCAAAACCTCTGGCTGTAAAAATCTGTAGGGGTTACAGCAGTGGGAGAAACTCCCAGCCTCACAGGAGAGTTCCTTGGAGAGACCCACAGGGTCCTGGAAGTACACAAAACCACCCACCTGGGAATCAGCACCAGAAGGGCCCAATTTGCTTGTGGGTAGCAGAGGAAGTGACTGAAAGTTGGCCAAGAGCCCAGAAAGCAGCATTGTCCCCTCCCCCACATACAGCACACAACGCAGTGACATGGGTTGCCCTGCCCTGGCAAATACCTAAGGCTCTGCCCCTTACAACATAACAGGCATGTTGAGACAAAGAAATATGCCCCAAGTGAAAGAACAGATCAAAGCTCCAAAAATAGAACTAAGCAATGGAGAGATAGCCAACCTATTAGATGCAGAGTTCAAAACACTCGTAATCAGGATGCTCAAAGAAATGGTTAAGTATGGTCACAAAATAGAGGAAAAAGTGAAGGCTATGCAAAGTGAAATAAAGGAAAATGTACAGGGAACCAACAGTGATGGGAAGGAAACTGGGACTCAAATTAATGATTTGGAGCAGAAGGAAGAAATAAACATTCGACCAGAACAGAATGAAGAAAGGACAATTCAAAAAAAAAAAATGAGGAGAGATTTAGGAACCTCCGGGACAATTTTAAACATTCCAACATCTGAATCAAAGGGTTCCAGAAGGAGAAGAGGAAGAGCAAGAAATTGAAAACTTATTTGAACAAGTAATGAAGGAGAATTTCCCCAATCTGGCAAAGGAAATAGACTTCCGGGAAGTCCAGGAAGCTCAGAGAGTCCCAAACAAGTTGGACCCAAGGAAGCATACACCAAAGCACATCATAATTCCATTACCCAAGATTAAAGATAAGGAGAGAATCTTAAAAGCAGCAAGAGAAAAGGAGACAGTTACCTACAAAGGAGTTCCCATAAGACTATCAGCTGACTTCTCAAAAGAAACCTTGTAGGCAAGAAGGGGCTGGAAAGAAGTATTTGAAGTCACGAAAGGCAAGGACCTACATCCAAGATTACTCTCTCCAGCAAAACTATCATTTAGAATGGAAGGGCAGATAAAGTGCTTCCCAGATAAGGTCAAGTTAAAGGAGTTCATCATCACCAAGTCCTTATTATATTTAATGTTAAAGGGACTTATCTAAGAAAAAAAAAGATGATCAGAATTATGAACAGTAAAATGACAACAAACTCACAACTATCAACAACTGAATCTAAACAAAAACAAACTAAGCAAACTAGAACAAGAACAGAATCACAGAAATGGAAATCATATGGAGAGTTACCAGTGGGGAGGCGGAGGGGAGAAAATGGGGGAAAAGGTACAGGGAATAAGAAGCATAAATGGTAGGTACAAAATAGAGAGGGAATAGTATGGGAAGTGGAGAAGCCAAAGAACTTATATGTATAGCCCATGAACATGAACTAAGGGGTAGGGGAATTCTGCTGGGAGTGGGGTGCAGGGTGGAGGGGAATAAAGGGAGAAAAAATGGGACGACTATAATAGCATAATCAATAAAATATATTAAAAAACAAACAAACAAAAAAATCCCTGGCTGATGTGGCTCAGTTAGTTGGTGCCTCATCCTATAAACCGACCACCTGGTCAATTCCCGGCCAGGCCTCGTGCCGTGCCTGGGTTGCAGATTCTGTCCAGTTGGGGAGCATACAGGAGGCAACCGATTGATATTTCTCTCTCACATCAATGTTTCTCTCCCTCTCTCTCCCTCCTGCCCCTCCCTCTAAAATCAATATGCATGTCCTCTGGTGAGGAAGATAAACAAACAAACAAATAAATGTTAAAACAAAAACAGAAAAACACAACAATTCACAGGGGATAAAGGGAGTGATCACAGATTTTCTTCCTGGCCCTCTCTGAGTTAAGGGTCAATGATGGGCAAGGCTAACAAAAGTGACAAACACAGAGTCAAGAGCCCACTCCCAGCTCCAGTTAAACGTGTCATTAAAACAGAAAACATGCCCCTGCAAGGTCTCAGTAGAGAGATCTTTTGGGGCTACCTGGGAAGGTGTACATTCTACAAGGAGAAACTATCTCTTTTATTGGAGAAGCCACAAAGGTTTAGGAAATCCAACCAGTCTTACCCACTCTGTCTTTCTGACTCCCTTTCCCTGGAGCTAGTTCCGTCCCCTCTTCTAAAGCAGCCCTTCTCTTACACCCAGGAAAGGCCACTTTATGATGGTCTCCCTTCCCCAACATTCACAGAGGAGAACTACATGCTGGGGAATTCACTGAGGCCTGACCAGTGTGGTGGAGGAAAGAAGTGGGTCACCGATGTGTCCTTCCTTTCCCTTCTAGGCTCCAAATAAATCCGCTTCCTACACTGACCTGCCATATCCCCAAACTGGCTATGTGAACAATGAGCCAATCTAGTCAGTGATGAGGGGTCACTTGATTTCCCTTCTGGACAATGATCTCAGTAATGTCTGGGTCAGTGTTCCCTTGCAGTGGCCCAGGACACTGATCTGGCTATCTCTGGGTCCCCTCTGCCCCTTTACCTCCTCTCAGCCTTCCCTTCCCTTCCCGCAGTGTGATTGCCAGAACCCAGCTGCAGCCTTCCTACCCCCAGCATCAAGGGTCTGTCCACCTGTGCTGATAAAACCCTGTCCCCAGTTCTGAGGCTCCAGGCTGAGAGCCTGCCTGGGGCTGTTAGGGGTGGTGGCAATGCCCATCTTTCCTCACTGTTCCCCAGTACAAAACAAAAATTAAATAGAGACTCTGAGAAGACACATATCACCTCGGAATCCTAAGGGTCGCCAAAACCTGAGGACCTGAAACCTATGAAAGACCCGGACAGTCTATTCCTCCAGAACTTCTAGCTAAGGGAGGCCCAGGATGACACGAACCACCTTCAGTCTTGGTGAAGGCCACCCCTTACTCTCCTTTCCCCAGCTCCTCACAGCTCCTTTCCTTTTCCTTTATTTCCCAGATAATGGAAACCGCTGGGAGAACAGATCTAGACCAGCTGTTCCACTGGCTCTATGCTTTGGCCATAATTCTGGTGAGAGGCCCCAAGGGACCCCCTCTCTGCTACTTCCTCCATCCACTGCCCAGCACTTCCACCTGAGAGCTTTCTCTGCTCCCCAGATTGAATGAATTCCCCTGCCTCTCCCAGGCCCCTCTCTCCATTATCATCTGTTTGTCTCCTCTTCTCCTGGTCCAACTCCATCCTTTTACTCATCTCTCTGACTCTGTCTCTCCTCACGTTTGTTCTTGTTCCTGCTCTGTGTTGCTTCTGTACAGAGATTTCAGAGCCAGGTCTAGGCCCTTCCTCTGGGAATTAGAGGAGAAACCACTCCAAGACTTCTGCCCACAACTGGTGAGTGACTCTGGTTATTCAGCCCAGACCTCACAGCCTGAGTCAGCCTCCCTCATCACCTGACAGTTTTTACTAGCGGAAACGGAGACCCATGCAGTAATAATGTAAGCATAGTCCACAACTCACACAGCCCATTAGCCTTGAAATTGTGATTCTTGAAAAAAATTTATGTGAGCCCTGGCTGGTGTGGCTCAGTGGATTGAGTGCCAGCCTGTGAACCAAAGGGTCGCTGGTTCTATTCCCAGTCAGGACACATGCCTGGGTTGCAGGCCAGGTCCCCAGTAGGGGGCGCATGAGAGGCAATCATACATTGATGTTTCTCTCCCTCTCTCCCTTCCCCTCTCCAAAAATAAATAAATAAAATCTTTAAAAAATTTTGAGAGTCATCTCTACTTCACATTTTGTCCATAAAGTGAAACTTTACTGGTTTTGAATAAAGCCCAACATCTTATTCCTATATTTCAAATCTATACAAAATATGATCTCACCGTGCTTTCCCAGACAGATCAGGTCCCTCTTCTTTTGTGTGATATTGTCCTTGTACGTCCAGAGATCCTTCCTCTCCCTGATTTTGTTCCCAGAATTCTGCCTTGTCCTCCTCCTTCTACCCGTACCCCTCCCCTTTCTCTTTTGCCCTCAGAGAACCTTGATTTATCACCTTCAAAGGCTTCCCCTTTTCTTAGTCAGGAAATGGCCAAGTGTGTGCAGGTTTGAGGGTAGTGGGTGGAGCTGGCAGTGACAAGAGGAACCACTAGGGGGAGCCTGTGTGTAGGAAGAGACTAAGTGGGGACTTGCAGAGCCACTTGGAGGATATTTCTTCCCTTCTTTTCAGGGCAATAAGGGTGCCAGGCATTCCAGCCAGGGTTGGCTCCCTATGGAGCTGCAGGGGGAGGGGCCGGTTTTCTAGATATGCCCCTTCCCCAGTCCTTCAAGCGCCCTCTCTTTCCCGGACTACCCAAGTCAGTGTGACCCAAATTCTGTTGCATCTGAACACTTCCTAAGGACAATTTTCAATCCTCAATCCGTTGACCTCACCCCACAACTCCCACTAGTCCTTTCCACCCACCCCTCCCCTAGAACGTCACTGACTCAGGCTTTACCAGTCCTTTTCTCCTGGTTTGGGGATCAGGGACCCTGGGTAATAGCAGTTATATCCATTCCTTCCACCTTCACCCTAGCTCCCAAGATGGCCCTGGCTCAGGAGTTTCCTCACCCCCACCACCGCCCCAGGTGGGCTGATTCTTTCTTCAGTTCCGGCTGACCTACTTCTATCAAATTCTGGATCAACCAGACAGTGAGTGAGTCTGGCCTAAGGGAAGAAGGGAAGAAAGCCAGAGACTCCATAAAAACTCAGAGCCTAGTCCTCCTCACTCCAGGCCACAGGGACCAGTCAGTTCCTGCATCTGCAATAATAATTGAACCTACTGTGACACAGGTACTGTGATACTTGCTAAGGATACATGGTCTTTGCCCTCAGGGAATCTGTTTACGTAACAGGGAGACAAACAAATAAGCAATCACAACATAATTTGATAAATGTTTTAGAGGTGTGTACCAAGAACTGTGGAAGAACAGCAAAGTCTTAGGAGAGGAGGCATTTGAATGTATTTAAAGGATTTAGGCCAGGCAGAGAAAAGAGTGGAAAGCATGCCAAGCATAAGGCACGGGGATGAGAAACCTAGTGAGTTCAGAGAACCACAAAATAGTTCAAAGTGTAATACAGTTTTTAGAGAGTGGGAGAAGGAAGATTGACTGGAGAGAAGACTGGAAAGAAAGGCAGGTCTAGTCATGAAGAAAGAGATGCGTTTGTTGAGAATTGGGCCTTTACCCCGAATATTGACGTAGGTGCTGAACTTGATCATATTTGCTCATTATAATACTCTGGGTAAGCAAGGGTAGATTTGAGAAGACAGGGATACCAACTAGGAACCCGCGTAACCATCTCAATGACTGGGTCGGGGCCAGGCCTAGGGCTGGGTCAGGACATGGGAGGAAAGCAGGAGTGGTTTGGACATGGCCCACCTGGGCCACCAGGTCCCATTTCCTACAGGCTACATACGTGTAGAGGAAGGGATGAGGCTCTGATCTCTGGCCTCTGTAGGTTGGTTGTTGTAGTCCTTTGGTCCAGTCACTGGGCAGCATGGAAATTATAGTCTGTGTTCAAACAGCAGATTCCTTGGTGAAGAAAGGGAAGGATAGAGCTGGGGCTGTGAAAATGGGTGGGCTCTATGGCCCTACAGGCAGGTAGAGAAGCCTTAGGCTTTGTCTCCTCAGCTTTGCCCAGACTGCATTCTGGTCTTGCCTAGTTTTAGCTTCATCTTTAAGCTTCCACAGGCTACTGCCGAATGAACTTTAGAGAGCTCTTAAAGGTGAGACATACCTGTGGAAATGCTTCTACTCACTGGCCTATGATCTACCCATGGACCTGGAATCTGGGGCTCCAAACCTTCAGCCCCAGAAAGTTCCCCTTTACCCAGGCACCCAAGATCAAGGACCTCAACTCCCAGACCTCCCATTTCCCCAGGTCTCAACATCCTGTTCAGGGACCCTCTCTACCTCCTGGCCCTAAAATCAAACCAAGCAAAGACCTCAGACTTGGGATCGCCACTCACTTATTCGGAGTCCTCTGATTTAGGCAGACCACACTGGACCATATGTATGATGGCCCTCTCTCACACTCTGCCAGAACCCAGTCACATGATGACATCTGCATGCCTGAGCTGTTCTCCAGAGTCCTTACACATGGTTTGGAGTCATTCTCCAACCCCCCCCCTCCCCGCCACTAGAGGTGGGGTATGAGCAAGGACAAGAACAGGTGAAAGTTCCCAACTAAGCCCACCTGCCCCCCCAACCCCAGCTGCTAGGGTGGGTGGTTCCCCGCTTGGAGGCTCTACTAGTAGGCGATCCTGGGGAACTTCCCGGAGCCATACGACTCCAGGGAATAACCTGGCCCCCTTCTTCTGTCTATGACCCCAGGGACCCATTGAGTACAAGTCCTCCTCTGGGCACACAAGGAGCTCCAAGCTAAATCTCAGGTGAAAAAACCACAATTCAGCAGGATCATGCACAGGAAGCAGATTTGTGCTTTTGCCCATCCCCAGCTTCCCACTCAGGAGCTGTATTGGACCCAGTCTCAAGAAGAGGAACAGGACCCCTCCCAAACCAGGATGGGGCTGAGGAGGAGGCTGAGGGATGACTTGTTCCTAGTTCTGGGCCTCTGGGAGGAGACGTAGCTTAAAGGCTGGCAGCACGGCCTGGCTTTAGGGCCAGGATCAGAGCCATCCAAATCCTGGATGGAGCCAGGGTATTGTCCTCAGACTTCACTGAGCCCGAGAAGCTATCTCAGATGTTCATCTGAGATGTTCATCTCAGGCCATTCAGCTTCGCCACCTCGGGACCTCCATGAGGCTGAGGAGTAACAGCAGGCCTTGACAAGCCTGAGAGGCTGCCCCACTTTGCCAAGAGACTGAAGAACTCCCCCTAGTCCCATATGAAAGTAAAGGACCACCTTAAACCCAAGATGAGGCTAAGCAGAATCCAAGCTGTAGGTACCAGGTGAGGACAAAGCTGAGTGGCATTCTTTACCTTTGTACCTTGGACAAGGGATAGTTGGGGGCCCAGGATGACGCTGAGAAGCAGTATCCAGGGTCCTACCCTAAGCCCAGAACCAGGCTGAGGGGTCACTTGGGTAGAAGTGGGCATAGGATCAAGGCCTCTCCAGAGGTAGTCTTACTAAATCCAGATAAACGGAAAGAAACCTGTCAGAGTTGCTCTTGTTTCTTGTCTTAGGGCGTCTATAGGGGTGTGGGATCCTCCAAGCAACCCTGTGACTCTTGTTACTAAGCCAGAGGGCCCTGCAGGTAGCTTTCCTGTGGCAAATCTTCCCTCAACCAGGGGCTCCAGGCATCCTGGCGGGGGGAAGGGTGGGGGAAGGCATGGGCCCAGGACCTTCATGGAAATAGGAGAGTCTTGAGGAAAGGGTGCAGCTCTGCAGATCCCCCTCCTCCCGACAGGCTAGAGAAGCTAGCATTGAACCAGGAATGAGAAGTGCATTCAAGCCCAAGCAGAGAGCAGCTACTGGGCTGTCCAGGGAGGTGGTTCAAATCTTAAGAGTTGCTACTTTTTTTGCTGACTGACCTTGGTTGAATCATCTTTCTAAACCTCATTTCCTGTGTCTAAAACTAGTTCCTCACCTATAAAATAGGGATAATATTAGTACTTTCCTGAGGGGGTTATTAGAAGCATTAAATGAAGAATTATTAAAGACCAGCAGAGAGCCTAGAACGTTAAATGTTCTTAAGTGTTAATTATTTTCATCATTGGAAATGGCCACTTTAGCCAATACATTTAGGTTCAACAACTTCCTCTATACCCCACAACCCTGAGGCCCTTAGCTGTTCAAAAACACACAAGCTGCGTATATATTTCTGGAGTGCTTTCCAACACCAACACCAATTCTCTGTGGACACCAATGGTTGTCCTACAAGTCAATTCAATTCTGACACTAAGTACCTGGAGTCAGGTCAGACCCCACAGGTTAAGGGCTCGGTTCCGTAAGACTGCCCCCATTTCAAGTGCCGGTCACACAAAAAAGAAATAAAAGTAAAATGATATAGATTTTTTTTGAAATGCCAGCTGCAAGTCACTGGTAGTTCTGATCGACTGGCTATAAACTGGGGATTTCCATGCTATAAATTGGTTTGATAATTTGCTAGAATGACTCAGAACTCTGGGAAATACTTTACTTCCGTTTACAGGTTTATTGCAAAGAACACCCCTCAGGAAAAGCCAGGTGGAAGAGAGGTGTAGGACAAGGTATGGGATGGGGGGTGTGGGCCTGCAGCTTCCATGCCCTCTCTGGATGCCATCCACCCTCTTAGCACCTCGATGTGTTCACTAACCTAGAAGCTCATCAAATTTCCTTGTTCAGAAGTTATTACAGAGTTCAATCTGTCTTCCCAGGAGGCAGGGGATGGGGCCGAAAGTTCCAAACCTCTCATCACTTGGTCTTTCTGGTAACCAGCCCCATCTAGAGGCTGGGGACCACATCCTCATTTGCATTAAGGCAGGTGGGAGCTAAAGGGGTTCATTATGAATAACAAAAGACATTCCCATCACTCAGGAAAGTCCAAGGGTTTTAGGAGAGCTCTGTATCAGGACAAAAATCTGAGGATAAAGACCAAACATATTTATTATACACAGTATTTAACACACATATATATTTCAACATTGCTCCAGAAAAGAGTATTGCACACAGGCCCCACCCTGGCCCTCTCCAACTACCAGGCACCTTTCCCTGGTCACAGAAATGATCTCAGCCTGTGTCAGTCACACAGAGGCCCTGTCCAGATGGTGCCCACGCCTCTGGGCCTGCGTGGTCTGATGCCTGAAGGGTAGTCATAGGTCCCCGAGGTGGGGTGGGGGGTGGAGTGCCTGAGTCCCAGAGGATGTTTTCATAAAGGCTTAGAACTGGGCCCAAGGGCCGTCCTTGAGCCCCCGCCTGCTCCAGCAGAGCTCTGACCAAGCCCACAGTGAGAGGGGGCTCTGCTCCAGGCTCAGGGAATGGGGTGGGGGGCTTTGACTCATCTGGGAGGTGTGTCTGAAGTAGAAGCAGGAGCTCGGCTGGAGCTAGTTCTGGTGGACACAGGCGGCACAGGAGGGGGAGATGAGCATCAAGCCGGCGGTGCCTGGCAAATTCGGCTAATAGCAGTTTGAAGATCTCACTTCGAAGAAGGGGGCTGGAGGGGCCAAGGGCCAGGCCTGCCTCTAGAGCACGCTCCCACTGCTCCTTTTGCACCAGCTGCCCCACAGCTTGGAGTACAGCTTTGGGCCGCCCACTGCCCAAAAGCAGCTCCAGCTCCAGTGCCTCAGGCCTGGTCCCCTCCTCACCTAGTACTGCCAGGGCTCGGCGATACAGGGGGAGCCCTGGGCTCCCTGCCCCCCAGCCAGGCCCACCCTGCTGCTGTGCCAACTCCACAAAGGGTGGCAACCATCGTGGTTCCAGCTGGCAGAGGCACTGGCATAGTAGTTCAAAGAGGGGCAGTACCCCGTTGGGGAGTTCCTTTCCAACTGCTGTACCCCCTAGTACCTTCTTCCACACATCAGGAGGAGCTTGGGACCTCAATCTGCCATTCCCATCTGGTTGGAGCTGCAGGGCCCTGAGGATAGCACCCCAGGCTGCTGTAGGAAGGGCTTGGAAAATGGTGTTCAGCTGGGCCAGCTGGTCTCCCATCAAGTCGGTCCTCAGTAGGCGTGCCACTTCCTGCTCTGCCAGCTCAGTCCAGCCAGCCTCCTCATCATCCCCAGACACCAGCTGGGCTTTGAGTTGCTCTAAGCCCCGGTAATCCCGGAGCTCGGCCCTCAATGTCGTCAATAGTGTAGATGGGGACACATGGCCCTGAAGGATGGAGGCCAGGGCCTGAGGTGCCCGGAATATGCTGCTGTGTCTCAGTTCCTCTGGGGTGAGCTGGGCTCCCCGTAGGCTCCGCCGTTGGTAGTACTCACAGGCTTCCTCAAACACCAGGTCTCCAGCTGAAGGCAGCTCAAGGCCCTGTGAGGCTTCCCACCCGACTTGAAACAGACCCAAGGCTGAAAGCAAACAAAGACCCCCTCGTGTCTCCATCTTCTCCTTGTCTTCTGTGCCAGGGGCTGGGGGTTCAAGCAAATGTACTCGGTCTGTACTGAGGACCTTCCTCTCCAGCAGCTGCCCACTGCCCATGTCCAATAGTTCCAGTGTGGAGCCCAGCACACAGGCCAGAGTACCATGAAATGTTCCCAGCGCTGCAGACCCTGCCAGGCCTCCAGGTGCTTCCTGCAGCGTGCCCACAGTCCGGGTGCCACCGTGGGACTGCACCAGGCTCACAGTGCCCCTGAAGTCAAGCAATAGCAGGCCCTGGGGAGTTGGGGCCCAAGTATGTACAGTCAATGGCTGCCTAGGGGACAGCAGCCCAGGAAGGCCTCGGAGCAGGGTCCGGAAGTCCCACGTGTCCCCTCGTCCAGGATTGAGGCTCTTACTGTAGGAGAGGCTAAGACTTGGGGCAGCCACCATCAACTTACCCTTTCCGGGGCTCCAGATGAATAGAACATGGCCCACGCCAGGCCAGGTGGTGGCAGTGGGCACCAGGAAGAGGTCCTTGCGAGAGGCCAGGAGTCTGAACGGGGGGCAGTGGTGTATAAGGGTGTGTGTGCGGCCCAGATTGGTGCCAGCCTCCCCGCTGGGCTCCAGGGTTCGGACGCACACGTAGTGGCTGAAAGCGGCTGAGGGCGGCTGTAGCGGGCACTCCGCATCAGCATGTCGCTCCTCGCACCACACCAGGCGGCCCCGAGGCGCCGCCACGGCAACCACACGGGACGCACCGCCCACACACAGCTCGGTACTCTGAAGCAGTCGCCAGCCAGGCCCCACGCCCGCGCCCCACACCTCCGCCAGGCCACTCTCCCACACCAAGACCAGCGCGGGTCGCACGGGCCATGGCAGGAAGAAGGCGTCTAGAGGTGAGGGGTGGTCCGCCGGCCAGGCGCGCTCCAGCTCCTCGCCGGGTCCACGCACTGCGACCAGCAGCTGCGGGGCTGGCGCCCCCGGGGGTCGCAGCAGCAGCAGGTGGCGGCCGTCCGGGCTGCAGCGGACTCGGAGGGCTGGGTCTGCAGCCAGAAACTCCCGCAGCCGGGCCGCGCCGCCGAAGTTGCTCAGGTCCGAGAGCAGGCGCAGAGTCGCCACACGCTTCATGGTGCCGCCCGCCCCGGGGCACGCTCAAGCCCCGCCGCCCCGTGGGGCGAGGGCTGGCTCTGCGTCCGGGGTTCCCAAAGGAGGTCGAGAGTGGAGCTGTGACTTCCGTCCGGGGTGAAGGGGTGGGCTGAGGCCGAGCCTGAGAGTCCGCTCCGCCCCACCCCGCCAGCTCTGGGCTGGCCCTGTTGGTGCCCCGCCTGCGCGACAAAGCTCGCGGGGTGGGGGTGGGGGGGAGGAGCCACCAGAGCCGGGCCGGGATGAGCTACGGAGCACGCGGGTCTTGGCGCCTCTGATCCCACTATCCTTTCGGACGCTACTCCAGGTCCCCGGAAGCCGGGGGGTGGCCAGAGTTTGACTTAAAAATTGGTGATTCCGGTCCCGTTGAAAGCGTCCTGCCCCAAAGCTTCCTTTCCCTTGCAGACTCTCTCTCTCATCCCAACTTACTCATTTATTCATGAAATTGTTGTTTTTTTTTTTTTTTACTCGAGGACTTTTTTTTTTCATTGCATTTTTAGAGAGAGAGGAAGGGGAAGGAGAGAGAGAGAGAGAGAGAGAGAGAGAGAGAGAGAGAGAGAGAGAGAAACATTGATTGATTGCCCCACATAGGTTCCCCAACCCTTGATCGAACTCTCAACCCTGGCATGTGTCCTGTTCCGAATAGAACCTTCAGCCTTTCCCGGTATGGGAGGATGCTCCAACCAACTGAGCACCTACTCTGAGTAGACAGCCCCGAACAAAATAAAAACCCTCAATCTCATGGAGGTGGCAATTTAGGTGAAAATAATTGCAATAGCTAATATTTCCATACAAGCCCCTTTTACAGATATGGAAAATAAAGTACAGAAAAATATTAAGTAAATTGACCAAAATCACACAGCAGTAGAGGCAGAGATGGGCTTTCAACCACAGGCAATTTGAGGCCAGAGTCAGTGCACCAAACAACTTTGTCAACAATTCATCACCCAAACTAACAGCTTGCTAGAACACAAAATTAAAACATACTTTAGAAGCAGTGAGTTTGTGTATAATTTCTCCAGCAACACATACATGTTAATATGTATGTAGGGTCCTTTCCATCTCTGACTGCCTTCTCAGGTGATGTGGTATTCTTTCTCCCTCCAAGTCTGGTGCCTCTTCCTGAGGCCTGCTTCTCCCTTTCTTTCCCCACAAATTCCCCGGGAACCTGCATCCATTTCTACTTCATCAGCTTCATTCTGTCCTCTTGCTCTCCGCACAGAAACACGCCTATCTGTCCTGGCTTAGAAGTCACTCTTTCATCCTCATCTTCTCACTGCTCCATCTCCCCTTCCTTTCAGTCAAGTTTCTTGCAAATATCCTCTAGCATTTGCTGCCTCCATTGTCTCTTCTTCCACTCATTCCTCAAACTACTTACCCGAAAATCCCTCCTGTGGTTTCCACGGCATCTTTTTCTTCTACCTTCCTCTTTTCTAGATAATACTATCTTCAGAATTTTGTCTGTTGTTGGTTCATTTTCCTCCACCATCCTTTAAATGTATGTGTTTAAATTCTATCTTGACCGTATTTTTCTTTTAACCTTTTTCCTAGGCCATTCCGTCCCATCTCATGGCTTGAGCCATTACTAGTAAGCCAATGGCTCCAAAGTATCTCTGTTCGAGTTCCATAAAGTCACTGAAGTCAATGCCCAGCATATTTTTTTGAATCTTCCATTTTGCATGAGAAAACAGACTCAGGTTATTTGCCAAGTTAACACAACCTTATACGGTTCTTTGCACCGAGTAGGCACACAGTAACTCATTAAACGAGTTTGTTTCTTTATACGGTTCTTTGCACCAAGTAGGCACAGAGTAACTCATTAAACGAATGAGTTTGTTTCCAATCTTTCACTTATAAAGTTGTCATAAACAGCTCGGAAATATATATCTTCGAAGATACATTTATTCCTACAAGTGGAATTGCCGCGTTCAGAGGTTGCCATATTTAAAAGCATTGCTATTCCAACTTGCATCCAGTAGATACTTAATAGATGTTTCTTTTACTAATTTCTTTTTCGCGGTGCATTTCGGGAGTCATCGTCTTTGTGATGCTTGCTGGGAGTCGTGGTCTGAGCCAGCCTCAGGGCGTGGACAAACCTATCAAGCGGCAGGTTTTAGGACCCAGCGGGGTACTGTGGGCCTGGGGAAGGGCCGGGGGAGGTCGGGAGTGGAGCCGTAAGCCCGGAGCGGCGGCGTCGGCGGCGTCGGGAGCCAGCGCGCCCAGCAGCGGCGCGGGTGGTGGAGGAGGACCCCGCAGCTCGGTAAGCGGCGCCGGCCCAGGCCGGTGTCTGATCCTGGCCAACCCCAGCGGGTCCTGCCGTACTAGGCCTTGGCCCAGAGGCGGCTCTGGGGGCGGGGCCTGAGCTCGCTTTGGGGACGACGAGGGTGACGAGGGGCGGGGGCGAAGGAGGGAGGACTGCTGCTGAGGCGGGTTGAGGCTGCGTGGGACGGGGAGGCTGGGTCCGGGGCGGCGGAGCGTGAAGACGCTCGTGTGGAGGCGAGGCCCGCGGAACATCCGGTGCCGGGCACGTCCCTCTTGGTTCCTGTTGGGCCCTCCCGGCAGCCGAGGCACTGACCTTTGACTTCAACACAGGGACAACCCTGACCCCTAAAGCTGTCTCCGCTCCCAGATTGTTCCCGTCCCTGGGTGGCCTTCAGCCCTGCCTGGCCCTGGGGTGAGGCCTTGGGGCAAGACCTCTGAGAAAGACTAGGGAAAGGCCGGCCAGCCCCAAGTCTTCAGGTGTCGGGAAAGGCTCCATCATGCCCCTCTTTTTTATGACTGACGGGCTTCAGCCCACCCTTCGCACAGAATCAATGAAGCCACCGTGTTTTCTCTGGGTTACTTGGTATGAACCTGGGAAAGGAACCTGTTCCCAGGCAAGTGTGGGGAATAAAGTAGTTCCCTTGGGAAGGAGAGCTCTCAGAAGCTGTGGAGTGCCGCCTCTGCAGAATGGGGGAAGTAGAAATTTGGGTCAGGCCCGAGTAAATGTTTCTTGATCATCAGACCCTTCCCGGTTATTCCTCTACAGAAAAAGTTTTGAGCTGAGTGAGAGCTGTTTCTTTGCTATTCTGAGCTCTCAGTGACTTTGTAAACCGGGGCAAGTATGGTTTGTGTACCTGCCTTTAGCACAAGTTAGCTGGAATTATTTGGGTGTGCCCGTTGGATTTGTGTGCACAGTACTTCCTTTGTGAAGACCTCTCAGGTAATCAGTCTGGAGAAAGGTGGATCCTCCTTGTCAGGCAGAGAGGCTTGGGTGCAGTCAAGATTCGATTCCTCGCATAACCCACCGGGGGCTGTGGTCGAGGAAGGCATTGCTGCTGGAGGGGTGATGGACGTCGAAACTGCTTTACAAGAGGTCTTGAAGACTGCCGTCATCCACGATGACTCAGGGCGTGGAATGGAAGCTGCCAAAGCCTTAGTTTAGCGCCAAGCCCCCCTTTGTGTGCTTGCATCCGACTGTGATGAGCCTGCCTGTCAAGCTGGTGGAGGTCCTCTGTGCTGAACACCAAATCAACCTAATGAAGGTTGACGACAGTAAGAAACTAGGGGAATGGGTAGGCCTCTGCGAGATCGACAGAGAGGGAAAACCCCGTAAAGTGGTTGGTTGCAGTTGTGTGGTGGTTAAGGACTGTGGCAAAGAGTCTCAGGCAAAGGATGTCATCGAGGACTACTTCAAATGCAAGAAATGAACAAATAAACTTGGCTTTTGTTTCTAAAAAGAAACCCAGCAACTTGAAATTTCACATAAAGTCAAGTTTAAGAATTCATAATATTTGGGGAAAAGAGCCAAATAAATAGATTCAGGATATATGAAGGTGAACTGTTTATTCAATATGCATTTATTGAGCACTTGCTGTGTACCTGGCACTGGGATAGAAATATGAGTATCTTTCCTCAAGGACATCAGAAAGATATAGTACTATGACAATTGTAGTGCTGTGTGGTACGTGTCCTTATAGAGGAATTTATACAGTATGAAGGGACCACTGCCATTGCCTGGGAGAGTCAGAGAAACCTTCCCAAGGGGGAGATACTTGAGTTGGGTGATGAAGATGATTAGGAGCTTGCACAAATAAGGAATGGCATTCCAGTCAGAACAGTATGTGCGTAGAAACGGTGAAAGCGTGAGGAAGAAAAATAACATGACGCTGAAGTGTCAAAAATTGGTCCCAATCAGGATGCGTGGTGGGGAAGTTGTCACGAGGTGCTTTTTTCTTTCTGATTTTTTTACTTATTGATTTTATTTAAAATTTTAAAACATTGTTATTCTATAACAGTTATCCCAGTTTTTCCCCCTTTGCCCCCCTCTGCCCAGCCCAGCCCCCCTGGTCCCTGCACCCCACTGTTGTCCATGTCCATGGGTCATTCATACATGTTCTTTGACTAGTTCCTTCCCCTTCTATCCACCATTATCCCCCTCCCTATTTATTGATTTTGGAAAGAGAGAGAGGAAGAGGGAGAGAGACAGAGAGAAAGAAACATCAATTTGTTGTTCCACTCATTCACACACTCCTGTATGTATGTGCCCTTGTTTGGGGATTGAACCTGCAACCTTGGCCTATTGGGATGACCCTCTAACCAACTGATTTACGCGGCCAGGGCAGGAGGTGCTTTTTATGTTAGGGAGTGATGGAAGTGAAAATTAAAAGTAATGAGAAATGAGGCAGTGAGACTAATTAGAGTTGTTGCAGTTGGTTGAGAGTCTGAGTACAGTGTGGCAGTAAGAATGAAGAAGAGGGGAATGGATAATGTGGAGATAGATGCAACAGGACTTAGTGACTGGAGAGAGAGAGTGGGATAAGTTTTCTAATTTGTGAGATTGGGTGAATGGGAATTCCACTGGCCTGGAAAAAGTAGAGCAGATCTTTTAAGAGTTGGGGCTGGAATACTTACCTGGTGGGGGAGATACCATGGTCACGAAGGTGGTTTTCTCAGGGCGAGGCTTATCCCTTGCACTCTGGATGTGCTCACCCCTGTGATTTCCCCCAAATGTAAAAAAAAAAAAAAAAAAAGATTTGGCGCTGGCTGTGGAAAGACACATAGGGGAGATAGTCTGGTGTGCCGAGATCGAGTTGCTTGTGGGATGTGCACATGGAGACATCAGGCAGCTGGAAGTAAAGACGCTTGATGAGCTTAATATGTTGGCAATAGCTCTGAGGAAGTGAGAGCATATATGAAAAAAAATCCTGGGGAAAAATGTTTATTTTGTTTGTTTATAAAGAAGTATCAGAGAGCAAAAAGGAGAAAGGACTCATGGACATGGCAACAATGTGGTGATTGCTGGAGGGAGAGGGGTTTAAGGTGAATAAATGGTAATGGAAAAAAATACAATAAAAAATTTAAAAAGAATGCAAAAATAAGAAGTATCAAACTATGTACTTCTTCCATTTAATAGTGAGCTTCTCAAGGCAGGGACCATAACATAGTGGTTTTACTTATTTTATTTTTTAAAGATTTTATGTATTTATTTTTAGACAGAGGAGAAGGAAGAGAGAAAGAGAGGGACAGAAACATCAATGTGTCGTTGCTTCTTGCATGCTCCCTCCGGGGGACCAGGCCTGCAACCCAAGCATGTTCCTTGACTGGGAATCGAACCAGCCATCCATTGTTCCTCAGGCTGGTGCTCAATCCACTGAGCCACACCAGCCAGGGCATAACATAGTAATTTTAGGTCCCCTTTTTGTTTTATGCCTGTTAATATAAGGTATTGATAATTGTTAGTTATTAAGTTATCAGGAAATCAATTTACTTTGCAAGGTTGCAGTTACCTTTTTGGGCTTTTTAAAAAAAGAGTTTTGTTTATTTTTAGAGAGAGGGAAAGGGAGGGAGAAGAAGAGGGAGAGAAACATTGATGTGTGAGAGGTACATTGATCAGTTGCCTCTTGCAGACCTTCACCTGGGGATCAGGCCCGCAACCCAGGCATGCACCCTGACTGGGAATTGAACCAGTGACTTTTCGGTTCAAAGGCCAGCACTCAATCCACTAAGCCACACCAGCCAGGGCTGGGCTTTCTTTAAGAAGATTATGGGAATCTGTTTTATAATTTTCAGTTTATACTTAGGTGGTATTCATGAGGCTTGTATGGTTCAGTAGGAAAGGAAATGAAGAACTCATGAGTGACGTTGTACTGCTTGAGGAAGTTCAGGGCTCGAGCAGGAGATAGACAGTATTAATTTACAAGAGGCTGCTGCTCATTGAAAAGAGGATCTTACAACAGATTTTCATTCTGGGAGATGTCAGAAGAATGTGATTTTCAATCAGAAATTTCTGAAATCCTGTCAAATTTAAGTTGATTCCTTCTTCTGAAGGTGCAAGTGCATTCCTTCTTGTGTAAAATAATTTGAAAAGGGAATCTAAGGTAGTCATGTTTATTTAAACCTCTTCATCTGTATTATTAGTTTGTGAAAGTAGGCAGACTCGGTCAATTCTGATGAGACTGGATTGAATTCTCTGAAGCTAGTTCACCTTTTAGTAGGTACAGACAGTGGCTGATACCTAGAGTGGAGATGGGGGGAAGTTGCACGTCTTGCCACTTGCTGCTTAGTCTTGGGAAAATCCCTGAATTACTTCCACTTTCAAGGATAGGCTAACCACCTCCTCAGAGGTGAGCACTGGCCAGGGCACACACAAGATGCTGGTGCTGCCCCTAGTGGTCTATGCACTTACTGAGCAGGCTGGCTCTGTCCTGCTCCTCCGGAAAGTAGGGGTGATGCTTGTTAGACAATATTCCGAGTTGAATGACTTTTCTTGGGTAAAGTGGGAATGTTGATATTATGGGTGTCAGTTTGGAGTTCCCATAGAACTTTACCTAAATCTGGATTTTGAATGTTCTTCTAGTCAACATCTGAGTTTTTGCACTAACAGGATATTCTGATAGGGAGAAGGGCTATTACAGAGCAAGATTTAGTGGCCTTCCAACTTACTAGTTGTGTTACCTTGGGCAAAGTAAAATCAGGGTAATGGTACCTATTTCATCTGGTTATTGTAAGGATTAAATACAGTATATTTAAAGCTCAGAATAGTGCCGCATATATGGTGATACTCAGTCATGTTATTTATTATATGTCACTCTCAGGGGAACGCTGTGCTTTGAAAGAATAAGTAACGAATCCCATCCCTAGGAATTACGGAAAGAAAAGTGGTAGAATAAAGGGATGGTGGCCTGTCCTGGAGCTCTCCATAAAGGAGGGAATTCAGACAGATGGCTTCAAGAATGCAGTAGTCCCTACGCCTTTTGGAAGATACAAAAGACTTGGAGTGACTAGCACTAAAAAGCCATTCAAATGGAAAGGAGTTGTCTGCTTGTTTTAGAGCCAGCCAGTAGGGTAGGATTGGGGGAACCTGTGTTCCATGCTAAGGAATAAGCTGTGGCAAGGAACCATGTGGAGTGGTAGCAACGCAATACAGTGCCCATGCCTATGTCCGGAAAGTAAGTGAAATACAGATTCAGACAAGACTAAAATTTATATATTTACTTATTTTATTTTTAATATATTTTTACAGTTTTTAAAAGAGATTTTATTTATTTATTTTTGGATAGAGGAGAAGGGAGGGAGAAAGAGAGAAACCTTAATGTGTGGTTGCCTCTCACGCGCCCCCCACCAGGGACCTGACCTGTGACCCAGGCATGTGCCTTGACTGGGAATTGAACTGGCAACCCTTTGGTTCGCAGGCTGATACTCAATCCACTGAGCCACACCAGCCAGGGCAGACAGGACTAAATTTAGAAGGCCAATTTAGATTATGTGGACCAGCAAGTGAACTAAGTCCTTGGGGCCTTCAGTAATGAAGAGGCATATTAGGAACTAGTTTGAGAAATGAAGGGTTGAGATTTGGAGGAATACCTTGCATTCCTTTAAATGCTCACACTGCTAGTATTACCTCCAGGGAGCATGGTGTACAGTGCAGAAAATTTAGGGAAAAAAATAGCTTGTGCCTAACGATTAAAAACCATGCATCTAGAGGAACTAGGGAACTTTTAGGAAGAGTCAGTTTAAGAGACTTTTTCTGGCTTTATAAACATATTGCTTCCTCTTGTGTATTGTGTGAATGGCACATGGTTAGACAGTGGTGGTATTTGATTCAGCCACAACTCCTGGGTAGATAGGATTTTCATTTCCTTTATTAGAAATGTGGATTACTATGGTCAGTGTGTTTTGTAGTGATATTTCATAGATGGGCAACCTGGGGCCAAGATCCTAAAGGAAGGGAATGTGGTTGGCGAATTAATATGGGGAGAATGAAGTAGGGGGTAGGTGAGGATTGTTTCAGTTCCTTTACTAGAGATGGCAGTAGTTTTATGCATTCTCTCAAAATTATCTCAGCTCAGATGCTCCTTTCCTTTCAAAGCCTGGTTTAAGGCTTTGATGAGGGTGCTTCGCAACCTTCAGTGAGCTCCAGAAATACTTGGGGCAGGGTTTTTCAACCTTGGTACTCTTGATATGTTGGGCTGGATTTGTTGTGGGACTTTGTTGTGGGGACTGTCTTGTTCATTGTAGGATGTTTGGTAACATCCCTAGCCTCTACCCGGTAGGTGTTAGTAGTGACTCTCTTCCTAGCTGTGACAAACAAAATTATCTCCAGGCATTGATGTGCCCTGGGAGGCAAAATTGGCCCAGTTAAGAACCACTGATCCGGGGTGTTTTTTAAAGATGTAGAGCCCTAGTCCATAACTTAAAACGTCTGTTTCAGTAGTGGGGAAGGGGGCTTAGGGATCTACATTTTCATGAGGTACCCCAGGAGATTCTGAAACAGGCTATCATAGCTCTGTAGTGGTCAAGCATATTCTCCTAAGCTGAAGGCTGTATTGATATTCTTGACTGGCTCTCCATTTCACCTTTCTATCTTGTTTTATTGTATCTTTCCATTCATTTTCAAGTTTTGGTGCTGAATTATCCTCACAGCACTGACTAAGCTTAATTAAAATAATATTAATTAAATTCTGTAGTGAAGATCAATGTAGCCCTGACTGATGGCGCTCAGTGGATTGAGTGCCAGCCTGCGAATCAAAGGTCGCTGGTTTGATTCCCAGTCAGGGCACATGCTTGGATTTTGGGCCAGGTTCCCAGTTGGTGCAGCATGAGAGGCAACCAGTTGATGTTTTTCTCCCTCTCTCCCTCCCTTCCCCTCTCTCTAAAAATAAATAATGAAAATCTTAAAAAAAAAAGATCAGTGTATATATTTCAGCTTTTCTTTTTTTTAAATATATTTTATTGAGTATGCTTTTTGAAAAAAATATTTTATTGATTATGCTCAGCCTTTCTTTTTTGTTCCTGTTACCATGGTGGATACATCTATCAACTTGACTAGACACCCAAGTTTTATATCATTCCATTCATTTGTCTATCTCTCCTTTTCACTTTACCATTATTGATATTTATATGTATATGTGCATGCATCAGTAAAAATTACCTTTTACTTTCTCTCATGCATCTGTACCCACTGGCACAATTAGAGCGATGAAACTCAAGATATCTAGACACTGCAGAGTTTGTTTGTGAGGTCAATGAGTATATGCTCTTTCTCCTTACTCAGCTGTAGCCTCTTCACAGTTTCAGATCCTCAGCTTTGTTTATGGGTATGTTACTCTCCTTCTGCTCCTTCCTCTGCCTTTTGAGAGACAGTGTAGCACGGTGATTAAGAACAGGGACTGTTCTCTAACATAAGACTGTCTGGGTTTGAGTTCCTACTCTCACTTAAGCTGGCGAGTTTTTTTTTTAAAGCCACTTCATGCTTTAGTTTTCTTACTGTAAAGTTCCTCTATCGTAGGTGTGTTGTGAGGATACAACAAATTAATATACATAAAGTGGTTAGAACAGTGCCTGGTACGTAGTAAGTGCTAAATAAGTGTTAACTCTTTGTTATCATTTTAAATTAGTGTCCTGAGTGTTTCATTTGGGGAGTCTGCTAGCCTCTCTTCTAGTGTTGTGCATGGGTGCTATTAAATTTATATATGTATATGAATTCATGTTTTTTTAGATTGGGGAATAGCTTGTACAATGTGCAGCATACAACTTGATTTTTTTACACATGTTCACATTTGTGTGACCTCCACTCAGATCAAGAGAGAGCGCATTTTGGGCACCTTGGAAGGCTTCCTTGTGCTCCTTCCCACTCATCTCCTTACTGAGGGCAAACCAGTATTCTGACCTCTGTTACTATATAGATTAATTTTGCCTTCATTGAACTTCATGGAAATGGGTCGTTAGTTTGTACTCTTTTCTTTCAGTGTTTTTCATTCAACATCTGTGAAACTTACCAATATTGTTCAATAATTTTAAAAATTTTCTATGTAATATTTGTTGTATGACTATTAAATTATCCCATTTTGCTTCTGATGGATATTTGAATTCTGTTTATATATTAAAAAAACTCACACAAATACAAAACCACTCACTTCAGTAGACGTGACAAAACCATTTCGAAAAGGGACTGTTTAGTACTCTAGTCTAGGCTCCCTGGCATTTCGGTTTCTCAAACAGGCCAAGTCTTTTAAATTCTTGGAGCCTTTACACTTGTCATTCCTGCTATCTGGGACACTTTCCCTAAGATTTCCACATGGCTGTTTCCTGTTATTCTGATCTCAGCTCATGTATCACTTCTCACAGAGGCTACTTTAATCTGCCTATTAACATATCCTCTGAGACAGTTGGTCTTTAAGATACTTACCCCTGTCTCAACTTGTTTGTTGTCTTTCTCCCTTCTACTGGAATGAAAACTCTAGCAGGGATCTTACCTGTCTTGCTCACTGCTATATCCTTAGTGCTTGACAGCAAATATTTGTGTTGAGGAATACCTGATTTGTGCATGTTTTTTTTTTCCTTTCCAGATGATGGGCACATTTATTTTTATTCATGTTCTCTTTTTTCCCCCTTCTTCCCCCCCTTCCCTTTCATCTCTTCTTACATACTGGTTGAAATGTTTCAGGATGTTTACCTCAGCATCTACCTGCAATAGTGTTTTGGAGCCTCCTCAACAGTGAGGAAAGTGTGACACTTATGCAGATTGTTAAATTTGGAAGCCTGTAAGAGAGAGCTGTTCCATGTGTTTTCCCCTAAACTTTATTGAGATATAATTGATATAGCACATTGTGTAACTTCAGGGTGTCCAATATGATGGCCTGACATACTTATATGTTGTGAAACGATTGCCATAATGTGTTTAGTTAACGCCTCACACAGATACCTTTTGTGCGTGTGTGGTGAGAACATTTAAGATCTACTCTCTTAGGAATGAACTCTCAAGCATACCATACAGTGTTGTTAGCTACAGTCACCATGCTGTGCATTACATCCCAAGGTTGTTCATCTTATCATTGGAACTTTGGATCCTTTGAACCACCAGTCTATCCTGTTTTTATGAGTTCAACTTTTTTTAAAGTCAACTTTTTTAGAGTCTTTTTTAGAGCTTTGAAAACTAAGCAAGATCACAGTTTTTGTCTTTCTCTGTCCAACTTATTTCAGTTAGCATAATGACCTCGAGAGGCATCCATGTTATTGCAAATGGCAGGACTTCCTTTTTTATGGCTGAAAAATACTCCATTGTATACATACTACATTTTCTTCATCCATTCATCCATCGATGCGCACTTAGGTTGTTCCCATGTCTTGGCTCTTGTGAGTAATGCTTCAGTAAACATGGCAGTGCATATATCTCTTCTTGACAGTGATTTTATTTCCTTCAGATATACACCCAGAAGTGGGATTGCTGGATCTTATGGTAGTTCTATGTTTAATATTATTTATTTATTTATTTTTAGAGAGGAAGGGAAGGAGAAAGAGAGGGAGAGAAACATCAATGTGTGGTTGCCTCTTGCACACCCCCCACTGGGGACCTGGCCGAAACCCAGGCATGGGCCCTGACCAGGAATGGATCCAGTGACCCTTTGGTTTGCAGGCCTGTGCTCAGTCCGCTGAGCCACACCAGACAGGGCTATTTTTAATATTTTGAAGAACCTCCATACTGTTTCTATAGTGACTGTACCAATTTACCTTCCTACCAAACATACACAAGGATTTGCTTTTCTTCACTTTCTTGCCTTGCCTTCTTTTTACATTGTTGGCAAATTGAAGCCCAGGGAGGGAAAGGAAACCTAAGGTTGTAGAATCAGTATAAGAATGGGGACTAAAACCCAAGACTTTTGATAGATTAGCTATGGCAACTCTCGAAATTAGAGTGAATCTCTATGAAATTAATTTTTGATACTAGAGTTGGCATGTATTGTACTCATGAAGACGATAAAATAACTGAATAACCAGCTAAGTGTAACTAACATTCCTTACATATTAGACATTCGAAGTATTGACTTTAGGTTTTAAAATCTTGTTATTTGACTTTTTCACCCTGTAGGGAGGTGAAGAGATGTGCATTTAAGAAGTATGTGGCTCAATTGTTTTAAGATATAGTTTTAAAGAAGCTTTATGACTTGGCTCTTTCAGAGAGAAGTTGTACTGCTGGTCATGGGACCAGCGTTCCCTGAGGTTGAGGAATAAAAGACCTCATTGATTTTCTTTTGAGTTGGGGGGATTTGAAGCCATTCCTAAATTTGGTGGTAAATGAAGTTAGTGGTGAAAAGGATCTTTGCCCGATTCTCTTTTATACTTTGCTTAGTATGTCTTATTTCTGAGAAACCGTATTAAGCCTAAGATGACATTTCTGTGGGATTACTGTGGCTTTGCTGCATTTGCTTCTTTACCACAAGGATTTAAAAGCCAGAATCAACAGAGGTCATAGTCATAGAATGCTTCTTGCCCTTCCTTGTGGTCCCATAGCATTTTCTTTGTACTTTTACTCTCTTTATTTCTCATGATTTGCCTTGTGCCATTCGTTATTATGTGTCTCCGTCTGCCAACAGATGGTGAGCTCCCAGAGGACCAGGTCTGGAGTTTCCTCTTTGTAACCCTGTAGTGCCAAAACTAGTGCTTTATAATTATAGGTGCTCCCTGTGTGTTTATGGGATTTCGTGGATGCTGAGAGAGTCATTAGATGATATGTCTGGTCCAATCCCTTTGTTTTACTTGTAAGGAAACTGAGAAGTAAAGACTTACTCTGTCATCCAGTTGGTTGGGAAACCTGTGTTCTAGTCCCTGTTCTGCTGGTTGGTTGCTTCATTCTGTCCTGCTGCTCCCTCGCTGATACTGATTCCCTCTACAACAGGGGAGGGTCGTAAAAGAGGAAAAAAGCACTGTGAGGATGTAAACAGGTTGTACTCACACACTGATGTGCTGCGATTTACTGCTCTACCAGTCAGATATTTTACTTTCAAACTTAGGAGCACAGGCGTAATTTCTGAGACACCCCTCTCCCCCCAAAAACCCTTCTGTAAGATTTCTCCATTTCTCTCAGCCAACTCCCCTAGACATACTGTCCTTTGCTGTGTTTCATGGATCCAAGTGCTGGAGGAGGAGGAGACTTTCTGTTGTCGGTTTCGACAGCGTGGGTGGTAAATTTCATTTGCCTGTGATGATGACAGAGAGTAATGAGTTGAGGCTCTTGGTTGAATTCTCCCCCCTGCTCCAAGTGGAAATAGAGTGATGGAAAGAATTTAATTTCTTAGGAAATTTGGTACTTTGGATTGGAATTGTTTTTCTCTCCTACTCCCTTTTGCTTATTAGAAAGTATTGATTCTGAAATAGAGAAAGTGAGTTTATTAGATTTGGGGTAGACATTGATTAGCTGTAACCAATTATAAATCCTTAGAGGGGGATGTTTGTAAACATGTGCTTTTCACATCCAGGAACTTGTGGTTCTCACTATTCCTGCTAATCAACCCGCCAATGCTGAGTACATGAAAGACTGGACCCACTAAGCTTAGAATTGCATTGCTTTTGATTTAGTTTAATAGGATCCTCTTGATTTCCAATTTGTTTTCTCCCCTATAAGGACATCTTCCTCTTGACAACCTATTTAAAAGACATGGGAATGTTTTGAACAGAGGCTGTATTTCATGCTTTAAGGCAAAGCCGTGATCAATATAGCATAAATTGCCCACAGAATCTTCTCTTTGTTGTTGTTGTTGTTATTTTCCTTTCAGTTTTCTCTGGACCATAATGGAATTTGAGGCTTTACTGAGGCCTCAATAAAGACAGGTCTTACTAAAATTTTAAGTCAGATCTAGCACTTTTCAGGCCCCCTCCCCTTTCAGAATCAGTCAGTGGAGAGCATACACTGTGCGTTTACCATGAGCAGAGGGCTTATAGAAAAGGATAAGGTGTATTCCCTTTGGTAGAGATGCCTGATGTTTAGTTGGGGAAATTTTCTGTGCTCTGTGCTTTTTTGTGTTCAAAGGTGAATCTTTTTTTGGGCTGTATGTATTAGAGAAAGACAAGGTCTGAGATGAAAATCTTTTATGCTAGTTGATGCATCTGTTCCTTAAACAAAATTTTTATTTTGACTTGAAAGATAGTGCATATTTTCCGAAAGTCAGTGAACAAAATTAATTTTGCTCTGCTGCTTTGGTTTAATCTGGAACTAAAGACCAGTCTCCTCACTAGCCCCCTATTTGCCATTGTTTGAAATTAAGTTTCACAAGTGGAGCCTAGAATTTAAGAGACAGACAGGAATTTGGTCTCTTTCAGGTAGGAAGAATCTGGGAAGTGAGGGAATATGTGTAAATCCACAGGGGAGACCTGTGAAATTTCAAGTTCTCACTTAAAAAATTGAGAGATCCTTGAAGCAAGATGGGGAAATTTGGGCATGATTCACAGAACTGCTTTTATGTAGAATTGAAGAATACATTGAGGTTTGATCTGCAGTAGTGTTGCATATATATGTGTACACATATGCACATGTAATTAAATTTAAAAGGAGTATATTGTCATATTTGGTTATATTTGGTTATTTTGAAATCAAGTTTAATTGTTGGCCTTTAACTGCTATTTTCTGCCTTGGTCTCTTTCCAGAGGAATTTCTGAAGACAGTAAAGTGCATTGTGATTTATGAGGCAGTGAAGGCCAAGTGCTTTGCAGTGACGAGAACCTACTCACTTTGGGGAAATCAATGGAGCACATCAGTCTGCAGCACACTTCCTGTCTTAATGGTCCTAAGCTTGATCAATACTTGAAATTTAACTTCACCATTAGTCTGGGGCAGTGTGTGCTTTGCAGCCTTCCTTTCGTCAACCTCAAATATATGGCCAGACCTATTACAAATGGAGCTAGTTACACTTTCCTGTTTGGTTTTGGATCTGCTTTAAGCCTTGTTCCCCGGCGTGTTGTTGTTTTTTTTTTTAATCCTCACCTGAGGACATGCTTATTGATTTTAGAGAGAGGGGAAGGGAGGGAGAGAGAGAGGGAGAGAAACATTGATCAGTTGCTTCTTGTACACACCCTGGCTAGGGTCCAAACCCAAAACCAAGGCAGGTGCCCTGACTGGGAATCGAATCCGTGATGCTTCGGTTTACGGGATGATGCTCCAACCAACTGAGCCACACCAGCCAGGGCCACTGGCACGCTTTAAGGATGTAAAATGTGTTATGCTGTAGGCCAAGCAATGACTTAAACCTTGAAATTGCCTGGTCAGGAGAGAGGGTGTTGGACAGATGCACAAGATCTATACCATGGTTGTGTGTAATGTATTCTTCCTAAAAAATTTCCCATCGAGAGGTATTTCAATAGAGTCTCCAGAATCTTGGAAAGTATTTCTAGCACTGACTGTGGCTTTCTTTTCACAGATCCTCTAACCATGGCACAGGTAGAGAAACGGGGGGGCTTACTCCGCAAGTCTTCAGCCTCCAAAAAACCACTAAAGGAAAAAGTGGTGCTGATGTATGATGAGATCTTCATGGTAAGACCTGAAGCCCTGATATACTGCACGGCTTGACTCCTTAGTTTCTTGTTCCCAAATGAAAGATAACCTCATCTCTGCCTGCTACCTCCCAGCTCTTCAGAGGATCAAAGAATGAGAGCAAGGGCGAAAGTGAACTCTCTCCTAGTAGAACTTATGGTTTTATATTAATTGATACAGATTATTGCCATGAGCTGGGTAAAAAATTGAAAGGAGGAAGGCAGGCCGAGGAAGCTTCTTTTCTGAGTATCTAAGACTTGTCTTCCTTATGATCTGATTTAAGGACCCCTCTGTCTTAGATGTCTCTTGAAGTTCCTTTTGGACCTAGAATTCTATGTGTCAGATATTTTAAAAAGATGCTCTGTTATATTCTCTCTCAAGCTGCTAGTGGACAGAACAGTTGCTTAGTTAGACTACCTCATTCTTTATATGAGTTAACTGAGGAATATTAGCGGTTAGATTTCTTGGGGTCTTCGTACCTGCTCATTGGTCACAGTCCGAGCCTGTGCTGTGAAATGTACCCTGTCAGGAGAGATCAGAGTAATTAGGTGCCTTGCAGAGGTACTGACTTGCCTCTTGGTCATAAGTAGTACATGTGATACAGAATAATACCTATAAAAAGTCACTACACATTCAATTTCTACTATGTGCCTGCCATTACTCCACATGTATCACTAAATACACTAGCTTTAATTCTGATAAGAATGGTGCAAGGGGGCCATGTTTTTTACATGTGCCTTGTAAAAGATCGTGTTATAAATCAGAAAACGAGATCACAACTAGGTGATTTGCACCCTAGGGTCTGACTCCAGAGTTCTTGTTCAACTGTGCCACGTGGCCCAGAATAAATAATTCAGTCAAACAAAACATCTAACTCTTGGCAGAGCCTTAAAGACAGAGTTTGACATGCAGAAAATTAATACAGAATTGCCCAGGTCAGTATAGCTGGTTATACAGAGAAAATGACCAGATACTAGGATCCTATTAGGGCTCTTTGTATGTTAAGTAAGCTTGGTATACATATGATTCCTGCTTGAGTGAGCTTTGAGAATGGGAAGTGCTGGCTCTGTTGGCTCCCCAAGTTCCTTTTTTAAATTATATTTTATTGATTATGCTATTACAGTTGTCCCCACCATTGTTCATTTCCATGGGTCATGCGTATCTGTTCTTTGGTTACTCCATTTCCTGTACTGTACTTTACATACCCAAGGCTACTCTGTACCTACCTATTTGTACTTCTTAATCCTCACACCTCTTTACCCATAACCCCACACCGCCTTTCCATCTGGCCCCTGAGTTTCATACATAGACAACAAAATGATATTACAGAAGTATGAGGGTCAAAGTGGGACCTCTCCTGGGAAGTAGGACTTGAGAGAAAGATACTAAATGAGGACCTTATGAGAAGGCCAGAAATGTTACTTCTCTGTGTCATCCTCTATTAAAAATCCAGAAGAGATTCCTAGTTTAATATTGTCTTACTAAAACAGGAGTTCTTAACTAATGAAGACATTAGTTCTTGGTAGTAATTTTAAAAGGTCAACTTAGGTTAAGGTTATAGCAGGCAATTGACCAACTGATTTTTGTTGTTAGTTTTCTTGTAAAGTGAGGTTAGGGGGGTATCTTTTTCTTATTTCATTCATTAACCAGAAGCCTTTGACTTTCTAGAATTTCTGTTTGAAAATTATTGCTAAGAAAATTTGGATTTTAGCACAATAATTTTGCTAACTTTTTGGACCAATTTAACTGAGGAAAGAGCATATTAAAAACTCTGTACAGAGGACTAAATATGTATGTGAGGGCAAGTAGAAGCAGTCAACACAGGATGTTGTGAAAATCATGGTGATATTACTGAGGTGACTTGGGTCTGGCTCCTGTACTTGTTGTGTAAGTCTCTTAACTTCGTGGACCCTCTTTCCTCAAAGGAGGATAATGGTTATATCTACCATACTCAGCTCACTGGGTCATTGTGTTTCATGTGCGTGACTCGGCTTTGAAAATTGAGCCCCATACAAATGCAATGGGGACTCATCATTACTTGACTGACTTATCCAGATGATTAGGTTCACTTCTTGCTAGAAGAGAAAGATTTGAGGGAGATTCTTTGAGCCATTATACCATTTGGTTCAGGGAGTGTGTGTGTGTGTGTGTGTGTGTGTTTGTATGTATGCAAAATGCCTTCCATGTGGAGAATAAAATCCCAAAATACTGTTGTTCTGCATTACAGTAGTTTGTAATGACCAAGGTAAAAGTTAATTTTGAAAGGTTGATTCTGTGTAGTGACCCTTTCAAATGTATTGTTAATAATTTGGTGTTTAACTGGGGATATTGAACCTGCCTGTCTTCTGATTTCAGACGGAGGACCCCAGTAAGTGCAGCCCTCGATTTTGGGAGGAGCTCTTCCTCATGAAGGTGAGAGTTGGTGGCATCTGTGGATTTTCCTGATAACTGAGATTGCCTTCTCAGGTGTTCTAGGAGCTATACTAAAAGCAAACTCAGGCCCTTATTGTTTCCTTGGTAGGTGAATTTAGAGTACCTAGAAGGCAAGCTGGAATCTCTTGATGGTGAAGAGTTAATGAAGATCAAGGACAACATTAATTGCTTATTTCAGCACTGCATTCAGGCCCTGGGAGAGGAGCATCCAATCCGAGTTGTCAATGCATTGCAGGTACAGGACTGGGAAACTGGGAAGTCTTGTTTGATAGGAGGAAGGAACTGTAGCACATCTGTTGGGATCTGAGGAACCTAGAATCACCCTTAGCTTTGAGGTTTTTTTTCTTACTTCTTTAAGTAATTAAACATCTATGCCATGTTGGCTTAGTCCTCTTCCTGGTTAAACAAATCGACTCTTAAAGTAGTAATCCCTTCCATTTGTATAATCTGACCTAGTGCCAAGGCAAATTGTTTGACAGAATTCTTATTATTACTTGAGGAAAGGAAGAGCCAGGGAGGAAACTGAGGCAAGTTTGCTTAGTCTACAGCAAAAATCAGAGGAGATTCTTAATACAAAATTTTCTCACTAGTTCAGGAGTTCATAATCTGAGGTTTCAGAGGGTTCTAAATTCCCTGAAATTATGTGCAATATTTTATGTGCACATGTATGATGTTTCTGGAGAGAGGGCTCTCATCAGATTCTCGAAAGGGTCTGTAACTCTGAAAACATTAAGAATCATTATTGTTAATGCTAAGTAGCATGATCACAAGGAAGATTCATTGCACAGTTATTTCTTGGTTGACTGTTACGTGCCAACCATTGAGCTCGCGGGGATACGTTGTAGGCTTCTGAGGACAAAGACTTTGATAGTTTTATTCAGTACTTTGTTCCTCGTGAGCAAAACAGTGCCTGACAAATAGAGTCTAGAAGTACATTTTTACTGAACGAATGATGGGCAGAGTTTCTAAAGTTTATTGACTAGAAGCTCCAAGGGTAGCCAGTCGAGAGCTGAGTAACTACGTCAGTGATTGACAGACTGAGGGCAGTGATAGACAGCGTAAAGGATTTTGTTGGAAGTTTTGGTTGATGGGTTTAAGTTTCTAACTTACTAGTTAGATTACTTTGTGAGCTCCAGTTTTCTCATCTGTAGAATGTAGAAATTGCCTCTTGAGCTGGTGCCCCAGAAAGAAGGACTGTGTTTATCCTGTGGCTTTATCAACTTCTGGTACAGTAAGTTCCACATTTTGAGCATCACAGTTGAGGGGCTCACTGAAAGTTGAAATGAAAGTTGAAAGTTGTACTTCCTGTAATCATAGTGGCTCATTGTGGGGGCATGAATTGTAAACTGTTTTTAGTTCAGTGGAAATAAATTGACATTAAGGCACTTGGTGACCAATAAAAATATAGTACATTATTAACAAAGTCCCAGATACTATTTTTGGGGCTTTGACAGAGTTCCAGGGACTCTTCTAAGTGCTTTATGGTATTAATACGCTTAGTCTTCACAACATCCCAATGAGATGGGTGCTGTTGTTATCATTCCCATTTTATAGATGAGAAAACTGAGGCACTGAAAAGTTAATTTGTCCAGGCACAGCTGGTAAGTAGTGGAGTGTAATGAGTTTAAGATTTGAAGCAATTGGTTGTTACCATAAAGGAACTTAAATAACTTGCAGTCATTAAATATATAAAAATGATAAACTATAATGTAAGTACTAAAATTAATTTTAAATAAAGGAGAGTTTCATCAATCCTGTGACACAAACTCAAGAACCATTTTTTTATTTTTGAATATCATCTTCCCGTCTTTGCAGTGCAATTTAAAAAAAAGAGGATGGCCAAAAAGCAACAGAAAAAGAGGATGACAACAGTTTTAGTTGCTATTCCTCTTTTGATTTCTGGATTTCGCACGTGTTAAGACTCAGACTGAGTTTTGGAGCCTGAGTGTTAGAGCACTTGAATGTTAGCTGCGCGAGGAGGAGGTTCTGAGGTCGCAATGTGAGGCTACAGATCCAGTGCCCTTCGTTTTGAGACTTCCTCTAGAAAGAATTCTTTCTCTCATCTCTGCAGACCTTGTGTGCACTCATTCGAGGAGTACATCAAAAGAATAAGTCTACCTCTGGCTTCGACATTATCAACATGCTGATGGGCTTTGACAAGGCGGAGCTGTGCATGAAGGTGAGGCACGGGCTGCAGCTGTGCCTGTGCATGGCTGCTTCTGCCAGCTGTTCGCGGGCACCATCTGCAGACAGTTAGATGGACTAGAAGATTTGGACTCAAAAAGATAGAGAAGATTGAATTTGGCTTTGAATTTGGATGTTTTTGTTTTACAGATTTGGTTTCTCTGAATAAAGGAAAATTTGAAATTCAAATTGGAGTTGAGGCATCCTTTTTCGGCAGGATAAAGACTGAGCAGTTTATTTAATGATTTATAGCATATGATCATACAGTCTTAAAAGCATTTATGAACTTAAATAAAATACAACAAATTAATGTACAAGGGTAACTTTAGTTCTAGACCTTAAGCGTTCTTATTTAACACAATGATTATTAGAATTTTTACTTGTAATGTTTGACACTTTTTAAAAATAACAGCTTTGTTGATGAATAATTCACATATATAATTCCCCCTTTTAAAGTTATGTATAATTTAGTGCTTTTTTCATATATTCATGAAGTTGTACAACCATCACCACTTTTAATTTCAAAACATCACCCCTGAAAGGAAACGTGTATCCATTAGCCAGCATTCCCCATTCCCCTTCTCTCTAGCCCCTGGCAGCTCTCAGCCAGATATGTGTCTATGGATTTCCCCATTCTGGGCAGCTCCTATCAGTGGAATCATATGTGGTGCTTTGTTTCTAGCTTCTTCCGATTGGCATGTTTTCCAGGTTCGTCCGTGTCATAGCGTGTAATCAGTGCTTCATTCTTTTTTATGGTTGATTAGTATTCCATTGTATGAGTATACCACATCATTTTATTTATTCATTCTTCAGTCGATGTACATTTGGGCTGTTTCAACATTTTGACTATTATGAATAATGCTGTTATGAACATTCATGTATAAGTTTTTGTGTGGACATGTGTTTTCATTTCTCTTCAGAATATATGTAGGAATAGAATTGCTGGGTCATGTGGTACCCCTATGTTTAACATTTTGAGGAACTCCCACACTGTTTTCCAAAGCTGCTGTTCCGTTTTACAGTTTTACCACAGTGTGTGAGGGTGCCAGTTTCTCCACATCCTCGTCCACAATGGTTTTTGTCTTTGTGTGTATGTATATATATATATATTTTTTCCTTTTTTTTTGAGAAAAGGTTATTTAAACCCTTAGCTTATTTCAAGATTGAGTTATTTTCATTTTTCAGTTGTTGCTGAGTTTTAAGAGTTCTTTATATAGTTTGGATATAAGTCCCTTACCAGATTATCAGATTTGCAGTGGTTTTTCTTTGCTTGTTATTTTACAGATTTTATTTATTTATTTTTTAGAGAGAGGGTAAGAGAGGGAGAAAGAGGGAGGGAAACATCAATGTGTGAGAGAGGCATTGATTGGCTGACTCCCCCCAGCCCCCCAACTGGGGACCTGGCACACAACCCAGGCATATGCCCTAACTAGGAATCCAACCAGTGACCTCTTGCTTTGTGGGATGACACTAAACCCACTGAGCCACAGCAGTCAGGGCAGATTTGCAGTGTTTGACACTACCTTGAATGAACGTTGTTCATAATATGAACTTTGAGGAGCTAGTCTTCTGTCAGTCACTAAATTTAAAATAAAAAATCTGCCCTGGCTGGTGTGGCTCAGTGGATTGAGCACAGGTCTTCAAACTGGAAGGTCGCTGGTTCGATTCCCAGTCAGGGCACATGCCTGGGTTGCAGGCCAGGTCCCCAGCAGGGGGCGTGTGAGAGGCAACCACAACAATGTTTCTCTCCTTCTCTGTCTCCCTTCCCCTCTCTCTAAAAATAAATAAAATGTTAAAAAAAAAATAAAAAAACCTTGTGCCAAGGAATACTTATAGTGATTGGGTTATTTAAAAAAGTTATGAGCAGACAATTATGAATACACAAAGATTTAGTACCTGGAGTCATTTTTTAAATTCAAGCCTATATATTTCATGTATATATCATGGAAAAATCCCACAGTTCTCATTCATTCTCATCATTCTAACTACTGATGTGCTGCTGATTACGTCTCTAACTTTAGCCCTGACTAGTGTGGCTCAGTGGGTTGGGCATCTTCTTGCAAAGGTCACTGGTTCAGCCTTTCTTGTGACATCCACCATGTCACTGTGTTTTTAGCTGAAAAGCAGATCTGAACATTCACAGAGGCTGTTATGAGAGGAGGACAAGTGGTTTCTGCCTGCTGCCCAAGGCCTGAGGAGGACTCTTTGAAACAGTTCCCTAGATTGTGGTAAAAGAACAAAAGTATTTTACAGCCCTAACTGGTGTGGCTTAGTTGTCCTGCAAAATGAAAGGTCACTGGTTCGATTCCCAGAGCACATGCCTGGATTGCAGGCCAGGTCCCCGGTTGGGGGCAGGCGAGATGCAACCGATTGATGTTTTTCTTTCACATTGATTGTTTCCTCTTCCTCTTTTTCTTCCTCCCTTACCCTCTCTCTAAAAAATAAATAAAATCTTAAAAAAATGATTCTAACTTTATCTTTAACATCCCCCTCATGAGTCTCAGAGTTGTATATGTACTCTGTAAGCGCTTGCTGAATATACCCTCTCAAACATCCCTAAATATCTCTTGCTTGACATATTCAAAATGGAACTCACTGTTTTCTCAGCATCTGTTCTTCCTCATTCATTCCCTATTAGAATAGGGGCACCTGTCTTCTCAGTCCCTAATGCCAAAAACCTGGGAGACATCCTCAGCCCTCTTTCCTCCTTCATTTTTCATATCCAGATGATAACCAACTTTAGCTAATTTTACCTCAGCTTACATTTCTCATACCTTTTCTTTTCTTCCCCTGTTGCCACTGTCCCCATTATATCTCACTTGAACTATCGCAGTGATGTCTTCATTCATTCTTTTGACAAACCTTTGTTAAGCTCCTGTGTGCCAGGCACTGGGGATACAGAGGCAAATAAGACATGGCAACTGTTTTCAGGAAACTGATGGATTAGTCCTCATTTGTCTCCATTCCTCCAGGCCTACCATCTTTAAATGTGTCATCCACACTGACACCAGAGAGTTTGTGTCTTACACTCAAATCTCTCCTGGTTAAAACCCATCATTAGTTTGCTTTCACTAACAGGATAAAGACCAAACTCCCTAGTTAGCCTTATAAAACTTTCATGACCTGCTCTGTAGTTACTTCTCTAGTCTCATCTCTCACCACTGTGCCTCACTAATTATACAATACTTCCACAATAACACACTGCCTGCATCCCAACTTCATACCCAGAGCTCTTTCATTCCTCACGTGTCTTTGATCATGCTAAGCCTGTCTAGAATTCCTTTTCTTCTCAAGTTTTAATTAACTCCTACTGATCTTTCAAAATGTAACACACCCTTTAGGAGGACTAGAATAGGTGACATTTGAGCTAATTCCCTTTCTCCATCTCCATGTATAGTTCTGTCACAGTAACCATTATATCAACACAATTTTCTTATTTTTCTCTCCCATTATACTACAAACACCTTGAGAGCAAGAGTCATTGTCTTATTTTTTCTTGTATTTTTGAAAGCACAGTATTTAGCATATAGTAGGCCCTCACCCCATATTTGTTGAATTGAACTAAAGTAGTTTATTTTGAACCTTTACTTGACCTTTCAGCCTGCTAAATCCTTACTCTCCATTTTCTTCCTTCATTTAATGTAAAATATTTCTTTTCTTTTTGCTTCTATTGTAATACCTAAGGGTTTTATCTTTTGATCACATTGGGTCTAACAGCTGGTTGTTAGTGCAAGTGATAAAGTCCAGTCACATTGTCTAGTAGGGTTGACCAGGATGGACACAAGCTAGCTTTGTGGCATAGTGCACGTGGCGGGTGAGAGCCAGCTGTGACAGTGTCTCATTGTTGTTTGTTCAGTGTGCCTGCCTCAGGTGATGCTTTCTTTATCAAAAATGAAACGTATCTAGTTATTGAACTGTTACTGCTAACCTTGAACTTAATTATTTATTTTTTAAAATTTAAGTTTATTAGCTTATTTATTGTTCTTAGTTTATATACTTATTATTTAATTTAACCATCATTATTGACCTATTAAAAATTTCATCCTAATCTAAAGGTTTAGATGAGGATGACAGGCTATAAATTTTCATTTGGTAGAATAGTGAATTCTGTTATTCTATACCGTTGTTCTAAAGCCTTTTCCCCAAACTAGCTAGACTTAGAAGTCTTCCTTTTCTTTGTCTAATTTTATAAGGCCTGAGCCTCGGGGGATGATGTGCTTGCTTCATTGTGTGTTACACTCATCACCCTGTAACATAACCCAGAATGGGGGAAAGATGCAGTGCAGGTATTATTTGATATGGTTTCATTTTTAACTGTTTTCTTTCTCAGAACTTGATGGAGAGTTTGGATTCATTGCTCTGTGCAGAAGGTTCTGAAAGTCTGAAGAGTTTATGTCTGAAACTTCTCCTTTGTTTAGTGACTGTAAGTAACTCATCTATGTATTTCTTTGTAAGGGGTGTTAATTGACAGCAGGGGCCAGCTTATTTGAATACTTGAACCCAAAGCTAGAGAGGAAAAGAGAAAAATAAATTAGCTACTGAGGCATTACATCACTCTGTTGTGTTTAAATGTGTAAGAGGAAGTTAGTTGCACAGGCTTTCGTTTCCTAGAATTTGTTCTCTGGAGCAACTGCCGGCTTTTTAGTATGCAGGATATGTGATACTTGTTTTCTTTAGAGGTCCCACTCCTGGACAACTGCTCTTCTGGATTATCAGAGTTCCCTTCTCATCAGGTCTCATTTGGAAACAGTTTTTGTGATTCTGAATGTTTTTATTTGTTCTGACTGAGATTTTATAGGATGAAGCTGGCCTGTATCTGCTAGTGGGAGGAGGGCGAGGTATTGTTCATTTGCTTTAGGTGATTCCCTTTCCCTGCCACCACTCGAAGACTTCTGGATCAGAAACTTCTTCCTGTACATTTGAGGATTGAAACCCAAGAAACTGTTAAGCAAATGCTTGTGTGAGGGTATGAGAGAAACAGTGAGAAGTTAGAAAATTTAGGGAGTTTTAATTTGCTAATTTCCTACCTGTCTAGGGTCTGTTTTAGTCTAGCATCTATTTAGCTCTGGTGGCTTTGAGGAGACTATGAAAGGTCTAGAAGTATCTGGCAGAATGTTTTAACATTTTGTTTCTCTTAGATTCTAGGGGAGGAGAAATGTGTGTGATATCAGAGTATCTCAGTGTAGACTTTAAAAAGCCTTTTATTGCATTCAGGTGACAGACAACATCAGCCAGAACACTATCCTGGAGTATGTAATGATCAACAGCATATTTGAAGCAATTTTACAGGTTGGTCATTTCCCTTGTTACCTCTTTCTCTTTCGGGTAAACAACCTCCTTAAATCTTCTCTGCGTTCCTAGGAACTAGGAGTTAGCACTCTCACACATTTCTGGTTCTTATTGCAGATCCTCTCCCACCCCCCAAGCCGTAGGGAGCATGGGTATGATGCTGTAGTCCTCTTGGCGTTGCTGGTGAACTACAGAAAATACGAGGTATGTGGGCCCCTTAGTTGGAAGTTGTTATCTTTCTACAATCTTCCTACATGTGGCTACTTCTAGAGGCCTTTGCTTAATGTAGAAGACATGCTCTTGGTAAATGGTATGTGGATTTATTTTGATAAACTAAATTCTAAAAATCCTATATTGAATGCGTGGAGCAGGTGATATAGCTGTTTAAAGGAATACTGTAGTACAACTTCTAATAAAGTGAGTAAATATCCTTTAATATGGTGGTTCCTAGACCCAGCTTATTATTTGAATCACCTAGGGACTTCTTAAAAGGAATAAATTTCTGGGCTTTACTCTCAACACTCTGAATCAGAATCTCTTGGTGTGGGACCTGGGAATGTGTGTGTGTTTATAGATCCTCTGTTGAATGCGATGATTTGCCAGGATTGGGAACCACTGACCTAATGCATATGTTTTGAAAGATTGGACTTTTATATGTTGGGGTTCCTTAATGCAATCCACTTATATAAATGCCACTGTTGGTCTGGGAACTCTTCCTGATTTTAATGGCAATTGAAAACCGGGCCCTGTTCATGTTAATTCTGGAGTTCTTTTCGCCCTTGAATTAATTGGGGACAGATGTATAGGTGTTTGAGAGGAAGAGCAGGACTCAAGAGAGATTTCTACTTGGATTGGTACGTTTACTTGGTTTCTCTCGCAAGGCAGAACACACAGAAAGGGAAGGGAGCCACTGAAGGAAGAGCGGGACCTCACTGGAGATAGCTTCAGAGTAATAAGGAGCTAGTGGGACTTCACTAAACCCAGAGGTCAGGAGCTGCTGCAAGGCCACCTGACTTTCTTCACTTAATAAGTAGCAGTGCTGTGAGAAGTGGGCCAGCTGGGGGGATGATTGTCATTTCAGAACTTCGGGATCTTTACTTAGTGGTGTTAGATATGCTTCCTAGCTAGATCAAAAGTGATGAGTAAGAAAATCTGGAGCCTATTCTTATACAGAGGGATATGGAAGAAGGGGAGGCTTAAGAAAGAAATACTTAGAGAGGAACTAGAATATACAGAGCAGCATTAATGTGTTATAAATCCCAGGAGCTGATGGCTCTCATTGTCTAGGAGGAACTGATGGATGGTGTTTACAGCGACTGATAAATATGTAATTTATCACCAACGCCTGTTTTACCGGTGATCTGGAGGGGTTGGCATGGTAGCCATTTTGATCTCTGACATGTGTAATAGCCTCTGGGGCCTTATTACAGCAGCAAGAAAAATAGCTGAGGAAAAATGCTGAAGAGGGTTAAAGAGAGTTGAGTTATATGTGATAGGAAAACACCACCATCCGTAATGAATATTTTCAGAACATTCTGCTGGATGCAGGCCACTTTGAGGCGGTGGTTTGGCTTCTCTAAATGTGAACTGGAACCTGGCTTAGCCCAGAAGGGCTCTCTGAAATGTCAGCCTGAAAAATTGGACATGGCCAAGGAACTGGAGAAAGCCATATTTCTGGAGTGAGGTATGCATCTGTAGTCTGTCAGAAGCCCCAGGAGAATTCATGCACTAGGCGAGGTCGAGCTGGTGGGCATGATTTGTCTGGGCTTCGCAGCTCTTGATATAAGTCACTCACCAGAAACCATTACGACGCCTGGTGACCATGGAGGAGGAGGGTTTTTTTGACAGGAACGTGAGAAATTCCAGATGAACATAGCAAAACCAAAAGCTGGTGAAATTTTGTGCAAACTAGTGTGAGAGGGTGAGTGCTGTGGAGAACAGCGTTCCAGCTACACCACAATCAATCTCATGACCAGTGCAGTAGGTCATAACCTTTCTAGAAAGGTGCAGAGGGCACCAGAGAGGCCGGGTGCCCAGCTAAACACTGGGAAGGCAAATAAGGTGTTGGGCTTAAGGAATGGAAGTGATGGAAAACATGCCGTGGAGTAAATGTAAAAAATAATTCTTCCTTACCTCAAATAATACAATCCGTTTTAGACATTTTATTTAAAGAGATAGAGGAGCCCCCCCCCCCCCCCCCCCCCGCCAAAAAAAAAGCCTAAGGAAGTGCAATGAAAAATGGTAAGTTCGGAATGACTTAGATCAAATAAAGGCAGGTACCCTATTAGAGGGACCCCATGACAGCACACTGAGATTGTAATTCTGTTTCATGGCTGAAAAGTAGATTGCCTCCAGTTTAAAAACGTGACCAGCACAACGCGTACATAGTGCTAAGGAGAATGGGCGTCTGGAGAATAGAAATTTTCACAGCATTAATGTCCGGGCCTTCTACGTTGGCCCTGTCTCCTGAGATGAAGTGGCTCACTACCCAACTGCTGCCCATTTGAACGTGATGTTTTCTAGAAATTACAAAATTGTTTATTTTGTCCAGTTGCAAGTTGTTCCTTTTTTTTTCTTTCTTTCTCTTTTTTTCTTCCCCAAAGAGCTTCCTTTGAATGTGATAAAAATGTCAAAGGAGAAAAGAATATAGTTACCAACCTTTGAGCCTTCACCATATGCCAGATGCTATGCTAAGGATTTTCCGTGTTTTCATTTAAGTCTCAAAGCAACCCCAAGGAAGAAAATATCCCCATTTTACAGATGAGGAAATTGAGCTTAGGTTAATTAGTACGCCTACCATGTCACAATTAATAACTAGAGGAGCTAGAACTCAAACCCTTGCTGTTAGCCACCTTGCCTTTCCCCAACTGCTGCTAAATCACAGACTGTTCTTGGTAATCAGGTGATCCTTATTATTACCTCAAACAGTGTACTTTTGGGAAGGTGAGTGGCTAGGACTTCCAAAAATTATGCCAAGAAACAGTCACCTTTTCCTTCTATTGTTGTTCTCACCATGGTGGCATCTCTGGGTCAGCCTATTGCTGATTTTCTTTTCCAAGCATCCACTTGCATTGGATCTTATCTGAAGTCTGTAACACCAGCAGGATTCGACTGTTGGTTATGGGAAGAAGTGTTGAGAGCTTTCTTTTGTTAGATCAGGTAACAAATTGAGTGGGTTTTACTCCTTGAGTTGTGTCGTAGGAAACCTTATAAACATTTGAGCCGTTAAAAAAGCAAAGCTGTCTCTTTCTCCATTCCCAGTTGACATTCAAAAGATGCCCTCAGAAACTTGATTAAGTAAGTTCTATGTGGGGGGTTAGCCTTTTAGTTGGGTTTCCCAGTTTCTCTATAATGAGTTTTCTTGGTTGCTGTAAAAACTGCCAATCTGAGAACTATTGTTTCTTGCTTGCCTTGGGCTAGAATTGGTGCCTGATCTCCATGCAGTCTTTCCTCACATCCCATGGGTGGGATGTTTTTAAGGTGAGCAGGTCATTGGTTCTCATCTCACCAGTAGGAGATGGCCCAACTGCTTAATGAGTTTAAATATATGTTCATTTCCATATGCTGCCCAGCCGAGATTGGGTCTGGAATAACTCAGGAAATCTTCCAATGCTATAAGTGATGGGACGATCATTAAATCCCAGTGTCCTGACCAGATTGTAGTTTGGGTAATTACATCCTTTTTTTCAGTTTCCCTGCCGTGTTATTTGGGTATCAGATCCATAAATGGCCTCTCTGGCTGTTAAGCAGCTGCCACTTTCCACCCCCCAGGTGGCTTTGTTTTATGGGTGGGTGAATCAGTCTTTGCATATCGTTTGTGGAATGGTTAGGGAGCCTTTGGGATGAGAGTGTAAGTTAGCAACTTACAAATTTGTACCTTATGGCAGAGAAGCTTTAATGTCCCCCGAAAGACTGTTGTCCCTGTGGACTCAGTAAATTATTGGCAGGAGAGGACAAAGTGAGTTTTGTGGAGTGTTCACTTACTTTTTAGAAACAAATAAGAAGGAAAGATTGGGAGAAGTGGCAGACATGGGCCTGAGCTGCTTCAGCCTAGAGGAAAATGGAGGTAGAACAGAATGTGTGTGCATATGTGTGCATGGTGAATGCCCATGCACACTGAGAGATTTCCTGGAAATGAGGGGAGTCAGCTGGCAAGATGGGTTGGGCCTGGGTAGCAGGAGCATCACTGTTACAGGCCTTTTTGTTACACTTTGTAAATAGTTCATGGGTTCTTAAGTAAGTCACACTCACCTTGAGTCTCCTCTCCTCTCTAACAGTCTGTGAATCCTTATATTGTGAAGCTGTCTATTGTGGATGATGAGGCCACGCTCAATGTGAGTATCTGGATCTTTGTGTATTTTTTTAATTACGTGCATTCAGTGGACTTGGAGTGGCTATTTAGAGAGCACAGAGCTATTGTGTTAATTTCATCTGGCTATAAAGGGGAATTGGTGCATCTTTTTAGAGCATTAGTGCAGCTATCTTATGGTATTCTATATTCTTATCATGGAAGGAAGGTTTGAGGGGACATTTAACTTGCTGATCACGAAGAAATGGTTGGTTATATTTCATGTTATAGTGTGCTGAGGTTTATTCTGCTACAGAGTCAGTAAATTACATTTCCAAGAATAAAAAGGCTTCGATGGTATATCAAGTCACCATGCGGTACACTTTAAATAGCTTACAGTTTTATATATCAATTAAGCTGAAGTTAAAGAAAAAGAAGGCTTAGGTGACTAAATGATGGGAGATTCCTTATGTAGAACTAGCTAGATGGTATTTATAGCCTGACTTGATAAAGCTGAAACATACTACAATATGTCCTTGAAAGTTTGGGAAATAATGTCTGATCTCTGATTATAGGGAGGAGGAAGATGACCAGGGATCTGGTGTTATTCTCTTTCCATCTTGCCTCTTCATGCTTCTGATTTCCCTTATGAGTAGAAGTGCACATGATTCATCGTGTGGCCTTAATTGATCTTTGTGTTGTACTTAGCTGATTCTAGAAGGGAAGTTGATAAGTCACTTTAACATTTATTGGGTGCTTCTGCTCATTATACTCCTGTTTTCCTGTGGCCTAGAAGAGAGTGGCTTGTCTGTATGCATCTTCATTTAGCATGGGACTCATTGTCACTTTTATTGTGGCGGTTTTAGAGACGTATATATGAGAGGTTTTTTTTGTTTGTTTGAAGCTTCTAACTCAGTCTTCTCTTTTGAGGTGAAAGTGATCCCAGTGGAAGTGTCAGTGATGTGGGCTGGTCTGTTTCACCTCCTGTTAATCTATTAAGTAATAGTAAGAGAATTAGATTAGAGAAATCTCTCCAAAGAAATTCCTTTTGATGCTTTAGCAATGCCTCTCAGAATTTCTGTACTCACTGCCAACGTTCAGGTAGAACTTCGTGGGCTTGGACCATGGGGATGTGATTAGTGTTTTCCCTGGCCTAATCATAGCATCGCCACCAGACCCTTATTTCACCTGTGCTGTCTTTTTCCTTTCTAGGGAATGGGGCTTGTGATTGCTCAGGCATTATCTGAGTACAACAGGTAAGTCTACCTTTCTGGAAGAGAAGAGTCTAATTTTCATTTGAATTGGTTGAGTAGGAAACAGGTTTGTTAGAGTTCTTGGGTGACCTTCCCTTACCTATCCTAGAAGGGCATTCAGAGGCACAGATGCTGGCAGATGTACTTGCTCTAGCTTGGCTGGATGGCTTTAGTGGAGGTTGTTTCTAACACCAGGGGAGAAGCCACCAGGTTAGTGTCCATCTTTTCTTTAAACAATTAGGTACATTCTTTGCAACTTTTAGTATTTTATTGCAGGGCATTTTAACTAGTATTTTAGCCACTTGTAGGTTCTTCCATTTGGCCCAGTGTATCACAGAAATATCATTTTCTGTGTAAGAAAACTTACGAAGCACCACCTTTTTTGCACACTTAAAAAATAAATAAAAGGAGAAAATACTGAATTACCTTTAGTTTGCCAGATGCCTCTTTTTCATCAGGAATCAACGGTGGTTTCCTGGAGCCCCTGTCTGTTCTGGGGGCTCTCTTCACTGATGCGCGCTTTTCCTCTTGCTGTGGATGGGGAGGATCTGATATTGAGTGAATGGAAGCCAGAAGTTTCCCTAGTCTTGGCAAGGGCCAGGCAGGATCTTTCTTGCTTCTCTCCATACTTTCCTTACACACAATTGGGTGTTGGAATTTCAAATCTGTCCCATCTCCACAAATAGTTTAGCTCACAGATTTCCTCCATCCTCTGCCTTCAAAAACAAACAAGATTTTCGCTGTTACAGCCTTGAAGTAATTTCACTGTCACACTTTTCAAGTAATAGTTTGTTTGAAAAATAACTGTATCAGCCATATATCAGAGCAGTTTCACACTTTTGCAGCTTGCTTTTTTCTAAGTCTCTCCCGAAGTAGCCAGGCATTTTGGTACATCCTACCTCAAGAGCAGATGCGGTGCCTCTCAGCTTGCAAGAGAAACTGCAGCGACTATATTGTCATAGTGCTTTTGTTTTCTGGAGTGAACTCTGCAAGTACTCTGCCCTGATTACCGGGAATGCTAAGGACAAAGATGTTCTTGATAAATAATAGTAAAGTTGAATTGAGTTATTTTTGTTCAGGCAGTATAAAGACAAGGAAGAAGAACACCAGAGCGGTTTTTTCTCTGCTTTAACAAATATGGTAAGTCCTACTTGTTTTTTTTCTCCTGCTCAGAAATATAAGAGGCCTATAGAGGCAGACAAATCTGGACACAGAAGTTAAGATGTTTGAGATGACGGCATGATTAGGGGAGAGAGAGAGGGCTACTTAGAGCAGATTATTTTGAGAGCTGTATCTCTTTTAGTGATTTCCAAACCAGAGTGACATAGGGAAAGGAGAGCTCTGATTTCCCTGGGACAGATTTTTTCCTCAAATTAATCACCATGTTTTGCTGTGTATAATGTGCACCTTTTTGCCCAAATTTTTGAGGGAAAAGTAAGGATGCATATTATACATGAGTAGTACTAATTCCGTATCTATATAAATGTTTTAAATTCTTTTATTTATGCTCATTCATTAAAAGTGTAATGTTAGAAAGCAATAATGATATCCATACACAAAGTGTAATACCCTGGAATACAATAATCAGTTTTGTTTCTAAATATAAATGAAAAATTGAATTAAAAAATTAAAACGAAAGATTTTTTTCCCCTGAAAGTTCAGGTTAAAACTGTGGGTGCACATTATACACAGGAGTGCATTATATGCAGCAAAATATGGTAATTTAGTTTTCAAGGCTACAGTAAAAGTACATATTAAGCCAGACTTCTGCTTTCTGTAGAGTTAGCTTTGTTTGAGGACCGACCCAATGGTACAGACAATAGGAGGGTTTAGATCTGATTCTAACCCTGTTGTGGCCACTCGTTTCCTCATAGCTGGTCCTGGAGTGGAGGGATTGGTGCAATGGATCTGCGCCACTCGTCTAAAGGCTTAATGGGCTGAGAGGTCCATGGTCTACAAAACTTATTGGTCCACTTTGCAAGGCTGCTGAGCACGGTTTCTCAACCTGGGCATCACAGGTGTATGGGTCAGATAATCTGCGAATAATTTTTAAGACTAATCTAGCAGGTCTTAGAATCTGGGGAGATTCACAAAGTCTTCTTGGGCCTTAGTATTTAAATAGTCAGCCCTAGGGCAAGACAACTTTGAGTTCATTGCAAGAAACAGTCATCCCTCTACCCCCTAAAAGGCAACCCCCCCTCCCCCATGACTATGCCCCTTCCCCTTTCTTTCCTAGAGCCTACTCTCAGGAAAGACTTGCTAAGCTCTTTAACTCTGAAGCATCAATAACTGAAGTCTCTCAGAGCTCAGAGCAGTGTGAGCTTTGTGTTGGTGTTTGGGTAAATGATTTAGATATAATTACATTGCTCTCAGTGAACTTTGCCTGAGGAAGCTCCAGCTGCATAGTTTTGGACATCAATAAACATATGGGAAGGCATTTTTAGAGGATGGGCATCTTTTTTACTGCCTCTGATATCACACATATTGGAGGCAGCCTATTCCATTTACTTATTCGGCTGCCCTGCCCAGGACACAAACTAAAGATTTTGTGATCTGAAAGACGGATAATAGATTTCACATAGCTCTGGTCTGAAACTCAAGTATTCTTTCCCAAAATGTCTCTATGTTGGATGAAGTCAGCCTTCTTTCTGTGATATTCTTCATGAATTAGTTTTTGACTTGAACAAAGCAACTTTCAAGAAAGATGCAGAGTGATGAGAATGTCTAGGTCAACTTTACTCACTGTCACTGGTTTTCTAAACTTGCCCATTGGTACTAGGGTTGTTTTTAAGTCTCTTTAAGGGAAGACAATTAGTGGAATTATCATTATTTCATTTATTACTTATTCTTTTAAGATCTTCAAAGTGGGCTGATTTGGGGGTGTGAATAACTGGTGGGCCAGAGTTTCAATTTCCCTTGGGCCACAAGTAGCTTGTTTTTTCACTGATTACAAGACTTTTTTTTTCTTTTTTTGATCAAAGACTTCTTCAGCAGAGCTCCTTTTATATTTTCCTGCTGTAAGTGTGCAATTCCCCTTCTCTTCCACAGGTGGGCAGCATGTTCATAGCAGATGCTCATGAGAAAATATCAGTACAGTAAGTGACTGACATTCTTGTGCAGTGACTTGAACTTTAGTGTGGGGTTGCCAGCTGGATTTAAGAGTGTGAAACGTTACCTCTCGTTAATCTTTTACGGGGTCAAACTTTTTTTGTAATATATCAACTGTTTCTTGAGTTTTTAACACTAATGGACCCTTAGAAACCTCTACTTTGGTTCCGTGTATTGAATCCCAGGAAGCTGAGAAACTGTACCCAGCAGTCTCTGGAATGAAAAGAAAGAGGGCTGGGTATCTGAGCCAGTTAAGGACTTAACTGGATTGGAGAGAAAAAGTGAGAGTAAAAATAGTGAATGAAGTAGATAAGAATTAAAGAATTTTTTTTAAAGATTTTATTTATTTATTTTTAGAGAGAAGGGAAAGGAAGGAGAAAGAGAGGGAGAGAAACATCAATGTGTGGTTGCTTCTCACAAGCCCCCTACTGGGGACCTGACTCACAACGCAGACATGTGCCCTGGCTGGGAATCGAACCAGCAACCTTTTGGTTCTCAGGCCAGTGCTCAATCCACTGAGCCAAACCAGCCAGGGCAAGAACTAAAGAATTAAACTTAAGGCCCTTTACTTTTTTCTCTTTGCCTATATATACTTTACATATGCCAAGAAGAAATAAAGGAAGCATTAGAAACTCAAAAGGATTGATAATGAGGAGGTGGGATGAAATCTTATCTTGATGGTTATATTGTTCTAACTCCTTCACTATAAGAGCCTCTTCAATTTGTTTTCTTTTTCTTTAGAACCAATGAGGCTATCCTTCTGGCCCTTTATGAAGCTGTTCATTTAAATCGCAACTTCATCACAGTGTTAGCTCAGGTTGGTTATATTGAAAGCTTCAATTCTTTTTCTTCCTGAATTTCATACAAATAATGCCATTGAAAAGCCTCTGGATTTGCCTGTTTGAGCCCTGCTTTGCTTTGGTAAGTAGTGGTAACAGAGTTGCATCAGTTGCCTTTGCTTCAAGCTGTCCTCAAATATGTCTGTTTCCATCTGGGGCCTGGTAGGTCAGATAACATGCAATGTTAATGGTTTTGACCAGTTTATCCAGATGTTAATGTTAACCCAGATGAGTTGAGATTACTTAATTTGGCTCACTGGCAATCTCTTGGTATTATCCGTCCAGATGGATTTTTATATCAGGCTTTCTGCTTTCTAAACCACTGGAATTATGACTGGAGATAAAATAGGCCAAGTTACTTATCTTAGTTTCTCACAAATTTCCAGAGAAGAAAAGTGAAAAATAGCCTGTCCAGCTTAAGGTTGGCTGTTAACAGAAGAAAATGGTCTACAAAAAAAGCACGAAGTCATCGAACACTGAGTGCTGGGCCATTTGCCTCAGGGATAGTCTCAGCAGGTGGAACAGGTGGGACTGAAGTAGGCTGAGAACTCAAGTGCTCTCCGTGAAAGCTGCCGTAAAAAATTGATCAAGTGTTTTCGTTTTAAAGCCAGACTGCTTAAAATATGTATGTAGGTTTTTTTAAAGGGAAGTTGGCTTATGTTTCTTTATTCAAAGGGCTGATGTATAGGGGATCCACCGACTGAGTTTAACAAACAAATCATACGGCATGCTTAAAAAGCAGTGTGCTGGTGTGGGGTCTGCCTTGGAGGACACATAATAACATAAGGGACTTTATTTACTATTTTTACTATTCTCACTTGTCTGCTTTCTGAATTCTGTAACTGATTGTAAAGGAAGATAAAATCCTGGTAAAGCTGTTGGGAAGGAGAAGGGAGTAGCTTCTACTCAGTTTAATTCCCAAGAGCTGATGTGGCAGGGATGGCTAAGGAAGGTCAGGGACAGAGGAGCCATCTGTTTTGGTCCCCAGTGGCTGTCGACCCAGTGTCTTTAGCTCCCTATTCCACGCACTTGTTTGTTGTGGAACAGAAAGGCTGTCATTTTCGTAGCTGTTTTTATAGTACCTCTTATCCCCTTGGCTCACCTGCATTCACCATGTTTTTCGGACCATAAGACGCACCTAGGTTTTAAAGGAAAATAGGAAAAACACCCCGCTCCACCGCTGCCCCCCCTCCCCACAAGCCAGGTAAGCTACCTTCGGACTATAAGACACACCCTCCCATTTTCCTCTCAAATTTGGGGGGGGAGTGTATCTTATAGTCTGAGAAACATGGTATTTTCAACTATATAGTCATCAGAATAGTCTGTAGATGTATTTTAGGTTGATCTGATGAGAGTATTCCTTTCCCAGGTTCAGATGAGGACTGCAGATGCCCATCCCTTTTTGCGGAATAATCCTGTGTATTTGTTTAGTCCAGTTTTTTATTTATATAGTTCTGCAGAAAAACTTACATAATGAGAATTTAGTTGCTTAGAAAGAACTAGCCCACAAAGCTTCTTTATTAGTGTTTAGCCAGCATCACCAATTATCAGGTAGTCATGGGAACTAAATGTAGAAGCAGTCCCTCCTCAGTGAGCTTTCTGTCTCTGAGGCCAGGGATGTCAGAAAGGATATTAGCCAGAAGATCCTTGGAACCGGATTTCCTCTTTTCTCATCCATCTGCGTTCTTTTTCAGAGTCACCCAGAGATGGGTTTGGTGACAACTCCTGTCAGCCCTGCCCCAACAACCCCAGTCACACCACTTGGTACCACACCACCCTCCTCTGATGGTAAGCCCATGACCTTTGTTGTCTTGACTAACATGGTCTCGAATCTTTCAGGGGGATCACAGCTGTGTTTAACAAAGAATGCAGTTGTTGATTCTGTCACTTAAGAAGCTGTCTGAAACATACCGTCCTTCAGGACTCCTTAAGCTCCAAAGAAAACTTTGGAAAAGATAGTTAAGCACTTTTCTCTGTGTAAGAAGCGACATAACCCCAGCGTGTCCTCCACAGGGAATGCTTGAATCGTGGAGTACTACATCTTGAAGGATCTCTGAGGCCAGTGATGCCTGCCTGTCCCGCCAAACTCTCAGGGTACTTGTGAGGCTCAGGGGAGGTGTTTTCTGAATATCTCACTGACTTCAGTGTAAAACAGTAATGTTACCTCATGTTACCATTTGACAGATGAGGAACTTGAGGCCAAAGAATTCAGTGGTTTGCCTAAGGTTAGTAAGAGTTACAACCAAGAACCAAGACAGGAATCAGGGCAGGGAACCATGTCTGTTTTTTTCCTACTGTCTGCCCAGCAGAGCACCTGGCATGGCCATTGCTTAGTAAATATTTGTTGAATAAATGAATGAGAGCGTGAACCTGATATTTGCTCACTGTTATGTGTCTGCTGGCCACTCCCACTTAGAAAATGACAAGCTTTGAGTGTATTATAATTGGGAGTTTGGTGGGTATTTAATACTTCACCCCCTGAAAAATAACAAAAAAAATTTTCCACTTTATAAATCTTATGACTATAACTTAAGAAAAAGATAACAGAAAAGAAATTATGAGTTTTGCTCATAACCTTTGTGTCATCTGAGTTGATTCTACTGCAGGCTGAGTATGTCTGATAGAATGCCTTAACCAGAAAATAATCTTTGTTAATACTTGATGTTTTGCCTTAAATGTTGACCTTATTTTGGATAAATACAGGGAATTTAACTTTGATTCTTCTTTTGTGCCTCCCTATTGTCTGTATGTGAAATGACCTTCCATGATCTGTTTTTTTCTCCTTTAAAGTTACATATTGGACTTTTGGCAGTGGCATTTTGAGGTAGTACAGCAGTATTGGTACAGAAGCATGACAGGGAGGTGCCATTGATATTGAAGTCTGTGGTACCAAATTGGATCTGTTTAAAACTGAAAGCCAAATTCCAAAATACTTTAATGAGAAGAAACCAGTAGTGAGGATTGCCTACTTGTCTGTGCTTATTCAGGTCACTGAGTAATCCAATGGAAGTGCTGTTCTTTCTCTTTAAGGACGAAGCCTGCCTGGTTACCATGGATATCCAAAGCCGTGTATATATATGTACATATATATCTGAGTTCCATGTGATGTTGGGCTTTGGATGCTTCAGAGAACTGCCTTTCAAACTGTTCATTGTGAACACTTCCACCCACACACCTGATTATGCAATGGCAGGATTTGTGCTTACTTACCTACAACTAGTGAGCTTTTATTTTTTTCTAGTGGGAAGATGGAGTCAGCCCACTTTCAAATGACTATCTCCCTTGACAAAGGCAGCTGGGAAGAATTATGAAGCCAAAGATCAAGGAATAACTACCCTAGGAAGGAGATTTTATTTTGTGAGGGATTTTATTCTCTCCTATTATCTTTTTCCCTCTTTCCTACCTCATTTCCTTTCTGTAGGGGTCTTAAATATTATAACCTTGTTTTCAGGTTTTGTTTTTTAATTATAGTAGTGTTCAGTAGTCCACTATATTTAAAGGTATACCCCTGGAGCCATTATTTAAAATATTTTTTATTGTTGATTTTTTAAAAAAGATTTTATATATTTACTTTTAGAGAGAGGGGAAGGGAGGAAGAAAGAGCGAGAGAGAAACATCAATCATTTGCCTCTCGCATGCCCCCAACTGGGGACCAGGCATGTGTCCTGACTGAGAATCAAACCAGTGACCTTTCAGTTTGCAGGCTGGCACTCAATCCAGGTCCCCACCACCAGCCAGGGCTATTACTGATTTTTAGAGACAGAGAGAGGGAAGGAGAGAAGGGGGGGGGAGAGAGAGAGAGAAACATCTATTTGTTGTTCCACTTAGTTATGTGTTCATTTGTTGATTCTTGTATGTGCCCTCACCAGACTGAACCCGCACCTTGGTGTATTGGGATGATGCTCTAACCCACTGAGCTACCCAGCCAGGGCCCTGGAGCCACTGTTTTTAAAAGCCAACAGTTAGAGGTAACATTTGTTCTCATCTAACACTTGACATTTGACAACTCAGCCTTGGCATGAGAGGACTTTCTGGTAAACTAAAAATACATATACTTCTGCATTTCTGTGTATTATATAAGACAGTTTTCCAGTTATTGCTGTGTGTGAGTGGGAAAAAAAGTCCTGGCTACCAGTTTGATGGCTTACTGTATTTGACAAAGGAATGATTATGGGCTCTGAGCTTCAAAATAGGCTGTTATAGTTTGAAATGACAGTCTCAGGTCATTTACCCATAATGTGAATTAAGACCTTTTAGTATTTCAACATAAAAATATGTTCGTCTTTTATTAATTCTTGGGGGCTGAACTGTGGGAAAACAGCCAAGGGTTGGGCATGCTAATTTCTTCTCATGAGGCTTTTTGCTGTGCTTGCTGTGTATGATGGATCCATAATATGCAAATGTTTCCCATTGTTAATAAATGTTCTCTGAATATATCATAATAACTCCAGAGGGATCCATTATGGTATGAGTACATGTTATGAATAATATCTCAAACTTAGCTGAGTCTTCATGGGTGGAAATACAGCAGAAGGCTAGATTCTCTAGCTTGTTTGGGCCATTATGAGCCTCCTTCTGCTTATATACTATGTCTTAGAGAGTATAAAGCAGTTAGCAAAATGTCTGGGTCTAATTTATTTATTTTTATTTATTTTTTCAAAGATTTTATGTATTTATTTTTTAGAGGGAGGGGGAGGGAGGGAGGAAGAGGGAGAGAAACATTGATGTAAGAGAGAAACACCAATCAGTTGCCTCTTGCATGTGTTCCGACCTGGGACCGGGACCAAACCTGCAACCTGGGCATCTGCCCCGACCAGGAATTGAACCAGCAACTTTCCACTTTGCTAGACAATATGCAGCCAGCTGAACCACACAGGCCAGGGCTGTCTGGGTCTAATTTAAAGTCCTAGAAAGAAACTTGAGGAATCTACATAAGATTGTTCTGTGTGGGTCAGCTCTGGTCTGGTCTCTCACTGTTCATTGGGATTGTGGCTTAGAGAGTGGGAGCTGTGGTGGGGTGGTTTCTCTCGGAAACACACACCAAGCAGCTAGATGTATAAAACTCATTTCTCAGGCTGTCCCAAACAATAATGTCCTCCTGTATTCAGTCTGGTATTCCTTTTTAGGCTCCTTTTCACTGGGGGTAAGGGATTAAGGAGTAAAATTTGAATATAGTTCTGCCTTAAATGTTTCCCCTTCCATCTTGAGTATTTCTAGCCTAAAGGCTCATTCTCAAATTGAACAAGATTTCTCCTTATTAGGAGTGAATTGTCATTTATTTTAAGCAGGAGACTCATCAAAGCAAAGCTCATTTATATTCAGTACAGATCTTTCCCTTAGGTACAAATCAAAGTGACTTAAGAAGGACCCTGAACCATTTTGTGTTACTTGGAGCTAGAAGTGGAATCAAAATACCCTTTTTAGTACTGGAAATATTGGGGGGAACACTGTGTAGAGTATATGACTGTCTAACCACTATGCTGTACTCCTGAAACTAGTACAAAATAATATCGAATATAAACTGTAATTGAAAAAATAGCCTTTTTAGGATGGTGGGAGAAAAGCACTGTTCCTGGAGACTGGCCCTCCTAGATATGAAAAGATGGGCGTTGGGCTTAATCTTCGAAGTAGGAAGGGCTGTAGGGGCCTAGGAAGACTTAATATAAAACCCTTAATATAAAGGTTTTATATTAAGCACTTGGTCCTCCCTGTTTTGTGGCAAAAACTTAGTGATTTCCTTGTCTGCTGACAAATTGGCTACGGAGATAAAAGTGTTAAATAGTATGGGCTAACTGCATTTCATCGTTCTGTTGCAGTTATAAGTTCTGTGGAACTCCCACTGGATGCAGATGTACAGACCAGTAATCTACTGATAACCTTCTTAAAGTACAGCTCGATTGTCATGCAGGACACCAAAGGTAAGGCATGCTACTTTGGGGGCTCAGGAGGCAGGAGGGGTGCCAGTTGGCTGCCTAGCTAAAATCAAGGAGCAGCATTAGTCCTTTGAAGCTTCCACAAGATGAACCATGGGGGCCTCCTGTGCAGGGTGATGGTCCTGATTATTGGAAAACAGTGGTTTCTCACTGCCAAGCGGTAGTTAGGTGGTGGTGGGAAAACCTGGAACTGGAGGGAGAGTGCTCCAAAATAGAACAGAGGGAAAAAAAAAGGTCTCTACAAAAACTAGCAAGTCTTCTTAGCAGATTTTGGTAAGTAGATGCAAACTCTTTTGTGTGGGAAGTGGGGGATTAGCATGCCTCGGGGAATTCCCTTTTGAGGACAAGAACCGAAAGCACCAGCTTGTGGTGAGAAGTGGAGGGCTGTTGTACAGAGTACAGTAGGAAGAGGTGAGACTCGGAGGGATTGTGTTCCTAACCACTTAAAACAGAGGTGTCAGTGCCCAGCTCAGAAACGTGGAGTGGAAAGTGGGAGAAAAATGGGTGATGGGAAAGTGTGAGTTTATTCTGTCTCGGTTCCTGTTCTTCCTGTTTATGATTTTTCTATGGTCTTTTAATTGGTGGTAGGGGAGTAGAATCTTTGGGCTGGGAGTGAGAAGGGATTGGGAGGAAACCCGGCAAATTCTATTCAGTGTATATCTCAGTTTTGTATTTTTTAAACTCAGTTATTTTTTTATACTGGATGTATGTGTTCATAATTTTTATTTGTTTCTATTATTTTTATTGTGAAATATGAATAACATAAAATTTACCATTTTGTTCATTTTAAGACTACAATTCAGTGGCATTAAGTACAATTAATTGTTGTGCAGCCATCACCACCATCTCCTGAACTCTTTTCATCTTGGGAAACTGAAATTCTGTGCCCATTAAACACTAACTCCCCATTCTCCACGTTCTCTCCTTTCCCCAGCCCCCAGCAACCACCATTCTGCTTTTCGTCTTTATGAATTTGACTCCTCTAGGTACCCTCATATAAGTGGAACATATTCCAGTTTTAAGATTCTCTGGAAATAAACCTTTTAGGTAGCGTTTTTCCTCCAATTTTTTCCCAATATACAGAGAAGTTGAAAGGATCATATAGTATAGTACATATAGTGATCACTCACATACCCATTAACATTTTGCCAAATTTGGTTTGTCCCTAAATGTCTTTGTGTGTTATTATTTTGGCTGAATCATTTTAAAGTAAGATGCAGACATCATTCTACTTTACACCTTGAATTGGCATGTGTGTCAAAATTAAAGACATTTTCCAAGGCCCTGGCTAGTATAGCTCAGTGGCTTGAGCATGGGATGCTAACTAAAGGGTCGCTGGTTCGATTCCTAGTCAGGGCTCATGCCTAAGTTGCAGGCCAGGTCCCCAGTAAGGGGCACGCGAGAGGCAACCACACATTGATATTTCTTTCCTTCTCTTTCTCCTTCCCTTCCCCTCTCTCCAAAAATAAATAAATAAATACAATCTTTTAAAAAATTATAAGAAAAGGACATTTTCCAAGATATTCATTATTATAGCTAAGAAAATCAATAATAACTCTCTAATACCATGTAATATTCAGTCCATATTTAGTTTTCCCAGTTATCCCAAAAGTGTTTTTCATAACTGATAGTTTTTTAACCACACATAGCATTTTAATAGCATTTTATTTAGTACCTGCTGGTTAATCCAGTGGGCTTCTCCCATTTACATGGATTTTTTCCTCTGATTAAAAAAGTAATTGGAATAGTATTTGTTAACAATTAAAATATTCTAGCAATGGTTAGCTAACAAAATGAAATTCCTTTGGAATTAAGCTTTTTAGAGTTAATCATTATTAACAATTTGGTGTATATTCTTACTTTGTAGGCCTTTCTTGTAAGAATCTTTAAATCCTACTTTAGAAGCCAACTGTTTTGTCTGCTCAGTAATTGAAGTTTGAGTTCTTAAATTATGGTCCATGAATAAGCTTCCGATTCCTCAATAACAAAAAAACCAGTGTAGAAGCAAAATTGCAAAAATACTATTACTTTTGTCACTTTACTTTTATGAGGAGGGACTAGTGCTTTGTGAAGTGGTTTAAGATTCATTTAGGTATAAAGTCTACTTTAGAAGGCTCTGATTTGCGAAGTGGGCTGGGCAGGTTTCTGGTATGAGGGTTTTCAGGAATTCCAGAATGGAGTTGAAAGGCTGTGTAAGAGAGTAAGACCAGGATGTGGGGGGGCTTTGGGAGTGAGAAGGAAACATTGGTAGACAGAGAACTAAAAGGTAAATATGGGAAATAAATTGCCAGAGTTAAAAGGAACCTGGGTGTTCAGAATCTAAATCCTATTATACTCAGACATACTTTATTAGCTCTTGGAGATTTCTTACAAGCTTAGACTTTTTTGTCCTATTATGCCTTCTAAGCATGCTCCTTCAAAGGAGACAGATATGTATATACAGGGACGAGATACTGCTAGTGGTCCATGCCCCAAGCTCCTACATAGAGCGGTCCATGGGGAGCTGCAGAGATGGTGAGCCTCTGAGACTTGGCACATGAAGTCAGGCAGGTAAGGATGACAAGGGTCTAGCATATCAGTGTTTCCTGAGGCCATTGCTTCTCCTTATGCACAGGGGTAATCTCTTCCTTTCTCTCGACATATCACAGCCAAGAGAAACTGTAGATGAGACCCTGAAAATGATCTTTCAGCTTTGCTTGATATAACATAGTGAATTGAGGCCCTGGGAACTCATTTTTAGCTTTCACGATTATATAAACCTCTTTGTCCTGGTCACTTTGCCATCCATGAAGTGGAAGGCAAAATTGAGGGCAGAATAATTGCGTATGGGTTGCCTCAGGCTTTCTTTCTCTAAACATAGGCTGGATTAGGTCTTTGCCAGCAGGCAGCCTAAATATGGCAAGGGGCAAGGTTAGGTATGATGAAGCATTAATTTCAAAAACGGCTCCTGTGTGGCTTCATTGGACTGGCTTTCTTCCTGTCTCTTAAGCTCGTGACCTTCTGCATGCCCTGGCTAAAGAGATCTCGTTTAGGGGAGTATAGAAGCCATTTTTTCTTGGCTCTGCTCTCCCTGTCTTCCCACACCCTCAGATATTATCTCTTTTTTCTTTGTTTGTCATTTGACACCTATAAAACATACTTTAGAGATACATACTTTGAATGTATATGAATGTTGTTATAAAGTTTATAAGTATAATAAATAGCAGGTTATAATGTATAATAATCAAATGAACATATGTGAACTTAACACCCAGCGTAAGCAATTATTAATGCTGTTGAAGCTACCTGTGTGCCCCTCCCCATTCACTCCTTTCCTCTCAATTCTCCATAATTTAGTGTTTATCTCTCCCTTGATTTGGCTCTACTTTCAAAGTCTTTTTTTTTCCTGAGGTTCTTATGACTTAATGTTGTCAGCTTAAAAGAGAATCTGCTTAACCTTGAAAATAGACATTAGGCAAAAATATTTAAAAATACTTGTTTATATATAGACTTCAAGTTGATTCATCAAAGTCATAGCAAAAATGACATCTGGGTGGTATGATTAAGCTTAGTTTTTATTGTCCTTTTCTGAATTAAAATGTTTATAATGAGATATGCCTTATTTTTGCATTCAGAAAGATATTTTTTTTTTAAGTGGAGAAGTAGCTGCAGTCTTTCCTATGGGAGTTGCTTATCAGGTTTTGGGGGAAGGGAAGATAATGCCAGAGAAACTGTGGTCAGAGGCAGAGGTAGAAGAGCCTCATGATTTGCACGGGCAGGGGCACTTCTCTGACTGTCCAGGGGCTCTAGTGTAAGCTGTGGGGGGTGTCAGCTAGGGACTGTCATCGCGCAGAGGAGAGGCAAATGTGTTCCTGCGTTATAACCCCCATCATGCTTTCTCATCTACAGGTTTTAGTTGATAGATTCCATCTTTGAGGAAGTAGCAGGTTAATGTTAGGGCGGGTACTGTTAGCTCACTTTTACAGTACTGTCATCATCTGTTCATAGATCTTCTCTCCAGAATGAACTTCAGTCTGGAGCCTGTCAGAGCTAATTTGAAACATCATTAGCCATTTGTCTATTTTGGATGAGCTGGTATGACCTTCTTCTTACCTCCATTTCACCCCTTCACTCACAAAGATCGTGGAAAGTAAATACGCTTTGATGGTTCTGATAATTGGAGAGGATGGAGTACCTCTTTCTTGGTCATGCGTGTGGGCTGAGAGCCGTACTATTGAGGTTGTTTTCTTCTTTTTTAACAACTAGAATGTGAGTTTTGGGAGACCAGAGTCCTTTGTGTTGTTCAATGCTGTATCTCTAGAGCCCAGCGCAGTGCCTGCTAAAAGTAGGTACTAAGTCAGTATTATAGAGTGAATGACTTTGGCAGGAAGAAAAATGATCAAGAGCTCACAGCTTTCATATTTGTAAATAACGTGCACAGTGTAAGGAGAATCCTGAGCTGGACCCTGGTCTCCAGTTAGTTTCTTTTTGATTCCACTACCAGTTTGCTATGAATAGTTAGGTGGGGATAGACGGTGGTGTTTATAGCTGGTGAGCGCAGAGGGGTTGGAAAGGGAATGGACCTGTTGAGAAGCAAAGCCTGATTTGGAAGCAAAGGGTGTGGCCCTGATTTGGGCCATGACAGTAGAATCATCACAGTAATTGGATGACTCCCAGGAGGGTGGTTAGCTGTCAATCAGAATATTTAAGAAAAAAATCTCCTGGGGGAATCGTTTTGCCTAGAAAAAAAGCAAGAATTACTGTAGTAGAACTTTGATTTTCATTTGTGAATTATGTGGGGAAAGAAAGTGTGAATGTTCTTTTTGATGATACATGTCTTCATTCTCTATAGAAACGTGGTCTGGGTGATTTATGGAGAAAGGTTTTATTTTCATTTTACAGATGAGCACCGGCTTCACAGCGGCAAACTCTGTCTGATCATCCTCACGTGTATTGCAGAGGTAAGTTTCGCTAATTCCCTGGTGTTCGCTAACTTCTTACAAAGTGCTAGCTTTTTCTGCCCTTCTTGCCCATTTCCTGACAGTTAGGGCCCCGAAAGCTTCGGAGAGAAAATGTGCCCTCTCTTCTCCTGCTACAATGTAAGCTCTGGTAGCAGGTATTTTGTCTCCTTCACCAGTTTATTCTCAGTGTCTGGCACATAGTAGAGGCTAAATTAGTATTTACTGTATGAATTAATAATGAATTATGATATGATAACTTCTATAATTGAGAACTTCTTAATGGTTTAAAACAGGAGACTTAACGCTCTTTAGAAAAAATAATTCTGCCCCTTTGAAGCTGCTCATGTTGGATCTTTTCTATTTCATGAAATGAAAAAAGGAGCTCAGGTTTCCTGTAGGGGGAGGTGGAGAGAAAAGCCAAAGAAGGGCGATTGGAAAGTGAGTTAAGTTGGGCTGAATGCAGTTTCGTGAACGAGGACCTGAAGAGTTAAATAGGTGCTTTGGCTTTGTCAGGTGGTACTTTTGCTTGTATTAATTAGGCCTGAATTCACTCTGAATCTTGGTGGCAACACAGGTGTGGCAGAACTTGAGTCAATTTAGAGCTAAATTTTGACTTCAATCTTTCCCTTCCTTAAAACCGTAAAGATGGTCCACGTGGAGTAGAGAGAGATCTCTCACTTTCCCCTTCTATGCCTTCTGTGAAAAGCTGACCTGCTTCTCACCAGTAGGGATAGCTCTTTATAGAAGAGCTGCCGATTAGCAGTGGGCCTGGTGTCATTGCTTTTCAAAAATCTTTCTAAGAAAATCTTTAAAGGAGTTGTTTTTCACAAATTGTAATGGTTCTTAATAATTAGAGTCTATAGGCATATCAGATCTTCAGCTAAGACATTGGGAAGGGGTGAAGGGATGTTGATTACCCATCCATGGTGAGAGGTTTTTGATTTCCCATCAGTCGTCAGGGAGGCCGGAGATAGACGGGGTCTTGCATACTGCCATGCTGCCTGTGTAGCTGTTTCTCCTGCCATGCCCGGCCCATTTCCGGTGGACTGCAGACCTTTCTTCTCAATTGTAGATCCCCATGTGGAGCTTGCACTTGTATCCTGCAGCCCCCATGAGAACCTTCAAGCTGTTACAAACAGAGCAGGCTCCTTAGGCAGATGGGAAGGAAGAAAGAATAGGAAAACAGGTTCCTCTCAGCATTTTCTTCAGGTCCCTGTGCCTTTAGTTCTTTTTTTTTTTAATCCTCACCCAAGGATATGTTTATTGATTTAGAGGAAAGGAGTGAGAGAGGGAAAGGGGGTGGGGAGAGAGAGAGGGAAAAATATTGATATGAGAGAGAAACATTGATTGGTTCTGTGCATGCCCTGACTGAGTATCAAACCCGCAACCTAGGTATGTGTCCTGGCTGGGAATTGAACTCACAATCTTTTGGCGTGAGGGACGGTGCTCCAACCAACTGAGCCACCTGACCAGGGCCTTGTGCCTTATTTTTTGTTTGTTTGTAATTTGTTTAGAGATATTTGACTAGTTAGGGACACTGAGAATTACTCCAAAGTAAAATCTCATGGCTTATAAGGGAAGATCCAAAAATCTCAGAATTTACTTATAAAAAATTTTGTATTTATTCCTACATGTTTAAACTTCGGTCACCTTCAAAGTACTCCATTTGATGCAATACACCTATCCAGACATTATTTTCCACTGCTCAAAACAGTTTTTGAACTCGTTGATTTTGATGCCTTTTAGTGCTTCTGCCATTTTTTGTTTCACCTCTTCCACATTGGCAACACACTTCCCTTTGAGGACCTTTTTCATGTGGGAAACCAAAAAAAGTCGCCGGGGGGTGGGGGGGAGATTAGGTGAATAGGGAGGGTGGGGCCCAGGGGTCATGCCATTTTTTTCATGTGTTTAGTGAGTCAGCCATCATGAAATGGGCAAACATGTTGAAAGATTCTTAAAAAAAAAAATTCACTGAAAGCTGAATGCAGCCTCTCACAGCAATACCAGCTGGTACACTGATATAGATGGGTTCCTAGAACACTCACCTAGCCGTACTAGAACGGACCTTCCCTCCAGAAGATAATTCCGATTATTTGGGTCCCCTGCTCAAAAGTAGGGTTTGACATAAAGTCTCTAGGTTCATCTCATTAGCTCTCCAACTGATCCTTGAAAGTAGTTCTTAAAGTACAAGGGTTTGTAGGAAGTATGATAGATTATAAACTGAATTTCTTAAGTGTAGCTCTCATTCCTTACGTTTCCCCTATATTTTTATTTTTATTAGGATCAGTATGCCAATGCATTTTTGCATGATGACAATATGAATTTTCGAGTAAACCTACATAAAATGGTAGGTATGACTCTTGTTTCTTGTTTTTTTCTTACAGGAAATTTTTTTGTGTTGGCAGGCTTGGGGAGGATGAAATTGATCCCACTTGGAACAAATGTGGGTGGAATGTTGTGCAAGTTCAGTAGACCCATGCCTGTTCTGGGGACTTTGTGCGCATCACAGAGCTGCTGCTTTCTCAGGAGAGGGTGGGAAGACCCGCTGCCGTGTTCCAATGGCAGTAATTTTAGACTGTATCAGTAACACAGGTTTTAACAAGGCCTAAGCCTTTTCTTTTCAAAGTGTAGTATGGTCTTTGTTTATTTAAGACTAGATATTACTTTGTTTATTCATCTGAGTAGCAGGGATGGGGGTAGGGCAGGGTGGGGAAATAGAATACGAAGGATCAAGACATTTCCTAAAACTTAGAGATATGTTCAAATTCCCATATAGAGGTTTTTTATCTGAAACTTACTTTTGTTTTTTGCAGCTACCACTTTTGCTGCCTCTACACAGTCACTTTGTCTTTTTTTTCTTAAATATTATTTTATTGAAGAAAAATACCATTATACTTTTTGTTGTATTGTCACTTGTATAGATAAAATCAGGGTAAAAACAACAGCTTTCCCATTGTGTAGTATGCTCCAGGAGCCTTTGGGGGTGGTTGTATTGCTGTGAATTGTGTTTTTATCACAAGCTTGCATTTGTAACTGAGAAACATTGACAAGTCCTCCCTGCCCCACCCCACAGCACCCCCCACCACGAGAAAAGGTAACAGCTCTGTAGTAGTGATTTTTTAAAAAGATTTATTTACTTATTTTTAGAGAGAGGGGAAGGGAGGGAGAAAAACATTGATTGGTTGCCCCTCACATGCCCCCAACTGGGGACCTGGCCCACAACCCACGCATGCGCCCCATAGGAGAATCCAAGCTGTGACCTTTCAGTTTGCAGGCCTGAGCTCAATCCACGGAGCCACACCAGCCAGGGCTATAGTAGTGATTTTATTTGCATGAAAACCATGGTGACGAGCCATTGGATACCAGTTCCGGGGCCTGTTAATTTCATTTCTTTTTTGTTTGAAGCCCATGAGGCACAGGAAGAAGGCAGCAGACAAGAACCTTCCCTGCCGTCCGTTAGTATGTGCAGTACTGGGTGAGTATCGTCACGACTGGCATTGTTCTGAGTCAGTGACAGGGCTTCATCGTTAAGATGAGGGTTGGATTCTGGCTGATACACTTCTTCCTCAGAGAAGTTTTTACTAGTTATATTTCTTTCCTGGCCTAAGAAACCATGTTTTTTGTTAAGTTTGGTAAAGCAATTCCCATGAATGAAATGCTCAACTAAAGGGTGCTCTTGTTCAAGGAAAAAGATCTTTCCAAGGAGACAACTGGCTAAATCTAAGCTTGATACATGATTTACTTTTGTAAAATATCTTACTCCTGATCAAGATTTCAAATTCTTCCCTCCCTTTCTTGGTTCGCATTGATGTGTCAGCTGGCCAAGAGGCTTTGAAGTTCAAGGTTCAGACATGCAAAACTTCCCTGAGTAAATTAAGCTGAGGTGAGACTGGCAGAGCTAACAGGTAGGGGGCTGTATCTTAGGCAGTTGTGTCAGAATGCTGCATTTTCCTCAGGGGAATGATCTGAACTCTTAGTCCCATTTCATTTGGATATTCAGCTCTAGTTCCTACATTCTTGACCTTAGAACCAGTGATTAAGACTACGCGATAAACTTCTATTGACCCAAAGCCCCACAGAACACTTTAGTCAGTATCTGGCAAGCCTAGTGTGACAGTGAGATGCGGGAGACAGAGCTTCAGAGCCGAGTCCCTGCTTACATGGACGTGATCCATCATGTCTTCTCTGCTCGCCTCATCACTCCGTGCTCAGAATGTGACTCCGCTCTGGCGTTCTGTATCAGTACCACGGTGTGAAATATCAGTACAGCGAAATCCCCTGCATCTAAATTTATTGGCAGGTCAAGGTGTCCTTCTGGAAGTAGGAGAGTGAGCTAATAATGTTCTTGTTACTTTACAAGTGACAGGTGGTGAAAAGTGTTGCAAAAGTGCCTTAAGTAAAGTCAATTTAAGCACGTGAATAAAGATATGCTTAGTAAATGACACTCAGCAGGAGTGCAAGGGGTACTCAGAGAGTTTTTTTCTAACACAGAGGCAAGGAATGAATTTCGTTCTGATTGATTGGCTCTCTCTCCTTTCCCCATTCAGACCTGATGGTAGAGTTCATTGTCACACACATGATGAAGGAGTTTCCCATGGATCTCTACGTGTAAGTACTGGGGCCCATTTCATGTGTGCGCATAGGGGTGGAGTGAGAGGAAAGTGATAGTGAAGTTTTTGTGTACTCTTTACTTCAGGAAAAGCAAATTTGCGTGTGGAGAAGTGTCAGGGAGCATTTTGTGGCCTGGATTTATTACACCTCTTTCCAGAAGGGCGAAGAGTACAATACAAACCACAATTTGGATTCTGCACGTAGATCTCCATTATCACTCGTAGGCACATTGCATGAGGAGCAGGGCTGATGCATTGAACGTCACTGCGTCATGGGTGGCTGTTTTTATCCAAAGATAGGGAATACCAGCAGACTTCTTAGGCGTCCCTGGGCTTTGGCATCAAAGTCATCAGCAGTAGTTAGAAGGTAGTGGAAGGCCAGAGAGGTAGAGCTTCTGGTCCATTCTTAGCTTACATTGTCCTCACAGTCTAGCCGCTGCCAGGTAGGCAGATAGTGTATACCGTGGCCTGGCTGGGAGAGTCCTTCCTCCTGACGAGATCTGATTGTCTCTCACAGTTCTTGACAGACAGTACAACTAGAGGCAATTGAAAATCATATTTAACTGAAGTTTAAGCCTTAAGGCTTTCTCTCTCCTTTGTTCTTTCTGCTTTCTTATCTTAAATGTTCAAGAACAGCTGTGCCACGTTAGTATGATCCCAAGTATATATTATATATTATCTTTATTCCTTAAAAAGCATCTGAATTGAGTCTGACAACAGAATTGGTACCTCCATCTTTTTGAGCAAGAGAGCAATTTGGTGCCTAGGAAGGAGGCTCAGTGTACCTCATTCTAATGCCATAAAGGATCTAGGGAATATAAAGCATTTTCCTCGGCCCTGGCTGTTGTGTCTCAGTGGATTAAGTGCCTGCCTGTGAATCAAAGGGCTGCTGGTTTGACTCCCAATCAGGGCACATGCCTGAATTGCGGGCCAGGTCCTCAGTTGGGGGTGCGTGAGAGGCAACCACACACTGATGTTTCGCTCCCTCTCTTTCTCCCTCCCTTTCTCTAAAAATAAATAAATAAAATCTTTAAGAAAAAAGAATTTTGCTTGGAATAGATTAGACCTCCAGCTTTTTAGACTGCTTGCAAGCAATGTAGTCTTTGTGTCCTAGGTCTTAAATAATGATATAAATTTTAATACAGGTAAGTAGGCTGTAGTTTGCATTTTAAAATATCTTTTGGGTATTGAGAATTAGCCTGGTCCTTTATTTCAGTTCAAAGACAATGAAAAGCTGCTTTTATAACACTTATGAGTTTTCTGCTTATTTTAGATGGGCGCTCTGAACCTCAGTACCTTAGGGATCAGATTTGTTTTGCTAGAGATTTTATTTCTAGCTTGATTATTTTACTATGTTCTAGTCTTAGGATATGCTATTTACTTTGTAGTGCATTATTACAGTCTCAGTTTTCTCATTTTCCAAGTAAGGAAACTCAGGCTCCGGAAACCCCTTGCTCAGGTGTATTCTGTTAGTAAGCACCACTGCCTAGACTTGAACCCAAATATTCTTACCAAAAATCCTAGGCTGTTGCCATCCCTTCTCAGGTGTATTAATTATCTATTGCTGTATAACAAACTACCTCAGAACCTAGCAATTTAAAACAAACGTGTATTTTTTCAGTTTCTGTGATTCAGGAATCTAGAAGCAGCTTAGCTGGAGTTTTGGAATAGGGTTTCTCATGAGGTTGCAGTCAGAGTGTTAGCTAGGGCTGCAGGCATCTACTAGGGCTAGAGAGTGTGCTTCTGAGCTCAATTACATGGTTGTTGGCACACTTAGTTCCTTGGGTCTCTCCATAGGGTTGCTTGACATAGCAGCTGGCTTCCCCCAAAGCAAGAAATCTAAGAAAGAGAAAGAGAGTGAGAGCCTAGGATGAAAGCCATAGAGTCCTTTATAAACTAATCTCAAGTGACCTACCATTTCTTTTGGGCACACAGACCAACCCTGATACAATGTGGGAAGAGACTAAACAAGATGTGAACGTCAGAGGTGGGGACCGGTGGGGGCCATCTTGCAGGCTGGTTATCACAGCCTCACACGTAGTAAACTGCACCACCAAGATTCAAACTTAAGTCTCTTTGACCCCAGAGGCTATCCTCTTAACCACTACTGCGATAAGTGACAGAGAGTGACGAATGTTGACCCAGGGCATCAGAGAAGATACCAGAAGGTCATTGCATTTGACCTGAGTCATAAAGAAATAGTAGGAGTTTTCTGTGTGGGGGAGTGGGAGAGGGACACACTGACATGTTCAAGGGCTTGGAAGCTTGGCATGTTTGGAGAACAGAAGTAATTCAGGATGATTAGAGTGTAGGGTACCTGGAGGAAGGGTAGGAGAGTAGTAAGTAAAACCATCACCTAAGATTAAGTGGATGATGGGGATGACATGATAAGATTGTGTGTTCAGTACATAGAGTTACAGGTATGTTATCTGTCCACCTTAACCTTAATGTCCCAGCCAGTGAACCTGGTCTACACTAAATGCTTGAACTCCTTTCTCCACGTAGTTCCTAACACATTCTGTATTGCCTTGCTTTCTCAGTTGCTTTTTCCAGCTGCTCCCTAATTTAATGTCGTGAGGTTAGGGAAGTTGGAGAAGATAATGAGGCATCAAACTGACAGAGGCTAGGCAGAAGGTCCCACCCTCAGGCTGAATTCACTTTCTTCATTACTACCCATGGGCATATTTCTAGATCTTCCTCCCCCCTCCCCCTGTCCTTTCCACTGTTTGGGTTTTGGAGCATCAAGTCTTTTTCAGGTGAACTTATCTGCTCCCAGCTGGGCATCAGGCCAGGTTGTTGCTCTACTTCTCATTATGTACTGCTTTTCAGCAGCATACAGCAGATGAGAAGTTGAAAGCAAAATGAATTTCTACCATTTCAGGTAAGTCTATAAACCTCATGGTGAAATATGAAGAAATATGGAGTATAGAAAGACTTGATACTCAAAGCCAGAATCTGGGTCAGAAATGAAATAATTTCACATCTGTGTATAAATGCTGTAGGTAAAGTAATAATGGGGAAAGGTGCTTATATGAAAGGAAGCAAGCAAGAAAGCAAGCAAGCCAAGAAGGAAGGAAGGAAGGGCAGGAGGGAGGGAGGGAGGGAAGGAGGAAGGAAGGATGGAAGGAAGGAAGGAAAGAAGGAAGGAGAGAAAGAAAGAGTTGGGAAAACCCAACTAGTTTCTACCCCTGGCTGTGCTCCTTGATTCTTGCTGCCACCCCCATGCTGCCATAGGATTTGGGATTGCAGGAAAATAGTCTCTGAGGAGTAAATACTTCTTTAAGTTACTCTTATATGGAAAACTTGGACTTTTTCTAAGTCAGAGATCCCCAAATCTGTGGGTAGGCACCAGAAGAAAGTAGAGACTTCAGTGGGCCTCACAAGAAAATTTCAGGTTAAAGTAGAAGTGTTTTGTGTCGAAATAGAAAACCACAACATGTGTGGAAAATTTGGTTATTCAGCTGGTATATAATTTTAAGATTGTAGCAGTGTTAAAATTTTATTCTGCTTCATAAATCATGTAATTGAGACCACAAAGCTAATGATGTTACTTTGGGTGGCTGCAGAGGTAGGAACAGAGCCTAGGAACAGTGCAGGAATGGGTATCAATAGCCTTTGACCAGAGGGTGGTGGCAGCAGGAGTGGGGGACATAGTTAGTATCTCGATGGTGCTCCACAGTGGCTCAGTGTTGGGATGGCATTGTCAAAAGATCCAAGATGCAGGCAGTCTGTCTAGATCCAGGCCATGTGAGAAGTGCTGGCATCCAGGAATGTACTATGCATAGGTGGTCATACATGGGCAGCTTCCAGCCACCCTTGCTGGCTGCAACAAAGCTTTCAGCACCAGGGACCTAATGACTATCAATTTAATGGGGAAATTGACAGGAGAGTTTGTATATTCCTAAGGTAAAACATGGCTCAAATAAGGGTATCCTATAGCTAGTGACAACCACATCAAATAGGAGATGGTACCACAATTTCTAAAAATGAACAAATGATTTGGAAGCTATTAGGATGATTTATATTACAATTTATATATCTTGATAAGTAGTTTTAAAAAATACACATTTTATTGATTATGCTAGTACAGTTGTCCCAAGTTTTCTCCCTTTTCTCCCCTCCGCCTGGTACCCCCATTCCCTCCAGCAATCCCCTCCCTTTAGTTACATCCATGGGTCATGCATATAAGTTATTTGGCTTCTCCATTTCCTATACTGTTCTTAACATCCCCCTGTCCATTTTGTACCTACCAATTTGTACTTCTTATCCCCTGCACATTTTCCCCCATATTCCCCCTCCCAGGTGATAACCCTCCAGATGATCTCCATATCTATGGTTCTGTTCCTGTTCTGCTTGTTTGCTTAGTTTCTTTTCTGGATTTAGTTGTTGATAGTTATGCATTTGTTGCCATTTTAGTGTTCATAGTTTTGATCTTCTTTTTCTTATATAGTTCCTTTTAACATTTCATCTGATAATGGCTTGGTGATGATGAACTCCTTTAGTTTTACCTTGTCTGGAAAGCATTTTATCTGCCCTTCCATTCTAAATGATAGCTTTGCTGGATAGAGTAATCTAGATTGTGGGTCCTTGCTCTTCATCACTTTGAATATCTCTTGCCAGCCCCTTCTTGCCTGTAAAGTATCTTTTGAGAAATCAGCTGACAGTCTCATGGGAGCTCCTTTGTAGATAACTGTCTGCTTTTCTCTTGCTGCTTTTAAGATTCTCTCTTTATCCTTAACTCTTGGCATTTTAATTATGATGTGTCTTGGAGTGGGCCTCTTTGGGTCCAACTTGTTTGGGACTCTCTGTGCTTCCTGGACTTGTTTGCCTATTTCCTTCATGAAATTAGGGAAGTTTTCTTTCATTTTTTTTTTCAAATAAGTTTTCAACTTCTTGCTCTTCCTCTTCTCCTTCTGGCGTCCCTATGATTCGGATGTTGGTACATTTCGAGATGTCCCAGAGCCTCCTTATAATATCCTCTTTTTTTTAAAATTCTCTTTTCTTTTTGCTGTTTTGGTTGAGTTCTTATTTCATCCTTACGTTCCAAATTGTTGATTTGAATCTTGGCTTCATCCCCTGCACTGTTGGTTCCCTGTGGAGTTTTCTTTATTTCACTTAATGCAGCCTTCATCTCTGCTTGGGTCTTTTCTTTTTCTTTAAGAGAGTAAGAGAAACATCAATGTGTGGTTGCCTCTCACGTGCCCCCTACTAGGGACCTGGCCCAAAACCCAGGCATGTGCTCTGACTGGGAACTGAACTGGCGACCCTCTGGTTTGCAGGCCGGCGCTCAATCCACTGAGCCACACCAGCCAGGGCAGCCTGGGCCTTTTTTATGTTGTTGTATTACTTAATGATTTCTTTGAACATCCTGATAACCAGTATTTTGTGTAGGGAACCGGTCTGTTTGGCAATGGCGAGCGTGGCTCAGCCCTGCATCGGAAAGCCGACAGGAGCAAAGTGGCAGGCAGGAGCCAGACCCTCAGACCGGTTTACCTGTGGGAACCAGGCCCAGAAAATGAATCCAGACTGCTTTGGCTTGTTCTTGCTAAAACTCCCTCACCCTGGTCTGAAACAGTAGATGTTTATTGCCTACCTTCAAAGTAATTTCCAAAGCCTGTATGAACTTTCCCAAGGACGGAGCATAATCAGCTCGCCACCTTTCCCTTTTGCATTTGTTATTTTCATTTCCTTGATTGTACCTAAAATGCAGACAACAACATTCTATGTAATAGATAATAAATCCTTCTTTGATGTAAGACCTGAGAGAAACAATAAAAGCCTGTCTAGGCAAGGGTTAGGACGCTCTCCCCTTGAGAGAGTGGCCAGGGCGCTCTCCGCTTGAAAGAAGCAGCCGTAAGACTCTCATCTTAAGAGAGGATCTGTACCATCCCTTTTTCTCCACAGGACTTCTGTAGTCTGTGTGCATTTGTTCTCATCTTCATCCACAAACCACGCAGACTCTGCAGGATGGAGTCTGCAACAGTTTTGCACTCTGCGTCTGATATGTTGCTTTTCTTCGTTTCATTTAGTTCTTTTTCTGTGGTTTTGTTCTTTTCTTCCATTCAGGCCATGGCCATATTTCTTTGTCTCCTCAATTTGGCAGCCTCCCTGTGTTTGTTTCTGTGTGTCAGGTAGAGCTGCTTTGACTCCCTGTCTTAGTAGTGGTAAGTAGTTTTGATAAGTTTAATAAAGGAATTAAACATTTTTTGATGTATATGTTGATTTATGTATTCATTTATGTATCTGTATGGTTTGCAAAGTATTTTTAATATCACTCTTGAAGACACTGAAGTCTTTCCACAAAGGTCTGTTACATAGTTCTCTCATAAAATTCTATCTTAAAGGCTCCGACCTAGAGCTACAGGACATGGGAAGAACAGAGAGAGATGCAAATAAGGGACAAGGAGAATAGGGAAGTAGTGTAGCAGAGCAGGCTCATTATTGGGAATATTTTTGAAAGCTTTCAGGATTTCACCTTGCAAATTTTGTTTACTTCATTTGTGTCTTTGATATGTTATCAGGCACTTTGATTTTTCTAGCTAGTGTCTTTGGGTCTCACACCACAGAGAGGTTTGTAGTGGTTTTTAAATTGTTGTTTATTTTCTGTTTTACCTCCTTTCCTCTTCCTCCTCTCCTCTTCCTCCTCCTTTTAACTGTTTCTAGAAAGAGAGAGGAAAGGGGAGAGGGAGAGAGAAACACTGATTTGTTGTTTTGCTTATTTATGAATTCCTTGGTTGCTTCTTGTATGTGCCCTGACTGGGGATCCAATTCACAACCTTGGTGTATCAGGAAGATGCTCTAACCCACTGAGCTACTGGGCTAGGGCTTGCCTCCTTCTTTTCATCTCTGCTGAGAGGCCCAAGAAATTAGCTACCCCCATTTTTGCTTGATTCTGTGAACTGTTGGATTGAACCTTACAGACTGATATGGTATCTACTGAGGTTAGTAGGATCTCAGAATATTCTTTGTCTCAGATTAAAGCCATAGACCCTGCCAAAGTTTCAGTCCTGCCACTAGAAATATTTTTTACTTGAAGCTGTCGTTCAAGTGAATTGCAATTGGACATAGTAGGTAGAAAGGAGCCACTTTTTTGCTATGCCCTTTTGCCTTGCTTATTTCATCTCTTGTATTTGTTTTGCCTGCTTCATTCTTTTATGTCAGAACAGTTTCAAGAGGAAGAATCTCTTTCATTTGCCTGAAATTAGCAGGTTCTCTGGGTCCACTTTACAGGAACTTGACAACCTAATTCTAGGAAGACTGATGTGCTTGCTGGATATTTAGTTGATATGCAGTCAATATTTGTTGAATAAATAAGGGAAAAGATAGGTCTGACATTTTCTTCTTAATTTTTGATTTGTGTAATGTGCCTGGAGCTTCAGCAGGGTATAGTCCAAGCTTTGGGTCTCTGTTTCCATCCCCACCTCCCCATTACTTTCTGTATATATTTGCCTATTTTGGACATTTTATATAAATGAGATTATATAATATATGATCTTTTTGGACTTTTACTTAGCATAATGGCTAAGTTGTCAAGCTTCATCCATGTTGTAGCATATATTAATACTGCATTATTTTTTATGGCTAATTAATATTCCATTTTATAACATACTTTAATTTATTTGTTCTTCAGTTGCTAGATATCGGGTTATTTATACCTTTGCCTGTTATGAATAATGCTTCTGTGGACATTCATGTACAAGTTTTACTGTGGATGTATGTTGCATTTTTCTTGTGTATATACCTAGTAGTGAAAGTGGTGGGTTATATAGTACATTATGTTTAACATTTTGAGGAACTCTAATCTGTTTTCCAAAGTGGTTGTACCATTTTACATTTCTACCAGCAATGTATGAGGGCTCCAATTTCTCTATTTCCTCATCATAGTCAAAGTTTTTGTTTTTGCATGGACTTCCTTCCCCTTTAACAAAAGTAGGGGGACATTTACACTATCATTTCTTAAAACCAGTTAAATCTTGAGAACTTATATTCTTGGTTTACAGATTAACATACTAGTTCTCTCCATATTATTCTCTCATGATTCGCCTATTGTGTTTCTAGACCCCCAATGCCAAGGAATTATAAACAATTGCAGTGGAAAAAGTTTGAAGACTTTTAACATGTGCATATATCCTTGTAACAGATGATCTCAGATAAGATAGAAACACATTTCTATTCTCTAAAAAGTTCCTTAGTGCCCTTTTCTAGAGGATGCTAAAATTTTTATAAATGAATTTGCTTTAAATGGTGGTTTTTTAGCTGTAAAGGTAAAATATAGTTGTAGAAAATTTGGAAGAAATAGAAAAAGAGAAAGAACAGAATTCATCTATAATTCTACAACCCAAAAAAGACAAATACTGTTCACATCAAAATTATTCAGTGGAGTCTTTAGGGTTCTCTATGTACAATATCATGTCACCTGTGAATAATGACAGTTTTACTTCCTCCTTTCCAGTTTGGATGCCTTTTATTTCTTCTTGTCTGATTGCCATGGCTAGTACTTATAGTACTATGTTGAGTAAGAGTGGTGGAAGTGGACGTCCTGTCTTGTTCCTGATCTTAAGGGAAATGCTTTTAGTTTTTACTCATTGATTATCATGTTTGCTGTAGGTTTGTCATATATGCCATTACCATATTGAGCTATGATCCTTCTATTTCCACTTTGTTGACATGTGTTTTTTTTTTTTTTTAACCATAAATGGGTGCTGGATTTTATCAAATGCTTTTTCTGCATCTATTGATATCATGTAATTTTTTCTTTCATTTTTTTATGTGATATATCATGTTTGTTAATTTGTGAATATTGTATCAACCTTGCATTCCTGGAATAAATGCCACTTGATCATGGTATATGATCTTTTTAATGTATTGCTGGATCTGGTTAGCTAATATTTTGTTGAGGACTTTGGCATCTACATTCATCAGGGATAATGGCCTATAAATTTCTTTCTTTGTAGTGTCTTTATCTGGTTTTGGAATTAGGATAATGCTGGTTATGTAAAATGAACTTAGGAGTCTTCCTTCTTCTCGAAATTTTTGGAATAGTTTGAGAAGGATACATGTTAATTTTCCTTTGAATGTTTGGTAAAATTCACCTGTGAAGCCATCTGGTCCAGGACTCTTGTTTGCTGGGAGTTTTTTGATTACTTCTTCAATTTCATTAGTTGTAATCGGTCTATTCAGGCATTTTGATTCTTCCTGATTCAGTTTTGGAAGTTTGTATATTTCTAGAAATGTATCCATTTTGCCCAGGTTGTCCAATTTGTTGGCATATAGTATTTTCCTGCAATCTTTGGTATTTCTGTGGAGTCAGTTGTTATTTCTCTTTCATTTCTAATTTTATTTATTTGGGTCCTCTCTTTTTTTCTTGAGTCTGGTTAAAGATTAGTCAATCTTGTTTATCTTTTTAAAGAACTATCCTTTGATTTCATTGATCTTTTTTTTTTAGTCTCTATGTCATTTATTTCTGCTCTGATATTTATTTAATTTATTTTTTAAATACAAATTTGAGGGAGATAATTATTTTTTTAAATTTATTTTTATTGTATTTTTTCCATTACCGTTTACCCCCATAACCTCTCCCCAACCCCACAATCGCCACACTGTTGTATGTGCCCATGAGTTCTCTCTTTTCTTTGTCTTCTTTGCTCAATCCCTCTACCCCCCAACCCTGATCTTTATTACTTCCTTCCTTCTACCTACTCTGGGCTTTGCTTGGTTTTGTTTTTCTATTTCTTTTAGGTATAGGGTTAGATTGTTTACTTGAGATTTTTCTTGCTTCTTGAGGTATGACTAATGCTATGAACTTCTCTCTCAGGACTGCTTTCACTGTGTTGTGTTGATTTTGGGTTGTTGTGTGTTCACTTTCATTTGTTTCCAGGTAATTTTTGATTTCTTCCTTGATCTCATTGTTAATTCATTCAGTGTTTAATAACATCTGTTTAGCCTCTATGTGTTTGAATATTTTTCAGTTTTTTAAAAATTTCATTTTATTTTTGATTTTTAGACAGAGGGGAAGGGAGGGAGAAAGGGAGAAAAACATGAGTGCATAAGAGAAACATCTGTTGTTGCCTTCCATATGCTCCCCAACTGGGCATTGAACCAGTGACCTCTCAGTTCTCAGGATGATGCCTAACCAACTGAGCCACACTGGCTGGGGTAGTTTTTCAGTTTTTTTAGTTTCATACCATTGTGATCTGAGAAGATGATTACTTAGTATGATTTTAATCTTCTTGAATTTGTTAGGGTTTACTTTGTCCTAACATGTGGTCCTCCACCAAGAAACTATAAGGTCTAATAAGTAAATTCAGTAAAGTAGCAAGGTACAAAATTAATATTTAGAAATCAGTGGCATTTTTGTACACCAATAATGAACTATCAGAAAGAGAAATTAAGAAAACAGTCCCATTTGCTATTGCAACAACAACAACAAAAAGATATATAGGAGTAAATTTAACCAAGGAGGTGGAAGATCTGTACTCAGAAAACTATATGACACTGAAGAAAGAAATTGAGGGAGATAGAAATAAGTGGAAATATATACCATGTTCATGGATTGGAAGAATTAAGATCATTAAAAATGTTCATACTACCCAAAGCAATCTATAGATTTAACATAATTCCTATTAAAATACCAATGGTGTATTACACAGATGTAGAACAAATATTCCAAGAATTTATATGGAACCAAAAATGACCCTTAATAACCTCAGGAATCTTGAGAAGGAAGCACAAAGTTGGTAATATCACATACTGATATTAAACTGTACTACAAGGCCATTGTAATCAAAATAGCCTGGTACTTGAATAAGAACAGGCGTATAGGTCAATGGAATGGAGTAGAAAGCCCAGAAATAAACCCATGCCTTTATGCTCAATGAATATTTGACAAAGAGGGCAAGAGCATACAATGGAACAAAGACAGTTTCTTTAATAAATACAAATTTTGGGGAGATAATTCTTATTTAAAAAATTATTTTTATTGCACTTATTACATTACCATTTTTCCTCCCATACCCTCTTCTACCTCTTCCCCCAAACCCCCCATCACCACATATGTTGTTGGGACGTGAATGCTGTTGAATATTCCTGTGATCTAGAATGGCACTGTCCAGTAGAATTTTTTGTGACAATAGAAAAGTTCTATATCTATGCTGTCCAAAATGGTATTGGGAAAATTGGACAGATACATGCAAAAAATGAAGCCAGACCACCAATTTAAACTATAAACAAGAAAAAACTCCAAATGGATTGAAGACTTAAATGTAGACTCAAAACCATAAAAGTCCTAGAAGAAAACATAGGCAGTAAAGTCTCAGACATCTCTAGCAAAATTTATGCTGTTCTATCTCTTAGGGCAAGGTAAGCAAAGGAAAAAACAAACCAATGGGACTATATCAAACTAAAAAGCTTTTACACGGCAAAAGAAACCATCAACAAAATGAAAAGGGAACCCACTATATGTGAGAACATATTTCCCAATGTTACATCTGATAAAGCGATAATTTCCAAAATGTATAAATAACCTATACGACTCAACACCAGGAAGACAAACAGTCCAATGAATAAATGGACGAAGGCCCTGCCCGAGTAGCTCAGTTGGTTAGAGCAGCATACTCCCTGGTCAGGGCACATACATGAGTCAGCAAATGAATGCACGAGTAAGTGGAACAACCAATCAATGGTTCTCTCTCTCTCTCAAATCAGTTAAAAAAAAAAAATGGGCGAAGGACCTGAATAGACACTTCTCCAAAGAGGACATACAGATAGATGGTCGGGTAGGCATATGAGAAAATGCTCAATGTCACTAATCATCAGAGAGATGTAAATTAAAGCCACAATGAGGTATCACCTCACACCTGCCAGAATAAGTGTCATCAGTAAATCAACAAACAAGTGCTGGCAAGGATGTGGAGAAAAGGGAACCCTTGTGCACTGTTGGTGGGAAGCAGTCTGGTGCAGCTGCTGTGGAAAACAGTATGAAGTTTCCTGAAAAAATAAAAACTAACTGCCTTTTGACCCAGTTATCCCACTTCTGGGGATAAATCCTAAGAATCCCAAAACACTAATTCGAAAGAATATATGCACCCCTTTGTTCATTAACTTTAATTACCTTCTTTAAGGCCTTATATCCAAATACAGTCACATTGGGAGTTAGGGCTTCAACATATGAGTTTTGGAAGATTGTAATTTAGTATATAACATGTGCAGTGATTTACTTTCTGTTCTCTCAGCATTGGACATTCTTTCCAAAGTTTCCAATAGGATGATGATCGTGAACATATTTTCATATGAAGGGTTTTTTTTCTTTTGCACTCTGGCTTAAAGCTAAATTCTCTGGAGTGTTGTAAATGGGCCAGAGGATATATTATTAAGACTATCAATAGAATTGCCAAATTGCCTCCTAAAAAGGCTCTATACCAATTATACTTTCTCTAATAATGTATGAGTGGCTGTTTTGCTGTACCTATGTCAGCATTAAAATCTGTATTAATTTGATACACAAAAACAGAATCTTGTTTAAGTAAATTTGAACATTGCAGAAAAATGTTAACATATTTTGCCTCTTGTGGGGGGGTGAATTCATTGTCCATCTTTTTTATTAGGGGCATTATTATGTTTTCTTGATCAATTTGTATAAACTTATATATATATATTAAACATAGGAATCCTTTCATGTTATTTGCTGCAAATGTAATTTCCCAAATTGTTTGGCTTTTAATTTTAATCATCACAATTTTTTTCATAAAATGAGATTTTCAGTTTTAGGAAGTAAATTTCATTAGTATTTTGTACCTTCATCTATGACTTTTAAGCTTTCAAAACCCTCCCCCAGTCAGACATGAAAAAACACTTTTTTGTTAGGTTTACAGTGTTTAAAAATGTCTTCCGTCTCAGACTACTAACTGCTTATTCAGAAATACTGTCAAAAACATATGTCGTCGGGACGTGAATGCTGTTGAATGTTCCTGTGATCTAGAGCAGCACTGTCCAGTAGAATTTTGTGTGACGATGGAAAAGTTCTATACCTGTGCTGTCCAGTATGGAAGCCCCTCGCCATACGTGGCTGCTTGTTATGTGGTTAGTGCAACTGAAGAACTGATTTTTTAATTTAACTGTTAATGGAAATAAAAACGTTAATTACAAATTAATTAAAAATAAATTTATTTAAATTTTAACTGAAGCTAAAAACAAATTTAAATAGATCTACGACTTAGGATCATTAGTGTGATTTTGCCCTGTGTGTAACTTTGAATGGAATAGTCTAATTCTGGTCCATTCTTCTTCCAAGGAAAGATACTCAAGGGAATGGTGTTGGTGGTGCCTAATTGACTATTGATCTATATGTGGTTATAGCCCCCTTTTCCTCTTGATAAGGGGAATTAGCACAAGCAGTGCGCGTATATGTTTGTGTTGGGGGAGATATTTAGCTACTGGAAGGCTGCTGGCAGAAGTTCTTTTCTTTTGCACGTGTACAGATTCATATCCAGCATCTTTAGTGGCCTTAGCAAAGCTGCCTCACTAAAGAAAGGGTATCTTTGGTAAGTTGCACCATTTTCAGGCTTACCCCAGTTTTTACTTGTCTCTGTTACAGACGCTGCATTCAGGTAGTACATAAGCTACTCTGCTACCAGAAGAAGTGTAGAGTGCGCCTGCATTACACCTGGCGGGAACTCTGGTCAGGTAACTTTCTCTTTTTAATTCATCCTCTTTTCCTATGTCTTTTATGAGTCCTTAGGCCTGGGCATAACATGAATTTTTTAAAACACTTTTTAGTTTGTTTAGGATGTTTCTGTTTTCATTTATATATTTTTTGTCATTTTAGCCTTGTCTACTCCAGGCCTGGGCATATCAAATATCTCTTCCATACTTTCTCTCATATTCCCTCCCCTCCTTCTATTTTTTGTCAGCTGTTAGAAACAACTGAATATTTCTTGAGTTCCAATGTATCTTATGAGTGAGAGAGAGGAGTCAGTACAAACTTGGATTCTTCCTCGATTCCATTTGGTAGCAGCATATGGACTGTCGGGAGGCTTCTGTGTGTTTCTTCAAGATGAGTAATCTCAGGAGGAATGTCATAGGGAGAGGAGGTGGAGAGGGGGCGGAGAGATGGGGGAATCCTGTTCTTTGTGTTACATCTGGCATTATTACTGTTTACAGACAGTGTCAATTGTACCACTCCCCCTGTGCCAGAGACAAAAACAGCAAATTACAGTGTTTACTTTTGTCTTTGTATCCTTTTGGTAGCCCAGTAAAGTCACTGCTGTCCCTGCAGGCGGGAAGTGGCTCTTCTCTAAGGGTGCAATTAATGCTGGCTTGCCACCCCTTCCTTTGGTGCAGTTTAATTGGAGCTTACAGGAAAGCAGAGGAGAGACATGTTCCCCGAGGCATTCACTTGCTGATAGGTCCTGTGGTTTTCTTGACCTGATGGTACAATAAAGTCTTCTCCAGATAATTATAGTGATGAATGGTCGCCCCACGTGTGGGAGAGCTTCTCTGTGTTCTCAGAAGCTGGGGTGTCAGAGGTTTTTAAAGAAAAGGGCCAGTAACCCCACCCCCTTCCTTGGAATTTTTCTCACTTGTTGTGACATGTAGTTTCCTTCCAACCCAATTTGGCTTTCTAAATTTAGTCCTCCATAATGGGAAGTAGAGATCTTTAATTAATGGATTAGCAAGATCTCTGCAGTTGCTGCCTAGATGGTGAAGGGGGAATAGGAGAATAACACTAAGTGACAATAGTGGCATTTTCGTATTTTATAAAAGAGATTGTGTGAGAATTTCAGACTGAGGAAATGTCAGAAGAGCTAAAGAGAGATCAAAAGAGATGGAAATGACTGAAGTTAGAATTTCTTTGGTAGGAACACATTTTTTAAGATTTTTATTTTTATTTTCTCATTCGAGGGAGGGGGAGAAGGGAAAAAGGGAGAGAGATGGGGGGAGAGAGAGAAAGAGAGAGAGATCGATTGGTTGCCTCCTGCATGCACTCTGACTGGGGATCGAACCAGCAACCTAGGCATGTGCCCTGACTGGGATTCAAACCAGCAGCCTTTCAGTTACGGAATGACGACACTCCAACCAGCTGAAAGTCACACCAGCCAGGGTAAAACAATTCTCTTTAATATAAAGGATTGCTGTGGTTGCCTTTGTATAGTTAGTTTTGTGATTGTTGGGCTCTAAAAATTTAGGATTAGAGAGAAACACAAAAATGGTGTAAATCTGTGGATGCTGGTGAGGTTGTAGCACTTACAAGTACAAATGGTTCATGTATAGAGCTGGGATGAAGTTACACGTTGCAGTACGGAAGAGTTGGTGGTAATAGTTGTTTCTGCTTGCTTTCGATTCCTTTCTGGTTTTATTTTCTTTTATTCTGTTTTCTTTCTTTTCCATCCTAGCTCTCCCATCTCTGGCTTCTGGGGTTTCTCTGGCTTTTCTCCCATCTTCATCATCTGTTGTCCTCGTCCTCATTGCTGTATTCCATTGCCTTTCTACATTACCTTCTGCCGTTCACTCTGGCTGTCTCCCTGGAGTCCTGGGCTTCTCGTTGCTCTCCTGCCTCTACCTTGTATCCTGTCCTTTGTGCTGTTGTTGTCATTCATTTTACTTTTGCATAGGTTGTAAACCCCACAATGCATTGCTCTTGTTTTGTTTAAAGAGGCAATTATCTTTTAAAGAAACTCCTTTTCCTGTATAGACTGGATGAGCCCTTTTGGAACCCTTGCTCCATGTGTTCGTACATGGAGTATACAGTGAGATACAGAGCAGGTGTTAAGGAAAGCTGCAAAATACTACACTACATGTGAGGTATCAGAGCCCATAATAATGTGTAATATTGCAATCAGTGAATATAAATGTGGCTCTGGGGGATCCACCCACTCGTTGCCTGGCGCCACCCCTCATATGATGGTATGCCCATGTTTTCACTCTTTCTTTGCCTTCTAGACTTAGGGATTTGAGGGAGGGGTGTGAAACTCATAATGGCAAATATGCTTACATGTACAGATGCTTGCCCGTACATGTGCTACAAACTTTAATTGAGTTTTATTTATAAACGAGACTGGTAAGGCATATGTGTTGTTAGATTGGACGCACAGAAGTCCCTGGGTGTCTAGGAAGCAGTTGGCTAGGGTCCAGAAACCTTTTGTCATTGGGAATGTGGGTGTTTAGAATCATTGCACTTTGGGTGGTGATTTTTACTTGTATTTCTACGCTGTTCAGTACAGTAGCTTTTTGTTATCAGGGAGGTAGTCAAAGGTCTCTATGTAAATTCTTTTTTTTTTAAATTCTCACTTGAGGACATCTTTTCATTGTCTTTAGAGAGAGAGGAAGGAAGAGAGAGAAATATCAATGCAAGAGATAAGCATTGATTGGCTGTCTCCCATTTGCCCCTGGACCAGGGATCACACTCGCCTGGATTGGGGATTGAACCTGCAAACCAGGCATGTGCCCTCACTGGGAATTGAACCTGCAACTCCTTGGCTGTGGGACGATGCTGCAACCAACAGAGCCATACCAGCCAGGGCCCTATGTAAATTCTTACATGGAATTCACAGGCTTTTTCTAATGGACAAGGAGAATCGAGCTGTGTTAATTGGGGATGTAATTCTGCCCGATATGTTGGTTTTATACAAGCCCTGACCTACTCCCTGCTGCCACTGTCTATTTATATGATGCCTGTCACCATGGTATCTGAGTATGTGGGGAAATATATTTAGGCTAACTTCAGCTAGAATATGGAAAGGACTCTCTTAGTGCCCTCTTTTCAGCAATTGCTATTTTTCACTAAGTTATGGAAAGTTCAGAAGCTCTTCTCTGACCTCTAGGCTCCCTAGATCTCCTATTTTGAGTAGAGCAAAAGGTTAGGTCTTAAAACTCTCCTCTCATACAGATAGAAAAATGGGTTTTAGGATAAGATTCTAGTAAAATAGCTTTTTTACCTTTGAGAATATAATGAAAGGTATGATTTTTGTGTCCAGAAAAATGTCTATTTGCACATTCATATTATAATTTCAGAGGTAATTTCATGTAATTTCAGGAAGTTCATGGACCCTCTGAGAGCCCCTTCATGATTCCATGTTAAGAATTCCTATCTTAATTTTAGGTTCCATGGACTCCCACTTAATTCTTTTTTCATAGAACATCTGTGAAAAAATTTAGTATTTTGCGAAATATTTTTTTAAAGATTTTATTTATTTATTTTTAGAGAGAGAGAGAGGGAGAGAAACATCAATGTGTGGTTGCCTCTCACATGCCCCCCACCTGGAACCTGGCTGGCAACCCAGGCATGTACCCTGACTGGGAATCGAACTGGTGACCCTTTGATTCACAGGCCAGCACTTAGTACACTGAGCCACACCAGCCAGGGCTTGTTAAATATTTTTTTCTGTATTTACTGATCATATTGCATTCCTCCTGGGAACTTTAGCTTAGCAATCTCCATTCTTGGTCGTTATGATTTATTTCCTGTGTCTTCCTGTAGCACATGAGCTTCTGTTTTAGCCTGTCACATTGTTTTGCTATGTTTGCACATGTCTCTACTATGTTCTGTTTAAATATATATCTTCCCAGAAAAGTTCCCAGAGGGCAGGGTTTGTGTTTTAATTGTTGTTTCATCCCCAGTATACCACTTGGCTTATGACAGGGGCTCAGAGAACATTTGAAAGAGTACATAAATAGATATGTAGAATTTCCATTAGTGATGAATCAACATTCTCCTAAAGCAGCACAATGTTGTGTTTGGACATCAAAACGACAACACCAACCATAATAATAGAACCCAGTAGGATGTCTGCTGTCATGTTTCTGTTGAGCTAACTTCACCACCTTTGAAAAAAAATTATTGATATTAGACAGAAAGAGGAACGGGGGTGGAGAGAGAGGGAGAGAAACATTGATTTGTTGTTGTCCTTATTTATGCATTCACTGGTTGGTTCTTGTATGTGCCCTGACCAGGGATCAAACCCACAGCCTTGGCGTATTGGGACACTGCTCTAACCAACTGAATTACTTGGACAGGGTGACTTGATCACCTTTTAATTTGAGCTATTGATGTGAAAGGGAGTGGTGGGTAATTTCTCTCTCTCTCTTTTTTTTGTTTTTTTTCCTTACCTACAGATACATGGACTGCTTTTAACCAAGTAAAAATGGAAACTGATGGTTTCTAAGCCATTAATCAAAGAATGAGTAGGATGTTTAGAGAGAAGCATATAGTTGTTGGAGAGAGAAATCCTTAAACAGAGCTTCATGGAGTCAGCTTATTTTACTTCCACTTCAGGCAGAAGGGGCATTGGGGCGGCAGCCTGCTTTTAAATAATGTAGCTTTCTGTAGTCTAAAAATGTGGGTCAATATAAAGGCAGATTTATACTGGCATTTTATATTTGACATTTATTTCTGGATTGTAGTCCTTTTTGTCCTCTCACTCTGCTACATCCCTGTACGATAAGTCATTATTTTTGTCACCATTTGTTGGGGAAGGGAGTGGAGGCCTAGAAGGGTAAGTGACTTGCTAAGGATCCTGGAACCAGACACTAAACAGAATCATGATTAGAACTTAGAGTTCCTGACTCCTTTGCTCAGACGCAGATCACTAGGCAACATTTGCCTCCCTGCAGGAAGAAAGGCCCCTAAAGCCCCAAAACAATCTGTTCAGCTCCACTGTGCTAAAGAGCATCCGGAGCATTCACAGCTTTGTGAAAAAGAGAGAAATTGTACATTGCCTGACCTTTCAGATACCTACTGGGAAAATGGGAAACCCAGAGAGTGCCACGGCTTTTTGGATCCAGCTAGCTCTCTCATCATTGGCAGAAGCCTCTCACTGACTTCATGGTTCAGGTATACCGTGAGACTGGAAATCGAGAGCCTTTCTTTGGAAGCTTGTTATAGTGTAGGTATTGTCATATGGGACTGAAAATTTTCAAGAGAAAGAACGACCTGAGCCATAGATTTATCTGGCAGTTCCTAAATAGATATAGCTTTGACTGTTTGGTAGACCCTCCTGATTTTGGGAAACTATCCTTTGAACTTTGAAGTATCTGCTTCTTTTAGTTTAGTTTCTTTCTTAAACTTTATATCGATATAATTATAGACTCACAGGAAGTTGCGAAAATAGTACAGAGAATTTTTGTGTCCTTTACTCAGCTTCCTCCAATAGTGACATCTTATATAACTACGTTATTGCTTCTTTTAGTTTTGAAGAGGGTGTCCAGGTGGGAGAGAACATAGCAGTAAACAACTAGAGTAGATGGGAAGAGGAATTTTGGCAGCTGCTATTGCTGTTTGTTTTTTAAATTGCTTTTTAAATTGTTCTTCCTCTTTCCCCCCAGTTTTCTCTGATTTAGGGGAATATGTTACAAGACGTATGCTAGGCTTGACGTACCTAATTAAGACTGCTCTGGTTTGCAAGTGCAGAGATGGAGGCTTTTATCTTCTGTGGATACTCAGTTCTTCTCAAAGTTAAAGTGTTCTAATATAGGGCATTAGAAGGTATTTCTCTGTTTCCATAATTTTGTCATGAAAGATTCTGTATAGCACTATAGAAAGCCCAGGACTGGAAAAAAAAATGCCAGGAAACTAATTTTTTCCCCTTCAATTCACCACATTTGGCTAAACCCAGAATTTACACTATTTTGAATCTTTTCTCATCTCAGAAACTTGGCAGAAGCAAAAGATAAGAATTTCTAACAGGTTTAGCCTGTTAGAGGGAGAAAAAAATTCCCACCTAAAAACCCCTAAGAGTGAGCAATCTCTGTTCTTTTCTCTGCACATGAAGTCATTTCCTATCCAGAGGCCCATTAGCATCTTATCAACTTAGAGAGACAGAGGAAGGAGTAGCTATGCTTTTGTTGCTGTGCCTATCCTAGTTCTAAAGGAACCTATCATTTAGTTTCATTGGTATCTTCATTCTCTGGATCTGAGTGAACAGGACAGGTCTGTTACTGGTTTTCATTCATTTTGGCAGAAAGTAAAGTTTTTGGATCTATATCAGATAGACGGCTTCATTGACTATTAGATTTTTTAAAGAGTGATTTTGGCTATCTCTTAGCTGGGCAATGTTGGAAAAAATAAGCAGGTGGTATAGGGCCCTAGAAGAAGGCAGTGGCCTCTGAGCATGCTTATTTAGAGGCAGCTACACAGGAATGAGGTATATGGGATCCTGCATTTCCCAGAGCCTAAGTTCTGGGTGGGAACTTTCACATAAAAGCTCATTTTCATGATGAAGAAGAGGGTGGGTAGTAACTGTGAGGTATGCAGCGTTCCAGGTAAATGGGGAATTGGAGGTAGTTGAGATCCGTGTTTTCCCTTTTAGCAGATGCACTTCAACCAGGAAAATGGTAAGACAGAACCTAACTTCCATTTAAAGAAAGGGTTTTCTTTTTTCTTCCAGTTCACCTAGAGGTGTGTGAAGCCTTTAGACAAGTCAGCTTATGGATGTACTGACCTTTCTTTTTTATTGTGGTAAAATACACAGAACATAAAATTTACTATTTTAGCCATTTGTTAAGTATACAATTCAGTGGCATTAAATATATTCACGTTGTTGTACAGCCATCACCACCATCTTTTCCCATAACTCTTTTCATCTTGTAAAACTAAAACTCTGTAGCTATTAAACAGTAACTCTCCATTCCCTCCTTCCCTCAGCCCCTGGCAACCACCAGAGTCTACTTTCTAAGTACGCCACGTAAGTGGAACCACACAGTGTTTGTCTTTCTTGTGAGGCTTATTTCACTTAACGTAATGTCCTCAGGTTTCAAGAAATCAGATCCTGTCCCTTTCTCAGAGTTTGCTGGTTTTGTTATTGTTTTTCTTTTTAATTTTTAAAAAGATTTTATTTATATATTTTTAGAGAGGGGAAAAAAGTGAGAAAGAGAGGGAGAGAAACATGGATGTGTGAAAGAAACATCGATCTGTTGCCTCTTGTATGCACCCTGACTTGAAATCAAACTGGCAACTTTTTGCTTTGTGCAATGACATTCACCAGTCAGGGCTTGTTACTGTTTTTGTTTGTGTGTGTGTGTGTGTGTTTTTAAAAAAGATTTTATTTATTTACTGTTAGAAAGAGGGGAAAGGAGGGAAAAAGCGAGGGGGAGAAACATCAATGTGTCATTGCCTCTTGCATGCCCCCCACCAGGGACCTGGCTCGCAACCCAGGCATGTGCTGGGAATCTAACCGGTGACCCCCTGGATTGCAGGCAGGCACTCAATCCACTGAGCCACACCAACCAGGGCTGTTTTTGTTTTTGTTTTTGTTTTATTGTTGTAGGCTGTTTGTGCTGAGGATCAGCTGGAGCTGTAAACTTAATGTCTTCTTAGGTCTCTTCTGAGCCTGTTCTTGGGCATGCACCATCACTTTCTGACTTTCCTTGTATGTGCAGTTATGTTTGAATGTCCTGGTCTTTAATGTCTGGTTTTCTAAAGGGGGAAAGTAAAAAATGAAGGTCAGGGGTGGGGGGAAAGGCGTACTGGCCCTTTAAGTCTCCTGTAAGTCACTTATCTGGAGGGGGAAGGGTTTGCAACAATGGAGGAGGTGCAACAACAGTGGCTGCCCACCTCTTTGCACCCCTAGGATCAGAAGCAGCAGTTAGCACCAGAGTACATATCCCCAATATTAGGAGGACAGGGTCGTTTTTTCCTACCCTTGTTTCCACAAGCTTTGTGCAAGCTGCTCCAGGAAGGAACAATTACACAGATTTTGCCACATGGCTGAGGGTAGGGGATGGGTAGCTGTACTGTGCCAAGAGCTGAAATTGACCGAAATTAACCAAAATATACCATCCAAGTCTTCTGGAAGCTGCAAATCTTCATCAGAGCCCAGAGTTCCAGAACAGTGAATCAGAGATTCTGCCAGAGCAATTATGGTCTAGGTGGGGAGAGCCAATCCTAATGCTTCCTACTTTGCTGTCTTCCCAGAATCCTCCCGCTGGATGGATTCTTTCATGTAGTCTTCACCTGGAAAGGTTCATAGCTGGCAAACAAAGCCATTTCATTTTCTTGTTTGATTCCTTGGCATGTTTTAGTGAGGTACTTGGGTTTGCAGCCAGACAGATGCCTATATTCTGAGAAGTCACCTAGTGTATTTTTAAATTATTCTACTGATAGATGCTGGCGTCTAAGTCCTTCCTGTGCCACTTTGCTTATTGACAGTGAGCCTACTGATTGCTGGCAATGTCCCTGAGTAATTGGCGATTTTATCCAGAGATGCTAGAATTGGCTAGAGTTTATATGCCTCTGGGGTTTTAGAGGCATTGGCTTGTTACATTAGTGCTATTTCTAGTCTGTCCTTTGAGTTCCTCTACCTTTCTCCTAAGCAAGTGAGATGTTAATATTTCTCTCCTCTCAGTCACTATGAAATTATTTATCCATTTTCCCTAATGAGTGGGTTTTGATTTGGGATCTGTGGCGTCTCATCCTAGCTCCATGCCAGGCCACAAAGTAGGGCCTGACAGAGTCTTGTCTTTGCTTTATATCTCTTTCTCTTCATAGCACGTAAAAGCTGTTCAAACAGGCAGCTCTCTCTGGCCTGATTCTTCTAAGACATTTATTTGTGCTCTGCTGGAGGTTCTCTGTCTCCTTCCTGTTTTTAATCTTATTTAAATGTCATTCACTTGGATTTGTAATTAAACCTCCCCTCTGCTTCTCTGAGGCAGGCGTCTGAGGTACCACTTAATTGTGAATTTCCGTGGTTGGCTTGTTCCTCTGTGCACCTGGTTTACCTCAATGTAGGGGACAGGTTTTAGTCCTGGATAAGTTCCCATATTCATTATTCATTCTACTCTCCTACATGGCAACACAATTTGCTGCAGCCTTCTTTCTCTCCCCTTGAATTCAAAACAAGATAGAAAAAAATCTGGGAAAGTCTTCATTATGTGGGGATATGTAAATGCTAGGAGTATTTCGGCAAATAAGGTTCCTTGTGGGGTGAAGGGGACCTGTGCAAGGTGGTAGGATTCTCAGATGATGTTACTGAGGTCTTCTCATTTGAAAAATAGATTGGTTGTCTCTTGTCTCTGGGAATTCACTTGGGACACCAGGAACCATCAAGGTACCTGTTCCTGGCTCAGCTTCCCAGAACCTGTACACTATCCTTTATTTTACCTGTGTCTGCCTACATTCAAGTCAGAAGTGTTGTATACTACTACCATACTTTATGCACAGGGCTCCCTAAGGAAAGGAGCTTGGTCCAAAGCTAAGTTGCCTCTAGTACAGAATCAAAAGAGGCAGCAATTGCAGTCCATTTGTAGTTCTTGAAAAAGAGCCCAGCAACTAAGTTTTCAAAGTGCCTGGTAGAAAAGAACTTTCAATGAATAAACTGTGTGTATGGAACACCCACTGCCCTGTAACTTAAACATATTGAATGCGTAATATAGTACCTCAAATATTGCACTGACATAACTTCTTTATTTTTCACTCAGTTTAAGAGTATTTGGAGCCAGGTATCTGGAGCCTCATTTAGTAGAGATAGCAAAGATTAGGAGTCAAACCCAGATCCCCAGTGATTTCCTAGAATATTGTTAATGCTTCCCTGCATTGGTGGCTTTGTGAACTTTGATGATTATTCTGAAGGCTGCCATAGGGTTCTCTTGAAGGCTGCTCAGGGTTCATTTTGAATTTGCATCCCTGCCCAAGAGTTCATGGCTGTCTGTTAATTGAGTATACTTGGCTCCTCTCCTTACTCCGTGGAAGAGGAGACACCTTTGTATGTTTGGCCCCATACTTAGTACTGTGTACCATGTAAATTTCAGCTGATAATCAGTTTTACTGAAGTTATAGAAAGTTGGGATGGAGTGGGGATCATGGTAGTGTTTGTGGAAAGGAAAACATTGATCTCTTTTTTTTTAATCATAAAAATGTTTACATGTACAGTTCAGTAGCATTAAGTAACTCCCATTGGTGTGCAGCCATCTCCACCTTCCATTTCCAAAATTTTTCCATCTTCCCAAACTGAAACTGTCAGTTTAGCTCCAACTGGCTTTGTGGCTTTGAATAATTTACAGAACCTCCCTAAATTTCAATTTGGTCACCTGTAAATTGAGACCATTAATACCTACTTCATTGGGTAGTTAAGATGATTCAGTGAGAATAATGTACTTTAAGCGCTTTACATAATGCCTAGCATCTAGCAGGCACCTAGTAAATGTTACCTCACTTACTATTTGTGATCACTGTGTTTCTCCTTAAAAAAGAGATGAATGCAGTTTGGGAGAGGTGATTTCTGTAGTTAAGTGTCTCAAGATATCAGATAGAGAGCAGTAGAAAAGAGGAAGGTTTGCAATACTTAGTGAGCTTCTGGCACAAGTATTAGCTTGTAGTTGTCACTCAGCAGGGAGATATGATGCATTCCTCTATATGATATGTCTGTCTGGCATTGGTGTTTTGGGGCAGCCTGCTCCTAAACAGGAGCAGGATGAGGGCCAATGAGAATTATCTACTAAGGCCTAGAAAGTCTTGCTCACCAAGCTGGTCTTCATTCAAAAAGATACTCTCTGTAATAAGCTGTGTCATTCTGGTTTGTGGGGATGAGCAGTCGTAGTTAACCTAATGGACAAACTTGTATACACAGTATTGAGTTTCTATAACATAGGCTATTCTTCTTTGGAAATATCTTAGACTATGGGTCAAGTCTTTGGTGAGGAGGAATTTGTGTTAGCCTCTTCTCCCCTGCTTCCTTTTTAAAATCATCATTTAAAAATTTGAAACAAATCAAAAGCTTAAATTAAAAAGAAGAAAGTACATCTTGCTCCATTCTGTTTATAATGACTACATGTATTGTACTTAATACCAAACTCTTAGAAGCATATGACTAATTAACTGTACTATGTTTATACAACCAACTCCTTATCTATTATAGTTACCGTAACTCTTTCCTCTATGTACTGCTACTTCTGTGACTGTCTTTGGAACAGTTTGGTTGGCAATGTGCCCAGATGGCACAAGGGGATCAAGGCAGTTTTCTAAAAATGTGTTTGTGTGGAGAGCGGTGAACCAGCAGCCAGCCAGTATGAGTTCTGTTCTGCTTGCGTGTTGGCACTGAGGTCCTTAGGGCCAGTTCTCTATTGCCCTAGACCCTGCCCCTGACATGAGGCTCTTTTCTTTTCTGGCCTGCAGTTAAACCCTATGTAGAGCTCTATAACATAATAACTGTTAGTGAGCCTGGCTATTAATCGTTTATTCCCACTTTTTTGTTTCAGTTCAGATTTTGCATAAAGAAAGGGATCTCTTGGCTCTCTGTAAAGTCCAGATCCAGTCGCATCCCATGTGCAGTATAATTTTGAAGGCAGTAACCCTCAGCAAGGGAAATAAGTTTTAATTGACAGTTACATGCTGTTTTCTTTTTATGTTTACCAGCTTATGATAAGCAATATTATAAAGGATACAGAGGAACAGCCAGATAAAGAGGTACATAAGGCAAGGTCTTGAAGTATTGAGATCTCAGGAGCTTCAGTTTCCAAGGAGTTGGGGTGCACCACCCTCCTTGTGTGTGGATGTGTTCACCAGCCCAGAAGCTCTCTGAACCCTGTTTTGTTTTAATGGAGGCTTTATTACATAGGTATAGTTGGCTGAATCATTTACCATTGGTGATTGAACTCAGTCTCCAGCACTTCTCTTCTTTCTGGGAGGCAGATGGAGCTGAAAGGTTTTTTTTTTTTTTTTTTTAACATTTTTCAAAGTATATTTTACTGCTTATGTTATTACAGTTTTCCCATTTTTTTCCTCCCTTTTATCCTCCTCTGCTCTGTACCTCTCTTCCCTCCAGCATTAGCCCCCACCTTAGTTCATGTCCTTAGGTCGTACATTTAAGTTCTTTGGCTTCACCATTTCCTATACTATTCTTAACTTCCCTCTGTCTATTTTGTACCTACCAAGTATGTTTCTTACTCCCTGTACCTTCTCCCCCATTCTCCCCCACCCCCTCCCTACTTATAACCCTCCATGTGATCTCCATTTCTGTGATTCTGTTCCTATTCTAGTTGTTTGCTTAGTTTGTTTTTTTCTTTTTGTTTTAGCTTTAGTTGTTGATAGTTGTGAGTTTGTTGCCATTTTACCGTTCATAGTTTTGATCTTCTTTTTCTTAGATAAGTCCCTTTAACATTTCATATAAGAGCTTGGTGATGATGAACTCCTTTAACTTTACCTTGTCTGGGAAGCACTTTATCTGCCCTTCCATTCTAAATGATACCTGTGCTGGATAGAGTAATCTTGGATATAGGTCCTTGCTTTTCATGACTTTGAATACTTCTTCCTGTAAGATTTCTTTTGAGAAATTAGCTGATAGCCATGTGGAAACTCCTTTGTAGGTAACTCTCTCCTTTCCTCTTGCTGCTTTTAAGATTCTCTCCTTATCTTTAATCTTGGGTCATTTAATTATGATGTGTCTTGGTGTGTTCCTCTTTGGGTCCAACTTGTTTGGGACTCTCTGAGCTTCCTGGACTTGTATGTCTATTTCCTTTGCCAGATTGGGAAAGTTTTCCTTCATTATTGTTCAAATAAGCTTTCATTTTCTTGCTCTTACTTTTCTCTTTCTGGCATCCTTATGATTTGGATGTTGGAAAGTTTAAAGTCCTGGAGGTTCCTAAGCCTCTTCTCATTTTTCTGAATTCTTGTTTCTTAATTCTGTTCTGGTTGAATGTTTATTTCTTCCTTCTGGTCCAAATCATTGATTTGAGTCCCAGTCTCCTTCCCTTCACTGTTGGTTTTTCTTTATTTCGCTTTGCATAGTCTTCTTCCTTTATTTTGTGGCTATACTCAGTGAATTCTGTGAGCATACTGATTACCAGTGTTTTGAACTCTGCATCAGATAGCTTGGCTATCTCCTCATCACTTGGCCCTTTTTCTGGAGTTTTGATCTGTTCTTTCATTTGGGCCATATTTCTTTGTCTCCGTGCACCTGTTACCTTGTAAGGGGCAGAGCCTTAAGTATTCACCAGGGCGGGGCAAACCTGTCACTGCGTTGTGGTGCTGAATATGAGGGAGGGGTCTGAGAGGGAACAGTGTTGCTTGCTTAGCTCTTGCCCCACTTTCAGTCACTTCTCCTGCTACCCACAAGCAAATTGGGCCCTTCTGGTGCTGATTCCCTTGTGAGTGGGCTAGTATATGTTCTAGGACCCTGCTGGCCACTCCAGTGGACTCTCCTGTGAGACTGGAAGTTTCTCCCACTGCCTCAACCCCCACAGGTTCTTACAGTCAAATGTTTTGAGGCTTTCTTTCCCAACGCTGGAACTCTGGGTTGCACGGTCTATCTCTCTCCCCAGTTGTTCCTCCCAGTTTATCAGCACGTGAATGTGGGACTGCCAGCTGCCGCCTTGCCCCACATCCTTTCTGCCCGGCTGCCTATCTCCACCCCACCTACCTGTCTGAATGAATGTTTCTTCTTTAACTCCTTGGTTATTGGACTTCCATAAAATTTGACTTTCTGGCAGTCCTGGTTTTTTGTTTTTAAATTAGTTGTTATCCTTCTTTTGGTTGTGTGAGGAAGTGAAGTGTATCTTCCTACACCTTCATCTTGGGTGCTGAGTGTTTTAACCCCTGTTTTGTTTTTTTAAGATACTAGGAGAGAAAGCAGAAACATGGAGAGAGGTGTGTGAGAGGTGAGATTTAAAGGAGAGAGATGAGAGTACCTATGGAGGGCCTGTTGAGGTGGTTTATGCTGAGAAAAGCTACTGGGAGTCTTTAGGTTTTGAGAGTGAGCAGTAGAGAGAGGTAGGAATGAGGCAGTAAACACCTGTACTGTGACTAGCTGAGGACTAAGGACTAAGAGAAAAAAGGAACCAAATATTACACAAAAATAACCTGGAGCAGCCGGTAGGTGGAGAAAGTTATGAACCAGAGCCCAGAGAAGTGTTGGTAGCAGTAGAGTCAGCAGGTCTAAGCATACCATTTATAGGCAAGGTTCCTTCCCTTTAACATTTAATTCCATCTGGCACCTTTATTTGTTTAATCTTACCTTAATGGAATGGTAGAAAAAAAACACTAAACAGGAGACCAGTTTCTAATCCCAATTTAGTCCCTAGCTAGTTGGGGTGTTGGGGGGTCATTGATGGGGTTTTCTAATCCAAAAGTAAGGGCATTAGATTAAATGACCTCTAAGGTCCTTTTTGGCTCTAAAAACTCTGTAATCAGCTTCATCCCATCAGGTCAGAGGATAGAAGACAATATGTATAGTGATGCATTGAACCCTGAACAGTTGATAGACTGACTGCAGAGTCAGGAGGATGATGAAGGAAAAAAAGCACTACTTCATGGGATATTTGGGGCATTTTCTGTTGGAGAGGAATGTGGTCCTTGATGTCAGAGGCCTGTGGGAGCCAACTTTAAGGTTGCTTTGTTCATTTTAGCTGCCTAGTAAATTCCCTTGCATGGGTGTCCAACCTGCGGCCCGCAGGCTGCATGCGGCCCAGGATGGCTATGAATGCAGCCCAACATAAAATTGTAAACTTAATTAAAACATTATGAGATATTTTGGTGATCACATGTCGCAATGTCACGTAATCACAAAATCAGAATGGCCTAAGACAACTCCTCTTCTTCCAGTGTGGCCCAGAGATGCCAAAAGGTTGGATACTCCTACTAGAGAGGGGCTACTCTTCAGGTGACAAAACCTTGGCTTTTTTTGGAGGAGAGAGGGGAGGTCTGACCTAAATTATCAAGGGCAGAATGAAGGTATTCCCTGGTGCTGCCTTTCAGTATTGCAGGGCCAGGCTCTCCTTCTCACTACTGTTTGGCTATGCTGATGTCTCTTGTAGTTGGGACATAGGTCACCTCTTGGGTCGTGCCAGAATTGCTGTCTTCCTCCCCTCGTATTTATCACTTTGTCATCCCTGACTCTGAATCCCAGAGATCAAGACTAACTGTAGTCCTGCAGAGGGGCAATAAATCATTGTTTCCACTACCTTTTCTCCAGGTTTGGTGTCCCTTAATTACCACATAACCACTGCTGAGGTTGCATCTTTGGGCTGTGCGTGCTATATTTGTGTAAAAGCTGCTTTGTCTCTCTACCCGTTGTTTTGCAGAGTGCTACGTGTGCTACCTGTCCTTTCCTCTTTTCTCCTGTGAGTTTATAGAGTGTGATTGTCAGGTGATCTATCCATCATCAGGGCTGGTCTGTGCTCCTGGGGAGTGGGTGGAGCGGACAGCCCTTAATAACTCAGCAAAGTGATCTTCATTAACAAGAGAGGTTTTGGCTCTGCTAGTCCTTTTTATATGAGGCTAGTCAGTCCCCTTCATTCTCTCAGCTCCTGGTAGGAGCCAAGCAGGTTGTGTGATCCAGAAAGGCCTCCCATGGAGTTTTCTTTTTGGTCCAGTCCAGCAGATCACTTGTTAACAGACCGTATCAAAAGGGCCTGCTGCCTTTCATTTGCTTTCCATTATGAAACCTCCAAGAATTCGAGATGGGGCAGGGGCGAATAGTTCATAAATGAGGATGTCTACCTCCTTTCATCCCTAGCAAGGCTCTTTTGCTATTTGAGGGGAAGGTTCAAGCTTTAGAAGCAGAATGTAGACAGGCTCTTGTACTTTTCCTTGCCTGCTGCTGCTTTACTGTAACTGTGCTTTTAGAGGGTTGAGAGTGAGGGGTGTTGTGTGGCAGGCAGCAAGTGTTCAGAGAATCTTAACTCCTACTCATTATTCCCTGCTGTTTCATATCAAAGCCCATGTCTCTTCTCTAAGAGTAGTAAACCACACAAAGCTCAAACAGCATGGGGGAATTGACTTCTTTGCTGGCAAAGAAGCAGATATGGTCTTAGAAAAGGAGAGGTCAAGCCTTTTTTATGTCTGTGGAAGTGAGGATGGTTGAGGGAGAGAAGACAGGAGGAGCACCAATTGCTTACAGCTGGTGAACCCTTTCTTTAAAAAAAAAATTTTTTTTAATCCTCACTTGAGGGCATTTTTTTCATTGCTTTTAGAAAGATAGGAAGAGGCAGGCGAGTGGGGAGGGGGGCAGGGGCGGGGCAGAGAGTGAGAGAAAAACAGAGAAACATCAATGTGAGAGAGAAACATTGACTGGCTATATATGCCCTGACCAGCGATCAGACCCACAACCTTCGTATATGCCCTGATCAGGAATCGAACCCATGACCCTTTGTTCTATAAGACGATGCTCCGTCCAGCTGAGCCACACTGGCCAGGGCTGAACACCTTCTTTATAGATTCCCATCAAATAGGGGTGCTAAAACAGGGCCAGTAGTCATGATGAGCACAGAAGCAGAATTCATTTCACAGTCCTCAGTGAAAGAGTACAAGGAAATCGATAATTTCTTTTATGCTTAATATTTATTCGCAAAATGTCTTTAAAGCTATTCTGCTAACCTAGGCACTTGGCAGTCTCTTTACTGAGATTGCTTGAGTTTTGGCAATTTCTGTCCTCATTAAGGATTATAAGGCAAAAAAGGACCTTTTCGGTAAATGTTGTCGTGGTTGAGAAAGGACAGAGCAGAGCTGCACTTTCTTTTTGAACAGGTGGCACAGTTAAGGGCTTTTTTTTTTTTCTTCATGAGCTCTCTTCCCATCCCAAGCTGAAGCCCAGGTGTAAGTTCTACAATATAGCTGGCACATCTGGTGGCCAGTTAGAATTGAAAAATGTCCCTCTTAATAATGATGTTCGAAATAGGTACATAGTTGAAACTTGGTGACATGAGATGCTAGCAGCCATGGGTGACAGGGGGACCCTCATTTTGACCTGTAAATTGTGCAGATTTGTTGGGGAAATCACATGCAGGAGTAAACTTAGAACACTTAAGGTGTGTTTTATAGTCAAATTGCTGAGCTTAATTGCTACTTAAGAAGTGGCAAAAAGATGTTTAAAAACCACCTATGGGCAGATAAGCAGACATGTGCATGGAAGGTCAGTATTTTCTTCAAATATACCCATCTTACCTGTTTTTAAAGAGTACTTAGTAGCTGTGACTCACTCATTCGAGCCCTATTTAGATTTCTGTAGAGCTAGTTGATTTTTATTGCTTTCATTTAACTTTACTGATTATGTTTTGAATAGCTTGTTGATGTCTTTTTTTTTTTTTTTAAAGCCTTGATAAATTTGCTGAAGTTCCTTATGTCAAATGAGACTGTACTTTTGGCCAAACACAACATTTTTACGTTAGCCCTTATGGTGAGTAACCAAAAAATATTTCTTTTTCTGAAGATATACTTTAAAGCAGAGATGGGTTGTTTTGAAGCAGGAGCTGGGTTCTGGGGACTATGCCATAGGTGGAACCAGGCCTTTATTTTCCTTTTGGATCAGAATCTCCGTATTGTTGCTCCCCACTCTCACCTGTGTCTTTAGCAAACCTGGGACTCTTTCTCTTTCAGAAGAATGTATTGTGTGGCAGCTGCAGGTATAGGTCAGATCTCTGGGTATAAGCAGTGAGCCATGGTCCCAGTTGAGAGACTACTACACTGCTATAGTATCTATGTTGGTACCTAGCAAAGTCTCCAGAGGTGTCCTAGCCAGATCAGTGGTTCCATCATGTCTGCATTTGGTTTCTGAGGGACATTGCAGATGCCTGCTTATCTGACTGGTTATTTGGGGTGGTAGGAGGGCACTGTGCCATTTTATGATCTTCTCAGGTATTCACAAATGTTTAACATTTGGGGGGAAACAGTCCTGATTTATATCTTTTTCTGATTTCCATGGTAAAACTATGCCCACCCTGGCCAGTTGCAAGCTATTAACATGATATCATTGAATGCGGAGTTGGTAAAAGATGAGCAGTAACACGCCATTATATGATATTCCCAACACACCAGATGGAAGAGATATAAATTAATCTTAAGAGCATAGGTAATACTAAAAGATAGAAAGTAATTAGGAAATGACAAGATTTTAGTATTTATTACCTTCATTTTAATATAATTTATTGGATTGTAAGTTTATATAAATTATTTTTTAAGAATGACTTTGTTTACCAACTAGCTCACAAATTCCTGAAAATTTAACAGTCAGCTCTTGCAAGCCAGTAAGAGCTGGCTACAGTATACCTTCTAGTCTTCATAGCATGATGCCTGTGTATGGGCTTTTGCTTCTTTTTTAGATTGTGAACCTATTTAATATGTTTATCACATATGGCGACACATTCCTGCCCACCCCCAGCAGCTATGATGAACTCTACTATGAGATTATCCGCATGCATCAGAGCTTTGACAACCTGTACTCCATGGGTAAGCTGTTTTTTCTTTTTACTCCTCTCCCTATTTTCTTTTTGCTCCTCTTTCCGCATCAGCTGTGCTTTTGGCATGTAAGAAGAAAATACTACAAAAGATTCTGTGGTTGCTTGGTGCCCTTTCTTGGCATAAAAATATTATAGTCTTCTTTGCTCAGGCAACGGGAAGGAATATGTGGAGTTTTTTGCCTTCAGGAACTCAGAATTCGTCTCAGTAGAAAGCTGGTTTGCAGCCCTGTAGCCCTTTCTTAATGTTTGTGAGAGAAGGAGAGAGAGAACAGGGAGGCTTGTGGATTTAGTGAATGCAGTTAGATGGGAGTGAAAGAGTGGGTGGGAACTGACAGCGGCAAATAGAAGAGCTTGGATCCCAAAGGAAGAACATTGTGTGATTTTGAGAAGGTACAGGATTTTAAGGAGTTTTAATGTACCTATGTATTTTTAGCATAACTTACAAGAGGAAGTAGGCATTAAGATAAAAATTTTGCAAACCTTTTGGTGATTCGCTCACTGAAAATTTACTCTTTGGCCATAGTGCGTATAACTACATATTTCTGAAAGAGGTCATGTATCCCTGTGTGAGTAAAGAGTCTAGTCAAACCTTCTGGAGTTTGAAAAGTCAGGAAAGATTTCTGTAGATTGCACAGAAACAGAAATTCCCTTAGTAAAGCTGTCTATTAAAATCCCCAGCTTATTAACTTTATTGAGATATACTTGGTATATAATGAACTGCACTCATTTAAAGTAGTATACAATTTTTGATAAGTTTTGCCATATGAATATGTCTGTGATAGCTTCAGGTTTAGCACCCATTAATAGATGAGTAAAGATGTCTTTCAATGGGAAAAGAGAGTTGGAATGGGGGAGATATTTTATAGAAACTTGTCATACCTGCTTAACTGGGCCCTGTACACAGTTAAATGAGATAAGCCCTTGTAGCTATAGCAACAAGATAAGAGAATATCTGGGAATGTTCAAATATGCCAAGGGAATTAAAGTGTTAACCTGACAAGTAGGAAAGTGAAATTTTAACTAAATGAAGCGAACTATCCCTCATGAATAATTGCAAATGAGGGAAAGAGAAACATCAGTTGGTGACTGAACCCTCAACCTAGGTGTGCCCTGACAGGGAATTGAATCTGCAGCCTTTTGATTTAAGGGACAGGGCTCCAATCAACTGAGACACACTGACCAGGGCTATAATTTTCTTTTCTTATAATGTCATTTTCTTTTCTGGCTTTAGCATTAGATAATCTTACCTTATAAAATAAGTTGAAGAGTGTTCTCTCATCTTCTATTTTCTGGAAGAATTTATTTAAAAGTGATATTATTTCTCCTTTAAATGTTCGGTAGAACTTGTCAGTGAAGTCAGCTGTGCCTGGAATTTACTTTCTTGGATGATTTTTAACTATGAATTCAATTTCTTTAATTGATGTAAGACTATTTAAGTTATCTATTCCTTTGGAGTGACTTGTAGAACTTTTTGTCTTTCAAGGAATTTGTTTTATCTCATTAAGTTGTGGGTGTTATGGGCATATGGTTGTTTGTGATATTCACTTACAATATCTGTACTGATTCCCTTTCTTTCTTCCCTAATGTTGGAAATTTGTATCTTCTCTTTTTCTTGGTCAGTGTGGCTACATGTGTATCAAACTTATTGATATTTTTCAAAGAACCAGCTTTCGGTTTTACTGATTTTCTTTTTCTTCTGTTGTTCTGTTTTCATTTCACTGATTTCTGCTCTTTCTATATTGCTTGCTTCGAGTTTCATTTGTTCTTCTTTTGCTGTTTTCTTAAGATTGAAGTTTTAGTCTAATATAAATATTTAGTGCTATAAATTTACTACTTTAGCTGCATTTCACAAATTTTTATTTGTTATGTTTTGTCATTCAGGTTCAACATATTTTCTTTTTAAATTTTTTATTGTTGTTTAATTACAGTTGTCCCCATTTTTCCCCCATTGCTCTCCACTGACCTGCCCAGCCTCCCTCTCCCACATAAAATCCCACCCCCTGCCACCCGCCCCCCCCCCATTGTCCTTGTCCTTTGGTCACTGTCAGTTTGTTCTTTACTTCCATGTCTCTGGTTCTATTTTGCTCACTTGTTTGTTTTGCTGATTAAGTTCCACTTATAGGTGAGATCACATGGTATTTGTCTTTCACCCCCTGGCTTATTTCACTTAGGATAATATTCAATAGTTCCATCCATGCTGTTGCGAAAGGTAGGAGCTCCTTTCTTTCTGCTGTGTAGTATTCCATTGTGTAAATGCGCCAGTTTTTTGATCCACTCATTTGCTGATGGGCACTTAGGCTGCTTCCAGCACTTGGCTATTGTAAATTGTGCTGCAGTGAATATTGGGGTGCATAGGTTCTTTTGAATTGGCGTTTTAGGATTCTTAGGGTATAATCCCAGCAGTGGAATCGCTGGGTCAAAAGGCAGTTCCATTTTTAGTTTTTTGATGAAGTTCCATACTGTCTTTTTACAGTGGCTGCACCAGTCTGCATTCCCACCAACAGTGCACTAGGATTCCCTTTTTTCCACACCCTTGCCAGCACTTGTAGTTTGTTGATTTGTTTATGATGGCCATTCTGATCAGTGTGAAGTGGTACCTCATTGTGGTTTTAATTTGCATCTCTCTCTGATGGCTGGTGATGCTAAGCATTCTTTCATATGTCTCTGGGTCCTCTGTATGTCCTCCTTGGAGAACTGTCTGTTCAGGTCATTTGTCCATTTTTTTTATAATACATATTTTTAAAGGTTTTATTTATTTATAGAGAGGGGAAAGGAGGGAGAAAGGAAAGGAGAGAAACATCAGTGTCTATTTGCCTCTCAAGCATTCCCCTCTGGGGACCTGGCCCACAACCCAGGCAAGTGCCCTGACTGGGAATTTAACCAGCGACCCCTTGGTTCACAGGCCAGCACTCAATCCACTGAGCAGCACCAGCCAGGACCTTTGCCCATTTTTTTAATTGGATTGTTTGTCTTCCTGGTGTGGAGTCATGTGAGTTCTTTATGTATTTTGGAGATCAAACCCTTGTCTGCAGTGTCATTGGCAAATATATTTTCCCATATGGTTGGTTCCCTTTTCATTTTGTTGATGTTTTCTTTAGCCGCGCAGAAGGTTCAGCATATTTTCTGATTTCTCTTGTGATTTCTTCTGTGATCTTTGGGTTATTTAGAATTATGTTTTTTAATTTCCCAATATTTGGGGATATTTATAGATATCTTTCTGCTAATAATTTCTCATTTAATTCTACTTTGACTCAAGGATATTCTTTGTGTGATTTCTGTTCTTTGAAATTTATTGAACCTTGTTTTATGGGCCAGAATATGGTCCATCCTGAAAAATGTTCCCTGCACACTTGTATTCTGATCTTGGAGTGAAGTGTTCTATAACTTTCAGTCTGGTCAAGTTGTTTGATAATGTTATCTGTTTTTACAGATTTTTCTACTTGTTCTAAAGGGACATAGAGAACTATTGAAACTCTTAATTGTCAGTTTGTCTATTTCTTCTTTTAGTTCTTTCACTTTTTGGTTCATGCCTTTTGTAGCTCTGTTGTTTGGTGAATTAACCTGATTATCACTGTGTGGTGTCCCTCTTTATCCCTAGTAATATTCCTTGTTCTGAAGTCTGTTTTGTCTGATACTAATATAGTCACCATGATTTTCTTTTGATTAGTGTCTGCATGTGTATCTTTTTCTGTCCTTTTACTATTAAATTATTTATATCTTTATATTTAAAGTGGCTATTTTGTACAGAGATTATAGTTGAGTCTTGTTTGCTATACAGTTTGACAATCTCTGTCTCTTATTTGGTGTTTAAACAATATACGTTTGATCTCTGTCTCTTATTTGGTGTTTAAACAATATACGTTTGATGTAATACCTGATATATGTTTTTTCAGTTCTGCCACTTATTTCCTGTTTTCTCCCCTTTTTTTGTTCTTCTGTACCTCCTTTTCTGCTTTTTTTTGGTAATTTGAATATTTTTAATATTCTATTTTAATTTATCAATTGGCTTTCGTTGTATTTCTTCATATATTTTTGGCATTTGCTCTAGGATTACATTTTATATACCTTTCCAAGTCTACTTAGAGATAGTGTTGTGCCACTTAAATAAATATAAACACTTTGCTATTGTATAGATTTATTTAATCACCATGCCCCACCCTTACTTCGATATCATAGTTGTAATACGTATTACATTTACATGAAGTGAAAGCCCCACCAGATAATGCTATAATATGTGCTGTGACAGTCATCCATATTCTAAAGAACTTCAGAGGGATATATGTATTTTTTGTATTTACCTAGATATTTTCCATTGTTGTTGCTTTTTTTATTCCCGAAGAACCAGATTTCTTTCTGGTATCATTTCTCTCAGTCTTAAGAATTTTCTTCAGCATTTCTTTTAAAGGAGGCCTCCTGGTGACAGGTTCTCTTTGTTTTTCTTCATTCCTGAAGGATATTTTTCCTGCATGATTGATTGATTGATTGACAGGATTTCTTCTCGTATGTGCCCCACTGGGGATTGAACATGCAACCTGGGTATGTGTCCTGACTGGTAATCGAACCCTTGATCTTTTGGTCTTTGGAACAATGCTCCAACCAACTGAGCCACACCAGCCAGACAGTTGATAGTTCTTATCTTAAGTACTTTAAAGATGTTACTCCCTTTTTTTCTGACCTCCATGGTTTCTGAAAAATAACTCTGTGGTCACTTAAATCATTGTTCTCTTGTTTATAATATGTTGTTTTTCTTTAGCTTCTTTTCCTTATCTTTGGTTTTCAGCAGTTTGATTTGATATGTCTAGGCATGATTTTTTTCTTTTAGTTTATCCTCCTTGGTGTTTGCTGAGCTTGAATCTCACCAGATTTGGGAGTTTTCAGCCATTCTATTTTGCAGATTTTTTTCTGCCCCAGTGTCTTTCTCCTCTTCTTGGACTAAAGTAACACAAATGTTAGACTTTTTGATATTGTCCCACAGGTCCCTGCTTTTCTTTCCATTTTTTTGTGTTATTCATATTTAATAATTTCTGTTGTTCTGTCGTTAGGTCTCCTGTGTCAATCCATTCTGCTGTTAAGTCCATCTGGTGAATTTTTAATTTTACATAATACATATTTTACATGTAAATGTTTTAATTGGTTCTTCTAGTTTCAGTTTCTCTGCTGAGAAGTTTTATCTTTCTGTTCATTTAAATGTGTTTACCTTTTTTCATGGAGCATAGTCATAATAGCTTCTTTAAAAAGTCTGATAATTTTAACATCTCTGTCATCGCTAGCATCTGTTTATCTGTTCTTGAGAGAATTTGTTGTTTTCTTGTTTTATCGTGTATTCTGGTTCTCTGTACGTCCTGGTTCTTTATAAAGCCTGCATGTATGCATAGTTTTACATCATTGTAATCATGTTATCCTTCTGTTTGTGCTTTTTAAAACTACAAGGTGGGGCATAAGTAGGTTTACAGTTGTTTGTATGGAAAATAATAAAATAATTAATAAAAATAATACAAGAATAAACTCTGTGTTTCATGTACTCACAACTGTAAACCTCTTTTGCCCCACCCTGTATATATCAAAACATTTTTCTATTTTTGGGGTAATTTTTTTGAGTCTTAGTCTCTCTCTCTTTCTGTCGTTATCTTGCTTAGTGTGGGTATAGTTTATTTAACCATTCTTTTCAAGGAAATTATGGTTATTTTCAGTTTTTGCTCTTTTTAATAGCTGCATAGTATGTTATTTTTGTACACCATAATTTGCTACATAAATGATTATATTAGCTTGAGGCTTTTAGGGCATTTTGAAGTAATTTTGTGTTTATAGAAGAAAATGTAAAAGCTAAGGCATTTCCAGAGGAAATGCAGTGATGAAGTCATCTGGGTGCCAGTTAAGTAAGGAGGAGAACTGACAGGATGTTACAGAGAAATAGTGCATGGGCACAGTTAAATACCTCTTTGAGGTAAGTAGTGGAACATTTAGCTCAATTCCATAAATGTTTAGGTTCTCACTCAGCGAACCAGTAGAATCAGAGAACTCACAATTTCGTGGAGGATCTTGTGAAAAACACAACATATCTAAATGGCTTTCACAATTGAGTTGGAAAAGGTATGTCTGACCTGCATTACTTGAATACATTTGCACAACACTGGGTGAACCTGAGTTCAGGCTGTAGTGCTCTAACTTGAAACTACTTGTATACCAAGTTTACCTGCACTAACTCTCATAAATTAGAAAAGCAGCACTCTGATAATATGTTTTATTAAGGCTTCTATCTCCTTTTTTCATAAAATTGCACGAATTTTAAAAAATGAAGTGTTGCGCCCTGGCTGGTGTGGCTTAGTGGATTGAGTGCCGACCTGCAAACCAAAGGGTTGGTAGTTCGATTCCCAGTCAGGGCACATGCCTGGGTTGCAGGCCAGGTCCCCAGAAAGGGGTGCGCAAGAGGCAACCACACGTGGATGTTTCTCTCCCTCTCTTTCTCCCTCCCTTCCCCTTTCTCTAAAAATAAAAATAAAAAAATGAGGTATTGCTAGAACAGATGGAGAGCAACCACATGAGTTTGCTTTCCATATTAAAGCCATAGGCCCTCCTTCTGATACAGCTGCTGCTGCTGCTGCTCTTCTTGCTAGAGGAACAATGGCCAGGAGCAGGTAGCAATGATACTCAGATATAAAGTTCCTGTGTGAGTTGGTTACACACTTTTTGGGGGTGGGCCAGGATTTTATTTTATTTTTAAGTATATTTTATTGATTATGCTATTATAGTTGTCCCAATTGCTTTCTCCCCTTTTATTCCCCCTCTGCCCTGAACTCCTCCACCATCCAGCATTTCCACCCCCCCCCCCTTAGTTCATGTCCATGGGTTCTACATATAAGTTCTTTGGCTTCTCTTTTCATATACTATTCTTAACGTGTCCCCATCTATTTTATGCCTACCATTTATGCTTCTTATTCCCTGTACCTTTCCTCTCCTTCTTCCCCCCTCCTTCCCCACTGGTGACCCTCCATGTGATCTCTATTTCTGTGATTCTGTTCCTCTTCTAGTTGTTTGCTTAGTTTTTGTTGGATTTTTTTTTTAGGTTCAGTTGTGATTGTTATGAGTTTGTTGTCATTTTACTATTCATAGTTTTGATCTTCTTTTTCTTAGATAAGTCCCTTTAATATTTCATATAATAAGGGCTTGGTGATGATGAACTCCTTTAACTTTACCTTGTCTGGGAAGCACTTTATCTGCCCTTCCATTCTAAATCATAGTTTTGCTGGAGAGAGTAATCTTGGATGTAGGTCCTTGCCTTTCATGACTTCAAATACTTCTTTTCAGCCCCTTCTTGCCTGTAAGATTTCTTTTGAGAAATTAGCTGATAGTCTTAGGCGAACTCCTTTACAGGTAACTCTCTCCTTTCCTCTTGTTGCTTTTAAGATTCTCTCTGTCTTTAATCTTGGGTCATTTAATTATGATGTGTCTTGCTGTGTTCCTCTTTGGGTCCAATTTGTTTGGGATTCTCTGGGCTCCCTGGACTTCCTGGAAGTCTGTTTTCTTTGCCAGATTGGGGAAGTTCTCCTTCATTATTTTTTCACATAAGTTTTCAATTTCTTGGTCTTCCTCTTCTCCTTTTGGCACCCCTATGATTCGGATGTTGGAATGTTTAAAGATGTCCTGGAGGTTCCTAAGTCTCTCGTCACTTTTTTGAATTGTCCTTTCTTCATTCTGTTCTGGTTGAATGTTTTCTTCCTTTTGTTCCAAATCGTTGAATTGAGTCCTGGTTTCCTTCCATTCACTGTTGGTTCCCTGTATATTTTGCTTTATTTCATTTTATGTAGCCTTCATTTCTTCCTTCATTTTGTGACCAAGCTCAGTCAATTCTGTGGACATCCTGATTGCCAGTGTTTTATACTCTGCACCAGATAGGTTGTCTGCCTCCTCGTTGCTTAGCTTTTTTCCTGGAGTTTTGAACTGTTCTTTCATTTGGGCCATATTTCTTTGTCTTGGTGCACCTGTTAAGTTGTAAGGTGTCAGAACCTTAGGTATTCTTCAGGCCTGGGCAACCCTCGTTGTTGCTGCGTTGTGGCGCTGCCTGTGGGGGAGGTGACAGAGAGGGACCAATGCCACTCACTTGCTCTGCTCTAGCCCCACTTTCCGACAAACTCTCCTGTGAGACTGGGAGTTTCTTCCAACGTCGCAATCCCCACAATATTTTGCAGCTAGAGGTTTTAAGACTTTAGTTTCCCATTCGGCCATCCCCACCTGGTCTGTGTGGTCTGCCGCCTTGTCACTGGTCCTCTCCGCCCGGCCGCCCATCTCTGCCCCCTCCTACTGGTCTGTTTGAATGTTTCTTTAACTTCTTGGTTGTTGGATTTCTATGCAGTTTGATTTTCTGGCATTTCTGGTTGTTTATTGTTTTTAAATTGGTTGTTATCCTTGTTTTTGTTGTGCAAGGAAGTGAAGCGTTTCTACCTACGCCTCCATCTTGGCAGGAACCCTCTGGTTACACATTTCTTAATGTTAATTAGGCTCCATTTTCCTTCCTTAGGGAAAGTCTTATGTACCTTCATTCATTTGTTTGGGAGGCAGTCTGTTTAAATTAATAGTAGTAATATGTATGTAGCATTTACTATGTGCCAGGTACTGATCTAAGTCTTCATATACATTAACTTATTTAATTTTCACAGTAGTCCTTTCATGTAAGTATTGCTGTTATTCTCTATTAAGTGGCAGGGGCTGGACTTGGACCCTGACCGTTGGCTTCAGAGTTCATACACTTAACTGCTCACTCTTTAAATACAGGCTCTGGAGTCGTTCTCTCCAGGTTCAAATTCCAGCTCCATTACAAATAACTGTGTGAATGACCTCGATCAGTTACTTGTCTCCTAAGTGTCAGTTTTCTGATCCACATGCTATATTGCGTATAACACGACTTTGTCCAGTTCTTGGCGCATAGTAAACTCACTGTGTATTTAGCTCTTATTAGCTGTTTGTTTGTTAAAAATATAGACTTAGCATGCCTACTGTGTGCTTTCAAAGAGAACTGCTGGTTTGTCTCTTTTCTAAAATGGTATAGGCACTATGCCCTGACAGGTATGGCTCATTTGGTTGGGTATCATCCTGCAAAGTGAAAGGTCACCGGTTCGATTCCCAGTCAGGGCACATGCCTGGGTTGCAGGCCAGTTGGGGCATGTATGAGAGACAAATGATCGATATTTCTCTTGTACATTGGTGCTTTTCTCCCTCTCTTTCTTCCTCCCTTTCCCTCTCTCTAAAAAAAAATAAATAAAATCTTAAAATGGTATAGGTACTATAATGTACCTATGTCCTAAAGCTCATAGCTGAAAGAGAATGTTGTACATTTCTATCATCTCTCTCCCTGTGGGTAAGTGTGGAAAAGAGAATTTTGTCAGAGAAGGGAAGAATATTTCTGTTGATTCATGTTGCAGGTCACACAGGTAAGTCAGGGGAGCTAAAACAGGTTACACCTTGATTAAAACCTAACCATCCTCTATCTGGCAAGCTGATTTGTCCTGTGTGGCCTTTAGGAGAGAGATATATATACGGAGCAGGAGGGGACAGTTAGCTTATCCGTGCAGTTCCACTACATCAGCCCTGGCCTTTAGGGAAATGATAAATGTGGAAGCCAGGTCACCTGCATATCACCGCCCCAGTATAGATTGTAAACGGTTGAAAAACTGAGTACGGAGACCTTTTAGTGGGGAGTGGAAGGAGGGGAACCCAAGGCAGAGGAGGAGGAGGTGTTTGATAGAAAGTGAAAAAAATTCCCGGTGAAAATAGTTGAAAATAAATCCTTGTATTTTCCTCCAGGGCAGCGATTTTCAACCTTTTTCATCTCACAGCACTCATAAACTAACTACTCAAATTGTGTGGCACACCAAAAAAATATTTTTTGCCGATCTGACAAAAATATATAGGTATAAGTTTGATTCATTCATACCGGATGGCTATTATTGTGTTGGCTGTTGTCATTCTTTAATTTGACAGTCTAAGAGAAAAGAGGTCAGTGCCCCAGACTCAACAGTCAGGGAGTGCATGTTTTAAAAATTCTTGCAGCACATGGGTTGAAAATCGCTGCTGTAGGATGAAGACATTTTAAACAAAAGATTGGCTTCTATTTAAAAGAAGATTGGGTCTGTTCGGTTATTCTAATGGTGCTATTCTGAGATGTGTCTTTATTCTTCTTACTTGTGGCTTATACCAGGGGTCTAACAGATCTTTGTTCTTCCCTTCTGTACAGTCCTGAGGCTTTCCACCAATGCAGGCCAGTGGAAGGAAGCTGCTAGCAAGGTGACCCACGCATTGGTCAATATCAGGTACGGAATGAGATTTTCTCTCTGTCAGAGTTCATTGGCTCATCCCGAGGTTTATTGTACTTTTCTAAGTGGAGTGTGTTGAATCCCACTACTATTTTAAGCCCTGATGTCTATAGGAGTGAAAGAAATTGTCGTACTTGATCAGGAGGAACGGGAGTGCATGAGGCTTTCGTCTTGTCATGTAGAAATAGCTCACAGTGCTGCTCTGTGAGTTTCCTTTACTCAGAGAGGGTTGCGAGGCCTTTTCATGCATCTTTACTGCCAAAGCATTTTCTGTGTAGAGGCCATCTGAAAACTTTTCTCTGAAATTTTTTTCTGCCGTTCTCAGTTCAAAGAATGATTCATGGGAATCTGGGACTTTGACGTTTTGCTTCACATGGCTATTTCTATTTGTGGTAAACAGAGGCAAATGGAACTCGTGGGGCTGTCATTTTAGGTTCCTTATGAAACAGCAAGGCAATTACAGAGTGCTGTAGGTACTGGATAAAACTGAGTCATGCATGGAGTTGCTTTAGGGTCTTAAGGAAATGCCACACATTCACAAGAGTGAGCTGTTTGTAAATGGGGAGAATGTGCTTTCAGTATTAGGAAACCTAAAGCTGACTTCTCTTATACTCCTTGCTCCCTTTGTGCCTGTCATTTTCCATTTTCTCAACGGTTATTAAATTGTTCTTGCAAACAATTGAAAAATTAACCTTGAGTGGATGAGGCAAACCCAACAGATGGAGAAACTTGATTTAGCTCCAGATGTAAGCCTTGCCAAGCATTCCCAGTAATAGTAAACGTACATTTACAACTTGGTATAGATTCTGATATGTGACAGAGCTGGGAGTCAGTGCGTTTCCATATCTTCCTTCTTTTAAAAAAAATATATCCTGTCCCTGTAGTGATTTACTGTTGTGTTTGGCACATCTGGGAGTGAAAGGAAAAATGTGAACTGTGCGTTGGGAGGGCTAGGGTGAGGGAGCACGGTGGTGAGATGTGCTAACGAGATTGCACTGAAGGTCCATCTGCCTTACCTGGCCCCAGAGACATGTTATAGCAACGACAGTTTTATAAATCTCACAAATAAATGCATATCTGCACCTAGCAAATAAATCAGATATTGTAGTGAGGCCTTAAGATAAATGTGATTTTCTGTAAGAATTGGAAATTACAAACTGCCTTATTCCAAATATCCCTTTGTGACCCAAGGGCAGTATGACAAATGTGGGTATCGGAAGAAGCACCAGATTCCGGTTCGAGTATGAGGAGCATATGGGTATAATTTATGTTACGTTTATTTATTCATGTGTTTACTTGGGCTTTCCAGGCAGCTCCTTCTCATCTGGGGCCTGTTTCTGTGATCACATTCCTTTATGCTTGCTTTGTCTCCTACTTTGTTGCTTTTCCTTTCAGTGGCTTCTGGCGTGGCAGCTGTTCTTATTCTTTTCAAGGGCCATCAAACAGCTGATTTAAGATCTTGGCCTGTCCTTTTTCTGAATAGACCAGAAAGGACTGAGCTGAGTTCAGATGCCCATAACCATGACCTCTTCCTTCTCTTTGTTAGTCACTGTTAGGCATGTACCCCATTTTTGTTCCTCAGACTTTTTTTGTGAATTTGCTGCAGAGTTATTACATCATCTTCACTGTTGCTAATGAATTAGATTCAGAGTATGTGTCAGACGTGTGAAAGATGCAGTCATTTTTCTTAAGAGGTTCCTGGAAAGATGTATTTGAATGTCACTTATCACACTAAGGCCAGATCAGGGGAAAATATGGGTGATGCTAAGACTGTAAAAGTTAACTTCTTTTCTTTCTGACATTTATTTTCACTTAAGTTCTAAACCTTGTGCTACTCTTTTACATACTGTCTTCTTCAATCCTCAAACCCTACAAACTATATTATAAATTTTAAAAAATATACTTTTTACCAGTGAGGAAACTGAGTCCCACAATTGTCATGTGGCAAAGCTGAGAATTAAGCATAGGTCTCTAACTCCCAAGTCCAGGGCTCTTTCTTCTGTACGGTAATGCCTCCTTCTGTAGAGTTGCATCAGAGGGTTCCATGGAGGTGAACAGAAAACGCAGCATGATATATTGAAAGGAATATAGAAATTTGAGTTACAGGAACTGGATTTTTTGTTTTTGTCTCTTAATATGTGACCTTGAAGTTATTTAGCCTCTCTGGACCTCTTTCCACTACCTACAAAATGGAGGTCATGATGATACCAGCTGTTTTGTAGGAAAGTGCTTGTGGAAATTATAGGATGTAATGTATGTGAGAGCACTTAGTAAACTATAAAATACTGGTCATTTCACTTAGCCTGATGTCTTTCAGGTTCATTCCTATTGTAGCATGTGTCAGAATTTCCTTCCTTTTTAGGCTGAATAATATTCCATTGCATGTATAAGCCACATTTTATTTGTTCATTCATCCATTGATGTACCCCAAGTGAGTTGCTTCCACAGTTTGATTATTGTGGTTTGGTTGTTTGTGCATGGGTATGCAGACATCTGTTCAGTCCCTGCTTTACTTCTTTTGGACATATACCCAGAAGTAGAATCGGTGGGATCACATGGTAATTCTGTGTTTAATTTTTTTTGAGGATTGCCATACCTTTTTTCAGGTATAGCATTTTGAGCCTTCCTTAGAATGTTTCCTAAGTATGTCTTCATTTGTCCCTTCTATAAAAGTTAAGATGGTACCCTTAGCCTCAAAAGATGTTTTGCTTTTCTTTGCTTGACTTTGATGCTGGTGGTCTAGGGAGTTTATAATGGTGGTAGGGAGTTTTCTTTTCTCAGCGTTAGTATTTTTCTCAGTTGAGGGCAAAAAAAAGTGGCATACTTGCAAAGTCCGTGTGCCACTGAGCCAACGGGAATGAGCGCTGCCTTTTTATGCTCCTTTGCTTTCTTCTAAGAGCTCATGTTGTATATCCATGGCACTAGTAAATTCGGATGACTTAGAAAACAGGAGACTGTGTCAGAAAATGGGGCCTGTGGGTCTCCCAGGGATACTGTGAGATATTTAAATAGTAGCCACCAACTTGATCATCAAGGATAGAGAGTCTAAAGGCTTAGCAGTAAAATTGTGATGGTGTGTGACATGTACTTCTGTTCTTTATAAAGGTGTTTGGGCTGATCCCACACCTGGAAAGAACTTCTAAGGCAGAGCAAATGAACCCTTAGCTGCCTCTCCTGTGGTAGTTCTTTGATAGCCATGGGAAGGGATTGGGTTGCATGTGAAACTTTCAGACACCTAACGGCTGGGGGGGCCTGTGAGACTGATTTGCCAGTTGATGATGGCTGCAAGTTTTGCCTTCGGGGTCTGGAATGCAGTACATCTAATGGCAAGCCTGACATAGTATATCACCAGCAGGTGAAAGGCAGAGGAGAAGCTGCCGACCTTTGTGTTCTTTGGGGTTTAGACTGTGATAGTGAATATTAAAAATATACTTTCACATGTTTGGAGTCTTCAATTTGCTCGTGTCAGACTGTTTGCTTTTCACTTGTCTTTCCTGGCTTAGTCATGCTAGTTCTTTAATTGTCAAAGTTATTTGTATTTAAACAATTTGTCTTTCTCTTCCTGTTTGATCCTTCAGAGATATTCTTGAAATGCATCTGTTTAGAAACTGCTATTTTTGTTGGGACACCTGATGTCATTACCATACAGGGCCCTATGTTTGTTCCCTCCCATAGGAGGCCTGTTCTATTGCTTTGCCACAAGAAAAATAAAATATTATAGCTCCATCTTTGAAATTCCACTTGGTATAATTGTTACTGCAGCTGCCTTCACAGGTCTACTGGTCCACAAAAGAAGGGTACTGTGAGGGGCCAGGTGCAAGGATGCAAGGAGAAAATATTTGGGAAGTTTTGCTTGGAGACTTCCTTACTAAGTATTTCCTGCCACCGCTTAGCAGATTCCTCCAGCGGGGTCCTGTAGATGTCTGCTGACTGTTAACCTAATTAGTCAGAGAAAAAGAAAAATGTTAGACTAAATTTTGACTTTCATCTAACCAGACAACTTAGATGGTAAGTAATTTGAAGCCCTTAATGAATCTCTTCACGTTAACACCTTAATGCTTTTCACTTGACGAGCATTTTATCAGCGCCAAGTTCACAGTCCTGTTCTCCAGGTGCTCACGGAAGTAGTGCCTGAATCACCGCAAGAGCAGGGTTTTGTCCTGATCGGTAACCTCCTTAAGTTGGGTAAAATTTGAACTCTATGATTTATGTATTAATTTTCCCCTTGATTTGGAATGTATTAGGCTAAAGTTTAGTTTTTCTTCAAGAAAGACTTTTTTAGACATTTCTATGGTTAATGACAAGCGTGGGGTTTAGAATGAGACTTTAGTTCATTTCTTTGTCAGTCTCTTAATTGTTCACCTTATGTGTTTGCCTCTTGTCCCCCTGCTTGCTCCATGGTCTTTTTGTTCCATTGCTAAGGCGGTCCACCCTCCTCTCACCCCCCTCGGTTCCTGCTTGTGTGCTTATGTAGCTGGTTTTCTTTACCCTGGGAAAAAAAATACTCCCTCCAAAAAAAGGAGGAGGAGGAGGAGGAGGAAGAAAGCCTTAAACGTGCACTTTGCTGGGTAGGCGAAGGAACAAGAATAGCTCTCAGCAGCCTCTAGATAAGGGAGTTCATGGAGCTTCACACCCTTTTGCAGCAGGTTGGGCATAGAGTTGAGTGTCGCGGAATAAAAGTCTTCAGGCAGTAATCAAAGAGAGTACACTCACTGTTGATGGCCACAGAGTTAGGGTTGGGAAGGGAATGTGAGCTCTCTGTTACATAAAATTCCCCCAAATCCCCTTGCCCCAGTACCCGTTCCAGCTACAAATTTAGTCACAGTTTTCTTGTCAGAATAGATACTGATGAGTTGAGAGGAGGAGCAGTTTGATTCCAGGCACTTCAGCTGAAGGATGCAGCTTAGTCTAGTGAAAAGTAAATATGGACTAAAGTGATTCATGATAGGAGCAGAGGCATTTGGGCTCATGACTCTTGAGTAGCAAGAAGTACCTAGGTCAGGATTTGTCAGTAATGACCTTTCTTCTGTTAATCAGATCCACTGATCTCTGGTTACAGAGAATGAAAAGCATTATATAGATTAAAACAAAGCACTGAAATGAGGCTGCTATAATACCGTGTCCCCGGTGACTAGGAGCATTACAGATTATTCTAATAATTGCTGTTCCCCCATCTCTTCAGACTACAGCTAGAAATGAAAAACAAAACACTGAATCTCATGTGGCTAATTTTCTGTTTTGCCTTAACTTGGTTTATACTACAAAGTGAGGTTTTGCATTAGGTCATAGCTGGGCTTGCTGAACTGTGGTACAGTTAAGAAGTCTTAGTTTAGGAGATTCAGATATTTGTAGTAAAATATCTCTATTTGTAGTCGGGTCTACTGTGATTTTAGGTGAGTGTAACTTTAGCATATGAAACCTACTTACCTCAACCTGAAATTCCATTGGGGTCTTTTTCCACTTTGATTTTTCTAAAAGAATTGTGGGAAAATGTACATAACAAAATTTACTATTTTAACCATCTTTAATTCTTTTTTTTAATTTATTCTTTAAAATAGATTTTATTTACTTATTTGAGAGGGGAGGGAGAAAAAGAAGATGAAAACCATAGACATGTGAGAGAAACATTCATTAGTTGGCTCCCCTTTGCATCTTGACCAGGGACTGAACCTGCAACCCATGTCCCCCAACCCGGAATCCTTTGCTTTGCCAGAGGGCCCCCAACCAAGCCACACAGTCAGGGTTGTTATTTATTTATCAGTAAGTTTAAATCCTGGAGGGATATAGCATTACACGGATTCTGTGTCCAATGGCCTTAGCAGGAAGATTGCTTTGGAATTTAGCACGAACCATGCCACTGTTTCCATGAGCACAAGTTACCTTTCCCCAGATTACTCTGGTTTTGTTTGGTTTACCACCAGGAGTCACTGTGTTGTTTTTTGCTTTGTGCACATAAGCACATCTCTTTCCTAGATAGAATTCAGTTTCATCTCGAGCATAAACACCTTCAATTTTAAGAAGAGCTGTGTGCTCCCTCTGCTTCCGGAGACCCCGTTTATAGCCAGCAAAAATGGCCTTGGACCACAGCCTTCCAGACATATTTGTTGTTGTAGAAGTCCTGTTCCTGGCAGGCTCCACAGGCTTCAAGATGGCGAAAAAGAAAAGTCCCATCTTTAATTCTACAGTTCTGTTTCATTGAGTACATTCACATAGTTGCGCACCCATCACCACCAGCTGTCTCCAGAACTTTTTTTTCTTCCTCAGCTGAAACTCTATACTGCACTCATGAAACAGTAACTCCTTATTCCCTCCTTCCCCCAGCCCCGGGCAGCCGCCCTTCTGCTTTCTGTGTCTATGAATTGGACTTCTCTGGGAGCTTCACGTGAGGGAAATTATGCAGTGTTTGTCCTTTCGAGACGGACTTGTTTTACTTAGCACAATATCCTCACGGTTCTTCCGTGTTTTAGCATGTGTCAGGATTTCATTCCTTTTTAAGACTGATACTTCATCGTATGGGCAGACCACATTTTGTTTATCCATTTATCCATTGATGGACACTTGCACTGCTTCCATCTTTTGGCCGTTGTGAATAATGCTGCTATGAACACGGGCGCACAAGTATTTGAGAACCTGCTCCCACTTTTTTTGGATATGTGCCCAAAAGTGGAATTGCTGGATCATATGGTAATTCTATGTTTAAATTTTTGAGGAATCACCATACCTTTTCCACAGCAGCGGTACTGTTTTACATTCCCACCGATGATGCACAAGGCTTCCAATTTCTCCATATCGTTGCCAACACTCTTTATTTCTGTTGTTTTGATAATAGCCATCCTAATAAAGGGGTGTGAAATGATATCTTACTGTGATTTTGATTTGCATTTCCACAGTGACTAGTGGTGTTATCTTTTCTTGTGCTCATTGGCCACTTGTCTGTCATCTTTGGAGAAATGTCTACTCAAGTCTTTTGCTGATTTTTAAATTGGGATGTTTGGGGTTTTGTTGTTGTATGTTAGGAATTCTTTAAATATTCTGGATCAGTCTCCTGTCAGGTATATGGTTTGCAAAGAGCTTCTCCCTTTCCATGGGTTGCCTTTTCATTCTGTTGATAGTGTCCTTTCATGCACAAAAGTTTTAAACTTTGCTGAAGTCCAACTGATCTATTTTTTTCTTTTATTGCCTGTGCTTTTGGTGTCAGATGCAAGAAATCATTGCCAAGCCACATCATAAAGCTTTCCTTCTGTTTCTTTCAAAGAGTTTTATAGTTTTAGTTCTTACATTTAGGTCTTTGATCCATTTTGAGTGAAGTTTTGTATATGGTGTAAGGTAAGGGTTCAATTTCATTTTTTTTTTTTTTACATGTGGATCTCCAGTTTTCTCAGCAGCCACTTTGCTTTTCTGAGATAATCACACCTCCAATTACTTAATCTGAATCAGACTGAATTTGGAACTTAACCGATAAGGTCTAGAAATGGGGACTTCACACTTTTTCTGCATACCCCCATTTCTCGTTGTATTTTTGGTTTCATCATTCCCCTTCTAGTTTAAGAGACAGCATAATATTGTGCTTCAGACTGGGGACTTTAGAGGTAGGTTGTCTGAGTTTGAGTCTAAGCTCTACTACTTAATTTGGACAAGTTACTTCCTGTTCTTTGCTGGAGTTTCCACATCTATAAAGTGAGGAAAATAATGGAATATATGTCATTGTTGAGACGATTAAATGACAACATGTGTGAAAAACAGCACAGTGCCTGGCACACAGTGCTATATAAATGTTCGCTATTATTATCTTTTTAAAAAATTGTCCTGAATGTGCAAGTCTGGGGGGTTTACCAGACTCAGTTCTGGTGATGTGCAGGGGACTTCATTCTAGATCAGCAAGTCCTTTCATACCCAACTTTCTTCGTTTCCCTTGGCCCCACTCGTGGACTTAGAAGGGAAAGGGAGAGGGGTGGGAAGGAGAGAGGGAGAAACATCAGTGTGAGAAACATTAAATGGTTGCCTCCCATATGTGCCCTGACCTGTGATTGAACCTGAAACCCAGGTATGCGCCCTGACTGGGGATCACACCCACAGCCTTTGGTGCCTACTCACTGACTAGCATCAGAGACTGCAGAGAGACTGGGGCAGCTACACCACCCCCTGCCCCCAGGTGCAGCTGCCAGGGCAGGCCCAGTAGAGGAGCCCGGGAGGCAGCACATGCCCCGACCAGGAATTGAACCTGTGACATTTTGGTTCTCAGGCCAACATTCAATCCCCTGAGCCACACCAGCCAGGGTTTATTTCTAATTTCTTTAAGGTGAGCATCAAAAACCAAGAAAGAGAGAGAAAGAGAGTGAATGAGGAAGTATTGTGTGTTTGTGTGAGACAGATTTGGGATTCTTTCTTTAGAAGCCTGTGGTTTTAGGAGCATTTCTTTATTATTCCTCTCACTGCGTCCTTATCTTTACATCTATTTCTGAATGCTAGGAGTCGAGAACCAGGGGGCAGTCAAGGTAACCTAGAATTGCTGCTCTGTTGTAGGAGGTCAGGAAGGAAGGTACTTCCAGTTGGCTCATTATATAATAGGGCTATAGTGTTGGGAAGGGGCCAGAGTCTACAGCAGTCCAGAGCCTGTCGTTCCTGGGTCTTTGCTCTTTCCCAGCCAGCTGTCATTTTTTTCTGTCCTTTGACCACTCTGTGGAGACGGCCTGCTTTTGCTGGTACAACTATCCCTATCCTGTAAGCATTGTGCTGCTCTCTAATTATTGATCCCAAGGTAAGAAAAAAAGTTTTGCTTTCGGCTGAGAAAACATTGATTTTTTTTTTTTAAAGGAACTCTTGCTAGGAAATGTAGACATTTAATCCTGGCTTAGCTGACAAACTGATGGTTTCTAGTTAAAACTTACAGAAAGCCTACCTACAAATGGGGTGAACAGGCATAGTTAAGGTCCTTAATTCCTTTCCATTTTGCATCTTATATACAGAGCACTTTATAAAGTAGTCTTTTTAAACTGTAGGCAGTTCTTCATCTTATGCCTTATTTTCCCTCTCCATCTTTCCCAAAAGTCGGGCCAGAACGCTGGTCACATGATTCAGGTATTCTAACCACGTTGAGCAGTAGACTGTTTACCTGCTAATGGGATGCATCAGCAGATAAGGCGATTGCCCTCGGATAGAACATCCTTTTTCCCTCAGTTGTTCTTCATAGGCATAGGTTCAGAATCTCTGGCTATTGTGATTGTATTGACAAATTTTAACTTCTCAATTTCACTCCTTAAGTATGGTGTTAGGTTATGCCTTGTACCAAATGAGCATTCAGTAAATGTTTACTGGATATAGTAACACCTAGAACTGGATCAAAATATAGTCTGAGTAGCTTAAATTATAGGGAGACTATTAACACCCAGGATAGGGACATATTTTATTTGCAGCCTGAGTTTTTTTTTTAATTGAATTTATTGGGGTGACACTGGTTAACAAAATTATACAGGTTTCAGGTGCACAATTCCACAACACATCATCTGTACACTGTATTGTGTGTTCACCATCCCAAGTCAAGTCTCCTTCCATCACCATTTATCCCCCCATACCCTTTTCCACCTCCCTCTGCTTCCCCTTATCCCCCTCCCCCTGGCAATCACCACACTATTGTTTGTGTCCATGAGTTTTTCTTTTTATCTTCTGCTCAATCCCTCCACCCCCCTAACCAAGCCACCTCCCCCCACCCCCAGCTGCCTGCTCTCTATCTATGAGTCTGTCTCTGTTTTGCTGGTTAATTCATTTTGTTCATTAGATTCCACAGACTAGTAGTAATTAGTAGAAATCATATGGTAGTTGTCTTTCTCTGACTGGCCTATCACTTAGCATAATTCTATCTGGGTCCAGCCATGGTGTCACAAAGGGTAAAATTTCCTTCATTTTATGACTGAGTAGTGTCTCATTGTATAAATGTCCCATAGTTGTTTTATCCACTATCTATTGATGGACACTTGGGCACTCTGCTTCCAGAACTGGGCTTTGTAAATAACACTGCAATGAACATAGGGGTGCATGTATTCTTTTGAATTAGTGTTCTGGGTTTCCTCAGATAAATTCCAGAAGTGGGATCACTGGGTCATAGGGCAGTTCCATTTTTAATTTTTTGAGGTAACTCCCTACTGTTTTCCACAGTGGCTGCACCAGTCTGCATTCCCGCTGCCAGTGCACAAGGGTTCCCTTTCTCCACATCCTCGCCAGCACTCATCGTTCATTGATTTATTGGTGATAGCCATTCTCATAGGTGTGAGGCGATATCTCACTGTGGTTTTAATTTGCATCTCTCTTATGATTAGTGACATGGAGCATTTTTTCATACGTCTGTTGGCCACCTCTACGTCCCCTTTGGAGAAGTGACTAATTCAGGTCCTTTGCCCATTTTTTAATTGGACTGTTGTTCTATTGGTATTGGGTTTTGTAAGTTCCTTATAAATTTTGGATATTAACCCCTAGTCAGATGTATCAGCAAGTATGTTCTCCAGTTCAGTGGGTTGTCTTTTCATTTTGTTAGTGGTTTCCTTTGCTGCACAAAGACTTTTCGGTCTGAGGTAGTCTCGCTTGTTTATTTTTTCTTTTGTTTCCCTTACCCAATCAGAAAAAATATTGCTATGAGAAATGTCTGAGATTTTACTGCCTGTGTTTTCTTCTAGGATTTTTGAGGTTTTGAGTCTAACATTTGTCTTTTTAATTTTTTTTTAATAAAATAAAAAGATTTTATTTATTTACTTTTAGAGAGGGGAAGGGAGGAAGACAGAGGGAGAAAAACATTACTGTGTGAGAGATACATCGATTGGTTGCCTTTCACATGGCCCCAACTGGGGACTGGGCCCACAACCCAGGCCTGTGCCCTGACTGGGAATCGAACTGGAGACCTTTTGGTTTGTAGGCTGGTGCTCAATCCACTGAGCCACACAAGCTGGGGCTAACATTTAAGTCTTTAATCCATTTCAAGTTTATTCTTGTGTACGGCGTTAGAAGGTGGTCTAGTTTCCTTTTTTTTGCATGTATCCAATATTCCCAACACCATTTATTGAGTAAACTATCTTTACCTTATTGTATGTTTTTGCTTCCTTTTTTAAATATTAATTAACTATAAAAGCGTGGGTTTATTTCTGAGCTCTCTATTCTGTTCCATTGATCTAAATGTCTGTTTTTATGCCAGTACCACACCGTTTTTAAGTGCTTTTATAAAAATCCTCACCCGAGGACATGTTTTTATTGAGTTTTAGAGAGAGAGGAAAGGAGAGAGAGAAACATCAATGTGAGAGAGATACATCAGTTTGTTGCCTGCCGCATGTGGCCTGACCAGGGATAGAACCCACAACCTTTGAGTGGATGGGACAACACTCCAACCAAGAGAGCCAACCTGCCAGAGCCCAGTGCCATGCTGTTTTGATTACTATGGCCATGTATTATAGTTTGATATCAGGTAGCATGATTCTTCCCACTTTGTTCTTTCTCAATATTGCTGTGGCTATTCCAGGTCTTTTTTGGTTCCATATAAATTTTTGGAATATTTTTTTCTAGTTCTGTGAAATATGCCATTGGTATCTTGATAGGAATTGCATTGAATCTATAGATAGCTTTGGATAGTATGGACATTTTAATGATGTTAATTCTTCCTATCCATCAACATGGTATATGCTTCCATTTATTTCTGTATTCCTCGGTTTTTTTCTTCCGTGTCTTATAATTTTCTCAGCACATGTCTTTTACATCCTTGGTGAAATTTATCCTTAGGTATTTTCTTCTTTTTGAAGCAATTATGAAGGGGATTATATTCTTGGTTTCCCTTTCTGATAGTTCATTATTGATTTATAAAAATGCAATTTGCCCTGGCTGGTGTGGCTCAGTGAACTGAGCGCCAGCCTGCGAACCAAAGGGTCACTGGTTCAATTCCCAGTCAGGACACATGCCTGGGTTGCGAGCCAGATCCCCAGTTAGGGATGTGTGAGAGGCAACCACACATTGATGTTTCTCTCCTTCTCTCTCTCTCTCTCTTTCCCTCTCTCTAAAAATAAATAAATAAAAATCTAAAAAAAAAATTGCCATTGATTTCTGGATTTTGTATCATGCCACTACTTTACTGAATTCATTTATCAGTTCTAGTAGTTTTTTGGTGGATTCTTTAGCGTTCTCTCTATGTAGTACCATGTCGTCTGCAAATAATGACAGTTTTACTTCTTCCTTTCCAATTTGAATGCCTTTTTTTCCTCTTTTCTGATTGCTGTGTCTAGTACTTCCAGTATTATATTGAATATGAGTGATGAAAGCAGACATTCCTATCTCGTTCCTGATCTTAAGGGAAATGCTATTTTTTTTTTAGTTTTTGCCCATTGAGTATTATAATGTTGGCAGTGTGTTTGTCATATATGGCCTTTATTATGTTGATGTATGTTCCCTCTATTCCCACTTTGCTGAGAACTTTTATCATTGATGGATATTATCAAATGCTTTTCTGCATCTATTGATATGATGTGTGCTTTTTATTCATTTTGTTTATGTTGTGTATCATGTTTCTTGATTTGCAGATTTTGAACCAACCTTGCATCCCTGAAATAATTCCCACTTAATCGTGGTATACGGTCTTTTTAATGTATTGCTGGATCTGGTTAGCTAATACTTTGTTGAGGATTTTGGCATCTATGTTCATCAGGGATAATGGCCTATAAATTTCTTTCTTTGTAGTGTCTTTATCTGGTTTTGGAATTAGGATAATGCTGGTTGTGTAAGATGAACTTAGGAGTCTTCCCTCCTCTTGAAATATTTGGAATAGTTTGAGAAGGATATGTGTTAATTTTTCTTTGAATGTTTGGTAAAATTCACCTTTGAAGCCATCTGGTCCAGGACTCTTGTTTGCTGGGAGTTTTTTGATTACTTCTTTAATTTCATTAGTTGTAATTGATCTATTCAGGATTTTTGTTTCTTTCTGATTCAGTTTTAGAAGTTAGTGTGTTTCTAGAAATGTATCCATTTTGCCCAGGTTGTCCAATTTGTTGGCATATAGTATTTTCCTGCAATCTCTGGTATTTCTGTGGAGTCAGTTGTTACTTCTCCTCTTTCATTTCTGATTTTATTTGTTTGGGTCCTCTCTTTTTTTTTCTTGATGAGTCTGATTAAAGATTTGTCGATTCTGTTTATCTTTTTAAAAAAAATGTGTGTTCTTTGGTTTTTTTTTTTTAAGGCTCTACTTTGTTTATTTCTGCTCTAATCTTTATTATTTCCTGCCTTCTACTCAGTTTGGGCTTTGTTGTTTTTTCAAGTTCCTTTCAGTGTGAAATTAGATTGTTTGCAATTTTTATTGTCTCTTGAGGTAGGGCTGTAATGCTATGAATTCCTCCCGTACAACTGCTTTTGCTGTGTCCCATAGATTTTGGGTTGTTATGTTCTCATTTTCATTTGTTTCAGGTATCTTTTGATTTCTCCTAGATTCATTGTTAATCCACTCATTGTGTAGTAACACATTATTTAGCCTCCATGTCTTTGTGTGTTTTCACTTTTTTCCTTGTGATTGATAACAGTTTCATAGCATTGTGGTCAGAGAGGATGCTTGATATGATTTCAATCTTCTTAAATTTATTGAGACTTGTTTTGCATCCTAATATATGGTCTGTTCTAGAAAATGGTTCATGTGTGCTTGAAAAGAATGTATATTCTACTGCTCTGAGGTGAAATGCTCTGAAGATGTCAATTAAATCCATCTGGTCTAGTGGGTCATTTAAGGCCAATATTTCCTTGTTGATTTTCTGTCTGGAAGACCTGTCCATATCTGTCAATGGATGTTAAAATCCCTTAATATGACTGTATTACTGTCAGTCTCTTCCTTTATGTCCATCAAGATTTGCTTTGCATTTTTAGGTGCTCCTTTGTTAGGTGCATAAATGTATACAAGGGTTATATTCTCTTACTGGATCGTTCTCTTTACCATTATGTAGTGTCCTTTGTTTTAAAGTCTATTTTGTCAGATGTAAGTATTGATACTCCAGATATTTTTTCCTTTCCATTTGCCTGAATATCTTTTCCCATCTCTTTGCTTTTAGCCTTTATGTACTTTTTGTACTGAAGTGGGTCTCTTGTAGAAGGCATATATATATAGGTCTTGTTTTGTTATCCATTCGACTACCCTGTGTCTTTTGGTTGGAGCATTTAAGTCATTTACTTTGAACATGATTATTGATAGGTATGTACTTATTGCCACTTTATTCTTTTATCTGTGTTCCTGTTGTCACTGTCATCGTCTTCTTCCTCTTCCTCTTTTCTTCTTCCTCCTCCTCCTCCTCCTCATCTGTATCCTTCTTGCAGGCCCTTTAACATTTCTTGTAATATTGGTTTAGTCCTAAGAAACTTCTTTAGCTTTTTCCTGCCTGGAAAGTGCTTTATTTGTTATTCAATTTTAAATGATAGCCTTACTGGGCAAAGTAGTCTTCGTTGTAGGTCCTTGCTGTTCATCACTTTGAATATTCATGCCAATCCCTTCTGGCCTGAAATGTTTCTGTTGAGAAACTGGCTGACAGTCTTATTGATGCTCTCTTGTAGGTAACTGTCTTTCTCTTGTGGCTTTTAAGATTCTCTCTTTGTCTTTAACCGTTGCTATTTTAATTACGATGTATTTTGGTGTGGACCTCTTTGGGTTCATCTTGTTTGGGACTCCCTGCTTCCTAGATGTGTGTCTTTTTCTTTCACCAGGTTAGGAAAGTATTTGGTCATTATTTCTTCAAATAGGCTCTTGATCCCTTGCATTGTTGCTTCATAACAAGCTTAGGTCCTACTAAATTTTTAAAATGTGCTTTGAAATCTGCTTAAAGTGACCTGCTATCTAGCTAACTCTTTCCCATCCTGTAATTATTTAGTTAGTAATGATGTTTTGCTTTGTGCTAATTTGTTTTGTTTTAATGCTACTTGCTTATCAAAGAAATTTTAAACAATGCAGGAAAATACAAAGAACAAAGTAAAGTAAGGCCATCTAAAATTTCAGCATTCAGCCTTGGCTCATGTGTCTCAGTTGGTTGGAGCATCATTCTGTAAAGTGGAAGGTCACAGGTTAGATTCCCATTCAGGGCACATGCCTGAGTTGTGGGTTTGGTCCCAGTATAGGTTTGGACGAGAGGCAACCAATCAGTGTTTCTCTCCCATTGTTGTTTCATCCCTCTCTCTCTCTCCCTCCCTTCCCTTCTCTAAAATCAATGGGCCTGTCCTCAGGTGGAGATAAAAAAATTTTCACCATTCAGAAATACCTACTATTACTGTTTTGAATCTCCTGAACATCTCCAGTTGATTTTTCTTTTTTAAACTCATTTAAATGAAACTCTATATCCTTATTAAATGTATCTTGTTCATTGAAACCCATCATTCTAGTTTATTAGGATATTTTTTGAGGCCTGATTATGTCATTTTATGTATTGGTTTTCCTTCGTAGCTTTGTATCGTCAGCACTTTTGATAAATATTCCTTTTTAAATTTTTGTTTTGATGCTTTGATCTAATCCTGCATCTGCTACTGATTTGGTGGATGATTTGGAAATAATCACTCCCCTTTTGGGTTTTGGCTTGCTGCTATTATATAAAATGGACTTGAAAACTGAAAAAAAAAATCCCAGAGAATCAACTGGAAAGCTCTTTGTAAAGAATAAATTTGTGACAGAAAAAATGTGGGTGGAGAATCATCAGCCAGGGCCAGACTAGAAAAATAAAATCTTTTTATAGAGAAATCAGAGACGACAACCTTCATAGAATGGTTCAAATCTTTCTCTATCCTCCTACTCTCCCAAAATCCCTGCAGAGAGGTTTACCAATTGAAATATTTTTAAAAAGAAGAAGAAGGAAAAAAGATTATAGCAAGTCTTAGTTCTTATATTGATAAATTAGAGAGAACTGACAGGTAAAGGACAGCAAAAAGGCAGTTTGGGGTGTGGGTGAGTGGGTGAGCTTTACTGAAAGACGATGCTCTTCTACTGTTTTCTCTTTTAATCAGAAGTAAGTTTGGTGGGCACAATGAAGGCTTTTCTGAGTTGGGTCCATTGGGAGAGAAAAGCGTGAAGCTCACTGCTGCCTGCTCTTTCTCCCTTCAACAAGCCTTGCCTTGTGCATCACATTTCCCCTGGGTTTTTAAGGAAGGCGTGTGATAATCTAGAACTAAAACTGAGGCAGCGTTTTAAGCAGGCAATTAATGACATGGTAAGAATTTTTAGCTCCAGTAGATTAATTGTTAAATGAATTGTGTCTGCATTTTACTGTCATTTTAATGTGATATCAGCCTAATTATAAATATGGTGTTACATAGTAGAAGATAATAATAATCAGAATTATGTACTCAGTGATCAGACTTTAGGAATTTCTAACACTGAGGAAAGATTTTCTTCTTAAAATGTCTTTTGCTGTTCTTTTTTATGTGGGTTTTGATTAATTTTACCTTGATTTTACATTTCTCCCTGGAGCCCAGCTATTGTGCATGCTTTAGCAAAGGGGGCTCTTGTTGTAAGAGGTTTAATGAGATTTTTTGTTCTGCTGGGTTTCTATGTAATTTCTTCTAAAACCAATAACATTTGAGTGGGATGTCAAACACAGGGTATGCTGATGCATTTTCACTACCCCATACACCAAAGAACATTAATTTATCTCTCATTTGACACTGTTTTCATATGATAAAAATTCTCAATCTCAAGGAAGCTCCAGAGACAGTTGGTTCTCATTGGTTTCTCCTCTTCTGCATTGATCTTGGTGACAACTCTGAAAAGGCAGCAGGAATAGCCATCTGTAGTTGGAATTCATTCTGGATAGAAGAGGGGGGAACACGGTGTTGTCTGTACCTTACCTTTCTTATGGGATAATTTACTAGATGGGATTTAGATAGGACAGATTAATCCTGGCTGGTGTGGCTCAGTGGATTGAGTGCTGAACTGTGAACCAAAGGGTCGCCAGTTTGATTCCGTCAGGGCACATGCCTGTGTTGCAGGCTAGGTCCCCATTAGGGGGTGCACGAGAGGCAACCACACATTGATGTTTCGTTCCCTCTCTTTCTCCTTTCCTTCTCCTCTCTAAAAATAAATAAATAAAATCTTTTAAAAATTAAAAAAAAATTAAATCTGCTTTAATTTGAACTAATGTCCTATTTTAAATATATGAACTATTTGATAAATTCTAAAGAGTGCTATATATTAATGTGTATTTGTAAGAAAGCTTGATCTTTAAATGAACCTGTGAACTACTCACCTCAAGAAATAGAATGTTATCAATTCACTGAACCCTTATCTTTGTTTCTTTTTAATTGTTTTTATATGTGGTAAAATGTGTGATATCTTAGGTATGTAACTGAACAACAGTGTACCTATTTAATCATCATCCAGATTAAGACAGAACATTTTCATCATCCCCAAAAGTTCCCTCATAACCCTCCTTTTCCGTGGAACTATACAGTTCTCTTTTTCTTTAATTTTATTTTTAAATTACAATTTACATCCAGTACTATTTTGTATTCATTTCAGGTGTGCAGCATAGTAGTTAGATAATCATATACTTTACAAAATGTTCTCCGCAATATCTTCAGTACCCACCTGGCACTATACATAGTTATTACGATATTATTGACTAATTCTCTATGCTGTATGTTACATCCCCGTGACTATTTTGTGACTACCACTTTGTACTTGGTACAGAACAAAACTCCAGAAAAAGAACTAAACAAAATGGAGGTAAGCAATCTATCAGATGTAGAGTTCAAAACACTGGTTATCAGGATGTTTGAGGAACTCATTGGGTACTTCAAAAGCATAAATAAGACCAAGGCAGAAATAAAGGTTACACTAAGGTAAACTAAGGGAAAATTTACAGGGATACAACAGAATGGATGAAGGCAAGAATCAAATCAATGATTTGTAACAGAAGGAAGAAAAAAATTCAATCAGAACAGCAAGAAGAAAAAAGAATCCAAAAAAACGAGGATAGGGTAAGGAGCCTCTGGGACAATGTCAAACGTACCAATATTTGAATCATAGGGGTGCCAGGAGAAGAGAAAGAGCAAGAAATTATTTATTTGAAAGTTTATTTGAAAAAATAATGAAAGTCCAGACCCTAATTTGGTGAGGGAAATGGATATACAAGTCCAGGAAGCACAGAGGGTCCCAAACAAGATGGACACATAGAGGACCACACCAGGACACATCATAATTAAAATGCCAAAGGTTAAAAATAGAGAATCTTTAAAGCAGCAAGAGAAAAGGAGACAGTTACCTACAAAGGAGTTCCCATGAGACTGTCAGCTGATTTCTCAAAAGAAACTTTGCAGGCTAGAAGGGACTGGCAAGAAGTATTGAAAGTGAGGAAAAGCAAGAACCTACAATCTAGATTACTCCATCCAGGAAAGCAATCATTTATAATGGGAGGGCTGATAAAAATGCTTCCCAGATAAGGTTCATCACCACCAAGCCATTATTAGATGAAATGTTAAAGGGACTTATTTAAGAAAGAGAAGAAGATCAAAACTATGAACATTAAAATGGCAATAAATTTACAACGTCAACAATTGAGTCTAAAACAAATTGAGCAAACAAGCAGAACAGGAACAGAACCATAGATACGGAGATCATTTGGAGGGTTGCCAGTTGGGAGGGGGAAGGGGGAGAGTGAAGGATAAGGTGTAAGGATTAAGAAATACAAATTGGTAGGTATAGAATAGGCAGGGGGATGTTAAGAACAGTATAGGAAATGGAGAAGCCAAAGAACTTATATGCATGACCCATGAAAATGAACTAAGCAGGGGGGATTGCTGGAGGGAATGGGGGGTAGTGGGTGGAGGGGGGCAAAGGGGAAAAAACTGGGAAAACTGTAATAGCATAATCAATAAAAATATTTTTAAAAATTAGCCTGTTGACTTTCTTCATACTGGTAAAGCTATTGGGGCTCAGGGATAGTGGGTCATTGTTTAAAGACGAAGAAAGGAGAGAAGGAAGGAGTAAAGGAAGTGCATTTTCTTGAGTTAAATTTCACTGAGTTGAAATGTGTCCTCTCTTGCTTCTTCTGAAGATCAAAAGCTGTTTACCTCTGTTATAGTTATGGAGGGTCCTCCCTTTGAAGTTTTGGTAATATCTGTGACCTATAATTGTCACTCCTAATGCTAAGTGTTTATTTTTCATGAATCATTTAGCAATTATCTATGGAGTTGACTAAACTGACCCAGATGTAGAACTCTCGAGGTTAAGACCTCCATGCCCATTGCCACATACCTCTGCCCCTTATCCTTTATAGCTGTTTGGTTGTTAAGGGATTGTAACTTGATTTGAAAAGCTTAATGTTCTTCTTTTTCACCAGAAATCAGTGTCCTACCAAGGCTGACAATTCATTGTCTCCTGGACAATTTTGAGTCAGGATAACAAATTAGAGTTTGGGATACATTACCGATGATAAATGTGATTTCCTTAAAGGGAAATCCATTTGTTTTGCTTAGTGTTTCTGTGATTAATTGCTTGCCAGATTAAATTGCTCCATAAAAATGCATAGTATTTTATTCGATTGCTCTTCATGGTGATTAATTAGGCCATACTGTTGCTTTGTATGTTAATTATGCTGGCATTTTTTTTCTCTTCTCTAGTTTAATTAATACAGCATTTATTTCAAAGACTGTTTTTAGAATGGGACACTGTTCTAGGAGGACAAAGCCCAGCATTGCTTTTAGGCTTGTGTTAGACAGAAACATCTCAGATTTTCTGAGTTTATTCTGTGTTGGTCCTTGTCTGTATCTGTGTATACAGCAAGTACACTACTGCAAATGAATTGAGGGCAGCTCTGTTTGGTTTTCCTGTGGTTATTAAAGGTGATATACTGAAAATTCTTGGCTCAGTTGAAAATTGATTAAGAAGATAGAGGAGAAACCACTGATACCATGTGCGCTGTAAATCAAGTATAAACTAACGGGTAGTGTGTGTGGCTGGGTTGGGAATTAGTGTTGTATTCTAGGATGCTGCAGGGTGCTGAGGAAATTTGGCATATTTAGCATTTTTATTAATGATTTAGGGCTGAAAGTAAACAGTGTTAATGAAGTTTGTAAGTGATAATGATTTGGAGATGTTTCTTATACCCAGGAGGGCAGAGAAATGATATAGATGGACCAGGAAGAGAAGCATCACAGAAATAGCATCACAGCTATTCCATTGGGAAAGTACATAACTGTTGTATAGAAGTAGCACAGATAGAACCAGACAGATATTCTAAAATGTAGATCTTCTAGCAGTCCACTCCTAGGTACTTACCCAAGTGAAGTGAAAACTTGGGTTGAACAAATGTTTACAGTAGCTTTGTCCATACATTCTATCAAAATTGGAAACAACCCAAATGACCCTCAACAGAGGAGGGAATAAACAAACCCTGGTACATCCAATCTAATGAAATACTACTCAACAATAAAAAGGAATAAACTACTGATACATACAACAACATGGATGAATTCAATTGCATTATGCAGTATGAAAGAGACCAGACTCAGGCTACGTAGTGTATGATTCCATGTATATGACATTTTGGAAATGGCAAAATTGTAGGGACAGAATTCGGATCAGCCAGGGGCTAGAGTTGGATGGAAGGGCACAGGGCAACTTTATGGGTAATGGAACTGTTCTGTATCTTGATTGTGGTGTTGATTACATGACTGTATGCATTTTTCCAAACTTGTAGACTATACACTAAAAATGGTAAATTTTCCTATATGTGAATTTTACCTTCATTTAAAAAGTAGGAAAAAATTAGGTCTTCATAGGGAAGGGCAGGAAATTAACTTTTGACCATCACTATTGTGCCATATATGTGGCCACTTTTTCAATATCAGGAGCTAGAATTGGAGGATTTGGATTTTCTTCATGTTGCTTGCAAATTCCAAGGTTTGTTTGTTTGTTGTGTTGTTTTTGAGTGGAAGCAGAAATGGGAGGGTGGGTGGTGGTGGTTTTCCTTAGATGTCAGCATTACACAAACCTGTATACAGACGAGAGGGTTATTTTAAGAAGGAAATCACAGTTAAGTAGCTGTTAGACCTTGCTGATATCCATCAGCCATAGACAACAGGATCAGTTCCCCAATTTTAGGCTTGAATTCAGTTATTTGAGGTTCTGTAGATTTAGTTTTAAAAATTTATTTCTTCTGTCTGGGCCCTCCCATTGTTGAATTGTTATAAGACACTAAAGAGTGTTAGGGATAATTGTGTCCCAGAGCTAACTTCACAGATACCTTCTATACCTTTCTGCATTTGTACTGGAACAAAAAGCTTGGTCACACTATGGGTGTCTAAAGCAGGTATGCACAATGTCAGGGACCCAGGGATAGGTGAACCACAAATGCTAAACCAATGCTGATAGCTGCTGAGCCTCTTTGCCCTTCTCCTCCGTGTCTCCAATGATCTAAGCTGTGTGTATAGTGCCTGCTTCTTATGTTCAACCAGAAGCATCTCCCTGAATGCCAAACCATTCAATATCTCTAAAAATATCTCAGTGGGGCAAATTATATCATGGTGGTATTGCACTACTTGCAGCAGTGATACTCAGTATAGCTCCATGGCTGTGGCCTAGTGTGTTAACTGCTGACTGCCCTGAGCACGTGTGTGGCCATCATTCTGACCCAGACTGGGCAGATTACGTTTAACAAGATGCAGTTTCCCCAAGTGACTTGCCAAGCAAATGTCTCTGGGTCTTTCAGTATTTTCAGCTGAACGATTTTCAGCACTGGACCTGAAGGGGCTGCTGTGGCTCCCAACCAAGACTCCATCTGTTAAAACCTCATATTGATTTGTATGCCTATTTACAAAAATCTGTCCCTTTGCCTTCTAGTATGATAAATAACACAGATATATTAAATGAAGTCTGCTATTGGAGTGATACCATTTTGTTCAGGATTGAATTAAATTAATAAGAAATGGTACTTTCTCAAATAGCCCCATCTGTATCAAGTGGTTTATAGTTTTCTTTTTCTTTTTTTTTTTTTTGATTTAAACTTTATTGTATTTGTTTTTCATTACCATTTAGTCTCCTTATACACTCCTACCCCCAGCAATCACCACATTGTTGTCCATGTCCATGAGTCCTTTTTCCTTTTTGCTCAATCCCTCTACCCCTTGATGTCCCCCCTGCCACTAGCTGTCATCTGGCTCTCCATCCATGAGTCTGTCCCCATTTTCCTTGTTAAGGTCCGTTTGTTCATTAGATTCCACATATGAGTGAAATTGTGTGATATTTGTCTTTCCCTGACTGGCTTATTTCACTTAGCATAATATTCTCCAGCTCCATCTATACTGTCACAAAGGGTAAAACTTTCTTCTTTTTTATGACCAAGTAGTATTCCATTGTGTAAATGTCACATCATTGTTTTCCCTACTTATCTACTGATGGACACTTGGGCTGCTTCCATATCTTGGCGATTGTAAATAATGCTGCGATGAACATAGGGGTCTTACGTTCTTTTGAATTAGTATTTTGGGTTCCTTTGGATATATTCCCAGAAGTGGAATAGCTGGATTGAAAGGCAGGTCCATTTTTAATTTTTTGAGTTATCTCCATACTGCTTTCCACAGTGGCTGCACCAGTCCGCATTCCCACCAACAGTGCAGAAGGGTTCCCTTTTCTCCACATCCTCACCAGGACTTGTTGTTTGTTCACTTATAGGTGACGGCCATTCTGACAGGTGTGAGATGATATCTCATTATGGTTTTAATTTGCATTTCTCTGATGACTAGTGATGTTGAGCATTTTTCAAGTCTATTGGCCATCTGTATGTTGTCTTTGGAGAAGTGTCTATTCAGGTCCTGTGCCTATTTTTTAATTGGGTTGTTTTGGGGGTTTTTTGGTGTTGATTTGTTTAAGTTCTTTATAAATTTTGAATATTAACCCCTTATCAGTTGTATTGGTGAATATATTCTCCCATTCTGTGGGTTGTCTTTTTATTTTGTTGATGGTTTCCTTTGCTGTGCAAAAACGTTTTAGTTTGATGTAGTCTCATTTGTTTATTTATTTATTTTGTTCCCCTTGTCTGGGGAGATAGATCCGATAAAATACTGCTATGAGCAATGTCCAAGATTTTGCTACCTATGGTTTCTTCTATAATTTTTATGGTTTCAGATCTAACATTTAAGTCTTTGATTCACTTTGAATTTATTCTTGTATGTGGTGTAAGAAGGTGGTCTAGTTTCATTTTTCTGCATATATCTATCTCATTTTCCCAACACCATTTATTGAATAAACTATCTTTAGCCCACTGTATATGCTTGCTTCCTCTGTTGAATATTGATTGACTGTAGAGGTGTAAGTTTATTTCTGGGCTCTCTAATCTGTTCCATTGATCTCTGTGTCTCTTTTTATGCCAGCATCATGCTGTTTTGATTACTGTGGTCTTATAGTATAGTTTGATATTAAGTAGTGCAATTCCTCCAACTTTGTTCATCTTTCTCAGGATCATTGTTGATATGTGGGGCCTTTTGTGGTTCCATATAAATTTTTGAAATATTTGTTCTAGTTCTGTGAAAACATCATTGGAATCTTGATAGGAATTGCACTGAATCTATAGCTTGCTTTGGGTAGTATGGACATTTTAATGATGTTAATTCTTCTTATCCATGAACAAGGTATGTGTTTCCACTTATTTGTATCTTCTTCAGTTTCTTACTTTAGTGTCTTATAATTTTCCAAGTACAGGTCTTTTACATCCTTGGTTAAATTTGTTCCTAGGTATTTTATTCTTTTTGTAGCAGTTGTGAATGGGATTGTTTTCTTAATTTCCCTTTCTTTTAGTTCATTAATGGCATATAAAAATGCAACTGATTTCTGGATATTAATTTTGTATTCTGCTACTTTGCTGAATTTATTGATCAGTTCTAATAGTTTCTTGGTGGATCCTTGGGGTTCTCTATGAACACTATCATGTCATCTGCAAATAATTACAGTTTTACTTCTTCCTTTCCAATTTGGATTTCTTTTATTTCTTCCTGTCTGATTGCTGAGGCCAGGACTTCCAGTCCTCTGTTGAATAAGAGAGGTGAAAGCAGACATCCCTGTCTTATTCTTGATATTAGGGGGAATGTTTGTAGTTTTTGCCCATTGAGTATGATGCTGGCAGTGAGTTTGTCACATATGGCCTTTTTATGTTTAGGTATGTTCCCTCTCTAATCCCACTTTGCCGTGATTTTTTGTCATAAATGGGTGCTGGATTTTATCAAATGCTTTTTGCATCTATTAATATGATCATGTGGTTTTTATTCTTCATTTTTTTATGTGATGAATTACATTTATTGATTTGCAAATGTTGTACCAACCTTGCATTTCTGGAATAATTCCCACTTGATCATGGTACATGATCTTTTTGATTCATTGCAGTGTTCAGTTTACTAATATTTTGTGAAGAATTTTAGCATCTGTGTTCATCAGGGATATTGGCCTATAATTTTCTTTTATTTGTTACGTCTTATCTGATTTTGGAATTAGGATAATGTTGGTCTTGTAAAATGAACTTGGGAGACTTATGTCCTCTTGAATTTTATGAAATAGTTGAGAAGGAGAGGTTTTACTTTTTGGAATATCTGGTAAAATCCACCTGTGATGTCATCTGGTCCAAGGCTTTTGTTTCTTGGGAGTTTTTCGATTACTGCTTCAGTTTCACTAGGTGTAATCTGTCTATTTAGATTCTCTGATGCTTCCTGATTTAGTTTTGAAAGATGCGTTTCTAGGAATTTATCTATTTTGTCCAGGTTGTCTGGTTTTCGTATATCGTTATTCATAATATTTTCTCATAATCCTTTATATTTCTTTGGCGTCGGTTGTTACTTCTCCTCTTTCATTTCTGATTTTATTTATTTGGGTCCTTTCTCTTTTTTTCTTGATGAGTTTTAGTTAAAGGTTTGTCAAGCATGTTTATCTTTTCAAAGAACCAACTCTTGGATTCATTGATCTTTTGTGGATTCATTGATCTTTTGTATCGTTTTTGTAGACTATTTCCTTTATTTCTATCCTTATCTTTTTAAAAAATATTTTATTTATTTATTTTTGGCAGAGGAGAAGGGAGGGAGAAAGAGAGGGAGAGAAATATCAATGTGGGGTTGCCTCTTACGCACCCCCTACTAGGGACCTGACCCTGCCTGCAACCCAGGCATGTGCCCTGACTGGGAATCAAACCGGTGACCCTTGATTCGCAGGCCAGCACTCAATCCACTCAGCTACACCAGTCAGGGCTTTGCTCTGATCTTTATTATTTCCTTCCTTCTACTCACTTTGGGCTTTGTTGTTCTTTTTAAAGTTCCTTTAAATATGAATTAGAATGTTTATTTGAGCTTTTTCTTGTTCTTTGCGATAGGCCTGTATTGCTATAAATTTCCCTTTTAGGATTACTTTCCCAGTGTCCCACAGATTTTGGATTGTTGTGTCCTCAGTTTCATTTGTTTCAAGGTACCTTTTTATTTCTTCCTTGATCTTATTGTTGACCCATTCATTGTTTAATAACATGTTATTTAGCTTCCATGTCTTTGCCTGTTTTTCAGTGTTTTTGTGATTGATTTCTAGTTTCATAGCATTGTGGTCAGAGAAGATCCTTGATAGTGATTTCAGTCTCCTTAAATTTATTGAGACTTGTTTTGTGTCCTGACATGTGGTCTATCCTAGAAAATGTTCCAGGTGCACTTGAAAAGTATGTATATTCTGCTGCTTTGGGGTGAAATGCTCTGAAGATGTCAATTAAATCGATTTGATCTAATGTGTTGTGTAAGGCTGCTGTCTCCTTGTTAATTTTCTGCCTGGAAGATTTATCAATTGAAGTCAATGGGGTGTTAAAATCCCCAAGTATGACTGCATTTCTGTAAAATTTCTATGACCTTGTAAAAAATGACAAGTTTCATTAGGGAGAGAAATTATAGGATGACACTTAAAATTTTTGACTGGATAAATAGGTGATAATGAAACACTTTGAGTTAAGGGCTAATGTCAACAATGTGTCATATCTCAATCCTGTATTTTTATTCCCTTTCCACCCAGAAGGAATTTTAAGTGAAATTTACTGACTGTATGTAGTAGACATACAGCATTTAATCCAGCTGGGAAATGCAGATCTATCTTGGCTAACTCTGAATTAGTCAATAATTACTTATGAATTTCCCGTGTACCAACCCTGCGCCCTTAGCCCTGACCTGCACTGAGAGTACAACACGGCAATACTTCTAGGGTAGAGTGCCACTGCACTTGAGACTTTGGAATGGAAGGACATCTGAAAGCCGGGGTGCATCATGTTGTACCTGAGGTAAAGTCTGACCAGGATAGCTGTGTTCCCATTATAGCTCCTTTGCAGAGCTCCAGGAGATGATCACTCATCATTTGCTTCTGGAGAATTTCTGAATTGTTCCCTCCCTCCTGCATTGTCATGGAAGTCACTCTAGGAAGGAGGAGGCTGCTTTAAGCACTCAGCCAAACAGGTCTGTTGAGGACATTTGCGCACTAGAGTCTTAGGGCCTCAACTTAGGTTAAAGCTGATGTTCTTCCTTCTGTCTGACCTTTCAAGCAAGACCTTTCTGCTAGAGCAAGAATTCCCTTTCCCACTTCCCCTTTTGGATATTCTTCCAGAGATAACGTATACATGTAGAGATATGCTTTGTTTTGGGGTTTTGTTTATCACTCATTTAGGAGATGCAGAATTCGACGTCTATTCTTGATAAATATTATCAGAATACTAGGGATATATTTTCATTGGAAATATTTGATCTCTGTTTAGATTTCATAAAACTTACAGTTGAAAAAATAGAATTAAATACCCAAGTTGTTCCAAACATACTGAAAAGTTTTCCCATAACTGAATTGAGTACCTAAAAATAATTTCCCTTTGACATTTGCATCCACATTGATAAAAGTGGTTCATCTTTTTTAGAATTCATTTTACTTCAAAATGACATCTGTCCAGTTTAAGGAAATTTAGTAACTCTTGTGTTAACACCAAAGTCAAAGGGGTATGGCATAAATTGTTAAGGCAACTCTAAGTTTATCAACATCAACAAAGCATTTTTCACATTTATCATGTTTTTGCATCTGGTTAGTACAGTCAGCTACAATGAAAATATATTGATTCACATTAGAAAAATGTTTATTATTATTATTATTATGAAAAATTTTCCATTTTAACATAAATACCTTGTCAGGTCACAAAATAATCCTTTTCTTGGAGTTTCAAATTTAACTCATTAATAAAAGATTATTTTTTTATTATTGAAATTTGTCAGGCATTCCTTTTATTTCAAGATCTTGAGTTGAATAACAGCATAGTAAATCTTTTCTAAACCTTTCTACAACTCAACCAGCGAGCATTTGCAAAGGACTCAGGATGATTTGATTCATCATCATTGTCTTCTATTTTCTCAATTGTTCCATGAACTGGCAATGTTCATAGCTTTTTTTTTTTTTATCATCACCCGAGGACATTTTTTTTCCATTGCTTTTAGAAAGAGAAGAATGGAGAGAGGGGTTCTTTTTAAAGATTTTATTTATTTTTAGAGAGAGAGAGAGCAAAACATCCATGTGCAAGAGACACCAATAGGTTACTCCTCGCATGCCCCCAACTAGGAGCCTGGCCCGAAACCAAGGCATGTGTCCTGACCTGGAATCGAACCGGTGCCCAATGTACTGAAGTCGGGACAATGTTCACAGCTCTTGCAGGCATAGACTAAATTACTTTAGCAACTGTATCTATGACACTTAGACTGCTTCAGAATATAGCACAAATATTTTTAATATGTACCATGCAGTAGAGTGAAGCAGATTTCAGTCTTGTTTTAAAATGCCAATAAACCTGGATTTGACTTAACATCGTTGGAGCACCATCCATGTGTTGGAATTTTACAGAATATCTAGTCAAATTCTTCATTGACAGATGTAGAAGATTTTATATTTATGCCACAGATTCAGGTTTTTAGGCTGCAAGTTGACAAATTTCTTTGTATATTTGGGAGTTCTTAGAGACAAAATGTACCCAAAGTATTAACTGAGCAGTATCATCTAACTCTAAAGAAAAGTACTTGTAATTTAAAACAATTAGAAACAATTGATCTTATACCATTAGAAATGTCTTATATTTTACAAGTAATTGTTTGGTGGTTTAATTGAATATCTTTCACTTTTTATAAGGTGTTTTTTAGTTTTTTCCATATAATTTTCTGACAAAATGTCCATAATTGAAGTAACATTTTTTTTTTACCATATTGCAATCTAAAATATGGTGCAGTGGTCAAAGAAACAAGCTCAGATCCTGTTAAAAATAATTAAAAATTTTTGTTGGACATTTAATTCTGATTTCAGACAGCCTATTTTGTTGATTCACTTTTTATGTTTTAATGTTAGGAAGAAACTTACTGAGTTTATATTTTCTTACATTTCTTAATAGTGTATACTTTATTATCTTGAAAAGTTTTTTGCACAACAAGCAGCTTTTTCATTTTGCCTTGTTGAAGCAAACTGCAGTTGCCGTTCATCATGAAACTAGCAACATACCTTCTTTCGGTCTTATTTTTTCTTTACTGTTTCAATGTGGTATTACCATTTGCATGTCTACTCAATTCTTCGTTGGTAGTATGCCTTTATTTTAAACTTAAAAATCTGTTCATGCTTACTTTTTTAAATTAGAAACGTAATTTTAAAATAAGCATTTTACTCTAATTACCAATTCTGATTTATGTAGGTATCACTGTAACTCAGCAGTTTCTCCCGCCGAGGGACATTTGGCATGTTTCCATCATCAGAGCTTGGGGGCTGGGCTGAGGAGTGCTACTGGCATCTAGTAGGTAAACACAGGGGATGCCGCTATCCATTCTACAGTGCTCAGAACAGCCCCTCACAACAAACTATCTAGCCCAAAATGTCAGTACCGCTGAGGTTAAGAAACCCTGCTGTAACTCATGCTGTCTGCATAAAATATTGAAGAAACACATTACAGCTGTACATAGAAAGTCACTTGAACTGCATCAGTTCTTTGAAGCCAACCAGACTGGTGATGTGCAGTCTGGAAACAGCACGCGTGCCCGACGTGCACGATAGCACAGCAGCAATATCTTACACAAAGCAGTGATTAGAGTGAAATGCAGCCTCCAAAACAAAGTTGTATTTAGTGGAATAATGTTTCACACTCCTTCAGTGTTTTAGTTTAAACTGATTAAAATAAAAAGTTAGCTCCTCAGTTGCACTAACCACATGTCAAACGCTCAGCAGTCACATGTGGGCAAGTGTGTGTAGAGCAGGTCTGGAAGATTAGCCATGGTGGGTTGACTGACATTACCATCCTCACACTGTAGGGCAGGGGACAAGGACAGCTGACTCCTTACTTGCCTCAGGGCTTGAAGTGTGCAATTTAGCCTGCTTTCTAATATCTCTACTTTCTTTCTAAAAATAGAGAGACCAACACATTGTTTTATTAGAATATAACTTGGGTTTTTTAACCCTGGGTTTTCCAAGGTCAGTCACTGCTGAAAACCAGGCCTGACTCGGGTGGTACAGTAGATTCCCAGCTGTTCCTGTATTCCACTAGGATGAAACTGCTGGGTCACAACCGTTTTCCTATTTCCTGAGCTTCTGTTCACACTTTGTTGAAATTAGGCAGAGAATGAAGAAGTATTCATCGTAACTTTTCAGTAAATATTTCCCTCTTGCTTAGAAGGCACCTTTCCATACATCTGGAAGAACGAGGAGTTCAAAGCACAGCAAAGTCCAGAATTGCTTAAGTGTATCTGAGTAGAAAATACTCAAAGTAGTGAAGTCTTATTTCCTTTGTCAAACAGGATGTCAGGTCATCTCCCCTTTGATAATAACATTTAAAGCACAGCTTGGTAGCTCTTTGAGGTCTAGTGTTATCAAGCTGTCTTCTTTTTATCCCTGTTTGTTCCATCTTAGGCTGAAGGTTTCAGTCTTGACAGGTGGAAATTCATATATAGAGTTAGTTTAAGGGGAGGGTGCTTCCCTTGTATCATGGGGCATATAACTGACTTTTTCCCCTGGAATGGAGAAATTAGTGTTAACTAATAGAAACTACTGTTCTCGTTATTTTTTCTTCATTGTTTTGAGCTGGCATATGTGATTCTTTGTTGCTCCCCAGGTTAACAAGCGTCACAGGTTTTTACTACCAGCATGGTCTTGCCTCTTGAACTACATCCCCTACCTAGAGGTCCCACGAGTACTTCAAACTTGGCATTCCAAAGAATGTGCCTATTGCCCTTACCCCACAATTTAAAAACCTTCTCCTCCTATGTTTAGTATCTCAATTAATGCTATCATCATCTGATCAGTTGTATAAAGTAAAAGTAAAAATCTCAGAGTTGCTTTAGAGTCTTCTCTTTCCTTTACCCACTCAGTAGGTTCTTTCAGCGTTAACTCGTGAATATTTCTCTAGTAAATAATTCTCCTTTGGTACAACCATCATTTTAATTCAAGGCCTCATTAAAGTCTCACCTACAAGAGCCTCCCAGCTGCTCGCTTCCTCCAGTCTTTCCCTTATAGTCACCTCTATTCGGTTTATTCAATTACTGGAGTTGAATTTGAGAAGCACAGGTCTTTATACTGCTGGTGAGAGTGTATGTTGGTACCATCATTTTGCGAGCTGTTTTGCAATATCTAGTAAAGTCCAAGTTGCCCAAACCTTATGACACAGTAATTTAATTCCTAGGTATATTTCCTTGAGACACATTCCCAAGTGAACACAAGGATATATAAATAAGAACATGTATTCATTATTGTCTTCAATACCAAGAAAGTGGGAAACCACCCACAGTCAACAGAATGAACTGTGGTATAATTTTATTTTTATACAATGGAATATTATACAACACTGAAGCTGGATTACACAAATCAATAAAAATCTCACAAATATAATATTGAATAAAAAGTAAGTTGTAGAATGTAAGATAATACGCACAAAAAGTTTAAAAACATAAAACCAGTAATATGTTATTTAGTATTCTTTTTAGAATAAAGCTGTATACAGGAATGATAAATACCAAAATCAAGAGCGTATCTGCCTCTGGGAAGAGAGAGACATATACAATCAAGAAGTACGTGGAGGGTTTGAAAGGCAATTGTAATGCTTTCTTAAGTTAGATATTGGGTATACAAACATTCAGTATATTCTTTTCTGCATCTTTTTCTAGTCTGAAATATATTTCATTCAAAAAAATCACCAGATTTTAAATCTTGTGTGATTCCCCATCATTGATAGGGATAGAATAATGTCCAAACTTATTTTTTTTCTACTTTATTTGCTTTCGTATATTTTACTGGAATCCTTTTGATAAAACCAAATATTTGTTTAAGACAAAATAAAGTGAAAGCTAACTGATTATTTCAGCTTCCCCAAATATCTCGGCATTTTTTTTCTCCAGTAAGTTGCCAGCTGCTCACACTGGCTAATGGGGGAAAGATGTAAGTTCTTAGGATCTGGCCACCGCCAGATAAAGGGCATCTTTTGTGTCAGCAGAATCCATAGTAGCCAAATAGAAGGACCGTGCTCTTCCTGTCACAGCCTGAAGTGGCAGGAGCCATTACTGAGGCATTCCAGCCATCGTAACAACACTTGTCCAGCAGGACTAACCTCAGGCTCCCAGTCCAATGTTAGTGGTAAATCTCGGTGAAGGGGCTGCCCCTGGCTAGGCTTCCAGAGCTCATGCTAGAAAGACGAAAACAGGACAACCAGTGAGAAAGACAAGCAGAGTTACAGTCCACCCATTGGCCCTTCTCAGAGACCCAAATATGCAGTTCCCCAAATGAGTATCCAAACTTCACATGACACCTTAACCTCAGCCTACCTTTGTATGTAGCTTTATTTACTATCACTCTCCCATCTGCCCTAAGATCTGGCTAAACTAGAGTTGGCCACAGAGTCTCAAATAACCTCTGCACATACTTTTACCCAGAATGTCTTCTTGTTCCTCTTTTTACCTAGCAAAATCTGGTTTTGCTTCAAAATCTAGCTCAGATGTCACCTTCCTTGAAAGCTTTCTGGATTCTTTGAAGCAGAACGATCCCTACCTATATTACCACAGGACTTAATACATTTCTCTCTCAAAGCACTTGTCACATGGTGGTGTGCTCATTTATTTGTCTGTCCATCACTAGATGATGAGCTCCTAAGGACAGAGACCCTGTTGTTGTTGCTGGTGGTGGTGTTTTTTACTTCTGTAATGTCTGCCCCTAGCGCAGTGCAGTATGATACGGTGAAAGATCGAGCGGATGGCTGGAATGAATGGTTTCATCTTCCAAGGCCTTAACTTAAATTGCCACTGTCGTCTTCCGGAGTCATTAACTGATCTGAGGGCCTAAGCTCGGGAAGTGGATATTGTAGGGCTCCCCTTCTGATTGTGCTCCCTAATGTGTCTGTGGAGCCCCATTATAAAAGGTTATTTCAGATCTTAATAGACAACAGGAAATACAGTCTTGGCAGCTCCTGAATTAATTTAGTATAGCCAGGAAGTGTGCTTTGGAATTATCAAAAGAGTCCCCTTACTCAGTGATGAGCTGAATTGTTTATCCTGACACAATAGAATTTACCGACTTCCAACTCCTTCCAGGGTGACTTCTGATTTCCAAAGGTTTTCCTGATCTGAAAGGGGGGGGCTTTGAGGCCACTAAAGCCACTTTGAAGAGAATCATTGATAACATTATGCATTGTTTTTCCTCCTTTTTAAAGTAACAAGTCAAGATAATTAATGCTATTTTTATCTTACAGGTCTACTGTATTTTAAAGATGATTTTATAAGGATGCCTTAAAAAATGCCTGGCATTGGCTGAGTGATGGGTTGCTGTCATTTATGTAAGCCAGAGGCCCTGCTGAAGCAGTGTCTGTTCTGATACTGTTTCACGTGCCATTGTTTAGGTGTTCATACGCCTTACTGCTTTTGGCAGTAAGGTGTTTTTCCAGGCTGTTTATGAGGTTAAAGGTTCTCTCGTGTATTTCCTATTGAGGGCCTTCCCAAATGTACATTATTGTCTTATAAGCCAAAAGAGAACCAAGGAAACTGTTATAATTAACAGGCAGCTGCACAGCAGAGCCATTTATTCTCTTCAATGTGGTTTGGTGGAGATCAGAGACTGAGGCTTCAGTATGGCTTTATGTGAAGCAGCTGCATCACCAGCTGGAGCCTGACACACTGCAGAGGGCGGGCACAGCACAGCTGAGATCCATTCACTCCCATCTGAGACTGAGAGACCTACCTTCAGCTTAGATAGCTGCCTTATGTTTGCATTTAGTTTTAGGTGAGAGGCGGAACAGAACCTGCCATAACCCTTCTCCATGAGCATCTTTGCATTAGTGCTGAGCAAACAGGACCCCAGCAGGCTTTGGCTTTCACAGAGGTACCCTGCCACTCCTTAGCTGGAAACGCTTTAAAACGAGACCCTGGGAAAGGAAACTTTAACTTTTCTCTTTGGTTTACTGGAAAAATTTGGCTGGCTGGTTTTTGAATGGATGAACCTAATTTAACTAGTAAGGTTTCTGTAGTCTGATTTAGTAAAAATTGGTTATTAGTCTCCCTCCCTATAAGAAAGTGTGTGAGAGTATACTCACCTTTCTTGGCCTAATTAAATTAACTCATATTTCAAGACTTTACTCAAGCACCATCTCCTTTAGGATGCCTTTCCTCAGCGCTCAGCTTGGGCGAAGTACTGCCCCACCCGCTTTGTGCTTCCTTGAGACCGTTTGTTCTTTGCCTGTCCAGCCCTCGCTGCATCAGAATGAAATCTGTCTGTAGTACGTGTCTTTTCCACTAATCTACATATTCCTTGCTATTTCGGATCAAATTTCATTTGCCTCCCTCATTTCCTAGCATAGTACCTGCACATAGTAGGTATTCAGATGTTTGTCAAACATACTGAACTGTCTGTCGAGAGTCAGTGGCTGTACTAGCAAACCCTTAGCTTCAGAAACCACAGAACTTCCTTCTGGGTACAGGGCGTTCCTTCACTACATGAGAAAGCAGTCAGTGTGCAGAGCAAGGGAGGAGAAGAAAATACACAAATTCTCTCTTTCTAAAATGGTGCATATAGGATAAAGTTCCGTAATCACTTTCAGACTAAATTTCTCCTTTCAGTGGTGTCACCTTTTCAGGAAGGGAAAAACTTACCACTATTTCTGGTATACTGGAGAGAAAGCAGCTAATAACTTCTTCATGAACATAAAACAGTTATACCCAGGCCTCCCGTGGAGACCCCCTGTGGGAGCCAGCCACCTCACCCCCATGCAGGCTTTTCGTTTTTCACTCCAGCATTTCACAGACTCTCCCCCGAAGACTTCCATCTTGTTGCACTGTTGTGATGAATGTTTGGAGCTGGCCCTCACCCCCTGCTTTACCAGCTATTACTGGAGGTGCTGTCAAAGAATCGCCCCAAATTTATCCTCCCATTAAGTCCTCTCCTGGGCAGCACTGCTTGGTTCCGAATAGTAGTCACCTAGTTTCCCCTCCTTTTTCCACCTCCCACTGCCTTTGAAAGTAAGGAAACTGCAGGCCCTGTTGCACACAAAACGCTGTGGTCGAAAGCACGGTTGCAAATTACTTTCCGCCAGGCCTAGAGCGAAGCTCAAGTGTGTGAGTGCTGCACGTGCACGTGCTGTGACACCTCCCTCGATTTCAGTCACGAGCCGATTCCGTGTCCTTTCTGTAATGGGCTGACTGTGTCTGTCTCCCAGCAAAGTCTTTAGGATCTCCTCTCCGGGAGTTAGAGATTTATTGCTTTCTGAACGCAAGGGCCTTACCTACCTACCTGTCTGCCCTTATCTATTACTCTGAGTGATAGACACATGGCCTTTGATGAGCTTTTAAAATGTCACATGATTTTGAATTTGTCTCCACAGGCATTCCTACAGTGTTCCTCTTTGAGGATCCTGACTTAGTAGGTTGCTGTTTCCTCAGTTTGGGGCTTTCATTTTGTCTCTCATGACTATTTTCAAAAAGAAATAGAGCCCAAAGTTGTGCCAGGTGCCATCTGTAAATCGTAGGATAATTGATAAATACCCATTTCACTTGGAAACAGTGCCTTTTGTCCAATTATAGATACTGATTAGGTTGTTGAGAAAATCTGACCTTTTAGCTTTGGAGCTAACTCATTAATAAGCTGATATATTGAGGCTGCTATTAACATTGGAAAAGCAACATGCCTCAGTAGTATTCCCCACCCCTCCTGTGCAGAAAGTACATTGCAATGAAGTTTTAAGTTTTTCCCTAATCAGTGAGAGAGGTAACTGTCAATTTCACCTAAGCGGAATGGTTGGATACTTTGAGCAGCTTATTTATTCTTCATTTACTTCTTGGTGTACTAACCTATCCCGTTTTCCTTATCTTACTAATTGAACTGCTACCCAGTTTCCCTGCTTTCTACCATACCTCTACCTCTCTACCTCTCTACCTCTGAAGGATCCTTTCTCCAGCCAACTACATCTCTTCCCCCTACTATTTACACCCAGGCTTCTTATAGGAAACCACTGGTGCTAGGGCCTCTCTGAAGGCAACATAAGTCACTGCCAGAGCAGGTGAAAGCAGCCTGCTTTTTTAGAGCTGACAGGAAGGGCGAAGGTCTGCGTCACAGTGGGTGAGCAGGCAGGCAGGGCTGAGTAACGCCGCCTCTCTCAGTGGTTAGACCTGCAGGCTCAGAGCTGACAGTGCACTGTAATAAGATTCATCTCTGTTCACTTAACTGATGTGGGCTTTATGGTAAATGTTTGCTTGCTTAATTACTTTGGCAGACTCGCTGATTGCTTTTCCTGAGGAGTTCCAAAAGGTACCCCTGGGATGGAGCATAAACCTCTTTCCATGTCTTTTAATTTCATTCTTTACTTGGAGTACTGGAAAACTGGGATGTGATCCATATGTCTACCATCCTCTCTCCTGTGCATGAACATCAGGACCGCTCCAGTCTGGCATGGTGTCCCCATGGCCCGCACTAGATCACTCAGAATATTGACAGAATATTTTCCTCTGTCCACAGGAAGTCCCCGTTCTTCCCTCACCACCACTGAGGTATATGCACAGCTCTTCTAATTAGTTTGGGATCTGTTTACCCTTTTTCTCTAACAAGTATGGGATCCACAGAAAATTTCCCTGTCTCTCCAGCCCAGCATGTGATCCACTAAAATAATTCCCCTCTAATTTTGAAGTGAAAGGAAAAGAAGCCTAAGTTAGCCAATTGCTGGGGGTTTTGTTTTTTGTTTTTTGGTTTTGGTGGGTTTTTTTCCCCTCTTACTCAAGGTTAAAGGTCTTATAATAAATTGATTAATTGGGCTCATGGGAATGAGATGTAGTTTACATATTTCAGGTTTTTGGCTCATGCCAATTTTTAAAAAGCTTTTGAGTCACATTCATGGGATTGAAATGTTCACCATTAATTAAAATGAGATCACTTCTTGGTGTTTTGAGTTTATCTCTGCTGCCTGAGAAGTCCTCCCAAGTATGATTAGGATTTTTTTGTATCCTGAAGTGGAGCAAGAAATCTATTAATAGACATTTTCATGTGGCCCATTTTGTTCCTTTGTATTCACTAGAAACTTCTGAGAGTTTAGAGAGGTCTTGCTTCTGGAGATAGGAAATCCAGGGCCAAACTAACTGCAGAGGCTGTCGAAGGCTTGCATTCTGTACTCGCGGGACCTCTGCCACCAACTCCTGGCCTACCACTAGAGTCAGAGTAAGGGAAGCTGAAGCACAGAGTAATGGGATCCGAACAGGGATATGGGCTAATCTCATAAGTTTTTTATCCCTAGCAAACTTTTGGAGCCTCTGTTCATTTATTTAGAGAAAGCTTTAATAAAAAAAATAGACATTTCTAAAGGGAATGGATTAAGTGATATCTTTTATGGAAATGTAGATGGTCCATTCAACTTTTGTGGTTCCTTCAACTCCTGTGGTTCATTCTTCTCCACTTACATTCATTGTGATTGCGTAAACAGTGAAAAATGTCAGGTTGATATCTAAAGCAGGAAGGAATTCCATTCTTCGCTTTGGCAGTGCTAGAGGAGATAATTTAGCCAATGTGGAAAGCTCATGGCATCTTACTTGGCTTAAATCTATGGTTTGGGGCCACAGTAACTGGAAATTAGCCCATTTTTCAAGCAAAGTAGCTATAACCAATTGCCCAATTTCCAGCAGGTGATGAGGTGGAAACCTACATTGGACAAAGTCGTGCATCAAAGTAGAAAGCTCAAACTGCCAAATGCATAGTCATGCACACAGCTTCAGAAAATTAGGTAACTGCCCCTCAGGCTGTGTGCATGTAGATTTCACTTACATTAACTCTTTCCTGTTTCCCTTCAGTTAATGAATTCCGAGCGTTTGTATTTGTCCAGTGCAGAGCCTGGATGAAAATGTCATCCAGTAGGGTAAATAACTTACCTGGTGTGACATGTGTTTCTCACCTAGAAATAGAGAGAAATGCTAGCTCAAATCATTGTCCTGGTTAAAAATCAGAGGGTTACTGTGGTGCAATCAGTGATATCCATTCTCTGTTCTACTCTCTTCAACCAGTAATTCTGTGTTCACAAATAAATCAAGTTCTCTTTAGTAATTGGGCCAATTTACATAGTTGACTCATTGGTTAAAGCAAGCAACTACATATACTGGCCAGTAGCTCATTCCTCCTGACGGTCGTCAACATGGCTTCTGTAGTAAGCTTCTATTTTTGTTTCTCTGTTCTACAAAGAATGGCTACAGAAACAGCAGCGTAAGGAAGGGGATAATTGGCATGAAAGGGTTAAGACCTGGTACATCAGCGGTAAGTTAGACGAATAATCCTAACAGGTCAGTCACTGAAGTTTTGACTAGATAGTTTCAAAGTGAAAAGGTTAGAAGGTAATTCTTATTTGAGGTTTTATTTTGTTTAATGTTAATTAGCAGAGTCTCTGAGGCTTGTAATGCACTGCTGTTAACAGGCATCAAGGGAAATTGCTTTTTTTGTTGTTGAATTGGATGGGCTGAAGATTCGTAGACTCCATGACGAAGGAAGCTTATTACTGCATGAAATGGGAGTATGTGAGACAATTCTGAAGATGAAAAGAAATGTTAGTTTGAAATTAAATAACTCAACCTCAGATGAACCATTTTAAACACTGCCATATACTACGTAGTCATACCTTCACCCCTTCTTGAAAGCCAGTCTCTTACATGTATATTTGAAGGGTTCCCAGGTAGAAGCAATTATGAATGTGATTATTTTCTTGTCTTTAACCCTAGATATCTGAGACTCTGGGCTGCTCTTTTGGGTCTAGGAAAAGGGAAGCTGCTTGAGGGGAGTGTTGCAGAGGGAGGTTCCCTTTAGGTCAGCATAGATGGTAGAAATATAGGAAAACACAGAGGAAAGCTTTGGAAAGGAAATCGACCCGATGAAGAATCTGGTACTCAGGTTGGTCTCTGGCTTGTGATCACACAGTCTAGAAGTGGAGTAATCAAGATTTTAACTCAGGTTTACTGCCTCTAAAGCTTTGCTTTTTACATTATGTACACCATGTTGTTCAGGGAAGTGATGGTATTTTAACCAGGTCTTCAAGGAAAAATAAGATGTTGGCTTTTTAGTGGTGGAAAAAAATACCATTCCATGTGAGGAAAACCATGTAAGCAAAGATATGACATCCAGTTGTACATGTTTAGTAAGTATTTAAAAATACAGGCTATAGCTTTTATGAGTTTGAGGCTTGAGATCCAGATTTATTTTTATCAGACTTCAGATATTAACCTGAATCTCTTTATTGTAAATCTGGTAGCCTTATAGGAATAATTTCAGGGTGAAACTTTAGGAGTCCTTCCAGTAGGCACCACGTTGAGCGTACCAGTTATGTTTCCTCCCTTGTAATAAGAGCTCCAGAAACTTCATCTGTAAACAACTTTTGCCTGTTTTCCTCCTTTCTGCCTGAAGGATTTTTAAAATATTTTTTTAATTTATTAATTTTAGAGAGGAAGAGACAGAAACATAAGTTTGTTGTTCCATTTATTATGCATTCTTTTGTTCTTATATGTGCCCTGGTGGGAATTGAAACCGCAACTTTAACACATTGGGACTACGCACTAACCAACTGAGCTGCTCAGCCAGAACCTTCCTGAAGGACTTACATAGCAACCTTCAGAGACAGCTTGCTTCCTTCAAATAGCTCAGTCAGGAAACAGTCACCATACTCTGGGCTCCTAGATGAAGCTGTTATTTATTTATTGCTTCATAAAAAGACTCTTAGATGCCCCTCCACCTTGTCTGTGGGAGATAGCTGGTGTTGTGAGAAATTGCATCTTTGGAGAATTTGCTTTGGATTCACATTGGATATGAAGAAGAATCCACATTTTCTCTTAAGCAACATTGCCTACATTGTTAAGGTAACATTTCCATGCATTTCTTGGGTAAGTTGGGCATTAACTCTGTGTCTTAGCCATCATCCACCCAGCACTAGGGAAAAGAAAGCTGCTTTGCAGAGTCATGAGTCAGAGAGAATAATTTAAAAATGGACCAAGAAATCCCCAGCTCATCTTTGCCGTTCCATCTCTCTACTTCATTTTGCTTCAGTTTAAGTGACCCCTGTCTTCAGCAGTCAGAAGTTGACAGTTGCTTGGAGGGTGGCCCAGATACTTGCCCTTACAGGTGCTTTGGATGCAGAGCCATCCCTCACTGTGGCTGGCTTTCGCAATTTCCCTTGACTATGCCTTTGTCTTTTTCTTTCCGCTTTCCACTTTGGGACTGTCTAATTGAGTAGCTCTAAGAGACCAAGTACCAGAGTGTAACTCACTCCCCCACTGCTCTCCCACCCCATCCCCAAATAAACAAACAAAAAGTTAGGCTTACTTTTTGGAACATACTAGATTACCTTAATAGGAAATGCCTGAAAGCTTTTCTCTGGCCTCTTGGTATGACTTGAGAAGTTGAGAAAGCTTTACCATCTTCAGTAACAACTTTTGTTCCTTCTTTGGAGGACAGCTGTTCGTGTCGAAGCTGCCTTTTCTCACAGGGTGGGGATAAAACATTTTTACTGTTATTTTTACACTTTTGGAGACTAGCTGGAGATCGTGGACCTCCTTGCTTGTGGTGAGACTGGACAGAAGCCTTAGATTCTCATTTATTTATTCATTCAGTTTTTAAAATCAGTATGCCAGGAATTTTGCTAAAGGCCTGGGAATATATTGGTGAGCAAACTTGCTTCTTGCTCTCATGGAACATTTAGTTCCAAATTTAGGAAAGCTGGAAGTTTGGTTAGAAATTGTATTCCCTTTCTCCACCAAGTTCTACCTCCAGACTCCTTTCCCTTTCCTTAGTCCTTATTTCTTTAAACCCTCTTCATAGTCCTGGAGGGATGGCTCTCTCTCAGTAATGTGGGCAGTTCCAGCCATTTCTTTAAAAAAAATGGTCAAGGGTGTTTAAAATGAGGAAACCATCCTTCTCCTCCACCAGTCTACCCCCAACGTGTGATTCCAAGGAGTTCTTTGTTCAGCAGCGGAAAGTTGACATCACTTGCCAGATGTAGACCTTTTAATCTAATGACACCATGCATATGACCAGAAGTTGGACTTTCCTTCTCTCCAGGCAGGGTTGGTCCTCCCTGCACATGTGGCTTCCGCTGCCGGTCTCACCCACATCTCTGCTACCTCTTGTGGCACTGCATCACAGAGGCTTCTCCAGCAGCTCCTTAAACTGTCTCTGCTCTGAGCTGCTTTTCCTCCTGTGGCCAGCATTGCTACATATGCAAGCTCTAGGAAAGTTATCTTGGTAAGTGAAACACCCTGGGATCTGTAAGTTCTAGTAGAATTGGTTGCTGGGGAAGGCAGCTTTCTCAAGAACTGATGGAGGCAGAGACCTTAATGTTAATCTTTTTGTTTTAAATTTTATTCATATTGTAATTCACCCATTTAACATGTACAATCATTGTTTTATTTTATAGTCACAACCCTGGGTTAGGCAATGACTCTTAGATAAGACACCAAAAGCACAAAGTGACAAAGCAAAAGTAGGTCAAGTTAAAAAATTTTGTGCTGCAAATGGTTCCATCAAGAAAATGAAAAGAAAACCCACAGAATGGGAGACAATATTTGCATATCATATATCTGATAAAGAACCCCAGTGAGATACCACTTCACACTAGCAGAGCAATAATCAGAAAGACAGTAACAAGTGTTGGCAAGGACGTGGAGAAATTAGAACCCTCATACATTGCTGGTGGGATTGTACAGTGGTACAGCTACTTTGGAAAGTGATTTGGCAGTTCCTCAAATGTTAATACAAAGAGTTACCATAAGACCCAGAAATTCTACTCCTAGGTATATACCCAGATGAATGGAAACATTGTCTACACTAAAACTTGTACACAAATATTCATAGTGCATCATTCATCATTCATCATTCATAAAAAGTAGAAACAACCCGAATGTCCATGAATGGATAACTGAAGAATGTGTAAACTGAAGAAAGGATAAACAAAATGTGATATAGCTATAATAGAATATTATTAAGCCATAAAAAGGAACGGAGTACTAATAAATGCTACAACATGGGTGAACCTTGACAATATTAAGTGAAAGAAGCCACATATTGTATGATTCCATTTATCAGAGAGGTCCAAAATAGGTACTGGGTTGGCCAGAAAGTTCATTTAATTTTTTCCATGTGATGGTTCTAGTAGTGCTTAGTTACCTTTAACTTCATTGAAACAATTTTATTAGCTTGCATTGTGACAGCTGTCATATCAGCGTGCATTTTTTTAAAAAACTTGTCAAAATCAGTGAATTTTTGTGCAGCCATTTTAATATTGAAGATGGAAGAAAATGTGCAACATATTTGGTATGTTATACTTTATTACTTCAAGGAAGATAAAAATGCAACTGAAACACATACACAAAAAAGATTTAGGCAGTATATAGAGAAGCTTCTTTGAATCGAACATGTGAAAAATGGTTTGCGAAGTTTGTTGGTTCTATTGACATTTTGGCCAAATAATTCTTTGCTGCGGGGCTGGCTCATGCACTGGAAGATATTCAGCAGCACCCCTGGCCTCCACCCACTAGCAGCCAATAGTGGGAGATAGCCCACATAGTCAAAATATCCAAATCAATGAAGTCATTGGTGAAAATCAATAATGTGTCTTACTTTATGGAAAAAACTAAACAGACTTTTTGGCCAAACCAATAAATTACTATATAGAGAGAAAGAAAATTAGTAGTTGCTTGGGGCCGAGAAGAGAGTTAGAGGAGGAATGAGGACGCTAAGGGTATAGAGTGCTGTTTGGGGTACTCTTTCTTTGCCATGTGTGGTATTGCCTGCACTGCTATTTTCAGACATTGTCTCCATTCCGTGTCTGTGTGTGGTTTTCTTTATGGCACAGGCCACTCAAAAACTCCTGCAAAATCTTTCTTTACAAAAGTCTGTGTTTCTCACTTAGTAAAGGCTATAAGGCCAAGTCCAATCTGTCTGAGAAGCTGGTTGCCCTTGTCGCTACATTTGTGGCACTTGTGATTGGTACTGTGTAGGATAGGAACCTCACTCCACAAGGTAAAGAGTATGAAAAGAGGGAAGGCACCTGCATAATGAGAAGCCAACTTTATCCGTTTTACTACTTTGCTAAACAAAGACTGATTCTGGCCTGTGGTCTGCTTTGCCCAAATGCCAGGGTCCCTGTGGGGAGTAGAACATTCATGTATTAGTTTTTTCAGCTGCCATAACAAAATACCATAGGCTAGGCAGCTTAAAAACAAATTGATTTTCTTATAATTCTGGATGCTAGAAGTCTCCAGATCAAGGTTCAGCAGGGTCAGTTTCTGGTGCAGACTCTTCCTGACTTACAGCCAGCCAGCCACCTTTTGGCTGTGTCCTTGCATGGTGGGGGGTGGGGGGAGAGATCAAGCAATCTCTCTATTATCTCTTCTTATAAAGACACTAATTATGTTGGATCAGTGCCCAGCCCTTATGACCTCATTTAACCTTAATTATTTCAATAAAGGCCCTCTCTGCAAATACAGTCACACTGGAGACTATGGCTTCAACATATGAATTGGGGGGCTAGGGAACAAACACTGTAATTCACTGTGTATGATGCACAAATTTTTACCCAGTTTTTTTTAGGGAAAAATAAAGATGTGCATTATACTTGGGTAGTACCTGAAATGCCTTGTATCTGTTCTTGTGTTTTGTAATTATTTGTTACATAAAATTTCTTGTACCATAATATGTTCAAAAACAAATGCAAAAATTCTTTTATAATACAAATAACAAGTATCTAAATATAAATAAATAAATAAACAATTGAATTATAAAATTAAAGATTTTCTTGCCCCGAAAGTTTGAGCCCAAAACATGGGAGCACATTCATTATACACAACAAAATACGGTATTCATAATGATTCAATAAGAATCTAATGGGGATGCCCTGAGATAGCCTGCCCTCACCTCCTGGTCATGCAAGACTCCTTTTGGTCTCTTCAGCTGCCTTTTCTGAACTTTATTTTGTACCAGGCTAGTCAGGAACAAGGCACTTGGGTCCTGCTTGTAGCATTCACCTTTTCAGACCCTGCCGTTTTTGTAGGGGCAGGGTTTGGATAGAGTGGGTAGGAGGGACTTAAACTCACATTCTTCTCATTCATCTTCTGATGTAAAAAAATTGATATTTCTTTCTTGCTGGAACACTCAAATTTTAGACTTCTGCACTGGACAGTTACTTTTTGTCAGGTTTTGATCCGTAAAAATGAGAGAGCTACTGTCAGAATCTTTCAGGAAAAGCCCCCTCACCGCCCCTGCACCCAATGTTCAGAAGAGATAGTAGTAAATCCTTTTGGAGGTGATATCAGTGGGAAGGAAAGCCTGAAAAAAAAGAGACTCTCCTTTCATCCTTAAATCTGGATCCTCATCTTTCTTCCACTGAGAACTAGTCGGACGTAAGTCCCAGTTAGGGGCAGTGTGGAATCATAACTTAGGTGAGCTCTAGTAGCCTCCAAACTTCCTAGGGAAGGAGAAACTAAGTATGTCAGTCATTGCAAAGGCATGTGTCACTCAGTGTGGGCTGACTTAACCTGGTTTCAGTGTTTTGTCCTCTCTTTGCAATCTTAGAATATATTTCTATTTCAACAGTGAGAAGTGCCCAAGCCTTCTCTCAAATTCCTTGCTAAAGAGCCTGAAGGGAGATAGCTAGTGTCAGGCTGTTTTTCTTACCTTCTAGGCCTAGTGCCCTGCACCTGGCATCTCCAGCAAGAAAAGTAAAGCAGAGACGTGTACTCTGCACCCTTTGTGGGGGCTGAGTTAGGGATTACTTACTAACGGGTTTAGACTGTTCCACAACTCTCGGTTTCCAAACAGTCCCTCAGCTTTCGTGGTGGGAGACCTTAACCTCTGCTGAGACCTGAAGCTCTGAGATGAGAATGTCATAGAGCAGGTTGGAGGGTGATTTTATCTTCATTCCAAATATATATTCTCCACCCCCCCCAAAAAAAACAGATATAAATTCCCGAAGTGGCAAATCTGTCATATGCTCCACCAAACACTATTAGCATATAAGCTCTGCAGCCTAAAGCACAGGGCTCCTGACCTGTTTCTGTCGTATTTAATTTATTCATTCATTGAATATTTACTGGGCACCAGCTGTGTGCCAGGCATTATGCTAGGTGTTTGACGTTTCTTTATTATATAAATGTTGCAAGAATCCTCTACGATATAGTCACTCTTTAAACAAACATTAATTGTACGTCTACAATGTACTCTTCCTAGGTACTGTGCTAAGTGCTAAGATAAGTATTATTATTTCCACTTTTTCCCCCCTCTGATGAGACATATAGCTTCCCCCAAATCATTCAGAATAATAAGTAGTCAAAATAGGATTCCAAATTATGTTTTTGTGAATTTTCTAGTTTATACTTGTATTACCTATATTAGATTAAATGGCTCTATAATTCTTCACAATAAGTAAGTTATAGTAAAAGAAAACATTGATTTCTATTTTGCTGCCACACCCATTTTAATAAACTTTTTATTTTGGAATAATTTTAGAATTACAGGAAAAAAATGCAAAATATGTCTCTCAACCTAATTATCCCTTTCGTACATTACCATGGTACATTCATCAACACTAAGAAACTGGCATTGAGCCCTGACTAGCGTGGCTCAGTGGACTGAGTGCTGGCCTGTGAACCTAAAGAAACTGGCATTGATATTTTACTATAAACTCCATATTTCATGTTTTATTTCACCATTTTATCCATTGATGTCCTCTTTCTACTCCAGAACACAGTTCAGGATCATGGGTTTTAGGAGGCACACAAAAGAAGTGAGGTGCCCTTCCCAACAGAGCACACCAGGGGTTGCTTGACAGCACATGACCTGATGTCACTGGGGATGTCCGCCTTCGTCACTTGCTTAAGGTGGTGTTCTTCAGGGCTTTTCACTGTAAAGTTACTATTTTTCCTGTTTGCTCCTCTATTCTTTGGAAATAAGTTACTAATCTAGGCTACCCTCAGTGGGCATGGGAAATAAACTCCACCTCCTAAAGAGGAAAGTATCTACACATATTTGAAATTGTTCTGTTAAAAAAATTTGTCTCTTCTCTCCATTTATTTAATCATTTTTGTATCGATATGGATTCAGACTAAAACTCTGATATGAAACCTGTGTTTTTTCTGCTACAACAGACAAGAAATGACAAGGACCTATACCAAGGTATTGGTTTCAAAGGAATTTATTTACTTCAGACTTCAGAGATTTTTAAGAGGTTGATTTGATAAGACATAGTGGCCCTTGAATGTGAGGGAGTGAAGGAGACTGTTTGAAAATGACGCTCAGATTTTGGTATCAATGTCTGGAAATAAAATTTTGATTTGAAATAATGCCTAACATGTGAAGATTAATTCTAGGCTTCGATAAAGCTCAGCTTCTTCAGAGAATGTATTTTACATGTGGGTTCCGCTTTGCTGAATGCCCTGTTCTCCCAAGTCAGAGCTGAGCAAGCTACTTCTCGTTCTGACTGAAACACCAGGGGCCCCCTAGTGGACAGCCCACTGGGTCCTGTTTCTTGTCTGAGGGGTGCTTGGTTTTGTTTTTTGTTTGGTTGTGAGGTTTTCTCTAGCTTATTTGCAAAGCAGAGATGCTTAATTCTATTGTCTCTAATAAATTATTAAACCCTTCGCACTTCAAAGTTATCAGTTCACCCTCATGTGATCTCATGTTCGGTAAGAGGACAGCTCACCTCTGGCAATCATTCCCATGCTCTAAACCAGAGAGTATGCAATACTTTTTTTTTTTAACTCATTTATCCTTTTCTTACATCTGGAGCTATCTTAATGTTAATTCTTTGTTTCAGAGCCATCATCAACCACTTTAACCCCAAAATCGAGTCCTATGCTGCTGTGAATCACATATCCCAATTGTCGGAGGAACAGGTAAGCCACTACTCTCCCCAGAGTGACTCTCCTCCGTGGCTAGGATCAAGTCAGTGGCCCTCTGTCTGATAGCAGAGGGACTCTGTGACGGGGCTTCTAGCAGGAGTGGCAAAAACCACGCTGCTAAGAGGAATTAGTAAGGGCTTTATTGATAGTACTTTAAATAGTAATGGCTTCCGTTTTTGTGCCAAATGAGAGGTTTGTTTAATTATATAGAAGATATGTAGGTGAAAATTTGGAGAATTCTTATTTTAGAGTGGGTGATAAGCACTTGTTTTTTAATTTTAGGCAGAGAGCATTTTGATTTTTGAAAGTAAGAAAGGAACACTTAGAAATGGATGAAACTGCCAATCAGAAAAACCCGGAGTTCAGCTTAATTTGATGCTGTTCGGCTCGTTAAAACACGAGCCCTCATTGGGGCAGATTTTCTGTAGTAATTGAGTTCTGTTTGCCTTGAGAAAGTATTTCTGAGCCAGTTTTTCTATGTTGTGGACTGAGCTGGAGATGCAGATAGTGTTGTGTGTTTGTTTTTCCTGAGTCTGGCCTGATTTCCCTGTCTCCCAAAGTGCCTGCACAGCTCTGTATTATATAAAAGTAGAGATGGGACTTTAGCGCATGGCATGGGCTTGAACTTGATGTTTCAGAATGAGACTCCTGAGTCCTATTTTTAAAAGCACAAAATGAGGCATCCTGTTCACACAATCTCCTTTCTTTCCACTTTATTCTTATTTTTAATCCTCACCAAGGATATGTTTATTGTTTGTTTTGTTTTGCTTTTTTTTTTTTTTTGAGAGAGAGGGAGGGTTGGGGGGAGAGGGAGAAAGAGAAACATCGATGTGAGAGAGAGACATCTATCAGTTGCTGCCTGTGCACGCCCCGACCGGGGGTCAAACCCACAACCTGGGTATGTGCCCTGACCGGGATTGAACCTGCAATGTTTTGGTGTATGGAACAATGCTCCCACCATTTGAGCCACCCAGCCAGGGCCCTTGGCACTTTATCCTTAAGTTGGAGGGCCAGGGTATTCATGAGATGAGAGTCCAGGTAAATAGGCTCCAAGCTAATTTTTAAAAGCCCACATATGCTCTGTGCTCCCTTTTTTGCCAGTGCATCAGTATAACCCTTCTGTGAGCCTCTTGCTAGCAGGGCCAGCCAACGATGCTGCAGCATGCATTCCAGCGTTCCCAAAAGCTGTTCAGCTCTCCCAGTGAGGCACCAAGCAAGCCTTTTTCCTAACAGGCAAGCTTCTCAGTATTCCCACCAGTGGCTCTTTCCTCAGCCAGATGGATAGGATTCTATTAGTATATCAGTTGTTCCTTTGACATAATTGTTCTCTTTTGTGAGGCCACCTGTGAGGCCATTCGCTTATTTAAACCGCCTTTATAAATGGCTTCATTTTCTTTTTTTCTGTTCTGCCTGTGGAGTAGCCCCAAGTCCTCTTCTTTGATACCACTGCTCTCTGTGAGGTGCTTCAAAATGCTACTTTTTTCCTGATGGACCAGTTCAGATCGATTTTACTATACCATTTTTATACAAGGGGATTCAGCACGTTCTATGTTGTTCAGTGAGAAAAAGGGTGACTTTCCTACCACAGTGAGCTCTGGTTAGTCTAAATAAAAGCCTTATTTTTTTTTTTTTTAAAAAAGATACATTTTCCCTGTCAGCCACATGCAGTATTCATCCCCCAGCAGCTTGGGAAGGTCAGGCTGAAATCTTTCTACAGCAGTCACAGACCAGTAATAAAAATGCATTCTGGCGCACGAGGCAATCTGGAAGAGAATGATTAGCAAGCACATGTCCTCACCCTCCTCCACCTTCTTTCAAAGTTAAATGAAGTGATGAAAGTGCCTCTCAAAAAGAGTCCACAAACCAGGGATGAGGCAATTTCTACAGAGAGGGAGAGTGGATCGTTCTCATTGAGAATGGGGAAGGGATAACAGGTCTCAAAGACTGATTTAGTTGATAAATAAGTACCTGATGTGTATAAGGTGCGGTGCTGGGTAGTGGGGACCAGTGGTGAGCAATCTAAGTGTAGTGCTTGTTCTCATGGAGTTTCTGTGTACTCGTCCCTTTTAACAATCCTTTGCACTTGGGGAGTGGGGGAAGGGTGGTGATACTATTCTGGGACCCTTTGCAAAACTGCTCTCAAAATAGTTGTTGCTGACTTTGAAGGGCGCTGCATGACGGCTTAGGGTACACTTGATTTTATTCTCAGCACTATCAGATTGGAAGTATTTGACTGCCTTGTTAATCTCCAACATGTGTTCGAGCACTTCTGTCCCTTCACTTATGAACATCAATGCTAATATCACTTAATGTTAAGTGTGTTCACAGCTTCCCAGAGAGCTGGCTTTGGGATGCAGTAGGGCCCTGCAGTTGTCAGCGGCAAACTAAGTAGAAAGGAAAAATTAGAAATTTAATCCCCAAGTAGATTCTAATGGACTCCTAAAATAAAACCTAAATACCATGAATAGGCATTAACTGGAATTTATAGCACCTAGTAAATAGTGACGAGAGGGTTCTTTGCTAGATCTGCCTGCCCAGCCTGACATTCTTTCTAGCAAGAGATTTGTTGAGTTTTTGAGTTCCGACAACCCCTACACACAGTCCATCCGCCGTGTGAGGCATTTCCAGGTGATGCTTGTAAATCCGTTATTGGTTATTAAACGAAGTCAATTCTCTCACATGGGTTTTCTTTTTCAGTTGTCCAGAAGATGGATGGCATTTTTGTTACTTCTCATTGGCTTCATGGAGGGCAGAGCTTTTTAATCAGTTAATACCCTCAGCATGACTGAATGGTTTTACATTTTCTAATGTAACAAACTGCATGCATTTTTTACAGATTTTATATATTTATTTTTACAGAACGGGGAAGGGAGGAAGAGAGGGAGAGAAACATTGATTGGTTGCCTCTCTCACGCCCCCAACCAGGGACCTGGCCCACAACCCAGGCATGTGCCCTGACTGGGAATCCAACCTGCCACCCTTCAGTTTGTGGGCGATGCCCAACCCACTGAGCTACACCAGCCAGGGCTGCATGCGTTTTTATATTGTATATACAGGTGTCATTTGTCTGAGGTTGATTGTGAAACTTGTTCATTTTGACTCCTTTTTTATGGGATAAAACACATGTAAATTTACCGTTTTGAACATTTTTATTGTACAGTTCAGTGGCATTGAGTCCACTCACATTTTGTGCAGCCTCCACCACTGTCCCTCTCCAGAACTTTTTCCTCTTCCCAATCCAAAGTCCTATACCCGTTAAACAGTAACTACCCATTTCTCCGTCCCCCCAGCCCCTGGTGGCCACTGTTGTACTTTCTGTCTCTATGCAGTTGACCATGCTAGGTAGCCCATATAAGTGGAATCATGCAATATTTTGTTCTTTTGTATCTGGTTTATTTCACTTAGCATAATGTCTTGAAGGTTCAACCATGTGTAAGCATGTACCAGAATTTCGTCTCTCTTCAAGACTGAATAATATTGCATTGTATCACATTATATATATATATATATATATATATATATATGTCATATATATGTCACATTTTTTTAATGTTTATGCTATTATAGTTGTCCCTACTTTTTCTCCCTTTGCCTACTTCCACCCAGCCCCACCCCCACCCCTCCCTCAGTCAATCCCCATATCATTGTCCATGTCCATGGATCATGCAGAAATGTTCTTTGGCTAAGCCTTCACCATCTTTCATCCAGTCCCCACTGCCTCCTGGCAGCTGTCAGTCTGTGCATTGTATCTGTACTTCTGTTTCTACGTTGTTCACTAGTGTATTGTGTTCATTAGATTCCACATATAAGTGAGATCATGTGGTATTTGTCTTCCACTGACTGGCTGTTTCACTTAGCGTACAAACCTCCAGGTCCATCCATACTGTCACAAAAGGTAATAGTTTCCTTTTTTCTGCTGCATAGTACTCCATTATGTAATGTACCACAGCTTTTTTATCCACTGACCTACTGATGGACACTTAGGCTATTTCTGGATATTGGTTGTTGTAAATAGCACTGCTGTGAACATAGGGGTGCATATATTTTCTTGTAATGGTGTTTCAGGATTCTTGGGATATATTCCCCAAAGTGGAATCACTGGGTCAAAAGGGAGTTCCATTTTTTATTCTTTCAGGAAACTCCATACTGCTTTTCAAATGGTTGTACCAGTCTGCATTCCCACCAGCAGTGCACAAGGGTTCCCTTTTCTCCACGTCCTCACCAACACTTGTCGTACATTGACTTACCGATGGCAGCCATTCTGACAGGTGTGAGGTCATATCTCATTGTGGTTTTAATTTGTATCTCTCTGATGATTAGTGATGTGGAATAGTTTTTCATGTCTATGGGCCATCTGTAGGTCCTCTTTGGAGAAGTGTCTATTCAAGTCCTTTACCTGTTTTTTAATTGGATTGTTTGTCTCCCTAGTGTTGAGTTGTATTAGTTTTTTGTATATTTTGGAGATTAAACCCTTATCAGATGTGGTGAATACGTTCTCCCATACAGCAGGTTTCCTTTTCATCTTGCTGATGGTTTCTTTAGCTGTGCAGAAGCTTTTTAATTTGTCATAGTATCATTTGTTTTTTTCTCCTTTGTTTCCCTTCCCTAGGAGATATATCTGCAAAAATATTGCTACTTGAAATATCTGAGATTTTACTGCCTATGTTTTCTTCCAGGATTTTTATGGTTTCATGGCTTACGTTTAAGTCTTTTTTTCTCTTTTTAGTTTATTCTTGTGTGTGGTGTAAGCTGGTGGTCTAGTTCATTTTTTCACCATTTTTTCACAGGTACCAGTCTAGTTTTCCCAATGCCATTTATTGAAGAGACTATCTTTGTATATAGCACATTTTGTTCATTCATTCGTCCATCAGTGGACATTTAGGTTGTTTTTACCTCTTTGCTATTGTGAAGAATGTTGCTATGAACATCAATGTACAGATAGCTGTTCGAGTCCCTGCTTTCAGTTCTTTTGTATATATATTCAGAAATGAATGGCTGGATCAAATTATAATTCTGTGTTTAAGTTTTTGAGAAACTACCATACTGTTTCCCACAGTGGTTGTACCATTTTATATCCCAGTTTTTCTACATTCTTGCCAACACTTGTTTTATGTTTTTTTGACATAGCCATCCTAATGGATGTGAAGTGGTATCTCATTGTGGTTTTGATTCGCATTTCCCTAATTATTATTGAAGTCGAGTGTCTCTTCGTGTGCTCATTGGCCATTTGTCTGTCTTCTTTGGAGAAATGTCTGTTCAAGCCCTTTGCCTATTTTTAAATTGGGTTGTTTGGTTTTTTGGTTTAGGGTTTTTGGAGTTGTTTGTATATTCTGGATATTAATTCCTCTTTAGATATGTGATTTGCAAATATTTTCTCCCATTTCATGGGTTGCCTTTTTACTATGTTAACAGTGTCCCTTGATGCACAAAACTTTTTAATTTTTATGAAGTCCTGCTTGTCTATTTATTCTTTTGTTGCCTATCCTTTTGGTGTCATGCCTGAGAAATCATTGCCAAATGCAGTGTCGTGAAGTTTTTCTCTTGTGTTTCATCCAAGAGTTTTATAGTTTTAGCTCTTACATTTAGGTCTTTGATCTGTTTTGAGTTAATATTTATATATGTTCTTTGGTAAGAGTATTAGACTTCTTTTTGTATTTTACATATCTTTATGAATGAAGATTGTGGAAAAGATACAGCTTGTTTTTCCAAGTGCTGTGAAACTGCTCTCAGTTTATTCTCTACTGGGTTTACTGTGTCTCTAGTACATTTTGAAAAAATTGCCCTTTAGGCCCCTTACCCCTCCTTAGCTGAGACTTAGCTCCTTTTTCTCCTCAGGATGGCTTGTTGGTAAGCACCTGTCCCTAGCTGGAGAATCATTTGGTATGCTTCTCCTCCCACCAGTGGCCTGCACCCTGGTTTTCATTCTCCTGGGAGGATAACTGAGTCACACAACCTGTGTTTCCTAAATCAATCCCAGTGACCCTTTTGTCTGTACTAAATACGTGTAGATGAAAAGTATTTAGAAGAAACTCTTGACCCCAGGCCAAGTCTTCGGTTTGGATGCTCTGAGCACATCTGTCCCAATGATGTGGTGCTCCCTTCATAGGACTAGGCTGAAGTGAAAGAGCTTCTCCCTATCCTGGCCTACACTAAACTCTTATATACTCCTCCCTCTCCTTTATTCTTACTTGTCAAATTAGGAAAAACACTTTATTATTATTGGCTAGATCATGTGAGGAATGGGTCCACACTCACGCTGTCTGTCAGGCAATCTTATGGAATAATATTAGCTCACAGTTTCTTAACCTAAGGTCCAAGAATAAGCTTTAGAGAATTATTATCCACTCTGAAATTGTGTGTAAAATTATGTATATGTCCTTTTTTTTCTTGATGAGGGTCCATCTTTTTAAAAATTTTCAACCAGTCTTTGACACTTCAAGCTGCCTTGAATAACATCTTACACTTTCCTTGCCCCTAAAGCCCTTAGGCCTTTGAAAATGTCCACTGAGGATCTTGAGCTCCTTTTAGGCTATTCACTATTTGTTTTGGTTTACAAATGCTATGACATATTGATTTATATCAGCTCTAGTTTTATTATGGGTGAGAGAGGGCTTCATAGCAGAACTTTACAGAAGATTCTCTGGAGTACTGAATATCAAGAGTACATAGTGGCAATTTAGGATTTAAGTCAAAACTTCTGAGCACCTGATTCCTTAAGCTTCCCATCACATTCATGACCAATTTTGTTCCTTTGAAATATCCCATTGGAAAGCAAGTGAATGATTGGCCCACACTTGCTTTCTTCAGCCTTCATTCGGGACCAGTATTTTAGCTTTTAGTGCCTGCTGTGTGCTTCAGATTGTGCTAGCCACTTGAGGAATACAGAAGTGTGATAAAGGGCCTTTGTCCTCAGAGGATGGAATGTGTACAAGAGAGGGCATAAGGCGACTTATTATCAACAGCTGAGCAGTGCTAGCAGTGGGATCTGTGAGTTCCTGGCAGAGAGAGATCTCTGTAGGGAGTGGGGGTGAGGAAAGAGGAGAGAAGACTTGAGTTGGGACTTGAAAGAGAAGGGATAGGTATTGGATACACAGAGAGCATAGATTATAAAATGCACTCAAAGTCAGGAGCTGAAAAGGACAGAAAGAATGGAGAGGAGTCTCAGAGTTTCTGTGAGTCTTGTCCTCAGACCACAGGTACCCAGAGGCTGAATGACTTAGAAATACAACTCAGGCACTTAAATGACCACAGCTTCCATAATCCCTAATGCACTGACTCTCATCTCTGTCATAATTGCACTGCCTTAGATTCAGTTCCCAAGTGGGAGCCAGCCTCAATGCTAGATGGGTTGTAAGGCCTAACAGGCAAACCTATCTCTTTTTTTTTTTTTAATTTTTGTAAAAAACACATAACAAAATTTATCATCTAAACTATTTTTGAGTGTACAGTATAGTAGTGTTTATACATACACACACATTGTTGTGAGGTTTATGTCTAGAAATTTTTCATCTCACAAAACTAAAAAGCTCTATTTATTGAACAATACCCTCCCTTCGGCCACCGCCACCCCCCCCCCCCCTTTGTCAACAACTGGTCTACTTTGTTTCTAAGAGTGAGCAAATCTGCCTTAAAACTGGTGTTTCCTTGAACCAAGTCACCTGCTAAAAATTTCTCTACATACAAACTTAGGAATTTTCTGGGATGATCAGAAGGTGGCCTGCTGGTACCCCCATATGTCAAGGACCATAGGACACTATACCCAGATTCCTAAATTTTCTGCATTAGGAATTTTATGGAGTTTCACCTTTCATTATTTCTTAAGTCTCCATTCTCATTAGAGCTTTGGATTTTGGACTCAGAGAAAGCCTGTATTAATGTATGTTACAAGAGGTGTCTTCAAAAATATTATAACAAAGCAGGGTATCATTCATTTGGGGACTACGTTATAAAGTAAATTATGGAAACAAAAAAATGCTTCACATCTAAATGAGTGAAGTGTGCATTGGAAGGTAAGTATTCCATCTGTTAGTAGTCTTTCTAAACCATTTTGATTTTCTCCTGATCCTTGGATAAGAGCCACTGTGTTTATAAATCCTAATGAAACCTGGCTTTATCTTCCCAGATAGAAGTGGGACATGAGTAAGAGGAGAGTCCTAGTTTGCGGGGCAAACATTGTTAGGGGCCCTGGGTGGCACCCGCTGCTTGGGAACATCTAGAAGAAAGCCCAAAAAGATCTTAGAGAAGTATCCCAAGAGCTTCAAGGCTTATGAAAATGGAACCTGATGTTTCAGCTTTAGAATTGTTGGCCCTTTGATGCTAGTAAACGTTTAACAACTGGTAGAGGGGGTGAATGGTGGGAAGGGGGCTGATTTGTAGAGTTGTATATGAATGCCCCCACCATGGGTACCAATGTGAAGCAAAGTGGCTCTCACAGTGCTTGCAAATTAAACACTCAGCTGTCACAGGCCAACGTGAGCCAGCTCCAGCACGCCACTCACTGGCCATCGGGGAAGACTGAGAGAAGGGGGCTGTAATGCTGTGAGTTGGGGCTTTCTGAGCAGGTGAGTATGGTTCACTTTCTCCGTGGCAGCCACCTATATAAAGTTCTCCCCCAGGCAGTCGAGGCCTCTGCACAGCCCACTCTGATAGCCCCTGTGATGTTTTCTCATGCTAGAACAGGGCCTTAACTGCAGTGCAAGACGGCCTTGGCAGAGACATATGCTGGAGAGCTGAGATTTCAGACTCCCACGGTAGCCATAACTCAGTTTCCTGTACTTGGCATTGTATTTTTCTACAACAGCCTATGGTTTTACACTGCTTTCTCTGACCCTGAGTGATGGTTGCTGTGGGAACTCTCACCAAGTGCGGGCATGTGACATGGGGGTTGGCTGTCTGACCCTGCCTTCCTGGTTGACTTTGCTTAGATTCTGGCATTTCAGTTGGCCTGTTGGGCAGAAAAAAAGTTTGATGTGAGTTGTTTGTTCACTGGATCCACTAAAGCAGGAAAAGACACAGAGTCAGAGCCAGAGGGATTCTCATTTTCCTGCAAGCCACTTAACCTCAGAAATCAACTTTATGTTACATTGGGCATCTTGAGAAGGTACACATAAGAGCTGATTATGTGCCGCTTAGGATGGCCATTCTCTTACTTGGACCAGAAGGTAAGCTGCACTACCAGAAATAGTATTTTGCACTACCAGAGAAAGTATTTTGCATTTAGAAAGAATACAAATAGATTAAAGGAAAGGAACAACTAGTAGTTATTGAGCTAGGCACTTTTGCTTAGCTTATTGACTTAATTCTTACATCAACTACTTGAGGTGGGTGCCATTATCCTCATTTCATAGACAAGGATAGTAAAGAGACGAGAATTTGTCCAAGGTTACACAGCTGTTAATGGTAAAGCTGTATGTGAACCTAGGTTTGTCTGAAACCAAAGTCTGAGCTTTTTCCCTTTCATCAGGCCGAGGGGTGCCTGACAACCTGAGCTTGTCAGTTACCCTGAAGGAGGAGGCCCACCAGGGAGAGGGGGTTGGAGATAACAGGGCTCATTCCTGGGGGAGTCCCTGGTTTGGGAAGGGCCCGTTCAGCTGAGGAAACAAAGTACTGACCAGGGGCCTGGCGAGTTCGCCTGCCAGTGAGGCAGGAATGTCTAAGCAGAGGCTCCTGGCACAGGATGGTAACTTTACATGTGAGGGAATAGTCTTTATTCCAGCATGTCAGGAAGGTCACTACTGAGAAATAAAACTTTTCCACATACCAAAGGAACATGGCGATCTTTTCAAAGTTGGTATATATTTATTTTAATAGATGATATATTCATTATATATTATATATTATAGTCAAAATCTAAAAGGCTGCACACTGCATTTTAATTGTTTTTCCAAAGACAACTATTTATTCTAGGAAAATGAAAATCAAACAACAACAAAAAGTACTGAGTCATCACCTAACATCTATTTATAATCCATTGTAAAACATGAAGAATGTAGGACTCACACTAGCCCTTGCTCCCCTCCTCATTCGCCCAGTTATAATTAGTAATATCATTGTTTTCACGTCTTTCTAGTGGTTGTTTTTATAATGGTAAATAATTTGATACTTTTGGCTTTAGCCTAGGAGCTCAGTTGGTTAGAACATTGTCCCTATACGCCAAGGTTGTGGGTTCGATCCCTGATCAGGGCATATACAAGAATCAACCAGTGAATGCATAAATAAAGGGAACAACAAATACCTCTCCCCTGCCATTGTTCCCTCCTCCCTTCCTCTCTCTCTCTAAAAATTAATAAAATTAAAAAAAACAATTTAATACTTTTGTTTACACACCGTCCTATTCCCACTTTAATTTGGGACACTCCTACTCTAGGGGGTTCTAGTTTCCCACCCAAACCTGACTCACCCCAGTTACTTCCGTTGTTTCTTGGATTCTATTTTTTCTAATTTCTCGGATATATTTTTACTTTTTATTGGAGAATACCTGACCTAATATAATTTTTTTCTACAAAGAATACATAATTGGTAGGCTCTTATTTTTGTCCACATAGTTGAAAAAATGTTTATTTTTCCCACATAATAAAGTATTCAAATGAATATGAGATTTTAGATTTAATTAAAAACGTACTGTCACCACTTTGAATGCATTGCTCTACTGTTACATCCAACTATGATGTCATTTTGATTCTTGCTTTTATTTTTACTTTTTAATTGGATTTCTAGAGGTGACTTTGGTTAATAAAACCGTATAGGTCTCAGGTGTGTAATTCTATATAGCACGTCATCTGTGTATTGCTCTGTGTGCTCACCACCCCAAGTCAAGTGCCCTCCCATCACCATGTGTCCCCTGTGTCCCCTCTACGTCCCCCACCCCCTTTTCCTCTGTAGTCGCCATACTGTTGTCTCTATGAGGTTTTTTTCCTTGCATAGTCCCCTCACCTTTTTCACCCAGCCCCCAGCCCCCTTCCTCTCTGACAGCCATCAGTCTGTTCTCCGTATCTATGAGTCTGTTTCTGTTTTGTTTGTTAGTTTATTTTGTTCATTAGGTTCCACATTTAAGTGAGATCATATGGTATTTGTCTTTCTCTGACTGGCTTGTTTAACTTAGCATAGTGTTCTCCAGGTCTATCCGTGCTGTCAAAAAAAGTAAGACTTCCTTCTTTTAATGGCTGAGTAGTATTCCATTGTGGAAATGTACCACAGTTTCTTTATCCACTCATCTACTGATGGGCACTTGGGCATCTTCCAAATCTTGGCTATTCTAATAACACTGCAGTGAACATAGGGATGCATGTATTCTTTCAAATGAGTGTTTCGGGTTTCTGTGGATATATCCCCAGAACTGCAGTTGCTGGGTCACAAGGCAGTTCCATTTTTAGTTTTTTGAGATAACTCCATACTGCTTTCTACGGTGGCTGCAGCAGTCTGCATTCCCACCAACAGTGCAAAAGGGTTCCCCCTTTCTCCACATCCTTGCAGCCCTGGTTTGTTGATTTATTGATGACAGTCATACTGACAGGTGTGAGGTGGTATCTCATTGTGGTTTTAATCTGCATCTCTCTGGTGATGAGTGGTGTTGGGCATCTTTTCATACATCTATTGCCATCTGTTATTCAGGTCCTTTGCCCATTTCTTTATTTCTTTAATTTAAAGAGAAGGGAAGGGAGGGGGAAGGAGAGGAAGAGAAACATTGATGTGAGAGAAAAACGTCAGTTGGCTTCCCTCCTACACACACCAACTGAAGACCAAACGTGCCATCCGGGCATGTGTCCTGACTGGGAATCGAACGAGCAACCTTTCTGTTTGCGGGATGACGCCCAACCAACTGAGCCGCGCCGGCCAAGACCGTCCATTTCTTTTTTCTTTTTCTTTTTTTTTTTTAAAGGCTGTCCATTTCTTAATTGGATTGTTTGTTTTTGGTGTTGAGTTTTGTAAGTTCCTTATAAATTTTGGATAGTAAGCCCTTATTAGATATGTCAGTGAATATGTTCTTCCATTCAGTGGGTTATCTTCTCATTTTGTTGATGGTTTCCCTTGCTGTGAAAAATATTTTTAGTTTGAGGTAGTCCTATTTGTTTATTTTTATTTTGTTTCCCTTGCCCAAGGTTATATATCAGAAAAAATATTGCTGTGAGAACTGTCCAAGATTTTACTGCCTGTTTTCTTCTAGGATTTTTATGGTTTCAAGTCTAACGTTTAAGTCTTTAATCTGTTTTGAGTTTATTCTTGTGTGTAGTGTAAGAAGGTGATCTAGTTTCACCTTTTTGCAGGTATCTGTCCAATTTTCCCAACACCATGTATTGAATACTGTCTCCACCACATTGTATGTTTTTGCCACCTTTGTCAAATGTTAATTAATTGACTATAAGGGCATGAGTTTATTTCTGGGTTCTCTATTCTGTTACACTGATTTGTATGTCTGTTTTTATGCCAGTACCATGCTGTTTTGGTTACTATGGCCTTGTAATACAGTTTGATATCAGGTAATGTGACTCCTCCAACTTTGTTCTTCTTTCTCAGGATTGCTGAGGCTATTCAGCATCTTTTGAGGTTCCATATAAATGTTTGGAATATTTATTCTAGTTCTATAAAGTACACCATTGGTATCTTAATAGGAAAGATGGGGCTAGTGGATCTCCTGTGAGGGGAGGTGCTGGTCAGGCTTCAGGGAATGTGGTAAGTGTGGCTCCCTCCCTGAGCCAGTCAGTCTGTCCAGGGTTTAGCCCTGATCTCTGCAGGGCAGAGCCACTAGGAGTCATGCAGGTGGGGCCTCTGGACCCCAGAGGTGCATCTGCCAGAAGCCAGAAGGAGGTTCTCTCAGATGTCTTGTGTGGTGGAAGCACCAGCCAGGTTCACAAGAAAGTGAGTGGAATGGCCTCCACCCCAAAGCCAGAGAGCTCAGGCACTGAGTCTGCCCAGAGCTCTCCATCCTGGCCAAGGCAGATGATTCCTCAGCGGGGCCTGAGTTCTGCAGAGTGGGGTGAGAGGGAGTCCAGAGTGTGGGCTATTGCTGATGTCACATGAAGGGAGTGCTGTTGGAGAGAGACTCAGCACGGGGATCCTGGTGGCTGTCCCCCAGGTTTCTCCCCAGAGCCACAAACCTCAGACTTTCCTCTCATGACTCTAATCCACTCCACCCTCCCTTCGCTGGAAGCCAAGGTGAGTCGCTGGGAACAAAATTGTGTGCATTGGCCATTTAACACAGGGCGTCTGTCTCTAGTGGACTCCAGTTTCTTTCTGGCACAAAGAAACCCCACTGCTTTTCACAGCTGGATATTATGCAGACGCCTTTTCCCAGCCCTGATGCTCTGGCCCCATGCTTCTCAGGGGCAACACCTCTGCCCCTAGCAGAGATATCTGCCCAGAACCTCAGCCACCACCTGTAGGGATGGAGCTGGCGCTTTTCACATCTGTGCTTTTCCTCCCAGTGTTGATGGGGCTTCTTCTGTGAATCCTTGGTATAAGACTCCTCATCAGCTAGTCTTCTGTTGGTTATTCAGGATGATTTTTCTTTCATATAGTTGTAATTCCAGTTTGGTCCTGGAAGAAGGTCAGTGTAGCTTTCAACTACTCTGCCGCCATCTTGAAATGCCCTGAATTTTAATTGTTTATATGTATGTATATATAAAGATTTTTTAGAATTTATTTTCGTGAGGAGAAGGGGAGGAAAAAGAGAAGGAGAGAAATATCATTGAGAGAAAGAAACATTGATTGGTTGCCTCTTCCACACACCCCGACCAGGGACCAAATAGCAATGCAGGCATGTGCTACTATTGGGAATCAAACCAGTGACCTTTCGCTTTGCAGGATGACACCCAACCAACTGAGCCACACCGGCTAGAGCTATGCGGGTTTTTTTTTTGTTGTTGTTGTTGTTTTAATTCTTGTCCAAGGATATGCTTTACTGATTTGAGAGAGAAAAAAAACCCACTGATGTGAGAGAGAAACATCAATTGGTTGCCTCCCACCCACACCCCAATATGTGCCCTGACCAGGAATTGAACCCACAACCTTTGGGTGCACAGAGTGGCACACCAACCAACTGAGCTACTCACCAGGGCAGAATTTTAATTGTTTTTAAAGTAGTAGTTCCATTTTGTTTTTAAAAGGCAAAATGAAGACTCTTAAAATTAATGTCCCAGAGCCAAGCTAGATGAACGCTGAGGTCACTGGTGAAGAGCTCAGCTTATTATTCTTCTCTGCCACTGTCAGCATTTTCTCCAAGTAAGTACGAATTTTGAAATGCCCATCACATAAACTTTTGGTCTTCCTCAGTCAGGCTCCATTGCCAGTGAGCGCCATTGGCAATGCATAGGAGGAAGAGTGTTGCAGCTTAGAGGAATTCCAGTAGTTAACAGCTTTTCAAAAGGTTCCAGGAGACAGCAGCCCTTGCTTTCCTGGTTTCACCTAAGAAAGATCCTTTATCTAGTTATTAGATGAGAATGTGCAGATAGGACTTCCTTCTTCAGTTTGATTTTTAGCCACCTCCTTCCTTTCAAAGAGATCTTGGGGAACTTTTGTTTTATTTCCACCCAGACCTCTTCCTGAGGAGGTAGCTTAAAACTGTAAGGACGCTCAGAAAAGCATGGTTGGCCTCTGTGGTAACATCAGAGGCCAGAAGTGTTGCTATGCAGACTTGTTAGCTGTGTCACAGGCTGTGTCCTTTGGAAATGTTTTTGCTAACTTAACAGCACTTAACAGCACTTTGACCTTTCACAGTGGTCCCGCTCAAAGAAAAGTTGCAATCTTAAAAACGGCCCAGCCAACTAGAAGGGAAGCTGGATAGCCCACAAATGAGACTTCTGTTAAAGAACTCTTGTCTGTTAGGGAGGGATATCCAGTGCAGCTGGCTGGGGAGGCAGAGACCCCATGGCGACCTAGCAGTGAATAAGGTACACAGACCATGTTTTCTGTTTCCCTCCCTGAGATGTGTGATACGTTTCCAAGAAAAGAAACCTCAGGTGGGGAGAACAGAGACTGCATTTTGGTTTGAGCTGGGCTGAGTGCTCCGCCCTCCTGCCCCCGCAATAAACCATTGAGAAGGAGAGGGCAGTGTGATATTAGTGTATCGTGTCCCCCACCCTCATTACCTTGGCTGCCTCTTAGTGTGATTTCATTCCTTGCTTGTGCAGGGTAAGAGTCCAGGCACGTTGGATCTGTAATTAGTGCAAAGGAAAGCTTCACAAGGGTGTCTGGGGCTTCAACCAAATAAAGTCAGAGAGGTGGAGCAACTGCCCAGGGAAATTAAAGAAAGTCACTGTCACCACTCCTTTAACCAGCTGATGGCCTCTCACTAATCACCCACAGTGAGGTTCATTATCTGGTCCACCCTGCTGAAGGGCAGACAGAGCCAGTCTGTCAGATCAATAAATCTTAGGGCAGTGGAGAGCCCTTTGGTAACAGGCTCAAAAGACAAGGCTGGACTGGGAGAGCTAGCCAACTTAAATCAGTTCGGAAACTGTCGTGTTTAGTCCTGAAGTATGTTAGATGAAAATAGAAGAGGAAAAAAATATTCTGCATGTTATGTGCAGGGTGCCTGTATAGAGGAGACAGTTAAAAGTATTTTCTTTTTTTAGCCTAAAAGATTTGTGCTCATCTTTTAGATCCCTGTTTCTAAACAATTATATTGAATAATTGTGCCTGGAGAGATATGCAGGTTATCTTGGACAGAAAGTCACTGTAAGCGCCCAGTGGAGGGAGGGATGCTCATTCAATGAGGTCTATGATTTTCTTATCAGGTTGCTGCTATTTTTCTAATTCCTATGCTAGTGGCTTGTTTCTTTCCTTTGTTTTCTTTTCTTTTTTCCAGTTTGAGCCAAAGTATTCTGAAAAAGAACCAATTCTTGCCTCCCAGGGAATCTCTCAGAACCTGCTTTGATCTAAGAATTCTTTGCTTCTGGGTATCCTTGGTTAGTGCAATAAGACAAAGAATAATGGGTGCCCTAACTTCAATATGGGTGCCCATATTTTATTATTTCTTTTCTGTGCTAAAGTATAGGAATATCTGCTTTGCGCCAAGCCAGGGGCTATCAAAATCCTAAAATCGAACCGACCCATCCTTGAGGACTTCACCGTGTAAGAATCAGGTTCACCACTTTGTTGCTTAGACCTTTGGCTGTGTACGTCCTACAGACCTCCCTCAGTGATGTATTTGGCATGCTTGCAGTAGCCCCAACTGCCCCTTTACAAGCCTAAGGAGGACAAGTCAACCTTCCAGTTCCTGTACTCTGGTGAAATGCTGCCTCATTGTACACCCATCGAAGGTTGGCTAATGACCCTTATTTGGAGTGAGTTTCCACATGAAGAGCCATGATCGTCTCGTACCTCTTATCCCTGCCTCAGTTTCATAGAACAGGCAAAAGCAGAATCTTCACTAGATGTCCATGATGTATGTGTAAGTTCCTAAGCTTGACAAATTGATTGAGTTTGTCAGAAAGTGCAGGTAAATGTACCCACTTAAAAAAATCTCACGTGGCTAGTGCCCAGCTCAAAATTATTCTAAACACTATTGATTGTTACCCAGAGTCCATTTAATTTGTCAGGAAGAATGCCAGGGGTGGAGGAATGCAGTGGAAGAGCACAATGAGGGGAATCCTTGGCGTTGGTGAAATACTAGGAAGCACTAGCTTAGAGTGGATGATATATCAGTCTGAGTGCTTCTGGCCCCAACCAAGAATGGAATAGTAAGACCAAAAACAGACATAAGCTTACTTCCATGCCATACTTTTTTTTTTTTTGGACTAGTCATGATTTACTGGACTTATTTTTTATTTAACTTTATTGAGATATAATTAACATATAATAAAATATATTTATGTAACCACTACCACCACCACCACCACCAAAAAAACCAGACTGGTAAGATTTTATTGGAATTGCATTAACTTTATCAATCAACTTGGGGGAGAATTGACACTAATAATATTTTTTCAAGTTCATGATCATAATCTGTTTATTTAGACCTTTTAATTTTTCTCATTAATGTTTTCTATACTTTGATTTGTTTTAATTAAATTTATTGGGATGACATCGGTTAATAAGATTACACAGGTTTCACGTGGACATTTCTATCACATGTAGTCTGTATACGTGATCTGCATAGTACACTGTGTGTCTGTCCCCAAAGTCCGATCATCTGCCATCACCATGTTTGGCCCCACCATAAAGGACTCACACAACTCAACACCAAGCAAACAATGTAGTTAAAAACGGGCAGAGGACCTGATCACACACCTCTCCCAAGAAGACATACAAATGGCGAAGAGATGGTAGGAAAAGGTGGTAACCACCACACTTTGTCTGTGTTTGAGTTTCAGTTTTATACCCCACGTGTGGGTGAAATCACATGGTGCTTAGCTTTTTCTGAGTGACTTATTTCACTTAGCATAATGTTCTCTAGATCCATCCACGTTGTCACAAACGGTAGTGTTTCACCTTTTCTTATGGCTGAGTAGTGATCCATTGTATGTACACATCACATCTTCTTTATTCAGTCCTCCATCGGAGGACACTTTGGTTGTTTCCATGTCTTGGCCTCCGTGAATAATGCTGCAGTGGACATAGGGGTGCATGTATCTTAGTGAATAAGTGTTTTCAAATTTTGGGAGCCGATGCCCAGAAGAGGGATTGCTGGATCATATGGTAACTCTGTTCTGAATTTGCTGAGGAACTGCCATACTGTTTTCCACAGTGGCTGTACAAGGTCACCACCAGCAGTGAGTGAGGGTTCCTTTTTCTCCAAAACCTCTCCAGCACTGGTTGTTACCTGTCTTGTTGATAATAGCCCTTCTATCAGGTGTGAAGTGATATCTTATTGTAGTTTTTTAAAATTAAAAAAAATTTACTGTATTTTTTCCATTACCATTTAGTTCCCGTATGCCCTCTGCCCTCTGCAGTCACCACACTGCTGTCCACGTCCACGAGTCCTCTTTCCTTTTTGCTCATCCCTCCACCCCCAACCTCGCCACCCCTTAGCTGTCATCCTGCTCTCCATCTATGAGTCTGCCGATTTGCAGTTCCCTAGTAGCTAGTAAAATTGAGCATCTTTTCACATCTCTTCACCATTTGTGTGTCCTTTTGGGAGAAGTGTGTGGTGAGGTTCTCTGCCTTTTTTTAATAGGATTGTTTGTTTGATGTTGAATTGTATGAATTCTTTATATATTGGATTGGCCAAAAAGTCCATTTAGATTTTCCATAAAATAAAAGTCACAGTTTTCATTTTCACCAATAAATTTATTGATTTAGATATTTTGATCATGTCGGCTATCTCCTCCTCTTGGCTTCTAGTGCAGGGGTCCCCAACCCCTGGGCCACGGATCAGTATCCCTCCATCTGAGGCCTGTTAGGAACCAGGCCGCACAGCAGGAGGTGAGCAACAGGCAAGCAAACGAAGCTTTATCTGTATTTACAGCCGCTCCCTGTCACTTGCATTACTGCCTGAGCTCCACCTCCTGTCAGATCAGCGTGGCGTTAGATTCTCACAGGAGCGCAATCCCTACTGTGGACTGAACATGCGAGGGATCTAGGTTGCACGCTCCTTATGAGACTCTAACGCCTGGTGATCTGAGGCAGGGCTGAGGCGGTGATGCCAGTGCTGGGGAGCAGCTGCAAACACAGGTTATCATTAGCAGAGGTTTGACTACACAAAGAACATAATAAATTAATTGCCTGGTGGCTCATACCAAACCCTACCAGTGAGGGGCAAGTGACAATTAAGCTGCATCTGGTGGCAGGCGTTATAGTGGCAAGTGAGTTGATGTACTTCAGTTGTATAGCTGCATCTCGTGGCAGGCTTTAAGTCAGAATCCAACACTTACTTTAGTCTGCGCGTGGCCCACCCATTATTTTATTTACCACTTCCGTCCGTGCCTCTTTCCTGCACTGCGCACTTGTCTCAGTCACAGTTTTGGTAAGCCCACATGCTACCCCTAGTATGTGGTTAGTTGTGTAATTATTTTATTATATATTACAGTGTAATAATAATAGAAATAAAGTACACAATAAATGTAATACACTTGAATCATCTCAAAACTATCCCCCACCCCAGTCTGTGGAAAAATTGTCTTCCATGAAAGTGGTCCCTGGTGCCAAAAAGGTCGGGGTCCACTGCTGTAGTAGGTAGAGGCCAGGGTTGCTACTAAACATCTTCCAGGGCATAAGACAGCAAAGAATTATTTGGCCAAAATGTCAGTAGTACCAAGAAACTTTGCAGACAACTTTTCACATGTTCGATCAGTTACAGCACCTTCTCCATATACTGCACAAATCTTTTACTGTGTTTCAGTTGCGTTTTTACCTTTCTTAAAAAAATAAAGCATAATATGCCAAAAATGTTGCATATCTTCTTCCATCTTCAATATTAAAATGCCTGCACAAAAATTTACCAGTTTTGATAAGTTTATTATTTATTTTTAAGATTGATTTTATTTATTTTTAGAGAGGGGAAGGAAGGGAGAGAAACATCAATGTGTGGTTGCCTCTCGTGTGTCCCCTCCTGGGGACCTGGTCTGCAAACCAGGCATGTGCCCTAGACTGGGAATCGAACTGGCAAACCTTTGCTTCGTAGTCCAGTGCTCAATCCACTGAGCCACACCAGCCAGGGCTTAATAAGTTTTTTTTTAAAGATTTTATTTATTTATTTTTAGAGAGAGGGGAAGGGAGGGAGAAAGAGAGGGAAACATCAATGTGTGGTGGCATCTCATGTGCCCCCACTGGGGACCTGGCCTACAACCCAGACACGTTCCCTGGAGCTGAACTGGTGAACCCTTGATTTACAGACTGGCACTCAACCCCCTGAGCCACACCAGCCAGAGCGATGTTTGTTTTTTTTAAATGCATGCTAATATGGCAGCTGTCACAGTACAATCTAATAAGTTATCTTGAATGAAGTTAAAGACAACTAAGAACGATTGGTACCCAAAACTACACCAACTTTTTGGCCAACCCAATATTTTGGATGTTAACTCCTTGTTGAGCTGTTGTTTGCAAATATCTTTTCCCATTTGGTTGGTTGCCTTTTTGTTTAGTTGGTGGTTTCTTTTGCTATGCAAACGCCATTTAGTTTGATATTATCCCAATCATTTATTTTTGCCTTTACTTCGCTTGCCTTTGAGGTCAAGTTCATAAAGTCTTCTCTAAGACCAAGGTCTGTAAGTTTAGTACCTGTGTTTTCTTCTATGTACTTTTTTGTTTCAGTTCTTACATTTAGGTCTTTGATCCATTTTGAATTAATTTTTGTACATGGTAACAAACTATAGTCTAGTTTAATTCTTTTGCATGAGGTTTTCCAATTTTCCTAGCACCATTTATTGAAGAGGCTTTCTTTTCTCCATTGTATGTTTTTAACTTCTTTGTCAATTATTTGCACATAGCCCTGGCTGGTGTGGCTCAGTGGATTGAGTGCCGGCCTGCAAACCAAAGGGTCACTGGTTCGATTCCTAGTCAGGGCACATGCCTGGGTTGCAGGGCCAGATCCCCAGTAGGGAGCACGCAAGATGCAACCACACATTGATGTTTCCCTTCCTCTCCTTCTCCCTCCCTTCTCCTCTCTAAAAATAAATAAATAAAATCTTTAAAAAAGATTATTTGCACATATACATGTGGTTTTATTTCTGGACTCTCAGTTCTGTTCCATTGGTCTTTGTGTCTGTTCTTCTGCCTGTACCACGCTGATTTGATTATTATTGCTCTGTAGTGTAATTTGAAGTCAGGTATCATTAATGTTTTATAGTTTTTTTAGCATATTGTCTTTCACCTGTTTTTTTTCCATCCATAAATATTTCATTCTTGTATTACATAAATGGTTATTTTTTAGGTTTTATTTTTTTATTTTTAGAGAGAGAGGGGAAGGGAGGGAGAAAAAGAGGGAGAGAAACATGGATGTACGATAGAAACAGTGACCTGTTACCTCTCACATGCCCCCAACCTGGGACCTGGCCCACAACCCAGGCCTGTGCCCTGACCAGTAATCAAACCAACAACTTTTTGGTTCACAGGCCCGCACTCAGTCCACTGAGCCACACCAGCAAGGACTATATGTAAATGGTATTTTTTAGTTTTAATTTCCAGGTGTTTTTCACTAGCATATAGAAATAAAATTATTTTTAAATTGACCTTTTCCCCTGCAACTTTAATAAATTCATTTATTCTTTTTGGAGAGTCTTTAGAATTATCTCTGCTCGCAACCATATTGTATACAAATAAATTCAGTTTTCCTGCTTTCTTTAAAATCTGTAAACCTCTGATTTTTTTTTTAATCCTCACCCATGGACATGCTATTGGTTTTAGAAAGAGGGGAAGGAGGGAAGGAGCGAGAGAGAGAGAAACAGGTCGGTTGCCTTTCGTATGCACCCCAGCTGGACCCACAACCTAAGGGGCAGGGCACTACCTGGGCCACACCCACCAGGGCTGTAAGCATTTGGTTTCTTTTTCTTTTCTTATTGCACTGGGTAGGGCCTCCAGTACAATACTGAAGTGGCTAAGAGTGAACATCTTGCCAGATCTTCAGGAGAAAACATTTGGTCTCTCATCATTAAGTGTGTTAGCTGTAAGTTTTCACAGATTCCCTTTATGAGGTCGAAGAACTTCCTTTCTATTCCAAGTTTGCTGAGAGTTTTTCTTATAAATGGATGTTTAATTTTGTCAGTGCTTTTTCTGTGTATATTGAGATGATCATATGGATTTTTGCTTTTATTCTGTTACCGTGGTGACTGAATTTTAAATATTAATCCAACCATACATTCCTGGGATAAACCCCTCTTGATTATGATACAGTATTTAGTTTATATAGTACAGAATTTGAGTTGCTAATATTTTGTTGATTATTTTTGTGTCACTGTTTGTGAGGGATGTTGGTTCATAGTTTAGTTTCCTTGTGATGTCTTTGTCTGGTTTGGGTAGTAGTTATTCTGCTCTATAAAATGAGTTGGGGGGTGTTCCTTCCTTCATTTAAAAAAAAAAGTTTGTGAAGGATTGGTATTAGTTCTTGCTTAGTGATTAATAGAATTCACCAGTGAAGGAATCCCGACCTAGAGTTTCCTTTGTGAGAAGAATTTTTTACTCAACATTTTATTATGAGAAATTTCAAACATACAGTAAAGTTGAAAATTGTACGTGAATACCAATATAACCACCACCTAGATTCTGTCATTTACATTTTACTTTACCACGTAACTTGATCCATAATATGGGTCTTAATCAATCCATGTTGTTTTATGTATTTCACAATAAATTGCATTTATTACTCTACTTCTGTGGGCAGTATTTTAATTATTAATTTAATTTCTTCAATAGATTAGGGATAATCAGGTTTTCTACTTGTTCTTTTTTTTAAATCAGTTATCATTTTATTTTTAAATTTTATTCAATTACAGTTTGCATTCAATGTTATTTCATGTTAGTTTCAGGTGTACAGCATAGCAGTTACACAGTCATACACTTTACAGAATGTTCCCCCAATATTTCTAGTACCCACCTGGCACTGTACGTAGTTATTACAATATTATTGACTGTATTCCCTGTGCTGTACTTTACATCCCCACGACTGTTTGTATGACCAATTTGTGCTTCTTAATCCCTTCAACCTTTTTTACCCCGCGTCCCATTGCCTCTCCCCTGTGGCTGCCATCAGTCTGTTCTCTGTATGTATGAGTCTATTTCAGTTTTGTTTGTTTGTTTATTTTGTTCTTTGGATTCCACATATAAGTGAAATCACATGGTATTTGTCTTTCTCTTGACTGACTTATTTCACTTAGCGTAATACCCTTTAGATCCATCATGTTTTGATTACTGTGTAGCCTTGTATAGTTTGATATCAGGTAGCGTGATACCTCTAACTTTGTTTTTCTTTCTCAAGATTGCTGGGACTATTCGGCGCCTTTTGTAGTTTTACATAATTTTTTTGATCATTCAAGTTCTGAGAAATACAACGTTGGTGTTTTAATAGGAATTGTGTTGAATCTATAGATTGCTTTGGGTAGTATGGATATTCTAATGATGCTTATTCTTCCTATCCATAAGCATGGTATGTGCTTCCATTTATTTGGATCTTCTTCAGTTTCTTTCTTCAGTATCTTATAATTTTTCGAGTATAGATCTTTTACCTTCTTGGTTAAATTTATTCCTAAGTATTTTTTTTTATGTAATTATAAATGGAATTGTTTTCTTAGTTTTCCTTTTTGATAGTTTATTATTGGTGTACAAAAATGCAACCAATTTATGAATATTTATTTTGTATCTTGCTACTTGACTGAATTTATCAATTCTAGTAGTTTTTGGTGCAATCTTTAGGGTTCTTTATATGCAGTATTATGTCATCTGCAAATAATGACAGTTTTACTTCTTCCTTTCCAATTTGGATGCCTTTTATTTCCTCTTCTCCTCTGATTGCCATGGCTCGTACTTCCAGGTTTTCTAGTTGTTCTTGAGCCTTAAACTATAGTTTGTGTCTTTGAGGAAGTTCATTCATAGAGGTTGTTGAATTTATTGGCATGAGTCCCACATAATACTCTCCTTTTCCTTTAAATGCCTATAGGATTTATTATTCGTGATATAGGTTATGTGTGTGTTTTCAGTTTTCTTTCTAATCAGTCTGGCCAGAGGTTTATCAATTTTATTAATCTTTTCAAAGAATCAGCTTTTTGTTTCATTAATTTTCTTTCATTTTTCTGTTTTCTATTTTATCGATTTATATAATTATCTTTGTAACTTCCTCTATTTGCTTTGTTTTAATTTGCTCTTTTTTTCTTTTTTTTTTTAGATGGGAACTTAGTTCATTGATTTTAACTCTTATTTGCTAATATAAAGATTTAGAGCTATAAAATTTCCACGTTAGCATCCTACAAATTTTGGTATGCTCCGTTTTCATTTTCATTAAATTCAGAACTATTTTCTCATTTATTTAGAAGTCTGTTGTTTTCATTATTTGGGGATTTTCCAGATAAGTTTCTGTTACTAATTTCTTATTTAATTCCCTGGTAGTTTGAAAGTATACTCCATGTGATTTCAGTTTTTTAATTTATTGAGATTTGTTTTATGGTTCAGCATATAGTCTGTCTTGTTGAATGTTCTATAAACATTTCAAAAGAACATATATTCTATTGTTGAGTAGAATTTTCTATATATTTGCCTTTAGATCAAGTTGGCTGGTAATGTTGTTTAAATCTTCTATATATACCGATTTTCTGTCTACTTGTTCTGTCAGTTACTGAGAGAAGTATTGAAACCTACAACTGTAATAGACTTTTCTATTTCTTCTTTCAGTTTTGTCACTTTTGATTCATTCAGGATTTTAAAAGTTATTAGTTGTACATACATATAGAATTGTGTTATTAATGAACTGGCCCCTTTATCATTACAAAATTTTATTCTTTATTCCTGATAATATTCCTCATTTTGAAGTTTCCTTTGTCGGATATTAATATAACAAATCTACCTTCTTTCAGTTAGTGTTTATATAACATTTTAATCTCTTTATTTTCAACAATTCTGTCTTTATATTTTACATAGATTTCTTTTTGACTGCCCATAGTTGAGTTGTGATTTAATATCCAGTTTAACAATCTCTGCCTATTAATTAGAGTGTTACATTTAATTTATCAGTACGGCTGAGTTAAAATCTGCCATCTTGCTTTTTTTTCCTATTTCTCCCATCTGTTCTTCATTCTTTTTTTTTTTTCCTGCCTTCTTTTGGATTAACTGAATAATTTTAGTACTTCATTTTATGTTCACTGTTGACTTTTTAGTTATACCTCTTCATTTTGTTTTTTAGCGTTTGCCCTAAGGCTTACAATATGCACCTTTATACTGATCACAATGTACCTTTGAGATAATGTTCTGTGGCTTCATGTAACATGTAATCACCTTGCAGTAGTTTATTTCCGTTTGCCCCTCCTGTCCTTTGTTCTAGTGTTGTCATACAGTTCTCCTCAAGTTTTTGTTGTAAGTTTCACAGTGCATTGCTGTTCTTTTTTGCTTTAAAGAGTCCATGATCTTCTTTCCTCAGTTTTACTTTTGGAAAACTGCCTGGCAATGGCGATCCCACCCTGATGTCAGAGGAATTTGTCTTGTGCCTGAAAAATTGCTTAGTCTCAGATCTCTGTTGGACTGAATTCCAGCAGAATAAGAATTAGGGGACAACTACATAGAAGGATGTGACCTGACAGCAACTTGTGTCCATTGCCTTTTTCTCAGTTTGGCCTGACATCTATAGTATAACCTCTCTGGGGAGGGTATTTAGGTCTGTCAACAGCCCACTCGCAGTCCAGGCAACATGGATGGCCTCTCTGCCAGGCTGCCAAATGAGCATAAAACCACAAGGTAACCAATAGAGAAACTAACTGAGATATCTTACAGAATAGGAAATAAACATGGAATGCAACAAGACATTTGCAATGGGATGTAATAGAAAAGAGACTATGGATTCAGAAACCTGGGTTCAAATTTTGGCATCATTATTTACCAGTTATGTGACTTGACCTGTCTGAGCTTTAGTTTCTTTATCTGTAAAATAGTCATCATCATCATAATATTTTCTAATAATAATATGAAGATCAGGGATGATATATAAAATAAACATAAAAATATATGATAGCATCTAGCAAATAAAAGGTGACAAATAAATGAAGGCTGTTGAGATGGAAACAAAGGAAAATGGAAAGAGAAAGTATTTGATGAATTCAAGTAAGCTGAATCAGGTGGTTAAGATGGTGGCCAGGAGGGTGCAGAGTCATCACTCATATTTGAGGGCAGTACCATGGAAGGCAGCCACACCTCTTTTTGGTAGTATTACTGTAGCGATAAAACTATAGAAATAATAGTTCTGTGAGGAGCCTTTGAAATCACCTATCTGATACCTAATCCATAACCCTCTTTTCACATAAGAAGAAACAGATGTCCAGAAAAGTTGTAAACTACCTGAAGACACAAAGCTGGATTAGAAAACAGTTTTCTTACTCCCAGTCCAGTGCTCTTCCTATACTGGCAGCCTGTTCTAACTTGGGGCACCTTCCTGAGTTTACAGGTTCAACTTGATCTCTCAGAGAACAAACATTCAAGCAATTCAAATTCACTCCCAGCAAGTGAAAGATGATCTGTGGGGAGCGAGAAAGGTAACCTGGTAGAGCAGTGTGATGTTTGACTGTCAGTGACTTCCAGGTCCTCAGAGCTCCAGGGATTGTCAGCTTCCACCAGTCGCAGGTGAAGACCCTGCTCCGCCCTGTGGTAGCCCGTGCAAACTGCCAGCAAAACTTCACAGACCCCTCCAAAACTCACTATCAGCAAAATCGGGTTTCAGTTGCTATTTTAATTACTTAATACCTATTTAGAAGCTTGAAATTCAAAGGTTTTTAATTAATTGGGCTTCTTTGATCCCAGCTCTCAGGTGATCTCTAAGCTTGGGTGGGCGTTAAAAGGATTCACTGAACCCCTTCTACAGGGAATGCTCATGCCTCGGAGCCAACTTTGCACTCTCCAAAAGACACTGTAACTGCTCTGTTCCCACTTCCAGGCTGTTACACGTTAACTCAGCCAAATCTCTAATCACAGAGCAAATTCATCTCTGGATGATTGGAAACAGATATAGTAGTTTAAAGGAAGAAAGAAGATGGAGGATTTTTACAGGATTTTTCATGGTAATATCCATCTATTTCTCCCACTGGCCTCTGGCATATGATCTGCTTCAGATATTTTTTTTCACCGGTTAGAGGTTATGGTTTTGGCCCCATTTCTTCCACAAACCAGGAAAGGAGAGCTTGAGAGATCAAGCTCTGAAACCATAAGCAAGAGCATCACAGGGCATAAGTCTAAACATTGCCTTTGCCTCTCTCTCCCATCAGTTAGAGGGAGCTGAGCTGCTACTGCTTATTCTGATGATAGAGAAAATAATGAAAGATTTTGTTCCATAGAAAGTTGTTGGGAAATGAAGTTCACCCCTCACAGTGATTCCAGACTTGGGACAGACCTACCCTTATGCCACAACGCCAAGAAGGTCCAAACAACAGGCTTGCTCTCCATGCCACCCCCCTAAACTGTTCATTGCTCTAGGACAATGTCCTGTTTCTAAAAGTGGTGGTGCTCCCCCGACCAGTGTGGCATCCCACAAAGCAAAAAGTCGTCGGTTCGATTCCCAGTCAGGGTATGTGCCTAAGTTGCAGGTTTGGTCCTTGGTCAAGGCACATACAAGAAACAACTGATCAGTGTTTCTCACATCAATGTTTCTTTCCCTCTCTTTCTCCCTCCCCTCCTCTCTCTCTAAAAATACAAAATAAAATTTAAAAATCCTGATGTCTCTAGTCTTAAGTGTGATTATCGCCTCATTGAGGACACAGTACCAGGAAGGCAGGCAGGGAGGAAGGAGGGAGGGAGGAAGGCAGGAAGGAAGGCAGGAAGGCAGGCAGGCAGGAAGGCAGGAAGGCAGGCAGGAAGGAAGGCAGGCAGGAAGGCAGGCAGGAAGGAAGGAAGGAGTGCTGAGCACAGAGTAGTCTTTCAGTAATGGTCAGTGGCAAATGGGACTGCCAGAGAGGAGGAGAAGAAGGTCCAAGTAGCTGCAGGCAGTTTTTATGGTAAATGCAGACTGAGGTCTCCCTCTCCTTGTCCGTGGAGGACAATAGAAATCAAATATACCTTTTCTCGGCCAGGAAAGCTCAAAACATTTTTCCTTCTACTACCCGGTGAACTTCCCGAAACTCCTTTAGGGGAAAAGGAAGATAACTTTTCCCCTAAAAATGAGAGTGACCTACTCAGGACATTAGGGCTGGAATGCTCTGTAATTTTGGCAAGAAAATGAACAGAAATTGGAGCTCTGATCTTTCGTTTTCTCTGAAAGGACTTAATCTAGTCTCCCACCGTCCTCTACTTTCCCCAAACAAGACCTTCCCCAGCACTGGTTGTGGGTTTTCCAATGAGAAGCAGCCCTCTTTTCTCCCAGAAGCAATAAAGGTTTATCCCTAACTTTGTAATTTCACCAGTGTAAGGACAGGCTCTCAGTGGTGTTCTTACAACGAGGTGAAGTGGTGATCAGGTACAGGACTGCTTGGAAGGGAAGGTCTGGTAAGAGAGAAGCAAAAAGCCAGTTCTTCTTCCTCCCTAATCCCTACTTATTCTTCCAAACTCAGGACTAGTTAAAGCTGAACAAGAAGCACTGCAAAGATGTCTCCAAGTAAAGACCTTAGTGCATCACTATGGGTTTTGGTTGTGCCTGGACCCTGAAAAAGAGTTTCGACCAGTAGCTAGTAATTTCCAAGATAACATCGTTAAGGCCACGGCTCTAGAGTCAGACTGCCTGGACTCATATCCTAGCTCCACCACGCACTCACTAGCAGGGTGGAGCTGGGTGAGCCTCAGTTTACTCATCTGTAAAATGGGGGTGATAATACTAATGTTTATCATACAGGGCCTGGTAGTGAGGATTAAATAAGGTAATGTATATAAAGCGCCAAGCATATTGCTTGACACGCAGAAAGTGCTTGATAACCTTAGCTGTTATTATCATCCTTTTCTTTTTAATGTCTCCATGAATAGCTGCTTTTTAGGACCTGAAATTCCAACACCTGTTATAAATAAGTAGATGCCATCCTCCCTGACTTTCTGGAAGAGACCTGTCCTCTACAGGCTTGCCAATGAGGGATTTACTGTGGAGGAAAGAACACGCCGTGTTAGGGTTTCTACATTAGCAGGTGTAGACGGGCAGAATGGCAGGCCCTCTTCTGGAGAAACAAGCATGCTGCTACTATTGGTTTCCTCACTGAAACTGTGTCACAGCTTGATTCTCAGCGCTAGAAAGAAAGAGACCCAGTGTTACACTATAGATTTTCCACAAGGCCTGGCAGAGTCCTAAGAAACAGTAAACATCCAACATGCTTGTGGACTAATTTAGTAACACTCAGGCCCAACCAAAAAGGAAAGGAATCTCTCACCAAGGTCACGCAGTAAGATTAGAGTTGGGCCATTACCGTACACCCAGCACTGTTCTCAGCACTCTGATAGATTACTAAAGCCCTCGGAGCCAAGTTCTGCCTTTAAGGAGCTAACAAGCAAAATGGGGAATCAGGATAAACCACCACGAAGCGCATACCCACAGATGTAAGCACATAACAGGGTTGAGCCGGTAACACTAGGTTGGTTTGGAGTAAGCTGCAAAACCAGTGAATGGGCAGCCAGGTTGAAACCGTGCCACACGTTTTAAGACAGGGAAGAGGAAGAAATTCAAGGTCTCTTCTGTTTTATCTGCCACCTCCTGCACTTCCCTTACTGTGTCAGCTAATTCTGAGGGCAGAGTCCCCCATCAGCGAGCAGGGCCCTGCACAGCAGCCATAGGGAGGGCCATTCCCTCTGACAGGTCTGTGGCTCTGGCACTGACAGTTTGGGCTCCATCGGGGCCTGCCACCGCAAGGGCAGGCTGTTCAGGCTCAGCCCTGATGCTGAAAATAAATCCTACAGAAAGGATGAGCAAAAGGTTGAAAGGATGGGAAAGAATGTCACTTTACTCCCCAATTATGTAGTCCACCGTTTCAGTTTCTTAAAAACCAGGTTTGATCCATTCTGAAATGCCCTTGTTAAGGTGCATTCAAACTGAGAAGAAGGTAAGGAATGGAAGCTTGCTGTCAGGTCACATCCTTTTACTTAGCTGTCCCTTAGTTCTCATTCTGCTGGAAATTCAGTCCAATGGAGATTTGAGACTAAGCAATTTTTTCAAATTGGTGGCAAAGCCCTCTGCCACCAAGGTGGGATGGCCAGTGCCAGGAACTTTTCCAACTTGCCTATTCTCCTTTGCTGCTATCTTCAGGGTAGAAGTTACTTCTCATTTCAAAGCCTCTGTTAAAAAACATGGGGCACAGGCCATTGAATAGTCTGTGGGGAATGTCTCTTGTGAGTGCTAAGGGGAAGGTGTGGGTCTGACACCTCTTCAGCAATTTTGAACTAACTTCATGCACTGGTATCTCTGTCCTTCCTGATCCTGATGTGACCAAGAGCCTCAGAACCTGTACGATGCAAGGCTGGCCTCTGTGTGTGTATCTGCTCAGTTTTTCTCTAGTATAACCTGTGTCCCTTTGCACTACCAAGATTGGTAAGGTTGGCACTGGGTACTGGGTATTCTCTGACTTCTGGCTGATACATTGCCAGTTTACTCAGGGCAGCGGGGTCATTATGGGAAGCCTGCTTTCGTATTGATGGAGGTTTTCTCCTTGCCAGAATTTGCCACAGCCTAAATGAAGATGCAAAGCCCTAGCTCCAGGCTTATGGTTAAAACTATCTGCGGATAAGTGGAACTACCAAATGCCCATTGTCACCAGAAAGAAGCTTTCATCATAAAATTATTAACCACTTACTGACTTTATTATGTGCCAGACACTGGCCAGTCATCTCATTTCATCTTCACATCAGCCTTAGAAGGTAGAGTGTCATCCCCATTGTACAGATGAGGAAACTGAGACTGGAAGAGATTAAGTAATGTGTATCAGTTTACATAGCTAATTAGTGGTTGATGGGACCAAACTCAGGTCTCTCTGACCTCAAGGCCAATGTCAAGCCCTACCCCTCAGGAGACCTCAGGGAAGGGATTTAGGTCCCCCCTCCTACCAGTTAGTTCTTCCCTAAACTGAGGCCATTTGTGTCTTCCATTTGAATCCAGAAGATGTTTCTTTTTAGTGAACAGTCACTTATGCACATAGGGTCTTCGAGATAGTTTGAAATGGGCTATGAAGGCAGTTGCTCTTGAATCCCAAGAGCGGCTTAGCCATTGGGATGATGTTTCCAACGACCGTATGTTACTTTCAGGAACTTGAAACTTTTATTCCCATGTCATTTTAGGAAGGTGAATTTAAGTTCTACTTTATAGAGAGAAAGGCTAGGGCTCAGAGAGGTTAGGTGACTTATCTGAGACCCCACAGTGAGAGTACGACTCCCTGTTCTTTCTGTCAGGCCCCTTGCTTGGCTCCTGTCTGCTGAGGGTCCTAGGGGGCGGAGGGCCAGTTCGGACTCCTTAGAGAGCATGTAACTTGTCGTCAGGTGAGTTACTGACTTTGGAGCTACCTGTAGCTGAGATGGTGGGCCTGTTTCTAGGAAGCCCACAATCCCAACAGCTGATGAAAGAAGGTAGGCTCCTACTTGGAAGATAGATTGTTACCTGATGGATTAGGGAGGAACCTCATCCTGGCTGGGGCCAGGAAGCCCGAGGTGGAGGTTGAAAATTACGGGAAAACCTGGGAGGCTGCCTACTGACTAAGCGCTGCTCTTGCCCTGTCCCGGGCTAGTAGTGAGTGTGGGGCCCAAATGGGATGCGTTTCATAAAGCCTGAAGCTATAGAGAGCAAAGTCCCAAACTAGGAAAGCACCTCTGGTGCTCCAAAGTCCCAAATGGACTAGAGCCCACACCTAGGCTTGGAATGTTGTCTTCTTTTAGGAATTTAAGAGAAGTGATGAGGCAGGAAGTGGCAGAGGCTGGGGAACTGAAGGGCAACTTTCCCCTGGGCAACAGAGGGCGAAAGGAAGTAAGGTTTGGAAAGAGGAGAGCTGAGGCCCCTGGTTTTCTTCCAAGGAGCTGATAGCTCAGAGTCCTTCTTTGTTTTCTCCTCCCTGCAAGAAACTGAACTAAGCTGTGCCAGCAAAAGCCCACTTTACTGGGAAAGGACAAGTCCCTGTTCTGAATGAGATCTTAGACTTTCTACTCTGCCCTGGCACAAAGAGAAAGCTCAGGTGATTGAGTCAGCCTTGCCTGAGGCCCTCAGCTCTCGGGACCGTAGCACCTCTTGACAAGCTACACCTTCTTCTAGAAATTGGCTTTAGCATAGAATTTGTCTTTTGGCACCTGACACCTCTCGGGGAGGGCTGAGCCCAAGCTGCTGGGCCATAGGTGTTGCTGAGGCTGCCCGTTGTTCAGAGTTCAAGAAGGCATGCATGATTCTACTGCGCCTGGTATCTGAGGGCTGCTTTTCTGTCTTGGAGGAATTGTGCCTTTTTCTGGGCTCGAGCCACTCGCTCTGAGCCAAGGCTGTGGCTGTAGATATTCCAACCATGCACACAACCCAGGAGTGAGAGAGAGCTGGAGTACTTTGTGGGTGACTGCTACTGCTGGGTGCTGGGCCTCCTGCTGATGGAGCTTTCAAATGGCATTAGAAGCAAAGAAGCCAGCCCACACTGGGGTCTTCAGGGACATAACCAGGCAAAGTCGCCTTGAGGTGCTTGGTGTCTGGAGGTAATGAGCCCAGAGCCCGAGCCAGTAGTACCTTTGCTCTGGTTGTCCTTTCCCCCCAAACTCGGGACACAGCCTTCCCTGTATCCTCCATCCATACTCTCTCCGCAGGAATTCTTGGCAGGCAGGTTTGCTACCAAGTGAAGTCTGCCCTGGCATGAGACCGAATTGGTGAGAATATCCCAGAGGCACCTTTGAGCCCCACAGGAGCTCATCCTCAAGCTCTCTGACCAGTCCTGACTCTGGCTGACCCCTTCAGGCCCATCTGCCATTAGAGTGCAGCTCCCTCATTGCTCACTCATTCTCCTAAGCTCCCCACTGAGCTGGGAGATCTCCATGGCGCCACAGACTTCCCTCCCAGGTCCCATCGGGTTGCAGAACAGCTGTCTCCCAGATTACCACAGTCAAAGTCATTCCCTCTCCTGGTCCCTCCTTTCTGCCCAGCTCATTTCTTCTAACTTGATGTAGTGCCTCTCTTCCTAATTGTCCTTGCCTTTGATTCACGGTCTTATAAACTAAAGTCACATCAGGACCCGCTACGACAGTTCCTTCCTTTTGGAATCACAGAGACTCAAGGCTCCTGGGAGCTGGTGGAGGTCTGAATCCCCGCCACAGAAAGGCAGAGAGAGGCATGGAGTGGGGTCGGGGGAGACCCCCTCATCAGAACAAAGGATGACGTTATCTCTAGCTTAGTCTTGAAAGTATCCCCTATACCCAAAGGCTGGGATGCCCAAAAGATTGTTCCAGGCAATGGATAGGAAGACTGAGTTGGCGTTGAGAGATGAAAACAAGTGGCAGATGGTGCTAAGGAACATCCCAGGACTGAGGAAATGTGGATCCCAAAAAGGGGAAAGGAAGGAGACCATGGCAAAGTCTTACGGAGCAACCGTGATAACCTGGCCAGAGAAAGCTGAGAACACATTAATGATATGGGGACGTAGGCGAGCTTAGACACTCCCTGTTCTGTGACCTTTCGTCATGCTCTTTTACCATACCCCGAGTCAGCAGCCTTGGCGGCCAGGCTGGACTGGTCAGCAAGATGGGGAATGGACGAGATTAGAAAGTAGTCCCGGAACCCTGAGGAACTGCACCCTGTGGCCAGAGTTTTTCTGGGGGAGGGAAGGGGTGATAAGTAGTGAGCAGGGTCTCCTGGGGGTATTGCCCCAGGCTGAATTCAGTGTGGTAGGGCAGCAGGAGGGGCATGCATGGGGCCGAGTGACCTAGAGTTTGTCCGGACTGAGCCCTGCTGGCCTTTGACCTCCCCCAGGTGCTGGAGGTCGTGCGAGCCAACTATGACACACTCACTTTGAAGCTGCAGGACGGCCTGGACCAGTATGAGCGCTACTCGGAGCAGCACAAGGAAGCCGCCTTCTTCAAAGAGCTGGTGAGTCTGCCCCGTCTCCGTCTCTACCTGTCTTTTGGGGGCCCTTTCCCAGTCACGGGGTTCTACTGTGCAGTGGGTGTCTAGGGAGCAACTACTGTTCGCCATAGGCTGATGAAGTAAGACCTGAGGAGTCTGCTGGGATTGGGTGTGCAGCTTCTCTCCCAAAGCAGTCCGGAAAGGGCAGCCAGAAAAGATACTCCCCAGGCTTAGGCCAAGAGGTGTGAAAAGCCTGAGGCAGAGTTGCCTCCACTCTTCTGCAGCCATGGAGACAGCCCTTGCACTGTTCCTGCTGGGCCTGGGGTTTGCTGGTGCTCCCAGTGGCAGCTCTGGTCCATTACTCTGTATCCTGTCCTCAGAAAAACTAACGGAAGTACTTGATTCTTCTCCTCCTTATGCAGTCACTTCCTAAATTCCTAGCTGGCTCCTGGTCCTAGTGCCACCCTTCCTCACCCCCGCCCCCCACACACACATCTAGTTGTCCAGGCTTTGCTCCCTGTCCCCACTCCCACTTTCCAATCACTCAGCTTCCTGCAGCCCCCACCCTCAGCCGCCTGGAGCCAGAGAGCATTTGCTCTGCCTCCTACTCCACCTCCCAGTCAGCCTCTCTCCACAGAGCTGGACTCTGGATGGTCCTTCTGCGCTTTGCTCTACTCTCAGGAAAAGCTCGGCCTCCCTGAAGCCCTGCCACTTCACCTGCCTGGTTGGTTGCCCACCAACATCCAGGACACACGGACCTCTTTACTGTGCCGTCCGACCTCCCGCCACTGGGCCCGAGGCTGCGTCAGCCCAGTTTTCACTCCTCTGTGCCCAGTCCGAGATGGAGTGCAGGGTCCTAGCTCATCGGGGTTGTACTGAACATGGCCCAACTCTGACCCTGACATGCCATTCCTGGGATTTGGGACTTCCTAAGGGTGAGGAAGACATGCTCTGGGGGGAGTCAGTTGGGGAAGGGGAAGCCATTAGTGTAAGGAGATAGCAGAGTATTTTTATGGGGTTGTTAGCAAGTCTTTAGGGTGATATGGGGCAATTACTGAGAGCCAAGACTTAACAAAGAGTAAGTTCCTGGGAGGTGTAGGGGGTTGTGGAGGAGAGGGTTAGAGGAGCTCTGTCTCAAGGCTGCATGATGCTAGCTGCTACCTCACTCAGTTCTTGTATCTGTACCTCTGGCCCAGGGGGACGAAGAGGGTCTGGTTGGGTTTGAGGGCTAATGAGCTTGAGCTGCTGTCTCTCCACCATGCTGCCCTTTCCTCTGCCTCCAGCCCACTGACTTCGTTAAGTTCACCATGGCAAAACAGAAACTGAAGGAAAGCTCCCTGGACTTTGGGGCCCAGCACAGATACACATTCTTTTTTTCCTTCCTCCCCATCCCCTTTTCTCTCATGCAACATTCACATCTATTTCTCTTGAACGAGTCTCCTTGGATTCCTCTTAGAGTGCACTCGGAGCAAGAAGCTTGGCCCTCTCACCCCTTCTCCCCAGGTCTTTTCCCTGCTGACCCAGCCACCACTTCCTGCAAGGTTCTGGGTCCTTGTGAGAAAGCATGTGAGGTGAGCAGGAGGGACATGGGAGGGGAACCCCCCAGACTTTCCTCCAAAGTGGGGAGGCATGTTTGTGGTAAGGAAGGAGTGCTATATTAGGAGTTGAGAAACCTGGGTCCTTGGCCTCCTTGGATCGTACTCCTGCCATCTCTGCCAGACACGGGCTGCACCTCTAAATGTTCTTTCCAACCCCCAAAGAGTCGATAAATACAAAGGGAGAGTAAGGAGACTAGGAACACATCCAAAGGGAGGGAGCTCCGGAGCTGGAGTCTCCTAGCATCATCAGTTTCCCCTTCTCCACTGGCCAAGCCAGTCATCCTTCTGCGTCGCCAGGGCCTGACAAATGCCCACCCTGCTTTCCTGCCCTGTCTGCTTGCTCCTGCCTCTTCGGGCGCTCAGATCCTCTTCTCCATACTGGAGAGTTTCTGTCTCTCAGTCTCTCTTCTTTTCTTCCCACTCTCAGCAAAGGGAACTGTTTGCTCATTTGCCTATAGGGGTGATAGCTGTTAAGAGTTCATTTCCTGAGAGAAACTTCTAGCACTGAATCATGGCCTTGTGCCTCAGGCACTGTCCCATACTGTTTATAATGATGCTCTCCTCTTTTCTCTCTGCCTGTGTCCTACCTTCCCCAACCCCTTCCCAGGTCCGATCCATTAGCACCAACGTGCGGAGAAACCTGGCCTTCCACACGCTCAGCCAGGAAGTCCTGCTCAAGGAGTTCTCCACTATCTCCTGAGGCCACGCCAACCTGAGCATCCACTGTTCGCCCTTGTCCATGAGACTGCGGGGCTGGAGGGGGCATAGGGGAGAGGGGCTGTCCCCAAGGCTGGAGAACAACACACACCGAGTTCTCTTGGTGAAGGCTGCACTTCAGTGGAGCTTGGACAGCAGGTGCCAGGAGGGGCAAGCCAGGGGTAATTGGGGAGGGATGGGTGGGCACAGAGAGAAGCCTTCGAGAATGTAGGGCATGTCCAGGGACAGGGGGGTGTTCCCCGGACATCGCCTCACATTTCCAGTTGAGATTACAAGTTGTGGCTACTGACCAATTTTCAGGCACTCTTGGGGCAAGCCTTTGGGTGATGCCAACACCCTGAGTATCCACGGCTCTCCTAGGCTTCTGAAAACTGACAGCTCTCAGATCTAGGTGGAAGTAATTATGTTTCTTTTGGCCTGGGGCCAAGCTGGGCTTGAAATCTGTCTCCCCTGCCCCTGCTGGCACTCTGTCCGGTCATTAGGACTTTTAGCTCAGGCTTAGGGTAGGGTAGGAATGGAGTACCTTTTCTCTGTTTTCTAAACCCAGAGCTGACTTCTCTGGGAGACTGAAGATTAGAAGCCACCCAGTGCTCCGCTGTCCGGCCACCACTTTCTGGATTTGATTCTTGGTACCAAGAGTACCTGTTAGTTTTCCCCTACCTTCCATCCCATTGGCTCCTCAGCACTGTAGGGGCCACAACTTGAGCTCTTCACTTTCAATCTGGTTTAGACTGTCTTTGCGGGTGGAGGGTGTGAAATAAACATTGACAGGTTTTCTGGAACCCTCAGGTGCCTACTTTGCTGGTTCCCTTTCCAGCAGCTTCCCCACCTCCCTAGCCACCCCCTCCTCTGGGAGCCTCTCCTGCCTCTGCTAAGCTCCCCTCCAGAGTTCCACCCCCTCACCCGGCTGTTATTTACATCCAGCCTGCCTGAGAATTTCCTCTGGGGAGGAATCTGTTCCTGCTGTGGTTTGGTGCCTGGGAGGGAGAGAACTTGGCTGGGGGCAGAGTACCCTCCATCTACAAGAGGCCCGCTGCGCATCATGGAGAGGCCCGTCTGCCTACCTATTTTCTATGTGGAGCCACAGGCAAGTCTCCTGACATTTGAGAGTGGCCTGTGATTCCTCTGGACAGCCTCCATGGACTGCTGCAGGCTTTCCCCACCCTCCAGCTGCCTCCTAAGTAGCTGCTGCTCTGAGATCCTTCCCTTCTGAAACACTTTCCAAAGCCTGAGGATGGCAGGAAGGAAGAGTCTGGAGGAAGTGCAGGAATCCAGCAGCAGTGAGAGCAAGCCTGGGACCTTCCTGGTTGCTGCTCCACTGAAGCTTCAGGGGAGGGATACTTGCCCTGCTTTGGAACCAGTGTTCCTGCTCCGACATGGAGCGGACATGCTCTAGGACCAGAGACTCCACCAACGTGCTGCCACGGACGGATGTAGATTCTTAAAGAGACCAGCAGCTGGGTCACCTCGTCACTAGATGGACAGCTCAACCTGGGGCATTTAGTGTTTTCCACAGTGGTAAACCCTGGGGGAGCTGGAAGCTGGTGGCAAGCTGAAATGATTAAAAATTGATTTGTATGGGACAGTCTTTTTAGTGTCTTTTTTTCTTCTTCTTAATATCTTACCCAGAACTCACTTCCCAAAGACAAAGTAATCTTCCAGGTGCTGGTGCCATCTGGCTAGACTCCTCCCCCAACCCCCCATCCTTACAGACTGTCCTGGCTGCAGAGGAAGCAAATTCGGGTGTAGCCTCCCATGCCTTCTGGGTGGAAGAGAGAAGACAGTTCCCTTATCTCCAGACTTGGTATTGAGGAGGACAGCTAGCCCATTTGGGCAGCTCATGGACTCCTGCTGGTCTTTCCTACGATGTGAATAAGGGCAAGTCAAGGGCATGAGGTAGTAAACAAAGGGTTCCATTGCACAGGCCCACACATCTCTGGCCCATCTTATTCTAAGGACTCTAAACAGGAGTCCCATCCCATCCTAGAATTGAGCCCCAAAAGGAGCTGCCCATGCTCCGTGCATTCCCGTGTCTATGTCAGGTCTGTGTAGGACCCTCCAGAGTCAGGGGAGAGCCAGCAGCAGGGCGTCGCTCCCAAAGACAGCCCTTTGACTGCCTGTCCCCTTCTCGTGCCCGATCTCCCACCATAATTCTGGCGGGGTTAACTGAATCAAATACCTGGAAATTAAATTCAGTTGAAGAAATTAAATGTGTTGAGGTCATTTTAGCTGGAACTTTCAGTCTCAACAGGTCACTCCTCCAAAGGAGCCACGAGGCATGCAGGAATTCCTGGGACACTGCCACCACACCACCCAGACCCACCAGGCACTGCCCTGCCTCTGTTCTCTCCGGGCGTTGGGGGGCTTGGGTTAGGAGCCCAGGCGGCATCCTGGGGAAGGTCAGACAAGGAGGCTCAGCCATTCACCAGCCGGCTGTTGCTGGGAGCCAGAGGTAGCCGGCACCATGCTAACCTCGGGCTTCAGAAAAGGAGCTAATTTAAGGGAATGGGACCCATATCAAGAGCATACATTCCCCACTGTGGATCCTCACCTGGAACCCCAAGCCCTCAGTGCCCCCCCATACTGCGCCACTGCAAATCTTAAAGAAAACAGAAGGAATCTAGGTCAGAGCAGGTGATAGAAGAGAGGAGGCCAGGAAAACTGAAAGAAACAAAGAGCAAAAAAGTCTTGAGAAACTGATCTGTTTGACTTTCTTTCCTTTTTCTCCCCAGCTGGCCAACGGGGTGTTGTCTTCAGATCAGGAAAGAAGGCACCCTGAGAATGAATGGGGCCCAGGGACAGGGTCCTGGGGTGGGTGAGGGTTGGGGTATTTCTCAGAGGAGAGAATTACAGGCCACTGGCCTGAGCTAAGCCTGCATTAGAGGCCAGGTTGACCCCTCCTCTGCATCCCCAGGCCTCTTCAAACAGGGGGGCACTGGTGGTGCGGGGGGTGGCACAGAGACCCACACATGAGAGGAGAACAATAGAGAAAAATTGGGGCTGCAGAGAGACTGACTAACGGGAGACCCTGACCGAGACTTCCCCTGACTGGTGCTGGCGGTGGGGAAAGAGTGCCTGAGAACTGGGGGCGGGGTTTCCTCACAGTGGGGACTTTTTGGCCCTGCTTTCTCTTCCACCCCCAAGGCCCGTGGCTTCAGGTTTAGGGAGTAGTGTTGCTGGAGAGCCTGTCTCCATCCCCGCACTTCCCAGCTCACCCTTTCACCGGGTGCCTCCCCCGAGCTGCAAAGAGGAGGGGGCGGGGGTAGGGGGAGCCAATCCCGGCAGCGCCAAAGGGGGGAGGCAGCGATGACAGCCGCGGGGAGGGGGCGGGAGGAGAGAGGCAGCTCGGCTCCGGCTCTGCTCAGCTCCGCTCTGCCTCAGGCTCTGCGCTCACCTACTGCTAAGGCTCCCTTCCTCTCCTGCCCCAGGACCCCCGGGTGGGCCCTAGACCCCTCTTGGTCCCCAGACTCTCTACCCTAGTCCAGACTCTCCTGGCCCCCAGCCCCTCCGTGTGCTACGCCGCCAGGGGGCGCCGTGTGAGCGCCCTATCCTGGCCACCCGGCGCCCCCTCCCAAGGCCCAGGAGGGAGGGAGGGGGTCGCCGGGGGCCATGCGGGGCCAGGGTCGCAAAGAGAGTTTGTCCGATTCCCGAGACCTGGACGGATCCTATGACCAGCTCACCGGTGAGTCTGTGGATGGGGGGTCGTTGGAGGGAGGGTATATTCCATCCCCCCAGACCCTTATGCCTCTGCCCCCTGCCAAGCCCTTACCCACACTCTGCCCCATTCCCAGACACCCTCCAGCTGTTCTGGGTCCCAGGACACTGGAGTTTAAAGCCTTGGGTCCCAAGGTGGGGTAACAGGGTGAGGAGAGCAGGTGGGCAGGTGGGGAGAGGCGGCAGGTGTGGGCCCGTGTGACACAAGGCAGGGAGGGTTATGGTGGGAGGTGATACGTGAGTGAGCGCCTGTCATTTTTTGTGTGTGTCTGTGTATACATGTGTTCGCCTCCCACAGCTGGTTGCCATGTGCTCCGGGCTTGGTGACGGCCAGGGTGAGTGCGATTGTATGTGGCTGTGCAATCGTATGATCTCGTCAGACGTTGGAGCAGGTTGCGTAGTACCCTGGTTGTACTAATGAAGTTGTTTGACCATATGTTTCTGTTCTATGTGCAACTCTATGCTTTGAGTATGTGCTTTGGTGTGAAGTGGTATGTGGCTGCCAGAATGTGTCAGGCTTCACTTTATGGTGGTACGTCTCTTTGTAAGATTTTGTGAACTCCTGGGGCAAGTATTTGCAGAGGTGGGTTGTGTTGTGTTTTGTGATTGTGAGACTATGCCGGTTATGTTGGTGTTTTGACGCTGATTGTGTACTTCCATGTGGTGTCTTCAGTCGGGCTCTGAGAATGTCAGTGATGTGTCTTAAGCTAGCTGTCTCTCTGGCTTCCTGGTGCAGAAGGGGGTCTTTAGTACACACCACTGCTTACCCCACGCTTTTTGCAAAAAGCCCAGGTGGACCCTAGCAGAGACTCTAATGTCCAGCCGCCCAGCCTGGCCCCTGTCCGGGAGCTTTGGTTAATGCTGGGTCAGGCCCCTCCCGCCATGAAGTACTCCGAGATCATTCTTACAACAGAAGCTCTTTCAACACCCAACAACCATACCAGAACCCAAAGGAAAACACATCCTCTTGCCTCTTCTCCAGACCCAGAGATAGAAGCTCTAGGCTTGGAAGGTGCCGTGTGGCCTCCCCTTGTAACTGCCCCCAACACCCCTTTGCTGCCCAGATATCCTTTCTCCCACACTGTGGGGCGGGGGTTGAGACCAGTACATCTGTGCCTGTGCACATTGCTGGGTTTGGAAGGCAGATCTGTGTGTTTGTGTGGGTGACAGTTGTGTACATTTCCACGTACGTGTGTTTCTGTCTTTTATTGTGCAGCCTGCCCAAGAACTGCAACAGAGAATGAGAAGGGGTAGACTCTCTCCTGTGTCTGCACTAGCTAGGGAGGTAGAAGGAGGCCATGATTCTTGTCTGTGCGGATGGGAGCAAGGTTAAGACTTGGGGACGGGTATAGGACTAGAATGCAATGCCTTCAGAAAGTGTCTCCCTGACCCGCTGACCCTGGTGGAGGTCCTCCTCCCTACACCAGGACTCCCAGAAAGGGAAGCCCTTCCATTCGGGCAGGCCCCAGATGTGTCCTAGATGTGCCTCAGACCTTGATGGGATCGAAAGGTCCAGCTGTCTAGCTCTGCTTTGAACTGTTCTCACCATCTCTGGATCCTTGAGAGTGGTAGGGGCCCCAGGGCCCTCATTAGCACCACATTAGTCAGTGATTGCTTCCCGCTTTAATTGATTCTCCTGTTTAAGGGAATCATCCCCTCTCCACGTGGCTGTTTGAATCAGAGATTGATTGGGTGAAGGTGGGGAAGCACTTGTATTAGAAAGTGCAGGATTGGAAGCGTGATAGGACTTTTGCTCTCTTTGGGCCTCACTTTGTAAAATGGGGAATGCTACTTCCTGCCTGCCTACCTCCCAAGGGAAATAGAAAGGTCAAATGTTGGCAATCTGTTTCATGTCATAAGCATCCTTTCTGTAGATAGCTCTACACAAGACTTGGAAAGAGGAAATAGGACTACCGGGAGCTCTCCTTTTGAAGGAGGGCTATCTTATAGCAGTCAAATGGGGTTGGGACACCCCCTGAAATAAAGCGCTGTGTGCTTGGAGACGCCTGATGAGAAAGAAGCCAGAGAGGGAGACGTTGTCCGCGGTGCTGAAGAACGCGCTAGGAGGAGGTGCATTTGGGCCATCTTAAGTTCCCAAAGTATAGTCTCTGTGCAGACGGAAGATGACTTTTAGGGGAGGGGAAAGTCCAAGAGCCACCCTGCCCCGCATCTAACTACTCCGGTCTTACCAGCCCTGCAGGGCCGCTAGGCAGTGCAGCGAGGTGGGAAAAGTGCAGCAGGCCTTTCCCAGCTGGAAGAAAAGACAGGACTGGAGAAGATGGGGAGAGAATTGGGAGCAGGCTGGCCAAGGCCTGAGCTCTGAGCTCTGGTCCCTGCGCCTGGGATCTCCGGAGTCAGAGTGAGGTCCTTCTGGCCATAAATATCGTTCCCCGGACTGGGGCGCCCCCGTGTGGTCATAATGAGCTTGCGGAGCTGAATCAGAAGAGGGGTCACCAAATCAAGGGGCAAGATTTGCATGGAGTTCGGATGTGACTCTCAGTGCATAAATGCAAGATATTTTAGCCAAAAATACGGGATCCCAGTCGGAGGAGTGGAACTATGCCCCTTCTGTAGGCTGTCCCAGAGTGTGAAGACATTGGTGCGTCCTTTAAGAGGTTTACTTTTGGTAAAGCCAGATGGGGGTGAGTCGGGGAAAGGAGTCAGGACAGGGACAGAGGAGAGGGGGGTTTCTGATGCATTTGGCTGGCAGCACATGACGGGAAAGTCTATGAATTCGCTGGGACAACAAAGGGACACAAAACAGGATCAGCCACGAGAAAGGGATTGGGAGCCAGGAGACAGACCAGTGGACTCACATCCCTGCTGCCCTTCTTTGTCACCCCAATACACTGGTCAGTTCCTCCTCCTCCCTTCTGCTCTCTCTCCCATTGGTCCAGGAAGTGTGGGAAGTTGCCATGACAACTGTGTCCTCTTACCCCCTTCTTATCTCTGCCAAAATGGGAAGAGGAGGGGTGTGACAGGCAGAGAAGGAGGGGCTGAAGAAGGGCAATAAAAGGTAAGGTTAACTATGCCCCCGACTCCTTTTTCAAAACCTGTGGGTGCCCCCCTTCCCACCAGAAATCCGGAAAATATTCCCAAAGAAGACTATGAAGAGAGTCTGCGCCGCGCCCGTTCCCCGCCCCCCGCCCCGCCTCCACTTCAGCCTCAGTCTAGGAACTTTGGGGTCCAGTGCTTTAGATGCTGGGTCGGGGGCGAGTTCCCCTCATGCGACCCGGAGAAGACCTGGAGAGGAACAAGGCTCTGTTGTCTGAGGTCCTGGTCCTGCAGGTCCCACCCTCCGGCGCTGCCCTCGCAGGGCCCACTTGGGTACGGGGCGACCCGACCACCTGGAGACTTGGGGGCGGAGCTTGGCCACTGTGCTCCCAGCGGAACCATGAACCGTTGCCCCCGCAGGTGCCGGAGCCCATTGGGGCAGGCAGCGCGATCCCTCTACCAGCTGGTGACTGGGTCGCTGTCGCCAGGTATGAGGAAGGGAGGAAGGGGATGGACCCCTGAATAAATGAGCAGAGTGGGATAGGAGACTTACAAAGGAGGGAAGGGAAAGGGCCCCTCAAAGATTGAGGGAGCAGGATCTCTCAAAGAAAAGGGTTTAAAGGGCAATACCCCTGACAAAAGTGGAGCTCGGGTTAGGATTCCTTATAGAGAACGTGGAGGAGGTAGGGGGTCGTCAAGGAGGAAAGCAGAGGGGGCATCACGGTCCCCCACAATGGTGGAGGAGCGTGCTGGGCTTCTCACTGATGGCAGAGGAGGGGGCCTCCAGTAGGTGGGTGTAAGAGGCAAAGCCCCCCACAGGGATAAAAGGAGGAAGCTTGCAGCAGAGCAGGGGAAAGGCACAGCCCTTTATGAGTTGTTCAGTTTAATGGGATCTTAAGGAGACTGGGGAGGTAGGGCTGGACCAACATGAACTCAGCTAGTGAGCCCATGCCTGATGGGATGGATAGACTTATGTGGCATGAGGAGTGTATGTCACCGTTTTGTGTGTCTCTAGGAGTCTGTCCTAAGGGGGCTGTGCATGCGTCACTGGGGTTGTGAATGCTGGGGCTGTGTGTCCCTGGGATTTTGTGATAGCGAAACTGCATGTACATAGAGTTTTGTGCCTTAGAGTTGGGTTGGGGTTCCTGCGTCACACTAAGTTAGTTATATGGCCTTCACAAGGCTGTAGTTTAGTGTGGGATTTGTGGAATTTATATGGGGTTATGGGCATCATATCATGGCACTGCTGAGATTTGTGCGTGCCTCCACTTGGGTTTCCTTAGGGCTGCCTGGGCAGGGCCCACAGAACCCAGCATCGCTTCCCCACCTGGCCTGGGGAGACCAAAACAGCCTAGCCCCCTGGCATTCTGGGAGCTGTAGTTCTCTGGCTCTCTCCATGCTATCCACTCCACTTCAGCCCTTGGAGTAGAGGCAGGTCTCTCCAGAAACAGGAGAGATGAGGCTGAGACAGAGCCATACTTAGAAGTCGCTTGGGGAGCATGCGTTCCCCCAAGCCCACTGCTTGGGCCTGTCTCCAGTGACAGATGGCCAGAGCCAGGCGGGGCCAGCTTCAATCATAGCAGGCATGACTTCCAGGCCCCAAAATAGCCCAAAGGCCTAGGGAGTTCATTAATCACCTGATACAGCTGGGGGCTGCTGTGTCTTCTGTACTGCTTGGGTACAGTAAGTCGAGGGACTGAGAGAAGGGCTTTGGGGTCTTCACTGGCTGGGATCTTCACTCGGGGAATAAGAACAGATGGAAAAGTGGGACAGTTACATAGAGTGGGTCCCCCCATAAGGTTTAAATGACTAAATGATAGGAGTATCTCTGGTGAGATTTGAGAGACCCAGGGAGGGCCCAACTAATGTTTCAAGAAAGTTTTCCCCTGCCCTAGCTGGTGTGGCGCAGTAGACTGAGGGCCGGCCCATGAACCCAAAGGTTGCTGGTTCGATTCCCAGTCAGGGCACATGCCTGGGTCGCGGGCCAGGTCCACAGTTTGTGAGAGCACAACCTGGGTTGTAAGAGGCAGCTAACTGTTGTTTTTCTCCCTCTCTCCTTCCCTCCCCACTCTCTCAAGAGAAATAAAATCTTTTTTTAAAAAATTAAGTTTTCCCTTGAGCCCTCACTCTGCCTGATGTGTTTCCATTAAGACTTCACTCGTTTGAGTAAAGAGCTAAGTGGCACGGGAATGCTTGGGAGGACATATCTGGGCAAGTTTCTCACCGGGCCCTGAGACTTGAGAGGTTGCTGAGTGGGGAGAAGGGAGAACTCAAAAAACAGGTTCCTCTTTTGCTTCTGGCAGACTCTCCCACTAGAAGCCTGGTAGATTTAGGACCTTGAGTGCCTGTGTGGCTGGGTCAAGCTCTCTGAAGGTTGAGAGTAGCAGTGAGAGAGGGAAGTGGAGGGTCGGGGACAGGGCAGCTGGCTGCAAGGTTGTCAGTCTGTCCATCTGTGACTCAGCATCTGAAATCAGGGAGATACTATTCTGCTGCGTCTTTCAATGGAAGAGGTTGGCATTCAAGGCTCCATGGAGTCTAACCCTTTTGGTCTTATCATTTGTAGCTCCCCTGGGTGGCTAAGCCACAGTAGCCCCCAGGATTTCTTCTTCTTCTTTTTTTAAGATTTTATTTATTTAATTTCAGAGAGAGGGGAAGGGAGAGAGAAAGAGAGGAAGAGAAACAGCCACGTGCACGAGAAACATCAATCAGTTGCCTCTTGCACACCCCCAGCTGGGGACCTGGCCCACAACCCAGGCACGTGCCCTGACGGAATCGAACCGGTGACTTTTTGGTTAGCAGGCTTGCACTCAATCCACTGAGCCACGCTGGCCAGGGCACCTGCAGGATCTCTTGACACACCCACATCCATTGGAGAGACAGCCTGAGGGAGATGGCAGATTATTGGTTCTGCTTCAAGTTTTGATCCATCCTTTATCATCTCTGCTGTCTTGGGAAAATCACTTCTCTGAGCCCCAGTTTCTTCAATGGCAGAATAGGTACATTACTACTCACTCTGACCATAGCAAATGTCACCACAGGAATAATAGAACCTACCTATCAGGTTTATTATGAGGACTAAGTGAGGTAATGTATGTGAAGCATCCAGGACACAAAATATGCCCAATAAATGTTGATCCCTTTATTAAGGTGGCCTGGTGACATTTTGGCCACCCTTTAAGAGTTAGCTCAAAAAATACCCTCTCCAACTTAGAAAGCCTTCCCAACTTAGAAAGTTTTTACTATAGCTCATTTTATGCCTTGCCTAGAACAAACAGTTCCTACCACGTGGTAGGCATGCAACAAGTATTTTTTGAATGAATAGATGGCTTGTAGTTCTCTCAGCGGGAGAACTCCCTGACCAGTGGGAGCCAAGCCCTGTTTGGTTCACCTTTGTTCCACAAGCACTAGCGTAGAGCCTGGCGTTCAATCTGTACATGTCCAATTTTTTAACAGCCTGGCCCTCTAGGAACTTAGAATCTAGCTAAGGAAGCAGGATTGATCCAGAAATATCTGGGTTCAAATCTGCATCATTTAACTATGAGCAAGTTCCTTTGTCTCTCTGGTCCTTGTTTATTTCATTGTAAAATGGGCACACCACCAATCACTCTGCCTACCTCATGGGGTCATCAGGGGAAGCCACTGAGAGAACAATGTTTGTGCCCTGGCTGGTGTAGCTCAGTGAATTGAGCAGACTGCAAACCGAAGGGTCGCCGGTTCGATTCCCAGTCAGGGTATATGCCTGGGTTGCAGGCTGGGTCCCCAGTGTGGGCCACATGAGAGGCAACCACACATTAATGTTTCTCTCTCTCTCTTTCTCCCTCCCTTCCCCTCTCTCTGAAAATAAGTAAATAAAATCTTTAAAAAACAATTTAAAAAAAAAAGAAAAGAAAAGAGAGAACAATGTTTGTGTAAATGTCTGTGAATTGTTAAGTGCTCTGGAAATGTAAGGCGGGTGTGGCATGTTATTAATAATGGTCACTGTTAAGGTGGTTGGTGATGCGGACTGTGAAAGAATTCACAAAGAGAAGAAAGTGTAGAGAATAAAGTTTTTATTCACTCTCCAAGAAAGGAGAGGGGGATGTGGAGAGATGCACCACCCTCAAGGGGTGGGGGCTTTGAGCTTTTATTGGATTATAATTGGATTTTAAAAAGGATGGGGCCCTGGCTGGTATAGCTCAGTGGATTGAGTGCTGGCCTGTAAACCAAAGGGTCTTGGGTTCGATTCCCAGTCAGGACACGTGCCTGGGTTGCAGGCCAGGTCCTCAGTAGGGGGCGCGTGAAAGGCACCCACACATTGATGTTTCTTTCCCTCTCTCCTTCCTTTCCCCTCTCTCTAAAAATAAATAAAAATCTTAAAAAACAAAAAAGGGGTGGCATTGCCATTTTGCCCCTGGGCTGTTGGGGCACTGTGACTGGAGGCTGCAGTTTGTTTGGCTGTAGGGAGCCAGTGAGTTCTGTTCTTGCTTCCAGTAATTTCCAGTCCTGGGGACAAGCTCAGAAGAGTGAAATGGCAGTCATGTTTAACAAGGTCATAGGCTTGCTAGGCAAATGGTGCCACCATAGCAAATGGGCCTGGCTTTGCCCTTTCAGTCACAAACACTTCAGCATTTATTCTGGGCCAGGAGTTATTCTATCAGCTTTCCATGCATTAATTCATTTACTCCTCCCAGCAACCGTATGAGATGAACAACTCAGGCACACAGAGGTTAAGAATGTGCCCATTGAATTGCAACTTAAAATTAAGAGGCAAAGCTGGGATTTGAACCCAGGGAATCCGGCACGCTGACCCATGTTGTTACCTAGCATGCTAAGCTACCTCCTTTTGTTGTTCCCACTAGTAACATTACAGAATTAGGTGCTGAGTTTTGAAAGCCCGACATTGACTTCAGTAGAAATTCAGGTACCTAGAGCCCGCTGGGGGCTGGAGGCTCTGAAGGGATGGGAGTTAAAGATGCTTTCAAAGGGTAGATGAAAGCTGTAGTATAGAAGGAAAGCAGAAGGGAGGGTATTCCAGGCAGAGGGACTAGCAAGAACAAAGGCACAGACAGAGCCGGACAGTGAGGAGGCCAAACTGGCTGGAAAAAAAAAAGGTGGGGGGCACCTGCTGATGAGGGGAAGGGGAAAGGTATTAAATGCTGGATGTGGAATTTGGACCATGACAGGAACAATTTGCTGGGTTCACTTGTCAGTCTGTAATCTGTGAAGTGGGAGAGTCCAAAAGTAGTTCCTGAGTTGACTTCTTCTTCGGGGCGGGGCGGGGGTGGCGGGGAAGCGGAGGATCAAGCCTGCCTGAGGCTGTCCTCCTCCTCAATCCGCCTTGGAACACCTTCCAGGGCTGTTGGGTGGGGAAAGTAGAGGGGTAAGATAGATGTGAAACGGAGGCCTGAACCCCAGTGGTGGTCTGTAGAACTATACAGATCAGTGAATCTCAAATGAAGCAGCGGCTACCCAACCCCAACCCCACAACAGGGGCTCAGACACACTCACCCCAGAGCGGGACCAGGAAGGAGGGCTTCCTCTGGGGTCCATCCCCCTACACTGAGCCTCCTGGATGGGCAAGCTGTCTAAGACGGGAGCCAGTGTGGTGCGGCAGTTTAGAGCACAGCGGGCTCACAGCCAGACTGGTTTAAATCGAGGCTCTGGTACTTACTGATGTGACCTCCTTTGCCTTAGTTTCACCACCTGTAACTGGGGATAACAGTACCATCTTCACAGGTTTATTGTGAAAATTCAACATAATAATGTGTTAAGCACAAAGTACCCTACCTCGCACGTAGTGAGTGCTCGGTCAGCCATGCAGTAACTCAGCAGCTCTAGGCTCCTGGCTCACTGGCTCTGCAGGCCTCTCCCCACCCCCTACGCTCACCAGCACCACTTACCAGGAAGGAGCTGGATGGGGGAGGGGCTCCAGGAATGTTCCAGGAGGTGGAGGTGGGGGGTGGCGCCCTTGGAGGGTTCAGATTTCCCTTCCACCCTGGGCCTCTCCATCTGCTCAGTAATGGTTCCCTAGGAGCAGGCAGGGCTTTGGCAGCTCCTGGGTGAGGCCTCAGTCAGGGGGAAGGGCAGAGCACAGTCCCTCCTCCTCGCCCAAGGCACTTGAGTCTCTTGGTCACAAAGGCAGCCAAAATAAGTCTCCTCCCCAGAGAGCTGTGCCAGGGCTAAGTAGCCTTTTTCCTGCCTAGGCTATTGGACCTAATTCTCCCTCCCTGGGCCTCAGTTTCCCTGTCTGTGGCCTGTGGGAAGAGGGTGCTTCCCCCCTTCACAGTCTCTATGGCAACCACAATCGATGTTGATGGTGTCCTCCCGACGGGAGAGGTCACTGCCTTCTCCTCTATTATATTCTCGTCCAGTTCCATGCAGATACAATTACACAACCACCATAGACCCGCACGCCTAATTATAGGACACATCCATATTACCTCCCAGTCTTCAGACCCACATCCCACAGTCCTCCTAAACACAGACTCCTCACACCCCGCACACACTCAGAAATGCTCCAGTACACTCTCACACACACACCATAGGCACCCCGGTCACACACCCCTAAACACAAACACACACCTGATAGACAGGTGCACAATCATGTGCAAACACACAGACACATGTTCTCCACACAGACAAACACAGGAATATACACACAAGAAAACACCCAGACTCCCCTGAGATACTCGGACCCCTACATCTGTCACTTATGCATGTGCAGCTCACCGTTTCTCACACACTATCCTTCCCTGCCTTCTCCCTAAGCACGGCTCCTCCCTCTGCCTCCTCCCTTGGGCACAGAGTAGCCACAGGGTGTCTGGGGGAAGCGGTCCTCAGGGACAGAGGCAGGTCACTGCCTCCCTCCTCTGGCCTGGCCTGTCCCGGCCCAAATCCTTCACAGCAAAAGCTCCCAAGAAGATGCCAGGCCCGAGGCTGAGGTGGCCTGTGAAGAGGAAGAGGCTGTGGCTGGGAGGTTGTGGCTGGGAGGTGAGTGGGGCAGGGGCGGGGTGAGAGAAGTGGGGAGAGGGAGGAGATCCAGGGAGGGAAAAGGGGCGGGAGGCTGCAGCCGTCCTACTCACACTGGGGAGCCTGAGGGCCAGGCAGGCCTGTGTGAGTCTCCGCCGGTGGGGGCCATGCCCTGGGCCCACCATGAACCTGGAAGGGCTGGAGATGGTCGCAGTGCTTGTGGTCCTCGCTCTGTTCGTCAAGGTCCTGGAGCAGTTTGGGCTCTTTGAGCCTGTCTCCTTGGAAGGTAACCCAGGTGTCTGGGCAGGTCTGGGCTGCTGGCTGGAGGGACAGCCGCCACCAGCATTGGGGAGGGGCTACTCTCACTTATGACTGGGAGCAGGGATGAGCAGATTAGTGATGAGATGGGGTATCTCCAGGAGGTGGGGGGGTGCTTGGGGAACAGGGCATCTGGGAGAGGTGGAGAGGGGGACTTGGGGTGGAGCATCTGGGGGAAGTAAGGAGGAAATCTGGGGGACTAGGTGTGTGACGGAGGTGAAGATAGAGGACCAGGGAGGAGACAGGGTATTTGGGGAAGTGATAAGGGGCACAGTGTGGGGGGACTGGGGTGTGGAGATGAAGAGAGTCTGGGGGACATGAGGAGAGGTCGGGAGATAGGCAGCGGTATCTGGAGTAGAGGAAGGAGGTTCCGGGGGTCCCGAGATACCACTAGACTTCCAGGGAGTCCCCTTTGGGGCCAGAGGCCCACAATGGCTAGGAAGATGTGTGTGACTCTGTGCCTCCATCCCTGTAGGTGTGGTTGCAGAGTGTGTGGATTCAGTACTCGAGAGATACAGGGGTGTGATTGTGTGTGTCCATGTGTGTGACTGTGTGAGCCTGTGTAGGTGACAGGAATATGTGGCTTTGTCAGATGGTGGATGTGACGGTGCTTGAGGGGAGAGTGTGTGTGTCTGCCCCATGGGTGTCAGATTGTGTGCATGGCTGTTCCCGGAGCTCCCTGAGCGTTACTAGCTCTACACCCAAGACTTAGGAGGGGAGTGGGTTCTGGAGGGACAGGAGTGAGAACACTGTGAATGAGATGTTTATAGATCCACTCTGGCAGGAGGGAGAGGGGTGGGTCAGATCAGGGACCCTGTCTCCCAGGCGCCCACTTTCTCTCAGGATGCAAGGGCAGAATGGTCCCCAGGGCCTGGACACTGGGCATGGGAAATCAGTTCTCCACTCAAGTGGGGAGAGCGATATTGGAGGTAGAGAGGGGAACATGTTCTGCCTCCCCCAGAGAGTTTTGGCCTCTCCCTCCACTTTACGCCAAGAAGCGTGCAGCTCCATAGCATGGCTGTTTCCCAGTTCCACCAGGGACAGGTAAACAGGCAAGAACTGTGACAGGGGGACCGCGGGGAAGAACTAAAAAGATGTGAAAGGAGCTAGGACAAGATGAAGGTCCATGAATTTCTCTAGTGTTGAGTAAGAGCAGAAGACTCCCAGCTCGCCCTGCATCCTCTGCCGCATTTATTGGGATGGGGTGAGGAATAGGAATTGGTCCTGGATGAACCAGGGTTCTCCAGTCTTTTTTTTTTTTTAAGAGAGAGAGGGAAAGGAGGGAGAAAGAGAGGGAGAGAAACATCTATGGGTTGCTCCCAACTGGGGACCTGGCCCACAACCCTGGCATGTGCCCTGACTGGGAATCAAACTGGAATCTACTGAGCCACACTAGCCAGGGATCATCCAATCATTACCGGATGAAATCAGTTGGGCTCTGACTTACCATACCCTTCAGACTATTCGATGGGAAGAGGGTCATCCAAGAAACCCAGCATCCCGTAGGCTGAAGGCAGCCCCTTTCTCTTTCTATCTTTAGAGGAGCCTAGAGGAGATTGAGTCTTGGGAGCAGGTAAGGAGGACGTGTGAAGAGGAGGTTGGAAGAAGGGGGGAGCTGCCCCCCAGTCTGGTGGCAGCTCTACGTAGCACCAGAGGCCCCAGGTGCAATACAGCTTCAGCTTCTGGAAACCAAAGTCCAGGCTAATGGAGCCCTGGGCCAGGGGCCAGGCCGCCATCGATCCTCCATCCAGCCCACTTGCCTCCCTCCCACCTCTCCAGAGCTCCTGCTGTGGAGGAGGGAGAGAGGACCAGTTGGAGCTGGAGAAGGCAGTGACTTCTAGCAGTTACCTCCTGGGAGCAGGGCCTTCTCCTGAGGGTGGAGACTGCATTGGGAGGGCAGGGCCTATATGGGAGCCCAGATGCCTGAGTAAACCTACAACCAGAAGTTGGGCCCTTCCAGAAATGGACTGAGGCCAGCCTCAGTGTGTGCGGACTCTGGCCCTGGAGTCTGGAGGTGGGTGCAGTTGGAAGACAGACACATGAACGTGGAGGGCTCCCTAGGGTGCGATGGGAGCTGCAGGACGTGTGTGTGACCAAGGGGGAAGGAGAGGAAGTGTGATCGGCGGGCTCCAGCTAGCCCCACATTACACTAAAATACTCCTCTTAAGGTCCGTTATTGCCTCAAAGTTCAATATCATTTCACCTTCAAAGAGTAGGCTGTACTGGAAAGGACTGGGAAGGGACACTTACAGGGTGGATGAGTTAGTAGCTGCTGGGGAGCCTTGTTCCACTGGTGGGAAGATATCAGTACCTTGGGGTGGGGGCTCGTAGGAAAGAAAGGTGGGCGTTCTCTGGACAGACGGGGCTTCTGCGGATGAGCTGCAGCCTTAGTGTCTGGGAGCCGTGGGTGCATAGGTCACAGTATGATCATGAGGACTTGCCATGGGGACCGTGGTGTGTGTCACAATATTATAAGGTCCTCAAGTGGTATTAACACGCTGTGGCATGTTGTCCCCAGGGTCAGCATGTGTTTTCGTGTGGTTTGGTCATACCACACGTCCTGTGTGTGTAGGACGGCCTGTGTAGTTCCTCTTGCGTATGTGTCATGTTGTTCCTGGGCCACAGCTGTGTGCTTGCGTTGAGGAGTTTTTGGTCAGGGCGTGTGTGTGCGCACATGTGTTGAAGCCTGCTTAATTAGGCCTCGGGGTGTGAGTGACTGGGCATCGAGCTGTCTGTCGCTGTATGGCATCCACCGCTCTGTGGTTTACCATTCTGTGTGTCTCTGCACGCCTGTCTGTGTGTGTGTGTGAGAGAGAGAGAGGTGTTCCTACCCAGGCAATCCTTGGGTTGGACATCACCCTCAGAGCTCCAGCCGAACCACTGGAGGCAAGGGCACAGGGTCAGCAGACACTGAAGCCAATGCCACCTGCCCCAAGCAGCCTCGCTCTCTCCAGCTGGGTCGCATTATGCAAGGTGCCCCAGCTGCCTCCGTGGGTTTTCCATGCCTCCGAAACCCACTGGCTCCCCTAACCTGGTCCCAGCTACCTTCGCCATTCCCCTTCAACCCTCCCCCAACACCCCGCCCCCAGCCGGGGTTAATGTGTGATTGTGGGAAAGGGACAGGGAACGGAGGGGCAGTGGGGGTTAATGTGCCTTCCCGGGGTCTTCTCTCTTCCCAGGCCACCCTCCAGGGCCCACTAAAAAAGCGCTGAAGCAGCGGTTCCTCAAGCTGCTGCCTTGCTGCGGGCCCCAAGCCCTGCCCTCAGTCAGTGAAAGCAAGTGCCGCTCCTGTAACTTTCCGGGGCGGGGCCCGTCGTGTGGGACAGTGTGACTGCAGGGGGCCTCTGTGTGTGTGTGTGCACGTGTGCTCGACCAGTGTGTCCCCCCCCCAGGGTGGGCACTGGCTAGCGCGAGAGTGAGTAGGTGTAGCTACAGTCCTCAGAGGAAGCACAGTGTGGGGACATGGTCAGTTTGGGGTGCGGGACCCTAGTGTCTTTGGGTGGTACCAGTTTGCGAAATGGGCGGGACCTGTGTGATTTGGCGTGGCCAGGGTGACCAGGCTGAGGCCCGAGCCTAGTGCTGTGACCCACGTGCTAGGGGCTGGTCGAGGCGGCTGTGCGGGTCTGTGCGCCTGTGCGTGGCTTAGCTGGGTTAGTGTCTGCGACTTTGGCCTCCTGCCCCGCCCCTGGGCATGTTATGGTTGTCGAAATGCATGTCGCCCATGCAGATGGAGCCCAGGTGCCAGGATACTTGGATTTTCTAGTGGCAGCCTGGTTCCCAGTTGAGTGACCTCCCTTTGTCTCTAGGCCTGTTTTCCCAGTTGGGCCTTGTCCATGCTGTAGGACCATACTTCATTTTACAAGCTATCAAGGCCCGTTTTGTAGTTATCTGAGAGTGTCTTTGTGTTTGATTCCGGATCCCACTTGGGGGTAGATTCGGAAAAAGAACCAGTGTGAGTGCCGCATGCAGGTATGCGTGAGGTCCATTTCGTGTATGCCTGTGCTTTCGTTACGTGTGCTTTTGCGCGCGGGGCTGGGGTGTGTGCATTGTAACACGCAGGTTTGTGAGATCTGCAGTGAGTGTGAGGGACAGACATGGCGTGTGTCTGCAGTTGGTCGGGTTTTCGGCTTTCTCGGTGACAGTGTGCTCCCTTCAGCATTAGCCGCCCCAGCCTCCCTACGCCCCCACAGACCCCGCCCGCTGGACCCAGGTGACTTACTCTCCTGGTGGGGGCGGGGGCAGGGTGGGGGGCTTTGGGAGAACGGGGTGGGGGCATTTGCCTGGGGGACTGAATGTTGGGGGCTTGGGGGACTGAGATGGGGCCGGGGGTGGGGCCTTGGCTAAGGCTTACCAGAAGTGGTGGCAGGGGTGGGGTCTAGGTGGGGCTTGGCTGGAGCTGGGCGGGGCATGGCTCCAGCATGGCTCTGGAAGGCGGGAATCTGGGCGGGGCAAGACCTGGACGGGGCAGATCCGAGTGGGTCTGGGAAGGCCCAGAAGCTCGGGATCCTCAAACGCCTGTTCTCGAACCTGTCTTCACCACTCCAACCCCTTACGGGATAAAGATGGGTTGGGACCTTTTCTTCCTACCAGGGATCAGGGGCCCAGGGACCAGTGCCCGGTCGGATCCCTGGCTCTGGAGACAGGCCTGACCTTGGGCCAGGCCTGCCAATAGACTTTGAAGTTGACCAGAGTCTTGTCTCCTTGTTTTCATGTCCAGGGAACTGGCAGGCTGGTCTCTGGTATCGGAGATAGGGGGCTGTATGAATCTGTGATTTTGAGGAGGGGTCATGGGGGCTGGGCCTGAGGCGCGCCTCTTCCCCTCCCTTGCCCTCCCAACCCCCACAGACAGCGTGGAGGATGAGTTTGAACTGTCCACCGTGTGTCACCGGCCCGAGGGTCTGGAGCAGCTGCAGGAGCAAACCAAGTTCACTCGCAAAGAGTTGCAGGTCCTGTACCGGGGCTTCAAGAACGTGAGTGTGAAAAGCAAGGCCAAACCCGGAGAGGTGTGAGACAGAAAGGGAGGGGGAGGGAGAATCCCTTTCTCCCCCTTCCACCCCCCACCCCACTCCCTTCCGGGTAGACCGAACTTCTAGCGGGAGGTTCTGGCCTGTTTGAGAAGGGGTGGAGCCTGTAGGTGGTCAGGTTAGGTTTTGTTTTTTTGGGTTTTTTGCACTGGCAAGAAGTCTTACCTCCCATCAGAAGAGCTCTAGTGACCCCCCTGGAGACATGAAGATTTTGTCCCTCTCTGGGAGTCTCTGGGTGTGGAAGGGGGAGGGATGCGGAAGGAGGTTTTGTCTGTGTCCTCAGTCTGGTCTCCCCACTGCCCAGGAATGTCCCAGCGGAATTGTCAATGAGGAGAACTTCAAGCAGATTTACTCTCAGTTCTTTCCTCAAGGAGGTGAGGGGACAAGGCCTGAAAGGAAGCAGCTGTCTGTCCATCTCTAGGCTGTGTTGGGGAGAGGGTTGGGGGGGGGGCGTGGAAGCTGGGAATGCCAAGTGATAAGAGGTGTTTGGGGAGCCCCACGGAGGTTGGAAGTCCTCCACTGTCTGGAAGCCAAGCTCACGGGCCCACTGTTCTGCAGACTCCAGCACGTATGCCACTTTTCTCTTCAATGCCTTTGACACCAACCACGACGGCTCCGTCAGCTTTGAGGTGAGCTGGAGAGGATGGGCCAGGGAGGCCTGGGGCTTCGGGGCCAGGATCTATAGGCCAAACCCAGAGAGGAGGCTGGGTGAAAGGTGTCTGAAGACATATTTACTTCCCCCCTGCCTCCTTCCCAGGACTTTGTGGCTGGTTTGTCAGTGATTCTTCGAGGAACCATAGACGACAGACTGAATTGGGCCTTCAACCTGTATGACCTCAACAAGGACGGCTGCATCACCAAGGAGGTGCGCAGGGCAACTGAAGAGCTGGAGGGGAGGTGTGAAAGGCCCACAGGAAGGAAATGAGACCCACATGTGCATTACCAGCAAGGGTGATGCTTGCCCTGGGCCCTGGGCCTCCCAGCTTGGAGGCTATAGGCTCTGAGGAGGGATCCTTTTCTTTTTTGGCCTAATAGGAAATGCTTGATATCATGAAGTCCATCTACGACATGATGGGCAAGTATACATATCCTGCACTCCGGGAGGAGGCCCCAAGGGAGCATGTGGAGAGCTTCTTCCAGGTACTTGGGATGGGGTAGGCTGGAGGGTCCTGGAGTGAAGGGAAGAAGGTGAGGTCCCAGTGGGGAACTTATCTAAATTCTACCTGCCTCTCTCCTGCCATCTCTCCTGTTATCCCTCCCAAATACCTTTTCACAGAAGATGGACAGGAACAAGGATGGCGTGGTGACCATCGAGGAATTCATTGAGTCTTGTCAAAAGGTACAGGTCCCCACCCCCACATTTCCCTGGTCTGGACTCAGGGTCTAATTCAGTGATATAGGAGGAGGCTCCTTTGGGCAGAGTATCATCTCCTTAACTCAGTGCCACTCCCAAGCCTGTTCCTTCACAACTGGGGGGGGCCTGTCATTCCTCACCTCACCTCCAGTCTCTCTGGGTGTCTCCTTCCTCATTGCTTCTCTCTGTCTCTGACCGTCCGCATTTATAACTCGGTGCTCTCTCCCTGTCTCTGACGAGCTCTTTTTCTTTCTCTCTCTCCAATCTGCCTCTCTCACACTATGGCTACAGGATGAGAACATCATGAGGTCCATGCAGCTCTTTGACAATGTCATCTAGCTCCCCAGGACAGGGGGGTCAGGTGTCTGTTGACCATGCTCTAGCCCTAGTCCAGTTGGACCTCACCCTTCTCTCCCTGGGTCTGTCTTCATCCTAGCCCTGCCCAGGGTCTGTAGGAATCCAAGAGCCTGGGAATTTAGTGGAGCCAAAGGGGCCAGGGAGTGGGCAGAGTGCATCTGCTGGGTGTTCCCAACTCCCAACAGCTCCCACCTCCTTCCTGCCTGACATTCAGTGCTGAGGGTGCCCCTGCTATAGGAATGAAGTGGTTCTCCACCTCCCGCCCCACTCTAGAAACTGCAACACTAGACAGAATTTCTCCTGTTATGGTGCTTCTCCTATCCTGGATCTCATAAACATTTTCCCTAAGACTCCCTTCTCAGAGAAACCTCTCTGTTCTTGGCACGGATTGGCCTTTCAGAACAGGGCCTTTGAGAGCTCTGTAGGAGGGGGACAAGAATGTAAAGGCAGAAATCTTGGGCTTGAGCCAGTGGTTAGGTCCTAGGAGGTAGCTAGAGTATAGAGTAGGAAGGCCTAGGGATTGTCAGTGAGAACTAAGGCATGCCAGGCTATCACTCTGAGCTCTACAGGTCTGCCACTAAGCTATAAAAATATGAATTTCTAGGCTCTTCAAAAGACCTTTTCTCCTTGGAAACACCCCACAAATTTTCCATGCTCAGTATCCCAGAAAAGCCTGGGATCCTGATGTCTGGCTCCACCCTGGATTTTTTTCCTCTCCTTCCTTCCTGTTTGTATGGTTGTGGTGGTGGCAGGGGAATATGGGTGGGAGATGTCCTGGCTGATACCTCCCAAAGGTTCAGCCTAGCAGCATGGAGTGAGTCAGGGACCATCTAGTGAATGCACAAGAAGAAAAGGGAAGGAGGGAGGCTGGCATAGCATCTGAACCAGTGTGGGGGCATTCATTAAAATCTTTGATCTGCCCAGGCTTTATCCAACCCCCCAAATATCCTCTGCAATTCCCACCTAGGGTCTCCTCTTACTCTATTCAATCTACCCAGAGATGCCCTGAACATACCTAGAAGGCAGGAACCAGAGGATCCAAGTCCCACATCATCAGCAGCACCCCTGCCATGCTGTCACTCCTTAAAATACCCGCTTGTTCCATTAGCCAGGACCTGAGGGGAAGGGCCCCCAGAGAGCTCCCTTTCCCGTTAGAACACTGTCGACTGCTTTGCATTTTTGGCTCCTCTGTATATTTTGTAAAATTTAAAAAATACACCAGATCCAATAAAACACAATGGCTATGCACAGGCTTCTGTCTCCGCCTTTTTGTCCTTCCTACCCCACACGTACCTCACAACCTCTAACTCAAGCACCTGCAGCCTTTCAGCTCTGAAAGAAAGTGCCAGTCTTCCCCATAGTATGGCCAACTCTTGGCACAAGACCGAGACATGGGTTCTAAAAGGGTTGGAAACCTACCTGACCTTAGAGAAGTACCTACATGAATCTCTCTCCTTAGAGGAGACAAGGAATAGACAGGATATCAATGCCCCAAAGACTATGCCAAACCAGCTGTCTTTGTCTAGACTTGTATTACAAGTTGAATCAAGAATTTCTAATTTACAGACATCAGTTAATCTCAAAGTGTTTTCTTTTGAAGGGGGAATTCCCTTTAGTTTCTAATGAAAATTTGGTTATGTAAATATCTCAGCCTTGCCTTCAGTGTGGACATACATGTGTGTCTGTCTTCCAGCCGAGAATGAGGGTGAATCAGACGGTGTGGACCCAGGGCAGGTTACCATGGAGCAGGTGACACTTGGGTAATGGAGACTTCCTTGGGGGGGGGACCTTTCTTTGTTTTGCTGCTAGAGCGGTAGCCACCAATGGTGGGTTCCTCCCATCTTTCCTCTGGGACAGGGGTGTCAAACTCATTTTCACGGGGGAGCCACATCAGCATCACAGTTGCCTTCAAAAGGCCGAATGTGATTTCAACTCCTTAGCAGTTTGGGAGTAGTTATATGTATACAGTCCTAAAATTATTTCAGCCCTTTGAAGGCAGCCGCGAGGCTGATGTGGCCCCCGGTGGAAGTGAGTTTGACATCCCTGCTCTAGGGTACCGTCGTATGGTGACTAAGCTTCCCCATCCATAGGATGTCTGTGGATGCAACTCAGTTTCAAGACTGAAATCAAGGACTATCATGCTTCCTGTTGCATTTGATTTTGCCCTCGAACCTCCTACTGCAAAAGTCCACTCTCTCCTGTCTCCGAGGAATGGTGATAAATAAAGACATTAAGCTCGGAAGTTGCATGGCCATCTCCCTACAGCCTGATCAAATGGCCACACACAAAGGACCGAGGGGACCCTGAGAAGGGGAAACAGACCCTGCCTAGAGCTCCATCAACTGTTATGTCTTTTGTATTTGAGTTTATACCTTTCCTTGTGGCTTAATCCCATTTTAGGCAGAATTTTTATGCTACCAGCAAATGTAGCCAACAAATCTGTAGCTATAAACCAAGGATGTCTTGAGTGAGATTGTTTTTACAGATGTACATTACAGAAAATAATTCTAATATTTACTAACCCTATTCTAAGAATATATAGAGGCACCTATTCTATTGCTTACATTCTATTACTGTACACATTGGCAAGGTGTGGTGTCCAAGAAACAAAAACTTACTTCCAGAGTCCATCATTTTGTCACCCTACTCACATCCCATAATTGTCTGCTCTTTAGGCCCTTGGGTTTCATTGGGTCACAATCCCTCTGAAGGATCTGATGAAATATATGGACCCACTATCCAGAAGTGGGGGAAAAAGCACATTTATTTATGTATTTATTTTAAATCCTCACCTGAGGATATGATCACTGATTCTAGAGAGAGAGTGAGTAACATCAATGTGAGAAAGAAACATCGATACTTCCCCCACCCCGTTATGTGCCTTGACTGGGGATGGAACCCGCAACCCAGGTATGTGTCTGAGCTGAGTCAAACCCACTGCACTGCCTTTTGGTGTACAGGATAATGCTCCAATCAGCTGAGCCAACCGGCCAGCTCCATTTATGTTGGTATCCCTTAAGCCCATCCATGGGCCCTAAGTTAATACTCCTGTGATCTTGTCTACCTTCTACACAGCTTTTGGTTGTGCAGAAGAGGAAACAGGCCCATTTACAGGAGGGTCAAGGCTTGACCCAGTCCCCAACGTCTCTATTCAGAGTGGGCCTGTGGCACAGGAAAGATTTGTGTGTGAAAGGTGGATGCTGTGCATGTCATAATCTATACATGGTGACACTGTGACAGGCTCTCATGGTGCTACTTTTACTTCATGGCACTTCTCAGTTTGTAACTGCTGCGCGTGTTTATCTGAGTAGCTGGCTGTCTTCTCTGATACACTGTAAGCTACAGAGGGCTCCCTGGGTGCCTGGACTGTTCTTTCCCCCTCGCCATCCTGCCTTTGAGGCCTGGCAAATAATAGACACTCAATAATTACTTGGTTGGTTGAGTGAGCATGGTGAGTTTGTGTATATAACTGGGTTAGGTATGGCAGCATTCTCCATGTTTTAGGGTAGGTCCAAGTTTAAGGGAAGTTGAGAATTTCTAGTGAAGTGCGAAGTGCCCCAGAGCCAGGGCACAAAAATGGGAACCAAAAAAATGACAGGTTGGCATTCTGATTTTTTCTGGCCAATGGTCGGACTCTGAATGTTGTCAGCTACTCCATCTCAAAACACCCTCCAGTACCTACCTTCCAGTATTGTGTACTTCCTGGTTTTCCTCTTACATTTCTGGCTGCCCCTTCTCAGCCCTCTCTGCAGTCTCATCCTTCTTAACTGGAATTCTAAATGCAGGGCTCCACAGCTCAGACCTGAGCCTCTTCTCCAAATCACACTCAACCTCATGGCTCAAATACCATCTATATGCAGAGGACTCTTAAGTTTATATCCCCAGAATTGTCTGAGCTCCAAGACGCATTTATCCAGTTGCCTATTTGACATATTATGTGGACCTGAAATAAAGTTAACCTGTTCAAAATGGAGCTTTGATCCTTCTCAGTCTTCCCCTTTTCAAGTAATGACACCATCTACCTAGTTGCTCAGGTCAAAATTTAGGAGTCATGCCTTCCTCTCCCTCACTCCCCCTCTGCTCTAATCAATCACCAATTCCACCACCAAAGGTGCAGCTCCTCTATCTCCACTGCTGTTCCCTAGGCGAAGCCACTGTCATTACTGGGATTATTACTTATTCTTCCACCTAAAGTAGCCCCTCCTTGCTGTGGTTACTTTTTGTTACATCACTCCATTTCCTCGCTTCATATTACTTAATCACAAACTGAGTTCCCATGTATGTATTGCATTCGTTATGGTCTGTTTCCTCAACCAGAATGTATACTCTCCGAGAGTAGGGCCCAATTTCATTCATTCCACAAATATTTATCAGAGGCCTGTTAAACTTTGGTTCCTATTGTAGATGTGGTATGGAGAGAAAGTGTGAGGCAAGAACGGCCCTTCAAGTTTGAGAGGTACAGATATGGAAGGTGGATCTTGCTTGGGCCACAGACCCCAGAGTCTGGACTGTGGTGAGCAGATGAAATTGTGGCTACTGACTTGCCAGCAGATGTGAGATATGAGGCAAAAAGGAAAATGCTATGAGACTGAGGGCTGGGGTCGGCTGGGATGACTGGGATGACACCCCCCCCCCCCCCCCCGCCGTTTCCCAAGTGATCGCAGTATCCAGTGAAGCTGCATATGACCCCCAATTGTCATCACAGGAAGTCCCCTAAGAAAATGCTTGCTCTTAGCCCCAGTCTCAACGCTCCAGGACTAAAAAGAAGAGGGGCGGTAAGAGTCTCTGGAGCTACGAGTCGGATTACCGTTGGAGGAGTTGAATATGAGATGGAAGAGTAAGACGGACAGTACTGTCCTAATCGGAACGAGACTGAGATGCTCAGTTCACGTTTACACCGCACAAGTTGAGTCAGATAGCTCAACATAAATGTCACATGCAGTATGACAGAACATACAGCAAGGGGATCAGGGCCCACTTAGGATTCGGGGAAGGCGTCCCCAAGGAAATGATGTTTATGCCGGCGCCTAAGGTATTTTACTTCTCCCTCGCACTTCACGTTCCCCATTCCCAAACAAGCCAGGCCCTTTCATCCCTCCCTACATTTGTACTCGGTTCCCTTTGCCTGCTGTGTTTTCCCTTCATCACTGCTCAGCCCGGATAACTCATACTCATCCTTTAATATCTAGCTCAAAAGCAAAACCATCCATGGTCATCGCCTCTTCCCCAAAGAGGATTAAATCGGTCTCTGCGCTCCGACAACACTTGGAGCGCAGAGGATTAACCTAACGGGATGCGTGCTTGCTTGTCTCCACCGCTATCCTGTGAGCTCACAGTGGCTCAAGAGCCCAGCACGAGGCCTACTCAATAGGTGTCGTCGGAATGGAGGAAGGAACGAACGTTGAATTTTTTAAAGGGGTTAGCGTCAACTTTGTAGGCGGAAATGATTCAAGACACAGGGGTTAGCTGAGCTCCTTGGAGCGTCGTCTTCACTGAACAGAGCCTGGGCCAGGTTGTCGTAGTGAGCCAACCTATTAGGAGACTCTCAGTAGAAATAGGCCAGTTCCTTCCTATGTCTTTAAGAACTAGAGGCTTCATTTCCGCGCCTGCCCATTGAGAGAGTAAACGCCTCTCTTTCTCATCCTCCCCACCCCCCTTTATCCCAATTGCCCCAACCCACTGCAGCCTCCTCCCATACGCCCCTTCTTTGGGTCGGGTAATGGTCCGTCCCAGGGCGCCTGGCTCGTTCTGGGGGGTGGAGAACAGAAATGGTACGTCCTACTGTCTTCATCACCTTTTGCTTTTCGCGTCCCCTGGGCTCTACTTCCCCCTACCGAAAGAGCTCAGTAGGCTGGCCCAAAAGGAGGAGGGGGGCCGGGCTAAGGGGACCGGTCTGAGCCGGTCTCCGGCGCAGGCGCAGTGCGGATAAACAGGAAGCTGGCTGTAGAGGCAGCGCTAGGAGAGCTCTTGGATTTTCGGGGGTAAAGCAGCGGAAGACTAGGATTGTAGGGAGGGCGACGGAGGCTAACTGAGAGCGAAAAAGAAGCTTCGGTCATCTGCCTCCAGGGAGCGGGAGGTGCAGCTTCGTTCTCGGCTTAGGCTTCCGGCTCCCCAGCTTAGGCTGAGGCAGTGGCTGACAAAGGGCTCGCTCCGGTGCCGCCGCCCTTCTCATCCGGGCATTCAGGTCCCTGCGCAGGGGGAGGGGGAAGGGCAGAGGGGGAAGGGAAGGCGCAGGAGGGGCGAGCTTTGGGAGCCGAGGCCCTCTCCAGGGCTCTGGGCCCGCGGCCCAGCGGACGGAGGCCGAGGAGGATGGTGCAGAAGGAGAGCCAGGCGGCGCTGGAGGAGCGGGAGAACGAGCTCAACGCCAGCCCTGCCGCCTCCGCTGGTGCATCGTTGGAGCCACCGGCGACTCCGGCCCCTGGAGAGGACAACCCGACCGGGGCTGGGGGCACCGCAGTGTCTGGGGCGGCAGGAGGGGCTCGAAGGTTCCTGTGCGGCGTGGTGGAAGGTGAGCGTCCCCCTTACCGCCTCGCCCCGGGACCAACAGGTTCTATTCTCGTGAGGGGTGGCAGCGGTGCTGGGCGGGGTGCTCTTGAAGGGTGGTACTCGATTGGATTTGAAATTTGAGCGTGCTAACACGAGGCGAGAGGCGAGGCGGTGTGCAAGTCTTCCTTCTTGTTCTTAAATGGCGTCGAATTCCTCTCTGGCAATTGCGCCTGACCCCACCCGCCTTGGGCTCGGAGCCCGGCGTTCTCCCGCGGAGGCGGCGGTGGGGAGCCGAGGGCTCGGCTCCGGAGTAGTATACACGCGTTTGTACCCAGCGGTGTTTCTCCCCGGGGTGGTCTCTGTTCAAGTGAGGAAATGTGTACAGGGATGCTGTCACCAGTCTGGGGGGGGGACCCCACACCCACACTAGTGTGCTGGAGTGAAGAGAAGCGCGGGGGGCCGTAGTTGCGCTAATTCCTCTTAGTTTAGGATTTTTTTTTTGCTGGCCACCCTTTGAAGATTCATTTGCAGCCTAGAAAATTGCGCTTTGGCCAACTACTGTGCTTTCCCTCTGAGAGAGGAAGCTTTGACTCTAACGTCAGGTACAGAATTTTAATGTAGTGACTGCAGAAGAGGTTTAAAAAATGTCCTCCTCGAGATCTCCCTCCCTTCCCAGTTACATTTAAGAGGAGTGATGGACTTTGTTGGTAGTTGGGGACAATGACCAGAAGATTGTATGGCAATTTTTTTTTTAAGGTTTTTACTTTTTATTTTTAGAGAGAGGGGAAAGGTCGGGGAAAGACCGGGAGAGAAACAATCTGTGGTTGCCTCTCGCATGCCTGTATGACTATTAATGTAATAGACATGTATGTGGCTGTGTAGTCTATGAAAACAATCAGTTACATTGTTACTGTTCCCTCGAGTACAACACATATTTGAGTTTTCTGAAGTATTTTGGCTGATCCAGGGTTTCCTAGATGTCTGCTCTATTCTATCCTGTGTGTGATGGTATGTACAGGAGTGAAAATAAAAATTAGTCTTTATTAAAAAACCAAAAGGGGCCCTGGCTGGTGTGGCTCAGTGGATTGAACGCCATCCTGTGAACCAAAACGTCACAGGTTCGATTCCCAGTCAGGGCACGTGCCTGGTTTGCGGGGGTCAGGTCGCCTGTTGGGGACATTTGAGAGGCAACCAATCCATGCATTTCTTGCACATGGAACCCCAAAAAGATACAGCAAAGGAAAGAAGGTTGCCCTCTTAGTTGAGCATAGAGCGATTTTCAACTTTTTCATCTTGTGGCACACAAACTAATTACTAAAATCTTGTGGCACACCAAAAAATGCATTTTTTGCCAGTCTGACAAAAGAAAATAGGTATAATTTTGATTTGCACCAGATGGCTGTTGTTGTGTTGGCTGTTGTCATTTTTAACTTGGATAATTTAAGGGAAGAGGAGTCAGTGTTTCTGACTGAACCGTCAGGTATTGCATGTTTTAAAAAATCTTGCAGCACACTGGTTGAAAATCTTGAAAATGAAAATCTTTGGCATCGAGTATTCATTTGAAAGATGAGTCATGGTTATTGTATTTTAGTTAGTTAAATTGTATTGGATAATAGACTAATTTTCAGTAAGGAGTGAAACAGTTACAAGTTAACTTTCAGACCTTTAGGGGAAAAGTTACTTTGTATTTGACTGGAGTGAAAGTTTATGAAAACATGATTGCTTTATGTGACTTACCTGTTGATACATTTTTGGGGCTTGTTTGCATGCAGGGGGATCGTAGGAAATCCCTTTTGCGGAGGGAGATCTTGACGTGGAGGGTGGAGGAGTGCTGGCAGATATAGCTGGCAGATACGGACACCTTAGACTAGAGTGAGTCTAAGGAAGCTTGCCTTTAGTAAATATGGGTAAAAGCTTCTTGTAGTTTGAATAAGTTGGTTTGTTTTTAGGAATGGTAGTAAAATAGACTTACTCAAAGAATAGAGTTGTCTTGTCTCTTACGAATTCTGTCCCATTCCCTCCTGTGTTTTCTTGGTGGCAAAGTACCTGATTTCCACCCCCAGTACTTGTAAGTTGGCACCATTCCTAAAATGAATGAGGACAGAAATACTCTAGGTGTCGCAGGATTCCTTTTTTGTTTCCTTTCCCTCCCAAACCCTTGTTGGTTTTACCTTCCGTGTAGCAGCACTGCTTCCTCTTTGTGCTGCTGTTTACTCAAAACCAACCTGTCAAAGAACAGATGTAGGTTTTTAATCTTCAAATTAAAACATTAGACACTTGAAAAATCTTTTTTTATATTGAAATAACTCTAAAGGGATGTTTAATACCTGCATCTTTGAGATAAAAATAATGCTCAGTGTTCTAGGAAAGCTATAAAGTCTTATGTAAAATTTACCTTCATTTTAGGCAAGATCACCTTAAGAGGGTGATCACCTGTAAGGGGGTAACATTGAATTGTCAAGATTGAAAATGCTCAGTTTCATACATTGGTATGTAATGAGGTTTTTTTTTTGTCTGTTATTTTTCTTGTTTGTAGTGCACAGTAATCATCTTGTTTAGAGATTGGAACTTAATACACTTCATAAATTTTGATTTTAGGTTAGTCTCTGAGGTGGGTAGACTCCATGTGCTTGTGCGTAGCATTTTGTATTCCAGATGCAGGTTTAACCATCTTCATGGTACATCCAAGAGAATGTCCTTATCTCTTGCAGATGATTAGACTATGAGAGGTGGGAAATAAAGGTTGGGTGAGCTGTAAACTGTGTAATAGCACAACAATGAGCTCCAAATACCTGTTTGGTGTTTACACCACTGCCGAAGTCCTCCGTCTGCAGGTTGGCTTCCTGCACTTTGCTTTGCAACCATGCCCTTCCCTCCCCCCACCGCTCCACCCGCTTGGAGGGGAGCAAGTCCTGTTGTTGAAGTTTCAGTTGTTCAAACCTTTGCTCAGGAATTGAGATTGCTTGAGAGCTTCCTGTTTGGGCCAGTTCACCTGTTGAATTTGTTGTGAATGTAGTTTATGGTGTTTTTTGGGTCTCTTTTATTATATCAGGAACTTTAAAAAAACATAATCATAAAACTGGGTCAATCAGATTCCTTTCTAACTGTGTTCTTGATTTTTTTTTTTCTGCCTTATTTATCTCCTCTTCCTCCTTTAAAAGCAGTGTAACTATCCTTCTAGGACATAATTTTTATTAGTAGCAATTTTGGATTACTTTGCTTGCCTTTCCCCTATTGTAAGATTGAGATAATCTTTTTTTTTTAATTAATCTTTTTTCAGAGGGGAAGGGAGGGGAGTGTGTGGTTACTAGGGACCTGCCGGCAACCCGGGCATGTGCCCTGACTGGCGTTGAACTGGTGACCCTTTGGTTTGCAGGCTGGCACTCAGTCCACTGAGATACACCAGCCAGTGTATGTTTTTAAATAACTTTTATCATATGAGTAATGTGTTCATGGTAGAAAAATCAGTAAAACTTACTTAAACATAAAGGAAATAAAAACCTCCCTATAATATCACCATCCAAAGACACTTTAATGTTTTACTTACTAAATGCCCTTCAGGTTTTGGGATTATAGTGCATGTTTTGTAACCTGCTTTTCTCAGTTTAATGCATTTTGAAACTTGAAAATAATTTCATTCTTTTTTTGAATACAGGATTTTATGGAAGACCTTGGGTTATGGAACAGAGAAAAGAACTCTTTAGAAGGTAAATTTTTATTTTATGATGGAGAATCTTAAATCATTAACATACCCTTTTGTTTTAAGAAATACTAATAATAGGGCAGATGCAATTTGATTATTTCTTTGTTGCAAAAGTTGGTCTTTTACCTCTTCTTCACTTAGGCCATTGGTTTTCAAATTTTCCTGGGGAAGCTGAATAGGTCTGGGGCTTTACCAGCCTCACCCAGAGTTGTGTGTGGCTTTTTTTTTTTTTTTTTTTTTTTTCCTTTTTTAATCACCACCTAGGGATATGTTCATGGCGGGGGGGTATGAGAGACAGAGAGATGTTGATACAAGGTTGCCTCCCGTAAATCCCCGGGCACTGAACCTTCAACCCAGGTAGGTGCCCAGACCTGGCATTGAACCTGCAACCCTGTGGTGTATTTTTATGATGCTCCAACCAACTGAGCCACCCAGCCAGATCCAGAGTTGTGTTTTTTGTTTCAAGACTGTTTATATGCTTTCTAAAAATACTCGCGGTAGTATTTTTTACAGTTCCACCGAATTACAAAAAGGTTAAAAGCTATTGCCCCAGAATATTATTAGCTTTTCAAGAGAGAGAGATGCTTCAAGAAAAGGAAAAAATCAAGCCCTGGCTAGTGTGGCTCAGTGGATTGAGTGCCTGCCTGTGAACCAGAGGGTTGTGGGTTCACTTCCCAGTCAGGGCACATGCTTGGGTTTCAGGCCAGGTTCCCAGTAGGGGACATGCAAGAGGCAACCACACATTGATGTTTCTCTCCTCCTCCTCCCTTCCCCGAACTCTCTCTAAAAATAAATACATAAAATCTTTTTTTTTTTTTTTTTTTTAAGGAAAGGGACAAAATTGAGATTTACAGCCTATGCATGTTACCTGTTTATACACATGTAATTTTCTTTCCCCTTAAGGCTTCAGAAATGGGAATTAAATACATACTTGTATGCCCCAAAAGATGACTACAAACATAGGATGTTTTGGCGAGAGATGTATTCAGTGGAGGAAGCTGGTAATCTTTTTCTTTTTAATCCATAGATTCAGAATATGTGAAGAAAACAGCTATGTATTTAATGTAGTGGTACAGGAATTTTATTAAGTATTCTATTTTTACTTTGTGGGTAGTTTCCTTTTTTCTATTTGGTAACTACATAAGTCATTGTGGATTGAAAGAGTAGCACTAACAGTGCACAGCCATGGTGTGATTCGTGGCATATCAGTCTGTTCTGTGGTCATAAATTGTACTTTGTAACTCCTGCCAGTGGTCTAGACAGTGGGCCTCTGGATGAAGACAGTGCTGAAGCAGGGCTAGGCCTAGCGCCAGGCAAATGAGGGACCCACCTCGGGTGCAAATTTTATAGGACTCAAAAATTGGGATAAATAATATTTTATGTGGTTTTTAAAACCTAACTTAATGCAAAACAAAAAAAATCCATGAACAAAATACCAAAATTTTAAATAAAAGATAGGATCAGTGTTTTGATCCTTTTGCTTTAGTTTCAAGTGTGTTTTGGTCTTAACCACTTGATTACTATTTTTGGTCCTGTCTTTAAAATGAAGACCTCACCCTAGTCCATGCCTGTACTGAAGTGAGAAGTCATCTTAAACTCTTGTTATATATATTCTTGTGTGCACTTAGTTATGTGAAATTTGTAAGGAAGTAGTAAATTACAGAACCTCCTTGTAAGTTAGACAAGTGGTGCTTTTGGCGGGGACTTGAGTGCGTAGGGAGACATTTTTGTACTTGGAATTTAATGATACACACATGCAGCTAACAGGATATTTGATTACAGAGCCCAGCCAAGCCACCAAAGACAGTTTTCTTATATTAGGAGGAAGCAGTTAAGACTTAACCCCATTTCCATTGACTGTTATTTACTACTTCATATAATTTAAGTGTGTCTTCAACTTAAAATTATTTTTCTGGAGATGCTGGTAACGAACTTTAATGTGATCCATACTCAATAAAATATAGTCATCTCAAAATTTTGAGATGCCACTGAAACTTTCCTAAAGATACACCCTGTTATGGAATAGTGTTTCAGTTTACTTAGGAAAACTGTCACATTTTAAAAACTTAAAATCTGTAATGAATATTTTTCTGTTGTTACAAAGATGAGGGAGGGGTCAGGATTGTTAAGGCCATCACCTAACTCCTGGTATTTAAGAACAATTTTTCTTTTTATTGTCACATTGAACATGACAATTTTGTGAAATTATTTGTGAAATTCTTGACTCATAAGTTGGAGAAAGTGACCTCTTCAATTGAAAGGTGAAGTTCTTTGAGTTTTCTGTGCTGCTTTCTAAAAACACGGACTCTATTCTTTAGAACAACTGATGACTCTCATCTCTGCTGCACGGGAATATGAGATAGAGTTCATCTATGCTATCTCACCTGGGTTGGATATCACCTTTTCTAATCCCAAGGAAGTTTCTACGTTGAAACGCAAACTGGATCAGGTAACATCTTTAACTTTTTCATTATTTTCCCCTGAATCAGTACCTGGAACTAAATGTTCTGAGTTGTTTTTATGATGTTAAATAGAGAGCAAATTCTTATTTTTTGTTGTTGTACAGATTTCTTACTTTAATGCTTTTGATAGAGGGATATTTTCTAAAGTGACTTCACTGAAAGTACCAGTGCTTCTCAAACTACATTTTGCATAAGAACTTCTTTAAAAGAATGCTTAGAAGTTATACTTAAAGGAATGCCAACTAATAGTCTCCATTCCCAGAGATTCGTAAACACTGATTTGAGGTGGGGAGTTATCTCAGAGTCTAGGTGATTCTGTGCTAAGTGGTCCAGACCCACATTTTGAGAAACTGTATACTATTGGGTACTTGACTGAATTTGTGACTGAGGTTATAGAAAAAAGAACGTTTTACTTGTACAGACATCAGTTCCCTCAGTTACATGGACAAGAAATGTAATTTAGTCTGGAAATGATTAGTTTCCCAAGGTGAGAAGGAAAATGGACTAGGTAAACATGTAAGCTGTTGGTGAACCAGATTGAGTTCTACAATCTACTTATCCTAAAAGCTGCACGACTTTTTTTGTAAAGTAACTTTGTAGATACATATGTTTGCTGATATATAAATATGTATGTATTTTTATTAGGCAAAGGTATATGTTATTTGTGGCATTAAAATGGCTAGTAAAAAATTAAGGAAGTTAAATTTCCATGAATAAGCTTTTAAGAGGTTATTTTCCTGTTTGATCAAATTCTCCTGTGGTATTCTTTCTGATTCATGGCCTGTTGAAGTTTGTGTGCAGAGAGGTTAATTAGGATCATGGTGTTTTTCGGGACTAGACCAGGCCTGGATTTTTCATGTCATGAGTTTGTTTATTGTTCACGTTTTTGTATTTTTCTGACAGTTTGGTCTTTTATAATTGGCAGCCAAGGTGGTAGGTAGGCCACACAGTGTTCAGTAGAAGGTTTGTTGGAACATCTTGGCATATTGCATTCAAACCCAAATGAAAAAAGTGGACCCCAAAACTGTCTAGCTTTTTAACATGGAAAATGTAAAAACAGTAGGTTTGACTTTGAACATCTTACTAAGGGAAATACTTGGCTTTTAAATATAACTATTAAGTGTATACTTTGATACTTGGAATCCTGTATTTTTTATCCTAAGATGAGCTGGTAAGGCCTCTTGTTTTGTTTTTTTTTTCCATTCCTAGGTTTCTCAGTTTGGATGCAGGTCATTTGCCTTGCTTTTTGATGATATTGACCATAATATGTGTGCAGCAGACAAAGAGGTGTTCAGTTCTTTTGCTCATGCCCAGGTCTCCATCACAAATGAAATTTATCAGTACCTAGGAGAACCAGAAACTTTCCTCTTCTGTCCCACAGGTATTGTATATAATAGCTTTGTATTTATCGACTCTTGAGATACTGCAGAGTCTGGCACAATGCCGCCTTTTTATTACAAAATCATAAGCATGTAATTCTGTAACACAGCAATGTCACACACTAGCACACCATGTGCTGATTTATGTAAAATGTTCAAATTAAAACTTTAAATTATTACACCCCTATTACTACCTTACCATCCTCACTCAAGTGGGTGTTACCTCTGCCGAACCCTGTGCATTAACTTTCAAAAGACGGTGTATGGGCTTTATTGTGTTGTCTTCTTTCTCTCGGGTGTACGAAGGTAGGAATTCTTTCTCTAGAAGATGTTTCTCAAGGTCTTAAACTGGAGAAATTTTAGGGCCTAATAAATGACAACTGAATAGGCAAAAGATTTTATGTATTTTTTAGTACCGGAAATACAGCAGTTCCCCAGTTGTTTGTGTTTCAATTTCTGCAGTTTCAGTAACCTGTGGTTAAAAATATGATATGTTACCCGCTTGCTAGTGACCTGGCTGTCCGCTTGTGGGGTCGACCGGAGGGGCTGCAGTGCTGGTGGTCAGCTGATCCTTATTTTACTGATTATGGCCCCAGGCTCCCAGTTGGGGGTGTGTGAGAGGCAACTGATCAGTGCATCTCTCACACATGGATTTTTCTCTTTCTCCCTCCCATCCTCTTGCTCTAAAAGTAAATAAAATTAAAAAAAAAAAAAAAAAAGGCCCCAAAGTGCAAGCATAGCGATGCTGGCAGTTCAGATATGACAAAGAGAAGGTGTAAAGTGCTTACCTTAAGTGAAAAAGTGAGTACAGTAAAATGAGATCTCTTGAGAGACCATATTAACACTTATTACAGTTTATTGTTACAATCGTTCTTTTTTATTATTAGTTCTTAGTCTCTTACTGTGCCTAATTCATAAATTAAACTTTATCATAGGTATGTCTGTATAGGAAAAACAGTATTTATGGGGTTCGGTACCATGCAAGGTTTTAGGCATCCACTGGGGGTCTTGGAACATATACCCTGGCAGATAAGGGGGAACTACTGTGTATGAACATTATCAAAATGAAAATTAGAAAAAAAAAACCCAAATTTACATAGCTTATAATTTAATCACTTTTTCATTTCCTCTCACCTTTTTTCTGCCCACACATCTCTGTCCTTTCTCACTCTTCTCATTGCTCATTGGGTTTGTTCTTTTCAGAAGTTAGCATTAAAAGCTTAGTATTTCTTTCCTTTGTTTTTCCCTCCCTCCTTCCCTCATTCCTTCCATTGAAAATGTTTTAGTCTCTTTTAATTTCTTCTAAAAATTCAGCTTTAAGAGCTTTTCCCAAGAATTGAATTCTTCTTTAGGAAGACGTAAATAGATCCTAGGAAATTTTAGACAACTTGTTTAACTTTATGTGTATATCTGTCTCAAGCACTGTGAGCCATGGACCTTATCTTGGTGGCCTGACTACATGAGTAATCAAATAATATTCAATACGATTATGCTGGAAATTACTTAATTCAGTATAAATTATTTAGTTGCAGTTGAGTACTAATAGCCATAGGGATAGTGTTGCGATCTTTGTTACAATATCAGTTCAGTCTATTTGGCCTCTGATTGTAACTCAAGACACATAGGCAATTCAGAATTATGTAGAAAATGCTAAATTTTTAAATTATTTGTTTAGTAAACTTGTATTTCTAGTGATCATAGGATCAATCTGTACTACTGTTAGAGAAAGAATATCAGATTTTGTGAACTGACTTTTTTTTTTTTTTAAAGAATCGATACGTAAATGAACTTCCCACCTAAGTTTACTTCCTTTGGGGCATGAGTTGGAGGCCTTTTATGATTTGGATGAAAAGAATTTAGAATTGGTAGACATTATTTTCCTCATTTAAAAACTCATGACCATTTCACTTCTGACTATTTTATTTATGTCCCCCCCACATTCAGAATATTGTGGCACTTTCTGTTATCCAAATGTGTCTCAGTCTCCTTATTTAAGGACTGTGGGTGAAAAGCTTCTACCTGGAATTGAGGTGCTTTGGACAGGTAAGTCTTTAAGATTTATACAGTGAAACTTTAGGACCTAGAGAAGTTGGTTCTTCTGGTTAAATTGGATACTTTTAAAAAACTGATCCTTAACCAGAAAACTTTGTTATTACAATTTTCTTTCTTGGCTCTGGCTGGATAGCTCAGTTGTTTGGAGTGTTGTCCCGATACTCCAAGGTTGCAGGTTCAATCCTTGGTCAAATATGCACATGCAAAAGTCAACCAAGGAATGCATAAATAAGTGTTTATGAACAACAAAAATAAATGTTTCTCCCTTCCTCTCTCAATAAATAAGTACATAAGTAAAATTTAAAATTTCCTTTTAGAAAGTATATATTTTTCCCTTAGTATTAAAAAACATCTTTGAAGATTTCTGGTGAACTTAAATATTATTTATTGATAAATAATAGATCTATTGGTAACTGTGCTAAAGGGTATTAATCCCAGCCCCAGGAGACTGTTCTGTTTTATAAAATGAAAGCTGTCATGCTAGATTGACAGCTAGTAATCAACAAGCTGTATTAGCTTTTACTCCTAAGAATTACTGTTAGAAACCCTTCCAGGATTTAGGTTAATTGGAGTTTGTTTAATTAAGGATATGCTGTATTATAATGGAAAAAGAAATATGTTTACATGTATGGTTTGAGGAAGCTTGCCCAAACCTTAAATATTTATACCTTTTGACTAACTTTGTTTCTAGAAATCTAAAGAAATAGTGGGGTGTGGGGATGAATAAAACTGAGTTAAAAAAACATGTTTCTGTGTTGTTTTAAAAAGAAAAATTGTTAGAAAGTATACATATAACAAAGAAAATGCAATAAAATATTGTATGCAGTGTGTTTCGAAAAACCATGTGTGACGGTCTTTTAACAAAAGGTGGTCATTATTTCTAGGTCCCAAAGTTGTTTCTAAAGAAATTCCAGTAGAATCCATCGAAGAGGTCTCTAAGATTATTAAGAGAGCTCCAGTAATCTGGGATAACATTCATGCTAATGATTATGATCAGAAGAGACTATTTCTGGGCCCATACAAAGGAAGGTCCACAGAACTCATCCCACGGTTAAAAGGAGTCCTGACTAATCCAAATTGCGAATTTGAAGCCAACTATGTTGCCATCCACACCCTTGCCACCTGGTACAAATCAAACATGAACGGAGTGCGAAAAGACGTGGTGATGAGTGAGTAGACTACTTAACCCTTGATCTTGGAGGAGAGCTTGGTTTACCTGGAGGCATCGGCAAATAAGTGTTCCTTTGTAACCACGATTTAAGAGATTTTTTTAAAGATGTGTTGTTTAGTCCTGTGAATGCAATGTATGCACATAAATATATGATAGAAGGGCTGAGTGGCTTTCGACAGATTACTTAACAACAACCTCTTGGCCTCAATTTTTTGTTTTTAAAATGTGTCTTAGTCTTTGTGTGAGTACTAGACTGACTAGTCTCTTATTGTTAATGTTATCTCTAGAATTCTGATTCATTTTGTGTTTTCAGGTGATTTTTATTCAGTGGGATATTTTAGATGAGTTATTCTTATCTGAGGTTTTTCACATACCATTTAGATTCAGCTTACATTTATGGAACATATTCTCATTTTTTAAACATTGGCTTACTGAATTTTTATTTATAAAAAATTTCTAAATGATTTTCAGTTAAGAACATGCTGACAAGATTTTATTAACATTTAAACACCTGTTGTGTGGCCAGTGCATATTCCTGGGTACTAAGGGTGCAAAGAATACAGTATTCCCCACGCTCGAAGAACAGTCTGGTGTTATATAAAGCATATAAGCAACTGTGCTATATATAATAAGCGTAGAGATAATTACAGAGTGCTGAAGAAACACAGGAGGGAGTGATTATTTCTGATAAGCAAATTGGTGGTAAGAAACGATTGTATAGAGGAAGGGATATTTAAACTGGGTCAAAGTGTTAGTAAAGATTGTTGGGCATTAAGGGGTTGGTGGGCTGGAGGTGAAAACACTGGCTGCTGAAAATTTGAAGTTATTTGAATTTTAAATCATTTGGGCTTATTGAAATGTCACAGTGTGACACTTGGTATGTAGTTATATACTTTTTTTTTCAGAATTACATCTGTTGGTGTGACATTGGTTAATGTCACACAGGTTTTGAGCTTACATTTCTGTGATACATGAACTGTGTATTGCACTGTATGCCTAGCACCCGCAGTAAAGTCATATCCCATCACCACGTATTTGGTGCATAGTTGTGTTCTGTTTCTCAGTTCTGTTCCCTTGCTTCCAATTCTGTTTATGGAACTAATGGCCTCCTTTTAAAGCTCAGTCATTGTTACCTTTCCTCTCCCTAATAAAAAACCCACAAAATTAGGGATATAATCTCCATGCCCTCTATATTCATGGCACTTAGCTCCTATCCCTTTTAAGGCAGGGCATGAAGCATTTTGAGAAGTAGTAGACATTAGCCAAACTGGGCCATGTACAGGGAAATAAGGAGAATAGCTAAGAATAAGGGTTTTAAATATCAGGCTACAGTTTGTACTTAATTTTCTCTGTTGCTATCCTGGTTCAGCGTTTCATTATTTGCATGTTATCTATGCTCCTATGTGGGCTAATCGATTTTACTCTTTCTCCCCAATGCATTTATTAATTTGCCCATTTTTAAATAATCATTTGCCCATTAAGTTACCCCTGAAAGGTAGGGAGTATTTTCTTTATGGACAGCATAGTGCCTTTAATCTTGTGTTCCCAATAATTGGTACTCAGTGGGCATTTATGAATGACTTTTCCAGTAATTCTAAAATTAGTGTTTTTCATTTATTTCAATTGGGACTTTTATATTTAGCAGTGCATTCACATGACTATTCAAAGTGAAGTTGTTCAGTGAAGGGTCTTGGAAGCGGTTGCACTTTTATGTTTAAGGTTTGTTCTTGTTCTATTTCTTTGCTTTACTTACTGTACCGTAACAACCAGTGTTTTGCATTTGTACCCCATCACTTTCAGGAGGCTTTTCAATCAAAACTTTTCGTGCTCTTTCTCTTTTTTTTTTTTTTTGCAGCTGACAGTGAAGACAGTACTGTATCAATCCAAATAAAGTTAGAAAATGAAGGCAGTGATGAAGATATTGAAACTGATGTACTTTATAGTCCACAGATGGCTCTAAAGTTAGCTTTGACAGAATGGTTACAGGAATTTGGCGTACCTCATCAGTACAGTAGTGAGTTTTGGCCATTCTTTGTTAAGGGGGTTGGATCATGTGGTTTGAGTCATAAAGAACATTTTTGATGTGCCTTGCCATAGGCCCACCAAGCAAAATGATTAGGGATCTAGAGAAAAGTAAGGTTTTTAAAATCTTACTTTTGGTCTTAAATAGATAACTTTTGTCTTGATAGAATGCTAATTTGTTTGAAATGTATTTATTTTGAAACAGTTATTTAACTTTAAGTACTGATTTTCAAAAGAGGCAATAATATGTGTTAGAATGTTTAGGGATGTTTATCATTTGTTTCTTCTTTCCCTACTTCCCTGGTGATTTTAGAGAAATTGTACTTTTCTCAGGGCTCATATAATTTGGAACCTGAAATTGAGGTTCCAGTTACAGATAGAAGAAAACATTTCTTTAGATCTGATTTGTTCTAATTCTGATTGTCTGCTTGGCAATTTCTTTTTGTAGGTAGGCAAGTCGCACATAGTGGAGCCAAAGCAAGTGTAGTTGATGGGACTCCCCTAGTGGCAGCACCCTCTTTAAATGCCACAACTGTAGTTACAACAGTTTACCAGGAGCCCATTATGAGCCAGGGCACAGCCCTGAGTGGTGAGCCTACGGCTCTGACCAAGGAAGAAGAAAAGAAGCAGCCAGATGAGGAACCTATGGACATGGTAGTGGAAAAGCAAGAAGATTCAGACAGCAAGAATGACAATCAAATACTAACTGAAATTGTAGAAGCGAAAATGGCAGAGGAATTGAAACCAATGGACACTGATAAAGAGAGCATAGCTGAATCAAAATCCCCAGAGATGTCTATGCAGGAAGATTGCATCAGTGATATTGCCCCTATGCAGACTGATGAGCAGACAAACAAGGAGCAGTTTGTGCCGGGTCCCAATGAAAAGCCTTTGTACTCTGTAGAACCAGTGACTCTGGAGGATTTGCAGTTACTTGCTGATCTTTTCTACCTACCTTATGAGCATGGGCCCAAAGGAGCACAGATGTTACGAGAGTTCCAGTGGCTTCGAGCAAATAGCAGTGTTGTCAGTGTCAATTGCAAAGGAAAAGACTCTGAAAAAGTGAGTATGCTTAATTTACCTGCTTCTCTAGCCTGGATGAGTCCCCTGATGATACAGAGGGGCTATTAAATGAGTACATTGGTAACTGGTAGAAAATTGACCACATCTTAGAATATATTCTGTAAAGTGAATATGGACTCTACCTAATCTGGTATGTACAGTTCCATAGTTTGACCTTATAGTTAGGAATGAAGGGAAGTCAAAGTTGATTATTTTAGGAATATCTGTCAGTTTGAGCAGTCACAAACTTAAAAAAAAAAAAAATTTATGTTGAATTTTAATACTTCAAAAAAATTTTTTTTATTTTTAGAAAGAAGGGAAGTGAGGGAGAAAGAGGGGGAGAGAAACATCAATGTGTGGTTGTCTCTCATGGGGCCCCCACTGGGGACCTGGTCCACAACCCAGGCATGTGCCCTAACTGGGATTGAACTTGGGACCCTTTGGTTCCCAGCCCACACTCAATCTGCTGAGCTACACCAGCCAGGGCAAAAAATTTTTTTTTTTAATTCACTGATTTTTGGAGAGAGAAACACCAATTTGTTGTTCCACTTATTTTTGCATTCGTTGTTTGATTCTTGTATGTGCCCTGAGTGGGGATCAAACCCACAACCTTTGGATATTGTGTATCTGTCCTTGCTCTAACCAATTGAGCTACTGGGCCAGGCAGACACGAACTTTATTGCTTGTCTAAAGAGAGTAAGCTCAGTCATTCTCTAGTGGTTAAGATAAGTTGCAGGCACCTGATAACAAACAGTTTAGTTTATAACTATGTTTTAGATTATTTTGTTAAGCTTGCAATTTTTTGAGTCTTTTTTATTGATCCTTAATAGATTGAAGAATGGCGGTCACGAGCAGCCAAGTTTGAAGAGATGTGCGGACTAGTGATGGGAATGTTCACTCGACTTTCCAATTGTGCCAACAGGACAATCCTTTATGACATGTACTCCTATGTTTGGGATATCAAGAGTATAATGTCAATGGTGAAGTCTTTTGTACAGTGGTTAGGTAGGTGCACCAGGAATAATCTCTTCTTGGATATATTGTCCCTTAAAGGAAAAAAGACAGATTATCCCACAGGGAGAAAAACATTTAGGGAACTTCCAGAGTTGTGAATTTCCAACTCTGTTTAAATTCTTTGACCTAGAGTTTTTTCAAATGTGTAGCCATTGTTGCAGACTTCAGGTGCAAGTCTCAGGAAATACACAGAGCACGTTGATTTTTCTCCCTTGGGCTAATTCAGCATAAATATTTTGAAAATGTGTTAGAAAGTACTGACTTTAACTTACTATGACTGAATGCTTCCTGGATGGAACCCTGTATACCGTTTTTATCTGATTTGGAGACGAGACACTATGAGTTGTGACTGGGTAAGCTCTCTGCTGCTTGCTGTGTCTTGATAATATTAATGCTGTTTAACAGAACAATTGCCGAAATGACCTAAGGGGCCTGGCAAGAGGAAGCCATCCTCCCAGCCCTGTGCGCATGCGAGCTTTAGTGGTGGGCTATTCTGGTGCTACTTGGTATTACTTCACATGGCTTTTTCTTTATTTCTCTACCAAGTAATTGGTTTTAGCAGGGGATGGAAATTGCAGCCCTCTAAAAACTCTTCTGTTCATTAAGTGGACTTCTGTATATCTTGTTTGAAAACTGATTTTTTTTTTTTTTGAAATGTTCAAACTTGGTAAAAAGCACCAGCATGGCCAAGTTTCTCCAAGGACCTCATTTCATTTCCAGGTTATCAATCCAGCTGTAAGGAATATGTAATGGACTTACGATACAGCACACAGCAGGCAGCAAGGCTAACTGACATGTCATAGTTTTCATAGTAGTCACAAACACTATGATGGGTTACGTGGTCTTGGTGGTGACGTAGATGTGAAACTGTGAGCTTAGGTTAACTAGACAGTGGCAATGAGGTTCGTCACTTTCTGCCGATGTACTTTGAGCTCTTAAATATTAAAAACAATAGTTTCCCTGTGATACAACTAATTAGCGGCTAAGAATATATATAGTCTTCGATTATTAATTTGAAAATACAGAACTTTGGGTTCTTGTATACATAGCACATCAGGTAGAACAGATTATTGACCTCTTGTTAAAAGGCTCCAAGAGATCATTTTCTGTGATTGATCTTTGCTCTTAGGCTCAGGAAAAACCTGTTGGTTTTTGGATGATGGCAGTTGCCTTCCAGGCTTCTGGCCAGGGGGTTATAATTAGCTCTTACAGGGCTTCAAATCTTAAATTTCCGCCCTGCTTTTCATTCCAGAATTATTAAAAATTAAATTCTTTTTTTAAATTCTCACCTGAGGACATTTTTATTCATTTTAGAGAGAGGAAAGGGGGTGGGGGGAGAGAGAGGAAAACTTCAACGTCAGAAACATCGATTGGTTGCCTCCCGTACACACCCTGACTGGGAATTGAACTTGCAACCTAGGTGTGTATCCCGACTGGGAATTGAATCCACAGCCTTTTGATGTACAGGACAATGCTCTAACCAACTGAGCCACCCAGCCGGGGCAAGAAAAGTTCTTGATTATGACCTGTGTTGTTTCCACTCAGACTTTACTTCTTTGTTGTCCAGTTATGACACAGCTTTCCCAAATTGTATAGACAGCTGTTGTACAATCTCAAGGTCAGAGCATCTTAGAAGTTTTAGTGATCATCTTTGCATTCACATAGCTTTATAGAAAGCTCATGACGAGAGTATTTTCATGGTTCTATAGTAATTTCAGGGAGTTACTGATTAGAACCCTTTGTTTTCCTCCTCTCTCCAGTCCAGTTGGCATTCAGTCCTTTAAAGAATGTGGCTGTGCAGTACTTTTGATTACTAACGACTTCTATTATCTTCTTCCCCATTGTGTACAGATGGGAGAATCCTCAGCACAAGTGTCTACTACTATTGGATGGACAGCGGCAGATGTTCACAGCGCGTCATGATTAATTAGTTTAAATTGAAAGGTTCTGTTTGTGAGGTAGCTCAGGTAGATTTAAGGGCAGTAGGCATGAACTGAAGTCACGTTTGCGCAGCGACTGAGGCATTAACCATGTTTTCATTTACACAGCTCTTCGTACATGCAGCTTTTTATTATAATAGTTGGAAGTGCTAGTTATGTTGTAGTCTCAAAGTGGGGGATAGGGGAAATTGGCTGATCTTAAAGTTTGAGAGGTACAGTTTTTTCCTGCAGTGTAAATTTACACTGAGCTATGGGATGGGGCAGGCTCTCTTCTTAGCCTAAATTTTGACCCCATTTCATATTTATGTTACAAATATTACATACGTTTTTTTAAGTATCCCCTACCCCTAAAAAATTACAAACCTGGATATAATCTTTTAAAGGGCCTGAATTGTCAGCAAAAAAATTGGTTTGCTTTGGGACTGTCTGACTAGCACACTACACCTTGTACTGATGAGACTGTTAACTTGAACAGGAGGTAGAATGCTGTCTTCAGATGGAAAAGAACTATATTGCGCTGCTTATCTTGTCAGAAGACTAGGCAGATGATTCTGATTTGGCCTCCAAATATTTGCCTTTAATTATTTCTTATTGTTGGTGGCATTTATTGCTGTAAATGTGAAGTTGGTTGAGTGGTGAGCCCCAGCGCTGCCTTCTAGACCTCGAAGCCTGCTGCTCTGCGCGTGTGTTCAGTGCACTGCAGAGACCATAATGGTCACTTGGACGAGCCAGATAACTGTCATACTTTTCAAGAAAAGTATGTTTTAGCTCTGGACAAATCAGGAGTATCAGTCGGCTGTCCTTGTTCTTGGTTTCTGTCAGGCTAGTACTGTTAACTAGCCCAGTCTGAATTTGGATTGTCCTTGTTGGGGGCAGGGGGGTCATTCTCACTGTATTTTGCTGTCAACTAGTGAATAATTTTCTTTATTCATTCTGCTGACCTTAGTTTTCTGACAAGATTAACCCTTTCCCCTCCCCTTTCCCCTTTCCTGTACCCTTCCTCAAAATGTAAAATGTGACTTCAGACAGGTTTGATTCCTTCATGGGCTGTGATAATAAAATGTCTCATTATCTGTCTCATTAATCTCACTTTATGGTTACTGTCATTTCACTACAGAGTAAGCAGCTAACTTGATTTTTATAGCTGTTTCTAGGAAATACAAACTCGACCCAGACAAAAACTTGAGTCTTACTTTTCTTCCAACAATTAAAGAAAAGGTAGAACTCTTAACATTGATTGCTCATTAATCAGAGAAAGGAACCATCAGTATTGAAAATTCCATTATGATTATGAATGTGTTAAAAATTATTATCACAGCCCTGTCCTGAAACCCTGGATTATTACTGTTAGAAAGCTATTCCACAAAGTGTTTGTTAGATTGTTGGACGTTTGAGACCCCAGGAAATCCCCTTTCTCGTAACGTTCTCCGCTTGGATCTGATCTCAACAGGGTGTCGTAGTCATTCTTCAGCACAGTTCTTAATTGGAGACCAAGAACCCTGGGCCTTTAGAGGTGGTCTAGCAGGAGAGTTCCAGGTATCAATATGAATTCACAACTGAATTGACATTTTCTTTGTTTTATGAGAAACCTTATATTGCGCATCAGATGGCTGGAAGGATTGGTCTGCCGAAGGCTTTCTAGTCCCAAATTCAATTTAGTTACATAGCTGGATTTTAAATCAAATTTTCCTCCTCTTTCACAGTAATTTCTGAAGGAGATGCTGCCAATTCCCCCCGCGCCTGCGAAGCGCAGCGGCTCTAGGTATACACTTCACATTGTTTCTTTGCAGGTCGCACAGCATTTTAATCTGCGCCCGCAATGCACAATGCGCGCATGCTTGTCTGCCAGTGGGAACTCCATGAGCAAAAAGGATGAGTAGTTAATGCAGATGAATGGTGAAAGGGCTTTTGGATACTTTCACAATTATTTTATAAGTAAAACTTACACTTGGACAGTCTATTAATGACAATGTGAACAAAATATGAAGCATTTTTTGGTATGAGAATTTGTTCATGGACTTTTCAGGTGCTCTACTTTTCTCCCCCCAACAGGTGCTCTGCTGCGCACAGCAAACTGAAGCGCATTGCTTTGGGGATAAAGCGTCTCCTGGACAGATAACCCTCTTCAGACCAAACCTCTCCTCCTGACATTCTGTTTGCCATCTTTTAGTAGAAAGATGGTCTATATGAGATTGGTTTTTCTAAAAAAATAATTTGTCATAATTGGAGTTTTTTGTTTTTTTTTTTTTACTGTAAATTTAAATCCATATTAATATGCCACTAAAACTGTGTAACTCAGTTTGGGTGATTTCTATTCAGAAGCATTCCCCTCCCCCCAGCAAAGAAGTGTTTATATTAGTAAAGCATAGTACACCCCTCTTCTTTAGGTCTGCCTGCAGTAGCCAGTTAATGTTAAGTTGGTAATCTGCAGTGCACACCCACGTGAAGAAATGGATATTTTCCCAGTACTAATTCCTTTTTTTTCCTTCCCACAGCGTTTGTTGCCAATCGATGGGGCAAATGATCTATTTTTTCAACCACCCCCACTGACACCTACCTCCAAAGTTTATACTATCAGACCATATTTTCCTAAAGATGAGGTAATTGTCTACCTACCAACATGGTGTATGGTTATGGTGCACATTACTACTTTCTTTTGGACTTCCTGGTTAATCAGTTCTGTCTTAAACATGAACTTTAGACAGTTAACATTGATTATGGGGGGCGATATTTAAGAAAGAATCTAAGGAGTTTTAGACTTAACGTCTTGTAGTACGTTCTTTAATTCTTCCCTTTAAAAAAATCAGATGATAATATATTCAGAGTTGGAATCACTAAACATCCAGTGTGTCTAAATAATATGTTGTCCTTGGCTGCTTTTCTCTGATGTATTAGTATCCTGTAATTTTCCACTTGGGGAGTGCCTGTAGGCTATTGACTATCAGCTACAGAGAAAAGCAGACCTGTTCAAAGACAATAACATCTTTAAAATGTGTTTCAGAAAATTGAGACAGTTTCATAGTTTGCTGGATTTTGAATCCACTACTCAACTTCCTGTGACTAACCATCTGCTGCAGAGCACTTCCCAGTGTTTACTGTAACCACTCTGCTTTCTATTAGTGTTACAACTATGACTCAATGAGTAAATCTTAATTTAACAAAGCAAAGGTGGTAATTATGACAGGCCAGACATTTTGTCCTAGAAGTCCCAGTGTGATTTATGAGTCACATTGTTAAGTTCTGTTGCCATTTTTCTTGATATGTTGCTTAACTAGATTATATTTTCAGGCTTCCGTGTACAAGATTTGCAGAGAAATGTATGATGATGGAGTTGGTTTACCTTTTCAAAGTCAGCCTGACCTTATTGGAGACAAGTATGTGATGAAGTATTTGGATTTGTTGGATTTGGGAAGGAGCTATTTCAAAACCAGGTTTACCAGGTTGAGGGGAGGTGGTGACTGGCAATACAGTTTTTTAGAAATCCCAATTTAGTTTTAATAAAACCTGGACATTAATATGTGTGTATTTCCAGTTTCTTTGTACACCAAGCGTAGTTTCCACAGGTTGTCATTCAGGTGTTTTGGGCCTTAACATCACTGAGGTGTGAATTTTGTTTTAGTGATTTACAGACTCACTCTGGCCTCTTTTCTTCTGAGCAGGCTAGTAGGAGGGCTGCTTTCCCTCAGCCTGGATTACTGCTTTGTCCTAGAAGATGAAGACGGCATATGTGGTTATGCCTTGGGCACTGTAGATGTGACCCCCTTCATTAAAAAATGTAAAATTTCCTGGATTCCCTTCATGCAAGAGAAGTACACCAAGCCAAATGGTGACAAGGAACTGTCTGAGGCGGAGGTAATGCAGAGGTTTAGCATTATACTATAGTAATTTTTACTGAAGTACTTATTAAAATAAGTAAGCAGATACTTCTCCCTCCCCCCGCAAGAGGTATCCTCCAAGAAGATACACCCTAAAATCTCAGTGCTTTCTAAATCTCCTTTTAGCATGCTGTCTTCCACTGTTCCTTCAGTGCTAGGATAATTTTTCATTTGGAAGCGTTCTAATACCTCCTCAAGTAAAAACACAATGCAAGCGATTAAAGAACCTTTTTTAAAAAAAAAAAAGAAGAAGAACCTTTTTTCTCCCTGTTTTGAAGCACCAAACTTATGGATGTTGTGGTCTCTTCTCTGGGTACTCGGGGCAAGTGTAGGTAATTAAAATCTCTTTGCTTGGTTGTCTGGAGGCTAACTTAGATTTCTCAGTAATGCTTTCCTCATTGTAATTAAACAACAAAGTAGGGGTGAGCTTCCCTGAGAGTCTGCTTTCTGATTGGAGCACTTGTGTGTCTGTTCCAACTGCTTTGAATATTTGCTCTAAAAAAAGTGCCTGACATCGATCAAGTAATGATTGTTTTGGTTTGTATATCAGTATATGCATTTTAAAAATAGTTCCTTCTTGCCCTGGCTGGCAGCATAGCTCAGGGGTTCCCCTGGCTTGTGAACCAAAGGGTTTCCAGTTCGTTTCCCAGTCTAGGGCACATCCCTGGGTTGCAGGCCATGTCCCCAGGAGGGGGCACGTGAGAGGCACCCACACATTGTTTCCTCTTTCTCCTTCCCTTCCCCTGTCTAAAAATAAATCAGTAAAATCTTAAAAAAAAAAATAACTCCTTCTTAAGGATAATTTTTATGTTCAAGAAATACTTTTAGATATATATTTGTGCTTTCACTTGGCTCCTTTTCCCCGTTTCTGAAATTTTCTACCCCTCTTTCCCACACCAATGTACTCAGCGTTCCCTCCATAGTTTTTCATTTTTTACCTTCTGCCCTAGCCAGGTGGCTACGTAGTAAGAGGCTGGTCTGGAGTGGCCTCGCTATGGGATCATGTTGACACTGGCTGCAGTGATGTTGGTGATCCAGCTGTTCATGTGTTGCTGTTTCATATCTGACAGCAACGGTTTTCAGCATAAAAACATACAAAGAGTGACCAGTGTGTCTAATAACAAACCTTTTTTTAAAAAGTGGTAAAATAATTTTTGGGGAAGAAGGGAGAGAAACATGCAGCTTTGGCGGAGTGAATAGGAGAGGACCATGTGGTTTTGGAGTGCTTGTTTTTGCCATGCGGCTTAGGCAGCTGGAGAGACTTTGCCGGGAAGACAAGGGGAGAAAGGACTCTTGCTGGTGGGCCGTGAGAAGGTGCCACATGGCTTTGGATTAACTGGAGATTGCAGCAGCCACACAATTGATGGTGCCGGGAGTCTGAATCACAGGCTTCTACTTCTTTTCCTGAGATACAGTACCCCGGACTGGGCAGAGGGAGAGGGAAGGACTGTGCATCTGTGGGTATTCTAGAGGACTTTAATATCTTAATGAAGACATTAAGTCATTACTCTAGGTCTGTGTAACTTTTAATAAATAATTTCTTTCCTTTTCAACAGTCAAAAAAATAAATAAAAATAAAAAGTGGTAAAATATACATCATATAAAAGTTATCATTGTAACCACTTTTAAATGTACAATTCAGCAGTGTTAAGTACATTCACAATATTTGTACAAGCCATATAAATTTAAAAATTTATTTTGAATAATTTCAAATTTAAAGAAGTTACAGAGATAATACAAAGCTCCTGTATATCCCTCACCCGTTTTCTACATTCGTCCAAGTCTAAGAAACCAACTTTGTACTTTATATAAATTTCACTATTTACTCACCAGTTTCTTTACCACAGTCCTTTTTCTGTCCCAGGATCCAACCCAGCATATACCATATTATATTTAGAAAAAGTCTTAAAAGTGAAAATGCTTCAGCTACAACTATAAGCTAATTCTGCATGTGGTAATTATGATTGGAAGAGCTATTGACTATTATTTTTGTTTCCTGTTGCTGAGTTCTGTAGTTGGGATATAGATATATAATGAGTGGCTATTGAAAATCAGAGAGATTCTAATTTTTAGAAAATTTTAATTTTTAGAAAATAATGTTGAGTTTCCACGAAGAGCAGGAAGTTTTGCCAGAAACTTTCCTTGCCAACTTCCCTTCTCTGATAAAGATGGATATTCACAAAAAAGTAACTGACCCAAGTGTAGCCAAAAGCATGATGGCTTGCCTCCTGTCTTCACTGAAGGCCAATGGTGAGTATGTTCGTGGAGTTGCTGGTGTTCAGGTTAGATGGAGACACGACTATATTTTAGGATAAAAAGAAGTGAATTATAGTGAATTTACATTACATTCCCCACTGTTTATGATTTGACTTCTGCATTACTAGTTGTGCAAGAATTGCATGTGTATTAATCATTGAAAAATACTGCTCTTTTACTCTATGAACGCTTACTTTGCACCTGATTTAAATGAGAAGTGAACACATGATTTACATAATAAATACATGCCAGGAGACTCATAAATGATAGTTGAAAATTAAAGAACCTCGCTGAGAAATTTCATTTAGGAGTGCAGAGTTGCCAGTTTTCTGAGTTTATGTAAACTCAGCCTTCAAAAATACGTGGCTTTACATTTGAAAACTTTTTTTTCTCTGAAGGGCCAGATAGTAAATATTTTAGGCTTTAAGGGCCACATATGGTTTCTGTTACATAAGTCTTTTTTAAAAAAAAATTTTTATTGTTATTCAATTAATTGTATGCCACATAGTCTTTTTCTAAACAGCCTTTTAAAAATGTAAAAAACTGTTTAGTCTTTGTGCAGTACAAAAGAGGGCAGTTTTTTGAGCCCTTATTACAGGTTTGTTGATACTGAGATGCACTTGGCTGCATTTTTGTATCATTTGAGTCAGTGGTGTCCTTTGGTGGGGTAATTGAAACAACTCTGAAGAAAACATAATTCTTCGTGTTATGCTTGTAACTGAAGCACCCAGGTGGGTATATGGAATATGGTAGAATATACAACACATTCTGCTTATATTGGCTTATGACACCCACTGGAACAGGTTCTGCCCTGTGAGTGCCTCAATGGTACTTTACTTTAAAACATGAAACAGAGGTATCCTTTGCTTTGAGGTTTGTTACAACCTTTTCCCCAAAAGTTTTCTTTCTGGAGAAGAGTTTAACTCACAGTTGAAATTTTTTTCCTTTCTTTCCTTTTTTACTTTTTTCTTTTTCTTTTCTTTTCTTTTTTTTTTTTTTTTTTGCTTAATCCCTTCACCTTTTTCACTCTGGCAGTTGAATTTATTTTTAATGAGGTATATTTGACAGTTAAGAATTGTATATATTTAAGGTATAAAATTTGATGATTTGAATATACTGTGAAATAATAACCACATTCAAACTACTTAACATGTCCATCATTTAAGATAGTTATCACTGAAGTATTTAATACTCAGTATTCACTGAAAATTAATGCAAATTTAAAAAATTGCATGAAATTTAGGGATTGGTATAGACAAGCTCCTATTATGATACTCTTTGAGATCTATTAAAGATTATCCATAATTCTAATTTGCACATATTTTGATTATTTGTTTTCTTTCTAGGCTCCCGGGGGGCTTTCTGTGAAGTGAGACCAGATGATAAAAGAATTCTGGAATTTTACAGCAAGTTAGGATGTTTTGAAATCGCAAAAATGGAAGGGTTTCCAAAGGATGTGGTTATACTTGGTCGGAGCCTGTGACATTTGTCGGCATTGTGAACTGTCCAAAAATCTCTTAACTTCACCTGGTGGGTGGTGGTTGGGGTCTTCATACAGTTTAGCCTCTGGAGAGGTAAAGAGATCAGCCAATTGGGATTGGAAACAAAGAAGACTGTAAAATTTCACTCATCATACTTTGAGACCACTGGTTGGAAGAAGATAGTATTGCTGCAAATCCTCTAAGAAACAGATATGTGGGCCTCCTTTTTGGGTTTTGTGTTAGGTGTCAAGACCTCTTACATGGGCTTATAGGGAGGGGGTCTTAAATAAATGTAGTCAGCACTGTTTTCTGCATCCAGTGTGGTTGCATTTCCCACCTAAGTAATCAAGAATCATTTGTCGTCCTCGGCTTATTGAATGAAATGTCTCATTCTTTGGGGACATGGCAGAGAAGAGAAAGATTTGGTAGGTTTTAGAGGCTTTAGGGTGGAAATTCCAAGTGGGATGGTTGTGGCATAGTTTAAGCTGAATAATAAATGATTTCAATTTTGGGCAGTTTTTCTGCTTTTTGTAAAGCCTTGGCCAGTTGTCTCCTGTAGTAATGAATGGTTCAGGCGTGTTGTGCTTCGTAGGGACGAATGTGCACTTGTTTGTGGCAAAAGCCTAAAAATGACAAACTTGTAAATTTTTTGTATATAAACTAGCTGTGATCTGCCTACCTTTGTGTTCACTGTTTTTGTAATTTTTTCATTTTGAAAATGAAAGGGTGTGATTCAAGATGGCACTTTGAACAATGTAAATTAGTGGAAGGTGGCATTTTTTTTACTTTTGCTTTTTTTTTTTTTTTTTTTTTTAGTTTTAGTTTTTATTTTTAAAGTGCCTCCCACCTAGGGCTAGGCCACAACTACGTTGGGTACAAGAGCCTAACTTCATAGGGGTCTATGTTGCAAGTGCAGTCACTTCTAGAAATTAACTTCAGTGCAGGTCAGTATGTGAAACGTTAGGTTGACAGGGTTCAGGGACTGGTTGGTCCCTTTTGCCCTCAGAGCAATTGTCCCTTAATTTTGAGACCTAGTACTACTGGTTTTATTAAATCAAGAGTCTAATTCTTGCATGTTTGTGTTGGATTTTTAAAAGAGAAAGAATGAGTATACTTTAACCAATGTCTTAATGGTTATCTTTTTCTTTTAACCACAGATTCTGAAAGCTTCATGTATTTTGATTTAGATTTGTTGTTTTTAAGGGTTCTGAGCATGAGGCTAGCAGGTAATCTCTGCAGGATTTATTTTTTTCATCATGGCTGGCTGACTTCTCCATAGGTTTGTAACAGTATTTTATTACCAGCTTCCCTGCATTTTTGTATCAGCTGTTTAGTTTTGAGCTGAGAGGGAAAGGACAAGGAGAGTAAACTTGAAACATTTTCCTTCATAGAATTCCATCAGGGTGGAATTTTAGAGATCTGTCTTCAAGAGTGCTCAGTGACTTTCAGCCAAGGCCCATGAGTGTGCACCGAATGGATGAGATGAAGGAAGGGAAGGAAGGAGGCCTCATTTTCAGGGTACAGACCTTTAACTGATAGGATATATAGTGTGTTGGAAAGCTGGAACCAAGTTTGCATTTTCAAGGGCCGAGATGTGAAAGGAATATATAAGATACTGTTCCAAATGGCTTTATGTTGATTTTCTCTTTAAATACATTTTCTGTACTAGTGGACAATTATGGCATTTTATCTGGAGGATTTCAGGGTCAACCTCCTATGAAATCGAGATTTTTAGCATTTGCTTGTGGCTTTTTCTTGGCTTCTAATAACTTTGGCTGGTCTTCTGGTCACAGATTCTGTGAGACAGATGTCCAGGCCTATGCATACATCACTCTAGGATTGTAAAGTGCTATGCTATCTTCTATGGTTATGAATATTTATTAAGGTTGGAATGACATTTCCTTGATTGTTTAGATCACAGCTCAGTTTCTGTAGAAAATGAACTGTAAAACTCTGAAGATCATGCAAGAAGCAAAATAAAACTTGAATTGAATGTGTGTGGTGGTGTACTGTGTAAATCTACTTGTTTCTGCCTCCTACCTTTCCTCTTGCCCTTCATGCCTCACCTACAAGCAAGTACTCTTCTCCACAGCTGTTCCAAGTTTAGGGACCTGCTCTTGAAGGTAGTCCTCTCACTCCCATCTCCAGAAAAGATTTCTTCTCAGGTTTTCCTCAAGGCAAGGCAAAAGATAAAAGGTTCTTGGCCTAGCCACCCTTTTGCCAGTTATAACTTCGGTGGGAATTGGGGCAACTTAATTGAGTGAGGTCCTGCCATCAAATATGATGAGGAACACGATTTGCCTGGTCCTTTAGTCAGACGGTGAGAGGTGTGGAGAGTAGCCCAAATAATGAGACAGGAGGCCGAGTCGGAAGGAAGTTCCCGGGCTGATTGCGAAATACCGTACAAGTTGAGAGTTTGCGTCTACGTGGAGCAGGAGTTAGTCCTCTGCTGGCCGGCGCCAGCATCCAGCCAGTCTGGAGGCTCAGTGAGGGATGGGCCGTATCGACAGCTTCAAGGTCGTCGGCAGGAAGTATATCTAGGAGAGGATGGAGAGATTTTGAGTACGAGATGGCCCGGAGCTGGAAGTTTTATTTCAGGCTCCTCGGTTCCCTAGGAGCAAAGGCAAATCTGAATGCCTTTACAATGTTTTGCTTTTATAAGAAAAAATGCTGCCCTGAAACTGCTGGGGGAATTAGGAAGGTTTCCATTTTCATATCTAGTTCCTCTTTGACAAGTTTACCCTGGGTTGGGAGAGGGAGAAACACTAGATGTGATGAGCTAGTGACGAGGTAGGAGCCGCCCTCAGAAAGCCTTGGTCGTAATGAGCAAGGAGGGCAGGAACATTAATCCTAAATTCGTACTTAATCTCATGTTACTTCCTCTGCGGTGTAGACTCCGGTCTGAGCAGAGGCCGAGCGCGCCAGGGCGAAGTTGGGCGGAAAAGCCCGGGGTCCGCCGCGTCTGCGTGGCGAGCGTTCCCTTTAAAAGGCGGAGCCGGAATCCGCCGGAGTTCCCGGCTTTGTACGTGTCAGGGGCGGGGCTCCCGAGCGCCCGCTGCATCATGGCCGCCGGCGCCGCCGCTGCTTTAGCGTTTTTGAGTCAGGAGAGCCGAACCCGGGCCGGCGGTGTCTGTGGGCTGCGGGCCCCGGCTCCGGTCACTATGGACAGTTTTTTCTTCGGTATTGAGAAAGAAGGGGGTGAGGGTAGTTCTGGGGCGGTAAGAGGAAGGCCTGAGTAATGGGAATGCCGATGGGTGCGCGACCTGGGCCAGGTCGGGCGCGGGGGGCAGGGAGGGGGCCGCTGGCACGCGGCAGCTGGAGCAGAAGTGGTGGTGAGACCCCGGCCCAAAAGTATTGGGTGTGGCCCAGGGCTGAGCGCCCCCGTTGTTCCAAAGAAGTGGGCGTGTAAATGCCGGTCAATCCTTGGCTGCACGTGATGGAGGTTTGATGAAACGCCCTCCCTCCCCCCATATACATGCACTCTCACACGTAGGTACACTCACTGTTATTTCTTCCAGGATGCGAGCTCTCTGGCCACACCCGCTCTTTCACCTTCAAGGTAGCGGAAGAGGATGATGCAGAGCACGTGCTGGCTTTGACCATGGTGAGGGGTGGGGAAGAGGGGTGGAAGCTGAGGTGAATAGCTGAACCTGAGCTGGCAACCGATGGGTCTCTCTCTACCTGTACTCCATCCCCAACCTCCCTTTCACTGGGAGTCACCTCTTCTGCCCAACCTCCCAATGGCCCGCTCCCTTCGCCAGGTAATTCAGGGACCCCTGAGGCCTGGGAAGTTCTAGGGTAGATGCCTCCACAGTGGTGTCAACACTTGCTTGGGGAGACCCCAAGGCTTTGTGTGCACTTTCCCAGCTCTGCCTCACCGAGGGGGCCAAAGATGAGTGTAATGTGGTAGAAGTTGTGGCCCGGAGCCATGACCACCAGGAGATTGCAGTCCCTGTGGCCAACCTCAAGTTGTCCTGCCAACCCATGGTGAGTTCCCCGGCCATACCTCGGGGGGTGGGGGAGGGCAGAGGTGGGCCAGGCCTCATCCCTGTCTTCCTCCCAGCTCAGTTTGGACGACTTCCAACTCCAACCTCCTGTAACCTTCCGCCTGAAGTCAGGTTCTGGTCCTGTGCGGATCACTGGGCGCCACCAGATTGGTGAGAGTCCTCTCCCTTGCACCCAGTGGACTCTCCATCAGGTCTCCCCTGACTCCACACTCCCCATCCCAGCCTTATATCCCATTGTGGCTGCTACACAGGTTCTACATGATGTGCCCTCCCCTTTCTGTCCTACTCATGCCTCGTTCATGGAACCTGTCCCAGCTTCTCCAGCTCCAGTGATGTGTAATCCTTTGGCTCTTTGGTACCCAGTTTAGTATCTGAGGGTCTTCCCATCTAGACCATAAGCTCTGGGAGGTCAGGACCCTGCAGGCCTAGCAACACAGTGGATGAATAAATGACATGTGGTATGAAAGGGGCCTGGCTTTAACCTTCTCCCCCTCCCTTTATTATGTGTGTGTACCCCAGTTACTGTAAGCAGTGATGTTTCTGAGGAAGAAGAGAGCGAAGAAGAGGGGAGTGAGGAGGAGGAAGCTGAGTTGTGCCCCATCCTTCCTGCCAAGAAGCAGAGGGGCAGACCCTAGCCCTCCTTGGTGAGTGGGAGGGAAGGGTGCTCAGCAGGGTCTGGGAGAGCAGGAGGAGCAGGTGAGGGCCTGCATGCTGATCCCTTCTTCACTCTCCTCAGGTCAGCTAGCTGCCCGCCGTGCGTGCCATGCCCCGTGTTGCTGTGCAAGTACCAAGGATTTTAAATGTCTTCTTCATTGAAGAGGATGGGTGGGGTGGGAGGTCTTGGGCTGGTGCTAGAAGAAAGGGGGTCCCATTCTTCATAGGACGATGGTGTTAGTTTCTAAGTCTATACCATACTGGAGGCTTCCTTTTTCTCCAGCAGTGGGAGGAACTCTGAACTGTCCTGACCCTCTCTCTGCACTTGTCTGTGAGGTGAGAGGTCAGCATCTAAAGCTCAGGACTAAACATTTTAAACACTTTTTACATTTTGGATAAACAGTGAAATAAAGTGTAGAGTGTTTTGTTTTATTTTGTGTGTTTGTTTTTTGCAACTCGTGTGACTTCTTTCCCTGCTGGGGTGGCATTCCCCTAGGGACCACCAGGTGGCACTGTGGCAGCACTGAGGGTGGCCCCAGGTCTGGGGGAGGGGGAGGTAATGTAGGATACTGCTATCCTCAGGCCCGGCCCAGGCCCAGGCCCAAAGTGCCTTGCTAGGAGAGGACCTCCCAACACCAGGCCCGTTCCAAATCCCTACAGGTGGGGGAGGGCCATCCTAGGAGGTTATCACCGTCCAAACAAGGGGTCTGGGCCTCTGTCAGCACTCAAGCAGATGGGCAGGGGGGCAGATAAGGGGGTTTAAGCAGCCGGAGGAATGTGCATCTCTAGCCCCATGAAGGGGCTCTGGGTAGGGAGGAGGCAAGTCTCTGCTCCTTCCAGTCTTGCTGGCTGTCTCTGAGCTGCTGTGGGGCCTTAGAAACCTGATTCCAGGGGCCAGATGGAGGGGGCTGACCAGATTGGGTGACAGGGAAACCAGAATCCGGGTGGCCTGGCATATGGGGGCAGAGAGGAGCCTCTGGGATTCAGTCTCCTGGGTTAAGGGGTTTCTGCCCCCCTCCCCCCTCCCCCCACCGCCTGGTCTAGGGTCTCTGGTGCCTGGAATCAGGTGGTTCTTGGGCTTGGCTGCTGCTATGCCAAGAAGAGAAAGGGACATATGTGTATGTGACCAACTCTGGGGTCAGCAGTTCAGCAGCTGTGTTGACGGGGTGGGGTGTCTCAATGCCCACAAACAAACAAACAAACAAATAAAAGGTTAACTCCTGGGGTAGCCTGGGGCCAGACATGCTGAGGATGGACAGAGAACAGTGTTGGTGGGGGGGGGCCATGGCAGGCCCACTCCCTCCTACAATGAGTTGAGCAAGTAGGAGGGGTCCCTAGATAAGCCCAAGGGGCTGGTGGTATTGGGCCAGCTAGGTAAACTTTGGAGAGAATGCCCCTGGAAAGCACTCCCCCCTCAATGTATCCCTGTAAGAGGTTTCCTGCTCTGTGGTGAGGGGCAAAGAGGTCCAGTTTTTAACTTCCTTTTATCCTCAAGTTGAGGAGAAAGGAAGATGACCCCTCTATTTTTTGTTGTTGTTGTTGCAGTGATCAGGGTCGCAGGCCCCTTTATCCTCTCCCTGAGAACTTCCCTGAAGTGCTTCCACCAAGAACCAGGGTGGTGTTATAGGGTAGCCAGGCTTGAGACCAATCACCTTACCGCAGCACGAGGTAGAAGGGGGGGAGCTGGCGCCCTCTGGTGGGCAACGTTGAAACCGCCTGTGGCCCTGTCGCTGCCCCACGTCGCCTCTTTAGGGGCTTTAGGCGTGCAGGAGCTCGCTGCCCTCAAGTGGTCTGGCCGCCGAGGTTTAGGTGATAGGCGAGGGAGTAAGTAAGGTTGACTAGGTACGTTCATTCATTCATTCATCATTCACTGGAAGGACTTCTGTTAGAGCGCTGCCCTACCTCCTCTCACCTATAGCCTCCAAAGTCCTCCGCATGTTCAAGGTTGGAGGCGCGGGAGACCTGCTGGGTGCCGGGAAAAATCATCCAGGGGCAGGGGGAGGCCAACCCAGCTACCCCCTGCATGTGGCTCCGCCCCACCATACTGCCTGCCTTGCCCCACGCAAGCGGCTGATGGCTCACTGTGTGCCTCGGCTGTCGTCTTGGTGGGTCTCCGAGAGTGACTGGGCAGCGCAGAGCGAGCTCCTGCCCGCAGTGGGGGCCTAATCCACATCTGCTCCTGCGTCCAGGAGTTTCCCGGCCAGACCAGGCACCCGGCGGATAATGCTAGGAATTATTTTTTCTCCCTCCTCGTCTCCCCCAACCCTGTCTCTCCTGGATCCCCCTTCTACACCCTCAGCGCACAGTAGGAGCGCTGCCAATTCACTCCGGCCACGGAGCGCTGAGGCATGAAGGCGTACCCCCGGGTCTGCAGACCACGGGAGGAAAGGCAGGCCTGCCTATCGCGGGGAGATCGGGAGGACTCCTAGATGGTGTCCGCAGTGCACAATTTGCGTTTGAACGGCCAGCAGAGAAACCGCAGCGCTTTGAACACCTGGCGCAGGAGGCACGCCAGGGAGAGAGTGGCAGCCCGGGAGGCCCGTGCAACCTGGTGTGGATCGGAGGGGCCAGGGGAGGGCCAGGGGCGAGGGATACATTTGGAAAGAGGTTGAAGGTGTGTGTTTGGGTCTCCACGAGGGCGTGTTTGTGGAGAGAAGCTGTTTGTGTTGGTGAGGAGTGTGTGTTTGTGTTTGTAGGAGGCGAGCGGGTGTGTGTGTGTGTGTGTGTGTGTGTGTGTGTTTGCGAAGTGTGGGGGTGGCCGGGAAAGGCGGCCAGGCTGTCACTCAGCGATCAGGTTGACAGGCGCTCCCTCATCAGGGCCAGGGAGCTCTGATTGCAGATTCGAAGAAACAAAATAGCAATTGTAATTACGGGGCTTTGATAAGATAAAGGAAGAAGCTAGCTGGCTGGGAGGCGAGCAAGGGAGTGAGGGAGGGAGAGCGCGGCCTGCTGGGGCCCTGGAGGAATATTTTTGCATCTGTCACTCAGAGTGTGCCCAGACAGTACCTGGGGCCGAGTGCGAGTGTGTCCCCATCTGCCGCCCTTCAGAGACACAGACTTTTGGGGAGATTCTTTTCATCTCCCCAAATTGTACAGGATCAAGTTCAGGGGAATTTCTCCAAATGTAAAGGAATTCTGGCCCCACACAAGCAGGCTCTTTGGAAGAGGTTAAGGTCCTGGTGTCCACACTTTTAGGCCCCAGATGCCCATCTTCTCTGGGGCAGGGGGGAGAGAAAGGGTGGTTATGATTATTGAGGTTCATCTCAGGGCCTTCGGAACCTTCTGGGGGCTCCAGAACTTGGGTTGGACCCTGGTTGGATCCAGGAGCTCTGGCCTTCACCCCCATTCCAGGGAAGGACGGGAGCCCTGAGTGGCTCTGGCTGTGGCTCCAGGACTATGCACAACACACTAAGGTTGGCTGAATGCCTGCGTCCGGCTCCCTGTTCTCGTCAGACCATTTTCAGAGAACTGGGTGAGGAGAAGGCCCTTCAGATCCTCTGCTCTCCATCTCTCCACTCCTTCATTCGTTAAATATATGCAAATAAACTTTTTCAAGGGCCTGCTATTCACAGGCATGAGGTTAAGATGGTGAGTATCCTGCAGTGCAGCTGGGGAGGTAGACACTCAACAGGTGTCCCGCAGGCCTCTAACACAGAGGAGCACAATAAAGGAAAGGGGCTGGTCTGGGTGGTGGGCACTGGAGCCCACGTCATCTGTCTTCCCCACCCACCCACCCAATGGGCCCATCTCCCAGTGGGGTTGAGAGGAGAGGGTGTAAGCCCAGCCTGTAGCAAACACAAGTGCTCAGTAAATGGTGGTGTTTATGATTATTATCTGTTGAGGCAAGGGGGTGAAGGCAAGTCTCCCTGGGGAACCGCACACGGGCTGAGGTCTAAATGCTCAGCCAGTTTCCCCACTGAACACTCATCTCAAATGCTAACTGCAGAACAGCCCTGCCTGGCTCTGTGCCATGGCCTGCCAGCTCTGAGCTGGTCAGACATGGTCTGGGCCTGGAGGTCTATCTGGGCAGGAGCCTGCTGAGTGAATCGGCTCCTGGAGGGGGTGACAGGTGGGCTCAGGAAGTCCACTCCTCTGAAGAGTGATGACATCTTTGGGATAAGTCCTCTGACTCTGTTCTCCCATATTTCTCAGTGTTAGCGTTGTGGCTGGGAGTGGGGGGAGGTAGAGGAGGGGAGGGAGGCAGAACCTGGCTCTACTGTTGGAAAAGGGCCTACCTGCTGCCTTTGGCCTAATGGCTTCCTAAGACCACCCAACCCCTCCAGCCTAACCCCCAAGGACACGAGGGCCGCCCCGCCCCCCCCCCCCCCGTGGGGCAAGGGGGTGTGGTCAAAGGCAGCAGCTGGGCAGAGCATCAGCGGCTCGACCTGCTCCTCCGAAGTACCTATCCCAGGGCACCTCTGCCCACCCAAGCTGCTCCCAAAGAAGCACCATGGCTCCGGGGTTCCAGAGGCTCCGGGGTTCCCTCGTGTGCCCGCCAGGGGAAGCGATGAGGGCCTGGGAAAGACATAGACAAGACCATACCTCCTCCTTTGGCACTCCCCCTCCCTCTGCACCAGGTGACAGAAAGCACCAGTCTCTGTCTAATACACAGTAGGTGTGTACATGCCTATTAAGTGCACAAATAATGGGACTCTGAGAGAGAAAGTTAGCGCCCTGGATGCAAGTCTCTTCTCCAGGAAAAACAGCTAAGAGTAGTTATTTTTGCCCCATCTGCCTGTTGCCTTGGGGGTTGGCAGGGACTGGGGGTCCTTGCCAGGGACTTCTGGGTCCCGCATAGGTGGGTCGTGGTTCCTCCCAAGCTTCCTTGTGTGTGTATTTGTATTAGGAGGGGTTGGGGAACAGGAGCGAGAGGTGATGGTGCTAATGGGTGCTGGAGGGTAAGAAGGAGACATTTCTCTCTCTCGGGGCTTCCTGAAGACTGAGAGAGATGGAGAGACAGGCAAGGTGGGGTACTCAGCAGAAGGATGGGGGTCGGATCCCCGTCGCCCAGGCACGGACTGCCCTTCAGTCCAGAGTCAGCGGCCACTTCCCAGGGGAGGTCGCAGCAGGAGCGCACAGTAGGTGGCTCAGAGACCCTCAGGATAGGCAGAGGCGTGAGCTGACGGGCCCCACGGTGGAGCCCTGGCACCTTCCAACTCAGACGCGCCCGCGGTCCAGGAAACCCCTGCGGAGGGTCTCCGGACTCCATGGAGCTGGCTCCCGAGACACCCCCTATCCCCGCGTGTCTAGACCTCAAGAGCGCGCGAGGGGACAGGCCGGGGGGGGGGGGAGGCGCCCACCCCGGCCGCCCACGCCCCTCCGGCGGGTCCCCAGACCCCTCCCCTGGCCCAGACCCCCAATCCCAGACCCGCCGGCCGCCCCGCCCCGGCCGCCCCGCCCCCGCCCCGGGCTGCGTCCCGGCCCCAGCTCCAAGCTGGGGCTGCGGGCTCCGGCCGCCCGCCCCGCGCTCCCCCCTCGCGCCCGGTGCGGCGCCCCCCGCCCCCACCCCTCCCCCTCCCCTTCCCACCTACCCACCCACCCTGCCGGCCCGTTACCCTCCGCCTGCTCCGGCTCCTGAGTAGCCAGCGGCCACCGGCTCCGGTAGCGGCGCAGAGCGACTCGGCGCGGCCAGCTCGACCTTGCACGGGACCTGCGGAGCCGTGTCGGCATCGCCGCTGGGCTCCCGCCCTCGAGCAGCCCTCGCTCACCGCCGGTCTCGGCTCGTGTGCCCGCGGGCCGGCGTGATCCCGCGCGGGCTCCCCGCGCTCCCCGGGCCGCGCGCCATGGGCAGCCCCCGCTCGGCGCTGAGCTGCCTGTGAGTACCGCCGCCCCGTCCCCGCCGGCTGCGCGCCGCGCCCCTCGCTCACCCTGCGCCCCTCTCTCTCTCGCCCGCTTTTGTCTCCCACAGGCTGTTGCACTTGCTGGTTCTCTGCCTCCAAGCCCAGGTGAGGCGCACTGCGCGGAGGCGGGGGCCGGGGGCCGGCGGGGAACGCCGGCTGGCCAAGGCGGGCAGGGGCACGAGGACCGACGCTGCGGCCAGCGCGGCAGGGTTGGAAGGAACCTTAGAAACCCAACCCCGAACTATCCCGAGTCGGGAGCTAGAGGAACAGAGAGGTAGCGCCCCGCACAAGGTCACACAGTCAGTGCGTGTGGAGGCTAGAATCCAAGGTCTCCAAGTCCAGCGTTGTCTCCCACGCATTCTAGCCAGGTTGGGGTACTCCGCGGGCAGCCGCACCTGGCCGCCGAGGAAGGGGGCAGGTCTGGGCCAAGGGAGCGTTCTTGTCAGAAGTCTGGGTGCCTGTCTCAGGAGCCCTCCCCGCGGCTCTCGGGGGAGGCTTGTGGCGGGTCTGGCGGAAAGACCAGGTGCCTAGGCCCTCTGCGCTCTCAACATTTGCTCCGTAAATTTGTCTTTATAAATGTCAGGGGTCAGGCAGCGCTGCCTCCTTACTTAAAAGCGCCCTGCTCTTCTAGGAAGGCCCGGGCGGGGGGCCTGCGCTGGGCAGGGAGCTGGCTTCCCTGTTCCGAGCTGGCCGCGAGTCCCAGGGTGTTTCCCAACAGGTGGGTCCAGATCCTTCCCCATCCCCCTGGCTCATCCATGCTAGGTTGGGTATGCCCGGCTTTCCTGGGTGGGGGGTGGTAGCCTGAGCTGGCATGTTGGGGGGACCCCCAGCCCCTGCCAGCTGCCTGGGGCAGTGGAGGTGGGGTACAGGGCAATGGGGACCACTGGGGCCCCTGGGCAGAGTAGCATTATAATGGCGTGTTGTGTATTTTTCAATTTCCTAAAGGTAACTGTTCAGTCCTCACCTAATTTTACACAGCATGTGAGGGAGCAGAGCCTGGTGACGGATCAGCTCAGCCGCCGCCTCATCCGGACCTACCAGCTCTACAGCCGCACCAGCGGGAAGCACGTGCAGGTCCTGGCCAACAAGCGCATCAACGCCATGGCAGAAGACGGGGACCCCTTCGGTAAGGCGAGCTGCACTGCGGCGGGGTAAAGGTAGCTCGGGGAACGCGCCCCCTTCTCCAGCGGGCCTGCTGTGATTGGACCCACCAGCAGTAACTGTGTGGGCCAGGGCTCTGCAGGCTCCCAGCTCCGAAAGCAAGGGGTTAAGGCAAAAAGAGTGTTTTGGGGGTCAGCTGGAGAAGAGAGGGTTTGGGAAGGGACCTTGGGGAGTACTTGGCCCACAGGTGCCCCTTCCTTGCCCAGCAGATGAATGAATCCAGGAATTTCCCTTTACACCTCCCCCTTTCATACACCCCTCCCCAGCTGCAGGTGGAGGCAGAGGGTTCAGGGGGAGGGGGCCCAGGTTTAAGGGAAGCTCTTGAAAGAGGATATGTCGCCAGGGTCCACAAAAGGGGAGTGGGAAAGAGAAGGGAGAGAAGTCCCCCCAACTCTCCCAGCTTGGTGGGGGGGATGCTATGAACCTTTAAATGCTTTGATCAGAAGGGTCAGTTACACACGGGGACTAGGCTTGGGAAGGGGAAGGGGCCCTCCCTGCTCCACTTGCCCAGGGACCCAGGCAGTGGGTCAGAGCCGGCTCTCGGCTCCCGGCTCCCGGTGGGGTGGTGAGTACAGGGAGCTACTGCCCAGTGGAGAAGCTGAGGACTGATTGATTTCTAAAACATTCAATATTCCTGCCTTGAAACAAGGCCAATTTCCAGAGTCCTGATGTACCCAGAGAAAAGCAAGCCCTCTGGGCGGCTGGTGTTGTTTTTAGAGAGCGATTATTGTGAGTTTAAAAACCTTTAAATAATGACCAAGTTAAACAAGCATGAAAGCAGAGGGGAAGACTCTATTAAAATGTAATAAAAAGGTGAGGCATTTTAAGAGCTAAGAAGAAAAATGAAGAATGATATAAAACAGAAAAAGAACGAGCCTTTTTTTTCAGATGTGGAGTTTGAAAAGAGTTGCAAGTCTGTAAATGTTAAAAAAGAGGCTCAAGATTGTTCTCTATGAATCTCTGGAGAGACCCCCGCGTCTGGCAGAGCGATTAAAACTCTTCTTACTTTCACCTTTTTAAACATTTCCTGAATACTTTCTCCTCTTCTCGAGCCAGTTTGGGGGATCGAGTATGTCTCGCTGCATTTTTTCTGCGTCGACGTAGCTGACTTCCCTTCAAAGCTGGAGAAGGAGACATAATTTTCCTGGGATAAATCTGTCACTGGGTGGAAGAATAGGTTTGAAAATGTTAAGCTTTCCAAAAGCCCGGTCGGGGAAGCCGCTGTACACTGCAGCCCCAGCTCCCCAGAAACATCCAGGAGGGAGAGTGGGGGTTCTTGGTGGTGGGGGTGGAGGCGGCCTGCCCAGTGGCCGAGCTCCCCCGCTGGGCTGGCAGGGCCAGCCTACCTTCCCTTTGTCCCTCCAAACTGGCTGCTAGCTGCCCTTCTCAGCTTCCTAGGAATGGGAACGAATGCCTGCCTGGCTCCTTCTGGGTTTACTCCATCAGAGCAAATGGCCCAGCCTCCTTGGCTTTGGGGGAGGGGAGAAGAGGCTAAGAGGCTATAGAAGAACTTGTCTTCAGACATCAGAGGTCTGATGCCCACTTCTCTCTTTACATGTATAGGAGGCTTCCCAGGCTCCTGGATTGTCCCTGCCTGCCCAGCAGGCAGGGGTACAAGTTGGAGGGCCCAAGAGCAGAGACTTAGGGTGTGCAGCCAGGACAGGAAGGGTCTGGAAAAGAACAGCAGAGAGGTCCTAGCTGCTCTCTTATGGGCCCCAGGAAGTGACAGAGGGGCCTACTCCATCCCTATCTGACTGGTTGGGCCAGAATCTTCCTAGTAGGATCCTCCAAGTGAGATCCTCTTGCCAGTTCTCCCATCAGTGTCCTTCCTGGCCCTTAAAGCAGCCACTTTTTGCCCTGGAAGGCAGACCAGGAGAGGGATAAGCAGGCTAGCTGGGTCCAAGAGGAGGTGGGTGGGAAGGGGTGACAGCTGCACTTCCCCTTGGCTGACTCGGAGCCAGACTGAGGACTTGGCCGCTGGGTCCCCGCTCTGTGCTCATGTAAGGGGGCGGGCAGTCACAGGCTGGGCATCGAGGGCTGTCTTGCTGACCTTGGTGCCCATCTTCCCAGTAGTTTCAGAGACAGAGAAGGTGCCGCCTTGTCAGTGTAAGCTGGGAGGCGGCTCTGGGAGTTTCAGAGCTGCTTTCTGCAGGAGGGAAGGGGCTGGACGCTGCAGTGGGGAGGGCAGGAGACCCAGCCCCTTCTGTCCCATCCCAAAGGGCTAAGTCAGCCCTCGCTCCCTTTTTGGGGACAGCCTCAAAGGGAGGAGTTACACAGAGAGTGGACAGGAATTGGCTTCTGTGGCAAATTTGCTGTGTGAGGGGAAGCAGGAGGGGGAAGAAGGCATAGAACTCAGCTTCACGTTTTCTTTCCAGACTGAGAGGTGAACATGCCTGATTTTCTCCCTCTACACGCACAGGAAGGGTTGGGTCACTGGCTGTGATGGAGGTTGAAAGAAGAAAGACCATCCAGTTGTTGATTTCTGGACATGGGCACATGCTGGGGACTTTGGGGATTGGGAAGCAAGGGGAAGAGGCAGGACCCTCCCAGATGTTTTCTGAGTTCAGGGAAAACAGCTGGCTAGGGGCTGTATTAGGGAGAACTGTCCCATCTCTATCACCTTCTCGACAGAACAGCAGTGGGGGAAGAGGGGCGGCCAAGGCTGTGAGTTCGAACCCCAGGTACCAGAAACAGGAGGGAATGCTGCTACGTTTGACCTCAGGACTGGAGGTCACCACTCTTCCCGGATGTGTGAAACAACCTGTGAGGCACGTGCACGTGATATCTGGAGTTGGAACAATTCTCAGAGATCTTTTGATTAGCAGGAAAACTCTAGTTGCGAACCCTTGACTTAAGCGTCATTACTGTCTGGTTTTAAAAGAGGGTCTTTTCAGTTTGAAGGCCCCAAGACCCCTCTGCAGGGCCCAGTTGGCACACCATGATCTTGTCCATCCCCCTCTGTAAACCCAGGTGAGGGGCCTGCGGCCCAGGTAGGGGACTTGACCTTACCTAGGGGGCTGAAGCCTGCCTCTTGGGTACCTGGGCCTTGGAGCAGTTGCTGCTAGGATGTGACAAGTCTGTGGGCCTGTTGGGGTGAGGACATGGAGCTTCCAGTAACCTCCCTCCTCTCCTCTGGACAGCCAAGCTCATTGTGGAGACAGATACTTTTGGGAGCCGGGTTCGAGTTCGAGGAGCTGAGACAGGCCTCTACATCTGCATGAACAAGAAGGGGAAGCTGATTGCCAAGGTGAAGCCCCAGAAGGATAGGGGTGGGGTGGAGGCTGGGGTCTGGGGAGCGTGGGCTGGGCTGGCAGAGCTCCTCCAGGATATCAACAAGGTGGGCAGAAAGACACAAGGCCACCTTGGGGTTATCTAATGATTAGGAGGGGGAGAGGTGAGGGAGAAAGAAATTGCTTGAGAGATGAAAAGCTATAAAGGCAAAGGAGGAAGAAGGAAGGCTAGGGAAGGGGCTTGGGGGGGAAGGTTGGTAAATTCCATATATCTTTTTAACAAATCGCCAAATTGCTTTGCTATTATGTCCAATTACATGGTACCAGCATTTGGAATGTTCAGTAAGCCGCAGGCCCAGCCCCTCCGCCGAGCTCTGAAATGGCCCCATTAGTCACGGCTCCTCTCCAGCCTCGAGCTCCCTGCTTGCTGGGCTTCTGGGGCTTGGGTCTCTGCGTCTCCTTGGAGGCCTCCCCTCCCCCATAGGGTGGCTGCCCAGGGGCCCTGGAGCTGGAATCCTGAGGGGCTGAGGGGGGCAGGTGGGGAAACGGGTGCTAGCAGCTCAGGCCAGACTGGTGGGCAGGCGGCCAGAGCGGGCACGGTCTGGGCCCCCTCTCTGCTGCCTCTCTGTGTTGGGGCCCAGCCCTTTCGGTGGATAGCCATGTGTCACTGCCGCCCGGGAGGACAGGAAGTTGCCGGGTGGGCTGCGGGTTGTGAGGGATTAGAGAGCGGGTGCCCAGGCAGGGGGTGGGGCTGCAGCTCCTGCCCACCCTGCCATCTGCTGGGGTGCCCACCTGCTGTCTGGGGCCGCCTGCCCTCTGCCTCTGATAGGGGGCGGCGCGCTCCGGAGAGAGCCCAGTAACGATGTGTCTGGCCCCCCTACCTGCAGAGCAACGGCAAAGGCAAGGATTGTGTCTTCACGGAAATCGTGCTGGAGAACAACTACACGGCCCTGCAGAACGCCAAGTACGAGGGCTGGTACATGGCCTTCACTCGCAAGGGCCGGCCCCGCAAGGGCTCCAAGACGCGGCAGCACCAGCGCGAGGTCCACTTCATGAAGCGGCTGCCCCGCGGCCACCACACCACCGAGCAGAGCCTGCGGTTTGAGTTCCTCAACTACCCGCCGTTCACGCGCAGCTTGCGCGGCAGCCAGAGGACTTGGGCCCCCGAGCCCCGATAGGCGCCTGCCCGGCCCCTCCCGCGGCTCCCAGCGCAGAGATTTCCATCTCAGGGGAGCACAAACAGAGAAACTCAAGCAAGACGAGGTCTGCTCTACTGAAAGCTGGGGAGGAGCCGGGGAAGCCCCGGGTTCTAGTTGTTGATAATTGTTTGCTGTTGGGTTTTTTTTTTTTAAACAAAAGAGAGGCTCTATTTTTGTATTCCACTTGGCTGTAGTGTCTTCTTAACTCTCAGGAAGGCCGGTTAGTGGCCAAGACTGAGACTGGGTGGGGGGGCCCTGGGCGTGGGAGGCTTATTCTAGTCCAGCCAGAGGTGCTTCTGAGCCCCCAGTACCTGCAGAGCAAGCTGGCCAGGCAGCTAGGAACTCCACTGCACCCCCAGGTGGGGGCGGGGAGGAAGGGGTAGGGACTTAGGTCAGGTGTTTTAAGGATGGGTGTCAGTGGGGGAGGTTGTGTATTAGTTGCTATTAAATGACTAAAATATTTATTTAACTTGCGTATTAAAAATGTGTCTTGGAGGGTGATTCCTTCTGGGGTCAGCTTCCCACCCCCTGCCCTGTCCCAGCTGGCGGCAGAGCTGGGAGACCAGCAAATCAGGCCCCAGCTCTGACAGTAGCCTCTCTTTAGCCTAAGGACCCATGTCTGTCCCTGTCCCCATCATTGTCACTGCAGGGTTTCCCCTGGAGGAAAGAAGTAGGGGAAGGAGCAAGAAGAGGCCCTTAGCTGATCCTGGGAGACATGCCCTTCCCAGCTGTTAACAGGAGTTATCGCTAACACTTCCCCAGGCCACCGCTGGGCCAGAGATGATGACTCTACCGGAGCTGCAGTCATGGATTCAATGAGTCCAAGAACTGTGCCTTTCTGTGTGCCTAGATCTGTGTGCGAGACAGATAGGAGATGCTGGGCTCCTTCTCTCCAAGTATCAGGCTCCAGAAAATGAAAGAAAAGAGCAGCTGCCAGGGCCCAAGGTGGGGGTATGTCAGAGGGGGGACCTCCAAGGCTGGTGTTGACAATTGTGACGTGGAACAAGTGTTAGCTTTGGGAGATCTGGTTAGAGAGCTGTGAGCAGAAGGTGCTGAGCTCAGGTGCTGCAAAAGAACCTGGAGGACTGTGATTTAGGGGGAGGCTGCTGCCTTTGGAGAGAGGGGGCCTGGACGAAGAGGAACTGGGTATGGGATAGGAAGGGAAGCTCTCACTGGGGCCAAGAGCAGAACTCAGGCTGGTAGAGCAGGTCATGGTACAGGCAAAAGAGGACTGGTCCATGATGGGTGGAGGGGTATGTGTTTGGATGTGGACCAGTGACACTGGTATCACACCACGCCATGCTACGGGATGATGGAGAACGAAAACCCAGAAGCAGCAGGTGCCCTGAGGGCAGAGCTGACCCGGTCTTTATAACAGAGGCCTCCCATGCTGGCTGCTTCTGCTGCCTTCTTTGAGGGTGCCCCTGGGCTGGTCCCACAGCCCAGTTCGTGGGCCAATCCAGAAAGGTCTTCCCTCTGGGCTTCTGTTCTTTGGCACCTCCTTTGGGAGGGGAGGACCCCAAGGCTTTCTAACCACATGAGCCTCCTAGAGTTGCAGCTGCAAGTCCCAGACTCAGGCCATCCAGGTGGATCGGGAATTTCAGGGCTCAGTGGGAAACCCTGGCATAGACAGCTTGGGGATACCCTGGGGTTTGTCTACGTCACCTCCTCCAGCCTGCTACGAGGGCACAGTAGGTTTCTCCTGGTTCATAGACACTGAGCACTCGGGGAGGGGGCTCTAGACATCTCTCTTCTAGCTCCCCCAGTTCTTAGTGCCTCCTCCTCTGCTCCATCCCCTCCCCTCCCCCTTTAATTAATTCTGGGTGAGCAGCCTGGCTTTATTGTGCAAGGAGCTGGGGTCTCACTGTGGGAAAAGTCACACCTTCTGAGCAGCTTCTGATGCCATGCAAATGAAGAGACCGTCCAGGAAACGCTTTCATCTGCAGGGCCGCCTGTCCAGCCCCTAGCCCAGTAATTACCCACATTTTATTTGTTTGAGAGCAATTCCTGGGGGAAGCCACAGGATAGGAGGGAGTCTGGGGTGGGGTGCAGTGGAATGTCAGGCTCTCCCTGCCTGTGATCCTGGCCACAAAGTGGGGCCAGGCTGGGCCAAGGCTGGTGACTGGTTAGGCCACAGCTACCCCTGAAGCCCCCAGGCTTGTGATGCCTGAGTACTCCAGAGTGGTGGGGTGGAACTGTGCCATGGGTGTGATGAGGGAGTCTTCTCTTATGGGCCGTGGTCCATAGAGCTGGCCTGCCTATAGGGAGGAGGGAGATGACTGATGGCGGTGGGGGGAAGTAGAGCTGGACAGGACAGTCGGGATCTGGCCCATGAGGCTGCCTGAGGTTTTGGGAAGGGGTTGGATCCTAGCAGGACCCCAGGCCATGGTGCCACAGGGGCAGAGGCCAAAGCGGTGGGGCTAGGCTGGGCTGAGCACCCACCACCTTGTTTATCTTTGAGTTGCTGCCTCCGCAGAGCCCTCGCTAATGGGGTTTTACAGCCCACTCAAGCCGCAACTGGCCAAGAATCAATCATTACCGGCACTTAGTGGTTTGATAGTTAACAGCCTGAACTGAAGCCAAACTGGTTGTTAACTGTGATAACAACTGATTTCAAGGGGTTATTGCCGGCCCAATATGCTCAGCCCATTTATTTCGGGGAAAACAAGCAGGGAGCTGTTGCAAGGCCCAGAAAAGGGAGGAGTCCTGGGCTTTCTTTCCTCGGCCAAAAGGCCTGCCACTCTGTCTTGGAGTGGGTGCTGGCTGTGAGGGCCGTGGGGGCCAGTCGAGGTCTGTATGAAGGCTTGGTCGCCCAGAGCTCCGTTGAAGACCAGTGTGCGGGCCCAGGAGATCCACACGGAGGGCCCTTGCCCAGTCCTCCCTGGTCAGTTCTTACCTGCCCTGGTTTCCCACCTCCCCTTCTCCTCCCTTTCCATAGCAGCACTTCCCACGAGGCCCTCACAGGGACAGATTCCCCATGAGGAGGGGCCCAGTCCTAGTGGCCAGGCCTCTATGTGTCCCCACTCAGCAGGTGGGTTGGACCCCTCACCCGTCCCTCCCTCACCAAGGCTCCAAGTCCAACCCAGAACCTTGCCTCTCATTTCAAAGCCAGCGAAGACTCCACCCAAGCCTTGACTAGAAAGAAGGAGCAAGAGTTCTCTCTTCTTACTCCACCAGGTCTTGTCAGTCCCTGTGGTCTACTCTCAGCCGAATGGCAGCAGGTGGGCTGTGGCTAAGCATCATTCTAGAATGCTGCAGCAGCAAAGGACCAGTTCTCCACTGCCTACAACATGAGGTCCAGAGTTCACATAGCTAGGGCCAAAGCGAGTACTAGAAATCAGGTCTTAATACCCAGACCCCGGCTACCTCTTGAGGGCTGTAAGTATTTCCCTAATTCCATTCATTCATTCACTGTTTATTGAGTGCCCACCATGAGCCAGGCTCTGTTCTGGGGAAGGAAATAACCAAAGCAGGACATAACAGACAATAGCCCCGGCATTATGGAGCTCATATTCTAGCGGTTGTGGTGGGGGATGAGCAAACACTGACAGCCACTGTGGAGAGAAATGCAGAGAAGGGAATGAATATGAATGGTGGAGCAGGGTAGCAGCCATTTTAAATAGGCTGCTCAAAGAAGGCCTCTCTGAAAACTTAATGTTGGGGCAGCCAGATGACCAAGGTAAGGCATGTAGATATCTGGGGGAGAAGCCATGCAGGTAGAGGGAACAGCAAGTGCTAAGACTTATTGCATCAGGGGAAGAGGAAGGAGCCCAGTGAAGGGAGGTGAGGCCAGAGAGGTGAAAGGGGTGGACGTGGAGGGTAGGTCACGTAGGGCCATTGAAAAGCCTTTCGTTTTGACCCTGAATGAGATAGCAGACAGACCGTTGGGGGTTTCGATCAGTAGAGCGACATGATCTGAATTGAGTTTTATCAAGACTGCTTTGGCGGTTGTGTTGAGAGTAGATAGTAGGGAGGCCAATTATGAAATTATTGTAATAGTGGATTAGAGGTGACTGGAGAGATTGAATTTTGGACATGGATTTTATTTTTATTTTTGCCAGTAGATTTGCCAGGATTTGTTGATGGGTTTGGATATGGGCTACGAGAGAGCAAGAGTGGAAGGGTTTCCAAAATTTCTAGCCTGAGCAACTGAAAGGATGGAGGGGTCATTCAGCGAGTTGACGAAGATTTCAGGAAGAGCAGCTTCTGAGTGGGGAGAGTAGGAGTTTAGGTACAGCCATGTTAGGTCCGAGCTGACTAAATATTCAGGCGGAGATGTTGAGTAGGCAGTTGCATGAGTGTGGAATTCAGGGGAGAGGTCTAGTGTGAAGATACAAATTTGGGAGTGTTCGGCACACGGGTGATTTTTACAGCCAAGAGATGGAATGGACTCCCTAGGGAGTGAGCACAGACAGAGAGCAGAAGAGCCCCAGCCAGAGCCTGGCTGTGCTCTAAAACAGTCAGAGGTCAGGGTGGGGGGGACCAGGAGAGAAGGTTGAGGAAGTGCAGCTCATCTGATAGGTGGTTGGAAAACCAGGAGAATGCAGTGTCCTGATAATATGGGAAAAAGAACGATTTCTGGGGTTAGGGAAAAATTTTACTGCCATTAACTGTCTCTCTCCCTTCCTCCTACCTCCACCAACCCCAGGGCCAAGAGGGGGCAGCGAACGAATAGAGCTGGCTTAATGTGGGAGGCTCTTTGACTCTCCTGTCAGTGGCCCTGTCCCCCCCACCCCTACCATCGTGGGCCCTTATCTCCAGACCGCATCCAAATCCAATGCCTCTGCTCTTCCATCTATGGGCCGCTACCACCCTGATGCAGGCTGTCTTCAGCTCTTGCCTGACTTAGTGCAACAGCCCCCTAACTGCTCTCCCCGGTTCCTCTCTTCTCCCCCTACAAATTTTAAAACATAAATCTGATCGTGTTATCTCGAGGGCTTGAAGGGCTGTGTCTTCCAGAATTGAATTCTCCTTTCCGTGGCCAGTGTGGTCCCGTCCGCCCATCTAACCTTACCGCTTAACTGCTGTCCCACTCGGCCGCTGTGCTCCGGCCACACTGCCGCCCTTCAGCTCAAAAAGCCAGTTCCTATTTGCCTGAGGCCTTCGTACTTGTTCTCTCTGCGTGGAGTGCCCTTCCGCTCCCCCCATGGTGGCTGGCTGCGCGCTATGTAGATTTCTGCTGGCACGCCCCGCTTCGTTTTCTTTTATACACTATGTACACAGGCAGTGTGAATCACACGATGGCACAGGCCATTACAGAAAAGTCGGTCAGTGTGCTGCTTTTTGTTCCCGGGAGAGTGGTGAAGCCACTATCTTATTTATTTATTTAATTAAAAACTAAAAATAAAATAATTCCCATTCCCCCACCCGTCCCCTTTGTCAACTGTCAGCTTGTTCTCTATATCTGGGGATCTGTTTCTGTTTCATTTTATTTATTCATTTATTTTTATTTTCTATAATTTCTGAAATAAGTGAGATCACATGGCATTTGTCTCTCTGACTGATTTCACTTAGCGCAACGCCCCTTAGGTCTGTCCGTTTCTCACAAATGTTTGTCATAGTTGTCACTATCTGATACTATCCTGTAGCTTATTCACATACTTGCTTTGGTCTCTGTATCCCTCCCAAGACAGTGGGGACTTGGACTTGCTCGCTGATGGTTATCTAGTACCTAGAACAGGGTCTGGTGTGTCGTGGGTGTGCAGTGGACACTGGTTGAAGCCAGCAACTAGTAAAATGTGAGCAGACTCAGAGGTTGTTGAGTGGAGGAGGAGGTTCGGGAGTCCTCTGTGTATCCAGGACTTGGACCAGGCTTTAGGAAATGCTGGAAGGTCAGGGAGACTTGAGGGTAGTCTCAGGGTGGATGACCCTCTGAGCCCATCCAGACATGCACGGTTTTACTAAAAGGAGGTCCAAGGCTGTCTGACCAGGCTTGCCCCCATGTCCTCAGGCTGCAGTACTGTCTCCCAAACCTGGACAAACAAGTATGTAAGTAGGGCCTGTTAGGATGGACGTCTCAGAACCTCCCAAAATTCTGCTTCCTTCCCCGCCACTGGGTTTCCATAGCAACCAGGGACTTCAAAGGAGAGAGTGAAGGGGAATTAAGAGCCAAAGAGAGCAGAGGAAAGAGGAGGAGTAAGTGGTAGCAAGACAGACGGGGAGCTGGCAGGAGCTCCGGGGGGACCCCCAAGTCCCACATTACTGTGGAGGGTTGTGCCAATAAGGTCCATTTGGTTGCCCCTTCCCCATCTGGATCTCTTGCTGACCCTCGAGAATGAATTGTTCATCTGGGCAGGGCCCAGAGCTGACCCTCATGCACAGTCCCCCACCTCCTGGCTGGCAGGTGATGCACTCATCAGGCCCAGTCCTATAGACCATTTACTCCTGGCTCAGCCTCTCTCTCAGCAGCAGTGACATGAGCTGGGCCACTGGACTGGTTTGGGAAGCTGCATTTCTTTTCCCTTCCTTCCTTGGCTGGGGATGGTGCACTAGTACAATGGGGGAGGGCATGAAAGGGAGGGGAGGGGAGTCAGGACATTATCCTGTGCCAAGTGAGGTCCTTAGCTTTGGCACTGGGGTTAAGGCCCCTAACCGTGAAGGATCAGATGGGCTGTAGCTTGGGGCCCGGCTGGAGGTGCTCAGAACAAGGGCCCAGGACGGCACACAGCTTTGAGGGGCAGGTCCAAGCCTGGACAGGTTCTCCGTGTGGTTTGAAGCCTCCTGCTACCCTGAGCCCGGAGGACCAGAAAGGGGCTGGGAGTGGCAGAATGGCAAGCCCTTGAGGAGCCAGGGCACTGGGCGCAAGCCAACTGCCCGGAGAACCAGCCAGTGAGTTTCAAGGATGGCAGTAGCCAGGACCAACACCAAATTCCAGCTGTCCCTCTGTCTGCCCACAGGCCCACAGTTCCCAAACCCAGGTTCAAAACCTCTACCTTTTTGGACTGCTCCCTATTTCCAGCCGCCAACATTTAGTCATTTCAGTTAGACAAACATCACCAACTCTTGCTAAATCTTTCTTGCTCAGTCTTCTAAATCTAAATCCCCTGTGCCATCACAAGCTACCCCTGGCCATTTAATGCACTTCTTACCTCATCTCCCTGCCCGGTGTCTCTGTGAGCAGTTTGCCACCCCCCCGCCCGCCCCAACCTTCCCTGGCTCCTACAGCCCGAAGTAATGAAGAGCAGGCTCATAAAACATTCATCGCGGGTAACACACCATGTAGGGTCTGCCTGATCTCTGTTCCGATAGCGGAGGCTGGGTCAGTAGGAAGCTGGGTCTTAGGCTTCTCAGGGTTTGGGCTGACTTGTCTACTTGGGCTCAAGTTCCAGCCACTTCTATTAAGCCAGGCCTGATCCTCCCTGGTGTGGTGGAGGGTGGAGGGACCTGGGCAGAGGAGAAGAGGGGGTTCCCGAGAAGAGGTGCTAGCAGCCCAAGGGGGGAGAGGTGGTTTCTAGGGACACTTCTAGGTGAGGCATGACTGGTAGCTGGGGCTCTGAGTAAAAGCAGGAAGACAAGGTGAAGCCATGACCAAAGGGTTGGTACTAAAAGCCCAAGGTTGGTACTGAGAGTGAGGAGGGTCAGAGCCTAAGCGCTGGTGTCTGGAATTGTGACTTTGGTTCTGGGGACCTTGGTAAGATGGGAGTGTGCACAAGTGCGGGAGGGAGGGGAAGGGCCAGTGTTGGTGGCAGGTCCTCTGGTAGGAGCCTGTCCCAGGAAGCAGGCCTGCATGGGGGGGGGGCACCTCCATCAACCAGCAGAGTGGGTGGGGAGAGGAAGGGAAAGGGAATTTTTATTACTGTCCCCAACACCCCTGGAATTTGCAGTGACCTTGATGTGGCACCCCCAGGCCTCAGCACAGTCAGAGAAGGAATTCAGGGAAATGGCTACAGGAGCAGCCACCCGTCAGCTATGGCTTGGCAAAATGGTTAGGAGTAAGGGCTTTGGAGGCAGACAGAACTAAGCCTGAATCCTGGCTCCCTACCTGTGCGAACCGTGTGAGTCATTTCACCTCTCTAGGCCTCAATTTCCTCCCTTGCAAAATGGGGCACATACTCCACCTTACAGAGTTGCCAGGGGGATGCGTCCCCAGGAGGATGACAGGAGTCTAGCAGAGGGCCTGAACAACAGTCCCTAACAAATGGTGGCTATGTGGCTCGCGGGGAGGGACTCTTGGGGAGGGTAGGGCCAGCAAGCTCAGTCCCTGAAAGCCCAGGTTCACAAAGTGATGTCACTCAAGAGGCACCATGAGGAGCCAGGAGAAAGGCAGGGTTCCCAGGGGGCTGTTTCCCAAGGCAGCTAGGAAGCTGGGTGAGATGAAGGGCGAGGGCCTTCAAGCCCAGAAAGCCTGACTTCATCCAAGCAGGTGCACCCTGCAGGCTTGGGAGCACGGAGAAGGCAGATCCGATGTGTCCTGCAAGGGATGGCCTTTCTGCTCACTCCCAGAGGCCAGCATCCAGGTCGTTACCACCCTGCCCCTCAGACCTGGCCTGACCTCCCCTCTCCCAGCCCCCACGGCAGCCCACACAGGGTGGGGAGGGAGTCCAGTCCGAGTTGTCTGGAAGGAGAGGGCAGCACAGACAACACAGAGAGTCGGCCTTCAAGGCTTCTTACCTTTCCTCCCAGCCAATCCTAACCTTCTCCTTTCCCTAGGGCCCTGCACTAACATGTGAGAAATTTACTGCCCCTTCCTCTAGGCCAGGCATTAAAGCAAGTGTGGGGAAGCAAGTGTTGGGGAGCACGTCAAACAGACCCTTGACCCCCAAAGCTTCCCATCTAGTGCAGATGGCTCCAGTTAGACAGTCAGTTGGAATGAGGTGTGGGAGAGGCTGAGCCAGAGGAGGAGCAGCGCTTGTGTGGGGAAGGGGGCGTCTAGGGGAGGAGGGCGGCAATGCTTGGAGTTACGGCCGTGCTGGCTCAGAGGCAGCCTGGTGGGAGAAGGGACCCTGGACCCATTCTGATGGAGACCACCCAACTCTTCTCAGCCCCAGCTTCACTGTGCGCCCTGAGTGTGGAGTTGCTGGCGCAGGGTTCCTGCCTTCGGGTGTCTCATGTATTGGGGTTTGCAGACTAGTAAACCTGTAGCTGTCACAGCATGTGGGGCGGGCACCAGGGGCTCCACCCAACCGAGTCATGGAACGAAGGCAGAGAATACGGGAGTTGAGAATGAGCCGCTGCGGAGCCCTCACAGAAATTTAACTCTCCCGAGCCTTAGTTTCCTTATCTAAAAGGGAAGGGTTGAACAAGATAATTTGCTTTAAAAACATGTTTTGACAAAAGAAACTTATTTCAGGTGGAAGACCTGTATAGAAGCCTATTTCCTGAAACATATGAAAGCAACGTTTGATTCGGTGGCCTCGGGGACTGGGACCCCCTGTTTCTTCCTTCGTGCCCGACATCGCAGCTGGGGTAGGCGGCAAGAAAGGTGGAGGGTCTGAGCCCTGCAGGGTTCCCTCGGGCCTCCAGGGGAAGATGGTGGCAAGGATGCCCTGAGAGGAGGGGCTGCGTGGGCTCCTGGACCCTTGTCCAGGGCCACCCCCTTGGCCCTGCCAGGAAGGTGCTGCCAGACGAGCAGCTGAGCCCGCTCCCTCCTCGGAGCACCTGGACAAGTGGGGCTGTTCCCACCGCTTCTTAGAGAGGCTCCCGTCTCTTCCTGCACTGACCACTCTCACCCAGGGATTATCTTAACCAGAAACTTCCATTTGGAGCAAAGCTCCCAGGAATGAAACCCGAGCTACCCCCAGGCTGACTGGAAGTGGCTGGGAAAGGGAGGGAAAACTTCCAAGGCACTGGGAGCCTCAGGGAGGCCATGAAACCCGAAGACAAACGACCAGCCAGTGGACTGGCGCTGTGGAGCTGCCACTGCCTTCTGCAGAACCAAAGGTCGGGGCTGAGCAGGGTGGGAAAATGAGGGGGAAGTGTACCGCCCCCCACCCCCAGGTTTTTCAAGGGAGAGTAATTGGTGCACCTGTGGCTAGGGCCAATATCCCCTGTGAGGCCCTCAGGGCTGGTCTGCAGTCGCTCAAGCGGCCCCCTCCCTTCCCCTATTCCCTCCACCCCGCTCCCAGCTGCTTCCACTTACTCCAGTGGGCTGCTGGAGCGGTCAGCGAACCCAAGGGAGGGGAGAGAAGCGTAGTAACCATAGTTACCATTTATTGAGCACCCATCAGGTGCCAGGTGCTGCATATGTCCGTTCCGGTCCTCACGATAGCCCTGTAGGGTCAGTGCTACTAGTCCCATTTCACTGATGGGAAAATTAAGGCTCAGAGAAGGTAAGCAATTTGCCCCAAGTGATAGAGCTAGTTACTGGCTGAACCTGGGGCTTTTGGATTCTGAAGCATAAAGTGTCTTCGGCCGCTCCATACTCTGGAGTCTTAAAACCCCGCCTTAGAGCCCAAGGACCTTAGTGAATATCCAGCTTAACTCTTTCTTCCCCTTCAAGCTATGATGTGAGACAAAGGAAATGCTACAAGCGGTCATTTCTCTAGCTTGGGTCTCCGTGACCTTGTGAAAATGATTTCACTTCTCTGGGGCTCAGTCGCCTCATTTGTAAACGGGGCTTGGTAACAGTGCCTGTTTGTAGGTGGCCAGCCAAAGCGACAACGCATGTGCAGTGTTTAGGACAGTACTGGGCACAGAGGAAGCACTCAATAAATGCTGTTACTGTTGTTAGAAGAATTCCTCTTCCCCTCCACCTGGGCAGCCCAGAGCCGTGGGGAAGAAACCCTCAGCAAGCCAAGTGGATTATCCTAAACTCAACCCCTCCCTCCCTGCCTCTAAAGATTCGGATGCAGGTTAGAAGGCACCTAAGAGGGCTATTAGCCTTTGCGATGTTCTGGGAGCCAACAGGGAACTTTCTGCTCCTGCCTGCAGAGCAGTCCCGGCCCTCCAGTGGCTGAGCCACAGTGTCTTCCACGTAAGTGAGGCACTTAGCGGAGCTACTCATTTGCCCCGTGTGTCACTCTGAAGGCTGACTTTGAGTCCCAATTCAGCAGAATGCTCCCTTTTGGAGGATCCTTGGGACTGAGCTGAGCCGGGAAAGGAGCAAAGGTGAGGGGAGGTGGTGGGGCCGGTCCCACATGCCCGGCTGTCATCTAGGCGTGGAACCCCCTGTAGCACAGCTGAGTGGTGTGCAGCTTTGGGCTCTGAGAAGTCATTTTGCTGTGCTAAAGGCCAGGACCTTTGCCAGAGGCCTCGGCCTGCTGACTAGTCTTTCACCCGCCACCTCCCAGGCTCAGGCTTCCCAGACGGTTATCCTCTGGGACCAGCACTAAGGGCTGGCTCTGCCCCACAGGTAGAGAGAGATCCTTTGGGCTCCTGTCCACTTCTTTGCATCTGGGGCATCTCAAGGTCTGTCATTGCCCACTGGAGCTTGGGATTAGAAACTAAGGATACTGTGTTCAAGGACAAAGTTGAAGTCAGCATTTTTGATGTCTGTGCTTGAGCCCCTGGAGTCAGTAGAAGGTGGCAACTGAGACTGGGTCGCAGGCTAGGCAGAAGGGCACCTCCGGCTCGGGGGCTGGCTGCTTATGGAACGTGGGGCTTAAATATGATTGTTTCCACTGCCAGGCACCAAGCGCTGGGCTCCACCTCACTTCTTATTCACAGGGAAAGCAGTGACTTTGTTCCTGTTCCAGGACACTTACAGTCCTGTAAGAGAAACTATATATGGTTGGATATCAAATAGGCAATTACAAATGGGTGTGCTTTTCAACTTTATTCCAACTATTCAGTACAGATGAATCAGGCAGTATCATTACTTTTTAAAGATAAGAAAATCAGCCGTGGCTGGCTCAGTGGGTTGAGCACCGGCCTACAAACCGACAGATCGCCTGTTTGATTCCTAGTCTAGGGCACATACCTGGGTTACAAGCCAGATGCCCTACTGGGGTGTGCAAGAGGCAACCAATTGGTGTTTCTCTCTCTCTTGTTCTCCCTGCCTTCCCCTCTCTCTGAAAATAAATAAATAAAATCTTTTAAAAAAGATAAGAAAATCAAGGCACATATGCAGTATCAATATTGATACTGAGTCCATGCTCACACATGTTTTAAGCTGCATGCTTAGGCAGCAAGACTACAGCGTGTGCACACATGTGTATGCCGTGTGATCACGTAAGCATTCTTTAGTGAGTGCCTTATGTTTCAGGCACGGTGTTTATATACTTTATTTCAATTATTCCTTCTATTGACCTCCTAATGACTCAGTGTGGTAGGTATGAATACTCTGTATTTACAGAGGAAGAAATTAGAGGCCCGCAGGGTTGAATCATGTCTTCGGACCATACAACTGGCAAGTGGTTGAGCCTGGATTTGAAGCCATATCTGCCGATTCCAGTCTTTCCAGTCCGCAAAACACAGCAATGACTGAGAATGCAGAGCAGAATGTAACGGGAAAAGAGACCTAGGACAGGCGCCAACATGGTGCTTGGGAATTTTGGAGAGGGGAGATTCCCCCCTGGTTGAAAGGAAGGGACACTGAGGAACAGAGGCTTACTTGGCCAAGGTCATATAGCTGATTAATCTGGAGTCAGGGAAAATTCAGGTGACTACAATGCAAGATCAATGGCAGTGAACACTACTGACAAGAAAGCTTTGAGAGGAATTCACCTCGGCTCTTGTCAAAGAAAGAATTCTGAAGTCCGTGAAAATCCCTGAGAGCCTGGGTGCCACCCGAGTGACTGGAGGCGCACTGCAGACAGCGGAGAGCAAACGGGCCTCTCTCTCGGCAGTCCAGTGGCAGCAGACTTTCCCCACTTTGCTGGCAGGCCAAGACCCCTTCCCTGTCCCCAAAGCTTGGGGCTCATTCTGCAATCTTCCCACTACAATGCAGCCAGAACAAAAATGTCTAAACAAAGCCAAAGACTTTTTTCAAGTCCCCTGCAGGCTCCAAATCTCCCTTGGTTGCCCTTTTTCCCAGGATAGCATTCAAATTCCTCACCCGGAAGAAGAGGGCGCTCACACTGTGGCGCGTACTTTTCAAACTTACCTCTCCCCACTCTCCTGGGAGAGTCTGTGATCCAGGCCTATTCACCGGTCCCCAGACACTCCGTGCTCTCCCACGCGTGTGTCTGCTCACGTTGTTGTCTCCGCCGAGATGACCTCCCTCGTGCTCTTCAAAACCTGCCTTCTCCCCGTGCGTCTTCCAGGTGACCCTCCGTGGCCTCACGCGTTCTGTTCATAACACCGAGTTATAACTACCTACTGATAACTATATTGCTCAAGTCATCTTGGAATATAGTAGGTGCTTTGTAAATTTTGGCGACTGAGCGAATGGAGTCCAGTCTGGATGCCTTGCTGCTTGGTCCTGCTGTGATGGGGCCCATAAGAGGGCTGCCTCCGCCATCTGAGGGGACCGGACCGACAGTCTCCAGCATTTTGGACCCTTCAAAGACTACAGGTAGTTTTAGAAAAGAAATAATCATAACAGTTGCCATTATTAAGTGTTTACTGTCTACCTCTGTGTGCCTCGTCTCATTGTATCCTCACACCGATACTCCGGCAGTGGTCATCCTCGGGAGAGTTTTACCCCTAAATAACTTGTTCCCCCTGTTCTTCAGTGGGAGAACCAGGTTCAGAAAAAGTGAAGGAACATCTTCCTCCCACACTCTCAGGTTTTGATTCAGATCTGTTGGCCTTTAAAACCCAAGCTCTTAATTTCCAAGCTTTTCTGCCTCTGACCCCTCCAAGTGCAAAGTTTTCCCTCTGTATGAAGGGGACACCCAAGGCCATTGCTCCTTCTGCCTAGTCAGCAACACCACTGGCCTGTGGCTGCTGAGCTGTGTGGCATAGGGACTGGGGGTTCACAGGCCGGCTGTGAGAGATCAGAAGTCCCAGCTTGATGTTCGTCCTGGGATCTGGACAGGCACTCCAAGAGGGGGTCACTAATCATTACTTGTGATCCCTGGCATAACTAAAGAAAAAAAAAATTGAAAACAGAACAAAAAGCTGACTTAGGACTGACTGAGGATTCCCTCTTAAGGTTACATGCACTTCGTTAGGAAAATAAAATCCCTCACTGGAAGCTCAGAGGGACTTCACTTTGAGGATTGAACCTAGGTTCTAGCCTGGCTTTTGTTACAAACCAGCCATGTGACCTCAGTCAAGGAGTTTAACCTTATAAGCCTCTGTGAGTGGGCATGAAAATGGGCAAGAACACAACACACTCAGGGAGGAAAGACCCGGATGATAGCCAGAGAATGGCAGTCTGAGTTGGAGTACAGGTCGCCCCAGGAAAGAGGCTCCAGAGCTGTGAGTGGTTGTGGCCCCCTGTGCTTCTGGGGCTGAGGGGAATTGAGGAGCAGGAATCATGGGGAATCGGAGAGAAAATCGAAGGCAAAGAAAGCATCCTTCTTCCCGTGGGGTGCCAAAAGAAGGCCCTGTCATTGTCCTCCTGGGAAGTAAAGCAGTGGGCATCAGGCAACTCCCAGCAGCTGGAATCACTGGCTTGCCTCGTCTTCAGGCCTCCCTGTATCAAATGGACTTAAAAAAAAAAAAAAAGATTTATTTATTTATTTTCAGAGAGAGGGAAAGGGAGGGAGAAAGGGAGGGAGAGAAACATCGATCGGTTACCTCTCACACACCCCCAACCAGGGACCTGGCCTGCAACCCAGGCATGTGCCCTGGCCGGGAATTGAACTGGCTACCTTTTGGTTTGCAGGACGCCACCCAACCCACTGAGTCACACCAGTCAGGGCACAATACACTCTTCTCAGTAGAAGGGAACTCCCAGAGGGAAGAAAACTTGACTTCATTATGTTCCTCAGCTCCTATACTGTGTACCTGGCACAGCAGGCATTGTATAACTGTCTGATCTATGAATGAATGGATGAACGTGTATGGATGAACGGCTCAGTCTCAGGTAAGTGGAAAGTGGTCCAATGTCACAGAGTAGAGAAAACCTTTAAAGCTCATTGCAAAAGAGGACGTACATTCAAGAGGAATCAGAATCTCAAATGGCTCTCGGGATTTAGGAGCAGAAAAGCTAAGAAGAGCTGGGAGCATCAATTCCTGTGGTCCCTGGGGCTGCTAGTGGCCACAGAATCCTTGACTGGGTAGACTCTGGGCCATTCTTAGGCTCCCTGGAGGAGATGTGGAGGCAGATGGCACACAGAGCTCAGGTTCATGGTCTGTAGCTAGAGTGACCATATGTCCTGGTTTATACATCCAGCGTGGGACAAAAGGAGGTTTACAGTTGTGAGTCCATGAAACACGGACTTTATTCTTGTATTATTTTCTATATAAACAACTGTAAACCTACTTTTTCCCCACTTTATATTTTCCTGGGGTAATTATTAATACCTCAAAAGCATCTTGGTCCTGGCTGGGATGACAAACTGTCTTTTTTAGGTGGTATCCACCCTCCCCAATCTTTTGTTGTTGTTGTTGTTGAGATGTAATTCACATACCACAGACTTCACCCCTCTGAAGTGTTCGATTCAGTGGTTTTTAGTATATTGACGAAGTTATGCCGTCACCACCACTATCGAGTTCCAGAACATTTTCATCATCCTGAAAAGAAACCCATACCTATTAGTGGTCACTCTCCATCCCCTCCCTTCCAGCCTCTGGAAACTTCTAATTTACTTTCTGTCCTTATGGATGTACCTATTCTGGACAGTTCATACATTTGGATTCATACAATATGTGGCCTTTTGTGTCAGGCTTTTTTTACTCAGCATAATGTTTTCTTTATCTTTTTAAATTGATTTATTTATAGAGAGAGGGGTAGGAAGGGAGAAAGAGAGGGAGAGAAACATCAATGTGTGGTTTCCTCTCACACGCCCCCCACTGGGGACTGGGCGGCAACCCAGGCGCGTGCCCTGACTGGGAATCAAATTGGCGACCCTTTGGTTCACAGGCCGGCACTCAATCCACTGAGCTATACCAGCCAGGGAGCAGCACAGAGTTTTCAATATTCGTCCACGTTGTAACATGAATTAGTACTTTGGACAATAAATTATTCAGTCACTCTACATATAGCTGTTAATATTTCAGCTATTACATTGTGGGTGTTCCCTTGGAGCCAAAGAGGATTGGGCTGGAAGAGCCAGGCTAATGTTGGCTTACTGGGGAGACCATTTTGCTGGTTCAGGGCACAGAATCAGTGCGGGGGGGATAAGGCAGAGAAGGAGACTCATTTAGGATACTAGACTCCTGAGTTGGCGTTTTTATTGGCTTTGAGGTCCTTGACTCCCTGATAGTAGTTACAAAGAACTGGCAACAGTCTAATCTATTGCCAGCTTCTTGGAGAAAAGCAGAACCTAATGAATTAAAAAATGAACCAGGGGAGAAATGAACCACAGGCTCTGGATTTGAGCATTTGCTCAGCTACTGACTTTGCATGATCTTGAATGGGCCCTTCACATTTCTCCTCTCTGTAAAATGAGCACAGTGATAATAAGGAAAATCCCAAAGCTATTAGGTTTTAAGACACTTTACAGAATCTGAATCTTCCAGCATCCTCTGGGCCGTTCTGTAGATGTGTGATGCTAAGATCCACACACTTAGGGCAGGCTGGACCTTTTAAAAGGTATATATATGGCTCACCCTGTGTGAGGTTTTGAGTACTCCAATCAGCTGGGTAGTTTGCTAAGCAGTTTGGTCAGAAGAGTTGGGTATACCTCATACTGTGTGGGTTTTGAGCGCTCCAATCAGCTGAGTCGTTTGCATGCTAAGCAGTTTGGGTGTACCTCACACTGTTCCAACGGCGGAGAGTTCACAGTGAGAAAATGCTAAAGATGTTTCTGCAGATGCATGCCTACTTGTCTTGTTTCCCCTAATGTGTTGAATTCCCAGGGCCAAGGGCCAATTTGTGTACAGTTCTGTCTCTCCTCTAATACCCAGCCCAAGGCCTTACACAGACAGGGCCCCGTGTGTACTGGAAGGAAGGAAAGGAAAGGCTAAGCAAGTAATATTTGTTAGAGTGTGGAAGTATTTCCTCATCTTTAAGGGACTGATTAACAATCTGCCAACAACTCGGGGGCCAGGGGAAAACCGAGGAGGGCAGGGCATGCTAGCCAGGCCTGCTGTGCTGAAAGCAGCAGACGGGTAATTTCCAAATGACCATTTCAAAGGAAGGTTGAATTTCTCCAAGATAAGAGGGAGAGCAGAGAGCATGCCTATATCTCTAACCCCCTAAGCTCAGGGCCGTGATAACAGCTGTGGGGTTGGAAACCTAATGCTGATGAAAGAGTTAAAGGGTGACTGCGGGCAGCTATCGGTGACACCGCTAGGAATTGAGCATGCTCCTGGAGCACGGCTGGGGACTGGTGGTACTCCATGAATAGAGGCCACTCTCAGGGAGTTTTTCCCTGGAACAGAATGGGGTCAGGGAGCCGCTTGGGGAACAATGGTTGCCACCGACTAGCTGAATTTCTTACAATCACACACCATACCCCCTGATCAAATAGCTCCTTTGTTCGGCTGATATAAAAACATGTCATACAATGATGATTTGGAAGAATGACACGGGTTTGCCTTTCACAGAGATCAGAAGGGCTTGTTGTGCAGCAGGGGGAAAAACATCAGAGTCAAGGAAAACCTGGAGAATAAAAGGAGCAAATGGAAACAGACAGCCACAATAAGAAAGGGCTGGGTTGCTCAAAAGGCGAACAAGGGCTTGGTTACCAGCAGGGAGACCGAGCAGCCAGGCAGCTCCTTGGAAGGAAAAGCCCGCTGGTGGCCTGTCTCCAGTTTCACAGCGCCCCCTTGAAACTCTTGAGAAACTCAAAGAATTAAAGAAATACAACTTGGAGGGAGAAACAGTCCAAGGTAGCTGGTGTTCGTAGGACTGTGTACAGAGACCAGAGGGAATGCGAATGAACTGGAGTGATCTTCCTACTCCTACCATTTCATTACAGATGGGGAAACTGAGATCTGGGGAGGGACCGTCTAGACTACAGCTGCGTCTCCTGTTTTCCTGACTTTGAAGATGGAAATGCAGGAGCTTCTCAAGCATTCACTGTTCAAAGAGCAGAGATGAGCTTTAGGGGTTGAATGGGGAGTCCTGCCTGAACCAGTGATTCCTTGCATGATGGAACTCCTGCAAGGCGGTGCATTTCTGTGTGGCTCTGCTTTGCTCTCTATAAACTGAGGGCATTCCTGAAGCCAGCCGGGCAGCCATTAGCTCAGCCATCATGCATTAAATGCCATCTCTGCATCCCACCCTGGGTGAAGGCACTGGAGAGAGGAGGAAGGGAGAACCTCATTAAAAACTAAGCCACAGTCTCTGGACCTAGTTAGGCGAACACTGTCCAGATAGACTGTGTGGACACCAAACCCTGCTTCTCAGCTGAGATCCGCAATTGAGGTTCGCAGGTTTCCTGTCTGTTTCAGGTAGGTAAGCCTGAGACTTTGTTCTTCAAAGAGAGGAGGCTCATATAGCTAGATTCCTGCAGCTCCCCGCCATCAAGTGGGTTTACAAAGAAAATGACAATTGTCAATGTCACTAATTAGCATTCATCTTTAGTGCAGCAACTGTAAATGGATCTGAAGCCTTTATATTAGATTTCCCTAGAACTATGTGGGGTTAAAAAGCAGGAGTATTTTGTGTTAATATATTCTCTTTCATTCCCAGATCCTGAAATCCTTTACCAATAGATAACCTGTTCTCAGTGCTACCCCTGTGGAGAATGTGGCAAGTGCCACTCTCCCCAATCCCCAGCTGGGAGACCTGGGCCCGCAGAAAGGCGCTAAGCCCTGCAGCAGGAAATAGTAACCAAGACTTTCACCCTCTCGCTCACTGCCCTGGCTTTGGACTAGAGAGCAAGGCATTGGAAGGCAAAACTGGAGATTAAACCAACTGTGGATCTGGTGTATCTCTATTGTAGAAAAGCAAAATGCTTTTATATTTTTAAAATTTAATTTATTTGTTTGAATAGATAATACATGGTTCTTTGAAAGATATAAAAGAATACAAACTATGTCTTCTACAACCTCTTCCTGAACACACACCGTTCCCTGTCCTGGAGAGGACCGGCAACCAGGCTCCTAGGAGCTGTTCTATGCCTTTATGAACATATACATAAAATATTCTTCCTGTCTCACATTTGGTATACAAACTATTCTGTACATACCGACCACGTTAAATGAATATGAAAGGGGCAGATAATCGGTGTTGGGACCAGGTCCTGGACAGAAGGCTCAGCACTCCCCAGGTGTGGGGCTGGCTTCCTGTGCTCTACTCTGGAGACAGCTGTGAGGAATGCCAGCCGCAGGTGTATAAGTTCCTCCGAGTATATTAAAGAGAACAGCCCCCAAATGTGGCTGGTTGTGACAGAACTGGGAAAACTTGACCTTAATCTGTGTTCTGCCTTCACAGTCTCTGCTCCGAGGTTCTTACCTCTGTCTGGTGCCTGAAGAATCACATTCAAACTCCTTGGCCTGGAACTGAAGCCCCTCTACCACCTGTACCAATTTCTTCCCTAGGTCTCTCTCTCCTGACTTCTTGCCATACATAGCATGCTGGGGTCACACCAGGGCACTTGCCGATACCGGCCCTTGCACTCTTTCAGGCCTTTGCCCAGGCTGCTTCTTCCACACAGAACCTGTTTCTCTCCTCTCTGCCTGCTGAACTGCCGGTGGGATCTTTACTAAACTCCGTCTGACTGTGTCACTTCACTGGTTTTAACTTCTCTGAGTTTCTTCACCACCCGACGTGAGCAAGACCAAGTGTCTTAACCTCACACAGAGCATCTTCCTGTTCCGGGTCCTACTGACCTCCAGGCTCACCTCCCCGACTTTCGCCTCCTGCTAAATGCTCCACATCCATGGTCTATTTTCAATTCCCTAAACATTCCAGTACTTTCCAAGCTTTTGTACACGCTCTTCCTTTTCCCTAGAACACTCTTCCCACCTTCTCCTGCACTTGGCTAATCCCTATTTGTCCTTCCGATCATTGCTTGAGCCACATCTCACAGGTCCTTCCCCTTCCCCTTCCAGGACATCTGTCTCCTCCCCTGCCCCCAGGATATATGTTTTAAAATGCCTTTTTTCTATGCTGTGAATTCCTCAAGGTCAGTGAACAAATTAATCGTCAGGCTCCCCAGGGCCTCACATAGGGTCTGGCACCCAGGCCATCTCAAGAAATGAGTGATGAATAAAAGAATTGATAAGTGGATGGATGGAAGAGCTGGAATTTAGCGCCCCTGAGTGGGGCCTAGGTGCTCAGTCTGACCTTAGACCCTTCCTTTTTTGCCAGCTGCTGCCTGATAGTCTTGCAATTAGTCCCATTCTTTGGAACCTCTTCCCTGCAATGCGACCTTGTTTATGTGCGTCTACCTCTTTGAGACTCAGTTTCCTCAAATGTAACATGAGAAGGTAGGAGTACATGATCCCTACTGGCCCTTCCCGATCAAATGTTGTGTGCATCCATGCTGCTTGCACAGGAGGGGTTTTCCAAGCCCCGGGCGCCCGCCTGCGGGGAGAGGACCGATGGTGTCGCTGGCTGCAAAAGATTTGCAGAGACCCCAGCTTAACTTTCTGCCTTGGAGGTGGGCAGACTGTGGCCCTTTGACCACATCCCTCTCACCGCCTATTTTAGTATGTCCCACAAAAGAAGATTCTTTTTTTACATTTTTAAATGATGAGAGAAAAAAATCAAACGAATAATCTTGAATGACATGTAAGAATTTTATGAGGTTCAAATTTCAGCATCCATAGATAAAGTTGTGTTGGAACACAGCTACTCACTTGTTTGCGAGTTATCTGTGCTGCTTTCCCACTGTGGCGGCGAGCCGAGTGGTCGGGCAGACACGGTACGGCCCCCCAGCCCTCCAATATTTACTACCCTCGGGCCCTTACAGAAAACGTTTGCCAAACTCCGTTTTGACTTGAGAACATGGCTTCCCTCTATTCATAACGGTGTTGTCCAATAGAAATATAATGTGAGCCACAATATAATTTGTAACTTTCTAGTAGCCATGTTACAAAGTTGTTTTTTTAAATATTTTATTTATTTTATTTTTAGAGAGAGGGGAAGGGAGGGAGAAAGAGAGGGAGAAAAACATCAATGTGTGGTTGCCTCTCACATGCTCCCCACTGGGGACCTGGCCTGCAACCCAGGCATGTGCCCCAACTGGGAATTGAACCAGAGACCCTTGGGTTCGCAGGCTACAAAGTTATTTTTGAAAATAAAGTTAATAATACATTTTATTTAACCCAATATATCAAAAATATTATCATTTTGACATGTAATCGATGTGAAATCATTAATGAAATTTTACATTCTTTTGTTTATATTAAGGCTTCAAAATCTGGTGTGTACTTTGTACCTACAACATACCTCGATTTGGACCAGCCGCGTTTTAAGTGCTCAGTAGTTGCCTATGGCTAGTGGCTACTTATTTGGACAGCTCAGGCTGTAAGTCAAGTCCAAACTCTTTGACATGAATTTCTAGGCCCTTTGTTATTTGGCCTCAGCTGCTTTCCTAAATGCTTCCTTAAATGCCAGCCAGGCCGATCCATTCTATGTCCCCTAAATCAGATGAAATCATTTTTCTTTTCTTTTCTTTTCTTTTTCCTTCCTTCCTTCCTTCCCTTCTTCTTTTCTTCCCTTCTTCCTTTCTTCCTTTCTCTTTCTCTCTCCCTCTCCCTTCCTCTCTCTCTTTCTTCCTTTCACAGCTTTATTCAGATATAATTCACATCTCACACAATCTGCCATTTACAGTGTGCAATCAATGGTTGTTAGTATATTCAGAGTTGGGCACCATGAGCCCATCAATTTTAGAACATTTCATCGCCCCAAAAGAAACTCCATACCACTATTCCCCACATCCTCCCCCAGCCCTGGGCAACCAATCATTAATCTATTTCTTAATCTTCATGAATTTGCTTATGCTTGACATTTCATATAAATGGAAGCGCACAAATATGGTCTTTTGTCATTGGCTCCTTTCCCTTAGCATAATGTGGTCAAGGCCCACCCCTGTTGTAATGTGTTGTAACAGTTCCTCACTCCTCTTTATTGCTAAATAATGTTCCATTGCTCTTTTCTTTCTCGTATGCTCTCTTCCTCCAGTAACTTTCGCTCAAGAGATTATGCCCCAGGGTTCCAGCAAAAACCCGAGAAGAGAAAAATCTGCCCTTTGTAGCGCACAAGGTTTAAGATCAAACATAGGATCTGTTCAGATTTCTAGAGGGGGGAAAAAAAAGATAAAGACTTTGTCAAATCATTACATTACATAACAAACAACATATTTAGTAACAAAATACATTCTTTAATAACCCCCACAACCTGGTCCAAAGGGAAAACTTCGGCTCAGATTGTTGATGACTCTAGAACAGTATGCTGGTGGAGCCCCTTTGGCGCACCAGTAAATGAAACGCAGCCACCCAGCCTCCGCTGAGAGACCCCCACCGCGCAGGCAGTGACATGTCTGACCTCACTTCCATCTTCCCAGCATCTGACACTCTTGCTGAGCTGACTAGTCTGCTGACAGCTCCATGGGCAATGATCCCCACGCTCCATACTTTCACAGCAAGGAAAAAACAAACCACAAACACCTCCTAAATTCCAACCCTTGTTCCTTCAGCCCCTACCATTACGCTCCAGGTGACTCCACTCCTCCAGGACCCCACCCACATTTCCTGCTCTCCCTTCCTCTGGTTTAACCCCATGTTCTGCCATAGCTCCTTTTCTTTTCCTCTTCTGATTCTTCCTTTCCTATTGCTCCTCCTTAAGTCTTCCCTTTCCTCCCCACTCTCCATCCTTTCTCAGCCCCTTTTTATCTCCTTCCTGTTCTCAAAGTCTTCCCTGCTTTTCCACATCTTGGTTGCTCCCATCTTCCCTCAGTGCCCCCCACTGCCATCACTTGTCCTCTCCGCTCTCTTTCCCTCAGAACGCCCCACGTGTGAAGGTGGAGCCGGGAAGGCCCTTAGCCTCATCTCACCGGAGACAGCCAAGGATCTAGGAGTCATATCCAGGATTGAAATTTGGCTCCTTCACTTAATAGCTGTGGAGCTATGAGTAAACGATTCAACCTGCCTCATAGGATTAAAAGTACATGAAGTAGCATACAGCATGCTCTCAATAATCACTCTTCATCTTTATAAGCCCGCACTGGGGAGCAGGAGACCCTTCCGCATGGGTCCAAGAACCACCTGTTAGGTCTGTGATCTCTCCCTCACATCGTCTCTACCTTTCTGTCCCTACCCCACCCCACACGCATGCTTTCTATTTCTAGAGGTCACCTTTTTTCTGCCTCCCCGTCTTTGCTCTCCTCCCTCACCCTCTATAGCTCTGCTGTGGTCCCCTTCCCCTCCTTCTTCCCCAAGTCTTCTGAGCCCCTTCTCAAGCCAGGGCCTTACTGCGCAGGCACCAGCGGGCACCCTGAACCACTTTATTTTTATTTATTTATTTTATCAGCGATTTTGTTGATTTATTTTTAGAGAGAGGGGAAGGCAGGGAGAAAGAGAGGGAGGGGTAGCTGCAAGAGAGAACATCAGTGGGTTGCCTCTCAAAGGTGCCCTGACACGGAGGAGCCTGCAAGCCAGGCATGTGCCCACACCTGCCACCTTTGCTTTGTGGGGAAGACTCCAAACCAGCTGAGCCACACGGATCAGGGCACACCCTAAGTCAGGTGGCTGCGCACGGCCTCCCAGCGATGCTCACCTCAATGCTTTCTGATTGGCTGGTCCTCTCAGCCAATGATTTCTTAGTTCCACCACCACCTGGTGCACAAGTGCACCACAGTCACATGGTGCAGTCCTTTGAGGTCTGGGGTCAGTACTTTCTGATGGGGCTGAGCTGAGCTTGACTTTTAAAATTTCTCCTTCTCCCCTTGCCCTCCTGTTTGTTTTCCACGTCATCCTTAGTCACTAGTTACTGGTGCTTGCTATAGAAACTTTTGCAAGTACATAAAAGTGAACATAGGCAATTTCTTTCCAAGCCCTGCTGTCCCTCCCTAACCCTAGCGTCTAGGTGGGGATGCGAGCTTATCTGTATTACATGTAATATTGTACATTGGGCTCCTGCTGTAAAAATAGACGTAGTGATAACAATAGGTAAATATATTATTGGGTTGGTCCAAAGGTCCATATGGTTTTTCCTGTAAAATAAAAGATGCATTTTTCATTTTTACCAATAACTATTGATTTGGATATTTTGAGTATGTCGGCTATCTCCTACATGGTAGAATGTTGATTGTTCTCAGTTAGTGTCTTGATTTGATTACTGTTAATGTCACCTGGTCTACCCCACTGTGGAGCACCATCCAGCAAGAAATCTCCAGCACCAAACTTCACAAACCACTTTTCACATGTTCAGTCAGTCACAGCACCTTCTCCATACACTGCACAAATCTTTTTTTTGCATTTCAGTTGCATTTTTACTTTTCTTGAAATAATAAAACATAATATGCGGAAAATATATTTTTTTCCATCTTCAATATTAAAAAGCTACACAGAAATTCAACAATTTTGATAAGTTTTTTAAAAAAGACACGCTGAGCCCTCGCTGGTGTGGTTCAGTGGATTGAGTGCCGGCCTGCGAACCAAAGGCTTGCCAATTTGATTTCCAGTCACAAGCCTGGGTTGTGGGCCAGGTCCCCAGTAGGGGGCGCACAAGAGACAACCACACAGTGACGTTTCTCTCCCTCTCTTTCTCCCTCCCTTCTCCTCTCTCTAAAAATAAATAAATAAAATCTTTTCAAAAAATGCACGCTGATATGACAGCTATCACAATACAATCTAACAAAATTGTTTCGAATGAAGTTAAAGACAACTAGGTGCTACCAGAGCCATCTTATGGGAAAAACCAAATGAGCTTTTTGGCCAACCTGTAGCATTTCCTACGTGCACTATGCTATGTGCTATCTACATTTATGCCAGTACTATCATTATTCCCAAACCCAGCTGGCTACTCTGTCCTAGATCTTGCATTTGGTAAATGAATGGTAGAGTCAGGATTCGAATCTGAGTCTGACGCCAGAGCTGGTGTCCAGCCTCTTCTATGTGAGGCTGTTTTTTACACTCAGGATCTATTCTCTTTCTGCTTTGGGAACAGTTTCCCTTGACATTAACTCTCCTATCATTTTATTATCTCTGTGCAACATACCCTGTTGGTGAATGTCTAGGAGATGCAAATGCCAAGTGAGAGGGCTGGGTTAACTCCTCTGGGAAATGCCTATCAGGCCTGCTGAGAGCCAGCCATCCTAACCTGTCTCCAGGGATCCCAAGAGCTAGACCACAAAGAGGCTGTAGCCACAGCTGCAAATGCATAGTAACGACAGTGACAGCAGGGCGTGGGGCAGATACCAGACAATTTGCAGACATTATTTCAATCAGCCCTTACAACAGTTCTACAAGGTGGATGAAATGATTAGCCCAAAGCTGGTGTTGTTAGGATTCAAACCCAGGTCTGTCTGATGCTGGATGCTGTGGTATTTCCATCTTGCTCTTTGTTCTTCTGTAAAACAGTCACTAAGAGTGAGCCTCTGTTATGTGCCAGGTACTCTGCTGGGTTCCTTACGTATAGGGTTGGACAAAAGTAGGTTTACAGTTGTGAGTATGTGCAACAGAGTATATTCTTTTATTACTTATTACTTATTGTATCATTTTCCATTTGAACAACTGTAAGCCTACTTTTGCCACACCCCATATATTATTATATCCTTGAATCTGTACAATAATTTTTTTCAGAAAGGTATGACTTCTCTTTTACAGATAAAACTGAAGTTCAAAAAACTTCAGTAACTTACCCAAGATTACACAGCCTCTCAGTAAGAAGGGGAAACAATATTCACACCTTGACTGAATGACTCAGAAGCTTCTGCCCTGTTGGCTTCGCCATGCCAGGGGGCAAAGTTTTGATCTTGTTTGAGGGTGTGGAGTAGAGCTGGCTGCAGCCTGGTTAGGGAACCAGGAAGAGATAAGATCTGTCTGAAATGTCTCCAGGACCGCAGGATTTTCTTTGGACACCCTCTATGGGGGTGAATAGAGGAAGGACCTCAGAGGAGGCAGCTGTTCCTCTTTCTGTGAGGGAGTCGCCAAGAAACTCTGTGATGTTTCTGTTTTTGTGCATTCGTTTCCCCATCCTGTGCATCTGCACGAGGCTCTGGCTCCCTTAATTTTAAAAGAAAAATAGCCCACGCACAGACTCACAGGCGTGGAAATGACTTTGAGTGAGAGTTATCAGACAACCTTCCGTTTGATATCTCTGCGCCCCAGTTTCTTCCTCTGTCTCTCAGAATTTCACAAGGTCTTGGGTAGAAGAAGCGAAATAATGGAAGTGGTAGCGTAAGAACTAGAACAAATAGTTCATGGTTCTGAACACTTTACATCTCCAAGTGTGGCCTGGGAACCCCTGGGAGTCCCCTAGATCCTTTCAGGGGTCTGCAAGGTCAAACTATTTTCATAGTAATACTAAGGTGTTATTTGCCTTTTTCACTTTCATTCTCTCACAAGTAGGTTGTGGACTTTGGCAGAAAGCTTCATTCAATTCATTCATTGTGATGGGTTGAATGAAGGAGCAAATATGAGAATCACATCATCTATGAAGCCAGAAATTAGATAGGTGTGCAAAAAAGCAAAACAACCCTGTTCTTCTTCCTAATTTTCTGGGAAAGTGTAGTTATTTTTAATAAAAATGTGTTATTTATGTCATAAGTAATAGATTTATTATCTTAAAAATAAATTAACTACCTTTAAAAGTTCTCAGTTTTAATTTCTAATATGATAAACAGACCCCAATGTATTTCAGGAGTGTAAAAGTGCCCTAAGACCAAAAAGTTTGAGAACTGCCCCTTTACATCATCACTAGCAGCACATCGACATTCTGTTGGGCCCAACTGTGAGCGGGGCAAAAGATTTTATAGAATCATGGTCCTGCCTAACTGGAGTTTCCAGTGAGAACAGCTAGGTCCCCTCACCTCAACAGGAGCCAGACACAACAGCATAAAAATCTATAGCAGTCCTGGCTGGTGTGGCTCAGTGGATTGAGCACAGGCTGTGAACCAAAGGGTCACTGGTTCAATTCCCAGTCCGGGCACATGCCTGGGTTGTAGGCCTGGTCCCCAGTGGGGAGTGTGTGAGAGGCAACCACACACTGATGTTTCTCTCCCTCTTTCTCCTTCCCTTCCCCTCTCTCTCTAAAAATAAATAAATAAAATCTTAAAAGAAATCGACAGCAGTCAGACTAAGCGCTATGCTCTCATGATAGCAAAGGTAAATGCATTTGTGGAAAGGATTTAAGGGATGGGATTTTGGGGGTACTTTTTTTCAACCTGATTGAAGTCTAATTGAAGTACCCCAACTTGCATGTATTTAAAGTGTACAATTCAGTCAGTTTTGACACATGTGTACGGCTGTGGAAACATCACTACAATCAACATGGCAAACATTCAATAGCCCCCCAAACTCCTTTGTGCCCCTTTGTAAGTGTCCCTCCCACCCCCAGGCAACCACTGATTTGCTTTCTGTCACTACAGATTCGTTTGCATTTTCTTTGTGTTTTTAAAGACTTTATTTATTTATTTTTTAGAGACATGGAATGGGAGGGAGAAACATCGATCCGCGGGCTCTTGCACACGCCCCAGCCGGGGGACCACACCTGAAACCCGGGCTTGCGCCCTGACCGGGGAACTGAATTGGTAACATTTTGCTTTGCAGTACAATGCCAACCAACTAAGCCACACCAGTCAGGGCACATTTTCTGTCATTTTATTTACATGGATTCACACAGTACGTACTCTTTTATTTTTTGGTCTGGCTTTTTCACTCTGCAGAGTGATTTTGAGATTCATACATGTTATTGTGTTGGGGATGAGATTTAAACTTTAGTTCTGCCCCTTATTAACTGCGTGACTGGAGAAATTACTTAACCTGTCTGTTCTTTTGAAAGGAAACAATAAAAAAATTCCTATGTTGCATAGTTGTGAAGATAAAATGAGTCAATATAAGTAAATAAAACGCTTCAGTTCCTGGTACTTACTGGGCACTTGATAAACAGTGGTTATTTTTGAACGTATGTTTGGGGTAGGAGTTAAGGAGGGTGACTAGCACAGCACGTGATGGGGGAGAGCTTTGTTTAGACTAATTTGATTCATGGCTCCGGTTTAACTATTTGTGAAATATTTCTCACTTGTACACCCCAAACCTGCCAACCTAACCAGGAAATTTTTCTTAAGTGAGGACTAGGGACATGGAAATTTGTAACTTTGAAAGTCCTGCCAATTTGGAGTTACCTTATTGGAAAAACCCCCCAAATCCCACTAGGCTGCTTTGAAAATGGAAAAGGTGTGTTTCTTCTTTAATTCTCATCAACTTCAAGTCCAACTGTCCAGATTTCCTCAAACTTGGAATGAGGACCCCTCGCCTGGGGATGGGGTGGACTTGAGAAGGTCCTTGGCCAGAGGAGACAGGTTTTCTGTGTGACTCGTTGCAGCTGAGCCTGGGATGGGACAGAAGTGGTGGAGGTAAGGTGTTTCTCAGGGAACCTGAACAGGATCCCCTGCTTCTCGGCCTTTGTAGGTGCCAAGGGCCGGGGGACCTGTCACAATCATGGGTGTTCACTGCTGGTGACTGACGCTTCTTGTCTCCTCACGCTGCTGGGAGGCAACTGCTTTTCCTAAGCCTGGGGACATAGTCTGAGAGAGGAAAAGAAAAAAAAAAGAAAAGAAATGACAACAACAAAGAGGACGTGAGAGAAGAGAGGAGGTGGGGGTGAGGGAGAGCTGAATTGATTGCCGCCTGTTCAGGTCTAGCTGGAAAACACAATGAAGTGAAAAGCCTTCTTGGTTGGTGTGCTTTTCTTCATTTTTTTCCCAGGGTTTGAAGTGGGGAGGGAGGGATGGGAAAGAAGAGAGGAAGAGGTGGAGGACTGGCAAGGCCTGCGCAGGAGCAACACGAAGCCTTCAGGGTTGGGGAGGGGAAAGTAACTTGCTGATTCTGGGACCCTCTTGAGTCACCCCTTTACTGGTCAATCTCTCCCTTCCACAAGAGACTGTGGCTCAGGCTGGTGTTGCCAATAGTGTATTTTGAATGAAGAAGAGCCCAGGAGCTGAAGCCTGCCCATCCCTGCCCTAGAAAAAGACACCACATAATTTTTCTTCCAATTGGGGTGGGTGGCCACTGATGTTGGTTGTATTTCTTTCCGGTATAGAGTATTTACGAACTTTTATTGCGTACTTGTTTTGTGTCGAGTATTAGCCTAAGTGCTTTACAGGCATTATGTCAGTTAATCCTTGCAACAGCCTTGTGAGGTGTGGGTTCTATTATTGCCCCCATTTTATGGATAAAGAAACAGAGGCTTAGAAAGGTTAAGTAAAGAACCTAAGGTCGTGCAACTAGTAAGTGGCTGAAACAGGTTTCAACCCCAGGCGTGTATGAATTCTTAGCCTGCATTCTTAAGTACTGCACTCTGTGTATATTTAGATACAGTCTCTTAAATAGCTCAGAGTTTACTATTGCTCAGAGGGAAGGAGGGTCAGGGCTGGAGAGTCATACTGGAAAGCAACTATAATACAGTGTGTTCTGGGCCTCACCAGCAGGTTGAAATCAATGCTTTTAGAGGCCAAAGAAGAGAATACTTATTCTATAGGCCTGGGATGATGGGGTTAGGGAAGACTTTTTAAAAAGTTAAAAGCTCAAGCTGCAGAGCTTACTGCCTGGCATCAAACCCAGCTCTGCCACTTGCTAGCACTGCGACCTTGGTCAAGTTACTTACCCTCTCTGAGATTCCAGTTCCTCGTCTATAGATGGAGGACACATGCACTTAACAAGTGTTCATTGAGAGCGATGTTGTGTCAGGCGCTGTACTGGGCAACAGAGATACACTGGTGAACACGTCAGACAAGGACGCTACTCCACTTGTAGAGCTTACCTGCCAGTGGGGGGTTGTAATTACACTTCCCTCCTGGGGCTGATGTGTCCAGAACACCCTAGCTCTTCACCCCTACCTTTTCTTACCTCAACTCAAGCTCCCTTTTCTCCGTGTTCAGAAAAGTCTTCCCTGACATGCTGGATCAGGCCAGTCTCCACAGGACCATGGGCCTGTCCTTTATAGGTCTTAGTATCACTGTGAGCTGTGCGACTCTTCGATCCAAGTCTATAAACTTGCTGAGGGCAGGCACACGTCTGATTTCCTGTTTTTGCTTTGTTGTTCAGCTCACCAGTGACTGGTGCGTATTAGGCTTTCATTAAATACTTATTGAAAGAATAAATGAAATGAGACAGTGCAAGTAAAGGACTTGGTGTGGCCTTGGAACAGTCCGCACTCAAGGAAATGCTGTCCTCCTGGATTACAATACTTGACATGTATGCTCTGAATTTGAAAACTGAAGTGAGCCCCATCTATACCCACCTGCCTTTGACACCTGTGTAATGACCTCTGCGGGTTTTACTCGCCTGCCACTGCCCCTTTCCTCCTTGTTGGCAGGCCCTGGGTGCTGTGTGATTGTCTGCCTTCCCCTCCACACCAGTAAGTAGCTCTCCTGGGGTTTGAATGTAAGCATTAGGCTCCACAGCCTGAGCTTTTAACTTTTAAACAAATCAAATATTGGTAAATATTTGTAAATTATATATTTGATGGAGAGTTAATATATAAAAAGTATAAAGAGCTTCTACAACTCAACAAAAACAAAAAGCAAACAACCCAGTTAAAAACCGGGCAAAGGACATTGTAAAAGGCGAAAGATTTATACGATCTGAAGAGAAACCAGAGTATAAGGACATTGTAGAAATAGCTATTTCTCCGAAGAAAATATACACATTGCCAATCAGATGCTCATGAAAGATGTTCAACTAAAAATAATTATTCTTACTCTTATTAATAATTAACTAGGAAGAAGCCAATCAAACCCACAATGGGGGAGTACCTCACAGCCTTTAGGATGGCTACTATATTTTTAAAAACCCCAAAAAACTGAAACAAGAAAATAACAAGTGTCAGTTGATGTGGGGAAACTGGAACCCTTGCGCTCCGGTGGGACTGTAAGCGGTGCAGCCGCTGTGGGAAACGGCATGGAGGTTCCTCGAGAAATAAAAAACATACTTCCCGGTTGATCTAGCCATTCCACTTCTGGGTATGTGCCCAAAGGCACTGAAATCAGGGTCTCAAAGAGGCACTGTTACACCCATGTTCGCAGCAGCAGTATTTGCAACAGCCAAAATGAGGAACAACCCAAGCGTCCGCTGATGGACGAATGGGTAAACAAAACGTGGCGTGTGCGCGCATGTAATAGGATATTATTCAGCCTTAAAAAGGAAGGAAATTCTGATACATGCTACAACATGGATGAATCTTGAGGACATTATGCTACGTGAAGAAAGCCAGCCACGGGAGGACAAACGCTGCATGAGTGCACTTCCATGAAGTACTGGAGTGGTCGGCTACATGGAAGCAGCACAGACTGGGAGAAAGAGGAGCGGGGAGTTACTGACCAGCTGCATGGAGTCACGGTTTGGCAAGGGGAAAGGGGTTCTGCGGGTGCTCGGCGGTGATGCCACCACAACGACGTGACTGCACCGAAGGCTACTGAACTACACGTTTGACGATGGTTAAGTGGGAAATTCTCTGTCGTGTATATTCTACAACAGTTTTAAAAAGTTAATGATCAACAAAAATTTTCAGTTCAGAAAGAGTCAGATATGGGTATGGGAGTTCTATTTCAGTATAGCGGATGTCCGTGTCTATATGTGTGTGACATGGGTGTGTGTACACTATGGGGCGGGGCCAAAGTAGGTTTACAGTTGTGAGTATGCAAAACAGAGCTTTTTCTTGTATTATTACTTATATACTTATAGTATATAAGTGTAAGTATATACTTATTATGCTTTTCTTATATTATTACTTGTATTAGAAATAATACTGTTGAATTATTTTTCCATCTGAACAACCATAAACCTACTTTTGCCCCACCCTGGGTATGTATGTAAAGTCACACATTAAAAATAAAAATGAAAGGAGCTTCATCACCCCGGGAGTTTAGGCCCACTACCAGTCATGGCAGTCCCCTTGGTCTTCCCGGTGACTGGTGTGCAGAGGAGTATGAGGGGAGATGCTGGCCAACGGGGTGTGAGAGTAAGTCTGCTAGGGGGTTTCTAAGAAAAGTGTCCTCACGATAAAAAGAGATGCACAGGAAGACAAGGCCCGTGTTCTTCTGCTAGAACTTGTCCGGTCCGCATGAGATGCGGAAAACTGCCGCAGTAATCTTGGACCCGTGAAGGGCGCTCCCGGAGACAATGCTGAGGTGCTGAGGATGTCAGGGCCAAACACTGTTTTGTCCAAAGTCATGACGCAATGACGACATCGCTGAGTTCTAAACAACCCTGGGGGCCTCCTGTCTGCAGACTTCTTATGATGAGATTATAACGATTCTTTATTGTTCAAGCCACTTTGAGTTGGACTTTCTAGAACTTGTGGCCAAAGACTTCCTAACAGGTACAGAATATCATAAAATCAGGGCTGGGATCCTTTGCTGTCTGAGTGTGTTTTCTTTCTACAGCCTTCCTCAGGTCAGAATAAATCACATTTCCTCTCCCAAGGAAGCACTGTGGCTTGGACAACAAGATGTCTACAGGATTCCCAGTGTGAGGCTGGGAGTTTGTGGCAGTTCGTGGGTATACCACTCAGATCTCTCTCAAGGAAGAACTTGCCACGTGGATGCCCTTTCAAGGCAAGTCCTGTTTTTCACAGGCAGCGCTTGCTAATGACTGAGCATGTCGGGGATACCAGGGCCTGGCCACTTCTGCCAGCGTAGGAGTCCTTCAACCAGCAGCCTTTCCTCCAAAGCCTCTACCTGCCCAATTCTGCTTCCTCCCATTTTTGTCTTTTCCAGGCATTACCCGCTCTCCTCACACATACACCCCAAACTGCACACCTTTCTCTGTCGCAGTCTTTGACAGAAAAAGACCCATAATGACTCCTTTGGAGGGATTTGTCCAGCCTGGTCTGCAAAGAGGAGGCCTACTTTCTCCTTTTTATTGTTCTGCCTATTTCCCAATGTACTGTTCCCAGTACCTGGAGTAACAGATCAGCAGACTGGCAGTGATTTAGCACTCGCAAAGTGCCCACTCATGCCAGCACTGTATCGGAGGCCTTGTGTTCCTTATCTCATTCCGTCCTCAGCCAAGTCCTGTGAGGAGGGCATAAGCGTCATTATTTAATGGATCAGGAACCCAAGTCTTGACATGTTACTGATGTATCCAAGGTCACATCACCAAAAAGGGGCAAACTTCATTTTATTCAGATCTGGTTATCACTCCCTTAGAGAGCCTTGCCTTCCTGTCTAAAAACTTCCCCTACCTCCATTATTCTCTGCGCCTCTGCACCACTTTACTGCTCTCAGAAATGACAGTTTTATGCATTTATTGTCTGTCTCTGTCTCTGAAAGGGAAACTTCCCCGGGCATTGGGCCTGTCTTATTTACCGTAATTCCCCTGTATCCCCAGGACCTAGAGCGTTACGGGGCACTGCGCAGTGCTCATCTCATCACTGAATTGATGTGTGGGGGAGTCCAAGCTCATTTCTAAGCCGTGTTTATAATCATGGTTTGCAATAAAACACACCACATTGGAATAATGCTCTACATTTTAGGGAGTGTTTCCACAGTCATCTCATTTGACTGACACTGTTACTGCTTATTCAGAGTCTTCTCGCACTTTCTCCTCCTGCTTCCTTCTGTGCCGCTTCCTTAGGGATGCTGGCCCCGATCTCGCAGCCCATGTTAGGAACTAGTGTTAACACACTCTCTTCATACTTCGTAAGTCTCCTGTAGCCCTGATCACAGAGCTAGCTCGATAATTACGTAGTTCTGTTATGACTGGCTCCCCCACTAGCTGCGGCTCCATGAGGACAGGCCTTGTTATGCCTGTATATATTACATGCCGTTGTGCTGACACACTGTGGTGCTCAGTATGGGATCAAGTAGGATCCTTAGACTTCTGGTCAAGATGGAGGCATAGGTAAACACACTTTGCCTCCTCGTCTAATGACAGAAAGAATTACAAGTAGACCCTAAAACAAATAACACCCAGATCCATCAGAAAATCAAGCTTATGGAAGTCCAACAACCAAGGATTTAAAGAAGCCACATTTATACAGATGGGTAGGAGGAGCAGAGACAGGCAGAGAGGTGCAGAGAGGCAGCAGTGATGGAATGGACAGTCTCACGTTCATGTGTGGTGGATAAAAGTTGGGAGGGACACCTTGGGAGCAAGCGATCCCATCCCCAGGCCAGACTGCAGAGCCCAGGGTTCCAGCATCAGGAAGATAAATCTCTATAACTTCTGGCTGAAAAAACCATTGGGGGTTGGGGTAACAGAAGAAACTGCCAGATTTTCAGGATACTCCACTTAAAGGACCCGCACAGACTTAGCATGTATGGAAACCCATCCCTCTGGGATTTAGCACCAGGGTAACAGCTGGAAGAGTGTTGGTCGCATATGGGGAGTAAGTTAAGTAACTGGAAACAGAGCGAGTGCTGGGCAAATCTCCAGAAGTCAGGCAGCAGCATTGTATCCTCTCTGAGCCCTCCCCCCACTCAGATACACAAAGTGGTGGAGTAGGTTGCCCTGCTGCAGTGATTACCTAAGGCTCCTCCCCACACAATTTATAGGTGCCTTTTCTACAATAGGCCATGCTACAGGGAGTCAAAGCTGCTCTACCTAATACACAGAAACAAGCACAGGGAGGCTGCCAGATTAAGGAGACAAAGAAATATGGCCCAAGTGAAAGAACAGAACAAAACCCCAGAAAAAGAACTAAACGAAACAGAGATAACCAACCTATCAGATGCAGAATTCAAAACGCTGGTGATCAGGATGCTCCAACAACTCACTGAGTACGGCAACAACGTTAAAAACAAACAAACAAACAGGAATGAAGGTTACACTAAGTGAAATAAAGAAAAATCTACAGGGGACCAACAGTGCAGGGGAGTAAGCCAGGATTCAAATCAACAATTTGGAACATAAAGGAAGAAATAAGTTTTCAACAGAACAGCAAGAAGAAAAAGAATTTAAAAAAATGAGAATAGTGTAAGGAACCTCTGGGACATCTCCAAATGTACCAACACCCAAATCATAGGGGTACCAGAAGGAGAAGAGGAAGAGCAAGAAGTTGAAAACTTATTTGAAAAAATAATGAAGGAAAACTTCCCTAATTTGGTGAAGGAAATAGACATGCAAGTCCAGGACGCACAGAGAGTCCCACCTAAGTTGGACCCAAAGAGGACCACACCAAGACACATCATAATTAAAATTCCAAAGGTTAAAGATAAAGAGAGAATCTTAAAAGCAGCAAGAGAAAAGGAGACAGTGACCTACAAAGGAGCTCCCATAACACTACCAGCTGATTTCTCAAAAGAAACTTTGCAGTCAAGAAGGGACGGTAAGAGGTATTCAAAGTGATGAAAAGCAAGGACCTACATCCAAGATTACTGTATCCAGCAAAGCTATCATTTAGAATGGAAGGGCAGATAAAGTGCTTCCCAGACAAGGTAAAGCTAAAGGAGTTCATCATCACCCAGCCCTTATTATATGAAATGTTAAAGGGACTTACCTGAGAAAACGAAAAACATCAAAACTGTAAAAATCAAAAAGGCAACAAATTCACAACTATCAGCTGAATCTAAACAAACAAAATAAGTAAACAACCAGAATAGGAACAGAATCATAGATATGAAGATCATTTAGAGGGTTATCAGCTGGGATAGGAAATGGTGCAGGGAATAAGAAGCATAATTGATAGGTACAAAATAGACAGGGGCATGTTAAGAATAGTATAGGAAATGGAGAAGCCGAAGAACTTACATGCATGACCCATGGAAGTGAACTAAGGGGGCGATTGCTGGAGGGAGTGGGGGTACAAGGCAGAGGAGGGCAAAGGGGGAAAAATTGGGACAACTGTAATAACAATCAATAAAAAATATATTTTTTAAAAGAAGTATAAATAGGTAGTTGCAGAATAGCCATGGGGATGTACAGCACAGTAGAGGAAATGGAGCAGCCAGAGAACCTATACCCATGACCCATGGACGTGAACAATGGTGGGGGGGTTGCCTGAGGGAGTGGGGGGTGTTTGGTGGAGGGGGAAAATTGGGACAACTGTAATAGCATAGTCAATAAAATATAATAAAAAATACAAAACAATAGCATTTACAATAGCACACGCATACACACAAACCCAAATACTTACAATAGCACCAAAACCCCCAAATACTTAGTATAAATCTAACCGAACATGTACAGGATCTACATGTAGAAAACTCGTGAGAGAAAGAAAAGGAATCTAAATAAATGGAGACAGAGTCCATGTTAGAAGATAGTATACAAAAGTCAATTGTTTTCCCCTGTACCAGGAATGAGCCACTGGAATCTAAAATTTTCAAAAAGATATCACTTAAAAGTCTTGTTTATTAGTGTCATGTGGTTCATTCCAGTAACCGGCACATTAGCTTGGTGATTAGCGGTTTCAACTTGACTATGCCCTTCAGTCAGAAATCCTGGGGTTACCAAGACCTTCGTGGAGTGACCTGGACCTCTTCTTCAATTTTGAGTTGCAGCTGTCCTTTGGGTGAGTCTACTCATCCCTGGGCTCCTCTGAGGTCCTGTTTATCAAGCCTTTTTCTTTTTCTCTGAGCCTCTTTTATTTCAGCAGCCACATTTTCTCTGCAGGCTTCCCTTCCTCATTTTCAGACCTTCCTGCCTCTCTTGCTCCCAGCAGGTTGCTGAACTTTGGTCTGACACATCCAAAGGCTCCTCCAAGCCCCAGCGAGTCATGCCCCTTCTGTCCTGTTTCCCAAGTATTGTCTGGTGTCTTTGTTCCCCGCACTCCTCCTCCGACTCCCTCTGTGCTCTCGGTCTAAGTACAGGTCAGCCCTTCAAGGGTGCATTTATTATGTTTAAATCATTTTCTCTGCAACAAATATTTGCATATGGGAACCCCACATTTGCCATCTGGTTTTTCCTATTTCCCAGCCAGAGGAACTCTCAATTTCATATATATTTTGAGAAATGAAGTTTTCCCCAGATGGTCTCTCCAAAGAACCAAAGCAAGGTCAGGGTTTATGCATTCCTTCAAAGGTTCTGGGCAGAGGTTAGAATTACTCATGTATTCTCAGTCCCATCAGCAGTGATTTCGTCAGTGCACCTGATAATGGGACATGACCTGCCTTTTTTTTTTTTTTTTTTTTTTTGTAGCTAAAAACACACCAGAGTTTGAGAGAGATGTTGAACCATAAACTGGTGTCCCCAGGGAAGGGAGAGAAACCTGCCCAGTTGCTCAAATAATTTCAAACCAAATCCCCTAAGAATATTTCCATAGGGAGAGAAAAAAGTATGAATATTAGAAAGATGATGAACCAGGTGTGCCAAAAGATTTCTTAGTCATTCTTAGCCCTGGAAGGGGTTGGGGGCAGCCCCACATCTCTACTGGGAAACATATTTCCCCTTTTAAATCAGGAAAGAAAAAAAAAACCCCAACAACATAGCCCCAAATAGAGAATGTTTTCTTTTGTAACTGGAAGCAAACATTGCTGATGGCTTTAACAGCTGCCTGCCAACATGGCCTGAGAAACAGGCAAGCTCAAACATTTTTTGAGATCAACACATGTACAGACATACAGTATATTAGGTCAAATTATAAATCCAGGAATAAAAGAACAAATAAACAAGCTTCAGCTTTCTCTAGCCTTCTGCATCCGACACCACCTAAACTAGACTCCGAAGCCTAGAAATCTGGATTCCAAAGTGTGTCTCACAGGGGTTCAAGGCAAAGCTCCCTCCGGTAGGAAAAGAAGGTGCTGTTGTAGATTAGCTGGCTGACGGCTGGCCAGGTGGAGGCTGATGGGCCTGCTTAGCTTCCTTGTGTCTCAGCCTAGCAGACTCTGAGGATGTGGGGCAGGCTAACTTTAGGCATGCCATTGACTTGAACTTTGACCCCAGTAAATCATTTAATATGCCACGGGCCTTTGTCCATGTGTTTGAGTTTGGTGTAATTCGGATGAGAATTCCAGCAAGTCTGGGTGTGCCACCCGTTAGGGCTCAATCTTTCTCTGTAGAGCTTCTAGGAAGAAACTTCTGGACAGCTGCATTGTAGAGAGCCACGGTATCTGGACAAACCACATTGACACGCCTGCAGATGGTGACATTAGCATTCCCTTAATTCTGGCTGAAAGGTGGAAGGACCAATTTGTCCTTTAGTTTGCAAAATGGACACAAGACTTTTGTGATAGCTCTGCCCTAGGGCCAGAAACCCCCCAGAATGTAGCGGGTGGGAGGATACTGGGTTATTCTCCTGATTCCACCACCGTATTAGCTAGGTGACCTTGAGCAAATCACTCAGGCTGAGGTTGTTCAAATATTAGTTGGTCAGGAAATCAACAAAATGGATCAGAGCTAAACATCTTTCAACAAAGTCAAGTTGAATAAAATAAAAAATACAAGTGCTTAGGTCACGATAAGTATAAGCAACTGTCACATGTGTGTGTGGATGTACGTTTCCTGCGGTCAAGGTAAGCAATACATTTCTTCTTTTTTTAAAATTATATTTTATTGATTATGCTATTGCAGTTGTCCTGATTTTCCCCTTTGCCCCCCTCCACTCAATACCATCAATCTGCCTACCGCGTTGTTCACCTCCATGGGTCAAGCATATAAGTTCTTTGGCTACTCCATTTCCTCTACTGTACTTTATACCCCCATGGCTATTCTGTAACTACTGATTTGCACTTCTTAATCCCCTCACCTTTTTACCCATTCCCCCATACTCCCCTCCCAGCTGGCAACCATCAAAATGCTCTCCGTATCCATGATTCTGTCTTCTTGTTTGCTTAGTTTGTTTTTTAGATTCATTGTTGATAGATATATATTTATTGCCATTTTATTGTTTATAGTTCTTTTTAAAGATTTTATTTACTTACTTTTAGAAAAAGGGGAAGGGAGTGAGGAAGAGAGGGAGAGAAACATCAGGGTGTAAGAGACACATCAATTGGTTGCCTCTCACATGTGCCCAGTTGTGAACCTGGCCCACAACCCAGGCATGTGCCCTGACTGGGAATCCATCCGGTGACCTTTCGGATCACATGCTGGCAGTCAATCCACAAAGCCACAGCAGACAGGGATGTTGTTCCTAGTTTTGATCTTCTTTTTCTTAAATAAGTCCCTTTAACATTTCATATAATAATGGATTGGTGATGATGAACTCCTTTAGTTTTTTCTTGTCTAGGAAGCTCTTTATCTGCCCTTAGATTCTAAATGATAGCTTTGCTGGCTAGAGCAATCTTGGCTGTAGGTCCCTGCTTTTTATCACTTTGAATATTTGTTGCCAATCCCTCCTAGGCTGCAACATTTCTTTTGAGAAGTCAGCTGACAGTCTTACGGGCATTCCCCTGTAGGTAATTAACTGCTTTTCTCTTGCTGCTTTTAAGACTCTCTTTATCTTCAACCTTTGGCCTTTTAATTATGATGTGGCTTGGAGTGGGCCTCTTTGTATCCATCTTGTTTGGGACTCTCTGTGCTTCCTGGACTTGCATGTCTACTTCTTTCACCAAATTAGGGAAGTTTTCTTTCATTATTTTTTCAAATAGATTTCCAATTTGTAGCTCTTCCTTTTCTCCTTCTGGCACCCCTATGATGCAAATGTTGGAACACTTGAAGTTGTCCCAGAGGCTGCTTTCAATATCCTCATTTTTTTGGATTCTTTTTTTCTTCTTGTTGTTCTAATTGGTTGTTTTTTGCTTCCTTATGTTCCAAATCATTGATTTCAGTCTCAGCTTCATACACTGTACTGTTGTTTCCCTGTAAATTATTCTTTATTTCAATTAGTGAATCTTTCATTTCTGATTGGATCTATTTTATGCTGTTGAGGTCCTCATTAAGTTTCTTGAGCATCCTTATAACCAGTATTTTGAACTCTGCATCTGATAGGTTGCTTATCTCCATTTCCTTTAGCTCTTTTACTGGAGTTTTGATCTATTCCTTCATCTGGGTCATGTTTCTTTGTCTCCTCATTTGGGCAGCCTCCCTATGTTTGTTTCTATGTATTAGGTAGAGCTGCATTGACTTGGTGTCTTGGTAGTGTGGCTTATTATAGTAGGTGTCTGGTAGGCACAGCCTCCCCTATCACCCAAGCTGGGTACTCAAGGTATGCCCTTCATGTGGGCTGAGTACAGCCTCTTCTTGTAGTTGAGCCTTGCCTGCTCTTGGCAGATCAATGGGAGTGATTACCTAGGCCAGTCACCTGCAAGGATTGGCTGTGACCACTTACCACCAACCTCCACCTTCCATGGAGGATCAGCTGTGCAGAACAGGGTGGTGGATCTCTGACATGATCTGTAGCTGTCCACTGGGTGTGCTGGCCCTGGGGTTCCCAGGTCGTGCAGGTCAAGGTTAGTCCCCTCCCATGTTCTGCCTGGGACTACCCTGCCTGAGATATAAAGCAATTTGAGATGGCTGCTACTTGTGCTGGACTTGGAGATTTCCAGGTGAAGGCAAGCTGTGAATCTAGGCTGCTTCTTCTAGTGCTGGGCCTGGGGCCACTTAGCAAGAGGTAAGGGGGTTGGGAGCTTACTGAGGCCAGCTGTTGCATATTTGAGAGGATTTAGAATGTTGTGAAGCATGATCCAAGGCCATTCATATGGAAAAGCCACTATTAACAGTTAGGTGGGCACTGTAAGTTGGGTGGGACTCAGGAGATCTCCAGAACAGTGTAAATAGTGTTGGCCAGGTTGATGGAGTCTCAGATATGGCAACTACCTGCTGGCTCTGTGGCTCTGTGGGGGAAGGTTTCAGAAAAGGAACAATGGCTTCTGCCCACCTTTCTGTCTGGGAGGAAGCTGTGCCCCAGCTCCCGCCTTAATACCAGGCACTTCAGTTCCTCCCTGTATGCCACTCATACCTTTCAAGCTGCTACCCCAGTGCTGGAGTTCAGAGGGAGTGGGTCTGAGTAGGTGAGTCCATGTATGGACTCCATAAATTGTGAGGACTTATCTTCCTGGAGCTGGAACCCTGGGCTGGGGGTCCTGGTGTGGGGTTGGGGTTCCTCACTCCCAACATATCCCTCCAAAATTTTTATCTACCACACGTGGATGTGGGACCAGCCTGTTCTGTGTCCGCACCCCTCCTACAAGTCTGGATGGATATCGTTTCCTTAATTCCATAGTTGTCAGGCTTCTATTCATCTCAATGTTTGATGGTTCTGAGTGATGGTTGTTCTATATTTTAGTTGTAGTATTGATGTGGTTGTGTGAGGAGGCAGGCCATGTTTACCTATGCCTCTATCTTGACTGGAAGTCTTAGTGTAAATAGTACTGTTTTTAAAATTCAAGTCCTAGGACTTCTGGCCAAGATGGAGGCATAGGTAGATATACTTTGCCTCCTCACACAACCAAAAGAAGGACAACAACAAATTTAAAAACAAAGAATAACCAGAACTGCCAGAAAATAGAACTGTACGGAAGTCCAACAACCTTGAATTCCTCAGGAGTCCAAGAGGAAACATAAAGCACACACCAAGGCACATCGTAATTACATTCTCCAAGATTAAAGATAAGGGGATAATCTTAAAGGCAGCAAGAGAAAAGGAGACAGTTACCTACAAAGGAGTGCGCATAAGACTATAAACTGATTTCTCAGAAGAAATCTTGCAGGCAAGAAGGGGCTGGAAAGAAGTATTCCAAGTCATGAAAGGCAAGGACCTACATCCAAGATGACTGTATCCAGCAAAGGTATCATTTAGAATGGAAGGGCAGATAAAGTGCTTCCCAGATAAGGTCAAGTTAAAGGAGTTCATCATCACCAAGCCTTATTCTATGGAGTGTTAAAGGGACTTATCTAAGAAAAAGAAGGTGATCAAAAATATGAACAGTAAAATGACAGCAAACTCACAACTATCAACAACTAAACCTAAAAAAAACTAAAGCAAAAACAAACAACTAGAACAGGAACAGAATCACAGAAATGGAGATCACATGGAGGGTTATCAGTGGGGAGTGGGAGAGGGGAGAATGGTGGAAAAGGTACAGGGCATAAGTAGCATAATTGGTAGGTAGAAAATAGACAGGGGGAGATTAAGAATAGTATAGGAAATGGAGAAGCCAAAGAACTTATATATATGATCCATGGACATGAACTAAGGGGGAAATGCTGGGGGGAGTGGGGTGCAGGGTGGAGGAAATTAAGGGGAGAAAAAAAATGGGACAACTGTAATAGCATAATCAATAAAACATACTTAAAAAAAATTTCAAGTGTTGCCCTGGCTGGCATGGCTAAATGGATTGAGTGCTGGCCTAAGAATCAAAGGGTCGCTGGTTCAATTCCCAGTCAGGGCACATGGCTACATTGCAGGCTAGGTCCCCAGTAGGGGGTGTCTGAGAGGTAATCACACACTGATGTTTTCTCCCTCTCTTCCTCCCTTACCCTCTCTCTAAAAATAAATAAATAAAATCTTTAACAAAAATTCACGTCCCAGTAGTTCATTGCTGATCTTTAGGGGTGCATAAGAAACTTGACTTTGGTCTTTTTAACTGCTATTTTGAGCTTGTCCCCAAAGACACTCTTAGTGAGGAAAAGCTGGGGCAGGATGGGTCAGTAATCACAGCGTCCCCTCCCCATCTTTCCCTCCTTCCCCACTATGTAAACATTTGTTTATTTCATTTGGGTTGATGTTATGCTAAAGAGCAGCTAGAGAAAAGTGGTTACTATTGAGAAATAAGGGGGAAATGTTTAAGTCTCAAGGTTAGGATTTTTGGAGGAGTCAGGTTTGAACTCTTAGTGTTTGAAACAGAATGGTGGGTGTGGGAAAATTAGTGGTAAAAACGACCTCATAAAAAGGGAAGAGAGGGCTTCACCAAGGGATGTGGGGAAAGATGAAGGCACGTTATACCTGCGGTAGATACAACTTTCTACCAAAATAGCATGTGAATCGAGATCAAACTCCCGTTTTTGGCCCAGAGTAATAAGAATATAATTAAATCATTGCTGTATTAATATTTATGCTAATGTTTGTTTCTGAACACAATAAGAAAAAATGAACCATCCCTATGCAACTTGAAGGTTGTCGCTGGTATGAGGCTTACTGGTTGTGAGAAAGTGAGGCTTCCAGAGGAAACTGGCTTGAGAAAAAAGGAGAAGATTCCAGACCCCACTTTTTTCTCCCTGGTGCCCACAGGTACCTGGGAAGTCGTTCTCAATAAATGTATATTGAGCAAACCTGGAAGCAACTCAGCAAAGCTGACTTCAGCGCCCAAGTGTCCGAGGGCAGCAGGGCAGAAATGAATTCACACTATTTTTGACTATTATCAAAAGAATTTAGGGCAACAGCGAAGTCAAGGTTCATGTAGCTTCTCGGGAATTTTACTGGGACAACAGGTAGACTGACACTCTGGATAGAAAGGCTGTTGCTCACTCAGTGACTGAGGTCACCGAGAGACGTGGCTCTGCCTCAGGTTGCGGGTGAACTGTCTGCAGACTCCTCCCTTCCCTAAGTCTGAAGGATGTCTCCTGAGATGTCAGAGAATTAAATATCTCAGGGAGACAAGCTGAGTAGTGATAGGACAACCCTTAGAATCTCCTCAAATTAGGATCACCTATGACTCCCTTCAGCTGTGGTTAAAGAGTTGTGCCCTTTGCTAGAGGGACCCCAGTTCAGGAAGGGTGACTGCAGGGCGAGAAGTCCTGGGAGCCAGAGCCAAGGCCTTGGAGCAGAAGCAGCGAGGGCAGGTCACCTAGGACGTTACAAGTGCAGCGGGGGAACCGTTTCTAAGAGGGCTGCTCTGAGTCGTAATTAATTAGGTGTAAGGGAAAAGACACCTTCTCACCTTCCCAGCTTTCATTCTGGGCCTCAAGGAAATAATTTACACAAGGTTCTCACCTGGAACATTTCCCTGAGAACTGGCATATCGTGTACATTTCTTTCATGCCTTCGCAAACACTAAAGAAATTTCTTTAAGCAGTAACTATACCCCAAAACACCACCATTTTCTTCTTAAACAAGGACCTAAAAGTCAACGATCATATTACTTCAAAGAGGGACAAATGTCCATTAACAGTTAAATAGGGAGGGACGTTTTATTATGTGAAGTCAAGAGCATGAGCTTTGCAATCAGTAGATCTGAATTCAATTTTCCGTTCTGCCACACACCGGCTTTGTGACAAATCACTTGCCCTCTCTGAGTCTCTGAGAAATAGGACGACAATAGCAACAATATCCCTTCTGTTGCCCACATAGGCGATCATTGTAAGCAGGGGTGAGCTACACGTTAATTATGATTATTGTTGGGGCAAAATTGGTACAAGCGCTCTCTAAAGGCCGCACCAGGGAGAGCCCTTTCAGAAGGGTACAGGCAGATCGCGAAGCGTGGGGAGAATGAAAAGGGCCAGTCAACTAATATTTATTGACCATCTACTATGTGTAAATCATTCTTACTACAGAGGGGGGAAAGTGGGGTGCAGGGGGAGAGTTAGTAGGCATGGTTCCTGTCCTTTGACAGGCTATCGGGAGAGGACAAATACATGGTAAAAAGTACGACCCACACCAGGTAGTACAGACATACTACGATACAGGTAGTAAGTAAATAGTCTAGCCAGTGAGGGCTAAAATTTCTATGGAAGAACTTTCAAGGGGGCTAAAACATGAGTTTGCGTTGGTAGAGGGGTAAGATTCAGGTGAAAGAGGACTCACTCTTTCAGAAAGAGAGCAGGTTGGAGCAAAGGCTTCGAGGCCAGGATAAATAAGACATTCACGCCACCTTTCAGACAGGCCCCCTGGCGGACACTCACTACAAACTCCGTACCGCGCTAACCGCTTTCACATGCTGTTGTGTCGTTTAACATACACATAACAATACAGCAGAGTAGGCCTTGTCATCCCTCCTTTATAGATGAGGAAACTGAGTTTCAGCATGATTAAGTATTTTTGCCCAAAGTCGCCTAATAAAGAAATAACAGAGCCAGAGTTCAAATCCAGATTTTCTGACGCCAAGCCCAAAAGTCTTTCCATAGTATGCGCTGCTTGTTTCAAATACTGAAACTAGGTCAATGTGAGTGGAATGGAAATTTTCATGCTGGGCTAATAAGAATGGTGAGAGGTAGGGGAAACCAGAATATTGCCCATGAAGCCTGTTGGTGGCCAAGGTCTCTGAGTAAGGGAGGGAGGGACATAAATTCTGTCCAGGCTTCCTAAGTCCAAGGCTCTGCCAGGGGGGCATTGGCTATACCAACTAATTATTAGGCAGTTCAGGAGAGAGAAAGCTAGCCCCTTGTTATTCATTCTTGGGTAATTCTTCATCCCGAACTTATTTTCTCAATTATTATTCTTGGGTACTTCGACAATTTCTACCCCAGAGATGCCATCGGGTTTCAGTAATGAGAGAAAGCAAGACAGGGTTGGTCCTGGATCCCGTGAACTGCAGTGAAGAAAGTGCTCCCACGCAGACTGTGTTAGTGCCCTGGGCACTACTGAGTCAGGCCTTCCAATGAGAGGCTCCTACACTCTTCTCCTAAACTGAGGGTTTTGATGTAGGTCAGTGGTGACAGACAATGCCCACTCTTTACATTGTGTGTGGGAACGTCTCAACTCATTAAGTAGTAGTTTGCTTGGGGTCTCAAGTGTGTAGCTGCAGTGGCAATTCTTTCTGCCTCCAATCCCTCTTTCTGAGTGAATTTTAAAATGGATATTGATCTTTGAAGCTTTAAAAAAATATATGCCCTATGACCCATCAATATCACTGTTAGCAATTTAGAAGCACATCCAAAGCAAAGTCAAGTATATGAAGATGGGGCATTCTTTATAATGCCCCCCAAAATGGATACACCTAAGTCTCTAATGCTATAGTAATAGGGAATTGGTTGAGTAAATTATGGTACATCTTATTCAGTGGAATGCAGTGCAGCCTTTTGAATGATATCGAAGAATGTTTAATGGTGTAGAAAATGTCAAGGTTCTATCAAGCTAGATTTGAGGCCAATTTTTAATTTTTAGAAGGATATAGCCACTTTACAACTTTAAGATGGCTACTGTATATGTAAAACCCTGAAAACAAGTGTTGGTTTGGATACGGGGAAACTGGAACCATTGTGCATTGCTGATGGGAATGTAAAATGGTGCAGCCACTGTGGCAAACGGTATGGTGGGTTCTCCAAAACTTAAACACAGAGTAGCCATTTGAAACAACAGTTGCACGTCTGGGTATATCTGCAAAGAACAGAAAGCAGGAACTCACACAGGTATTTGTACACCAGTGTCCATCTCAGCTCTCTTCACAGGAGCCCGAAGGTGAGACCAACCCAAATGTCCATTGATGGATGAATGGATGAACAAAACGTGGCCTATACGTACAATGAAGTATTATTCAGCCATTAAAAGGAGTGAAATTCTGATGCACGCCGCGACATGGATGAACCCTGAAGACATCATGTGACATGGAATAAACCAGACACAAAAGGACAAATGTATGACTCCATCTGTATGGGGGACCTAGAGTCGTCAAAGTCGTACAGACAGACAGTAGGACAGTGGCTCCCAGGGCTGGGGCCCGGGGCCCGGGGCCCAGGGGATGTGGGGGGTTTCTGTACAGTGGGTGCAGAGAGTCAGTTTGGGAAGATGACAAAGTTCTGCAGACGGGCGGTGGGGTGGTTGCACAGCAGCGTGAATGTGCTTCATGCCGCTGAACTTAAAATGGTCAAGATGGTAAATTTTGTTATGTATATTTTACCCCAGTACATTTCTTTTTAGAAAAGAATATATACAAAAGACTATCCAGAAGGCTGGGTAGTAGATTACAGGTGATTTTCTTTTATTTTTAGTCATCTTCTATTTGGTTTTAAACATCATTTAAAATTTAATTACATAAGAATGATAAAAATACGTTCTCCATGGAAAAGAATAAGACATTTCACACAAAGTTAAAATCCCCTTAGATTGCCTCCCTCAGTCCCAGATATATATATATATCTGAACCCACTAAAATTATATAGGATTGTTTTATCCATAACATTTTTCAACTTTTTTTCATTTGACACTATTTCTTAGACATGTGTCCATGTCACGCTTTACCAGTTCTGCTCTGTTTAATTATTTTGTATCATTCTATGGATGGAGATGCTATAGTTTATTCAGCCAGTTGCCCACTGATGAACATTTAGGTGGTTTAATTGCGATTTTTTGCTATTACCAACAATGCTGCACGAACACAATTTGTGTTTTTTTTTACATTGATTCTAATAAAATATTTTACATTTATAAAGAGAAAAAGTATTTTAAAATATTAAAAATATTTGTTGTTTGAATTTGGGCTGGAACAAAGGCAGTGACTTTAATTCACTGTGTGTCCCCAGTTTTCTGGAGGCCAAGGTGGCCCGAGACACATATGTGCCCTCACACTGTGGGTGTGTTACGGACCAAGTGATAACACTTGGCCTCTATTATTTTTTTCCTCACAGAATTCAGAGCAGTATAATCCATCAACCTACCCCCCCTCCAATTTTCATGATCCATTTGAAAATTGAAAAGACCAAAGCTGCTACAGATAAGAGGTTGAATCCATTCCTAAAACCTCAAATCAAAGGAATTGAAACCTGGGGAGAGAGTTTTCAGCCCCTAGCGGGGAAGAGGTGATAAGATAGATATCTCAACCCCTATGGTACATCAAAATTCTTAGGTAGAATTGATAGAATTTGGTCCCTTGGATATGTAACCACATCAGCTCCTGTCACCATCTGATTTTCAACTCCTAACCTTATACTTGGGATGCTGGAGACGCTGGAATTAATGAAGAAATCAGCAAATTCTCAGCACCCTCTACTTAGCCCCATGTCATCTTTAACCAAAGGTGCAACTAAGTGTAAAATAAGTAAAGTTCTTGCATTTGCTAAAATGAGTTACAACACAAAGGCTCTCCAGTTTAAAAAAAAGAAAGAAAAAGAAAAAGAAAAAACTCCCCTCTCTGCAGCCTCCCCTCAAGCCTCTAATCTCATCTGTGAAAAAGAACTGTACTTTACTGTCCACAAAACAGTCTATTTTCAAAGTGAGGGGAGAATCGCTGGGTGAGGAGAGCCATCAGCAACTGCGGTTCATGAATTCCTGCTTGTTTATAGAAAGCAGTGGCTAAGGATAGACACTTTGAAACCACCTGTGAAAGAATTAAAGACCGAGGGGGGCAAAACCCCCATCACAAACAGAATCTCACTGATCAAGTGTGAAAGAAAAGGAAGAAAGAAAAAGCCAAGTAGATCTTTGCAGGCAACCACTAGATGGACATAGAATTCAAAAACATTCTTTAGTGAGATCAAGGATGGCAGGCTTTGAAGCCTGGAGGGCTGGCGAGTCTCAGAAACGGCCTGGCCGTGGCAATCCCCACACCGAAGCATCCCCAGTCTTGCACTTGCTGGAGGAAGGCATTTAAACGGGAACAATGTCAAATTTCACAGCTATCTTATGTCCAGTGACCTTACGGGACCCTAAGGGAGAGACAGATAAAAAATGATTGTTCTCAACAAGGTCCTGAAAGCGAAGAAGTCACATAGGCAACCTCGAGAAACAACTTCGAAATGAAAACACCCACAAATGATTGCAGGCAGGGTGGTAAGCCAACGGTGCTTATTTATTTATTCCTCTATTTATTCTTTTTACTGAGGACTCACGGTGAGGCTTATTCTTTACAGAACACACACAGAGGTAAAGCTCCATCGCCACACGACATTAATTTCTGAGGATAAAGTTACTGTGGAAGAGAGGAGGTCGCAACTATCCTAAATTATTTAATCAATTTGAAACAGGTTTCATTGTTGTTATATGGAAAGTGAGACATATCTAGTGTCTGACAAAATAATATCTGCACTTTATGTGGAAGAATAATTCGAGGACAAAGATGAGGTCTCAAACCTCTGCTGTGTCGCTTAGACAAGAATTTCAATGGCACTTCACATGCCCTCACTACGACTAAGTGAATCATCTTAGCCAAATGCTTTCGTCCCCTCTTTTAAAACAAATGAACATTATAGACGCAGCTAAAGTTCCCTTTCACCCCAATCTCATTTTCCATCTTCTTTCCTGGAGGCAGCCACTACCACCATGAGTTAAGATGTATAATTCTGTAAATGTTTGCATTTCTACATACATGTAAATGGTCGCTAAAGAACTACAATCTGTTTTTTTGTGTTAATTTTTCCTAAATTGTGTCATGCTATATATATTGTTCTGAATTTATTTATTTTGTGTATTACATTAACTTTACATTTTTGCCATCTATCCAGATATGTGTAATTCCTTTTTTGGACTTAATGTGTTTATTTTTTTTAAAGATTTTATTTATTTATTTTTAGAGAGAGGGGAAGGGAGGGAGAAAGAGAGGGAGAGAAACATCAATGTGTGGGTGCCTCTCATGTGTGAGCCCCACTGGGGACCTGGCCCACAACCCAGGCATGTGCCCTGACTGGGAATCGAACCGGTGACCCTCTGGTTCACAGGCCAGCACTCAATCCACTGAGCCACACCAGCCAGGGTGGACTTAATGTTTTTTTATTTTTAATCATTTAAAATTTTTTTCAATTATAGTTGGCATGCATTATTATATTAGTTTCAGGTACACATCCCAGGATTTAATGTTTTAAAGGAAGAAACCTAGGAGGAAGGAAAAGTTTATTCATACCTGAACAGTTGCATGTACAATACCTAATGTTTCTGTCTGTCTTTGGGAGACTAAAGTCAGGAGGCCTTCTTGGAAGAAGGGGGGCCTACATTCAGTTTTTGAAAGAGATGAAGAACACTTAGTGACAAAGCATGTCGTACCTAGGCCATTTCAGAGATACCCCTTAAAATAATTTCCTAAACTAGACATTGTGAGATTTGCTGTATGATTTTCGCTTCAATGTTTTAGAATATAGGTTTTATGGCTAATTTAAAAAATGTTTTGGCTAGATGAAGATTTTGACTGTGAAAGATACGTTTAAGAAGGGATGCTGTACTAATTAAGTCAAGATTTACGAAAAGCAAACCCCAGCAATTCTATAGAACCGTATCATTTAAGTGCAACAGGTGGACCCAAACCAATTACAAATGGAGGAATCTTTGATGCATGGAGTCATTGGTGTGTGCTGAATAAAACACATTCAAAATGTATTTGCAGAGTGAGATAAAGACCTGGAGGTCACAAGGGAGTGCTGCTTGTGTTAGTCATTTTAATTTTACCTTGTCAGCACGCCTGTGTACAAAACTTGAGAAAGCAAGACTTTGATTTGTTCAGGTTTCCTTAAGGAGGAGTCACAGAATCCTTGAAGCATGATTTGAAAAAGATGGATAAGATATTCCACCCAAAATTCAACATCACCTTTAATCTTGCCCTCTCCTCCTCTAATCCCTAGGTAATGTTTTGTGCTTCTTTTGCAGGAAAGCAATTTTGTTAATCACTTTAGCGCCAATTCTTGCATCCCTGGCAATACTCAGAACTGCTTCCATCCAAGTCTTTGATGTGGGAAAGAAACACACACACTCTTTCGCATGTAATCTGAAAACAATTCACCTCTTGCCAATGAATGCACAGCACTCCACTTTAATAGAGAGCGAGTTCTGTGGAGGTTTCTAATCCTTTCTGCCAAAGAAGAGAAGAGAGAGAATCACTCAGGTAGCCCAACCTCATTCAGGAGTTAAAATCACTTGGAATGTTTTGTGGTGTGTTTGGGGCTTTTAAAAAATATCACTTGCTGAAGATTACGGCTCTCAGGGGAAATCAAAACAACTCAAGATTTAAAAACATAAATAAATAAAAAAATAAAAAATAAAAAAGACTCCCCATCCGCAACTCAAACAGGATATTCTTCTCAACTCAGATAACTCTTGATCTGAGTGTATTACAAGAAACCTGCTTTAATCCCTCAAAGCATTGGTGTTACAGATAAGTAGCGGTAACTGAGGTGGCTTAAATTCCACAAATGTACAAAAGCTTTGGCTGAGAACAAAACTAAGAAAGCAAGCAAGCTCAATCTGCATTGCGGTGACTTGGAGAGGTAAATTTAGAGCAGTAAAAATGCAAAGAATGACCCCTAAAAAAGAAATAGCCATAAAAGTCCAGAATTGTCTAAACGGCCTTACAGGCTTCTCACGGCGTGTGTCTGAAGTTGTGTGTGTGTTTCAGGGGTGTGTTTGTGTAAGCATTTTAAGAAAGTGAAATTGTTTTACTGATTCTGGGATCTGATGGAGTTCACTTGAAAGTTTATTTATGCATTTCACTGTGATATTACAACATTCCGAAGCTTCAGTACACAAATGATTTTTTTCCTTTTGCAATTTTCGAGTTCTAGTATTTTCTCCATTTCACCCTTTCCCCTAACATATCACTACTTACTTCAATGCAATGAGACAGACTTTATTCTTTCTCCTTCTGTCAGTAATGATCGTGCTTTCACAGTTTGGGTATTTATTTTGATCTACCTTCTGACGCCCCCGCTAGCAGATTGCAGAGCCCCCCAGCCCCCTTCTCCACTACACCTCTTTATTGGCAGGTAATGGCATTTATTCCATGATGGCCTCTTCCATTTACTCAAAGTATGCGCAAAATGCTCTTTTACTTTTCAGAGAGTCCCCCCTCCTTTAGAAAAAAGAGATCAAGTGTATTATTTGATAGGTAATACACACAGATACTTAATAGTTAGAAATTCAAAAGGTATAAAAGAGCATGTATAATGAAAAAAACACTGTCCATCACCCACTCCTTAGAAGCAAACACGGGTACCATCTTTTTGTGTACTTTTCCAGAGATATTAGGCATACGAAAGTCAAAGCACATAAATCTAGTTCCCCCTAACAAATGGCAATATGTTCTAGACAGTTACGCATTTTGCTTTGCTTTTTTCACTTAATGTACATTAGAGATCCTTCTATAACAATGTATATGAACTTCCTTGTTTTTTTCATAACTCCTTATTATTGCATTCTATGGATGTTCCATGATTTATTTAAACAGTTTAGAATATATTTGCACCGAACACTTCCAGTCTCATTTCTTCTCAGGTTGTTTCTACGACTCTACCTTGGGTGATGTTGAAGAAGAGCAACATAGAAGGCTCTTGAACAAATTTAAAAATTTTATTTCTAAACTTTAAAAAATTAAAAAAAATTTATCCAAAGAAATATGGGTCTATAGTTTTCAAAAGGCCAGCATTATGGAAGTTGCATGATGCCAAGACTTTCAATAACTTCCCCCAGGCTCTCATGGATCCTACCAAGATGGTGTCATGACCTGATGGCTTAAACATTTAAAATGCCGTTGTTCATTGATTTCCCTGTGGGGGTTACCATAGGGTACTGAATTGAGAATTTTCTTTATTAACTTTAACTACAAAATACTAAGTATTAAATATTGCTTTTCACCCCTTTAACTGAACACCAATTCAACATGCCATTTCATACATGACTAAAGACTCAAATCAGGGAAATTGGAACTTCTAGTTGACCCTCGTCTTTTGGAAGAGTGGCGCAAGCCAGGAGCCCTGACCGTCCTGATTCCTGCCCAGAGATGGAGACCTTGAGAGACTGTAGATTAAAACTCTTGGGTTATGCCACACGTTCCACCAAGACTGGCCATGCTTAAGGGGTGCATGAGCACCTGGGCAAAGTTCCTTTCTACTTCTTGGTGGCTCCATAGCAGTTGGAGGCCCAGGCCCTTGACGAGTGAGGATTTAAACTTTTAACTCTGTCTTGCCACGGCTGATATCTATGCAATTGTTGTTTGGTTCTCCTATTAGACTGATTTCAGTTTACCTTTCTAATCTGTTCATTTCACTCCTAATTTATGAGCTCCCATCATAGATATGACGTTTAGCTTCTCTTTGCTCATTCTTTTACTGGGAAACTCTTCTATTGTAAAGCCTGTATTTTTTTTGGTATTGTTTTTTTAAAAAATATATTTTATTGATTATGCTATTACATTGTCCCATATCCCCCCCTTTATTCCCCTCCACCCTGCACACCCCCTCCCACCTGCATTCCCCCACTTTAGTTCACGTCCATGGGTCATACATATAAGTTCTTTGGCTTCTACATTCCCTATATTATTCTTAACCTCCCCCATGTCTACCTATCATTTTCTACCTATCATTTATGCTACTGATTCTCTGTACCTTTTCCCCCTCCCTTCCCCTCCCCCTCCCCTGCTGATAACCCTCCAAGTGATCTCCATTTCTGTGATTCTGTTCCTGTTTTCGTTGTTTGCTTTGTTTGTTTTTGCTTTTGTTTTTGTTTTAGGTTCAGCTGTTAATAACCGTGACTTTGTTGTCATTTTACTGTTCATATGTTTTTATCTTCTTTTTCTTAGATAAGTCCCTTTAACACTCCATAGAATAAGGGCTTGGTGATGATGAACTCCTTCAACTTGACCTTATCTGGGAAGCACTTTATCTGCCCTTCCATTCTAAATGATAGCTTTGCTGGATACAGTCATCTTGGATGTAGGTCCTTGCCTTTCATGACTTGGAATACTTCTTTCCAGCCCCTTCTTGCCTGTAAGGTTTCTTTTGAGAAATCAGCTGATAGTCTTATGGGAACTCCTTTGTGGGTAACTGACTCCTTTTCTCCTGCTGCTTTTAAGGTTCTCTCCTTATCTTTAATCTTGGGGAATGTAATTATGATGTGCCTTGGTGTGTTCCTCCTTCGGTCCAACTTCTTTGGGACTCTCTGAGCTTCCTGGACTTCCTGAAAGTCTCTCTCCTTTGCCAGATTGGGGAAGTTCTCCTTCATTATTTTTTCACATAAGTTTTCAATTTCTTGCTCTTCCTCTTCTCCTTCTGGCACCCCTATGATTCGGGTGTTGGAATGTTTAAAGATGTCCTGGAGGTTCCTAAGCTTCTCCTCATTTTTTTTGAATTCTTGTTTCTTCATTCTGTTCTGGTTGAATGTTTCTTTCTTCCTTCTGGTCCAAACCATTGATTTGAGTCCCAGTTACCTTCCCGTCACTGTTGGCTCCCTGTACATTTTCCTTTATTTCACTTGGCATAACCTTCATTTTTTCCTCTAACTTGTGACCATATACAACCAAGTCTGTGAGCTTCCTGATTACCAGTGTTTTGAAATGTGCATCTGATAGGTTGGCTATCTCTTCATCGCTTAGTTGTATTTTCTCTGGAGCTTTGATCTGTTCTTTCATTTGGGCCTTTTTTTTTTTTTTTGGTCTCAGTGTGCCTGTTACATAGTAAGGGTCGGAGCCTTAGGTGTTCCCCAGGGCGGGGCGACCCACGTGGATGGGTTGTGAGGCTGTGTTGGGCAGAGAGGTCTGAGAGGGAACAGTGCCGCTTGCTCTGCTCTCTGTCGGCTTTCAGTCACTTCCCCAGCTACCCACAATCAAATTGGGCCCTTCTGGTGCTGATTCCCGGGTGGGTGGTTTTGTGTGTGTTCTAGGCCCCTGTGGGTCTCTCCAACGAACTCTCCTGTGAGGCTGGGTGTTCCTCTTGCTGCCGCCTCAACCCCCACAGGTGTTTTCAGCCAGTGGTTTGAGGCTTCATTTCCCAGCGCTGGAGCCCTGGGTTGTGCGATCTGTCTTGCTGCCCAGTTGTTCCTCTGGGTTTATCCACCCAGGAATGTAGAACCGCCCAGTTCTCCAGCCTCCACCTTGCCGCGAGTCCTCTCTGCCCAGCTTCCCAGCTCCACCCCTCCTACCAGTCTGGATGAATGTTTCTTCTTTATCTCCTTGGTTGTCAGACTTCCATACAGTTCGATTTTCTATCAGTTCTGGTTGTTTTTTGCTTTTAAATTGTGGTTGTCCTTCTTTTGGTTGTGCGAGGAGGCACAGTGTGTCTCTCTACGCCTCCATCTTTAAAACCTGTATTCTGTTGTGAAGGAGAGCTGGTGTTGAAGCAGCGGAGTTGGTGGTCCAGTGGCCATTGTTCTGCATTAGGAGCAGGTGGTCTCACTAAGCTCCACGTGTTTGAAAACCTTTCTGACCAGCACCTGCCCTGCAAAAGGGAGGAGAGCTCAAGCTGTACTCCTTGTTTTCAAGTCAATCTGTTGAGCCTGGGAAGATCCCCAGGGGCTAGCTTGGCCTACCCCCTGCTTTTCTTTCCATGTGGATTTTTAAATGTAGGGTATTTTTCTCATTCATTTCTGCATTTGTGTTTGAAGTAGCTGCTATAAGAGAGGAGAAAGGCACATTACATTGAATATGTCATTATTTTAGAAGCAATGACACAGATTCTTAAAGGATAACAAATTTTGGTCCAAAAGCCATAATTGAGCTTTCCTTAGTAAATGACTGTGTAGTATATTAGTGTTTTTTAACTAAAGTAACCCCCCCAAAATTAAATAAGACTTACCCATATCCCACTCATACCCGAACTTTTATATTTAACAGCTAAACAACCCCCCATCTGTTCAAAAGAAGCTATTTGAATAATTGAATGATACTCTAGAAAAGTTGCCTTTTGAGTTTTTCACATTTTTAACAGGACTCAAAACCTAGCACAAGATAAATAAATTATATCCTACGGTTCATTCAGTGTAATGAATGTCTTGAATGAAAAGATGCACCTGAAGTTAGGCATTCTTAAATGGTAATATTCATTATAGAATCAGAAATAAGAATTTTATGTTTGACCTGGCACTTTCTTCCAGAAGAACTGGAGATACTTAAAGAAATTTTTAACAAGAACATATCATTCTTTTCTTAGAAAAAACTCATTTAGATTATATTTGCATATAATCTGTCTCAGTGGTGACCTTATTTTTATGTAGGTATTTATTTAAAGAAATCCTCAGGTAATCATAAAAATTTCACACGATTTTGGGGTTCCATTCATCTTTATGTTTTATATCTTCCATTGCCTGTTGCTAAATGACTCAGTCTTCTGACAGAGCTCAGAATAATCACCAATTCTGATGCCATGTGGCAATACAGGAATTTATGTTAGATCCTAGTGCTGATGGCGTGCTCTACATTTTGTTCAAAATCTCTTTGACCCCCACCTATTGACATGAAGAAGGCTATTTTAGACCAATAATTGCATCGCTTCATTGGCGAATCTGGAAATCTGTTTTCTGTACAAGCTTACATTTTATATTTTTATCCTGCCCACCCCCTTTCCTGCTTTTTTATCCATTAGACATAGGATCCTTACATTTTGTATACATATGTATATATTTATTGTACTACACACAAATACAGACATAACTTATTAAAAAGTGTGCTTGGAAATGTTTTCTCACAGTTGTAAAGTCAGGACAGTATCTTGGGATGATGTCTGACCCTTTGGAAAACGAATCTTCCTAGTAGCCCTGTTAACGTGGATAACTAGAATCTTAAGTAGTGGTTTGCCTTTTGTTGGAGATGACTATGGTACATGATTTTAACTTTTTCTTTTGCATTTGAGGAGACAGGACAGGGTTTCAAGATATCATAAATCTTTATAACCCAGCAAACACACTGCCTTCTTTTACGAAGATTTTCTGTAAAAGTCACAAAAGGCCAAAGTGAACTTTTATAAAAACTTTATTTTGTAGAACAGATTTAGACTTACAGGAAAATTGTGAAGCCAGTATAGAGAGGTCCCACATGGTCCCCTTATCAACATCTTACATTAGTGCAGTTCATTCGTATCAATTAATGACGGACGGGGCAGGTTTGCTGAGTTTTTACCTAAAGTCCTTTCTCTTTTCCGTGCTAGGATAGCACATCGCATGAATTTGTCATGTTTCCTTTGGCTCTTCTTGGCTGTGATGATTTCTCACACCTTCCTTGTTTTCGATGACCTTGGCATTTTGGAGGAGTACTAGTCAGGTAGTTTTGTAAAACATCCGTCAATTGGGATTTGTCTGATGTTTTTCTCATTATTAGGCTGGGATTATGAGTTTTAGGGAAGAAGACCACAGAGGTAAAGTACCATTTTCATCACTATATCAAGGGTAGATGTCGAACTTGATCACCTGGCTAAAATAGTGTTTGTCAGCCTTTTCCACCGTAAAGTTACTCTCTTTCCCCCTCTGTCCATACTGTACTCTTTGGAAGGAAATCATTCTATTTAGCCCTGTTAAGAGTACATGTGTGTGTGGTGGAGTTATGCTGCACCTCCTTGAAGGTGAAGTATAACATAAATTACTTGGAATTCTGCATGGGAGATTTGTAAAGTGAACCTTTAAAATATTAAAATAACTAGCCTAATTACATTAAATTATTTCTTATTTTTCTAATATTCTAATTTAGGTGTAAACACCTCTTAGGCTTTTTCTTTTTCTTTTTTAAAACACTGATTATCTGTGTAATACATGCTCACTGCAGAAAACGTAGAAAACGCAGATAAGTGTAAAGCAACAGCAAAAAGAACTACCCATAATTCCACCTGTGATAAGTGTCCATTTCTAGCATCCCATCATATTTCCGTCTAGTCTTTTCAGCATAAAGTAACTATTTTTAAATAGTACATACTTTAAGGTGTTTCATACGAAAGAAAAATATTTTATATTTTCAGTATGACAAAGATAGTGTATTCACAGAAAAACAGAGAAGATCTTGATGGGGTTTCTAACAGATATGATTTCTGCAAACAGCAGTTTAGATTCCTTCCACATATGACTTGCTCAAATGTTTACAGATATGGCATTCACTGTCAGGCCTCCTGTTTCTTCTAAAATGCCAACTCGATCTTTATTTTACTGTTACATGATGCCCACTTTAAATGGAGTAAGTACAGTCTGAAGAAACGTGGGTGGCTCCACAAAAACTCTGACAATGACCGAGGCTGCACATCTCAAGCTCCCGTTGCATGGCGTGTTTAGACCCAGGATGACACTATGTTTCTTTTTGAGAGATTTTATTAATTTTGTAAAGGTGATATATGCTTCTTACAAAAAAATCAAGCAGTGCAAAACATTACAAAATAAAATCCAAAAATTCTATAACCTAGAAATAACCATGAACATCATTCTACAAAATCTCTGTGTATGTACACACATACATCCAGGCAGGGACAGTGACGAAAAGGGTCACATAATACGTATCATACATTGTTACTTGAATTCAACAGAAGAAACCGAAGCTGAAGCAAAATGAAGGAATTACTAAACTTTAGTTAAATGTGCTTTTGCAAGATAGTTTCTACAAATCTGTTTAAAGATTACGAAAAGCATTAAGAGTTGTAAATCTACTGGTTTCTATAAATCTGTTTAAAGATTATCAAAAGTGTTAAGAGATTATAGGTCACATGGTTAACTCCTAAAAGGTAATTGAAACAAGAATAGGAACTAATTTAATTGCTTAGAAACAGCTTTTATTTAGATACCAGACTGCTTGATAGAGGTATAGTATTATCAGGTGTGTCTTTATTAGTTGTAAGGAATCTTAGAGAACCCTGAATTCAATGCCTCACTCCATTTTCTGCTGTGTATGGGGAAGGCAAGGGTTGGAGTACAGGCTTTGGGGTTGGGTTGGATTTAACACCTGCTCTACCATTCAGGAACTATGTGATTGTAGACCACAGTTTTATCTTCTACAAAAAGTGGGTTAATAGTATCTTCCTCATGTGACTGTTGACAGGAATCAGTGAGACAACACATGAAAAGCTCTTATGATAGTGCCTAATATACATACAGTATGTGCTCAATAAACATAAGCTATTATTATTATAGAAGAATAACGGTGAGCATCAGAACCAATGTATGATATTGAAAATTGTCGGTCTCAAAATAATCATTCATTCATTGCATAATAATTCCCCTGTTAAATCTGTGTATTTTTAAAGACTGGGGCCTGAGGGCTTAATCGCTGGGCATGTGGACGCTGGAGTACTAGATATGGGAATGGCTCACATCTGAGATTGTCACCTATGTTTATAAGAATGGACAGAACGCAAAACTTTAGTCCCTTTACAATCCTAGACATACATTATATAACAGCATTATAATGTTATATAACATTATATAACTACTATAACAGCAATATTCACTACCATGCATGTCATTTACATGGACATACACAACGAACTTTATGTCTGAGAACTTAAAAATTCTCTTTAAAAGTAAGCTAGTACAGTATGTGTTTCTAAATACGCAGTATAAAAATTCATACTGACTCTTAAGTTTTAATATCGGGTGGGGCAAAATTAGTTTATTCTTGTATTATTATGTATTATTTTATTATTCTCCATACAATTGTAAATCTAATTTTGCCCCACCCTGTATATTATGAATTCCATGTTTTTGGCATCCTAAGTTGAAAGTAGTCCAATGTTTTCAGTTTGCTTATTAATATGTACATTTAGAAAACTTTTTAATAAGCCCTGACTGGTGTGGCTCAGTTGATTGGGCATCATACAGCAAAGCAAATGGTTGCTGGTTGGATTCCAGGTCAGGGCACATGTCTGGGTTGCGGGCCAGGTCCGAAGTTGGGGGTGCGCAGGAGGCAACCAACTGATGTTTCTCTTGAACACCAGTGTTTCTCTCCCTCTCTTTCTCCCTCCCTACCCCTCTAAAAATAAATAAATAAAATCTTCAAAAAAAATTGTCAAACAGTGGGAAATTACAAATTGTCTAGCACAAATCTGAACACAAAATGTAGGAACCACATACTGTATTTACCTCTGTCTTCCTTCCAGGGTTGTTCACAGTACACACAGGCAGCAAAATCAGTAAATGTCGCGTTGATGATGACATGACCTCAACTTGTAGAGTTCCTATCTCAACAGAGTTCTAACAGTATGAATAAGTAAATTTCCTTACAGTGATCTCAAAGAGATGGTGTAAATTCTTTAGGTGTACCGAGACGTTGTATCAAGTATTGCTTTTAATAAGTAAACCACTGGCTGAACTTTGGAACTCTTTTTCCACACAATGCCTTTTTTTTTTTTTTTTTTTTGGTAGGGGTATTTTTTTTTGTAACAGGATTTGACCTGTAACTATTATTGAGAATTTTCTTAGCGGAGTTCAAAGCATTTTCCAGGGATCATCTCATTTATCCCTCGAAAGTAAGGCAGAGGCATTATCTCCGCTACAGACTGAGAACACTAAAGAGCCAAGATAGGTGGGGCTTTTTGTTGTTGTTTTGCTAAGATCAAAAAGTAATTCTAGGGCAAAGCCAGATTCCGGTCTGACCTTGTTACGTGATGCTTCGGCAACACCACAATGCAATGTAGTTGCTTCCTAGGTCTCTCTTTGGCTATGCTAGGGTGTTGAATAATTTCCAGAGTTGATTTTTCGTTCATTATTGCTACTTAAAAATGAGTCTTAAGACGTAAATATAAAATAAAACCCTCAAATCCTTCCTATCAGAATTTGGGGTATAGAATACACAGACAGGAATTGGTATTTTCTTCCCTTCCCTCCAAACTGTTTAGCCTAGTGATGTCCAATGGAAAAATAATGTGGGCCACAAATGTAAGTCACATGTATAATTTTAAATTTTCTTAGTCCAATGTATCCAAAAATCTTATCACTTCAACATGTAATTAATATAACATTATAGATAGTTCACATTCTTTTTCTTGTATAAGTTTTCAAAATCTGGTGTGTATTTCACACTTACGGCCCACCTTATTTTGGATTACTAGCCACATTTCAAATGCCCAGTAGCCACGTGTGACTGGGGGTAGGTGGGTGCTAGCTAGCATGTCTGGACTTCAGAAGGTTTTACTTAGCTCTCCTTTCAGGCTGGTGCCCTTGTGAATGGAATGAGTGCGGTGGGGAAGGGCTCGTGGGTGACCTTGGAGAATCCACTTGCGTGTGGGTGGTGACTAACAATAACAAGCCCTAACTTTGCCATTTACTGTTGCATTGGGGAGTTAGGGATTCAGGATCTAGAGGACTGCAAACCTCTCCAAACACCAGCTCACTGCCAGGATGACGGTTCATACCCGGTGCGAGAACCCGGGTATGCCACCTTAAAGAGGGATGCAGTTTGTGGGGTGCTGGTATGTGGCTTGCGGAAAGGAGGCGTCACCCGCAGAAGAGGAGGGCGCTCAAGCCAGCGGAGTGGGTGCTTCTTGAGGGCAGGAGCTCCAACTAGCTGCTTCTCGAAGGCGGAAGCTGCTTTCCGTGCCGCCTGCGGCCAGCTCTCAGCGGGCCTCACGTGCTAGACGAGTGAATGCATGTGCTCGCCCCAAGCGCTGCAGGAGGTCCAGGGATGCGGGACGGAGGTCCGCTCTCCCGCCAGAACCCCGAAGCCGCTCCGCGGCCACGGATGTGAGGGGCGGGCCCAGGTCTCGGCCCGCTCCGCCCCATGTGACCCGGTCCGACTGGGTGTCGCCTCCTCCCGGGGCGACGGCGGCCGCTCCGGCTCGCCTGAGTGTCGGGCCGGCCCTGCGGCCGCTCATGAGCAGCCAGGGCCGCCTGGGACCCCCCGGGAACGGCGGGCCGGGCGAGGACGAGAGCGGGGAGGCGAGGAAACTGCAGGAAGGGAGGGTCGCGAGGAGGAAGCGAAGGAAGGGGAAGGGAAGAGCAGGAGCGAGGCAAGGCGGAAGAGGAAGCGGGGCGGAAGGGAAGCCCGAGCTGCAACCGGCAAAGGAGGCAGCGGGGCCGGGAGCCGAGGCGGGAGCGCGGGCAGGCCCGGGGCGGGAAGGAGAGGGAGGCGGAAGCGTGGAGGAAGGGGCGAGAAGGATCGTCAGGGGAGATGAGGGCAGCGCAGAGGCAGGGAAGGAGGCCGAAGGAGGAGACGGTGGCCACGGGCAATGGAGGGCTAGGACTGGGCGGCGGGAGGAGGCGAGGCCGGGCAGAGCCCCGGAAGGAGAGGGTGAGGCGCGGGGCCGCGCCGCGGGCGCACGGGCGGCCGTGGCGGCGGAGGCCGAAGAGGAGGCGGCGGCCCGGGAGCCGGCGGGCCGCCCAGCCGCGGGGCCCGCGCTCTGGCGCCTGCCGGAGGAGCTGCTGCTGCTCATCTGTTCCTACCTGGACATTCGCGCCCTCGGCCGCCTGGCCCAGGTGTGCCGCTGGCTGCGGCGCTTCACCGGCTGCGACCTGCTCTGGCGCCGGATAGCGCGGGCCTCGCTCAACTCCGGCTTCACGCGGCTCGGCACCGACCTGTAAGCGCCCGCTCGCCCGCCCGCTCCGCGCCCCGGGCCGGCCCGCGTCCCTGGAAAGGGCGGGGCGCCGCGGCCTGGCCGGCCTGGGGCCGTGTCGCGCCCGCAGTGCGACCCCCGCCCGAGCACCCTTCTCTTCTCCGAGGTCCCCATCCCAGGAAGCCTCCCAAGAGCATCCCTCAGTGTGCACTCTCCCCGTGGGCGGCTCCTCACAGTTAGCCATCTTAAGCACTCCCTTCAGCTTTTAATCGTGTCTTTTCTCAGACCTTGACTCGCCGAGCGCCTCAGGCCCAGAGAGCCCGCTGGTCTGTGGCTTTGGAGGCCTCCTCTGGGCCGGGTCGAGGACTCAGGTTCACTGTGTTGTCTGTTTGAACGTTTTGTGGACCTTCAGCCGTTCACCCTCTGCTAACGGTTGTTGGGCTTCAGAGCTCAGATCTAGTGGAATGTGGAGAAAAAAGGAGGCCCTTGGTCCAAGCGTCACCTCTAGTCTCTGGGTACAGGCTGAACGACGCACAGAAGGGTGCCTGCTCGCGGAAGGAGGTTGGGTTCGGGTTAGGCTGTATGGAAGGGCATGGTACTGCAATTTGGCTTGTTCTTAGCAACTTTTTGAATCACTTAAAGCTGTTAAATAAAAGGGGAAAAGATGTATGGAATTGGAGGAGAAAAAGCTTTCAGATTGCACTCAACTCCATCCAGTTTGGGTTTAAAAAAAAAAAAGTAGTTCCAATATAGTATAACAACATTAAAGAAAGTCGTTTGAAAACATAAAGAGGTGTAATGCCACCACCCCTAGACACCAATTGATTTTAAAAATTACTTTTCAGTCTCACGCTTCTTAGTTGCTATCTTAACTGATCCTAACAGAATAGGTACATAATTAACGTTTGTGGGCTGTACCATAATGAGGTTAAATGTTTATGTTATATCCAGCTTTTTGCTACTACGGATAACAATGAAATGAGTAATTTAATCATTTTATTGAAATATAAGTCACATACCATCTAATACATCTCTTTTTGAATTAGTTACTTAGGATAAATTCTCAAGATTGGCATTACTGGGTCAAAGGTTATGGTTTGTAAAGGTATACCAAGTCACTGTGGCACCAGCAATGAATGTGAAAATTTTTTAAATCTTTGCTATATTGGGGCATATAATGCTATCTCAAAATTTTGTTATTTTGTATTTCTTTTTACCACTGATCAGGGTAAATGTTTTCCCATATGTGTGTTTCACCTGTGAGATTGTCTTTTCTTAGTCTTTGCCCATTTATTATTGAGGTCTTGATGTTTTTCTTGTAAATTTGGAATCCTTGAGGGTTATAGGTATTAGGCTATAGTTATTAGGCTATAATTTGTCCTGTTTGATACAAGTATTTTTCCCCAGTTCTTTTTAGTTTACTGTTTTTAACCTGTAGAAGTTTTACACTTTTAAATACAGGGTGAGCAAAAGTAGGTTTACAGTTGTATGGAAAAATGATACGATAATTAATAAATAATAATACCAGAATAAACTGTTTGTGTTGTCTACTCACAACTGTAAACCTACGTTTGTCCACCCTATATATCAGAATCTGTCAGTCTTTTGTGATTTTATTTTTTCCCCCAAATGTGAGAAATTTATAACTCCTCCATAGGCCTGGAAAATCTTCTCCTTGAATAGCTACTGGTTTTCTTATTTTTTGATTTCTTAGAATAGTTAACGCTTTAAACAATATCACTTATATGTGCAAAGGGTGAGTTCAACTCTTATTTTCTAAATGGCTACCTGGTTATCACTATACATTTTGTTAAATAACTCCTGTCTTTCCCTTTGTTTTAGAAAGCTTATTTTGTCCCTTACTAATGAACTCTATTTTGTTCCACCGATACAGTTTTCCATTTCCATACTATTTTAAATACTGTTCGTTTTTGATAGGGTCTAATATCTGTTAGGGTTAGGTGATCCTTGTTGGATTTGTGTGTGTGTGTTGTGTGTGTGTGTGTGTGTGTGTGTCTGTGAGAGACAGAGAGAGAGAGACAGAGAGAGACATCTCTACTTCCACTCAACCACCCAAGCAAGAAAAAATTCTGTGCCTTTTCAAGTTTTTGTGGTTTTCATTATAGAGTTCCCACACACCTGTTGTTTTACTTATTCCTAAATATGTTATACATTTTGTTTTTATTATGAATGTAATCTTTTTTTAGTATGTTTTCCAGTTGGTTATTATTGATATACAAGACTAATTTTTTATAAATTTTGAACTTGATCATTTTGTTTAACTTTGATTAATTCTAGTACAGTTTTGTTGTCAGTGACAACGATTCTCTGGGATTTTGGGCGGTTGTAATCTTGTTACCTTTATTTCTTAGAACAAAAACTTTCAGAGAACACGCCAGTTGACTTATAAGAGAAGTTGGCTAAAAGACTGGAATCCAAGCCAGCCAATGCATAGTTTGGCTTTCTCTCTCTCCTTATAGAGGTTGAATGGTTGAGTGAAAGAATTGATGTTTATTTTTCTTTTCTTTTTAAGTGCTCTAAAAGAGAGCTAATGGGAATGAGTGTGTGTTCTATAGGCAATAATAACAGTAAAATAAAAATGAGTTTACATGTATAGTATACTCATTTATAGTGCTTTGAGACTGCAAAGTGACATGGCTTTATTATTTATTTGCCACGTGTGTTTTGATTTTTTTGCCTGTGTCCTAGGATGAGGAATGTCTAAACTTCTAGGGAAGTTGTTTTATCACAGCACTTGATAAAGAGCAAGGTCACTGTTTGTGTTTTCTGAGTTGAGGGGAGAAGTTATGTGGGTTAGAGCAGGTGGAGATGTGCTTACCAGTGTGGTCTCTTTCTGGACAGCTGCAGAGATGTGATAAGCCACCAAGAGAGGTGGCTGTCAACCCTGGAGGGAGATGGCATGCACCCCATTCCTCTTACAGCATGAGGGTGCCAGGGCCCAAACTTCAGTGAGCGGATGGCTGCTTGGGTAGTGGCAGGGGTGCAGTTCATTCCCTGGGCTAATTAACTGCAGACTGGACAGTGGGATAAGCTTTTGTAAGTACAACACAAAACTCCATGTTATCAGAAGCCACGCAGCTTCACTGCCCCAGAGCTTTATCCCCTATAAAGAATGGCTGCTTGTCCCGTAACACGTCCCGTAAAACGAGCCTTAAATGTGTAAGTGCTAGCAGAGTGTCCAGCACATAGTAGGCACTCAATACATTGTAAATGGAACTTATTAATTGCTTGGCTTCTCCTCTGGTCGGTCTGCATATAGCAAACGTAGAGGTGGTTTGACTTGGAGATGCTGCCTGAGGATAGGAGGTGAGGGAAAACACACACCCTGCTTGGTTTCTCTCACCTGCCTGAATGTTTTCGGAAACTTGACAGCAGAACCTGTGAGCTTAGGGTCTGCACTCCCTGCCGAAGAGCCTCTTGATTCTCAGAAACACAAACCGCTACGGTTTACTGACCTTCCGGCCCAGGGCAAGGCCCATTCAGTTTGGCTGTTCCTAACTGATCATAGCTTTGTTGAGTAAGATGAACTGCTTTGGTTCCTTGTGATTTGTTAATGGTCTTATACTTGTGCTTGAAGGCATTTTGGCCACTTTAAAACCACAAACAAATAATTTGCTTCCCTTTAGGCCTCTTGCTCAAACAGTGAACACTGGTAGATATCCTGAGGGTTTTTTTTTTTTTTTTTTAAAGCAGACACAGAGACAGTTTGAGTCAGTCATCTGGTTTGAAATCAGTTTTGTTTGAAGGTTTTATAAAGCCTGGGAGAATGGAAATATCTGTGATATAAAAATCAAGGAAATGTTTCATATAGCAACCTTTTAAGTTTTCCCTAGAGTATGGGGAAAACTAACCTAGTTCAGCCTTCAAAGGCAAAACAGTGAAATTTGACTCCGGCAGTTTGTAAGGGAGGCTGCATGCAGGCAGTTAGTATGATAGGCGGAAGAACGGAGGTGCTATCTGCAAATACCCTGAGACCGAAAATTAACAAGAGCAGAGAATGCAGTGAGAAAAGTCTGTGTTTTAAAACATTACTTCTGCCAGTCTTATGTTAAAGAAAGCTTACTTAATCCTCTTCCTTCCAAATTAAGTCCTACATGTTTTCAAACTTGAATTTTATTTTAAATATCCTTTGAGCAATACCCAGGTGCCCTTGCGTTTGCCTGTGGTAGATTTGCCTAGAGCTCACAGTAGGTGTTTGGGGAGTAAGGCGCTGAGGTGTTTGCCCTGGCATGTACATTCATTCCTCAGACGGGGTCTTGTGGGCTGGGAGCACTTTGAGGCTGGGGAGCGGGGGGTATCTATTTCAGTGATGATTAACGTCCAGAGTGGTGAGATGGACACAGATAAGCAAACTGTGTTTGTTTGTTTTAAAATGATTGCACCTAAGAGCATTTTTTTGGCCCAGCAAGCATAAAGTTTCCTTTCCTGGCCCTGAACGGGGAAGGCATCGCTGACTGGTTACATCTGAGGTCTAAAACAGTGATTTTCAGAGAACAGTGATCAGCTTAAAGTGGCTTTGGCTTTCCCCTTCACCTTTCTGCCTTGCTAGGGAGGAGAGTCACTTACTTGTTCCTCAGTGCATTGCTAGGTTTCGTGTGTGGATCTTATTTATCTTCATTTTGGAAAGGCTTTATTTTTAATGGTTCTGTGAGTTAATAAAAGCCGAGTTCAGTTTACATGCTTAAAATAAATAAAACAATACACCTGTGGGAGCAGGACGTGGTCTCGTGCAGCGAGTACCTCCCAATGCAAACCGGGAGCGTGGAAGAGGCCTTTTCCTCCAGGACCTCGAGAACAGAGACGCTGCTTGTATACTTCCCAGTCGTGTGACGTTTGAAGGGTAGGAGAGGCATTCGCGAGCTTTCAAGGCAGAAACGTGGAGAAACCCGAAGCCCTCCCAGTCTGCAAGATGAGCAGTTCGTACAGGGAAGAGATCTCTGACAGTGTTTCCGTACGCCATACTTTCCACGGTCTGTCTGATACCTTCCCCTGAGGTAGAAATTGTGTTGGAGCTGCTGGAATCAAACCGATAGTGAGGTTACTGGGGAAACATACAGATTAAAAAAAAACCCAAACTATTTTTGAGTGTTTGACATGGAAAAGAATTACCTTTGTATGCCAACTTAACCTTCACTCTGGGTTGACTCTGGCATTGGATTAGTTTCTGGTCCAGACTTATAACCACGGGGCAGGGAGAAGTTCAGGCAGACTCTTCTTGAGGCAGGCTCTAGTAAATTTTGAAAATTTAAGGTGAGCTAAACTGTTTGAAAAGATGAGAAAGTTGAGTTTTGAATTTTCAGTGAAAATTGGCATACTCCCCACTTCGAGTCTTAGAAACCAATTTTTGCTAAGCTCCAGAATTTACCTCAGGTGTGTGGACCAAATCCAAAGCTTTGCTTTATTCTCCCTACTCAGCAGTTTTGCTCAGGAATGACCAGGATTCAGATGGAACTTCAGTTGTAATTCACAGGAGCTAGATGGTTGGGCTAATTAGGAATCCATTTATGAATCCTGAACCATGTATATGCTTGAGCTGCATCTAAAACCGACTTTGAGACTGTCTGGGGGAGAATTTATCTCTTGTCAGAGGCTTGCCGCCTTGTCTCAGCTTTGAGTCCGTTCTTCATCGTATCCAAACTGTCCACACGGCCCTCCCTGGAAGTCTGGGCCACCCAATGGGCCCCCGTGCCTGCCCCTCTTTAGCCCGCAATTAATTGCCAGTACATTCTTTCTTCTTCGCCTTCTTTTTGGTATTTGACATGAGCTCAAATTGCTGAGAAAGGTGACAACTGTGAAATGAAGACAGGGCTTGGAGACACCTTAAAAAATACATGCAAAGGCCACTAAATGACAAGAGCAGACTGCCAGGCTCTTTCAAAACATCACCACGTCTGTTGACTTTCCATTCCTTGTCCGCAGCACAAAATTGGAGGTCAAAGAATCATAGGACTTAGAGATGGAAAAGACATTTGAGGTCAACCAGTTCAGCCCTCCACCTTCCCCTGCCCCTGATTCCAAATCATTCCTTACATTATATTTTCTCTCCCAGCTCTTGTACAGTTTTCACGGTCTTCACTCAACCCCGGCTGTCACCTTTGGGGAATGATGCTGGAGGCTCTGTCCAGTTTCTCCTCAGCAAAGAGAGATATTGCTTCTGCCCCCAGTTGACATTTGTGAACTTCTTTGTTGGTGGTCTCAGCTGAGAGGCTGAAGGCTAACTGGAAGTCTCTCTGCTGCCTGGTGATGGGGCTTTTCTGGACAGAAAAGTGCATTTGGTGATGATGTTGGGAACCAGGAAAAGGGCTAGGGTGCAGTGTGGCCGTAGCTGACTTTGTTCCGAGACTTTTGTTTTTCAAGACTCTTGACCTGAAAAGAGGGTGTGTGTGTGTGTCTGTCTGTCTGTCTATAGGAGGTATTGGGGAGGTGGATGGAGGTAAGGAAATTACACTGAATAGGAGTTTGATAAAGAACCCTACCTTGCAAATGAGTAGCTTGAACAAACAAACAAACACTAGTTTGGTGAAGTAGTAGAGGATCGTTTCAAGAAAACATGTCAGGGAAGAAAGAGAGTGGCAGCTTACTGTGTAGAAGTTTCATCTTATAGTGAAGTTGAGAACAGATGGGCTGGGGGCGAGTATTTTGGACTAGGGTACACTGTTGCTTTGGGGGATCTCCCGTTGGTTTAAGTGGTAGAGAAAGAAGTCCTATGTTTACTGGCTGCATGGTTTGGCAGGGAGAATGGTCATTTTTAGAGGCAGCTTTGGAAGGTTACCCCCACTCCCCCTCTTGTTCAGCAGCTGTTGGGAGCAGTCCGAAGGGGGTATTATATTTCTTCTGGTAACTCTGCCAAGAATGAGAGGAAATCCACAATCTGTGGGCTTTTTGGGGGGAGGGAGAGTGGGGATGGTGGGGTGGCAGGTGATGGGACAGGGAAATTAAATTGTTTTATAGTAAATATGTTGAGATACTTTTCCTGGAAAGCTGTTTCCCTGAAAGGAATGATGTTTCCCCTGCTGACTAGATCTGTAATGGGCTCTTCTAGGACTTCATTTTCTTTCTTCCCTGTAGCTCCCATGTTTCGTTGAATTTTCCTTTAGAAAGCCCACATTGAAAAGGTGAGTCAGGATTCACATACAGGTGGTATGCATGCTTACCAGGCCCTCCTCTAGGAGTGATTAACCAACGGAGAACCTCTCATTCATCACTTGTCTTGGCTGCAGTTTGACTTCATCATAATGCCTAGGAAGTGGAGACGTGATGCTTTCTGGGTGGCGCCTGGTTCCTGTTCTCGCCATCCCTTCATCCAGGCTGGAAGGGCACCAAGGATTTTGAAACTCGGCCACCAGGGCTGAGAATCTGCGTTGGTGATTAATATGGAATACAGTTACAAGATTAAAAACTATGGAATAACCCTGAGGGGCAGAGTAGTGTATTCCTCACATTTCGGACGGGGAGCCCAGGGGAAAGTCATTCTGAAGGTATGAGAACAAAGTCCACTTCTGAGTCTGTTAGATGCCGGTTCACACCTCAGTTCTCAAAAAACAGTGGCATCTTTCTTGCTGTTGTCTGTTCTCAGGAAGTGCTAGGTCAGTCTTGTACTGTGGGATTTTTGAAAAACCGATTCTGTGACCCAGCGAGTGTGGGAAGTGCTGTGCTGCACACCCCTCTCTTGGGGACTCACCGTGCCCGTTGGTAAACTAAAGGCACCGAGTCGTCCCGTGATAGAGAGACCCATGTAATTCTGTTGCATCCAGCACTGCACAAAATGTTTTGATGATAAAATTCTTTTTTTCACTGCTTAACATTTCTTGACATCTTGCAGAACATGCACACTGGTCAAGTGCCCTGCAAATACAGGACTTGACCAACAACTGGAGGAAATGAATGTGAACGTGAACGTGACCGTAAATCCTAAGCTCACCCAAGGAATCAGGGTTGTGCCCAGTTCTTCTAAAACTGCTTTGACCAGCTTTGACATGTGGGTGCCACATGAAGATACTTTACTGGCTCAGATTCCTTCCCTGGAGCTTCTCTAGCATAGGAATTTGGAAGCCTTGGTTGAATTCCTGAAAATGTACTGTATTATACTTTTTTAGGAAGGGCCTTTGGAGCTTGAAGGTAGTGGTTTCCAGGCTCCTGAAAACCTACAGACATTTTTGAAAGTGTGACTTGCTAAAGGGAGAACTGTACTTTTGAACGCTGGTTTAAGCTGTGTCTATCAAAATACCTCTTATCCTAGGACCATGGTTCCCACTTTTTGTGTCTTTTTTATTTTTTAAAGCAAGTTTCAGAAAGTTGAAAAGCTTGTCTGCTTACTTGTTTACCGTCTAGTATGTTTGTGTTTGAGTAGACTATTACCGCCCTGACCTTGTTCTCTTATAACCTACTTTGAGATAAAGTTTATATCTATTCCAGTCTTCCTCTTACTTTGCAGCAACTGTGTTGTGAGTCACACTGAGGCTCAGTGGTGTGTCTGACAGAAAGCTTTATAAAACTGTGGCTCTTTAGTTGAATGGAAATAAATTCTGTAAATTGTTTAAAATGTGATGGCATACTTATTCAGGGTTCCCGTTATACCACTGGTTGAGATCCACTTTTAGAAGTACTAAGAGGCTGAAGACTTGCTCCTGGGGAATTTTTGACTGTATAGGACAGACAAGACATACTGCTGTGAAAGGCTAACGAGCCTAGGTTTATGATAGGTTCAGTCTGCGGGTTTGCACGAGAAGGCAAGGAATGTTTGGAGGAATCAGGGAAGTATAGGTTTAAGCTGGATCTTGGAAGAATGGGTGAATTTGACTAGTGTCCTGAAGAGGGAAGGAGGCATTTGTCAAGGACAGTGGTAGGCTGGTGCTGGCATTGTAGGAGAAGGTATGGGTATAGTTATACATGCAGAGGAGATAGATTTGGCTGGAGCTCAATTGCATAGTGTGGAGCCATGGGAGGTGAGGCTGAATGAATACGGTGAGTTGTCATGTGGAGGGCTTTCGAAGGAAATGTGGGTCTTGCTCCATGCTGCCGTTGTGCGTGGTTCTGCCTTCCTGCTGACATGTTCCCTACAGTCTTACTTCACCCTGCATATTGGTGTTATTCCCTGTTCCCTGGCCGAAAGGGTAAGCAATTTAACACAATATAATGATTTTTCATTGATTTTTTTTTTGAACCTTAATTATGGACCTCTGCTGCTGAGGGCCACTGGAGGATTTAGTATAATGCCAAGTATAAACGAAAAGATAGAAGTTTCTTGTCGTAGGCTATTTAAATGCTTGTTCTAAAGCCAAATTCTTAGTTTTAGTAAAAGAGCTAGTGGGTACAGGCATTCTGAGGGGAAATCTGCTTTCTGGGGAGCAAGCAGATTAAAGAAATCAAGAGACAGTATTAATTTAAAATTCCAAGTCCCCAGGCATCATTTTGCATTGCCCTATTCCCTCTCCTTAGCCCAGTGCCCCTTGAGACGGCCTTGATTGTCACTTGTGGACAGATTCCCTCCTTTTCTGAATTTCCAAGTCAGCAGGAAGTTATGCTTACTGTAATCATGCCAATCACGCAGGTAGGCAGCTTGGGTGGCATCAGGGGTAACCAAACTACAAGATGAAGCAGGGAGGGACATTGATTTGTGACCCAGGAGTTTGCTGATCTTAGGGACTGTGCAGGTTTAAGACCTCTGTGTTATATCCACACCTCCCCTTCCCTCGCCCCCCCAGCCATTTTTCTTCTGACTAGGTTTATTTATTTGCTTTTGGTTTGGGGTGTGGTGAGGAGAGGTGAAATGAAAGGGGACTCTAGATAACTGCCTAGATTAATTTCTGTCCCTCTGGACTGACTTGTTGCCAAGGTTTTAAGGAGCCCGATAGCTTACTGAGGGTGCACGTTGTATTGTTTTTGTTTAAAATAGGTCATGTGCCCAGGAATGCAGTCAAACTGTAATGGGGACTAAGTGCCGGAAAGCTGAGAAGGTGGGGGCCCAAGTGGAAAAATGAGCCTGAGGCAAGAGAAGGAAGGCTGGGAAAATGGAAGTTCCAGTAGGCCCACAGGCCAGGTTAGGGATCCCTCCATGCCTTAACAGCCGTGCAAGAGGTTTATTTTCAGGGCACCAGTCCTTTTTGGAGGGAGTACCCCCACTTTACACCAGTAACCATGGTGGAGAAACAGTCAACCAGAGAGCATTTCAAGGGTTGGGAACAAGGGTCCTTATTGAATTCCCAGGGGCGCCTGCTCCTGTCTTCTTAGTCACTTCTGTTGCCTTGTTTTACTGACCCCTGTTGACTAGGCCGTGACAGGTCCCCACAGGGAAGGAGGGATGCCTGCTTTCAGAGAAGGAAGATTTTTTTTATTCCTTCTGATTTTTCAGGTCCTGAAGCCAACAAGGATATGTTTATGATTTGTCTACCATCTAGGAAACCACCAGAGATGATTGAACCAACAAAAGGGATAAAAAAGCCTAGTTGTTAAGTTGCTTTTAACAAAGTGGTACACTTCTCAAGTGAAAGCCAAATGGAACAGCTTTAAAGAGCTGGAATTTGATGTGAAGGACCAGACCCCGTATTTCGATAATGGTGTTCATCGTGGGAGAGGGGCCTGCACCTGCTCTTTGGTAGCCGCTTCTAAAGTTCAACTTTGAAAGTTTCTTGCTGCTGTGATCAGGCCCTCAGGGAAGTGCTTTGACCCTTAGTAAAGTGTCACTAAATTGCAGTTAAGTGACCAGGGAGATGAGAGAAGTGTTGTCCTTATCCCAATTCAGGAAATATATTGATTCTTTCCCCCTTGTTTCAATTTTGGTTTCATCTCCACCTACGAACTTAGACAGAACTGAAGAGGAGAGGTTAGCTACAGACAATCTCTTCTTTTGTATCTGGGAGGGATATGCAAATAAGATTTCACAGGGAGTCTAATCTCTTTCATTAAAAGTGCAGTTCTTTGGGCCTTCCTGTTGATTGTCTTTTACTGTCCTCAGCTCTCTGTCTAGCGGTAGTACAGGGCGCTTACTAGTAATGTGAAACCAGGGGCCATATTCACCCAATGGACAAATTCAGTAAATTTATTTTAGCTTTAACATGCGTACACCCAAATCCTAATCCTTCAACCTGAAGGGGACTAAGTTTGACAGGAGAAGTACAGTTTCTTCTAGTTATAATTGAGTTAGAAGAAAAATTATTGAGTTAGCTTTAAAGATGACACCATTAATGGATATTAATCACTATGTATATTTATGTAATAATAATTAACCATTTTATAGAGATTTATAACACTGTACCTTTAGTTGTCATCTCTAAAACACCACAGTTGTGTGAAATACTATCCTCATTTCATAGGTGAAGAAATTGACAATTAGAAAAGTTGAATAACCAGGTTTGGATCCCAGTTTCCTAAGTCTGCATTCTGTGCTTTCCCCATAACTTCATTTAATCCACAGTTTGGATGTAAATTGAAAGACCTAACTCTCCATAATTATGTGATATATTTTAAAAAATTGCTCACTTTCTAAACTACCATCTACTTACCTCTCTGTTATTTATGGAGACATAATTTTGTGTAGGCTCCTCACCTTCATTTTATAAATTTGGCTTATTTAAAGTTTTTTTATCCTCACCCGAGGGCAGTTTTTCATTGCTTTTTTTAGAGAGAGGGAGTCGGGGAGGAAGGGAGAGAAACATTGATGCAAGAGAGAAACATCGATTGGTTGCCTTCTGTACTGTATGTGTCTGCACCGGGGATTTTACCCATCAGGACCAGGGACGGAACCCTCAACCCAGCCATGCACCCTGACTAGGAATCGAACCCGCAACCCTTCGATTACAGGATGATGCTCCAACCAACTGAGCCACACAGGCCTGGGCTAATTTGACTTAGTTTTAAAATTCTATTCCTTGCTATAGTCATTTCTAAAATATTTTGCAGTCCTCACATTTATCATTTCTAGTGGCAATATATTCTTGTGCATTAGTACACCATTCTCCCCCGTGACAGACATTTGGACTATTGCCAGATTTTAGCTCTAATATATAGCTGCAACTGTAAATATCTTTATAAAAAATATATTTTTCTTTTGAATTATTTCTTTGTGATAGAGCACCCAGAGTGGGAATGCTGGGTCAGAAGCTGTCATTTAACAACTTTTCTCAACAGAATTCTTTTCTGAAAGGCTGTTCCAGCATGCTGCTAGCAGTGTATAACTAAACCCAAACCCTTCTATCAAACCAAAGCTAGATTGGATTTTCCATTTAATAGATGTGAGGCGGTACTTCAATAATTGTTTCAGTGTGTATGTCTGTAAACTGTTGTGGGGCGTTCCCCCTGTGTTTTATCATGTGAGCACTGGGGGCCTGTTCTCGTCTGCCGTTGGATGTGGGTGACAGGACATTGCAGTCTGGGTGTGTTATCCTGGTAGATTTTCATCAGTCCCCGAAAACTTTTAAGTGTGAAACTTGTACCTATGGTATGTATTGTTCATTTTCCCCACTTTGTTGGGGAAATTTCAACCTCTTTCTTTTTTTAATGCCATATTTAACATTTAAATACTTTAAACTCTTTTAGTTAAAGAGGCTATTTTAAATTCATTCTTTCATTTTGGGGGAGTTTATTATATTGTGCTATGAGATGATAATCTAAATCAGTTTCTTCTTCATGGATAGCCTGTGGTTCCAGCACGGTTTGTCGTCTTTTCTCTGTTAGGTTGCTTTGGCATCACTAGAGACGCTTTACAGGAAAGACTCTTCTCCTTGGATTTCTTAGTCATCCTAGTATGGAGAGAGGAGTTTTTCCTTTCTTGTCTCCTAGCCCCTTCACTTATGTCCAGAAATATTCTGGATGTTCCCAAGCCGTGACTTGTAAGCCCATGGCATTTTCTCTGCCTGGCAGTGCGTTGTAGTGACGGGATTATCTGTTCTATCTGGATGCAGGATGGCCAGTGTGCCAGTGAAGGAACGAGTGAAGGTGTCTCAGAACTGGAGGTTGGGGCGCTGCCGAGAGGGAATTCTGCTGAAGTGGAGATGCAGGTAAGTAGCCTCTTGACTCTGAAAGCTACCTGGGACAGAAAAGCATGCTGGGAAGTGAAAAATCTGGTCCTAGCTGGGGTGCCAATAGCCTGTCTTGGGTGGTATGGCCCTGGTGATCCTTTAAACACCACAAAGCAGGTATCAGAGGGCCAACTTTTTTCCGCGTTACCAGGAGGATTACAGAAACTGTATTTTATTTTAATGAGTTTCATATATTTTATGATTTTAAAAATAATAAATGTTTATTGTAGAAATTTGGAAAAATAGAAAAGTTTAAAGAAGAAAATAATACTTATAAGTTACCACTCAGAGGTAACCACTGTTAATGTATCTCATCAAAAGACATAAATGAAGCCAATATTTCAATGCGTCTTGTTTTACAATTATTTTTCTTTAATTCTTCTAGTGTAGGGAGTTAAACCTTCACTCCTGGCTTCCTGTAGTTCTCTCCCTCTACTTTATTAAAGGGCAAAGTAGAATGTAAAGGTTTAGACATATATATGTTACAGGGGGCAGAGCTTAGGAAAAGTGCCAGCAGATTTAGATAATGTGGTAATGCTGATGCCACAGATTTTATGCTTCATCAGTATTAAATTATTTCAGTTACTATATGATTCCCTACAAAAAAAGTGCTCCTTGTTGATTGGCTGGAATCGATAGGGAACGCCATGATTCCTCATTCTTGGTTTACCTGTACCTGTACTGACAGATACAGGCAGGCTTCTTCTTCTGATGGCCCTTCTCTCCTGCGTGTGTCCAGTCTGCTGTTTTACTGACATCAGTTGCTGTGAATGATGTGGTAGTGGTGATGGAGAAATGTGGGCTTCGATGATGAAGGCCTTTACCCTCAGCTTCCCACTTTTGTCTTTTAATACCAGAAAGTAGGGTTTATTTCTCTATCAAGGTTCTGTCCCTGGCTTTTTTTTTTTTTGGCTGGTTTAAAGCAGTTTGGCAAATAAACACACAAAACAGTTAGCAGGCTGCCCCGGGATTCTCCACTGTTCACCTGGCATGAACCGAGCTTCTTGTCCTAGGCAATGGCTGCCTACCAGGTGGCTCTAAACATGAATTCCAAACCCCTCTGTTTGCTGCCCACTTGGGTGTGCCATGAACTTGAGCAAGGGGATGTGTTGAAGAGGAATGTGTATAATGAGTGAGAATGCAGGCATCTATACACACTCTACACATGTTCCACATAATATATGCACACACTTGTAAAACCTCATGAACAGAAAGTCAGTTACTACAAAGTCCAAGCTGCATTTAATGGCCCGTCAAGTCAATTTGCAGAACTTTTCCACATTCCCATGACGCTTGTATTAAGGAGTCTGGGGAAGAAACACAGCCCAGTTTGCCCAGACGCTCTTGGCAGTGAGAGCTGGTGTCTCCGTAAATGGGGTGAATCAACTGTCCCTGTGCTTTGCTTGGGACCTGGTAGCTCCAGAATCCCTAGGTAGAGTTGGGCAGGCTGCTGGGATGTCTACCTTGGGGAAAGGGCTTAGTCCCCACCAGAGAGCCTGGTGTCTGGCAGAGTCTTCTTTCTTTTAAATGCTCACTCCATGCCATGGGACTGGTCTGTGGCTTTTAACCTCTCTTCCTGCTGCCAGATCATAAAGGGGAATCTTTAACTATGTGGATTTCTTTTATCAGCTACCAATGAGAGCTATTTCTTCTCTTTAGTCCCTGAACGGTAGTAAACTACCCTAGGGGCTGTGTTTTTCCATTGCCACTCTTACCCTATACCTTCTAATAGAGAAATGCAGATATCCCCTGTGAAGATCTAGGCAAATGATCAGTATACTATTAGCATCCTTTCCTAGATGGCTTTATTCCTTTTACTTACAAATGGCCCCTTTTCTCTAGTAGGACAAGGGAATGGAGCCTCCCTGGGATCACTCCTCTTTTCTCTATCATACCTAACCAATCTATTAGAAAAGAGGCATGTAGGGGAGTCTTGGAACCTTGAAACTTAAGCACTTACACATCAAATTAGTGAGAATACAGAATGAAAAGAGATTACTTCATCAGGGTAGAAGGTTTCTTTTTGGCCCTTCCCACCCCTCAATCATTGCATTTCCTAAGCTCTGCCTACCCAGTAATTCAAGTCTTAAGCATTCTCCAATTAAAAGTGCTATTTAATTGGTTTTTTAATTCTCACTCTTTTGGATAGTCCAAAGATGATAAGGTCACCACAAAGTTCTTTGAAGAAGGGGAGAGTGAGGCATATATAGACTTAGTCTTGCAGCTCATCCTTGCTAAGTTGGGGATCAGTCGGCCTCTCCAAAGATTGAAGTCAGGTTTTCATTTTGTGTCTTTAGGATCCTTAAATTTTGTGTTTCATCTCCGCAGTCAGATGCCTTGGATGCAGCTAGAGGGTGATTCTCTGTACATATCCCAAGCTAATTTCATCCTGGCCTATCAGTTCCGCCCAGATGGTGCCAGCTTGAACCGTCGGCCCCTGGGAGTCTTTGCTGGGCATGATGAGGACGTTTGCCACTTTGTGTTGGCCAACTCACATATTATCAGTGCAGGAGGGTAAGTGCTATGGGTTTCTCCTTCCACCTCCTTCCTTAGGACTCTTCAGGGACCATCTGCCTGTGTCTGACTGTTCTGTCTTAACTCCAAAGGGATGAGGAAGGAGACTAGAAGAAGGAGTAATTATACTCCCCGCCCTGCGCCCTCTGCCCCCATTTAAAGCATAGAGATTTACCAAAGGCACTTAGTAGGGTTAGCTGGGGAAGGAAAACAGGAAGAGCCTTCAATGGAAAGTGAAACTGGTCTTGATAATCTCAAGGGGGAAATTTGTTTTGTCTCTCAGCTCTGTTCAACCCCAAGTATACTGAAGAACTAAAGTATCTAGAAGGTCAGAACCTTATTGGACTGAACTGCCTCAAGCTTAGCAAATTTGGACATCATTCCAGGCTTGGGCTGTTTCTGTAGAGTTTTTCTTTTCTTACAGAGAGAATAATTGGCTGTTCTGGTGGGCCCCTTATTTTTCTCCTAGAGATGGAAAGATTGGTGTTCATAAGATTCATAGCACCTTCACTGTCAAGTACTCGGCTCACGAACAGGAGGTGAACTGTGTGGACTGCAAAGGGGGCATCATTGTGAGTGGCTCCAGGGACAGGACAGCCAAGGTGAGGTGGTCACCCCCTTCCATTACTGTTATTCCCTTCTGTCTGTAGGGAGTGGGGTGGGAGAGGGTGGATAGGGCTGCAATCTCAGGATTGGCTGAGAGCTTTGGGTGGGGGCGGAGGAAACAACACAATAAAGGACTCACTTATGTGCCTCTGGCATGCGGCTTGCCATGCCAGGTTGTGTCCTTGCCAGCTGGCCTGGGAAAGGAGTGGACAGTGGCTGGGAAGCTTGCCACTCACTTGAAATGTGGCGTGAACTCAAAAACAGAGGGCCTGGCCAGCTTTTCCTCCCTGAGCTGAATTTCCTCAAGTTTGTGGGTTGAGTTCTGACCCCAATATTTTATTTTAAAATCTCCCTCTTTTTACTTGCTCTCTGTTTAGGGAGGTTAATTTTTCACCACCTTGTTTATAAGCAATCAGGCTGATAATTAAAATGTGTTTTTACTGCTTCTCTGGAGAGTGATGTGGTCGGTAAGCAATAGAAAAATGACAAGAGAAGGGTGTTATTTGTTGCGTCACTGCCAAATTGTCTGGTCTACAGTCAGACATCTGCCAAGACCTAGCAGAATGAGCCTGATAAGTAGTGTGACCCCTGCTTTATGGACGTGGCTCCTCCCATTTGAGTCAAATAGGCTCCCACCCATGAGAGAGAGAACTTTCTCCTTTTGAGTGTCCAGCAGCCATAGGCAGGGCCCATACGTGCCTGGTCCTTTCGGGCCACTGTGGGAACTTTGCTGACAATTCATTTGATGGTGCAGGAGGCCTGGTAGTATCTTGCTTGTCTGTTTCTCAGCATCTGGAGACTTCGTAGTGCTAACAGGAGCAAACCCCGTGTTCGTGTCCGCAGACAGGCCTCTAAGACACATGGGGAGAGAGGACTCGGGAGGGATGTCGCAGTCTTTACTCACTAACTTTTCTGACTCCATACACTCTTCTGGTGACTACTCCGTCATGGAAAAATGTCAATAATTTATATAAAGAGAAAAGCTAAGTATGTTCTTTTTCATTTGTGGAAGTTTTTCCTTTCTTTGCTGTTTTCTTCCTCACACTTTGTATTCTGTCAGAGACATGCACACCGGTGCAAGGAGCCTGAGAAATCCAGAAAACCTGTGAACCGACGTGGAAACTGAATTTCCTGTCACCTGCTTCCCACTCCCCCACCCCATACTTCAGGTTTCTGATTGGTCACTGTCTCTGTACCATTCCTTGCAAAGAGACTGGACTTAAGTTTCTGTACTGCTTAGAAGTCAATTTGCACAGAAACTTTTGGTGGCATGTGTGACCTGGATCATCCCATCGCACTACAGCATCTTCTTGTCAGAGCTTCAAGCTTCCCCTGGCTCTTCTTTTTCGTTGGCATCTCTTTCTTCCATCCTGTTCTCTGCTCTGCTACCCTGAGCAGTGTGAAACCGAGCCTTATGACCACACAGCAATTCAAGGGTATGGGCTGCTTACAGTCAAAGAATGACAGCAGTTTTGTCTGGGATACTGGGTTAAGTACCAACGCAGCCCTCCTTAGCGACTTAGATCTTCAAAAAGTACTGAAATAGGGTACTATTTAATTCTAAAATCGTCACTGAAGCATATCCTGTTTCTTTTGAGGATTTCTTTTAGGTCAGTGACAGAACTCTCCCTCCTGGTTCTTCCACTTCAGAAAGCTAGTCAGCTCTTTGGGGCTGCCCAGTGACCTCCAGGACAGCTTATCTTTCCCGGCTTTCTTGATGCTGCTTTTGTTTCTTCCTTTCTGTTGCTGGCTTTGCGTCTCTCCATCTTCATCTTCCTGGCCCATTTCTACGTTACCCATAGTTAGTCTTTTATAACTGACTCCATTTTCTTTTGATGACATTTGCAATTCTACAGCTGCTACTTCAGGCTTCTGATATACATGAACCTATGTAAGAACTACCATGTTTGCCTATAAATAAATATCTATAGCCTCTTTTTGAGGGAGTTCCCCAAATATGTACTATGTCTTAGAAAAGAGGTTTGTTTTATTGGTGTGAAGGAAACTAAAACATTTTCCTTGTAAGACTGCTGAGCAAGCAACTGCTCCGAAAGCCCTCTTCCTTCCCCACCCCGAACCTCAGTTTTAAACTTACTGTGACTTAGCTAGAGTTGCCTCTCTGGGCTTCAGTGGGGCCAGCCCCATTCTGAGATGTGGCAGAATGGTAGCTTATGTTCTTGATGGGCCCGGGCCGGAACTGGCCATCCCTTCATTTCTTCCTTTTTCTCTGTTCTTTCATTCATTCTGATATGTGCCTACATAAGGCACCCAGGGCTCTTCAAAGGGGAGGAAGATACCGCCTCTCTCCTTAAGGGGAGCTGAGACCTGCGTGCACTGTGAAGGGGATTGGCACTTTGGAAATGGCCAAAGACTGAAGTGTAAGGCTCTGGGGAGAGGGCCAGAAGGTTCAGAGGGTGGAGGGATCACATGTGGCTTGGAAGGGGAGATTTTCTGAAGTGGTTACGTTTGAACTTATTTTTTCTTCTTTTAGTTATTTTTCAATGCATATATTGTTTTATTTATAACCATAAAGAATGTAACCAGGTACTATGCTAAACCCTTTATGTTTTTTTATCTTTCTCATTTTATCTTTTAGGATAATTTTCTGTTGCATAATTATGCTTATAATATATTTTAGCTACCCAGTGTACACTGCTGTATTGACTTTATTTTATAAGGTTTTCCATCGTTATTAGGTATTAGTGTCATCTTTCTTAGTGCCGTCATTATTAGTGTCATCTTTAATGGCTTCACAATGGACCTGCCATAATTTAGTCACTGTTTTTCCTCTTGATGATGTTTGTATCTAGTTTTTTTCCTATAATATTAAGAACTGTTATTATTGATGCCTAATACCTACCAAATTCTGTGCTACTGTGCTGGGTAATTTATACACATCTTCACTTTTCCACACGGCGACTCTGAAAAATAGATATTCTTCCCCATTTTTACACGTGAGGAAACTGAGGCTAAGGAGTTATAAAACATCTGTAAGACCAGGGACAATAAGTAACAAAGAGGGTTCATCCCAGATCTGTCTGGTTCTAAAGCCCTTCCTGCCACTGCAGGCTTTAGGGAATATTTTCATCATTTAGTTTTCTTCATTTTAGGATTATTTTCTCAAAATAGGGTCTCTGCATAGAATGACTAAGTCAAAGGCTTTGATGATTTAAACTTTTTTTTTTCTTTTATTGATTCTAGAGAGAGGGAAGGAAGGGAGAAAGAGAGGGAGGGAAATATCGGTTACCTCTTGCACATACCCCAACCGGGGACCTGGCCCACATCCCAGGCATGTACCCTGACAGGGAATTAAACCCGTGACCTTTGGTTTTCAGGATGACACCAACCAACTGAGCCACAGCAGTCAGGGCAAAGACTTTGGTGATTTTAAAGGTCTTGGTACATACAGCCAACTGCTTTTTAGAAGAACTGTATAAATGTCCACTCCCACTGAATTACATTTCCAGGGATGGGTCTTCTTTGCATTTGACCACTGAGGGTGAAGGTGTGTTCAGCATACTTATGTTTCTGGTGGAAGGGGCGCTGCTGGGGCAGGAGGGCCACATTCCCAAGATGATGCTCAGAATTGGCCACATGCTTCCTGAGCCACCCCTGGAGACCAGGAACCTTGTTTTGTGACATTCATGATCTGGGAATCCACCAGCCTATTTCCTAGAGGCACCAGTGAATTCAGGCCTAGGCTGTCCCCATAGATTTTGTAATCAGAGTCCTTAGTGTCTTTCCACCACCCATGCAAGAACATGCCTTCTAGGGGGCTTGCATCAGGGAAGAGGCAAACCTCTCTTTCAATATATGGGGCCATCTAAGAGAGGACATTAGAAGAGCATCTAGTTACGACCAAAGTGGCCTGACTGTAGATCCAGAAGAGTAGGCCGGAATCATGGCACGCCAAGAAATTTGCGGTATTTACCTTTGTTTTCTGCCCCTCCTCATTCAGGATCTTCTTGTTAAATTTACTTCTTTTCCCTATGTTGAGAAAAGTAACTCATGCCCACGTCTCCCCATCATGCACACAAAATCTGAAACAACTTTCTCCTTTTATAGGGAAGAGATACCATGTAACCCCAAGGAGGCAGGACTACCCCCACTCCATTACCTACCCCTTAAATTCAAGGAATGTTTCCTGAAAGTTCTTCCATCTAAGGTGCTAAGTGACTTGTGTGTTCCCCTTATAGCACTGCAGGGACCTTGAGAGGTCATTGATCCATCTCGCCGTCCCAGAATCCCTCCTTGGCTGCTGTCTGGGGACAGCCCTGTATATTCGAGGTTTCCTTTCTGTTTAGTTAGAGGCTTATATCCCTGTGTGTGTCATCTTGGGTAGGGTGAGGTGGGGGGCCTCGTGCTTAATGGGAGATTTCTAAATGCACTGACTGCTGAGAGGGCTCTGTGAGTGTTGATTAGAGTTAAGCCCAGAGTGGCTGCTAATGTACATTCCTGACTGATAGGGACCAGATAATGTGCTCCAAGCAATATTTTTAACCTGTAGGAGATATGGAAGCTTAAAAGAGTTAAGCTTTTTTGCTACTTTTGGTGACACTAGGTGCTAAATTCCGTGCGACATGAATAGCATTGGATCCTGGGCATTATCGACAAACAAACAACAACACACCACCTTGCTACTTTGAAGCTTCTCTTCTTCTTCCATTCTTTCCTTCTCTTGCATCTCTTTTTTTACTTCTCTAATTCTATCTCTTTCCTCCCGTAGTACTGTTCCTTGATCTTCCTCTCTCCCCCCTACCTCCTCAAAGTGAAATCTTGGTGAGAGATGGGAGAAAGGAAAATCCACAAACAGGGGGAGGTTGCTAAGAGAGGTGAGCTCTATCACTCAGCTGAGGAATGTGAAACTTCGGATTCCCTGGTAGAAAATCGGCTGGGAAGTAAGGGCCATTGGGTGGAGGTGAAAGAGGGAGGTTAGGACTGGGAGCCAGGGCCTACTTGGGTGGTAGGCTTGGGGTGAAGAGGAGGAAAGGGGGCCGAGAGGCCCCTCTGCTGGTACCCTATGCTCTGTGTATACAGGTCAGAAAGGGTTCTCCATTACCACCGCCACCACCATCACCACCCCTACCCAGGGACAGTCACCCCCACCCCGTGCATCTTTCCTTCACCCCACGCCCATCCAGGCACTGCCAACGAGAGCATCTCCTCTCCTGTTTCCAGGTATGGTCTTTGGCCTCAGGCCGGCTTGGGCAGTGCTTACACACCATCCAGACTGAAGATCGAGTCTGGTCCATTGCTATCAGTCCGTTACTCAGGTAAGGGAGATATTTTTGGATATGCTTATGTCCCGTGTAATAATGCTTTTATTTTACAAGGTCAGGTGGGCTAGAAAATCTTCTACCTGTATATTCTAGGTTGCTTTAAGTTACTCTCCTGGAGGTTTTGGGAATCCTCCAGAGACTTGAGGTCTGTAGCCCACAGCCTATATGCGTGGGCTTGAGATAACCTTCCAGGAGCCAGCTTCCTAAGCATCTGGTCCAGGAATGTGAGGGAAAGATGCTATATTAGAATGTGACTGAGTCCAGCTATGACAACAGTGTCCTTTCTGGAATAGATGCCCTTCTGGGTTGTTACTAAAGTGGAGGCCTCTCAGCACCCCTGGGAGGTGACAGTACCAGCCAGCCTGCTCTCATAGCTCACATCAGTGGTGTGTCCCCTTGGAAAATGTCTCCCAAAGAAGCCCTTACAGAGTTGAGGCATCAGGAGAGGCATGAGGCCTGTGGGCCATTGGGCTTTCATCCGAAGACGTGTATGTGGATTTATTGACCACTGTAGCAGAAGTGCCAGATTTTTGATGATGGCTCTACCCTACCCTTTGGCCTGACTGGTATTTCTCTAGCTTTATCTATCCTGACTTCTGCTTTCTAGGCTCTCGTGGACTAAGGCAGAGCCTGTCCTCCCCAGCAGCGTACACTGGTGCCCTCTCCTGTACCTGCCCTGCCACAGTATTTGCCTCGGGTCTTCCCCACTTCCTCCATTCCTCTTTCCCAATCCAGATGATCAGTAGGAAAGCTGTAGGGCCGCCACCCTCCGAAACTGAGTTTGAGTCAGTCATTTGTTTTATGAGAGAGTCAGTTCCCCCCTTTGCTCAGCCCCCTTTCCTCCTCTTCACCCCAAGGAGCTTGCACCCCTCCTCCTGCCTCCTTCCACAATTCCCTTTCAAATTTTTTTCTTCCTAAAGAATTAGAGCCGATTAGCCACGTCATTAATTCTTCAATTTGACGGCTGATATAGCAGGACCTGAAACACATTGCTGACCCCAGAGAATGGAGACCCCATTCCTTAGCATATTGACGATGGGAGAAGTTAATTAAAATTCCACAGAGCGGAGGTGTCGGCTAACCTATAAACCTGTCGCTGTTCGGAACAAATCATTCTAGCAATCCTAGGGAAGAAGGAAGGAAAGACCAGCAGGGAGTACAGAGGCCTAAGTGTGTGGGAGCGGAGGGTGGAAAATGGAGCCGGCGAGCTTTGTCCCCTCCTCAGTTTCTTCCTCATGCTACCCCTGTTTAAGCCAGTGAGTCAGGCTTTGGGGTCTGTGGGCTGGATCCGTGCAAGGATTGAAGAAAGGTGGGACAGTCTGTGGGAGATGACAGGTGCACTGGTGACTTGGTCTTGGTGTTTACCTGTGGACGCCTGCTGGCTTCAGGGGACTGGGGTGGGGTGGGGTGGTAGAGGGAAGTTCTTCAGGGCTGGAGATGGCCCACATGCTTCCTACCTGTGGGTTTAGGCCAAAGAACACAGACAGACTCTCCCAGCACCCCCGCCCCATATTCTTCTACTCCAGCTACCGCTTCTGGAGTGTGCCAGGCTACCTATTAGCAGAATAGAGCCCAGCAGCTGTTGAAGATGGTGCCAATAAGAAGTTGAGGACAGAGTCTGCCCTCACCATTAGGTAGCAGTGTAGATTACAAGTAAGAGAGTTTGTGGGGGTTGGCTACAACTTGGAGGCTGGCTTTGAGGAAAGACCTAGCTTTCTATTACGAGTATGCCCTCTGACTGCTTCTGCTCCTAGCAGCTAACATTGATCAGTCATCAGCTCTATGCCAGACCCTCTGCTGTGTCCTTGGTGTACCTCATCTTTGGTGAAAACCTGAGTCTTACGTTTTCTTCACGTTCTCCTTCAGAGTCTTCTTGGTGTGCTTTCTTGACCCTGGGATGAGTCTTTCACTCACTGTTGGCTGGCTGTTCAGGTCCTGACCCAGAGTTATTTGAGATGACCTTTCCCCTAACTCTGCAGATGGTATCTTGAACTCTAAAAATAGTTTGCGGCTTTATTCCAGAAGTATCTTTTTGAGGTAGCGTGTGGGTTAGTGTGGTCCTTTTTTTTTTTTTTTTTTTAAGATTTTATTTATTTACTTTTAGGGAGAGGGGAAGGGAGGGAGAAGAGAGAGAGAGAAACATCAATGTGTGGTTGCCTCTGGAGCAACCCTCCCCCGCCCCAGGGAACTGGCCCACAACCCAGGCATATGTCTCAACTGGGAATCGAACCTGCACTCAATCCACTGGGCCACACCAGCCAGGGCAATTAGTGTGGTCTTTTGTCCGCGTCCACCATGGTGTACTGTGGCCAAGGCCAAAGAGTGCAGAAGGTGATGGTGCAGCCCATCAACCTTATCGTCAGGTACTTGCAAGACAGATCTCAGATTCAGCTGTGGCTTTATGAGCAAGTGAATGTGTGGATAGAGGGCTATGTCGTTGGTTTTGATGAATACATGAACCTTGTTTTAGATGATGCAGAAGAGATTCATTCTAAAACAAAGTCAAGAAAACAGCTAGGTCGGAGCATGCTAAAAGGAAATAATATAATTCTGCTCCAAAATGTCTCCAACTAGAAATGACTGACAAAGTGAGAAATTGTTGAGAAGCAATACCGATTGTGTTCTTTAGGTGTTCTTGTTCCAGGTGGTCCTTGAACATTTATTCGTATTGTTTTGATTACCCTTTTGTTATTACCAGATGACAATAAACGCTATGTGATTGTTTTTATTTTTTAAAAATTGCTTGCTTTTGGGATTCTGTCATTGCACTGGGAGACCAGGGTATATGCTGGTGGTATCTCTGCTCCTTTTTCTCTTGCCCAAAACTGTTCTGGGATAGGGGCCTTTCCATCTTATTGTTAGATCAGTTTCTTCTCTCTATGTCCATGCATTTGAACTTTTCAATAAACTTATCCATTTATCCCAATCTGGGAGACTCTGGTATGGCCTTGGGGTCTGGTCCGGGAGACTGGAGTTCTGCTTTGCCACCAGCCAACAGAGTGGCCTCAGGTAGGTCATTCCCTTCTCTGAGCCTCAGTTTCCCCATCTATTAAATGCAAATATTTTTTCCTTTATAGACCTTTCTAGATTACAGTAACTATGACCTGCAGTAATGAATAAGAAAACACTCTGCGAAGCTGAAAGGGCTATAGTATGATGTCCACCAGAATCTCTCCGCTCTGGTATAGCGTTTGTCCTGCCGCTTCATGTCTCCACTCTCGCCCCGGCTTTGGCTGGCCCTGGTGGAGTTACATTGCTCTTTTGCGGTCTTCTTGAGGTGGGGACTCAGCAGGAATCTCTCTTTCCTCTCCTTTGCCTCCCGTAACGTTCCTGCCCTAGATGGCTGCCTCCTGTTCCCCTTCCTGCCACCTTCCTGTGGAATATGGTCATCAGTGTCACCAATGTGATGAGACCCTGAACTCCCCATGAAGAACATGGAGGGATGTGGGGAGCAGCTGTCCTCCTCTAGGGCAGGTACTCCTGGTTTACCTGACTTCTTTTTAAAAAGATTTCATTTATTTTTAGAGAGAGAGGAAGGGAGGGAGAAGGAGAGGGACAGAAACATCAATGTGTGGTTGCCTCTCCTGCGCCCCCCACCGGGGACATGGCTTGAAACCTGGCCCGAATCCCTGACTGGGATTTGAACTGGCAGCGGTTTGGTTTGCAGGCCCACGCTCAATCCACTGAGCCACACCAGCCAGGGTGCTTTACCTGACAATTTCTCACGTCCTCACAGCTCCCTGATACATTTAGAAGGAACCTGGATAGTTAGGGGATCTGGCACATCGCTTTTCTTAATTAATCTCTTTCTTCAATTTCAAATAATATATCAGAGCTATTTATCATATTTATCTGATGCTAGGGCTTTTCTGCCTTTTTTTCTTATGTGTTAACTTAGACACTTGTAGTGTGAAACATGAAACCTCAAGCCCTAGGCTTATTTTGAGGTGCTCATGACTGAAAGAAACCAGGTACTCTTTCCTGTGTCCAGATGTCACCTTTCCTTCCTTCCATGACCTTGAGTTCTTGATTCGTAAACAGTCATGGAAGATGATACTTAACACCAGTTATGTGCTTTGAGCTGTGTTTAGGCACTCAGAAAACACAGGAGGAAAACCAGTAGTCTCCGCAGCAGGGCGGCAGGCAAGGACCTTTCACTCTGCCTCTTACCCATCTTCTTGCCCTGATAGCAATAGTTCTGTTTTTAAGATTCAAGACTTGTAGATGAAGCCCTCCCCCTGTAGAGGAGGCCCTGCCTGGCGCTGTTAATGAGCGGAAGAAGGGTGGGTTCAGATGGAATAGCAGCGAGATGCTGAGGCCTGCCTGGGGTGGCAGGGCAGTGTCCGGGTGCGTTTGTGGGACTGCGTATCTTTGGCCCAGCTGGTCTCACAGATCCAGCCTCCTGAGGTCGCATTGGATTCTGAGCACTTTTCCATGAGTAACACGGAAAAGCAGAGTTTTTAAAATATGAAATATGTTTTGTTGCCATCTAAAATTATTGCCAGCTGAATAAAGTTAGTAAATCCTCAAGAATGAGGAAATGCGGAACTGTTAAAGACTTACTTTCATTCCCTTCTGTTTTTCATCTTTTCCTTTCCTACCCCCTTTTCTCCTTACTTCCTGCCTACTGACTGGACACGTGCTATGAGGCAGCTCCCCCAGAGGTCCTATTTGTAGGTGGGGATAAGATGGGTACATAATTGTGATGGTCGCCACATGATACTAAGTGCCTGAAACTAGGCTGTCTTTGAGGGGGAAGAGGGGTGCCATTCTGGGCAGAGGGAGATTTTGAGGCTTAGAGAAGCTCAAGGTAGGGCACATGTGGGGTGGGGTAGAAGAGGCAGCAGTTGGTGCTTCTGTCTGTAGCCCGTTGCTACGTCCTGTGGACTCAGGGAGGACCATGAGGCAGACCCCAGGTCAATGCATGCCTTTACCACTAGCATCTTGGATAGTAGCTGTGGCCCTTGAAGGGCTCTGTGGGGACCAGGGGCAGAGTAGAGGAAGAGAGGCGTGGTGGAAGGCAGTGTGTAATCGAGGCTTGGGCTCACTCAGGTAGCTGTCAATGCCTGTCCCAGTTCGGGAGTGTGGGTGCTCATAGATCTTCATTCTGCAGGGCCCCCTCCAAGCCAGCCAGCTGTGGGGGCCCTGATGGTGACATTACTCTGTAGGCCTGCTTGCCCTGTTTGTCTGGGAGGGGAAGAGAGAGGAGCCCGCAGCTCCTCCTCCCTCTGCAGACACCACATTTATTACCCTCAGGAGAAAGGAGGTGCCCAACAGAATCCATCCCCCATCCCAGAACAGCGCTTGCTATCGTGAGAGTGAGTGTGGTCAGGACGACTTCCCAGGACACTTGGGTTTTAATCCCTTCTCTCTTGTTTCTGTCATTAGGGAAATATATGAGTGGTATAGGTCTAGAAACTTGACTTAGCTGTGTTATTAAATATACAATATAATTTTGTGTTACTTTGCTCACTGTGGTGGCCTGTTTGTTTTTTGGGGGATTAGTCCAAGTCTGCATGAAATGTACCGATTCAAATTTGTAAAGTGAGTTGTGGCCTCTGGGGGGTTTTGATGGAGCAGCTGCCCCTTCTTGCTTCACTTCTCCCAGAGGTGAGGGAGAATCTGGAAGGAAAGCAGGCACTGTGTACTGTTTGTAAGGGGGTGGGTTTCTTGGGAGAGCAGGGTGTTTGTTCCAGTGGCTACAGGGTTTACTGTGTGTTGTGGGGGGGTAGATGCATATTCACTAGCCTGTTGAAATGCACCTTTCTTTAGTGACAAGTAACTGCATCTGGAGTTTTCCCTGACAGAGAGGTTTGAAAGATTGGAAAAAGAAGCAGCCAACTTTCGGTTTGGATTCTTTTGGTTCCCGGTGGTTCAGCAACCCTTTGGCTCTGGGCTTCATAACTCACTCGGTGCTTGGAGGAGGAGACGAATCAAAAGTGAAGGTTGTGCCTCTTGAGTTTTGCTTTTTCTGGTTGGCAGTGGAGAGCTGGGTCTTGAAGAGGATCCCTACCCTTGGTAACCTGAAAGAATATTCTGATGGATGACTTTGTCAGGCCTCATATTGTAGCCAGTTCTCCTGATGGCTTGGCCCCTGGCCAACTCAAAGACCTTTCTGTTCTCCCTTCCCGAGGCTGGGGCAAGAGGGAAGCTTCCTCTGGGGCCTGTCTAGGGAAAGGATACCTTCCTAAGGCGAGAATTGGCCCTGCGTTCCCCTTTGCCAGTCTGTAGAGCACACAGGAGGGAGCTTCCTGCATGTGGTGCCCCTGGAAGAGAGGTCAGAGGCACAGAAGCACCATGGAGGGGCCAGGGGCTGCCATAGCTGGAAGGGGAGGCATGATACCTGGAGAAAGAAGGAAGCTCTGGGTAATGCTAGGTGGGCCCCTTGGTCCAGCCTGAAATGACCCAAAATTGGAAAAGGATCAGTATGGGCATACAGTTGAGTCAGAGTCTGGTCCTGCTGAGTCTCGGGGCAGTGCCCGCCACCCTAGAGTTCATTGCCTGCGCTAAGCCAAGCCTCTCTGTTGGGTACGCCCATCAGTAGCAGGGACGAAATGCCACAGGGACAGGGGTGGGTTTCATTTCCTCAAGACTCTGGCTATCTGCCACTAGCCAGGGCAGCATGGGCACAGGGAGACTCATGTGCTAAGCTGCTGGCCTGAGATCAGCAACCCAACCGGTCCTGGCTGGCCCAGAACCCATTTGTGGGAGTGACTCTCCCTGGCCAGCAAGGTTGGCTCTGTTGTCAAGAGCTGACAAATAAAATACCACAGACAGAAACAGAAGAAGGCTGGAGACAGAGCCCACACGGGGAGACCCTGTGCCTGCTAACAGCTACATTTCCATCCCTCAGTCGCAGTGTCTCAATTCTTTCTCCATCTCCGTCTCTCTCCACTTGCTGCCTGCCCCCCATTCTCTCTCTCTCTGTCCAGGTACTTACCATTACTATGTGCTAGACCCTGGGGAAACAGCAGTGAACTAGACAGCATGGTCTGATGGAGAGACAGACCAACCAAATGAGTAACCTGTGTGCTAAGTTCTCAGATGGGGGAACAGAGCACAGTGGAGGGGTCAGAGTCTTCTTCCCCTTCTTCCCGCTCCAGCCCCCGCCGGCACTACTATTGCATCGCGCAGGGGAGAGAGGGAAGATCTTTTTCCTGGCACAGCTGTGGCTGACTTTTCTGGGCTGTGTGCGCGACATGCCCGTGTTTTTCCACCTTTGATCACTGTTCTGCCTACAGATAATTTAGCAATCACATCCCAAGGTGGAAGCATGGAGTTAATGTTAAAATTAGTTGGTTTTTTTTTTACTCTTTAAACTTCAGTGGGTGATGAGGCAGAGAGGGAGGCGGGAGGGTGAAGGGGAGCCATAAATTCTGTGGCTGGTGTAGCTGTTCTCTGAGCAGCCGGGAAGCCTCTGATGTCTCCACAGCACTTTCATTAACATTTAAATTAAGGGTTTGTTTTCCAGTCTGTTTTATAGGCAGGGACCTTTCATGGCCTGTCACATGTGGCACCCCCCGCCCCTTCTTCCAAGCAAGTGTGTAATTGTAGCCACTGCTCTATCCTAACTCCGGGGTGCAGCTGGAGTTCAAAGGGAACTCCTGGAGATGGAGCTCTGGAGGTACAAGGTGCAGCGGTCAGGATGTGGGTATTCTTCCCCAAATGAAGGCACTGCGCAGGAGCTCCTTGTCCTCTTACCTGGCCTGTGCTTTTCTCTGTTCTTTCAAGGGACACACACTTCAGTCTGACACTGACCCCTCCCCACTCTTCCTCCCCTGGGGCCATGGGGCCAGTAGGAAAGGGGGCATCCATGAGTGGTTTCTCCTTGTAGCACAGGTTAGGGCCTGGGACAGATGGTTCTAAGATACGGTCTTCACGCTTATCTTCCTCCTTTTGATTTTTTTTCCCTTTTTTGAGCCTCAAGAATACTTCCTCCTACTCCACTTACAGAAGTAACAATATAAAAGAGATTACCGTCTATGAGGAATTTACAATATAATAGGGTCCTTTTGTCCTGAAAAGTGCCTTCTAGACTAGATAGATACGAGCACACACATCATACCCAGTTGCCAGCTCTGAGTGTACAGTATTTGAAATAGCATGCTGATTTAGGGGTCAGATTTCCAAGAAACTGTTTTCCAAGGTCTTGGCATTCATAGGAAGTTCTCCTACACCTCACAGAGTGAATCTGTTTCTAAGCGTCCTTTTACACTAGCATATCTGGCAGCATTTGGGGGTGTTTTGAAAAGATACCCCTGCCCTGCTCTCTCTCCTCCTCAGCTTCCTATAGATCTGTAGATGGTGAGAAAGTATGCCAGACACTCACAGAACATCTTGTTACTTCATGACCTCTGAGGGCTTAGTTCCCCTGCTGCTGGTCTAGAGCTAGCTTTCCTTTCTAGAGAGGGGCTCTGGGCCTTTTTCTCCTTCTCTTCAGAGGCTCGGAATGGTCTTTCTCTTGGAGCCTTGTCTTCACTACTTGAGTCACCGCCTCTTTCCTCCTTCCTTCACTATCCACTCATACGGCTTCCGACTTATCTGCAGGATTGAAGATGGCTGAGTGTCCTGCCCTCCCGTTCCAGGTAATCTAGTCAACAGGTGGACATCCTCATGCCCTGGAGTCCCGCCCAAGGGGAGTGCAGGAGGGGCTGGGGTGACCCCTGTGCAGGTGCTGCCGGGCTCAGATTGCAGCCTGGTGTCCAGGCCCTGCCTGTTGGTGATTAATCTGGGACACGGGCCAGCAGAGGCCTGGCCAGGGCAGCTTTGGTCCCTCACTGTGAAGACCTTTGGCTCGGACACTGAACTGATCTCTGCTGCCTGCATCGGCTTGAGTTTGATCTGTCAAGGCTAAAGAGGAACCTGGTGGCGGGGCGGAAACTTCTAGTCCTGCCTGACTTACGGCACTGATCCGTCCCAGTGGCCCTGTCATGCCAATGCTCGTATATTTAAGGTTTCCCCACCTGTTAGCTGTGGTACGCAGACCAGTCAGAAGAGGGATCTTTGTGAAGTGTCTGTGGTTTTAGTTTCTTGAGCCAACGGAGCTTATTCTTGTAAGTTGACTGGGGGTTGGGTGGACCTGAGTGAAAATGGCAGTGACGGAGGTGTGGCTGATCAGTAGCATGAATATACGTTTGTGTATTGGGTCACGTCTGAGGTAGGAGGGTCACCCTGTCCTCATGCACATAGGCGGCTGTCAGGAAGTTTGGGGCAGATTTCAGTATTTTAGTTTGGAGTCGTCTTAAATTCCTTGTTTTTCTATTCATTTCAAGCCAGACTTTTTGAGAATGTGCCTCCCGCCCTGGCTGGTGTGGCTCAGTGGATTGAGTGACACCCTGAGAACTAGGGGGTTGTGGGTTCGGTTCCCGGTTGGGGTGTGTGCCTGGGTTGCAGGCCGGGTCCCCAGTGGGGGGCACCCAGGGGGTGGCCACACATTGATGTTTCTCTCCCTTTCTTTCTCCTCGCCTTCCTCTCCCTACAAATAAAATAAAATCTTAAAAAAAAAAGAAAAAGAAAATGTGCTTCCCCCTTCCCGTCTGTGAGCGTCCTCATCCCTGGATCACTAGATGGCACTCCGTAGTGTCAGCTGTATTTCTTCTCCACATTCAGGACAGTCACGCATGGCTCGGCTCAGTCATGGGCTTAAGACCTAAGAACAGGAATTCTGCTGCTCATGACCCCCCATATCAGTGAGTCTCAGTAAGTTTCTTTATTATAGTTCCATTTTGGGGGTTAGGAGATTGGCACCTCACACCAAGAAAGAGAATAGACATCTGCGTGTGCCACCAGCAACAGCATATGTTGACACCAGTGGTGTGGGAGACTGGCTGTACACATGCTGTCGATCACAAAGGTCGGCGCTGACTCTGAGTTCTGCTGTGCTGACTAGAGTTTCTATGTATGAGGGCCATAAAGGATGCATTTATGCCTCAGCTAGCCAGCAAATGTATTTTGCTCTTCCTTCAGACCAAAAGATCTCTGGCTTTGTGGATTGGACAGGGGCTAACCCTCATGCCTCTCCAGCAGCTTTTTGAACAGGACGCTTAAAGTTGCAGATCGAGAACTTTGGGGAGCAGGGTTTTTATTTGCCATCTTCTGTAAGAGTTGTGTATCTGAGTGCTACCGCCATGCCCCGGGGGTTGCCTATTAAGCTGACTACCCAGGATCCTTGCCCCTTCTCCCAGCTGGCTCTTGCTCCTCTCTCTGGCCAGGGCATTTTCACAGCAAGTAGTTTGTTACATGGTCTGTAGTGCCCTGTCAGACAGACTTGGCTCAAGCAGAAGTTGCTGGCATAGGAGGGAGGAGTGGAGGGAGGAGGGAGGGGAGTACGTGCATACAGAAGCCGTGGTAATTGCAAAGGGAGTATTAGTCCAAGAGCTGCTGGCCCAGGAAATTGCTTTCTGCAGAAGCTTTCCTTTTTCATAGTTTGCAATGCAAATGTAAAACATGGATGGGGAACAAAAAAAGTATAGGAGGGGCAGGTGGAGTGCCAGTTGGGATGTGATAACATCCAAAATCTTCAGCAGGGTCTTAATTTGCAAGTGGGAATTGCAATAATGAGAGTGAACCTTTTAGGAGATTAAAATAATTATAAATCATATTTGGCCGTGACCCCCTCCCCCACATGCACTCTTTCCACGTTCCTGTGTTCAGATTTGTCTCTGGCCCTACTCAGCTTGCCCTGCCGTCTCCTCCCCTGCTCCTTCCTCCAGCAAAGCCATAATCCAGCTTCTGGAACAAGGGCCATGGTGGTCATGGTGTAGTATTTTGATTTTCACAGCAGGCTGGAAACAGCAGCCCCATCTAAAGTCGGTACACTTTAGAAAATGTGCATGGCGGGCGTGGGGGCTGGAGCCTCTGCATATAGGCAGGAGAGCTTGCATCTGGAGGCAGGAGCTTGCCTGCTTACCGAAGGCATTACAGCCAAGGCTCTTCATCTTATGCTTTCTGTGATCCTCTCAACACCGTGGATAGGCTTGATGAAGCAGAATGTGGGGCCAGCAGGCCTTTTTCCATTCTCAATTTCCCCGGCTTCACTGGCCCCATCTAGAGAGGTGTGGCTTTCTGCTTCCAGGCTGGAGACACTTATGTCTGTGTTGCTTCTGATGGTGATGGAGGTGGGGATAGGTAAGGGATAGCCACCACTTTCATTATGCTGGCATAGTAAGTAGTCAGGTGAGGAGCTTCCGACCAGCTTCTTTGTAGGAGCTGAACTAGATAGGAAGACACAAAGGCTAGAAGGAAGAGCTTTTCAAGCATAAATGGGCCTCAGTAGTAGAGGCCCCGGGCAGCTGTGGGGACTGTATTTCCTCCTTTATGTGTGGCTCTAATGCACATGTGACGTGCACTGGCTGGACAGACAGGGAAGGAAAGGCTGAGATGTGCAGGGTCAACGGAAATGAACCCCTTTGTGCCCATGGCCACCATGAGTGTCCCTCCCTCCCTTCTTCATAATTGGGGCATTTTGAAAGAGAGATTAGCGTGAGTCTTGCCCTGGGTCAGTCCTGTGGTACATGGTCCGAACTCTGGAGTCTCAGGAGCACAGTCTCCCTCTAGGATGCTGTCCACATTCAATGGCCATCACTTAGCACATGGTCCTCACCCTGAACTCACTGCGCTGTCGCCTGCAGGGCTGCGGAGAGGGTGCAGCTCAGAGTACATGACCCACTGTCTCTTTCTCCTGAGGACTCTACTATTATAGGCCGGCACTTTCTCCAGTCGTTTTCTGTCTTGTCGCAGCTGTAGCATTAGCTGTCCTGGCAAAGCCTGGGCCTCTTTCCGCCTGGGCCTGAATGGGAAGAGACCGAGTGAGTGATTGGGGTGGGGTCCTATGGTAAATAACCATGAGAAGGGTCAGCTGGGCATGAGGGTGAGACTTGTAACATTTGGCAAAGAGAGAGGGACACATGAGTTGATGTGTTTGAAGCATTCTACTTTCCTGACCAGTTTGAATCTCACTAGTGTTCCAGGGTGTGCTGCAGTTGAGAATCAAAACAAAAAAATTAACACGAAAATGTAAATTGTTGAAAGGATTATTCCACTTGTTAGAGGTCAGTGGCCAGGGAAATCCGTCTTTGCAGGCGGTGAAGGTGGGCTATCTGCAGGAAGGAGAGGAGAAGTTAGGGTTTTACACCTGTATTAGTTTGGCAGTGAGTATCTAAATAAAAGAGTGAAATCTTTTGACACATAAATTTTATTTCTAGGAATTTACCCTAAGACAAGTATACAAGATGTACATATAAAGACTTGTACTAAGAACACATATATATCCATTAATAGGAGTCTGGTTAAATGTTTTATGGTACATCCATTCAACAGAGTCCTGCATGGTCATTAAAGGGATGATATAGATGTGTGTTAATTGATCCCAAAAGATGTCATAAGTTCGTTAAGTGAAAGAAGGTCACAGAACAGCATGGTAGTCATTTATTTGACTGTCATTAGAGTTGTTTCTTATGTGGTGGATTTCTCTGACATTTACTTTTTCTGTATTTAAATTTTTTATAACGAGCCTATTTTTATAATTAGAAAAAAACATAAATTGCATTTAAATGTCTATTTTAGTATCAGGCAGCTGTATAGAGAATCCTTCCTCTTTTCTTTACAGTTATTTAAATTAAGGATGCATACACCTACATTTACTTTTTTATTTTAAATGGTTTTATTGAAGTATAATTTATATATCATAAAATTCACCCACTTTAAGTGTACAATTTAAGTACACAATTTTATGATTCTTAGCAAATTTACAGAGCTGTGCAACCATCACCACAATCCACTTTAGCATATTTCTTTCACCCTGAAAAGATCCTTCCTTACATTTACTTTTGCAGCATTAAAGACAGTTTCATGCTCGGGACCTTTTGTGGGGAAAGAACTCAGTTAAAATACTGCAATTTGTCTAAAAAGGCAATGTACACTCAGAAACATTTTCCTGTGTGTAATGCATATTCCTGAACGCCTGCCTTATACAGATGTGTCAAGAATGCTATAATGTGTAAGGTCACGTGGGGAATATGAAGTAACACAAGAGGCAGTTTTTACCATCCAGGGGCTTATAGTCCAATCAGTCTGCATGTCCTCAGATTTATTCCACCATATATACAGTGTGAGAGCCATCAACTGTTAAGGTTATTGACAGGGAGTCGGAGGAAAGCGGTAACCTTTTTTGTTAAATCAGAAGAGCTGCTTGGGTGACATGGAATTTGAGGTGGGACTTGAATGATGGTGCTCCTTAAGTTGCATAAGAAAATTGAGGTAAGGGGACAGATATGAACAAAGACATAAGGGACAGGAAGCTAAGTGTAGGTTTGGGCGTTCAAAGCAGACAAGTTTGGCTGCCTGGGGAGGAAGGTTTGTCTAAAGATGTGGTGGGCAAGGAGGCTGGAGTGGAAGTTTGGGGCCTGGTTTAGAAAGGGCTTTGAAGAGCAGACTTTGAATTTAACTTGAGGGTAATAGGAAACCATAGAATATTTTTGGCCAGATTGAAGCCACTAAATGATTTACCTTGTGGCACAGTGTATGGGATACTTCGGAGGGGGATAGACTGAGGCTGTTTGTATGCTGTTCAGGGAGTACACTTTGTTAGCAGTGAGCGGCTGGATTCCTTGGACCGTGGGAAGATGCCCCGGGTTCAGGAGAAACAGGACACAGCCTGTGCGCAGTCGTGACTGCGTTTGGGGCAGAGGGGCGGAGACCCGCTTGAGTTCCTCCACGAGCCTGAGGGTTAAAGGGGACCCTGGCCTTAAGAAGGCGGAGTTCTGTTTGGGACATGTTTACTTGAGTCATGGCACAGGCAGGTGGCCATGGCCAGAGCCAGCCAGGGAGGTAGCCTGGAGCTTGGACCTGGGGTCAAGATGCGGAAGGCATCAGTACAGAGACAATAGTTGAAATAAGCTGAGCGATTAGCACCAAAGGAAAGCTCAGAAAGAATAAAGACATCTGGGCAAGCAGAAACCAAGAGGCAAAAAGCACCATCAGAGAGAGCAGAGCATCCAGTAAGACTAGACTTTGGGCAATTTATATACATTCACTTATCACTAGCTTGTTTTGTTAGGTCTCCACCTTATTCTAAGTGATGATAAGAGAGATAAAATCAAAGTCACAGCCTTGATAGTGATGCATAGAAATTTGCAAGCATTTTATTCTGCTTGCTTGATTTAAACATTATATACTTTTCAAACTACATACACTAAATTCCAAGTTTTGCTCTCTCTTAAGTTCTTTCCTCCGGCTCTTGTTCTTTATTGTTCTACCCTATGGTTATTTTTTTCTTGAGGGTTGCCCACTTTGGGCTTGGTAGTTTTTTTCCCCTCTGCTCACAAAATCACTTAGGGTACGATGGGTTGTGGAGGGTCAGCAGTTGAGTTAGAGATGCCAAGTGAGGTAGTAGCATTAATCCTTGTAGTTTCCTCCATGCATAGTGGTATTGGGGTAATCAAGAGAGGCCGATTCAGGAGAGAGAAAAAAGCCAACTGACCACTTGGCCATTTGGAGAGATGTGGCACCAGAGCCACAGGGGCCACTCAGGTTCTGGGCTTGCTTGGGCAACTGTCCCTGTCTGGAACTTTTTCTTTAAAGAGAATTAAATAGAAACTTTCAAATCCTCCTTGGGTTTTTTGGGGTAGTAATTCCATGGGGCTTGTCATTTGTGTTTGAAGCTAGTGGTGAGGAGGGCGGAGTAAGGAGAAGCGAGGGGGTGGAGATGGGAAGCAGAGAAGGAATCAGAGAGAGAAATTTTATTGAGGGAGAGTTTGCTGGGTTTATGGGAGGGAATCTCTCCCCTCCTCCCCATTCGGATTTGAAAGGGCCGGTGAATCTTTGATTAGGTGCAGGTCAAAAGAATTTACACATTGTGACCTTAATAACTAGAGGTGATTGGCAGGCGGGCTCTTAGGGAGGGGGCCGCGGGCCCCTTTCATCTCACTTAGCACAGAGGAGAGACAATGGGCCAGCCGATTTTCCTTGTTGTCCCTTGTTTGAAAAGGTCTGGTGTCTCTACTAGGTACCTGTGACATGGGGGTCTTGATTGGGGTCTCATAAAGGCCCCTGTCAGTATGTCCAAAGGCCAAGAGTACAAAGGCAAGCAGTGGGTGGGGGTCTCAGCTGACCACTGAAGAAGGGAGGGGAGGGTCCCGGAGGCAGTGGAGGGAGAAGCAACCCCCTATGGGAGCCCTTACAGAAGGAGGGGAGGAGGGGGGCAGAAAAGGGCCATTTTTGTCCCTAACTCATCAAGCACATCTGCAGAATTGTCCAAGCTGCTGCCTCCTGGTTTCAAAAGAAAAAAATGATTGTTTGATAAACCGTCCCCGATTCGCCACTTTCTCACAAGGGTGGGAGACCCAGCCCTGACCTCTGTATGATTTCACATCAGGACCAGGCTTTCTTTCCTCCACCCCAAAGAGAAACTTTGAAATGTATCCTGTGGCTTTCTCTCTCCCTTCTTCAACACCCCCCCCCATTTCCCACCCTCTCCACCCCACTGGCCTCTGTTTTCTCCCTGGCTGGGCGCTCCAGAGTGTAGGCAAGTAATTAGTCCCCTCTTTCTGGGGCACAATGAAGCCAGGGTGTTTGGCGGGCCCCTTCCCACCACTCATAGAGCCGGGGGCCTGGGGGGAAGGACCAGGTGGCATGTGCAGTGTGCTGCAGGCCGGCACAATCGCTGGGGCACAGGGCTGGGGGCTCAGGGACTGGTGTGCTGCTTCTTCTCGAAGGAATGTGCAGAGGCGCATGCATTAATGGTCCCCACACAATGCTCGCATTTTTTTCCAGGCAGAGGCATCTCCTCTGTGAAAAGGCTGCCGAACCTGGAGCCCAGGCAGGAGCTTTGGCCGCCAGGATGGCGTTATTTCCCACCCTGCGCTTAGTCACTTGGAGCTAACATGGGAGACCAACAGGCCGCGTCTCCCGAGAGCCCGATCTTTGTATCTGATGTGTGCTCCCCCTCTGCCCTGTCAGTTTTGTGTGTTCACGGAGTGTTGATTTTAATGCGGGCCTGTGTCGGGCTGGGAGGCCAGGCTCGGGGGTGTGGGTGGCTCAGGTCTTTGTCTTGCAGGGCCTCTTCTTCTTGGAGGGTCTTCGGCCCTGGAGGCTAGTGGCAGATTTAAGAGGTAGGGTGAGATGCCAATTCTGGCTGGCAGAGGATTCCCCCGTCCATGCGTCTGTCACGGACCATGTGGGGTGCCCAGAAAACAAGAGCACCTTGGGATGCACAGGCACACACTTGCTGGCCCCCCACCCCCACCCCTTGAGGAGGGGCAGTTAGTTCTACCACACAGGGCTGCCAGCTTGAAGTGAGTTCCACCCCTCTTGTGACTGAGTCTGGCAGGAGCACAGATTGTGAGCTTCAGGGAGCCAGGGCAGGGCCTTGTCTGCAGGGGTTCAGAGGGGGTGGGGACAGACGGGAGGGGTGCTGGGGGAGCACCAGTCTGCTGCAGATGACTACCCAGCAACTGGTAAGGGTCAGGAGAGAACAGAACCAGAGAGAAAAGAGGCACGTGCCTGGGGGAGCATTGGCAAATCTCTAATGCTTCTCTCCGGCAGTTGAGGGAAGAGTCCCTAGAAACTAGGGACCAAATGGGAGGCATTTTCCCCAGTGAGGAGAACTGGGGCCTCATGACCCACTAGGGACTGTCCAATAGGATGACTTCTGCCTTTACCATTTGCCTCACTGCTGTGTAGCCTCATGCCGGGAGCTGCGGGAAAGGGCCGTTACCCATTCTGGGCCCCTAGTCTTGCTGAGAGAGGATACATACGCATGACTTGAGGACGGGGAGACTCTGAGCATCTGCCTGGTTGTGGCTGTGCTTCTGGGGAGAGAGAAACCCAAGGGTACTCCTGAGGCAAGGAGCTGGTAGAGATGACCTGCCCACTGCTGCCCGTGGCCAGGCCATGGTCCTGCGTCTGGTGGTGCCCGGAGTGAGGCCCTCCTCCGAGGGATCAGGTTGTTAGGAAGGAGCCGTGTCTTCACTTTCCATGTGATCAGAAGGTAGAGATGCAGGCTGGCCACTGAGACGAGGTGGCCCTGGAGAGGCATCTCGCCAGGTTTCCCGAGCACAGCGGCTCCTCTGTGCTGCTCTTGGCACCCTTCACACTGTCTCAGGGACCGGTGCCCGCCACACTGCTGGGCCTGACGAGGGAGAAGAAGCTGGAGCCCCAGGGCCTGTGAGGGGCCTGCGCCCCAAAGCAGCCTACCGGTAAGGAGTGGCTCCTGGTTTGGGCCACTCTAAGGCCGAGAACATTTCTCTCATTGAGAAATAAGCACTCCCAGCAATACTTAGCACCTCCTCTTTTCCTTTTACTGTTCTTTTCCCTTAATTTTTCCAAATGCTGTGTCTTCCCACCCTTCTCTTCCATTCTGTGGACAGCTCATAACCTGAAAGAGTCAGAGCTTATGTGTATGGATGTGATAATTGAGGAAAGGGGTGTTGAGGATGGTCACACCGGGGCTCCAAGAAAACACTGTTGCTCCCCAGGCTATTCTGCTGGGCCTGGGAGGGCACCAACAGATCATAACCTTTAAATGCAGACTTGGTGGAGGAAAGAGATGGAATCGTGGAAACAAATTAGATACATCTATGGGGGGTGTTCAGCTGGAGAAAATGAGCATTTCTTACTAATTGGAGTGCAGGGCATTTCATTACTGAGCTCATTACAAGGGGGAAGAGTGCAGCAGGCCTCTCTGGGGGTTCTCTGGACTGTCTTTTTCCCTTTTCAAGTATAATTATATTTAGTTGGAGGAAGAGTCAGGAGTTGCTCTTGGTAACCTTGCAGAGCACCCAACAATTTAAAGGAGTGTTTGGAGACAGGTAGAGAGAGGGAGAGATGGACCAGTGGGAGGGTGCTTGGAGGTGCTCCCTCATTCATTGTCAATGACAGAGAAGTGGGGAAGCCCACAGGTGGTGGTGGGCAGTGGGGGGCTCACTTCTGGAGTAAGACAGAGGAATTCTGACAGACAGTAAAAATGGTCAGAAACCCTGCCTCCCTGGGAGACCATTTTAAAGTTTATACTGAAAGTACCAAATGGGGAGATTGAGGTGCAGTGCAGTGGGTCGACAACTGTTGTTTCCCAGCATGCACTGGATTGCACCTGTGGGGCCAGGGAAGGGCTGGGGTGGGGGTGGGAGGGGGGGTCTGGCCTCTAACTGAGCTGGGTGGATACAAACTTTGGTCTAGGCAAGGGCGGCCTGGTCCTCTCTATGGAATATCATCTGAGTCAGGTGATGTCGGCTTTAAAATTCTGGCTCCCTTTCCTGCTGCTGCCACCCTAGGGCTCACGTCTCCAGTCCAATCAGTCCCCAGGAAAACTCCGATTCAGAGTGTAGCTGGTATTCATTGTTCTCAGGGAAGCTGGAAAAAGGGACTGATTTTCATGGGAGAGTTTCTGCCATGACCGGAGTCCCAGGAGCAGGGTTACAGAATCTCATTTAGAATCAGTGCTTGCTGGATTTCGTCAAAGTCCTAGAGTTTTTGCTTTCTCTCACACAAACCATCCTTTACTTTCACCTCAAGTCCCTGCTTAGCTCAACCTGTCTGAGGTTTCTGGGACTTTAAATACACAGAATGTCTTTCTGTGGGTAGTAGGCCTAATCCCTAATGGAGGCCTAACCCCATTCTTCATTCCTCAGCCTGGGACCTCCCCAGTGATTGGGTGAACCTGCAATTTGAGTTTACTGAGCACCTGTAGGAGGTAGCTTCTTTTATCTGCCCCTTTCTTCCTTTTTACCCCATTCCCCATAAAGAGGGAAAAGTTTACCTTTGTACGATTTGACTTCCCCAAGAAAAGGAGAAGAGGTGATCAGAGGAAAGAATTAGCACCTCATGAAAACTGGCTGAGATGGATAGCCAATGCTATTTATTTTATTTTATTTTATTTTCAGGCACAGACCCTGTGCCCTTCTCTCCCTAGCTTGGTGTGTGCGCCTGCACCTGTTGCAGAGCCTGCGCACCTGTTGCAGAGCCTGCGCCTCTGTGTGTGTCAGGTGGCAGGCAGGTTCCGTGGTCTCTGGGCACCCTCCCCCTAAGCACGAACAACCTCTCCCGAGATGATCCACGTGGGGTCCTGCCTTTCACCTCAGTACTCTGTGTTGATGTCACTGCTTCTCCCGGTACAGAGTCACCCCAAGATGACACCTCAGCATAAGTGACTGTGCATGTGTGTGGATTCTTAATGCCACTGGGCCCTTGTTTTCTTTTCCTTAGACCAGGGGTGTCAAAGTCATTGTCACTGGGGGCCACATCAGCCTTCAAAGGGCCGAATGTAATTTTGGGACTGCATAAATGTAACTACTCCTTAACAGTTAAGTGAGAGCTTGGTGCTGCCGCCGGGTAGAAACAAGGTGCTGGGCCGGACAAAACAAGGTGGAGGGCCGGATTCGGCCGTGGGCCTTGTGTTTGCCACCTGTGCCCTAGAGCATGGAGGAGGAGCTAGGAACCTAGTTACTGAGTTTCTGGCAATCACCATGTTTCCTGAAGTCCTTCTGTTCTCTAGATTATCTTCCCCAGCCTTCCCCCTGGGACTCTCCTTCCCTGTGAATTTTCCTCCTACCGGTGGTGGAGTGCAAGGACACGTTTTCTGAAAGACGTGGGTGGTTGTGGCCCCAGGGGAGAAGGCAGACCCTGAGTGAGGGCGGGTACTGGTGAGTTGACTGGAGGGCCCAGGCTTGTGAGGTGGCAGCTGACCTGAGGGTTCTGAGCGGGTTTATGGTCAGGGCCTAAACTCCTTGGCTTTTTCACAGAGGAAGATGGGAAGGTGGATGGGGAGATGGTTTTCTCTAGAAACCTTCTTGAGGATACCTCAAGTCAGCAGCGGCCAGGGTCCAGCACTTGGCACACGTCCTGTGTAGCAACGACAGTCTGAAGTGGGCTGGGTCACCCAGCCAGCAAATCAGGAACCCCACCCTTGCTGAGTGTGTTTGCAAATTTGTGTCTTGTCTTTTCATTCTTCTGAAAGGTTTGATTCCATCCCAAGTGGCTTAGTGGGAAAGAAAGGAAACTTCCAATCAAATGCCCTTGTTGGTATCCTAAGGTTTATTCAGAGAGAGACCCGTAGTTTTTATAGTTTGTGATTTCAAAAATGAGTAACAAAAACATGCCACCAGAACAAATCTGTTCCAAAGCAAGGACTGAGGATGTGGTGGGAGTGGTAGGGCTTACCTTGAGGAAGTGGGCAGGACAGGCAGCTGCCTCGGAAAGGGGTTCCCAAGCCCAGCGGTGCCCAAACTCCTATGTGAAAGACCCGTTACACGTCAAAGACCTGGTGAGAACAGTCCCTCCCCTCTTCTTCTCTAGGTGGTAGGGCCGCAAAGGGCCTGGAGTCAGGGCTCTGGGGCCCAGTAGAAGGGAGCCAATGGGGCAGAGGGACCTGTGGGTGGGGCTCTGTTTCTGGAATTAATGAAGGAGACAGGCAAGTTAAGATCATCATTGGAATCCCCTCAGCCCATTACAGGAGGCCTTGGGCAGGCTGGGGGCCAGAGTACATGGTTCTTGGGAAGAAGTGGGTTCTGGCAGCCTCTGGTGTCAAGCCTCCGTTTGGAAAGCCATGCAGACCCGTGACCAGTGGGACTGCACGGGTCTGTGGGGACCTGGGGAGCGGGAGGCCCCAGAGTTTTGTGGTCAGGCTGCCTGAAGCCATGAAGCCATGTTTGTGCCCCATCCTTACCGCCATCACCAAGAGGAAGAAAAATTCCCACCAGGCCTCTTGGGACAACTCTGGCTCCACTGGGACTTCAAGTCTCAGAAGGGGGATAACAGGTACGAGGTGCTGTGGGATCTCTGTTGGCTGTTTATAATCTGAATCCTGGGTTTGAAATTAATTGGATTGCAGAAACAACTTCTTTTTATTATTTTTTCAAACCACCTAAATACCCCCAAACCAAATTTAAAAACCCCCAAGCCTTTCATCCTTCTCCCTTCCCCTGTGGCTGTATTTGCCAGATAGTGAAAAGTGCTTCCCCAGCCTCCTTCAGGCTGCTGTGCTGGACAAAGTGAGAAACCCAGGGAAGGAGGAAGGTGGTGCCAGAAGGCCTTGCTGCTGCTCACCGCCCCCTCCCCCTGAAACAAGCTCTGAGTCCCCTGGCCTGCCCCAGCCGCCTCGCTGTCTGGGCTGCAGCCCAGACAAGCAAAGGCGCCTTGACCAACAACAAGCCTCAGTTGTGTTGCGCCTGTGGGGGAAATGCTTTCTGGAGCCCAGGGATCTCCTCTGAGAACCACCTGTGCCTCCTGGCCTCCTGTCTGGCCTGGGCCTTTTGGCACAGAAGCCGCTGCATTCCAGCCAGCAGGCTGATGGTAGAGTGGGGGGCAGGAGGGGCTAAGGGGGCTGTGGTCAGTTTAAGGGGCACAGATTCCAGTCTGCCCCTTTAAGGCCCCTGGTTGACTCAGGGTCTCCCATGGCCAAATTTAAACATGGCCATGGTTAAATTTGTCCTGGCGGTCATCAGCACTGACAGCAGCTTTCTAAAGTGGTCTGCAGAATAGGGACAGGGAACCCAAGGTCTCTCTTCTTACCTGGTTCTTGACGCTTCAGGAGGGGAACACTTCTTGATCATGAGTCCCCGCTGTCTCTCGGTTGCCTGTCACTGATGGTGATAACGACGGGGATGAGGATGACAGACGCTGGAGTGCCAGCTAAGTGCCAAGCACTATGCCAGACCCTTGCAGTAAGATCTCCGTTAATCTTCCCGAATAGGTACTGTCACCACCTCGATTTACAAGTATGGAAACAGAGAGGTTACTCACTGTGCCCAAAGGTACAGCTGTAACTGATAGGCCTGGGGTGTGAGCCTGGCATCTGAGTGCAGAGCTCACGCTTTTCAGCTTCTGTGCTGCACTGTCTGTTCTCTCGGCCCAGGTGATCTCACTGTCATTTGGGATCAGACCTTCTTGATTGTCTTGAATGGCTTCCAATTTTTTAAAAATATGAATTGAAGACTCGACTCTCTGGCTGGACCTCCAGCTGCCTAAGGGCAGGCCTCTGCGAGTCTGGTTTCTCCTGAACACCCCGGCACATAGCCCGGGCCGGCTGGGGTGGCCCTGAGGTGCCTGTGGAAGGAATGAGACCCCTAACCTGTCTGCTTCCAGCCTGGCAACTGCCCGGGCACAACCTTGTTCCGTGAGAGGGGTGGTCAGTTCCAGAGTGAGAGCTTCCACAGCGGACACACGGCGGATGCAGGGACAGCAGAAGCTGAGAAGACAGAATCCAGGCCAGGTGTGACTAGAGCTGAGCCAGTTGTTTTGAGCGGACAGGCCCACTCGTCCCCCGTGGGTTATTGGTCTGGGCCATTCCCAGAAGGAAGGGGTTGTACCAGGAGCAGTGAGTGCGGTGTGAGGAGAGGATCTGCTTTCCTGCCTCTGAACCGTGGGTGTTTGGACTAGCCACCCAGTCCTTTGTGGACCCTTCTGTAGAGAATCACTTTGAATCTCTTTGGTAGTGTTGAGCTGGGGGTGACGGATGGGGGGAGGGTGGGACAGAACTTTCTAGCAACTGGTCCAGGCCAGTGAAGGAGCGGGGTGGGGTAGCACACCATATTGCAGCCATTTTTATGGCTAGATCTCGTTGTTGGATAAACAAGCAAAAAGTTTGACCTGACCGCCACCTACAAGCCATGTGCTAGATTGCTCCAACTGCCCCAGCCGTGGTGGCCCCTGCATGTAATTCACCTGGGCGCTCAGAGACGCCATCATGTTGGGTGTGGTTTTTGATGACAAGCAGGAGTGTGATCCCACTTCTGTCGCTGTGAGTGGAGAGCAGCCGGGAGGCAGGGTGGTAGAGAGTGGCCAGTGGTGTGGAAAGCCCAGATTGGCTCCTTTTCATCAGTCCTGGCATCTGCTGGGTCATCGTGTTAGTGGTGGAGTAGCCCTGGAGAGCAACTGGCTCCAGGGTTTCTAGGCACAGCTGCAAAGGTCTGCGTCAAAAGGCAGGAGGGTTGAAGGCCACGTGGGCGGGACTCAGCCCCCTAATGTCTTGCCTCTGCTCAACCAGAACAGCTCCCCTGGTTCTTGTTTTATAAATCTATTAGAGATGTTAACTCACCGAAGTTTTCTGTGGTTGTTTTTAAAAGTTAGAAAACATTGTTCTAGTGCATCTATTTCCCATTTTACAGACAAGAAATGTGAGGCCGAAGGAGGGTACAGGCTTGCCCAAGGTCAGACAGCTCACGAGCAGCTCATCTGGTATGGAATGCTGATCTGTCGGCCCTGCCCCGGGCCTTCCCGGTGGTGTGTCCGGGGCTGCCCACCTTGGTACAGCCCTGGCTTGTACCCGTGTTCCTGCCTGGCAGTGATCTCAACTCCTCATTCTGCCTCTCACCCAGGCACAGCTGTTTGTCCCTCAGCCCCTCTGGTTTTGGTTTTAACCTTTTCATCCTTCCAGAGGATCTGCTTCCCTCTCTCTCCTGGTCTTGGTCAGGGCCGTCCTGGGGCAGCTGTGGGAGGCTGGCAGTAAGCACATGACATCCTGCTGGAGCCCACATCCTGGCCTGTGGACACCTCAGCACTGACCCCAGATAAGCTGAGCGCTGCTTTCACCACGTGCCTCCCTTGCCCCAAAGCCACCCCTAGGCAGAGAACTCCCTTTCCTTCGCTGGGTGGTAGAAGCTGCTGTGGTAGCAACAGCAGATTTAGAGCCCTGGGTCTCCCTGTCTCCGCACCCCCAGGAGAGTCTCTTTCCCTAAAGCTTCCTGACTCAGGGGGGGTATCTATGAAGGTCCACAGTGTAATGTGAGCTACAGCCCTGTGGCCCTCTGGCCCCCACTTCATTCTGCCCCGGCTCAGTCCCACCACCCTTTCCCTGTTTGCTTCATACATGCAGAGCTGTGGTGCCAGGTACAAGCCAAGTGCCTTGCATGCCCCTGCCTCGCAGAAAGCTGTTGGGACCACTGGCCTTGATTGGAAGGCACAGATTGGGTGGGTGATGCTGTGGGTCCTTGTCCAGGCCCCAGCCCCAGCTGCCCCCACCAGCCCTGGCTCACCACGGGACTCAATTCAGAGGCCTCTTTTGTTTGACTCGCACAGAGCAGCCCAGCTCACTGTTCCCACATGCCGAAGTTTCCCCGCCATTCACTGGGAAGGCTGAAAAGCCCTCAGCTAATTGCGTTGGGCTGAAAATTACCACTTCCCTGCATGCGTTCCCCTGCTGCTGAGGACATTTGTGTCACTGCTGTATTTAGGGGGAACAAAGGCCCCCTGTGGGGAGAGCCCAGGTACGAATGTGGGGTGGGGGGAGTAATTGCAGTCTCTCCAGGTGAAAGCCCCTGTTAAACTTCAGTAAGTCAATTAGGCTTGGGGGGGAGGGCTGGGACCCCACAATAAACTGTTCCCACTAAGCAATTAAAGAAAATCATTTTAGCTTTGAGGAGAGAAACTGCTTATTAGAAATTTTGTGGGTCCCCACTTCTTCCCTACCTCAGCCCCCCCCCTTGGGGATGAAACAACAAAACGCCTTCCTCAATAGAAGTGTTTCTCCTCCTCCCACTCATTGTGTGGCCTGAAAGCACACACTGTGGGAGGGCAGAGGGAGGGCCAGAGACCGGCTGAAGGGGGGGAAATGGCAGGGGCTTAACACCTGGGCTGGCTAGAAATCACCGCTGCCCAGGAAGGTTGGGGAGAGAGACTCTGTGGGGCGCAGCACCGAAAGCAGAGGTGGTGCGCATGTATGTGTAGGGCGCGCATGTGCCCAGGGAACCGCTTTCCTTTGCTCTGCAGGCAGCAGGTGTACCTGCGTGGGTATGTGTGCGTCATCCCGGGTGCCCCCTCACCAAAAGGAACAAACACAGGCTGTGTATGTGTATCTGCTTCCACATGTCTTCTCAGCACAGGATGGCAAGGCCTAGCCAGCCCTGCTGGCCATGCCCCTCTTCCCAAGGCTGTGACTGGGCCCAGGTTGTCTTTCCTCCCAGGAGCCAAATACCGGTACCTGGGAGCTGAGCCACAGCATAGCTTTCCACCTGCGACCTTCAACAACTGAGGGCTGGATAGCCAGCAGCCACCTCCTGGCCCTGGGCTGGGAAAGGGCTGCGGGGAGGACTGGATGGACATGCTAATCTCCAGTGTTCCTCCTGTTGCTTGGGTGGGGGTGAGGTGCGGAGACTCAGCAGAAAAGAAATCAGTGGCCTGGGATGCTTTCTTGATGTGCAGCTTGGCTGAAAGGGCTTATGGTGGTAGTCTGCAGGTGATGACACTGCCCTCTCCTGCCAAATCTCTGAGGAGCAGTGCTGGTTGGAAAGATGGGTTGATCTTATCTGGGGAGGGTGATGGGGAAGAAGGTAGATTTATACATCCAAAGTCTATAATCCGGTTAGGTACAGGGGTAGCGTTAGCACCACACCCAGCTGCCCCCAGCCTTGGTACTTTAGGGGAGGGCCTGGTGGCGCTGATGGCGGGCATGGCAGCGAGTCAGGTACCGCCCTGGCCCCAGTGCTTCCCTGTGGCTCATGATGTGTTTGGCCTTCACTCCAATGTTCCAGAAAGGTGAAATTAAACATCAAGGGGTTGACTTTTCCCAGAAAACAAATATGCCAAGGTATTTGCCTACCAAGGGGCCTTAGGAGGTAGCAGTTGGTGCCTACAGGCTGCCAGTGGGGAGGTGAGGGCTGTTGACAAAGTCCTGAGCAGGAGCGTGGAGGTAAGGGTTTATGGGGAGCAAATGCTGGTTAGCACTTGGAGGTCTTGGGGTGTGTGTGTGGAGTAGCTCAGAGAGGAGCAGGAATGGGCTCCACGTGGTGGCTTCCTATAAGGAGGTGGGTTTTCGGAGGAACCTGAAGCTCAAATACTGGTCATGTTTTGCTTCATTTTTTTATATGTACATATCCATACCTGTACTCGTATGTAGCTATAGATATAGATACATACACATAAGTGTCTATTTATGTAATGTATACGATATGTTTATAGAGTGTTTATATGACATGATATCATTTATTATTTTATGTTCCAGAATGTGTTTCTCCGTGTATGGGCGGGCCTTGCTTTCCTCACACCTAATTTCTGATTTATGACTTCAGTGTCTTTCTGACCTAGGGCCAGCTTCATTAAAAAAGAGCGAGAGGCTCTTTTTGGACTGCTTTAGGTTGTATGGGGCTTTTTGATTTGTTTTTTAAGAAAAACAACATTTTACGTGCCGTGTGTGTTTTCTGTTTGGTCCCTCCTGCGTGTGTGCATGTGTCGCTGAATCACTCAGGGGGACTCAGCAGTGGAATATTCAAGTTTGCTCATATGGTCAAATTTATTTTTACCTTAGCTTTTGGGCCATAAGTATTGGGGCAGGGTAGGAGAGGGATAAAAGAAGTTGCAACAAAGGAGTTGCTCGAAGTTAAGTTTTACTCATGTGTGTGTAATTTTAAACTTTTAATGCTGGAAAATTTCAAACATACACACAAAGAAAAAATGGTAAAATTAACTCCTATGTTTTCATCCCTAGCTTAATTATTTTGTTTGTCCTTAATTCAAACTAGAGAAGTACCCGGAAAGTATCTTTAGGTTACCCATGTCTCAGGTGCCTGGCACTGTCGTTGTTGAAAATAGAAGGGGCTGAGAGGGGACCAGACTCTCTCCCACCAGAGTGGTTTCCAGCAGAACTTCCACTCTCATCAGTCTGTAGAAAAGGACCCGTGTGCCAACTCTCTGAAGACCAGGGCTTTCTCACTGAGAAATGATAATCCCACTCCTCTAACAGCCTCCTTAGCTGTGTTGTCCAGACCGTGTCCTCACCAACTGCTGGGAGTGGGAGAACATATTTTTTTCCCTGGCCTAGGTGTAAGAGCATACCTATCCCCCTTTTGAAATTCCAGGCCAGCCTTTACTACCCTGTTCTAACTGTTCTCCTAGCAGACCCACCAGCTGTTGATTTCATGGTTGTGGGGTGTCTTCATAGCCAGGCCTCAAGGTGTCCAATAGGTGTCTGATAAAGCCCTTTGCTCATCCATCAGTGGGGACATTCATATGGGTGAGAAATTTATCAGCTATTGAACGAGGCACTGGAGTGGCCAGGACAAATTGGTTGTAGTGACAGAAACCAAATTCACATTTACTTAAATACAGCTGGAAATGTTTGGCTCATGAAGTCCAAGGGCAGAGCGGAGCAACCAAGTCAAAGAAAGAGCACAGATATAGCTGGGCTCAGGGGAAATTGGCCTCAGAAGCCACAGTGCTGCCAGGACTTTATATTTCTGGGGTGTTCATCTTTCTTTCTTCCTGGATCTTAGCTTCCTTCTCCCAGCTGACCGGCTTATTCCAAAAGCTGCCAAGAACTCCTGAGTTTTGGCAGCTCATTGCTTAAGTCATGGAGAGTGACTGGCATCCAATAATCTCCGGGCAGAGGCCCATTGGCCCAGCATGGGTCAGCTGCCCACCCCTGGATCAATTAACGGTGGCCAGAGGATGGAGAGTGTGTAAGAACAGGGGAAGTCTCTCTTGAATCGTGTGTACGGAGGGATGGTGTAGGGCAGACAGAACAGTAGGGCTTACTATTTTTATAGAGGCCAAATTGCTCCACGTCATCCAGTCCCAAAGTGCCTGTGTGGATGGCACTGCCTTTCATCTCCGCTTCCTCGTTTCATTACTAGTCTGCTGATCAGTGAGTCTTCCTTTGTCAACTGTTGATGGTGTCCTTAGAAAAACCTGCCACTTTCCTAGTGGGTCATGTACAGGGGAAAGACCCTGCCTGCAGACACGTGGAGCTAGACAAATGAGCACCCTCCCTGTGAGGCAGAGAGAGACTGGAGCCAAGTCCTGACCTGGCTGGTCCTCCTCCAGAGGCAAATGACTAGCGGGCAGCCTGAATCAGACTCTGGGAGTACAGTTTACCTCCCAGAACTGGATGGAAGATGGAGACTCCCGCTTCTTCCCTCCTTAGTGCCATTGTCAAGAGGCAGGAGATCTTGGGGAGGAACAGAGTTCAAGGTCATAATTCCTGATGCTGCTAACTACTCTGGAAATCAGGAAGTTCTCAGAACTTCATCTTCCTGAAGAGCCCTGGGATGGAAGTCATGCGTAAAGGGACCTCAGCACCCTCACTTCTACACTCTCTCCAGCCTTGTGACTTTTCCACTTCCCCACGTAATGGAAGTCTCCATTTGTGTGGCCACTGTGAGGGCTCTGGGGCCCTTGTCGTCTCCCATTACAGGGAAGGAGTTCACACAAGAGTTTTATTTTCTTTAAAGATTTTAATTTATTTTTTAGAGAAAGGGGAAGGGAAGGAGAAAGGGACAGAAACATCGATGTGCGAGAGAAACACTGATCGGTTACCTCTCATACACCCCCAATGGGGACCCTGCCTGTAATCCAGGCACGTGTTCAACCAGGAATTGAACAGCGACGTTTTGGTTCACAGTCCTGGGCTCATTCCACTGAACCAAACCAGCCAGGGCAACATAAGAGTTATTGGTTGGATTTGCACACCAAGGTTTGGCGCTGGCTCACCTCTACAGTGAACACCCTTTTTCTTAAGGAATAGGTTTTACTTACTATGTATATAGACACACAGTCCTCTCTTTTCTTCTTGTCATGGATCATACATCTGTAACCCTGCTGTGTGTAATTCATGATGCGTAGAGGCCCTATAGGTCTACCAACCTCCATGACACCCCTCCCCTTTCCTTAACTTCCTTCACCCTCTGCAGTAGCCTTCAGGGTAATGGTGGAAAGCGCAGCAGCAGTCAGACCAGGTGGAAGAGTGTAGAACTTCACCTTCCCTTCTCTTCCCTCTGACTTAATGGGAGAGAAGTAGCCCAGGGATAGATGGCGGTGGTGAGCCTGTAAGTCGACACTCACGCCCTCTGCCTCCCTTTTTATTTTAACTTGCTGGATGTCACTGTGACACTCCTTTTCATTGGTGGGTCATCAGGGCCTCTCTTACTTCAAGCCTGGCAAGAGTTAGGAGGTGAGTGGATGAGAAAGGCCGTGCAGTTATGTGGTGGGTAGTCTGGAGGGGCACTTCTGCCCTCTGAATCCTCAGAGAGAACCTCTTTCTATAAGGTCTTGGTTACACTTTGATGCTTGCCCCACGCTGGTGCTTATGGAACATTGAGAATAAAAATAAGAGCCAGACCAATATCTCAGGACTCCATTGCTGGTCTAAATGTTGCAGTGGGTCAGGGACATAGGACCTTCGGGTCGTAGGTCACGCAGATTTCTCTTTGACCTGTTTTCATCTCCTCTTCCCTATTTCTCCTGCCCAAAGTCCAGATCAAGTCTGAATCTCGAGGTCCCCCTGTGGTTTGTTAACGTGGGTATGTTTAAAAGAATCAAACTTTAAAATAAATTTGTTGCGTTGGTGTCCTGACTAGCTGTGTGGCTTGCCAGTCAGGCTCTGCTTTCCTCTCTGCAGAGCCATAGCTGATCCTAATGGTTCTCATCGTCCTTCCGTCTCATGCCTTTATTCAAATGCCAGCCACTTACGGTCTGTTCATCAGCAAACCTGAAAAAAAACCACCAGATTGTCTGGCCTTAGTCTCCCCAGTAATCACCAGACCACACGGGCTGCCCGTGCCCAGCTGAAGACGTTAGTAGCATGGTAGCCCAGGCCTTGGGCCTGACCACTACCATGATGTCAAAATGGACCACCTAAAAGGAAAAATGATTTGTTTCGAAGCTGGAAATATATTTTGTGCTTCAGGCTGAGGTAGCCATAGCAGCGACAGTCATTGAGTCCCCAGTACATACAGGTACTGTTGTGAGGTACGCTGTCCCCTCTGCCTCTGTTGGGCTCCCAGTGGAGTTCAGAAGCCCACCTGTTTAAAGAAGCTTGTTGTTCACCCCCTTACAGAAAGAGTGGTTAGGAAGCAGAAGTTTAGGGGGAAAGTACTGTAAGAGGAGGGTGAAATTTGTAAAATTCTCAGAGGCAACTGTTTCCAGGCCCTAACCACTTAGAAGCCCTCCAGGTGAGCTGGGTTCAAGATGTAGCCAACTGACTCCTTGGTTTGTGTGATATTACTCCTAATCTAAACTCAGATATTCAGAATGCAGCGTACCGCCAATGTGCAACCCTTCTTTCAGGCAACTTCAAAATGAATATTGTTGTTACCGTCTTTATTTTAATTTCTCATTTTCTGTGTTCTTTTACTTTTTACCTAAGTAATATATAAATATGTTCAATTGTACAAAGTTCAAACAGCTTAAAATACACAGACTATAAAGTAAAACTCCTCTTCAGTTTCCCGCGGCCCCTCACCACACCGCTCTTTTTGTAGGAAGTCCGGTATGCGTCACTCCAGATCTCGCAATGTGAAGCAAATATCGGACACGTATAACTTCATGAATACGGTGTATGTGCATTCACACACAAATGTAGGGTTCTGCTTTGTTTTAGGCTCACGTTATGCGTTTGTTCTGCAACTTGACTTCTTCCCCTACCCATATGGTCCAGAGGCCCTGTGCTGTCAGACACATCTCTCTACCACATTCCTTTCACTGCTGCGTTCTAGTTCGGAGAAGGCGGTGCACTGTGGTTTACTGAGCCATCCAACTACTGCTGCTGGACACTGAGGTTGTTTCTAGGGTTTGCTGTCATAAACAGTGCCTTAGGGCAAGTCTGCGTACTTGCCTGTTTGTGCATGTAATCAGATATTTTTCGAGTAAAGATACTTAGAAAAGACTTGCTGGATTGAGGGATAAGTGCATTTAAAAGAAGTTTTTAGATGTTGCCAAATTGCCACCCAGTTGGACTGTATCGGGTTATATGCCTGCCTATGAACAGTTCCTACAAGCACCTATTTTCTCCTATACTTATCAGTCCTCCAGTTAAAAAAATTTTTTTTTTTGCCTTTCTAAAGGATAAAAAAACATGTTATCTCATTTGCGGAGTATATATAAAATAGTGATTACAAGCTGAACTCTGCAGCCTAAGTGGCTCAGGTCAAATCATGAGTCCTCCCACATATTAGCTATGTGACCTTGACTTGACCTCTCTGTTCCTCAATTTCCTTGTGGAAATTTTATCATGGAAAATTTAAGCCCTGACTGGTGGCTCAGTGGATTGAGAGCTGGCCTGGGAACCAAAAGGTCACCAGTTTGATTCCCAGTCAGGGCACGTGCCTGGGTTGCAGGCTGGGTCCCCAGTTGGGGGTATGTGAGAGGCAACCCATTGGTGTTTATTCACACATCAGTGTTTTTCTACCTGTCTTTCTCCCTTCCACTCTATCTAAAAATAAGTAATAAAATATTTTTTAAAAATTTAAAAACATAAGTAAGTGATCCTTTTGTAGTTCATAAGTGTGATGATTGGGTGTTCACGCTCTTGTGTGACATGTGCCTCCCACAAACCTTGTTACGACATCGGCACATTACCCATCTGACATAAAAAAAAATGTAATAAAGTAGGATAATTATCAATTTTTGGCCAATTTTGCTTCAATTCTGCCCATATACTTTTCTTTCTCATATTATCTTATAGCAAGTATCAGACATATAAATAAGTATTTCACTATATATTCCAAAAGGTAGTGATGCTTTTAAAATGTAGTTATAAATCCTATTATCATTCTTAGAAAAATACCATCCCTGGCTGGTGCGGCTCAGTGGATTGAGTGCCGGGCTAAGAACTGAAAGGGCGCCGGTTTGATTCCCGATCAGGGCACGTGCCTGGGTTTAGGGCCAGGACCCTGGTTGGGGGCATGTGGGAGGCAACTGATTGGTGTATCTCTCACACAGTGTTTCTCTCCCTCTCTTTCTCCCTCCCTTCCCCTCTCTCTAAAAATAAATAAATAAAATATTTTTTAAAAAATGAGAAATATTAAATTTGTAGGAATTTTTTAGTTATTAAATGAATTAATCTATATAAAGTGCTTAAACAGTACTTGGAGGTTTAACATTACTGCATATGTTTTTCTGGCCATGTGTATTTTTTTCTATAAATTACTTATTGAAATTTTAGCTCACTTGCCTACTTTTTCACCGTTATTTATCAGATCTTTTTATACGTTCCGGGTGCCCACCGTGTAACTGGTGTGTGTGCTCCGGTGCTCCTTTCAGCTTGCTCACAGGGTCCCCTGTTGCACAGAGGTTTTATTATTTGGAGGTTAGTTCTGTCGTCTTTACCTTCGGGGCTTCAAAGTTTTGTCTCATCTTAACAACGTCTTTCCTACCCCAAGATTATAAATATTTTCCTATATTTTCTTCTAATACTTCAATGGTTTTTCGTGTAGTTTAAAAAGTGTTTATGTCCTTAATCCATCTAGAACTGATGTCTGCTGTGAGGTAGGGCTCTACTTTTATTTTATTTCCCAAACACGTGTCCCGTGGTCTCTATACCGTTTACTGATTAATTCATTATTCATCCGCTGTCTTTAAAGGCCACATTTAGGATCCACTGATTCCCTGCAAATATGATTATGGCTTTGGATTCTTTATTCTGATCCATGAATCTATTTGTCTATTCCAGCATGAACTTCATAATACAGCTTCATAGCATGTTTGATATCGAGCAACTTCTTTCCCATTGTTCTTTTAAAAATATTTTTGCTTATTCTTTTGTATTTCTTCTTCCAGATGAATTTTATGATCAATTGATTAAGTGAAATCTGGCTTGAATGGGACTCCGCTGGGTTCCTAGACTAGTAAGGGGAGAACTGACGGGTCTGTCTGTCGTCTTGGGCCTCACACCCAGGAACACGGCACGTCTTCCTGCTTGCACAGCAGCTCTGTGTCCCTGTGGGGAGCTTTACAACTTTTACAGTGGGGCTGTTTTTATTTTTGTTTTTGTTTTGTTAGGGTTATTCTTTGCTATTTTACAGTTTCTTCTTCTTTTTTTTGTGGATAGATTTCTAATTACATTTTGATCGGGGATTACTGGTGTATAATAATAGCTAACATCTGTGGGTATTTGCTGTGTTCTGTACACTGTTTTGAGCATCTATCTTATCTCCTGTAATTTTTTTCTCATATCATTTTTACAACAAGCCTGTGCATAGGTCCTCTTATTATTTCTCCTTTACAGATGAATAAGCCGGGCCTTAGCGAGGTTAAAGAACTCTTTCAAGATCACCAGGTGGCAGAGCCAGGAGCCCTGAGCCTGCACTGGTTTCCACTGCCCAGCACAGCATGCCAACCACTCAGCCAACCCTGGTTTTTGTTGTAACAGAGTTTTAGTTGAGCCGTTTGGATTTTTAGGTGGACAATTACATTGTCTGTAAATAATGACTATTTTTATTCCTTGTTTTTCCGTGCCTCTTGTTGGATACCTAGTTTTGTGAATATCATCTCATCATTTCCCAGGAAGTCTGACCCAGTCCATTTCGCCTTTGGCACTGGAACACATTGCCATTTCTTTCTCTAGGGAGTGGGTAAAGCAGTGTTTAGAGACCATATGGATGGAAAATAGAGTGTAGAAACTCTTCTCCTTGCAGCCCCAACACATTTCTTGTTAAGTTCAATAGATTGAATGAATGTGTATGTTATTCCATTATACTGTGAATTTTTGTTTTTGATGTACTTAATTTTTCCCCATTAATTCTGTTCTTCCATTGCTCAAGTTCCTAAGTTTCTGCTTCTTGAGTGGAGCGGGTGCATTGGGGCAGAGCAGCCTCCTCTTATCTAGCCTGGGCTGGGGTCAAGGGTCAGGCTGACGTTTTACCACTGGTGGCAGTGGAGAATAACCATTTTGTGTTTCTGTGGAGGCGTCTCCTGGCTGTAGGACTGCTCTCCTCTGTGGGAAAGCAGAAATCCTGCTTTGGTGGCCCTCGTTCATTAGAGCTGCTGTGTGAGGGGAGGCATCGGGAACCTCAGCCTCGGGATACTCTCTCCAGAGCCTGACCTTCTAGGTGGCTACTTGCACATCTTGCCCTGAGAGAGGCCTGGGTGTGTGTGTGTGTGTGTGTGTGTGTGTGTGTGTGTGTGTGTGTGTGTGTGTGTGTGTGTGTGAGAGAGCGAGAGCGAGAGCGAGAGCGAGAGAGAGAGAGAGAGAGAGAGAGATGATTGGGAGAGGTGTTCCAGGTCTCTGCCCGCTGTGGGTCAGGAGTCAGTCTTGCCCCCTATTGGCCAGTGCCTCATTGGGAGAAAGAGGCCAGTGGAGCCCTTCTCTTCTGATCTGAGGCCTTCTATCCTAACTTTGGACTATTAGTCAGTCCCAAAGCTTCAGCCCAAGGTGTGCCAGGGCCACCTTTGCTGACACCTTCTCCAGCAGGCAGCTCATTGTTGGGTTCACCTGCTCTTGGCCATGAACCAGCAGATAAGAGTGTCTGGTTTTGTTGTTTTCTCCTACCGGATATAAATAATGTTTTTCCCTTTAAAAAGCAGCACACTCTTATTAACGAAGATTTGGAAAATAAAGAAAATTTAAGAGGAGGAAGAATTGCTAATCACTCTGTTGCTCCAACACAATCACTTTTAGCATTTTAGTATGTTTCCTTTCCCTCTTCCCTCTTCTATGTGCAGGCTGTTTTTTATGGACATACAATTGACATAGAACATTACATTGGTTTCAGGTGTACGACATAATGATTGGGTATCTGTGCACCACTGTAAAATACTGAGCACAGTCTAGTTACCAGTTGTCACCACACAGAGTTGCGGTTTTTTTCTTCCGATAAGAACTTGTAAGATTTACTCTCTTAGCAGCTTTCGAACATGCAGTGTGGTAGTATTTACCACGGTCTGTGCGCTGCACCTTACATCCCGTGACTTAGTTCTTCTAAAGCTGCAAGTTTGTATCTTTGACCCTTCACTCCAACCCCCGCCCCTCCGGCAGCCACCTATTTGTTCTCTGAATTTATGAGTTTGTTTTTTGTTTTGTTTTGATTTGTGCGTTTTTTAAATATATATTAATTTAAAAACCTACCATAGTTCTAAGACGTCATCATTTCATATTTTAATACAGCATGCATAAGCTAACATTTAAAAAAATTTCACTTAGCATAATGTCCTTAAGGCCCATGCATGCCCTCGAACACGGCAAGGTTCCGTTCTTTTTATGACTGAGTGGTACTGCCTTGTGCGCATGGCCCAGCCTTCTTTGTCCTCTCATCTGCTGATGGGCACTCGGTTGTTTCCATGTCTTGGCTCTTGTGAATAATGCTGCAGTGAGCATGGGGCTATAGATATCTTTTTGAAAGTGTTTTTGTTTTCTTCAAATAAATACCCAGAAATAGTTGCTAAGTCATATGGTAATTCTGTTTTTAATTTTTTAGGAACTTCCACGTTTTACACAGTGGCTGCACAAATTTACATTCCCACCAACTGTGTGCGAGGGTTCCCTTTTCTCCACATCCTTGTCCAGGGCCTGTTCTTTCTCATCTTTGTGATACTGTACAGCCATTCTAACAGGTGTGAGATGAGAGCTCGTGCGGTTTTGATCTGAAATTCCCGATGATTTGTGGTGTTGAGGATCTTTTCATATGTCTGTTGTCCATCTGTACGTCTTTCAAAAAACATCTGCTCAGGTCTTCTGCCCATTTTTTAATCAGATCGTTGTTGAGTTTTTTGCTGTTGAATTATTTGAGTTCTTTATGTATTTGGGGTATTGACTCCTTATCCGATACATGATTTGCAGATATTTTTTTCCATTTAGTGTGTTGCCTTTGCATTTTTGTTGATTGTTTCCTTTGCTGTGCAGAAGCTTTGTAGTTTAATGTAGTCTCACTTGTTTATTTTTTCTTTTGTTGCCTTTGTTTTTGGAGTCAGATCCAAAAAAAATTATTGCCAAGTGCGATGTCAAGGAGCCTACCGTTTGTGTTTCTTCCAGGAGTTTTATGGTTTCAGGTCTTACATTCAATTCTTTAATCTACTGTGAGTTAATTTTTGTGTGTGGTTTAAGGTAACAATCCATCTCATTCTTTTTCATGGGACTGTCCGGTCTTCCCAGCACCACTGATGGAAGAGACCATCCTTTCCCCACTGTGTATTCTTGCCTCCTTTGTTGTTTAAAAAAAAAAAGTCTTCTTATCTTTTAGTTTGATGAACACAATTGTGTTCACCTTCCCCTCCCTGTTCTTAACAGCTTTAGTTCTTGGGGACTGCTCTCCCCCCCTTTGTAGGCGGGGCTGCTGTGGATAGGGCTGCAGGCCCCATAAGTGTGCTCCCATTCAGGTGGATGTTTCCCCAGCTTCACAGAGAAATGTCTGTTGGAGACAAGAATTTTTTTGCCTCTCTTTTCTTCCCTTCCCAAGTACATCTATTTCCTCCCATCTCCTTGGGCAGCTCAGGGTGCCCTGTTGGTTGGATCTTGGAAACTGGATGCCTCACCCTTTCACCTGCCCCAGCCTCTGTCTCTCTTCTTCCTGACTTCTCTTGACCTCCTGTTCCCACTCTTCTGGTCCCTCCCTCACAGTACCACCACTGCCCTCCTGCCCCTGGCTTCCCCTCGCTGAGTGAGTTTGTGTGACCTCGTGCTGCACTCATGCTTCGGGACTTAGCCGCTGTAATGATGTCAGTGGCGCAGGTTAGCAGATGGCGGCGGTGGCAATGAGACCTGACATGTTCTAATGACTCCCTCCTTCCTACCCTTGCTGGCCGAGCCGATGGAGGGGCAGCGATTTCCTTGAAGCATTTTAGGAGGGGGCCAAGGGAAATTGGGGAGGGGGTGCTCCCAGGTGCTGATGAGGCCTGTGACCTTTGCTGCTATAATATCAGTGTTTCACCAGCGGGGTAGTTTAGGAGCCCACTTGCAGCCCATCAAAAATTGATTTAATTGCAATTTTTCCTCCAATTAGGAGCACTGGAGCCTGACTAATTGGAGTAATAGAGAGTAATAAGGCTCAGATAAAAAGCCTTCCTCGGCGGCCTTTGTATCTTGTGTCAGCGCCTGTCAGAGGTCAGAGAGCTTGCATATTCTATTAGGCAGCCCAGCCTTCATTTGTACAAATTAGTTTACCCAACAGTAATTAAAATGCCAATGCGGGTTGAAGAGAACTGAATACACTTGATGGGCATGTTGGTGAATGATGTGACAGCTCTGGTGGCCTCCCTTGCCAAAGTGTGTCAGCCCCGGCTCAGAGGCGGCTGGGGCCTGGGCCAGCTGGGTGGCTCTGGGCCAGCCACGGGGCACAGCTGCCGAGCACCGCACTTCTGCTGTCCCGCCTCAGAGCCTCTCCATCTCTCTTTTCTTCCAGGTGGAGTCATTTTGGTCATTTGTTCAGTGCGTGTCAGGTATTACACTAGGTGCTGGGGAGAGAGCTTTTCGGGACAAGGGGTCTAAAATCACTTGGGCTCTGGTATCGAGATCGACTATGTTCGAATTCCAGTCTTTCTACTTGCTCCCTGTGTGAACTCGAGCAACTTCCATTACCACGCTGTGCCTCAGTTTTGTTGTCTGTAAAATAGGGAGAGTAGAGGCTACTGCACAGGGTTATGAAAACTAGATAGAATAATGCTTTTGAAACACTTGCTCAGAACTTGGCACCTAGTAAGTACTCAATACATCACTCGTGTAATTAAAAGGGCCTATAATAAGCCAAGGCAGCAAGAATCTACCTTCTTTTCACTCTGCCCACACCCAGCTAATTTACCTTCTCACCTTCCTCTCTCTTCTGTAATTCATTGTTTTCTCTTTCTCAACTTGAGTACCAGAACCCCTAGTTCTCCTGGTGTGCCTCTCTCTGATGCGTGGGCTCCTGTGTCTACTGCTGGGGCCTGACGATGATCTCTGATGCCAGGTTTGCCTGAGCTGGGGCCAGGGGGCCGGTAAGGTAGGTGGGGGCCCTGGGCACAGAATGAGACACAGTGGAAGGCTGGCTTTTGGCAGGGCCTCTTTGACTTGTCCAAAAAGAGTCGAGTTTATGGAGTCAGAATGACTTCTAGACCCTCGCGCTTCAAGAGTCTGTGCACACCTTGTGTGCGTGTGACAGTTTGGACGTTACTTTTTAGGTGGTTTCAGGAGGGACTTCACAGCCCCAGTGGTGTATGACTGTGTCGTGTGTCATTCAGGTCTCAGTTTGCTGACTGGGGAATTTAAGAAGCACAGGGACCCCCTTCACAGCCCATATGATTAGCTTCTCAGCCTATTTGGCTGTGAGCTCGGGAAGGCCCTCTCAGTCCGCAGATTTGTCCTGAGCGCCTCTTCTGGGCCAGGCCCTGTGCTGGGCACTGGAGCACACAAGAGCCACCAGACGGTTCATGATCTCAAGGGGAACATGGGAAGATAACGCCCCAAATACCATTTGTCCCAAGAAGATGAGATCAGAGTGTGGTAGGGACTCAGAGGAGGGATAGTCAAGCCACTGGGAGTTACAAGCTTCTGTCTCTGCCTGTTTGGCACAGGTCTGCTGTCCCTGGCAGTCCCCATGGTTTGGGTTTGAGTCCTGGTTAGTGTCCCCAGCGGAACCTGGTTCCAAATCTGCCTGACTGCTGTCTATATGGGTTTTTTTTTGCTGAGTGTCCAGTTTGGCTAAACCCTTCGGTCCTCATAAGTGCCAGGGGGACTCTCTACTTTCCCTCGTCTACCTCCCTACTTCCCATGGTGAAGCGAGGGGGAAAAACGGTTTGTGGAAGGAAACATTCATGGGTGTCATGTCCAGGTAATTAAGAAAGGCCTTCATGGGGCATGAAGGTGAGAGGCACCCCTCCTGGTGGCAGATGGACAGGGCCAGGCTGGATGGGTGGGCAGGGTTAGGGAAGCACGGGGTCCCAGGGGAAGGTGCTCCCGTCTCCACCGCAGCCTGCTGGGGGTCAGAGCTGGGGGAGGGGCAGGCATTCAGGTCCCACGTGCCTGCCATCTCTCTCTCCCTTGGACTTTCCCTGATGCTAACTTAGGCCCATGGCAGGTCAGAGGCCTGCCTCAGGCCTCCTTAAGATAATGTCTCTGCTGGTGCCCCTCACCTGGGTCCAAATCCTCAAGCATCTGGAGAGCCCAATTGCCTGCTCAAATGATTTCTAAGTGGCCGTTATATTTCCAACCCAAGGTCATTGGCTTTACCAGTTATTAATGGATTGCCCTCAAGAGGAAAATGTCGGGGGGAGGTGAGGATAACACCTCCCAGCTTTGCAGTTGGGAGCTTCACTGTCCAGCAGCCACTTCCCAGGCTGGGAGTCAACCGGGACGTGACAGGGTGGCAGCTTTGGCACACCACTCCAGTTTCGTGGCTGCTGGCACTCCTGTGGGTTGAGAGGAAGCTAGGATGATGGAGCACGTCCCTAGAGGAAGTCTTGGTTTGAAGGATGGGAGCACAGGGTGGCTCACGTGGCCATTTTGTTAGTCTGGGTTGAAAAGCAGACACCTGCCCTGCAATTTTGATTGTAAATCAGTGGCCTGACCAATGCCTGCCCTGACATCTCCCCAGTCGGTATCTCTCGGACTAACTGCCCCCCTCCCTGCCCCCAGCCAAAGCCACTGGCTTCTTCAGAGCCCTCTCTGCGGAAATCCATCTCCCCACTGACATGCTCAGGATCAGAGAACCACAGGTGCTGGGCAGGGCCAGGGCGGAGGGGCTGCTGCCCCGCATTGCTAACATGTCATTAGTATGTCCAGTCCCCCTCCTCCCATGTTTGACATGTGGGGACATGGCCCTTCCCTGCCCCGGGCTCCTCACTGACACGACTGCTTTCAGCTCTGCTGCCTGCAGTTCAGGTTTTCAAGCCCTGGGTTGCTGCAGGCTTCCCTCCCCACCCCCGCCAGACCCTCTAACAAAGGAGTGGCCTGGCACAGAGGTTCAAGTTCTAGTCCCAGCGCTACAGCCAGTCTGGCTCATTGCACAGGCCCTTCTCACTGCCTTCATTTAAGAAGAAATTCTGGAGATTGTATTTGCTGAACTTTTTAAGGGTTTAAGACACACTCTGGGAAATGTGGTAGGAGTGTTCCTTCTCACCTGCCTCTTGGCGGCGTCTGTCATTGTCCTCTAAATTCAGCCTGACTCCCGTTCTACTCCAAAGCAGCGCTGGCTGCCTGGCCCCTCGCATTCCCTACTCTCTTACCTTCATATACCAGCCTCATTTCTCCCCATTTCATTTTTCCATATTCTCACTCACCTTCAATTGTTTTCTTTTCCTCAGATTGGTGCCTTTACATCTTCCCTGTGCTTGTACCATATTCCCTGATTCCCTGAGCTCTTACAACCCTCAGGAAAGTCCCCACCCACCCTCCGCTCTGACCAGAGCATCACCTTCCAGCAGCCAACAGCCATTCCCAGGAGACCGTTTCTGCGCCATGGCTCTGTGGACTTCATACAACTGAAGCCTGGCAGACGCGCTCTCCCTTGGCCTCAGGGTTGCGCCCCTAGAGATCTGCAGAGACCACGCAACTGGGTCTGAGCAGGGCTCAGCTGTCGAACCTGTGGCTCCTCTGGCCAGTCAGCTCTGAGTCGCAGCCCTCACCACGCTTCCAGCATCTTCCTGCAACCGCTCTGATGGCTCTCTGGGCTGCTTCTCTCATCCCGGCTTAACCCCAGACCCCTGGAGAATGAGCACAGCATCTTCAGCTGTGCAGCCATTTCCGCCACGAGTTCTGACAAGCCAGATCTGACTCTGCTCTCCTTTTGTTTGGCAGCTCTTTTGTGACCGGGACGGCGTGTTGTGGGCACTTCTCACCCCTAAGAATCTGGGACCTCAACAGGTAAGAGATTCCTGAGCCCACCATGGCTTGCGGTGGGGGAGGGGCCGGAGCTGCCAGGGAGGCAGTGGAAAGAGCGGGCTGCCGGGTGGTCCAGGAGCAGGCTGGGAAGGACCCCTGCCCTGAAGCCCACTGACCGCCTCTGCTGCGGCACCTTCTCACATGGAACCCTCTGTTGGCTTGACTTGACTGTCGAAGTAGTTTATCCACTGAGCCACTCCAGCCAGGGTGGAATTTATCATAGGTAAATAATTTCAGGTAAAATTTATGATAACAACAATTTGGACTTACACTTTTTCTCCGAGGAGTGCCTGACTGTGTGGCACTGTCTTCAGAAATGGTTTTTCTAAAATAAAGACATTTTGGAAATGGCTTACAGATCCGTAAAAAGAATTACACAGAAGAGTTAAAATACATCCAGGTTTTATTTACAATTCTCTGCCTTGGCAGGCTTGACACATTCCCATCTGATCATTTGCCATACTATTGTGTGGTTTTAAAAAACTTTATTCTGAAAGAATTATAGATGCATAGGAAGCTACAAAACCAGGACAGCAAGGGTGCCTGTGTGACATCTTGTGCAATACAGTGTCGACACCAGGATACTGGCACGGGCACAGCCCACAGACCTCCACTCAGGCTCTGGGTGCGTCTGTACGTGCACGTGCTTGGCAGTAGCTCTTTGCAAGTTTATCATGTGTGTTCATTCCAGTAGCCGCTGCCACATCAGCACAGGGGTCCCTCGTGTCTCCTGTACAGTCGTGCCCACCCTCCACGTCCTCAGTGGCATTTAGTAGTCGCTACTTTTTTCTTTTGCATCCAGTCTAGGGACTCTCCACCTTGCCCAAGCACCTACCTCCTGCTTTTCAGCGCCCAGTTAGCCACAGGGGTGTGCTCTCGTCGCCTTTCTCTAGCCTCAGTTGCTCTAGCTTATCTTCCACTTTGCTCCCCAGGAAAGTATTAGCCATACTTTTTTTGAAGTATCCATTGTGTTCTCAGTCTTTCCAAATGATTTTTGTATAACACATGAGCTATTTTAATTAATGCCTTTAATGATCATCCAACTGCAGGAGTAGGAAACCCATGACTTCACCAAATGCCACATTGCATGGTTGGGTAGCTCTGAGAGTTAGGATGCCGACCCTCCGCTGAGGGTCGGTCGGCTTCCTGGAGGCGTGAGCCTGACCAGAAGCAAGTTGAACCTCTCCTCTGAAGACAGGCCTTTAGGTTTCGGAAAACTTTGGTCTGTGAAAGTTATCACCGTGGCTCATTCTGCCCACCTCCTACTATTGGCAACCCCTTGCATCCGAATGGGGCGGAGGAGGAAGGAGCCCCTCCTCTGGTGTGATGGGGGGACTGTGGGGAGCCACCGAGGGCACACAGGCTGTAGGCTCAGACACACCTGGGTTCCAGAGCTGACTCTGCTGCTTATTAATTCTGTGACCCGGGGGCCTCTCTGGGCCTCAGTTTCCACATTTGTAAATGGGATTTAATTATCCCTGTATAACAGAACCAGTGTGGAAAAAGTACCCACGCAGTGCCTGTCACCTCGGGGGCGCTCACCCCCTGTAAGCCATCTCCCTCCCTCTCCTCCCCACCCACAGCTGTCTGCCACGTGGGTGCCATGGAGTTGGTGGAGGCTCCTCCTTTCATGCCTCTAAGTATTTGTGGCCTGTGACCAGTGGAGGTGGGACGAGCCTGCTGACTTCATGGCATAGAGAAGGCTCCTGACAGGAGGGGTGTAAGACGGGCGTCTCTGCTGAGGGCCGGTTGGACGTACTCATGTAGCTGGACCTGGCCTGGGCCCAGGATGGCGGACAGGCCAGTGGGTGGGGGTGCACCGCTGTGGCCCAGCCTTCTCTTGAAGGTGGAGTAGTGTTGAAGTTCCTCTTTGCCTGTGGTCACCTTGGTAGGAGGTTTGCCTGGGCACAGATTTAGGGTCAGGATGGAGTTCTAAGTCACCAATCCGTGAACGGCATTCTCTTATGAGATCCCTCACCCGCACTGACCCCAGACGCTGGGTTTTTACAGGACCCAGAAAGAACCCAAGTGAGAGTGGGTACAAGGTGGTGGGTACAGTCTTCCCTGGAGCCAGACAAGAAACAGCCACAGCACCCTCTGGCCAGCCTGTGGCCGGGCTGCCCTGGGTGTCCCTTGACATTGCCGTCTCTTTAGCCCCCAGACTCCTCTCCTCACCACTGAGAGGAGCCAGGCTTTGTTTAAACATCTCTCCTGTCCCCAGGGGAGCTTGGAGGACCAAGCCGTGCAGGGACCAAGGGGGAGATGCCCTGGCGGGGCATTCCCTTTTGGTGGGAGGAAACAGATGGACAGGACGACTGTCCTTGGCCAGTCTTTCCCAGGGAAGCCCGAGAAGATAATAAAGTCATGTAGAAAATAGGATTAAGGTAATGAACAGGCAGGCCAGAGTTTGATCTTTCAATAACGCCAAAGCCTGACTGACAGGCCAACCTGGAAGGTGGAGCGACGTCGCCGGCAGGACGCAGCAGTGGGCCGTGTGTGCGGTGCTGGGTGGATTCTTTTGCTTTCAACCTGTCACTGCTGAAACTTGAGGAGCACTGAGATTTTCTCTTTTATGTGTGCAGGAACTTGGGGCGGGGGGAGGAGTACTGAGGGGCAGGTTTGCTCCCAGCGTCACCCTACCAGGGGCTGCCCCCAGGAAGAGGGTGGCGGAAGTGCGGGCGCCCTGCTGAGTGTCAGCGCCTCCTCAGCCCTGTGTCCCTCGGTGCCTGTCCTCTGGCTGCCTGGGCCGCTTACAGTACCTAGGACTCCTTTCCAGGTCACCGTGGCTCCCTCAGCCCTACATTGCATCAGCACCCCTGGAGACTGCTCTCCCCGCGGGCTGAGCGAGGGGAGCTCCTGGCTGGAGGTCAGAGGGCAGCTGTGGCACACAACCTAGATGTGTTGCCTAGATGTCAAGGAAGTTGGCTGTCACCACCCCTCCTCCTCTTCTGCCTTTCTCTGTGCTAGAGCTGGGGCCCATGGGCTGGGCCCAAGGATGGGATTTCCAACCTGTCTAACCAGGCAGAGAGAAAGATGGAGTCCTTCCTCCAACCTGGAGGTGCTGGTGTGTTCCTGCTTCTGAGGGTGGGTATTCTTCAGGCCCAGTCCCCAGCCTTCAAGGGCTCCATCTGGACAGACAGTGCCAGGTGCCAACCACTGAGGTGTCCTTAGCTAGGCCCTGGGGTCCCATCAGACCCCGAGGTACTGTGCCAAAGCTGTCTTGTTCCTGAGCCTGAGGTCTGGAAGAACCAAGGCCCATCTTGTGTCCTCCGCCTGCCTGTAAGCAGGCCCTGGCTGGGCCGGGCGGGTGTTGTCTGTGTGGGGCTGCCTCCCACCTGCCGGCCAGCGGGCAGACATGGCACACCCCTCCCCCAGGGCGTGTTCTCACTGTGGGTTATACTTTTCTGCCAAGGGTCTTTGAGCTGGATCAGGCATTGGTGCCCTGAGAGCAGGGCATCATGGTCGCCCTGGGGGTGGTGGGTAGCTAGGCAGTGTGACGAAGAGGCCTGTGATCCTGGACCCGGAGGTGTCACCATGGGTCCAGCCATAGCTCTAAGCCAGCCTGGGGGCTGTCAGGTGGGGAAGAGAGTAGCAGTGGGCTTTGGTGACCTGGCTGTTCCTAGGGACTGAGGGTTTGAGTCTTTGGCTAGGCACTGTGCTGTGTATGTGTGTGACCCATGGGCATTGCCCTGCTCACATCCTCTCATCTCCCCTCCCCCTCCAGCCAGGGCCATCCCCATCCCCGTTCCCATTCCTCCTCCATTTCCATCCTAAAGCCCCTAAGTCTCCTTTTGCAATGAAGGCTGGGGAGGCAGACTTCTCAGAGGTTCTGACAGGCACCCTCTGCTTTTCCCCACTGAGCCTTTGCTCACCTGACCCCTGTGTCTGGGTTAACCCTTCTCTGCCTCCTGAAACCCTGCTCACACTGCAGCATAAACAGCACCTCCATCATGAAGCCCACCCTGATTCTCGCCCCTGCGCCTAGAGTTGGTGACTCTTAGAGCACTCACAGGGCCACCTCGTTGGCCACCGTGTGCCCTGGCATAGCTCCCCCTTGGGCTGGGAACTTACCATGGGACCCTGGACTGAGCATGGGAGCTGAATATCAGGTCATCTACTGGCATTTGGGATGGCAAGGGTGCCTGGCTGCAGCATGTTGAAGCGTCTGCCGTGGGGACTGGTATCCTGCGTGCAAGCTGGGCCACTCCGAGGGCACCGTGAGTGCCCACCCTACCCAGGTGTGGCTTTGTCTCTGCCCCAGGCCCTCCGCTGGGCAGGGGGTATGGCCCTCAGTCAGGCTGATTAAGGGAATTGCCCCTCTTTAAAGTACCTGCCTTCTCCTTTGAAAGTATTACTGACAGCGTTTTTCATTTTCTTTTTTCTTTACCTCTTTAAGGAACCCTGTAATTTCTTTCTCTTTCTTTCTTTCTCCCCCCCTCTTTCCTTTTTCTTTCTTGTCCCCTCTGTCCCCCTGAACTCTTTGAAATTGGCTCTCTGCCTACTGACACCAAACTGATACTTTGCGTTTCACTTCTGCTTATCCCTTTATGGCAACAGATGTTGAAATTTTGTATCCTTTTATCTGCCCGGCTGCCCCTTCCTGTAATTATGGTCCCCTCGTTAGCAGTACAAAGTGGACTGCCTGGCCTTTGAGCCATTGTGTCTGAACACGTGTGCGCGGGCGGGTGCTCACGCACATGAGGGGCTGTGTGCCTGGCGAGGGCCCTTCCCTCTCACCTGGCGGGGCCAGGCCAGGCGAAGGTTTTAAGGGCTCTCCTCGTCTCCACCACTTCGTGGCTAGGACCTAGCTTCCTCCTTCATTCTCTCGCTCTCCAAACCGGAGGACTGGACTAGGACAATCCCCCCTGCCCCCGCCACCTGATCAAAAGCCTCACAGCTCTCTGCCACTCACGGAGTTCTGTCCGCTGAGCAGCGTGTCCACCATGGTTGGGAGCCAGGTCACGCCGACTTGCTCCCCTCTCGGACCCAAGCCTCTGACTAAACCAGATTGCCCACCGGCTGCCCTTGCTCTGCACTTCTGCTGTGACTGGTCTTTCACTGGGCCGTCCCTCTTTCCTGTCATCGCCTGTCACAGTCCGGTCGCTCACTGAAGAATCACTCTATACCCACAGCCAGAAATGTTCTCTGTGCCCCGTGACACTTTCTCTCACGTCCCTTCTGGTGCCCGCCAGGTGGTGCCCGCCAGGCCGTACCCTGCGTTGTTAGTTGCACACGTGCTGGACTTCTCCCTCTCACTGGACTGAAAACTCCTTGAGGACAGGCATTGTGTCCTGCGGAGCCACGCTTCGCATCTCCCTGCAGTTTCTCTTGAGCACAGTGCCTTGTGTGCAGAGGAGCTCAATGAATGGTCGCTGGTTAAAGAAAGGGAGAGAGGGAAGGACGTGGAGGAAGGGAGGGAGGGAGGGAGGGAGGGAGGGAAGAACCTCCCACTTTCTTAACAGTCACGTTGGGCCCAGCTTATCTCTTCAGGCCCTCTGTCTCCTGGGAGCCAAAGAGACCTAGAGAGGCGAACTCTTTGCCACCCTCCCATCCACCCCCTCTCCCAAAAGCCGTTGTTGCATTTTGGGATAGCACATGCAAGATGGGGTGTACTCACACCCAGACAGATAGATGCAGGAACGAGCAACCATGGGGTCTCCAGGGAGCACCCTCGGGAGCCCAGTATGTTGGCGGTGGCGCGAAGATGGCGCGGGGCCACAGGCATTCTTCGATGTGGGTGGGGAAGTGGGCGCCAGGGGTGTTTTGGGCACGTTCACGCAGGAGGATTTTCTCTGGGCCGTGGCTGTGGTGGGGGCAAACGCAGGCCAGGCAGGGATGAGAGGGAGCAGGCGAGGGAGGGGCAGGGGCTCTTCCTGCCAGGGACTGCCCCCCCATGCTGAACTCTAGCCTGGAACTCAGGGCCTTTCCAGATCAGACATCCAGGCCTTTGGGGCTAGCACCTCCCTTCTGTCAACTTTCCCCATGAAGATGGGCACAGGGATGGGGTGGGGTCAGTGTCTTAAACTTTCCTCCTCGTTGACTGTCAGGAAGTTCTCTTCCTTCCCACTTCCCTCCAGCGTGAGTGGGGTTGCCTGGGCAGCAGGGTGGTTGGGCCAGGGAGACCTGTTCCCTCACCTGATTCCCTCTCCAAGGCTCCCTGAGACGAGGCCCCAGATAGCCAGCTGTCTGCGGGAACACCTCTCCTGCAGGCTGCCTCCGGGCCTGGCTGCATTCATCAGGCTCACAGGGGCAGCCCCAGCTGTCTTCTCTCTCCCTGGGTGGGGATAGAATTGCTGGAGTCCTACTCGGGGGAGGCTGGTGTGGACGCCACCGGCCCACAGCAGCTCCTGGAGGCCTGGCTTTGTGCACAGGACTTGGAAGGGAATGGACTTTTTGTCTGGCCTTCTATAGTGACAGACCAGCCCTTGCTCCTGCCTTGGCCGGGGCCTGTGAGCGGCAGCCCCATTCCCACACAAGTTGTTCCAGCAGCCAAGGCAGTGCACCCCCGCCCGCCCCCACAGTGGTAGGCCGAGCAGCATTCTTAACATTCTTTCCAGAGAAAAGGGGTGAAATGTCTGAATTTGGGGGTCACCATGTTATACAAATTGCAATCTAATCGTTTTTTACAAGAATACACTTGCAGTAAGAAAAGCAGCTTGGAGGAGGGGCTGAGGAGACAGCCTGTTTTGTGCCCCTCGCCCCCAAAGTTTGGGGCTATTGTCGGCCAGTCTCTCTCCCCCCACCACAACAGTTGAGCTAGAGTTTTGTAGTTAAATTGGTCCTGGGTGGGGGCCACAAAGGGCCCACGAAGCCATTTCTGTTTGTTTTCCCAAATCAAAACCCCAGCAGGGCTCCGAGGGCACTGCTGGGCCACTATTGGAAGAGCCCGGCCATTTCCCAGAGCGCGGTGTGTCAGCTTATGCTCCGAACTTAACCTCATGGCACCACACAGCAGCGCTTCAAGGGTGCTCGGCCCAGAGGCCAGAGAAATTGTATCTTTTTATTGGCCCATTTAAAGTGTGTGTGGCCACTTCAGAGAGTCAGAGACAGGGTGGCAGAAAGAAAACTGCAACCCCTGGCTGCGCTGGCCTGGCCCTGGGGGCTGGCGCACACTGTGCCTTCCTGTCTCCCCGGGAGAGTGGCACCTCCCAGTGGTGCTGCAGACTCTGGGGCGTAGGTCCAGGTTGGCCACGTGGTCTGGGCGTGGCCCTTGTGCCGCTGACCCTGCTGAGCCAGGATGCCCAGCTCTCCTTCCCCCAAGCCCTGGGACCAAGGTGGGCAGGTAGAGCCATGCTGGGCTTCACGCCCCCAGTCCCACTGCCTTTCATCTTCCATTTCAAACGGACAAACATGAAATTACTTCTATAGATTAAAGGGGAGAGCTCCTCGTCATTCCTGGAGGCCTCACTAATGGAGGGGGCAGGGCCCCCAATCTGGAAGGAGAGGGAGACCTGTGGAGCGAAACAGCCCCTACCTGATGTACACAAATGTGCATGTGTACCTGTGAAGGACAGGAAGAGAGACACCGGCCACTTGCAGGGCTCTGGCCTGCCCAGGGTGGGGGAGTCATGGCTGGTGGTCCCTCTGGCAAGGCAGGGCTTCCTGGGAGCCCAGGTCAGTGATCTTTAGGAGATGCTGACCTGGAGAGAGGGATTTCTGCCTGATCCTCCTCAGGACTCTCCTGGCATGGCCCCCCCTCCCCCAGGGGTCTGTCGTGTTCGATCTGGAGAGAGAGAAGAGCGCTGCCCTGGAAAGGCTGCCGGGGCACGGGTGCTGCCTTAGGGCCTGACCCCCACCAGACAGCAGCAGTACTCCTTGCTGGGGGTCACCTTACAGTCCAGGGCTCAAGGGGAAAGGTTGAGCAGGCAGGACAGAACCATAGCCGCCTCCTTTCTCCTTCAGTCTTCAGGGAAGACGGCAGCCCACTGGGGAGAAGGGAGGCTGAGGGTCAGCGTCTGTGGGAGGTGGAAGGACTGGTGCTGAGGGCCGCGTTCACACACGTGACTGGCAGCCTCGTCTGCCTTAAGCCCTTTGATGGCCACTGCTTGGGCCAGATCTGGGCTGGTGTGACCACGAAGTCCTCCCCACTCCATGCCCGGGCCTCTTACCTGTGTGTCCCTGTGAAGTGTCCAGGGCCTTGTTTTTCCAGTCTTGTCCTGGAGGAGAGCCCAGCATCTCTGGGTGAAGCTGGAGAATGGGGCCTGGAGGGCGCCCTTCTTCTCCTTCACTCCCGTCGCCATTCTGCAGACTCACTGCTTCCACCCGCCCCCTAGGCACAGGGATTAGCGGGTGCACTTGATGTTGAGGGGCAGTTGCTAGGGCCAGGGGGCCCCCCTACATGGTTGCTAGGGGTCTGGCATCGGGTGAGGGGTCTGCCCACTGCCGCGGTCACGGAGGGAATTACACAGTCACAAAGAAATTGTTCTTCTCAGTAATCTGCTCTCGGCCACCGGGAGGGGCAAGGGTGGGGGAGCAAGCTGGAGCCCAGCAGGCTGGGGGCTGTGATCACAGAGGCGTGCTCGCCCCGGGCTGGGGGCCAGCCTGGCCAGGAACACCAGGGACCCGCCCGCTAAGCTGCTTTCTCAGCGATTTCGCTCCCCAGACACAAAGGTGTTTACTTGTTTTAACATCTCCTGGGACTCCCCTTCTCCCTTTGTGTGGTCTTTATCCCCACTGAGGTTTGAGCCCCAGATTACAGGCGGGAATTAAGGCATTGGACTCAGGCAGCTCAGAACGGCATGACCTGCAGATCAAGGAGTATAAAGTAACCAAATGTGTGTGTGTGTGTGTGTGTGTGAGTGGGGGGCGACCCCTTCATCAAGGCCCATTCATGGTCCTGAGGAGGAGAGGCTGGGTGGTGGGTGGCCAGCGTGCAGGTGTGATGCATGGGCCGCTGGCGAGGATGGAGGTGTTTAGTTACGGAGAGGGAATGGGGGGCAAGGGGCGGGGGTCTGGGGCATCTCCCCTCTGGACCCCCCCTCTAAGGGAGTCTAATTCTGCCTCAGGAAGGAGAGCCACGTTTCCTCAGGGATTGGTGCCATTTGGAGGTTCAAAGAATCTGTGCGGGCCAAGGTGGGACAGTGGCTCATCCTCTGCCCCTCCTCTCCCCACAGTGGGCAGCTGATGACGCATCTGGGTAGCGACTTTCCCCCAGGGGCTGGAGTGCTGGACCTCATGTATGAGTCCCCTTTCACACTGCTGTCCTGTGGCTATGACACCTACGTTCGATACTGGGATCTCCGAGCCAGTGTCAGGTGAGTGTGCTGGGCAGGAGGGCAGGTGGTGGGAACCCCGAGCCAGTCCCAGGAGGAGAAGGTACAGAAACTCCACGACAGAGAGCAGCCTAGACTCCTCACCTTGGGCAGTCCTGGCCTCGGGGCCTCGAACAACGCAGCCACCAGGCCCTGATCAGAGCCTCGGGAGCTGTCAGGGTGCTGCCCCTTGGCACTCTGTCCCAGCCTTTCTCCACCCTGAGGCCTTACCAGTCCTGTGACTAGTCAGCTGGGTGAAACACAAATGGGGCCTAATCTACCCTGGGGGCTGGGGCTTGGTGAGGAAGAGGCCTTTACTGAGGAGGCTGTTCCCCATTAAGGCTGGTTTTAAAGAATGTGGTGATTCAGCTTCTCTCCCTCCCAGCCAGAATGGGAGGTCGGGGGTGGAGGTGGAAGGTACCCTGAAGCTCCCCGCACATCTCCTCTTTCTGGACAGGAAGTGTGTCATGGAGTGGGAGGAGCCCCACGACAGCACCCTGTACTGCTTGCAGACAGATGGGAACCACTTGCTGGCCACAGGTTCCTCCTACTACGGAGTCGTGCGACTGTGGGACCGGCGCCAAAGGGCCTGCCTCCACGTAAGCACCCCGCCCTCCTCACACCTCCAAGAGGCCAGGACTCATTTTTACGGGCTACACCTGAGAGTGGGTGTGCCTGGAGACAGTGGGCGGGAGCCTACACTGGCACCCGGCCCATTGCACTGGGCATGGGAATCCTGGTTTTGGGCTCCCCCACCCCCCACCCCGGGCCACTCCTGCCATTCTTATGCCCTCCCTTGCAGGCCTTCCCGCTGACGTCGACACCCCAGAGCAGTCCTGTGTACTGCCTGCGCTTCACCACCAAGCATCTCTATGCTGCACTGGCTTACAACCTCCACATCCTGGACTTTCAAAACCCATGACAGTCAGGGCCACTGCAGCCCATGGGCCAGGAAAGCCATCTACTCAGGGACCTATCCTGCTTGGAGGGTGCAGTGATAACTCCTTCCCACCCCCGTGCCTGTGCTCCCAGATCTGTGACCACAGTGCTCGGGCCCTTAAGCTAAAGGCTGCTGACTCCTGGGGAGCTGGGGTTACCCAGAGGCATGGTCCCTCCCAGGAACCAGTTGGAGAGAAGGGACCTGCTGCTTTGGGAGAGTGAAGCCGAACCCACTGGGCCTTGTTTTCCTGTCGGCCAGAGCAAGGATCTGGCCTGGAGAGGCAACCCCCATACCCAGGATAGCTTCGAGTGAGGTGAGGTGCTCTGGCCTTTCCCACGGTCCTTTTCTGTCCTTTCCCTGGAAGGAGGGGTGAGGCTGCCACTACCCTGCTGGCACCAGCACCCCCCTCCTCAGTCAGACCCTGCTCTGGATCAAGCTTTTGGGGCTGAAGACTCATTCCTGGGGCACTGTGGCCTGGTCTCCCTTTGAAACCAAGAAAGGACAAAGGGAACCCAGCAGCTTTGAGTTCTAAGCCATCCCAGCCTCAGGCCATGCTACAATGTTCATTTTTTGTAAAAATAAAGCTTAACTGTTCACAGATCTGGCTCCTCACTGGCTGGGGACTCCTGGGAGACCCCAAGGAAAGGGGACAACAGGTTCAGATTTAGGATGTGCATGCTGGGGAAACGGTGAGACCAGCCTCGTGGCTCTGTGTCCCAAACAACAAAAGTTTTTTTTTTTCTTCAGGAAACCCCTCATTGACCATCTACCCTTTTGGCCCTGGTGGTGGGGTGGGTGTCACCTGGAGGGTATGGAGAGGGGCCACCAGTGGCTAGGCTGCTGTCCATCTGCGGTGCCCCTTCCTTACCCCAACCCAGCATGCACACGCTCTCCACACGGCTGCCGTGCTCACCCTGGCTCTCCACCCACAGTGTCTTTGCATCCTGGGCTCTGTGTCCAAGGTTTCTGCATTAAAAAAAAAAACAAACTTCCCCCTCACCCACCCTTATCTTAGGGAGTTCCTCTGGGCCATGTCTGCAAGCCTAGTTGTCTTCTGAGTTCATGCAAACAGGCTGGGGAAGATGCTAGCCCTCCCCAGCTGGGGTCAGGGTTCCCCCACCCACTTAGCCACCTAAGGCCCACACCTCCCTTTATAGGGAAGGCTTTATGTGCAAGGTCCCTAGGATAGAGAAGGGAATGTCACCACCAGTACCCTCCCTGGGGCTAGAAGCATACAGAAGTGGACAACAGGGCAGTGACTCAGAATGACTTTACTCAGGAGATAAGGCATGATGACCAGGGCCAGGAGTGCCGTGTGGTCCAGTTTTTACAGAGCCTGGACAAGAAGAGGCCACGCCTGTGTAGGAAAGGCCCAGGCTGTAAAGTCTTGCCTGTTGACAGAAAGAGCCTCCCCACTCTCCACGCCAGAGGTACAAGCCCAGGAGTCTACTACTGGGTCTTGCAGTCCCCATCACTGCTGTGAGCCATCTTTACCTTCTTCAGCATCTCCTGCAGCTCCGACTCAGCCACCAGGATCTCCTTTGGCTTCTGGTACTGTAGATGGAGCCAGGAGGAGGACATAATGCAGTCACTTCTCCCTATTCTCTCTCATTCTCTCTCTCATTCTCTCTCTCATTCATTCTCTCTCTCTCTCTCTCACATACACACACACACACACACACACACACACACACACACATTCAAGGCCCCTTTTGATCCCGTATTCAAAAATGAGGAAATTGAGGCCTACAGAGTTAAATGTTAAATGATTTTCTCAAGGTCACAAGGCTGGGTAGGATTAGGCCTTGAACCAGAACCCCAGTCCCGTGATTTCCACCCCTCACCCTCTATCCTCCTCTAGCTCTGAGCCCCACCCTGCTGTCCCCAGCTAAAATAGAGATGCCTGTTCTGTAGCAAGTACACCGCAGGGGTTAGGGCTAGAACTGGGGACTCATGGACTGACAAGTGGGCAGGGAAAGAGGGAGCCTCTCCCTGATGCAGTGGCCTGGGTGACTCTTACAGAAATGATCAGGGTGCAGTTGGCATAAGCAAAGCTCAGCGAAGAATCGTCCAGAGGTAGCTGGTATCTGTCCAGATCAGGAATGGAGAACTTCTTGTAGTACCTGTGGGGACACAGAGGGGCCACTGGGACATCCAACAAGACTACCCCAACTGTTGGGCATTAGGCCTTGTGCCGCCAGGCTTCCACACAGCCCTCACATCTGCCAGCAGCCAGAGAGGAAGAACGGAAGCCAGTTCAAACACCAGCATTTTGGAGCTTAGGGGCCCTGCCAAGAACGAAAGGCCCCTGGCCAGTCCAGAGGTGAAAGGGCAGAACTGGTCGTGATTCCTTGACTGACCAGGGGTCGGAGGGACTCACACTGCAGGCTGAGGACAACCAAAGATGTGGAGAGGAGACATGGGACACGCAGACAGCTCAGGCCAGCCAGACCTCTGTGCCCCAGGAAAATGGGATGTGTACAAACAAGGGACAGAATAAGGGCTGTCCCCCAAAGGTGGGAACCGATAGTTGCCATGTACATGGGATTTCCACTGAAGGCCTCAGCTACCTTTTCCTCTGCTGGGGTCTCTCAAGGCCTTATTAGCTTATGGGCCAGAGAGGGAAGTACATCCACAGGAGAAAGCTGCCAGAGAGGACAACCATGTGACTCATCGAGCAGGCCAGACTGCTGGGGCGCTGGACCACTTTGTCGGCCCTGAGACTGTCCTCTCTTTTCACACCCCACGCATACCACCACGGCCATCTGCAGGTGCCAGTCCAGAGATTAATGATCACTTCTAGCAAAAAAATAAAACAAAAAGCCCCAGGTAGCAACACCAAGTCCACAACGTGTGTAACTGGACTTTGTTTTGCAGGAAATCTGCTCTTTCCCAAAGAGGAAGCCTGGGCTCCGAGAGGTGAGCCGTCTTGCCTGGTTTCACAGCCGACGGTCAGCGGAGTCAGGATTGAAATTCCCTGCTCCTGGGCTGCTGCTCATCACACCAGAGCACAAAGAATGGCCTGCTCATCTCTAGCAGTCGGCGCATTTGGCACATTCCCTAGTGGAGGTGCAGCGAGGCTCTGTCAATGGCTGCCAGACCTATCACCCGGGCACAGCATTGCGGCTGCTGCTGAGGATGTGTGGGTTAGGAAGGGAAACGCCGCAGGCAGGTACAAACAAACTCGAGTGAGGGGCCTGGAGAGGATGGGGCTTTTAATACTTCAGAGGAGCCTGGTCCTTGTGGTGACAGCTACCTCGAGTCCACTTCAAAAGCCCTGATGCCCTGGGGACTCAGAGAGCTGACATCAATGCAGTACTCTGGCCCTGCTCTCCCTGCCCAAATCCCTCAGTTCAGCAGAGGCTCTCCTCCCCGGTTCCCCACTCCCCGCCAAGGTGCGGGGACCATGGCAGGAAAAGAATGTTTACTTAAAGGCTGACAGTTCAAAAGGAATGGGGGCTGGGAGGCCCTAATGGCACCACGGGTTTGCTTTATTTTCCAAAGCTCTGCCCCAGGGAAAGGCGATCCATCTGCCTGCACACGGGGGTGGAATGCCGGCCTCATCCTCTTCCTCGCCAGCCCAGGCTGAGGTCTTTTCCTGGGGCCCTTGGTCTGACCGGCAAAGGTGGCAGACACTGATAATGGGGGGTGTCAAAGGTTAAACAGAAAAGATTAGATGAACACAAAGGCTTGTTAGGAAGTGCTAACATCTTCCTTGCAAATATACACAAGGAGCTGAACTGGGAGAGACGCAGCCCAGGCAAACCCCAGGGGCCTGTGTAAAGGCCTTGCCCTGCAGAGCATGGGGGCATCCTTTCTACCGGCCTGGCTTGTGTGCCAGTGGGACAGGGACACACCTGTGCACCCTCAGAGGGGCACTCTCAAGCCATATGCCCCAGGCTGGGGCAGTGGGACTAGAAGAAGAATTCCAGAGCTTGGCCTCAACAGCAATGGCGTCAACAACCTCAAAGAGAATGAGGTACGTGGCTCACCCCCTTCTCTTTCCTACACCTAACTCCTTTCACGAGGCTAGGGGAATGGAAGCAGTGCGTCTGGAGATTCAGCTTTGTTTTGAGTCTATTCTAATGGGTTTAGTTTATTGGTCAAGGTTAAACAATTTTCCTCAGAAGCTCCTAACAGGCAGTATTCAAGGGAGTATGGTGCATCCCTCCTCAGGGGGCATCCCCCCATCCCTCATTCCCTGACCTTGGGGGTTGCCTTGAGAGGAACCGCACTTGACTTTCTCACCAGAACCTGGACTAGAGACAGACCCACTGTGCTTCTGAAGAAGCCAGAATACTCAGCCTCAGGCAGCCCTAGGTAGGCAGCAAGCATTTCTTAGGCATCGACTGTGTCCCAGGCCTTGAGCTGTGAGCCTTGGGATTTAAGGATGAAGAAGCAGCAAGGCCATATCCCTGCCACAGACCATGTGTGTTTCTGCTAAAAGTTAAACTCCTAGAGCAGGTGGTCCCTGGACTCTGCAGATGCCCAACACCCCTCCCAGTTCCATCCCCCTTCACTGTTCCCAGTCTCAGTCACACAGTGAGAGGTGGCATTAACACTTACTCTATACCAGGCACTGTTCTATACACACTGAATCCTCAAAACAACCCTCTCAGGTTGGTTACTTCTATTATCCCCTTTCACAGAAGAGGAAACTGAGGCACAGAAAAGTTAGGTATCTTGCCCAAGTCACAAAAGTGGTACACAGAGATGCTCTAATAACAAATGATAATTCCCCAGTCTCCCGACCCTCCCGTCATTCCTCAGTCCTGCTTCTAAGTAGTAGACACTGGTCTAAATTCCTTGCATCTGTCCAAGGACAGGGCAGATATGGGAGGGGGACTCCCCGGGACCCAGCCACCCTGCAGGTCTCCGCAGCGCTCTGACACACGGTGGTCTTTCTTTCTGAACCTCAAAAGTGTTCAAAAGATGTATGAGGAAGCAAAGGCTCTCAGAAGGACTCCTGGCCCAGCCCTGTGACCCTGGGCAGACCATTTTGCTTGTGGGCCTCCATTTCCTCAAATAAAGGAAATATCCTAGATAAACTTCAAGTCTGCTAGTCTAATGGGCAGGAATAGTCCAACCTTCTTCAACGTGTGCCAAAAGGGCAGCTCCTTTATTTTGGCTATTTCAGAAATTACCTACCAGCCCTGGCCGGGTGGCTCAGTTGGCTGGAGCATTATCCCATACACCAAAAGGTTGTGGGTTCCATCTCCGGTCAGGGCACATACCTGGGTTGTGAGTTCGACCCTCAGTCAGAATGCATGCAGGAGGCGACCGATCAGTGTGTCTCTGTCTCTCTCTCTTTCTGTCCCTGCCTCTCTCTCTAAAAACTGATAAACATATCCTCAGGTGAGGACTATCAAAAACCTAAGAAGAAATGGCCTGCCACACCCCATCACCCTTTCCCTACTGTACTCCCTTCCTAATCCCCAGCCCTTCCCCAGCCCTTTCTCCCTTCAGTGACCTGGGAAAGGGCACGGAGGCCAGGTCTTCAGGGAGAGACACTGGAGGACAGGCTGAAAGTAGAGCAGGGAACGCTGTAGACAGTCATACGTGCCATGCCGCACACACCTCCAGGGGGCAGCCAGTACAACTGCACACACGGTCGGCCAGAGTAGTCCAGAGAAGCCTCCAGCCAGTCCAGCCCTGAGCAAATCAGTGGGCAAATCTTCCTTCTTTCTTGAACATCAGGGATCTGGGCAAACAGATCCTGCCTACAGTAGCCCTCCTAGAGTCACATGCGCATTCGCATATTAAAGGCTCTCAGAAGCCCTGCCAAAGAAAAACTTGTTTAATCCAGAGTTTCTTAAACTTATTTCAGTATAGAATCCTTTTTCTCTAGCAATGTCTATTAACATCTCCTGTAGTGTTAGTATCACCCATGTCAAACCAGCCAAGCTCCCTTCACATTACAATTTCCAGAGAACTGTTGAGGACCTGCTTACGGCCAGCCACTGTGTTGGGCTTAGGTGCGCATCTGATGCCATCAAACTCCCCGGTCTGTGAGGAAGGTGTGAGTGTTCTGTGATGGCTGGGAAACCTTGCATGAAATACCACAACTAATGCGTGGCAAGGGCCATATTTAAGCCAACACCTTCCCACTCCAGCACCTGGCTCATTCCACTTACAGCTGACAGCTTCTAGGCTGAGGCTAAGAACCTTTTTGCACAAACCCTCTTAACAGGGCCAGGTGGCGCCACACTGGGATCCTGGAAAAGCACTTTTTTCCTGCCCTCACTAATACCTGAGGCCAAGGACATGATACACTGGCTTCAATTCCTTCAAGAAAAGTAGCCAACCCAGCGCTGGCCGGGTGGCGTGGCTGGTGACTGTGTCATCCCAATACACCAAGGCTGTGAGTTCAGTCCTCCATCAGGGCACGTGCAAGGATCAACCAATGAGTGCGGAAATAAGTGGAAGGACAAGTCACTGTTTCTCTCTCTCTCCCTCTCCCCTCTCCCCACTCTTCTTCTCTCTCTCTCTAAAATCAATAAATTAAAATTTTTAACAAGAAAAAAGTAGCCAGCCCAGTTCCCCAGGGTCAAGGCAGGTATGGACAAAGGAAATGCAGCTTTCACTAGTAACCGCATTCCAGAATATTAGCACTGGGGCAGGCATGGAACCCTGAGGTGAACGAAGAAGGCAAATCAGAGAGAGAGGCGGTGGTGTGGTGGGAACGGCAGGTGCCTGGGCCTTGAGACCGTTACCGACTTTGCCCGTGGCGAGTCAGTTCATCGTGCTGACTCTACAGACACACTGCGACAGTCATTAACGTACAACACAGAAAAAAAAAACAGGTGCCCTGCCCACCTCCGGATGGCGTGATAATCAGAAAACGGATTTTTAAGGTATTCTGAGAAAATTAAACATTGCTCAGAGGAAAGGCCATTCAGTTCTGTTTAAGTAGTGGCAGTAAAGGTATAGGACATATTACTACTCCAGGTATAAGATGAAAATGCCACTAAACTCAGGACTAAGGGTGTAGCGACCCCTCTCACCTACCTCCCTGCAGAGGGACCTGAGGAAGGCTGGGCTGAGCCAGGCTGGGACCCGAGACCAGCTGCTCAGTGCTGGCCTCAAAGCGGGCACCGACAAACTCCTCTCCCCTCTGGTCTCTGCCCCCGTCCCCTCTGGAGGCTCTACTCCCACCCCACCTGGCCTCACCATCAGTTCAAAAATGTACCCCGGCCCCTTGGGCGTCAGCGTGGGCCTGCAGCCACAGAGCTCCTGGCCAACAGCGCCACCTATGGCTGAATACGCGCACGAGATGGGACCCAGAGGATCTGCCCTCAGATGAATTTTTTGGTGAGCTAGCTTGCTTCTCTCACTCCCTGGTAATCACATTTCTGCCTGCTATCTGTATTCGACAGTGACCTCTGGGGGACAAAAGGGAGGCAGCAGCCAGCTCCACAAACTGCTGGGCTGCAAATTCAAGTGCTATCAGAAGCACTTTTGTTCCCAGTTTGGACCCAAGACCTCTTACGCCAGGGAATGCTTGCTGAAGTACGGAGTTTGTTTTTCTAAAGGCAATTTCTCAGTTGTCTGAAATTGCTAAATCCCACTTTAGGCACTGACTCCTGTTAATGATGAGAACAATAACGGGAATAAAATGCCTTTTGTCTGAGGGCTTCAAAGTGCTTTATAAACGCAAACCCTTATTACTATGACTTTATATTTATAGACAAGGCCCACTGCAGGGGCTACTGGCTGCATGTACAGCAATAATCCTGAAATTAATTCATTCATCTCCACCCCTTCCCAGTCTCCTTAACCCTGCCAAAGTAATGGGGGGGGGGGTCCTAAGAAGTGGGCAGGACCCAGAGCTGAGCTGGGGGAGCCTGGGAACCATGCTGCCTCCCTGTGGGCCTTGTGGATCTGAGGGATGGCGGGGGGGGGGGGGGGGGCGGGGGGGGGCTGGCACCGCACCACCTGAGAAGGTGGACGAAGAGCTAAGTCTTCCTTAATGCATGTAAACCAGTACGGTTAGCTAGATTAAGCTGAGCACCCCAAGAGGCATGTTGGGTGGCTTCAATTCTTGTGGGCCAGTAACTCATAAAACCTGCCACTTCAATGCCCCAAATCTATGTCACGGGAGTTGGCCCTGCACAGCAACCCCCCTGGCCCTCAGCAAGACTGGTTAACGACAGGGCTCTTCCTTCTCCTGTGATCAGAGCTCCATAAACCCAAACAGGATCAATACATTTCCAAGATGGTCAGCCCAGCAGCAGCCCTGCCAGGATCAAATGTCCACCTCGGCCACCTCTGTCCCCTCAACCCCACATGTTGCCTCCCCCTAGCAGGCCACAAGGAGAAGAGCAAAGGGAAGTTGAGTGCCCCTTTTGAAATATAATGCAAGAGACTTTCAATGAAAATACAATGAAATATATGAAATATAATAATGAAATATATTGAAATATATTAAATATATATTACTAATGATAATAATAACAATATGATAATATAAATAAATATATATTACTAATATATACTAATGAAATATAACAAAAATATAATGAAAAAATCAATGAAATATAATGCAAGTGCCTGCCCACTGTTCCTCAGTCCAGGGAGGAGTCAGGTTTGCTGCTCCTAGGCCAACACTTCAAAGTCCTGTAACTGCCACCTCAGACAGGTGTGCCTCCAAGGCCCCAGCTCCCTTCCAGGCCAACTCTGACAGTGATATCACCAGGCCAAGTTCACTATGGATTGGGTCCAGCCAGAGGTCAAGGTCACAACAACCTTACAACAGAAGCACCTAAGATGCCTCATCTCTTCATTCATTCAGGAAATACTTATTGAGCCCTAGTACATGCCAGGTATTAGACCAGACGCTGGCTCAAATTCCCTTGCCCGGATGAAGCTGCCTGCAGGGAGGAAGCCCTTCAGTGTCCATTGCCTTCTGGGGTTTTACAGTAGCCCGCCTCCCTTCCTCCCTCAGAGCTGGAAGAGGAGGCTTCTCTGCCCTCTCCCACCCCTCACTGAGCCAGCTGAGCCCTAAGCCAGGTCCCACCCCCACCCCCTTCCTGCTGGCACACAGGCAGGCCACTGCCCACCAGGCAACTTACTTTTTGTTGGTTGTTCTGACGATGACGCAGCGCTCCTTCCGGTCCACAGAGACACTATAAACATCCTTAGGGTAGGGGAGGTTTCGAATCCGCCACTGGAAACACACCTTGGTGTCCTTGCGCATGAAGATGGGCTGCAGAAGGCAAATCCAACTCCAGGGCTGTTCTTGGGGAGGGGTAGAAAGGGATGGCTCCCCCCCCACAGATCTTGGCCCTCGGGCACAGTGGGGGACCCTCAGCTCTTCTCAGCTCCCTCTGACGCTTCTATCGCTGTGATGTTCCAGGCCTAGAGCCATCACCCTGGGATGCCCTGGCCACAAACCCTGCGGGTGCTCGTTCAAGCAAGCATTGCTAGAGCACGTGGGCATGCTGGAGATGGAGAGGTAGACAAGACACGGTCCCTGTCCTCAAGAGCTGGCAGCCCCCTCCCCACTCAGCCCTGCCTCCCCAAGACACCTGACAGATAAACATACATTGGCATTGCTTTCCTTGATGAGTTCAAGCCCCAGGTTCCCTGCTCCATGGGGTGCTGGCTCTCCCACCTCAATCTGCCACTGGCCCAAGGCTCCCAGGGCACTTTTTACACGCCATTTTCTTACTAGGGAGAGAAAGAAGCAACGGGGTTATGGGAACGAAAGGGGCTCTGCTCTTTTCTGCTGAATCATCGACGTCACATTAGGTAAGTGGAACAGGACAAAGGTGGGAGCTACAGGCCCCTCCGCGCCGGCTTTGTCTGTCTGAGCACAGCTCTGCAAGACGCCAAGTGGAGATGAGACGCCCACCCCCCTCACCCCAGTAGTGGTTGCTAGCAAGGGGAAAATATGAGAGCTAGGAAAAGGGTAGCTGCTGATACTGGGAAGATTTGGATCCCAAAATGAGTGAATTGACATGCATTTTTTCCCTCTGAAAATGTGCAAAGGAAAAATGAATTAAGAGGGTGAAAGCTGATAGGCAGACTTGTCTCATAATTCAGAAAGTCCACATGTAGAAATTCACTCATTTCAGGTGTACCTGAACAAAATTAGGCACACACCATAGCTTAAATTCATTATTTATATAGGATCTAATGTTTTCGTGTGAAGAATAATTATCCTTTTATAATGCAGCCAACTATCTCTATGTTACGCCTTGGTTTATAAGCTTTTTTTTCTTCAAGTGAGGAACATACATTGTGCAACCTCAAAGTGAAAGAACGAGTTCAATGCGCATTACCTGACAAGCCCTGCTGGGAGGGCTGCTCAGCCACACCAGCAGGACCACAGTCACGGGGCAGCCCGTCACCGCAGGGCACCCTCTGGGCCTGTGACCTCTCTGCTCCTTCCCCGCTCTGCCACACTGCAGGGCACTCCGGCCTAGGCAGCCCAGAAGGTGCTCGAGGCCAGCAGCCTTCCTGACACTGCTGTCAGCAGCCAAGCAACTCAAACCGGGCCAGGGATTGGGCGGCAGCTATTGCAGTTAGCTGCTCTGCTTTTCCTGGGCTGGGGGCGGGCGGGGTAGGGGTGAGAGCTGCAGTCTGATTCTCCAAATCGGGGGAGCGGTGTGTTTCTTTGAGACCTTTTGAGCAGCTGTGCCAACCCCAAACACCCTCACTGCTCGAAGTAAGGCATGCAAGCTGAGCACCAAAGCGTGCTGTAAAATTAGAATTTCCCCTTGAATATGTGCTTTTACAGGGTCTGCTGCATTCTGCAGTGTGGTTTTATTACATCTTAGGGCCAAAAATTCTCCCTAGAAACACATTTCCAAGTTTATAATGAAAATTAATATGGAAGAGTAAAACTTGGAAGTATGCTTTATAGGCAACTTTTTTTTTTCACAAATACTTCTACTCTTTTAAGTGAATGGACTGTGACCAGGAGTATATCCAAATCTATTCACATAATACAGCACCTCGCTTAACTGGAAGCCAGCCTTCTGGGGGCCTCTGTCACAGTCACAAACTCAGAAGTGACAAACACCTCCAAGCAGGGCTTATTGTGACAAGACCCACACGCCTCAGCCTGTACTGCGGGGGAGACCACTCCCGGGGGCTCACCTGGACCGTGTGTATGAGACGCTGCGTGTAGAATATGGCAGGAAATTACTGTTTTCCCAGGCACACTGGCAACAGCGTGAGGGGACAGCTCACCTCAGAGGGCAGTGTCAGAACTACCAAGCACAGGGAACCATTTAGTGTGAGCGCAAGGAAGCACCCCTAGGGCCTAAAGGGACCGCTGTGTAATGAAATACAGTCATCACAGGTCTTAAGGGTGGAGGACCCCTCAGAAAGCTTCAGTCCAATGCCTGTGTTTTTGAATGAGAAACAGCATTTCTTCCCTTGCCACCCCTCTGCGGGAGACAGACTGTGAGGAGTTATCAAGGCGCAGAGGTAAACAAACTTGCAAAAGCCACAGTTAAAATTCAGGTCTCTTAACTCCAAGTCCAGAATTTGAATCATTAATAAAAGGCTAAATTATATTCTATAAATATTTGATAAGCATGTATGATATTTAGAAAGGTTTCTATGTTTTTAAGTAGCTCTACTTCTCTTTTTATATTTTCGCCTCTAAAGGACAAGTTTGATTATTTGAGAATATAATTTACGAGGCGTACCTAACTACCTGGGGCTGGACAGTGCGGCGCTCCTCTAACCTCGGGACTTGTGAAACCCTGTGTCCTACAGCCCGACACCAGCGCGGGCGGGAGAGGCAATTCTGACTCCAGGATTTCCTGTCTTTTCTCTCACTCCAGGGAAATGTTGGGTTTTGCACCTAAGCCTTCCCAAGGAGTGCACTAAGCAGGAGGAAAATTAGTTACTCATTTCTTTACTACTGACCTTAAAACCTATTCAGGTTACAGGAACCTGGCACCTTTGGCTGTTTCAGCTCTTAAAAACACAAACAAACTCAGGATTTTTTTGTTAGAATGCAGAAGAAAGTGTCCCTACTCATTCCCTTATGAGACCCAATAACTGATTTTGGTGAAGCCCCATTATCTTTCCCACAGACTTGGGCACGAGTGCACGCGTGCAAATCCACACCCTGTGTCTTGTCCTGCCTTTGCTCCTGAACTCAAGGACAGCTGCTGCAGCGACAGAAGACTGTTTCCACCTGCTGTCACGCTGATTGGATTATATGTTAAACCCAAACTGGTGTGTGCAAGGCAGCTCCCTGGGACACTGTCATATCTTTTCGGCCGAGCAAGGCCCAGTCCTTGGAAAGGAGACTTTCAATGACCCTATAAAGGGTCTGATGGGGAATACACGAAGGAAGCAGTGCCTGGGGCTTTTTCCTAAACCAGCAGGAAGCAGGCTGATGTCCCAGACTGCTAGCTGAAAGGAGGCCCCATCTTTCAGGTGGGCTGGTAAGTAGAGGTCCTAAAGGCCTCCTTCCCCAAAGCTCCAAGCCCTGGCCCATTTCCAATGTGGATAATTACATTCCCCCTTCCTAAATACTCCCTGCAGCTTAAACTGGATGCAGGATTCTTCTTTTCTGCCCTGAAACACTGCAACATTGCTATGTGGCTATTAAACAGCTGCCACGTCCCATCCCTAAGGAGGCTGAAGGGAATCGAGTGGGTCATTTATAAAGCTGGTGAAGTGCTTGGGGATGAAAGTGCTCAATATCCTCCAAATGCAGCCTGGGGTGGTTAGGCTGGCGGTCAAATACCAAAGCAGATTAGGCCGATAATCCAAATGTAATCGCTGGGGGATGGCCTGCCCTTCAGCCTCTGCCCCCCAGCCATGCTGCGCTCCACTGGGGCTGGTTTGATGTTCCGATCATTGTTGATCATTGTTACGGGGGCCCTTCAGCTTCTTCCTCCATGAATACAGACTGCCTTCATTGTGGGGGGTAGGAATGAATAGCGCTGACGGGGTGAAGAAAAAATATGACGCTGCTGTGCGTATTAACAGAGTGGAAGAACTCCGTCCAGACAGACGCGCTGCAGGCAATTCTTCCCCTGGAAATCACTTTCTGTTTTTCTAACAGAATACCAGTTTGGCCAATTATCAAATTTGTACAATTAGCTTGAAAAAATGGAAATTATTCCCATTTACGGCCACAAAAACCCTGTCCATATTTTACTTCACAGAATGCACGAGTAAAAGTCAGCTCTGGCCCTGGGAGTATTTATATTTAAAAGTTTATAATGAACAGTATTTTGCCAGGGCAGCTGCTGGGGGTGTGGGGGGGCCGGGGGGTTAGAAATGGGTAAGAGAAGGATCAGCTGCTCAGCGGGCCCGGTGGTCGTCTCCGCCCGTCTCTGTCCTGCTCTCTCTGGCCCCTACTCAGGTCATTCTGAGGAGAGCAACATTTAGGAAGGAGAAAATAAAGCAAGATTAAATATTCTCAACTCCCACCAGTATGCTGTGGTGGACTAACGCATGGGCTCTTAATCTGACAGACCTAGGTTTGAGTCCTAGCAACGTGCTTCTCAGAAGGCGCCTGGCCTCTCCGAACTGCCTCTTTATTTAACCGTGATGCGGAGCAGCAGGACCTACCTCGCTGGGCTGCAACGGGGGCGATGACACAAGATCAGTCACCCGAGCACGCAGCATGGTGCCTGACAAAAGTTATGGTATTAACATCACTCTTAAGTAAACTTTAGACAAACAATGTTCTCCTATGAACCTCCATTTCTGCTTTTAAGAAAAAGGAGTTTCGTGGGTTCTCGGCCCTGTGGCTAAGATCAAGTGTAGAAAACCGAGTTTGGAGGTCTCTCTTTCCCACCTGCCGAGAGAAGTGACGGGTTAATGTAGGACACTACAGATGAAGGAATGTGGACTTTTTTCATTTTAATTTCATGTCCAAGCACAACGGAGAGGCCTGGGTTTTATTTGTTTGTTTGTTTTTATAGACACAGCTGCTAAGGCTGTTTGATTTGCTCTGTGTGGAGGAGAGAGGAGACGCTGGGGGCTGGGGGAGAGGAGCTGCGAACCAGGCTCCAGCCCGGTGATGGCGGTGGCCAGCCCACGTGACCTCTGCTTTCATAAGCTCGCCCCTGTTAGGCATTCCAAGGCTGTCACCCCCTGGGAGCGCTATAAATTACAATGCATTGTGAGGATATTACTACTGTATTGGTTTCCACCAAATCAGTGTCATATGCTAAACACATCAAGATTTTTAATAGCACCAGACTAAACCAATTGGGACTGGAGCCCAAGCAGCTCATAATAAGGAGGGATCAACACTTCACTCTGTGACTGAACATGCGCAGGACACGCATTTTAAGACTGGAGACTAAGAGAATGCAAACCAGTGTAATCTGTGTTGTCGGTTCTGGACATTTATGAGCTGTCAGAAAAAGGGAAAAAGAAATTCCCTCACCAATGCTACCTGTCGATCAGACCCAGGAAGAAATTAAAGTCAAGAATAATGACAAGAAAATAACCCAGTCCATGATTCCATCACTGGTCTTAGCATTTCAGGTAGAACTTAATAAAGAGACTAACTCCCATTGCTGACAGCCTCAGGCCCTGGGTCAAAGGACCAGCCACCTAGTTCTGGGAAGTCAGTGAATGCTGATGTGCAGACCTGGGAACAGAGAATGGACAAATCAAGCAATTCCCAGAAACCCGCGCTGGAGCCCCTATTCACGAGCCTCTTTTCAGAGGGAAAGAGCTGCAGGAACTCAAATGATAATGCCACAAAATCACCATTTCCAGCCCCTACTCCCTTTGATTCAGACATTCTCCAAGATAAGGGTCAATGTTTAGTGGTGCTGCCTCTGAGACAAGGTCAGAAGCCGCTGCCTCTGACACCTGCTTGTTCCTAGTGTGGTTTCAGAAAATAAGGCACAAAACAAGCCAAAAAAAAAACACAAAACCACCCCGCCCCCCCAAAACAAAAACAAAACCCCACAACCCTGCAGTGAAAAGCCTGCCCTTATCACTATTCAGCCTACACGGCTCCCTTCCAACTCCACCTTCTCTGTAAACCTTTTCCCAATGGACTCTCTCCATTCCCACTTGACCTTACAAAAACCACTCACTCTCTCATTTGTTTGGGGGTGGGATGGGATTGAATGGTCAAACCAACTCCCATCCACCTCTGGCGCCCAGCCCCGCCCTGATTAGTCTCAGGAAAAACCTTGTCGCAAAGGCCTCAGTCTCCCCTAGCTTCCACATTTGGCGCTGGGCCCCTCCCTCAAGCCTCAGGCAGGGAGTGTGCTTAGGTCACCCCAAGTGTTCTTAAGGGCCTGCTGGGAGTGCCTGTCACTTACCGAGTAGTTCCTTCGTCTTCTCATCATATTCTTCAGCCATTTCCTTCCCATCTGGGAACAAATAGTGCACCTTCCTCCTCCCTACGTGCAAAGCAGAGAGTGCCTTAACCCCAAGCCTCCTCTTGCCTTGTGCCTTACAGATCAAGGGGTCTGCCTGGGAAACACCAACAGCCTTGGGCGTGCTGAGAAACCCTCCCAGAGCCTCCCACTCCTTGCCAACCACTGCCCACTATTACTTTAGACATGTCCTGGGACTCTCTTCCTTTCTGAAGCTTTCTTTCAACATATCTTTGCTCTGCTGTTTCCTGTATTAGCGATAGCTCCATACTTCTTTCTATCTGTTGAACTCCTCCTCACCCTTCAAAACCTGGCTCAAATATCACTTCCACTGGGATGTCTTCCGAAACTATCACCCCCAGCCACCTTGGCAAAATTCACTTCCGTGTTTGTGCCTCTCCAGTGCTTTATTCAGAGGAGCATTTACCACACAGTATGATACTTTTAAAGGCACCTATCTCTTCAGGAATGGTATATTTATCTTTCTCTCCCTGATTCCTAAAACAAGCTTATGTTCTCAGGATATTAAACTGGGTTTCCCAACCAAGCACTCCCGCTAGCCATGCCATCGTTCTGCCTTCTGTGCACCTCTAGGCCGTTCCTATCACGTAGCCACACGACGTCAGTCCCCATGTGTCTCCTTCATGGCATTTACCTTGGTTCTTATTTTACATTTATGGGACTGATTACTGCCTGCCTCTTCTACTAACTAGGAGGGGTTTTTACCTTCCCTGCCTATGGTCTTCCTAACACCAAGCATAGTACCTGGCATACATTAGGAGCTCAACTAAATTTTGATTGAGAGAACGAGCACTGATTCATCTTTCACTGAAAGAATGAAAGAACCCAAGGGAACGTCCTAACCCATCTCTTCCATCAATGCAGTGTAATCATAAGCATTTTTGTAAAAGTGGCTAATGCCATGTCCCCTATTTTTAGGCAAGTAAGTGGATATAGGTAGGCTCCTTGGTGAAACTGATAACAGAGGACTAATGCCCAGTAGGAAGGCCCAACATACATTTGATGAATACCTGAACCAAAGGGTTAAGGGTGCCACTAACCCCAACCTGTAGTTTTACCGTACTACCCAGCCTTTTCCCTGTCCGATTCACTGCCCTGGGGCATTGTTCTTCCTAATATAACATATTCTGGGGAGCTCACCCCCAAATTTGCATGCTTCTCAGGAGGCCCCTAGGGCACACCATCCTTAATCATTTGGAGAGTTCAAAGAGCTGGAAGAGGTTTTTCTGTCAGGAGCAGGGTACAGGTGTTGCCTGTGAGTAGCTCAGAGTGTCTGGCCTGTCTTCTCCCCCTGGAGTCCAGTCCCGAGTCCAGGCAGGAGGCAATGCTCACTATGGGCCAGGTACTTTGTGTGTCTTATTGCATTTAATTCTCATAATAATCCCATGTGCCCCCATTCACCAATGAGGGAAATTAAAGGTCATACAATTTGCCCAAGGTCACAGAGCCAGGACACGATGGGCCCAGTGTTAAACTCCCTTGAGGCCCACACCCACGCTCTAAAAACCGCACCAGGATAACCTGTATGGCTGAGATATCCGGGAAGGCTGACGCTGCCCCATGGGTTTCCTGGCCGTGCGTCTAGTGAATCGCCTGTGTAGGCCTCAGCCTGTTTTACTGGGGTACTCGTGTTTTTCTTACTGATCTAAATGAGCTTTCAATTTACTAACCACGTGTCATATATATTGCAAATATTGTTTCAATTGCCTTCTAAGTTCATTTAAAGTGAGTTTTCTCAAATAAGTGTTTAATTTTTATATGGTCAACTGTTTTTCCCTTTGTGATTTGTACCCAATTGTACTTAGAATATTCCCCCTTACCCAAAGATTATAAAATATTTATCTATAGTTTACTCTAACACGTATTTGTTATATAGGTATGTACATATATATGTGAACATAAAAATTTTTAAGTATATTAGTACGATATTTTGTTAAAAATATGTATGACTGCACATGCATAGAAAAGATACAGTTTATGTATGAAAATGTAAATTATTATCTTCTCTGGATGGTAGGGCTATGGTTGACTTGTTTATTTATTTTTCATATTTCCACAATGAACATAAATTATTTCAGGAAACAGTGTAAAGTGTATTGGGTTCTCATTACTAATAGCAGTGGTTCTTGGCGGGAAGTAACACCGCCCACCCGCCCACACGCGGGGAGGGCAAATCTACAGGAGAGGCTTGATGAAGCGCATCCATGTGTGTAATAATGATTTGTTTGTTACCATTTTCTGTCTGCTCTAGTCTATAGCTTGGCACACAGTAAAGCCTCCCTAAATGCTGTGTTTATAAATGAGCAGATGATTTTAATTTCCAGGCTTCCCTGATTGGCCTCTGCCTGCAGTTGTGAATCTCTAGGGGTGCATGTAATTTCAACTCCTTCACAGTTAAGGAGTAGTTACAAGTATACAGTCCTAAAATATTTCGGCCCTTTGAAGGCAACCCCCAGGGTGATGTGGTCCCCGGTGAAAATAAGTTTGACACCCCTGCTCTAGTAGGTATCCTAAAAACTACAGGAATTAAGACCTAACTATTTCTGGCAGCCAAGTGGGTCCAGGAAGGGACCTTTAAGTTTGGGGGCGGGGGGCCGGCTACACCCAACAATCCTAGAGTGGAAGTCAGGGTTCCATGCCCCTGTGCTCTCTCTCCCAGGCACGGCCCCAGGCCCTTGCTCTGTCTCCCCTAAAGACCCATGGAACATTTCAGAAGTTCACTTACAGACATTATAGCTGGAAAGGACCTCGGAGGTAACAGGGAGACCATCCAGCTCATTTTACAGATGAGGAAAGTGAGGTCCAAACAAGTACAGGGGCCGACTGGAGAGCCCCGTGAATCATCGGCAGAGTCCTAAGGAGAACCCGAGGTCCCTCCACTTTCCATGACACCAGGCCACCTTCAGCAATGGAACCCCAAGACTGAGGCTCCTGGGATCCCAGGTCAAGATGCAGTTGTACCACTGACAGGTTGGGGCTCTAGGGCTGATCTAAAACTTTCTTGGATCAATTTTCTCTTCTGTTAAATGGGGTAGAAAATTAACAGCCTTTTGGAACAGCGGTGAGGAGCAAATGACATAATGAATATGAAAGGAATTATGTATTATTTATTAGTAACAGAACTCCGAACGGAGCGAGGTGGTGTACAGGAAACTAGGGGGTGTCTAGAGATGCGTGTTCCAGTTACGTCATCTCTCTGGGCCTCAGTTTCCTCATGTGCAAAAGCAGGACCTGGCTTGGGTGGGGGCCGCAACCCTTCCAGCTCTGCCATCCCAGGCTCTGAGGCCCTTTCGGAGGCGCCGGCGCGGAGGGCCGGAGCCTAGGGTAAAGATCAAGAGAACTCGCGGGGGACCTCGAGTTACCATCTTGCAGCAGGGCTGTCTTCTCCGCATCCCGCAGACTCTCCAACCACCCAGTCACCGCCATCTTCTCTCCGCCCAGTGGTGCGCCCGGCCGCTACCATGGCTACCGTTCCGCCTGGGGGGGTCACTTCCGGCTGACCCGGAAATTGTTCTGGTCATTTTTCCGCCCCCCCCCTCCACCCCCGCCCCTCTCTCACTTTATCCGCTTTCATTGGCTACTCGGGTAAGTAATTAGTAGTTTACTCTTGCCCGCCCTCCGGGTGGATTGCTGGGCCTGAAGTTGACCCTACCCTGGACTGAATCCTCAGGGCACGGTCCGGACTCGCCATCCCTGTTCTGGCCCCCCAGCTGGGAGTCGCGAGCACGCTCCAGCTGCGTGCTGCGGCGGATGCCCCACACCTGCCAGCTGTGAGGCCGAGATTCTCCCAATCCCGGAAGGCTGCACACCTGCAGTGGCCGTGCCCCATCTTCCCGCAGCTGCCGGGGTTGAGCGCTCTCATGCCGAGAGGCCTGCAACTAGGGCAGGTACAGGGTATTCCGCCTGTCTCCTTAACCTCCCATACCACCAGGTTTTCCTCTGCGGGTCTGTGATGGGGTAGAGAAAGATTATGTGGAGTTTGTGCAGATTCACCCAGTCTCTACTTCTCTTTGGGTTAGTTCTATTTCCTAACTTGGCATCCCCTCTTGGTAAACCCCTTTGGGATGCAGCAGGGCAGACACCGCACTGAATCTTTAGAGTAACCCCTCTGACGAATGATACCGTTTGGTACCCTTCAGAAGTTCCTCCAGTAAGTCTGTTCTTCCCTTCATTTTCCCCAATACTCTGTCTTTGAAAGGCTGGTGAGTGTAGAGCTAGGCTGAACCGCTGAAGTTCAAAAGGGTTTCGGGAGGCCCTGGGGAACTGTGCTACTGTCCCCAAGGCCTGGTCGGTAGAGATCCTACTGCCATAGGCAAAGGGGTTGGGGAGCCTCAATTCTGGGTTTCCTCATGACAGCGGCCCTGATCACCGCTCACACAGAAAGGCCAGGGTCCAGCCATACCTCGATGGACCCCAGGGGCATCTTGAAGGCATTTCCTAAGCGGAAGAAAATTCATGCAGATTCATCATCAAAAGCACTTGCAAAGATCCCCAAGAAGGAAGACGGTGAAGGAGCAAGAGGTGAGCAGACCCAGTTTCAGAACCCTCGTGTGCTTGGGCCTTTAGACTTTCCGCATTGTTCACGGCCAGAATCGGACATTAGGACTGATGCTGCCCGCCCAGGGCCTGCAGGTTGGCTTATACCTGCCTTGTACCAGACTTGGCCCCAGGGCTTTGACAGGCCACTCGCTGTGTTCTCTTCTGCCCCACCCTGAGACCTCCATCAATCAGAAAATCCTCCTTGGTCCCTAAGGAAATGAATGACTGGCAGAATCCTTGGCTCTCCCAGAAGTTGCCTGCATTGGGGGTGGGGGAGCCCAGAAATCCATCTCAGATTCCCAGAGTTATAAGATATCTTGCAGCCAAATTGACAAATAGATGGCAGAATAGATTCTCACATTGGGTGGGAAGGGAGACTCTGTTAGACTGAGAGGCCTATAATTGCAAGACACGCGTGCCTTGTGCCTGGTGTACAGGGGGTATCTGTTAATACTTGTTGCATGATAAATGAATGAACCAATTTACAGGATGCCTACAGTGTGCCAGACACTGTTCTAGTTTACACGAGGGAACAGGACTTGCCAAAACCCTTGTCCCTCACATCAAGTGACGGCCCCTGAGGAAATGAACTGTGTGCTGGTGGTGGAGCCCCCAGAAGGTGGAGCCTGGGTGGAAAGAAAGTGACTGTTTGGGTCCTACTGTCTGGATCATGTCTGAAAGTTATGACAGTAGGCGTTTGAATATCTCCTCCACAGGGTGGCTTAGCTCCCTACGGGCCCATGTGGTACCCACAGGCATTGGGCGAGCCCGGGCAGAACTCTTTGAGAAGCAGATCGTCCAACACGGCGGCCAGATACACGCTGTCCAGGCGCCAGGGGTCACTCACATTGTGGTGGATGACGGCATGGACTGTGAGCGAGCCCTCCGCCTCCTCAGACTGCCCCGGCTGCCCCCGGGGGCTCAGCTGGTGAAGTCAGCCTGGCTGAGCTTGTGCCTGCAGGAGAGAAGATTGGTGGACACAGCAGAATTCAGCATCTTCATCCCTGACAGGTGGGCTGGTCCCAGACTTTTCTCAAATGTTTTCTGGCAGCATCTTAAACTCTTTCCTTGAGTTATTAAAAACAACTCTCATTGTCTTAATTGAACACATTAGAAGACCAAGGTCTCCAAATCGAGAAGGATTGGGAGCAGAAACAGGGCAAGACCTTTGGCGTCTTATCTTCCCATCACCATCCCTGCAGGTGCCTGGCCCAACCACAGCTCAGTAAAGCAGACCAGGACTCTGCTACTCCTCCTGGAGCCTGTGAGGCTCTGCTCAGGACTGCCTTCTCTCCTCCCCCTACTCCCGCTAGACCTGTATCTCCTCCCCAGAGAAAAGAAGAAGCTGCAAGCTCCCGAGCCCAGGTAAGGAGCCTTTCAGCCCCGCAGCTCCTTTCCCTGGGAACTAGATCACAGAGACATGAAGGGCCTAGTGGTTGTTCAGAAAGGCCAGGGCCCCGAGAGAGGAGGGCTGTCTGTTGTGAAGCCATGTAGATCTTCCCGACACTCTTCACTTCTGTATTTGCCCACATCGTATCTACCACATGCCACTGGGCGTGCCAGGGATGGGACCGAGGAAGTCAAATGGAGCACGGCCCCACACTTACAGAGACCCAAGGCTGAGACCCAGCCTAATTCTTGGGTGTAACTAGGAGACTCACCCCCCACCTTTGGGGAGCATTTGTGGATTTATTGTCCCTTCTCCTTCCTTACCTCAAGCCCGGCTCTGATGACGGAAGCAGTGATGGGGAAGAGACCTGGGTTAGCGCAGCTGATTTGGAAGCCCTGATTAGTGGCCGATACCCCATACCCCCTGAGGGAGATGGGGAGCCCTGCCCTGCCCCTGAGGGCCTGGGTAAGTGGGTCTGTGCACAGCCTTCAAGCCAGAAGGTGACCAACCACAACGCCCACATCACAGAAAAGCTGGAAGTGCTGGCCAAAGCCTACAGTGTTCAGGGGGACAAGTGGAGGGCCCTGGGCTACACCAAGGCCATCAATGCCCTCAAGAGCTTCCACAAGCCTGTTGCCTCCTACCAGGTACCCAGGGGCCAGGGCAGGATATGCAGAGGGTTGGGGTGTGGTCTTCTCTCTACTGGCAAGAGGTTGGTGGAGGCACTGGTCACAAGCGGGGATCAGGTGGAGTGGTTGAGAGTTTATGGTTCTGGGACTTGTACAAAAGGAAAAACTGGGGAGGGTGATGAAACAGACTGGCAAAATCTTGATAATTATACAAGCTGGTTAATGGTTGCTTGGGGATTTGTTACACTGTTCTGTGTACTTTGGAATTTTTCCCATAACAAAGTTTTTAAAATGTTTAGACTCTGGAGGCCAACAGACAGGGTTTGAATTCTGGCTCCATCAGTCACTAGTTGGGTGACTTTAGGCAGATGACGTGCACCCTTTGAGCGTTGATGTCCTTGCCGGTGAAGGGACCGAGAGCAGCAGCAGGCTCAGCGTGGCGTGGGGGCCGAACTGCATGTTCTCTGCGGCGCGTGCCTGCCACGCAGTGCAGCCTCGGTCAGTGTGAGCTCTCGCTGCTGCACCTCGTGTCCCTACTTCCTGTGCCGATTGTCATCCCCCCGGACACCAGAAGACAGGCTACCCAGCCCATTCCATGCACACATCCCGTCTTCAGCTGTGCCCAAGCTTTACACTGCCACCAGCCGCCAAGCGGCCAGGCTGGCTTTTCCTCAGACATCTGCCAAAGGAGTCATCTCCCCCCACCTCTGGCTCTACCCCTTCGTCTTCTCACTCTTCTTTCCTGCCTCTTCCAACCCCTCCTCTAGGAGGCCTGCAGTATCCCCGGGATTGGGAAACGGATGGCTGAGAAGATCGTAGAGATCCTAGAGAGTGGACATCTGCGGAAGTTGGACCACATCAGCGATAGCGTGCCTATCCTGGAACTCTTCTCTAACATTTGGGGAGCTGGAACCAAGACTGCCCAGATGTGGTACCATCAGGTCACACCTTATCCCTGCCCCCGCTCAGTTTGGCTGTGTCTCAGAGCTCCTGACCTATGGTTCTCGTACCCTGTGCTCTGATGGGAATAAACCCAGACTAGAGGGAGACCATTTTCCAAAGGGCCCGCGTGTAGACGCCTGTCCTAGCTCCAGAACTGCCCTGCAGTTGGGGATACTTGAGGCATTAATCTGTGGCAGAGGCAAGAAGTATGATTCTCTGTCCCCCAGGCCAGCAAGGGCCTTTCTGAAGAGACCATGGCTCAGGGCCGAGACCCAGAGCCCAGATAGAATCATGACCCCGGGCTCAAATGGGCCTTGTCTTCCGGGACCCCTGCCTTTTCCAAGCTCCACTGATTACAGACACAACTCAACTGCTTCTGGGGGTGGTCCTGTCTCAAGTCTTCCTTGGAGTCTGGGGGTGATGGAAGCCTGGTGTGCACACTCGTTCGCTGCCTCTTCCCTGGTCCTGGGTCCTCATGGTGCCCCCACTGCTTTCTTCTCTCCAGGGTTTCCGGACCTTAGAAGACATTCGAAGCAAGGCATCCCTGACCACCCAGCAGGCCATCGGCTTGAAGCATTACAATGACTTTCTGGAGCGCATTCCCAGGGAGGAGGCCACAGAGATTGAGCAGACAGTAAGCAGGTGTCTCAGAGCAGGAAGAAAGCCAGGCCCTGCCATAAGGTTAGGGCCTGGCCCAGAGCCAACAACTCCTACTCCCAGCTGGGGAGCCTAGCAGGCAGAGGCAGCTGTGGGCCGCCAGAGGTTGGGACCAGGGAGCAAAAAGCAAGTCAGCACTGAAGCTATGAGCCCAGAGGAGGGGTAGGTGGCTTGATAGGGAAGGACTGCAGAACTGGCTCCTTGGATTAGCGTTCCCAGGGTCAGGAAGAGTAAGTGTTGGCTTATACGCTAGACTGGTGTTGGGACTGGTTCACGTTAGTATTAGGTTAGGGCTAGATTATAGTCAGAACTACTTAAGGCTGTTGAGGTTTGAACTGGGCTAGGTTAGGGTGGGTCAGGGCAGAGGTTCTTAACATTTTTTGATTCACAAACTTCTTTGAGAGAACCCGGTAAGAACTATGGACTCTTTCTCTCCAGAAGTGACACAGATGTGCAGAGTTTTATATCTCTTTGCAGATGTGTGGACTTTCTGAAGCCCATCTTGGGGTTAGAACTGGGGAAGAAGCCCAGTGCTAGCGGGATTGGGTTTGGGGTTAGAAGGAAGCTACATCGAGAAGTGAGTTAAGGTTAGGCCTGAATTAGGAGTAGGGTTTTTTTAGCGTCGGATGCCTTTAGTTAAGATTTGTGGTTGTCCTAGAAATAAGGTTTGGCCAAGATTAGGGTTTCATTTAGAGTTGGGTTAGGGATCAAGTTCACATAAAACCTAGATTACAGAGATTAGGGTGCATTTAGGGTTAGATGTATCATTTGTTCAGTTGGCATTGGGATCAGGGGCTGGTTGCTATGGGCAGGGCTTGCTGTCTGTGGTCTAGGACTCTGATCGGGAAGGACTCTGGACGGCTCAGTTGAAATGGGCCTTCAGCTTTTCTCCAGGCCACAGGAGTCCGAGGCTGGTGCGGGATGGATGATGGGCCCCTTTGTTCACCTGTCGCCAGGCCTTGGTGTTAGTGATGACACTGTCACTCAGCCACTGTGTCCAGGCAAGGAGAATGCCCCAGTGAGCCTCTGGGCCCCCTGTCCAACTGGCCTGCTCTCCCAGCCCGCCCCCCCGGAAGGGTCCAGCCTTAGGAGTTTTTGATGGATTACTCGCCCCAGGCCTCCTCCCATCTTCTTGGGAGGCTGAAGAAAGGAGTGAGGGGATTAGCAGAACTGCCTGTCCTGAGGATCAAGGTGTTGTGGTTGAGGGTATCCAGGACCCCAGAAATCTCAGTGTCCTGGGGTGGAGGCGGGAGGCCATCTGCATATGAAAGGCCAGTGTCTGTGGGGTAGGGACTGATGAGCTGGTCCCTCTCTGTGAGGGACCGCCTCAGCTGACAGCCCCTCTGTCTCTGTCACCACTCCCTCCTCACCCAGCTCCATTCCTCCGAGTAAGGACAGAGACACTGGCTCAGAATTGCCTCTCTCCCCTCTCCTCCCCACCCCACCCCTCCATTGTACGTGTAGTTATATTTCTGGGCTGGATTCTCCCCCAGACTTGGGCCCAGCGCACCCTGCCAGCCGCCTGTTCAGGCTTCAAACCCCAAATCACACACTCTGTCTGTAGCACTGAATCCATAGATACCTGGGGCTGCTGAGACCTGGCTGAAGGCTTTCAGGTAGTCGGCCCTCTGTCCTAAGTGCACAGACCCGGCACATGGGTTTAGGCTGGGGCCAAGAGAAGATGTGGCTCTGCTTTGGAAGAGCCCTAGAGGGAAAGATGAGAGCTTTCCCTCAGCATCCGAGTGTTCTTTTCTCTCTCCACAGGCTGCCCCCCACAGTGTGAGCACCGTCCTTCCCTTCTGTCCCAGTGATCTTAGAGAACTCTGCCCCCAGGGTAGATTTCTGGCCTCTGTTCCCTGGGCCCGTTTCCTCCTCAGGCTTTCCAGTCTTTCTTCCAGGCACAGGCTTGGGGTATAGGCTAGGGGCAGGCCTCTGGGTTGGGGAAGACCCTGTGCTGACAGAGAGGAACCCCTTGAAAGGCTAAGGCCCACAGCCCCTCATCCCCTGCTGCTCTTTCCCAGGTCCGGGGATCAGCCCAGGGCCTCAACCCTGGGCTGCTCTGTGTGGCTTGCGGTTCCTACCGACGGGGGAAGGCGACCTGTGGCGACGTTGACGTGCTGCTCACTCACCCGGATGGCCACTCTCACCAGGGAATCTTCAGTCGCCTCCTTGACAGCCTTCGGCAGCAAGGTATAAGCCCCCTCTCTGGGTGATTTGGGTGGCAGGGCAGGGCTAGGTGGCACCCAGGAGGGACAGCCTCAAAGTTGCGATCTCTGGGCAGGACACAGGGGAGGGTTGTTTCATGAGAATCTCTCCTTGTGGCCAGAGCCATGTCAGGGAAGAGATGAAACGGCCCCAGACCACACAGGCGCTTAGTACCACCTGCAGGTTGAGTGTCCCTCCTGATCTTTCTGTGACACTGTGGGGGATGGGAGGGGTTTTTATGCAGCTTTTACAGGTAAGGAGACAGTCCCAGAGAAGGCAAGGTCACCCATCAAGGAAATGGGTGACCTGGGACTAGAGGGCCCAGGATGACCAAGAGAGAGCTGGGAGGACAGGACGGCCCCGCAGGGCCTGGGCCGAGCCCTCCCAGCAGCCCTCCTGTGCTGGGCCAGGGTTCCTGACTGATGACTTGGTGAGCCAGGAGGAGAATGGCCCGCAGCAGAAGTACCTGGGAGTGTGCCGGCTCCCGGGGCCAGGGCGACGGCACCGACGCCTGGACATCATCGTTGTGCCCTACAGCGAGTTTGCCTGCGCCCTGCTCTACTTCACCGGCTCTGCCTACTTCAACCGCTCCATGCGGGCTCTGGCCAAGACCAAGGGCATGAGCTTGTCAGAGCGTGCCCTCAGCACAGCTGTGGTGCGGGACACCCGAGGCCTCAAGGTGGGGTCTGGCCGAGTGCTTCCCACCCCCACTGAGAAGGATGTCTTCAGGCTCCTAGGCCTCCCCTACCGAGAGCCAGCCGAGCGGGACTGGTGACCCATGGCTGGGGCGGGGGGCACACCCAGCTAGACCAGCTACCCACCTGGCTGTCCAGTACGTCCTAGCCTCTGCTGGCTGAACTGCCCACTTCAACCACCAGCTCCCTGGGCCTGAGGGAAAGGGCCAGCCTGGTTCCCAGGGTCTGCCCACCCTCCCCCGACAAGAGCAGGCTGCTCTCCCTTCCGCTGCACAACTGGCCCTGGTAGAGTTGTGCACCGGCCCCCATGCCCCGTTCTAAGCAGGAACAGGTGGCTAGTTTGAACCCGGCTTCCTGTGCTGAACACTCAGGCACCCCCCTTCCCTGTGCTGAGGGGGGTCTAGCTGCTGGAGGTGGGATGGGGGCTGCAGGGGGAGAGGCAAGCAGCTGTGGCCCAGCATTACCCATGACCCTCTGGAGCAGGAGAATGAGTCTCTCCGCGTACTCCCTCCATCCACCACACTTCCTGTGCAGCTGGAGGTGTTGGGAGGGGTGCCCCAGGCTCCATGAGGACAGCATGTGGAGGCCCAGGGACCCAGTAAAGTGCACTTGACATTCAACCTGCCTGGTGTCTGTGAACTGCGGCAGCCCCTGCCTGCCTTCTTCCATCCAGGTGGGGCTGCAGATGGGAGCTGAGCGGGAGCTCAGAAAGGCAGGTTAACTGCTCTTCAGACAGGTCAGGCCTGAGTCGGCTCCTGAACTAGAAGGGGACTGGGGGGCATTAAAAGAGAGAAGTGATGGAGTCAGACATTCAGGAGTTCTCGTCTGCCATCGGCATCTCCTGTGGGCCCTGCCCTGGAGCCGCTGTCTGGGAGCAAGAAGAAAAGTGGCAAGGCCTGATTAGGAACAACTGAGTGGTGACCTGTATGTCACCGACGGGGCTGAGGCAGGCAAGGAAGGCTGCCTGGAGGAGGAGAGGGGCAGGCTGACAGTGAAATAGCCTGTCTGAGAGGGGTAAGCAGGCTCTGGGCACAACTAAGGAACCCGCTTCCGAGGGGCTGCGGCGCGCTGGGAGCCAGGAGCCGGGAGAAGGCTGGGCTGGTGGAGGACTGAGCTGAGGGGCCTAGTTTGGTGGAGTGGATGGGAGCAAGTCCAGCCAGTGGCACCCAGATCGTTTTCAGAGGCCGCACCTTGCAGGATGGAGAATTTGGTGAGGGATGTGGAGGGAAAGCGAGGACGGTTTGGGTATCCCGAGTATGGACACAGAGGCAGGAGAAGGGGGCTGTGTTGGAGCAGCAGCCAGGAGCCTCGAGAGGCCCCGTGCGCTGGGGGATTTTGAGGCAGAGCACAAAGGAAGCTCTGGAGGCAGAGGTGGGCTCAGACCCCTGTGACTGGCTGTGAGGCGGAGTGGGGTCGCTGAGTCCTTCGCCTCTGTCAGTAACTTGCAGAATCCGGCGCTGGCCCTTGTTTTCCTGGTTTCAGTCAGGGGGTCCCAGCAGCTTTAGAATGGGCCCTGAGTCTAGTTCATAGCCCCGAGGTCCAAGCCACAGGGCCTTTGCACGGGTTATGTGGGGAAGGAACCAAAAGCCCATGGGGCCCGAGGGTCCCTTTTGCACAGCCTGGTGCCAGCCAGAGGCAGCTGTATCAGAGGCCCAGAAACCTCGGTGAGGGCTGAGCCTCCCCTCAGCATCTCCTGCCAGGGAGGTGTGGCTGCCCTGGGCCTGGAGTAGGCAAGAGAAGCAGGGAGACCCCTGGGCCCCCAGGTGTTAGGGCTGCTTTTGTCCCCATCCCAGGTCTGCTAGCTCTGCTCTGGACTGGGCCCTCGCACCCGTCCCGGTCACCAGGAAGGTCAGAGTTGGCAGAAGCCCAAAGCCTGGGGTGTTGGGGTCCAAATGTGGCCACTGTTCCTCCTGCTCCCTTTGCTCCCACCAGTGCCCCTCGCCTACACAGCAGCCCCTCCCGCCCAGAGGACCTGGGTCTCCAGGACTAGGAGCAGGGGGAAGGAGTTAACCCCTTTCTACACACAAGGAACCCCCAGAACCATGGGAAGGGAGAGTGCTGACTGTGTCTGAAACCAGGGCCCCCTTCCGGAGACTCAGAATCCCGAGACCACCCCCAGACCAAACAGATTTCTGGTCCCGCCTTCTGGCTAGGGCGACGGGCAATCGCAGGCTAAGGGGCGGCACTCACGTCCTCTGGAGGGGTCCGTCCCGAGGGTGCTGTCCTCTCGGCTGCGCAGTCTGACCCAGGGGCCCAAGGAAAGCTGATGCGGGGTTGGCGGGGGTGGTGGTCTCTGAGTCCAAGTGAAGCACAGTGATGGCAGGGGGTGGGGGTCCCAGCCACCTCAGAGCCTGAGCCTGGTTGTCAGCCGGTTCCCGTCCTGCCAGAAAGGGACGTGAACTCAGAGACCCACGGGAACCGGTGTTCTGTCCAGCAACTGAGCGCCCCCAAGTCACCACCCAGCCACTGCCCCACCCACGTCTTGAAGGGGAGACGGGCACCCCGCGCTCGCCTCCTGCCCGAGCCCAGCCGTTGTCACGCGGTCCCTGGGCAGACCACACGAACGGCAGACCGCATAGTGGGCCCCCACGGAGGGCCTGCAGGTGTGCTCCCGGTCGGCTGGGATGAGATTATGCCGGTTATCCGGTGGGCCCCGTCCAGCCCTGAACCCTCGGAAGTGGAGAGCGTTTCCCAGCTACAGTCAGAGCTGTGGTGAGGGAAGAAAACTCAGATGCGGTGTTTCTGGCTTTGGTGGTGGAGAAAGGGGCCACCAGCTAAGGCGTGCGGGTGGCCTCTAGAAGCTGGAGGCATCGAGGAAACAGATTCCACCGCAGCGCCTCGATTTCATCCCGGCGAGACCAGCGTCCGGCTTGGAAACACGGCGCTGCGCTCCGGCGGCCGTGCGAGGTTTGGGCCACCGCACGTGTGGCGGTCTGTTGCCGCAGTAATAAAGGACCGGTGAGCAGACAGGTGTCTCGGTCACTCGCACACAAAGTGAGCAGGCCCTGCTGTAAGGCACGAGAAAGCCCCCCCACCCCAAAGTGCAGTGGGGTGTGGGGAAGGGGAGGGAGCCTCACAGGCCTGGGATAGGGGAAGGCGGGGTGCGGGGGGAGGCAAAGCCCTGGGCCCCAGCGCTCTGGGACTGGCTGCCACTTGCTCAGCCTGAGCCTCCCTTCGTGTCAGTTTCCCTTTCACACTTTGTGCTCAAGACACAGTCCTCTCTGGGCTGCTCTGCCCCTGCCCTGCCCTGCCAAACTGGGAGCCTCATCTTTTCCCAAGGCCTGGGGTGATGACATTGACCTTGACCCAAGACTTGCCCTGAAAGGGGAGCAAGATAACTGCCAAGTTTACTCCTGGGTTCTGGCTGCTCATGGGGGAGCAGCTGGGGGACAGGGACAGGGGCCTCCCAGGCCTGGGCTGGGCATGGCAAGGCGGGCGAGCTCGGCCGCATCCTGCACTCTGGGATCTGAGGTCTGGGAATGGAGCACCCAGGTCCTTTGTCCTGCTTCTCCACGGGAATTACGGAGTCCCTGTCCCTTTAAATGACATGGGATGCCTCTTGCCAGGAATAGGGACTGTAACTTGGAGAAGACACCGGCCTTACTCACTCTCTTCACCCGCCAACAAAAGAGCACCTTTCCAGACCCTCCCTCTCATCTCAGATCAGCTTCACATGGAAACTACAGCTGTTGGGGCACCTGCTGCTACCCAGACTACAGACGCGCAGGCAGGTGCTCCCCCAGGCCTAGGCTGGGCTCAACCCCAAGATCTTTAGCTTTACTCTGCCCTTCGGTCAAGGCACCAGCCAGCTAGTTTGCCAGAACCCCTGGGCCATTGGGCAATCCTGTTTCTGAGCTCTAGAACAGGGGGACTCCCAGGCCAAAGCCCCAAAGCTGGCCGGAGACTGGCTAGACCTCATCCCCATCATCTGAACTGAGGGCTCTGCAAGCCCTGGCTCCCCCACACTAGAGGCCAATGCAGGCCAGAAAAGACCTAGATGGTACATTCCTGAAAAAGACCGGAAGATGAGGTGAGGACCCAGGGGTTAGGGACTGTGGGGTGCCACTGGAGGACAATACAGCTGGCCCTCTACATCTGCAGGCTTTGCATCTGCAGATTCAACCAACTGCAGAAGGAAAAAAATTTTTTAAGTTACATTGTTGCCCTGGCTGGTGTGGCTCAGTGGACTGAGCACCAGCCTTCGAGCTGAAAGGTAGCCAGCTCGATTCCCATTCAGGGCACGTGATCGGGTTGCAGGCCAGGTCGCTAGTTGGCAACTGTATCTCTCGTACATTGATGTTTGTCTCCCTTTCTGCCTCCCTTCCCCTTTCTCCAAAAGTAAATAAATAAAATCTTTAAAAACAAGGAAATTTAAAAAGTTACATTGTAGCCAACATGTACTATGTCATTGGGCCTATAATGGTTGGGTCTGTACTGAATGTGTACAGACCTTTTTCCTGGTCATTATTCCCTGAACACCACAGTCTAACCAGTATTCACAAAACATTCCATTGTATTGGGCATTCATTATCAGCAATCTAGAGGTGATTCGAAGTGCACCCTTGGATGTGTACGGGTTCTGTGCAAATGCTACACTGCTTATAGGGACATGAGCACCTGCAGCTTTTGATGTCCACAGAGGGCATCCTGGAACTGTCCCCCACAGACACTGCGGGAGCACGGTACAGGCACTGGGTGAGGGCCACTGCTCACCGAGAGTGGCAGTGGAACCTCTGCCCGGCCCATTGCTCCCCTAGACGAAGACCCGGCCCTGACGGGGCAGGCCCAGGGCCCAGACCTATGTTCCTCCCATAGCGAGGCCCCCTCTGCCCTTGTTCTTACGCAAGTGGGCTCTGGTCCCCTCAGCTGGGCTGTCACTATGCTTGAGTCTGTCCGTTTGCTTGTGTGCTAATGTGCTTTCCCAGGCCCTGTGTGTGCCGCGTGCTCATGATTTTGTGTCTGCTTACATGTGTGGGCAACTGGCTATGTGTTAGTATGTCTGTCTAAAGTTCTGTGTGTATGCCCCTGTGTCGTCGAGGGCTCAGGTGGGCCTGGGGGCTGAAAGGAGGTCCCCAGACTCCCCTGTGGTGCCAGGCAGGGACTGCAGAAGGTGGCGGAGCCCCGGCCGGGGTCTGGACTCCGGGTCCTCCTGTCCGTGGAGGCGGCCGCAGGGCGGGCCGCCTGCGTCAGCCTTGAGCGGCCATCAATAGCATGCGGTTAATTAATTTGATGGGAACAGCAGGGACCGCCGTTTGCATTTAGTGAAGTTCCAGGAACTTCCAACCTCATCTTCATAATTGGCCTCATAAATTGTAAGAAAGAGAGAGATCAGCAAAGCGGGAGGGAGGAGGGGCTGCCCGTCCGTCCTTATTTAATTTTATTGCTGAAATTCATCTTTTTAGCCTCCTCCGGAATCGGCTCTCCCTGCCGGATTTGCCTAATCATGATAAATTAATATTCATTTCCCCACCTCTTACCCAGCTCCCGCGCTCCGATGGAGTTGGGGAGGGTCTCCTTTCAGCCCCTCCGCCAGGCCTTGGTGGGAGCCTGGGGTTTGGGACTCTGAAAGGGAGCTTGCAAGCAGGACAGAAAGTGGAGCCTGAGGAGAGCTGAGGGGAGCCCGGGAGAAGGGGTGGCTGTCACCCTGAGGGGTGAGAGTGAGGGTGATGGACTCGGGCTCCCAGATGACAGGCTCCTGAGGCCCCTGTCTCTCCCTGGGCAGGGTCAGCCCAGGAGGTCCACGGTGCTGCCCAGCTGGGGCTCGGGAAGGGTCAGGAAGGGCCCAAGAGGGCTCTTCTGGAGACCCAGAGGCTGAGACTGGGGCCAGAGCAGACAGGATGGATTTGGGAGATGAATTGTGAAGGCCAGCTGGAGTTGAAAGGTGGGGGGAGGGGAGTTGGTTTCTCCCCCACCTGGTCTTTGCCCCACTATCCCACCAACTGAGTGAGTGCCGTCCGCCTTGCCCTCTGTAGACTCTGGGGAGGGGAGACCCACCCTCATCCATGGGGCCTCCTTGGCACCCATGGCCTCGGACCAACAGAAGCAGCCGCTTTGCTTCCCTACAGCCCAGCCCAGCTGGGTGACCGGGCCCCTCACACCGGGGAACCTCAGCGGTGCTGCGCAGCTGTACCATCTGCTCTTCTCTCGTGAGGCTCTTTCGAAGGCCTGCAGGGGGTGCTGCTGGGAGGATAGCGAGTCCTACCCTTCTCTGGGCAGTGCGGCCCCGAAGTCCAAAAGATCAAAATTCTCTGTCTTCTGGCATCACAATTAGTATGTGAGACCTGGAAGGAATTTTAGATTTCATCCAGCCCCTTGTCCCATTTTACAGATGAGGAAACTGAGGACCAGGGATGGGGGGTGACTGGCCCAAGTCTCACAGAAGTCAGGGGTGCTGAGGCTGGAAGTGAGGGATGCTTCCACCCCACCTTGGAAGCTGGGGGTGGTGGGCAGGATTCTAAGATCCCAAGTGACCCTTGCTCTTGTAGAACACCCCCTCCTTTTGAGTGTGAGTAAGAGCCTTTCAGCTACAATGAGGCGTTACTCCCATGGTTCTGTCACTGTGTATATATATATATATGTGTGTGTGTGTATATATATATATATATATATATATATATATATATATATGGCAAAAGGGGAGTTATCTGAGTAGGCCAACTCTAACCACATGAGCCCTTTAAAACTGGAGTTTTCTCTGGCCGGTAGCAGAAGGAGCAATCAGGGAGATTCAAAGCATACGCCCTGCCTTTGCTGGCTTTGCAGGTGGAGGGGCCCATGTGTTGGGACCAGGGAGAGTCCTCAGTGAACTGGGAGCACCCCCCAACTGACAGCCAGCAAGCAAAACGGGGGCCTTAGCCCTACAGCCACAGTGAACTGTATTCTGCCACCTTCGAGAAAGAGCTTGGAAGCTGACCTTCCCAGGAGCTTCCAGATAAGAGCTCAGGCCAGCCAACAGCTCGGCTTCAGCCTCCTGAGACCCTAAGCAGAGAATTCAGCTGAGCCTGCCGGGACTTCTGGCCTACAGAACTGTGAGGCAGTAAATGGGTCTCGTTCTAAGGGGCTAAGTTTGTGATAATTTGTTATGCAACAATAGAAAACTAATACATACAGTAGGGGTGTCTTAGGATGCTCCTGAAGGGGGGAGGAGGTGAAGCTGGGAGAGGTCCAGGGCTCTATCCTAATGCCACGCCCCTCCCCCACATTCCCACATGGCACAACTGAGGCTGAAGTCCTCGCCACTCCCTATTGTTTTTCTGGGACCAAACCCTTGTAAACATTTATATTTGTGACTCCCACCAGGCAGTCTGGGCCCCTGGGTTATGAGGAGCAGTGAGTTTGCCTCTCATGGGAAGGGGTCCTTGACAGGAGGAATTTCCATGGAATTAGGTTGGGCAGAGCCTTCTAGGGTGTGGGCGCTACGGGCCAGCTGATAATTTGGTGCCCTTTCAAAGCAGAGTTCAAAACAATTCTTCACGTGGGTACTGGTAGAAGATGTTTTGATTGCCACTGGAGAGCACCAACTTCTTTGGAGAATGGAGAGCCCCAACTGACATTTTGCAAGTTATGGGAAGGGTCTCCTGTGAGGAGACCTGGGTTAGCTGCACCAGATTTCTGGTTTATTTCGGGGAGGTTTCAGCCGCGTTCACTGATCGACTCCTGGGCCCTTAACCCAGTCCTGAGCATGGGTTATAGCATGTGACCTTCCCAACAGCCCTGTGGGCAGTCGTGGTACCCCCATTTTGCAAATGAAGAAAGTGAGGCCCAGAGAGGTTCATTCACTTGCGCTAAATCACACAGTACAGGAGGAACGGAGCTGTGTTTCCCCTTAGATCTCTGTGGCCCAGGAAGCCCAGCTGTTTTCCTTGGCTCACCTCTGGGAGTGTCTCTAGTGCAGACTTAACCAGGTTTTCTCTCCTAATCTCACTCCCTCCTCACACGTATCCAAAACAAGAGCCCCTGAGCTTTTCAGAGTCTGTGGTGGGTTCCTACTGTGGACATTGAAGGACACAGTCCCTGGACCTGAAACCTGGGGATTTGAATCAGCAAATGACCACTTGCCCTGACCTCCCACCTCTATTAGGGAATTAGTGGTGTGTGGGGGGTGGGGGGGGGCCCGACTCCTAAGCTCCAGCCCTAATGGAGGCAGAGGTCCTGGTTCTATAGCTTACCTGTATCCCCATACAAGCCTCACTGTGACTCCCATGGCCCTGACACGTGTCCCTGCTTGGGCCTGGCCCCTCCCTCACTTGTTGCCACATGGACCCCACACCGAGTCTGATTGGTCCTTGTTTGGCCTAGGACATCCCTCCCTCAGGCCGCAGGCTTCCCCCAAGGAATCATCTCTGATCACCAAGACCTTGAACTCGGCTCTGTATGGGAGCAGGTGGGGACCAGTTTGACAAGGGCCTCCAGTCAGGCCACCCTACTTGTCTGTCAGACCAGACACCTCCTTGGAAAGGAATCAGTCCCTGCCTGCCCCCCTTTCTCTCAAGCTTCCTAATGGGGAGAACACCCAGGCCCCTCAGGGTCTGGCCCCAGGAGTGAGGACCCAGTGGCCATGCCTTTCCTCTCCCCGCCATTGAGCAGTCCTGGAGCTCTGGGCAGCCCCGGCTTCCCACCTCAGGGGCCAAGGACGGCAGTCCCCACCTCAGAGCTCCTGAGAACCAAGGTCCCCCCCTCTCAGGGCCTCCCTGAGACTCCCCCAACCGAGTTCCCTTGGAAGCCGCAGGTCCACGTGGCGGAGGAGGGCCCCAGGAAGATGGCCTGAAGAAACCCACCTGCCGCCCCGTGAAGTCTGTTCTCGGACTGCAGTTTCCCTTCCAGAACCCGGCGTCATGGCAAGAAAAACGCTCTCTCCACTCCGCGCTTCAAGCTCTGTCTTTCTGGACATCCCTCCCTCCACCCCGTAAGAAAGAACACACGGGCCTGTCTGATAACTGGAGTGGGAGTGGCTGCTCCAAAGCAGGGTGATGGCAAGTCAGGGGAACGCTCCAGGGTGAAACCTCGGGTGCAGGGGCGTGGCCGCAGGAAGGTAGGGGGCGGGGGCGGAGACTCGGGGTGGGCAGGACCGCCAGGTGTGTCGCTTGGGCGCTGGGGGGCGTTGGGGCCGACGAGCGCGCTTTCCAGAAGTCGCCAGCAGAGGGCGCGTGAGGACCGGCGAAGGGGTCCGGCAGCGAGCCGGGTCCGGGACGGGGGTGTGGCAGGTGCCTCGGCGGAACCTTCCAGGGGGTTTCGCTCGGAGCTCGCGGTGTAGGGAGGGGGCCTGGAAGAGACCGACTACGCTGCGCAGGGCGGCTCCTCGTTCTGGAGGAGGCGGCGGCGGAGGGGGACGCGGCGCAGCGCGCCCCGCCCAAGGCGGGTGACCCTCCCATCACCCGGCAGGGAGCAGGCAGGGTCCGGCGAGCAGCTGCTGAGTCGCGCGGGACCCTTTCCCAGACTCGCCTCTGGTCGGGACTCTGTGCTTCAGTTTCCCCCTGGGTGACTTCTGTTCTTGCCCCTGGAAGCTCTAAACTGAGAGGCCAGGTGGAGTGAAACGCCCAATGAGAGAGAACCAGCATCTCTTCGGTGCCCCTCCCCACCCCCCACCCCGCCCTCGTCCACCTGGGACGCGAGCTCGGCGGTAGGGGAGTAGACTGAGAATGGGCGGGGAGAAAAAAAGTGAGCGTTGGAGCGAGAGCGGGCCTGGAGGAGCAAATGGAAGGGGAGCGTGGAGGGGGAGGGAGGGGAGCAGGTGGGGTGAGCGGGCAAGAAGAAGGGCCCAGCCCCTGCAGGGACGCCCTCCTGAGACTGGGGCCACCCGAGCCCCCTCCGGGCTGTGCTGGGGGCCAGCTCTCCGCTGCATCCTGGGAAGCATCGCTCTGCCCAGAGCCCCCTCCAGCGCCGTGATTTATGGCTGGGCCAGGCCCGGCGACCTTGGACGGATAACTAATGACGGGTCAATAACGCTACAGAAAAAGTGAACTGGTGAGGGAGGAGGGACGAGGCCCATTAGCCGGCTGTCCCTTTCCTCCCGGCATCTTCTTTGCAGTCCTCTCGTTGCAGTCACCTTGCAGGGGTGCGGGGGGGGGTGTCCCGAGGGCTCTTAGCAGGTCTGGGAGGTGATAGTCAACACAGCTACAACAGTAGGGGAAGGAGGCAGGGACCAGAACATATCGGAGGGACCCAAAGTGGGTCACATGGGCGTGAGGGAGATAGGTCGGGGGGGGGGGAGGGGCTGGGCTTTCTCCCTCCCATTCTGTGCATAGGAGCAGGAGAAGATCAGGTATTGGTGAGCCAAAGTTAGCAAGCGGCGTCCCTCTCAGGCAGAGAGAAATGGGGTTGGGGACCATGGTGTCCTCTACCCCCCTCCCTGCCCCTTCAACCAGGCTTTCTCCCTCAGCCCACATCTCTGGAGGTGTCCTCTGTCTGCGCACGCCTACACCAAACTATTTGCAGCCAGAGTGTTTACTTCAGTCGTGGGCACCTTCATATTTGCCCTGTGTCCCTCCTGGCAGGTGGGTTGTGGGCAGTGGGGGGCCTGAGTCTCTAACTCCTAGAACATCTGGCTCTGTTGAGCGTGGAACACAACCTCCTCATCCCAGGTCCATCAATTCCCCTTCCTCTGTTTGAGTTCACCTGGTTAGTCCCCAGGGTCCCCAGTCTATTTTCAATGCCCCGGGAACCCAGAGTCGAGGGGAAGGAAGCAGCTATCTCAATACCTGCTTTGATGAAATATCTCTCAGTCTCGTTGTGTAGGTGAAGTTGAAGTTTGATGAACAGTCTGCAGAGGGATGAGCCAAAACTTGAACTCACATCCTCTCTCTCTAAACCAGAGGCTCTCCAGCCTCATCACCCCAGGCTTGTGGGCTGCTTCCTCTGCAGGCGCCTTAACTCATACCCAGCTTGGTCTGCAAAGGTGACACCCAACGTGGGGGCCACCCAGGCAAGGGCCTTCTTACCTCAATGTGGACACCGGGTGGCAGAGCGACCATGGAGGCAGGAAAGGGCCGTGGATGTGGGCTAGAGCAGCGCTGTTCAGCCTTTTCCATCTCCTGCCACACATAAACTAATTGCTGAAATTCGGGAGCACACCAAAGAATGTATTTTTTGCCAACCTGACAAAAACCAGGTATAATTTTGATCTATTCTCACCAGACAGCTATTGCTGTGTTGGCTGTTGTCATTATTTTGTTTGACAATCTAAGGGAAAAGAGGCGAGTGTGTCTGACTAAATAGTCAGGGATTGTGTTTTAAAAGTTCTTGCGGCACAGCAGGTGAAACTTGTTGGGCCAGAGGAGCATGGTCGGGCCTTCACACACCCCTCATGGTGGGGGGCTGGGTGCCTGCTGTGTACACGTGTTGGTGCGTGTATGCATGCTCGTTCACTCGTGAGTCACTTATTCCTTCAGCAAACCGGTATTGAGTGGCAAGCACATGCCATGCCCTGGGGATAAAGGGGCAGCCATGGGGAGCTTATATTCTAGTGGGGGGAGTGCATAGGATAGGTATGTTTTAGGAGGCACCCCTGTGCTGTGCGGCTGGGTGCAGACTCATTGCAAAGTAGAAACAAGCATGGCAGAGGTATGTACAAGGCCCAGCTTGCCCTCTGGGCATGGAGACCCCGAGTCCTCATCCATCATCTCAACCCCTCACTCCACATCCAGACTCTCACACACCCTTGAACCCACCAAACTCACTCTCTCCCCTCCACCTGCTCCTTCTACTGCTGTCTTATGCGATCAACCTGGAAATCTGAGGGGTCCCTGGCTCCAGGGCTGGCTATGTAATTTTCGGGGCCCAGTGCCAAATGAAAATACAGTCTCCTTACAAACATAAAAAATTCCAAGACAGCTTTAAACCCAGCACTGAGCCCTTTCAAATACAGGGAGCCATGGGACTGCACAGCGCAGCTGGCCCCGCCTGGCCACCCCCCCCCCCCCCCACGCATTTACGTTCACATTCCTTGTCTTCACAGTCCTCTCCTCTTCTGTGTCAGTGCCAACTCCTGCCTCTTTCGTCCCTCTTGCGGACCTGCCTCCTTGCTGGCCCCTAGCCCCCAGCCCCTCCCCTGCTCCAGCCTCCCGGCCCCAGTCTAAGTCTCGTTCCCACATCCCCCCCACACCCTTCTCCTGGACTCCGGGCTTCTTAGACTAGGCCCCAACACTCCCTGCACTTTGCCGTTTTCATACCGCCCCCAATTCAATTCCTTTGGAAAATGTACTCTTCCTTTAACCACCAACTTTTTTCTTTTCTTTTTTTATAATTTTTACTTTTTGAGTTTAGAAATTGCAGAACTTTATTAAATAACCTTACCTTCACTTTCTTTTTTAAAATTTTTATTTATTGACTTTAGAGGGAGAGGAAAGCGGCGGGGAAAGAGACTCAATATGTTGTTCCACTCAGCTGTGCACGCATCGGTGGATTCTGGCATGTGGTCTGACTGGGGATCGAACCTGCAACCTTGGCGTATTAGGATGATGCTCTAACCAGCTGGCTCACCACCAACTTTTCTGATTTTCCAGTTGGAAACCTCACATCACAAACTGTGTACTTGGGTCAAAGCACAGATCATCCTCTGCCTTCACCCATGGCCCTTTGTGTCTGGTCCCTCTAGTAAACTTGAAATTCCAGACGCAGAGACGGTGTCATATCCGTCATTGTAACTCCACAGCACCTAGTTGACATGTGCGTGGCAGGGGCTCCTTTAATATTTGTCGAGGCAGCTGTTGGTGTTTTTTGTGTGGGAAGGCCCTGAATTGTGTGCAGAGCTGTGTGTAAGGGCTTGTGTCCACACACACACGTTTCTGTTTATGTGTGTACTTCTTATCCATGCATGTGCAGGCATGTTGGGAGCACACATGTGCCCAGACGTAAGTGGTTTCTGCAGGCATGTGCATGAACTGCAGGTGTAGAGGTCTGCATGGCTCTGTGCGCCGATTTCTGTTGGTGGGTGTGTACCCAGACTTGGTGGCAGATGTTCGCTCCTGCATGGCACAAAAGCACGTGTCTGCGGTCCTGTGAGGTGGGGGTTGTGCCTGGACAGGAGCTGCAGGTGCACCGTGCAAGGACACAGGCGGCTGGCGCGTGTGCAGGCCATGTGTGTGCACAGCTGCGTGTCCTGGCCTTGGGCAAGCCGGACGCCCAGTGCGCCCCCTGCTCCCGCTGAGCTTGCCGCTTTGTTCTTCCACTGCAGGCAGCCGCGTGGGCTCCCGGCCCCCGGCCTGGCCCACCGTGATTGGTGGCCGGGCGGCCGCTTGGCTCCCTCCCGGGAGGGTGGAGCCCGATGATGGGCTCCGTTACCGGCGCAGGGGGGTAGGGGTGGGGGGGCGCTAGGCCATCCATCTTCTGTTATTACAGCGTAATGGGGCTGCTCGGGCGCCCGCCCATTTGTCATCGGCCTCGTTCGCTGATAACGGGCATTTGTCATCACTTTCCTCTGCGCCAATGTCATCAGCACCACTGACAGACGGCGGTGGGGGGTGGGGGGTGTCGCGTGCACGAGCACACGCGCGCACACATGCACGTGGGCCTGCTGGACCGAAGCTCATGCACACATAAACGGGCACACTGAACCCGGGGGGGACATATGTCCCTGTGTGTGGACCTAGGCTCCCTGGAGACAGACGCACGTGCAGACACACCCTGGAAGAGCCTCATCTGTCAAGCAGACATTCCCAGCTGGAGATCCTCTCCCCAGTGGAGATGTGTGCTGGGGGAGGGCTGGTCTTCGCGGTTAACGGCGGTTTGAGTGTAGGTGGCCCTTTGCCAGCTCCCTGTGTGCACACGTGTGACATCAGCCACCAATGTTTATGGAGCCCTCCACAGGCTCTACAGGCTTGTGCATGCCCGTGCGTCCCACTGGCAGAGTGGCAGCACAGGGACAGCTGAACAGCCACACTCCGGCCTTCCTGACCTCGCGCACAAGGACTTGCAGCAAGATGGCAGGTGGGGAGTGGGGTTGAGGGGTGGGGGGTGGGGGGTGGTCCCCACAGTGCTTTCCTCCCAACCCTCCAGAGACAGTTTAGCCGGGAGTTACCCTTCCATTCATGGCCCCACACAGGCGCAGAGCCTAGGCTGATCTGCAGCACGAGGGGCTCAGGAAAAACTTCAGAAAGAACTTCCTGCCTAGAAAGGGTGCGAGGCAGTTTGGGGGTAGGGATGGTGCCAGTAGCCGAGAGGGGAGCTTGGAAGGCACAATCTCCTGTCCACATCCTGTGCCCTCTGGGCGGGGGCAGGGACCCACCCGCCTGGGGCGTGGATGATGTGTCTTGCTGACATATCTTGCTGATGCTGCAGTCTAAGGCACTCTCTTTGGGGTGGCAGAGGGGGCTCCTTTAGTCCTTACTAGGGAAGGAGTGCCCCCCATCTCTCTGGTCCCTGGTTGTCTGGCACATACTAGGTGCTCAATAAATAACTGTTGAATGATTAAGTGATTGAAGATAGGGTGTGTGGAGGAGGTGGGGAGGTGTCTTTCTAGCCCCTCCCTGAGTGGCCCTCCGCCACTGATGACACAGACGTCCGTCCCCTCCCATCCTCCCCTCAACTCCCTTCCTCACTCTTTTGTAGCCCCCCCAAATTCCCCTTCTCCCCCAGCCTCTCCCTCCTGGGCCGAGGGGGAGAGGTGGGGGGAAGGTCCCCTGGCAAAGCAGGGCTTGCTTGTTCCTTGTAAATGAAGACCATAATTAACATTAAATTAAGGTAATACAAATGAAGGCAACATAGAGGCTGACAAGATGAGCGTTTGGGGAGGCAGTGGGGAGAAGTGATTCATATTTTTAATTTACTGTACGGATGGGCCGTGCGGCTGGGGAGCGGGCGGCTCGCGTGGAGGGGGTGTCGCCCCGCGATGTTTGCTGGGCTCTGAGCAAGCACACAATGACTATTAAACCCAACTGTCCATATAATGGGACAGATTCGACAAGACGCCCACTGGAGCACCGGGAGCCCGGCCGGCCAGGCTGTAAATCCTGCCCGCACGGCGCTCGCCTGCCCACCTGCCCAGTTATCCTGGCTTGGCCCAGGCCTGGGGTAGGGCAGGCACAATCCCCACGGGGCCCAAGAGTGGCCTTGGGCCTGGAGGATCAGGGGGACCAGGAGGGTCCTGGCTGTCTGCCCTGGATGAGCAGTGTCGGGGGGCACTGGAAGGTCAGGTCCTGATTGTGTTGCAGGTGAGGTGGGCCCTGGCACCCCGCTCTCAGCCCAGGACCTTAGTGACAGGGCAGGGCTGGAGCTCTGTGGTCCACTCGTGGTCTGTCCCAGGAGTTGAAGAGAAGACAGCAGTGTCCCATCCCAGAGAGGGGAGCTAACGTCATCTACATCTTCACCATCAGGGCTCCCACTTAGCAATCCCTCACTTGGCACCAACCCCCCACTTCTGACCCACAGAGTTCTCACAGCCGTCCGAGGGGGAAGGTGTTTATCCGCGTTTTGCACGTGGGGAAACTGAAGCAGTCACAGAGCTTGTAAATGTCCACTGCCCCATTCTGCACATCCAAACCCCGGAGCCTGGGGCGACCACTTGATCCCGAAAATGTCATACATGAAATGAAAGCCAGCATCCCGGACGTCCCTCATCCACTGGACCCTGAGGCCTTAGACGTGGCGCTCTCTGGGGACCCCGGTGAGAACTGGGACACAGGAATGCACGTGCATCCTCTCACCCCCCTGCGCCTACCCCCCCCCCCCCCAGTCAGAAGAAAGGTGTCAACAAGTTCCATGCAGGCAAGGAGGGATCCCTGCTTACTCACTCTGCAAACGGAGCTGCCGAAAGATGCTTGTCCCTGGGATGAGAGATGCAAGTGTAATTTAGGTTTTGATATTATGAAAGTCTCACTGCTCTAAAACAGCGGGGCACTCGGTGCCTCATTAATAAAGGATAAACTCGGAGTCTATTTACAAGGCGCTTTTTGGGGTTATTTACTCTCCAATATACATATGTAATGTTGCGCATACTTACCGCTAGGTACAGCTCATCCTTCCAGCCCAGGCCTTGGAGTCTCAGGCCTGGGGAGTGGAGGCCCTACAGGGTGGAGAGGGTCACAGGGGAAGAGGGAAGGCAGAGGGGGTCCCCTCTGAGAGAGGGGAGGCTTTGTGGGAGATGACAGGTCCCCATGGAGAGAGGGGAACCAGAATTTTAGAGCTGGACAATAGAAAGGTCAGAGGATGCACCCTCTGTCTCTCCTACCCGCCTCCATCCTCCCTGGAGCCCAGACCCCTTAAACACAGGGTACAGGCTAAGCTCTCTGCCTGGCCTCCAGGCTCCCCCTCTCAGCCCCTGGCTCTGGATCAGGCCAGAGCATAGTGGCTCCCTTACCGGGGTCCTGCTATGACCAGATCCTGACCACACTGGGGAAGAGCCCCCACAGCTCTGGAAGGCCGGCCAATCCCTATCAGCAAGCTTGTCTGTGCAACTACTCCGCACCTGGTCTCACAGCAGTATTGTCACAGCCCTGCCACTGCCACCAGTGTGCCCAATGGTGCCTGGAGCGAGCGGGTTCTCCTTCAAACCAAGATGGAGACTGCCTCCCAGCTCCTGGCGCCAGTAGCCAGCCACGGTGGAGGTGGCTCCCCACAGCTGCTCCCCTGCCACTCTTCCCTGCAGCTGCCACCTTAGCCTGGCCTCCTCCCATTACCTGTTGTGTCCCGGTGACTCTGCATTCGTCTACGAGGTAGGGAGGGCACTGCTTTCGTCTCCATTTTATACGTGAGGGAGCTGAGTCTTAGGCTAGGGAACTCACCCAATGCCATATAGCCAGCAGGTGCCAGGCTGGAATTTTAATCCAGATTAAGGTTCTTACCCCCAGAAGGCCTCCTCGAGGGTCCTGGGCCTTGGCTGCCCACTGTGGCCCCTCTGCCCAGCATGACCTCCAACCAGCCCGCAGCCTCCATCCTCCTGCAGCGAACCTCCCTTCACCGACTGACCTCAGTTCATTCGGTCACTGAACGCCTAGCATGTGCAAACTTGGACCTGGACCCATGGCTGGATGGGCATCAGTGTATGGAAGTGGACCCTGGTTAACACACTGGGGAGCTTGGACATAGGGCCACCGTCCATGCACCCCACAGCTTAGAGTTGTGAGGCCATCTGAGCTTGTCAGCCCCTCGGCGAGGAAGACACTGTCCAGGGCCTGGCCTGGGGGTGGTAATGGTGGCACGTGAATGGGGCAACATCAGTGCTAACCCCGCCCCCCAAACCTGGTCAGTTTGGAGCAAGGAGATATTCAGTGGCCACTGGGAGACCTGCAGCCTTCTTGCAGAGAGCCCTGGGTGGTGGTATCAGGGTCCCACCAGTCCCTCAGGAACCTCCTGGGGTCTGAAAGGACATAGTCACCCTTGGGATGTAGCTCATGGCTGCTCCAGGTCTCAGTGGGAAGAGCCCATGTTCCCTGTATCCTTCCCAACCTGAGAGCCCAGAGCTGGGGGAGAGTCGACCTGGACAGTGCTGGGCAGAGGGAGGACGGCAAGCAGGAGGACCTGATCCATCATTGTTGGAGAACAATGAGCCGTCACCAGCCTAATTAAAGATGTAATTACAGTAAATGCATTCTGGGCTGAGAATGAATGACGGATGGTAGGAAGGCACCTTGTAGCCAGCAACCGGGGGATGCCGCTGCCTAAAGCTCCTCACTCCTGGTTGGGGAACCCTCACCTCAGCACGCACAGCCCCCTCTCCCACGCTGGTTACAGGGTGTCCTGATGCCTTCCAACAGGAGTGGTGACAGACAGGTGGGAACTAAAGTGGGAGCTAAGGGACCAGGCAAGGACCAGGGCTGGTGTGACCACCTGCCAGGCCATGGGGCAGGACCAGGAAGGAGTGGGTATCTCCGTGAGAGCATCACTAGAGCACAAGACAACTTTTCAAAGCACCCCTGCTTGGTGGGGGTGCAGGTAACAGGGCCCCTGCAAAGACCAGAGGGACTGATGGCCATTGAGCTGTGGCCCCAGAGAGTGAATGCAGGGGCCAGGCTGCAGGGACTCAGCCTATAGAGGGTAACCTTAGCAAGGATCTAGTGGGCCATGTTAGCTTTTAGGTCTGGCTCAGGTTTCAGGGACTATGTGGTGAGGGACTCTCCTGAGATCCCATTTGTCCGGTGGGGGGAGGGTCAGGGTACAGGGCAGGGGACTGGCCACATGAGAGGAAGAGAGGTGGGCTCCTCCCACTGCCCTAGCTGCTGCTGTCCCCTCTTCCAGCAGGACAGGTGTCCGGCCACCTCCTACCCCCCACCCCAACCCCTGTCCAGGACACACTCAAAGTTGTGGGCACTGGTTGCCAGGCCTGTCCTTCAGCCAGAGTTGCCTGGGTTTGGGACATCTTCCTCTACTTGGGATCTTGCACCTGGACCCCAAGGCCTGTTTGCCCTGGGCCCCTGCCCCCACTCAACGCTCAGGAAGTCGGAAACCCTGCGCGCAGAGTCGGGTCACTCTGAGGCCAGCCTTAGCTGGGACCATCCCAGGGCCAAGGCGTGCAGGCCTGCCCGGATGGGGAGCTTGGTGGCCTCAGCTCCCATCTGCCATAGTGGCCCCTGGCCAGGGTCCTTCAGGGTGTGTGGGCTGACCCCAAGGGAGGGCGGGCTGGGAGGGGTGGGGGGAGCCCAGGCAGCAGGCAGAGGGGCGGGAGGGAAGGCCACTGACAGCAGAACAAATGCTTGTAATTTTATAACCAATCTCAGCGGGTCCATGGGGGGCCGTTTGTGCCTCCACTCAGGACCAATCAGCCTGACAGAGCTATGAGTCTGCCTGAGTGAATGTGAGCAGCTTCCCCCCCCAACACCACTTACTGCAATCTCATTACCCACCCAGCCCGAGACCGACCAGAGCTGAGGGGCTGCAGGGAAGGGCACCCAGCCCATGCTGGAGCAGAGCCAGGTCAGAGCCAGGGCTGGGCCTGGTGCCAGCAGGGCAGGCTTTGGAGATGAAGGCGCAGAGGGAGAAGTGGGGGAGGCAGGCTCAGGACACTTACTTTGCACCCATTGGTTGCTGAGCATGTAGGACAGGCCAGGGCACAAGCCCCTGCCCTCAAGGGGCTTGCAGTCTCCAGGGGCAGATGGAAGGGTTACAGAGGGATGGGCCCTAGGGAAGGTAGAGATGGAGCAGTGACAGGAGAAAGGGGGGCAAGGCGGGTAGAGCCCCACAGCAGAGCTGGCCTTGGGCCAGGGTCGAAGGGAGAGGGTAAGAAATCAAGGGAGAGGGAACCAGAGAAACCCTAGGCGGCAAGATGCAGGCCACGGGAGAGAAATGCCTACTGAGGCGAGGGGTGGCTGGTTGGGAGGGGCCAGCAGGCCAGTGGTGGATATTAAAGGACGGCCTTGCTGGATTATCTGGCTCTGGGGATGGCCGTGCGCCCATTAGTCTCTCTAATTGTCAAAAATCTAATTTAGTGTCTGGAGCCCGGGCCGGCCTCAGGTTAAATGGAGAACGGCAGGCCCGGCCATAAATCTGCCCTCCCAGCCTGGGCTGGTGCTAATTCTGCAGTTAAGTGAGGGGGTGAGGAGGGCAGCAAGATGGGACAGGGAGGGTTCTGGAGAGGGGTTCTCTCTGACCCTGATGCCCGCCCCATCTTGCTAAGTCATAGCCAAGCCCCCCTCTCTTGCTGGAGGAAGGGGACTGGCCTGAGGTTCCGTTGAGCTGTGCAGGGGAAGGGTCTGCAGCGTGTTGAGCTCGGAAGCGGCTTCTCGGGGTCCCTGAGATGGGGACTGTAAAGCCACCAGTCCCTCCTCCTCCCAGGCCCACTCGGGGTCTAGGAGTCTACAAGGGCTCAGCTCCTGCAAAGGGATTGGTAGGAAGGTCACATTTCCTAACACCATGAGCCTTTGATGAGGAAGGGGATCACACCATGTGACCAAATGACTAGTCACCCTGCTCACCAGGTGACTGCTAGTGATGGCCCCGGAGATGAGACCCATGGGCCACTCTTCAATGGGCACAAATGTGACCCTTGGGTAGCTCAGACTCCAAACAAGGTGTGTGGGGACAGGACAGTCCCCTCCCCCCAGGGCCTGTGTGGCCTGAGGCAGGGGAGGACTTTCCACCTGGGCTTGGTAATGACCTCACTCCCCTCAGAGCTGCTAATTGAAAGCAAGGGGTGTGGAGGGCGCAGCAGGAAGGGTTGGGGGCTCAGAGGCACCGCTTCCATGGGGGCAGAAAACGATTTCTCCTGGCTTCAGCTCCCTCTCACCAGGCACCCACACAGCCTCTCCTGCTGCTACCGAAGTGCCTTTAATTAGCAGCCTAATAAAATGCTCTTAATTGGCAAGAGCCAATCAGGAAGGAGAGGACTCCTCCCTTTGTCATTGCCAATGGTGGCACAGCTATAGGTTTCAAGGGGAGAGGGATCCCAGACCCAGCCTGGCTTTGGGAAACAGTACCTTCAGGGTTGAGTCAAGGGGTGTGTCCTAGACCCTGTCTGCGAAGCGGACACTGGGTTTGAAGGAAGACTCTAACCCCCCAGCCCAGTCTCTGCTCAATACGGGGCTCAGGAGCCCAGCTGGTGACAACTGATGGGATGCCAAGGCCTGAGCGGTCACTGCTGCCTCTTCCCTCCCTGTCCTTAGTTGTTAGGGAGGAGAGCTAGTGTGGTCTTGGGTAGTGTGGGGAGTCCCTTTTCCTGCGCAGGTTCCCCATCTGCAAAGTGCTCGGTGCACCCGATGATCTGCTACTATGCCTCCAGCTCTGGCAGGGGCTGCTCCGCACGGGGGCCTACCGCCTCGCAGTCTGAGAATGCTCTTGTGACCAGAGTTGGTCTGGACACGACAGGCACTGAGACCACATGGCTGATGGGGGGTCTGGTCAGGGAAGGACACTCCCACTAAAAGCCCACAGATGTAAGACAGGGAGGGGTTTATTTTGACAGGGTCCTGCTTGTGACTCCAGGAGGGGAGGAGCGGAGGGAAGTGACATGCACCCTCGCCTCTGCCCAGGTCTGGTATGAGGAGGGAAGGGGGATGTGTTCCCCCTGATGGTCAATGCTCCCTTCATTTTCATGGTTTGCTGGAGTCTCTCCGGAAATTGCTCCCGAATGTGAGCTCACCTGTCCACAGTCTTCTAAGCCTCTCAGGAGAAAGTTCCAGCTCAGCTACGGTCGTGGGAGGCCGAGGCTGTGGGGCCCAGTTCCCGAGTCAGACACCACTTCGGCCTCAGTTTAATTCAACAGGGGACATTCGTGGTACGCCGGGCCCACACCGATTCCCACCACGTGCCCGACTTCTCTCCACGCTGTGTTCTCATGTCAGATTTTTGTAAAAGGTACTCGTTTCCTCGCTCACCCTGTCTATTGAAAAACTCTGTCCTACTGGTGTGGGGGCAAAGAGACAAGACACTTGGAAAATTCACTTTAATCTTATATTTGTAATTTAAGTTACTTTTTTCTGAACAGTTAGAAAAAACCAGAACACACTATATTACCATGATTCTAGGTGTGGACACAGCGGCACATCGACTACACATCACCGAACAGGCTCACACAAGTCAAGGCGGTCAGTACTCGGAAGAGTCTAGAGGCTGAGGGCCGAACCGGCGGAGAGCTCTCAGGGAAGCTCACATTGCTGCCGGGCCTGCCCCACGGCTGGAGTCCCGCGCAAATCTCTCAGAACAGTCTGGGTTGGGCTGGCGTGATCACTGACTTGGGAAGGTGTTCGTTTCCTTGGTACCCAGAGGTCTAACCCTCCTTTTCCTTCAGTGTCCAAGAAGGAAAGAGATAAAAGGGAGGTGATGCTTATAATGCCATTTATCCTTAACTGCACTTATCCTTAAATGCACACGGAGCCAATCAGGAGCTGAGAAAGCCAGATGGGTGGGTTGTAGAGCACAAAGTTTTAGATGTCATCTGACTCCCACAAATTTTAGTATCTAATCACGGGTATTCCACTTCCAATAGAAGAGGTTTCAGGATATCAATATATTAAGTGCCACGTGAAACCAGGTTGCCACGATCATGCTCTTTTGGTTTCTCCCCTTGGTTTCAAACAATATCGAAGTCACAAATGAACTATGGGAAAAAGCTACAAGCAAAACCCAACCCTATTCACCTCAGAGATGGCTGTGCGGATGAAGCCCGGGGAGAAAGACTCAGCCTGCAGGCTCTGGGTGCCCAGGTTAGACGTGAGAATCACTCTAGGAGGGGAGAGAGGACGGTGAGGAGGGGCAAGGGCGCCTTTCCACGTTCTCCACCTCCTGGCACGTCTGTTGAAGGCGTCCAAATGGGGAAGGAGATTGAGAAGAGGGTTAAAGTCAAATGGTAAACCTGATCTTCAAGGAATGGGAGCGTCACAGGTGGGGGGAACCTTAGCGCCCCTTTTTCTACCTAGACGTGCAGTGGTTCCCCCATAACTAAGCTTGCAGCCTAGCCCCTCAGGCCCGCACTTTAGGCAGGAAGGTACCACCCAAGGTAAATGGAGGACACCAAGGTCAACAGTTCCAGGAAAGAAAACACTCTCCTCATTATTTCCAACATTCCCCACCCCTCCCACCCGAGCCCTTTCCTTCCACACACCACCAAGTTCTAGGCAAGAAGGGGGCCCACCCCAGTGCTCAGGCCAGTGGGCACCAAGAGACGGCAAGAGTGCCTATTTTCTTCTCTTCAGATTTTGATTTTACAAAAGAAAAATAAAAAAGGATTTTTCTTCCTCAAGCAGAACACAGAATGATTTAGGAGTCCCAGTGTCTTTTCCAGTTCAGAAACAAATTACGAGGGCCAGATTTCATAATCTGTCAACAGAGTTCCACCGAGTACCTGTCTCTAAAGTTTCTGGTGAAGAGCCGCCAGAAAGAATTTTGCCAAGGGACAAATGTGAAAGGCTTCCCATTCACAACACACGCCTGCTTTCAAACTGCACGTAAGAAAGCAGAAGGACAGTCTCAGCAGTGGACACACACACATGTGCAGCAGGGCGTGCTGGTGTTGTCCCGGCAGCCCCGGGGTGGACGGAGTGCCCGCACCACCCCGCAGGGCTCCCAGGTGCAGGTGCACCCACGCCCCGCTCGCCCACCTCTGAGGGGGCTTCCTCCTACCTCTAGGGAACATTCCTTTCAGGCCCACGTGGGAATTTTAGCGAGAGCAGACTAATCTACAATGGAGACATTTCATTTCAGAGCCCAGAGACGCCTTCAGCTCCTCTTCTACCATTCCTTTAAATGCGTTGAGACTTTCTTTGTTTCTCTTTTTAAAAAGGTCAAACTTTACATTTATTCTAGCCCAGTTGGGGATTAGTGATAATCAATTCCCACTGAAATCATGCAGAGATGGTAAGTGGGGTTTACCTTCTCTGGAAATGAACTTCTACTTACCTGATTATTTCTTCTACAATGAACTGGTAAATGACCCCCAGAGCTGACAAATGTGACTGACTCAAGTTTTTCAGACCACTTAACTTCATTCCCATTTCCATCAGCAGCAGAGGACAACTTGGGGAATATCCTCCACGGAGCTAACGGCTGCAGACTGCAGGGCCCACCTCAATCTCATTTATGATGTACTGGACAAGCTTCGGAACAGTCTTAGAAACAATCTACCTTCAAACCTACATGGGAGAGCAAAACCCCACCCCGGGCACCAATGAATATTCAACAGCTCTCACTTCAGAACAGCAGCATGTAACAGAAGGGCTAGTAAGTTATGGCTATTGGACAATATTTTAAAACAGCTTAAAATCCATGCCTCTTTAATGCCTGACCTGTGTGTTTTTCAGGGCTGATGGTCCTCTGTCTCATCTGTAGCAAAATCCTCAACCAATCAAAAAGGCATTAACAGTCAACACAATGGACAAGGAACCATGATAAGTGACTAAATAGAAAACATTTCTCTGTGGCATTTGGGTAGTTGGGAAGGGAATTATACTCAGAAAATATTTCCTAGGCAATGACGTATTACACTGGGAAATATTTTCTGAATATGAGCCGGAACTAGAAGCTTAAAAGCACTCATAAAGCAGAAAAGGACAACTACATATGCACACCTGCCTGATGATATGTAACAACAACACTCGGTCTGGGCACATTTTAGGAAGAGAACACCTTTTTGCAAACCAGAGGGAAGAGGAAAGATGGCTTTTCTTGCCTTCGCCATTGCAGAAGTAAAGGTGGCCTGGCTGTGAGGTTACTTGCAGCTGGCTCCCATTCTGACGTTTTCCAGCAGCTGGTTAAAAAGGGGCTTTTTCTTTTACTCAACTGCTTTGATCAGGGATGGAAAATGGGCCTGACAGCTCAGCTTCCGAGGGAAATTTGAGACTGTGCTGTGGCCTCAGGGGTTTTGATGGGTGTGCCCACGCCACCAGAAGTGGCTGGTGCAGGTCCATTCCTGCCCCGAGAACCAAGCTAGGCACACGCTGATGGCATTCTCTGTGCTCCCAGGTTGGGTGGCACGTGTGCCCCGCACCTGAAGCCCATACAGCTGCCTTTCAAGTGGCTGGGTCAGCCTGGCCCTTGCTGAGGTCCATTTGTTTATGTTATTCACCAACCCCCAGAGAAATTTTACTGGTCGGGGGAGAGTGGAGAGTAAGTAAGACCAGAAGGAGGAAGAAAAGGAAGAGAGAAGGCAGTCTCTGCCCCAGTAAGAAACCCTGTGTGCCAAACTTCACCCTGATCTGCTCTCTCTGGCAGCTTTGCCCTTTGTAAATACTGGGTTTGGGAAGAGCAGAAGGAAGGTTCTACAGTGCAAAGTTGAGATGATTTAGCTTGATTTTTGAGAAATGCTATTTACTGGCCTAAATGAAAAAGAAATAAACTTTTATTCCTGACCACCTCTTAAGCTACTCCGACTGTGGCCTTGGCAAAGATACAGGCGCCTTGGTGCTCACAGGCCCTGATGAGGAAACCAGAGATCTGAACCATTATGCAGAATGCATTGAGCGACCGGCTCTAGCCATTCAAACCTTTCTGTAGGCTGAGCCTTACCAGTGATTTAAGATGAAGTACAAAGCTTTTTATTACACATCTAATTGTTAATGAGAGAAAATGCAATCAGCAACTCCTTTCCACACTCTACATGGAATCGAGGAGACTGCTGAGTCCAGAAAAGATGTGACCATTGATGAAGCCCAGGGAATTTCTGCTCCACCCCCTCCCTCTTTTAGGGGAAGGGTGTCAGAAGGAGAACAGAATTGCAAATATGATGAAAACACCGTGTCTGAGAACTCATTGTTGTCATAGAGGGTCACCTGCAGCAGAAGCCTCAGTTTGAAATTTTGACTGAATGGCATTTAACTTTTCTGAAAAGTGTTGCATTTTCTAGCTGATTTGTCTCATGCTATCTGAAGACACTCTCTTCATACTTCTCAGGTGGAGCAGAGAAACAGGTTGAAGGGGAGTGGGAGGAGGGGAAGAGGTGCAGGAACAGACAAAAGAGATGGAAGGAAAGAGGCCCAGATCTTCCAGTGTGCTTATTCTTGTCGTCTCCCTCTCTTGCCTCAGAGACTGTACAGACGGTTGTCTCCCAAGCACAGTGGGGCTGCGCTGAGTTTGCCAGGCGCTGGGCATTCCTGTGGCTCCCAGGAGACACTGGGTGCTGTCTGGCTTCAAGTTGTACCTCCCTCTCCCCTAGAAGTGGGTGTCTCCCAGCAGGCTATATAGGGAAACTAGTTCTTCTGCTTAATGGCAAAGCAAGAGAGATTCTGGCAAAACACTAAATATATTTATAAGTCATCTTTGTCTGGAACCAAACGAGGAAAAAAAAGGTGCAGAGGGGAAAGGAGGAGGGGAAGTGAGGTGAGCTTTAAAAGTTCCAATCAGTCATGAAAGAAAAGATCTTCTGATAGCAGCACGGAAGCAGTCAGCTGTGCTGAGCAGCCCCTCCTGAGCCGACTGCAGACCAACTGTGTCCCAACAGGAGTCTTAAAGCCCCACTCCTCGGCTAGTCCGGGGGAAGTGGGTAGTATTTTGATTGTTACTGTTGTTGCGCATCCTGGTATTGGCAGATACGTTAAATACCGCAACTTTAATGAGTCCTGTGTGAAAAGAGAGCAGATAGTCATTAGTCCCTTTCCCTGTATTTCTCACTCGCTCTATGAGAAAAAGAATATTAACTTAGCTGTCAGTTGGGAGAAAGGCTCAGAAATCCTTCTCAATGCCTGCTCTTGCCCCTGCCAAGTAGGAGCTTCTTTTAAAGGCTGCACGGCCTATTTGGGGACTTGGCAGGGGCTCACTGACACATTCAGAGTCACGCAGAGTGATCTGATGTCTTGAGATTAAGAGTGACTGTGTGGGTGCAGCATCAAGCTTTCATCTGCTCCCCGCACAGGTGCAGTGGGCGAGCACAGCTCCAAGGTTCTGGCCCCGCGTGGCCTCCAAAGACCGGTGGTGGTGGCTGGATATGTGGCCTGGAGATTAAGGCAGAAGCCTCGGGAAGAGGTACAGCAGCCAAAGAAAGGGGTTTGGATAAGGAAACAAAGCCTGAGACAGACTCTTAGGGGATGTGTATGCTGTACGGGTGAAAGGGGAAGGAGACGTCATCCATAAGAGCACCAGGAAAAATATTATATATGGCAGAATGCCATAGAAATCTCAGGAGCAGCAGATTTTGGCAAAAGGAGGGGATAGGTAACATGATTACAATATTAATACCAATAAACCACTTTTTACTAAGGGCTTGTTAGGTGCTAGGCATTGTGCCAAGCAACGAAAATTTTATATACAACAGTTCAACTGCAATCCTCGTAACAGCTCTGCGTAGTATGTGTACCTGCAACCTTCCCTTTCCTAATCAGGAGACCGAGGCTCTGGGAGGTTACCTGCCCATGGGACACAGCTAAGATTCTCACCCAGGCCTACCGGTGGGACTGGGCCGAGGAGGCTGAGGGACGAGGAAGCAGCATATCCCCTGTGAGAAGTGGGCACTGGAACGAGCCCAGCAGGGCACCAACCACCCCACTCAGAAAAGCCACTGTAAAAAGATGTGCAGAAAAGTGTGCTAAATGTGTTCTTCTGCCACAAGCACTGAGGCAAGTGTGGGAAACAATCCCCAGGAATAGTGCAGTTTTCCTAAACCAGCGATAACAACGTGTTTCAACTGGTTAGGACAGCAGATATGATTGGAATATACCATAATACAGGTCAAGATGAATTTTAGGATTTTTTCCTGCCTCAGAGGGGAAGAGTATCTCCCTGGCCTTATCCTTTCTCTGTACCTCAGAGGGAGGATGAAGACGTGAATGGGTGAATACATGGAGTCCTCAGCAATTCCAGAGCTACTTCCAAGGTCAAAAGATAGTTCTTCTCACTTTTAGAGGGAGGAGGGAGTGGGGATAAGGATAAAAAGCTACCTCTTATATCAAATGACGCTGACAAGGCAGAACTGTGAGAAGTCAGCATTTTTCACCATGAGATTTTTCCCATTTATACATTAGATTATCTACCCAATTTAAAGAATTTTTACTATAGGTACTGGTTTAATTTGGGAACTCCAAAGCCACAGCTTTTTGGGTCAATTACTCTTAGTTTTGAAACTGATTCAAATCTCTTACTTTCTCCCTTCCCCCTTACTTTCTTAACAATGCTATTAAATAACTGGGGCAGGAATCACTAGTTCTACTGCACACAGGCCAGCTAGATCTAGCTCAAGAATCGTCTAGAACTGAGGCTGGCTACCTTGATAAAGGCAGCATCCAATACACAGCCCCAGCTCTGTCTCACGATGTCAGCTTCCCTTGCTTTTCACAACTTGGAAAGACAAAGGGCATGAGAAGGCTCCGTGAAACTAGCAACACCTATAAGCCAACATTCCATCTCCTATTCACAGTGCCATGTACACAATTCTTTTTCATACCTGGGCAAGTATATGAGGTCAGTGCACGATTATTTATCTGGAGATATACGTGTATGTTCTCGAAGGTGAGCGGGGAGGCTCGGCTTGGGCGGTTGGGTCATTGAGAAAGTCCCAGATGAGGATCGTGTCGTCGTGTGAGCTACTGACGATCTGGAATTCATCAAACTGGAGTCGGAAAACTCTTCCTGAATGCTCCTAAAGAAGCACAAACAGAAGCTTCTGAACTACTCAAAATCAAAAGGACACGCATTCAGCAACATGTCAAAAGGAGTCGATGGTAAGGCTATTTATGCTGATCATTTTCTCTACCATTTAGCTGTTTAAGTAGAGAAAAAACCTAATTTGGATTAAAGGCAAGATGGAAAAGTCCAATATCGGGCAGTTGATTTCACGCACAACCAAAGTCACATGCACTAGAGCTGGGACATGTCAAAGAGAACGCTGGTTTCTCACCACTGACTCTCCTAGCCTTACCCTCTCTCTGCACCTCTAGGGTTCTTCTACAATCAGCGGCCAGGGATTGACGCGCAATACTAAGCTGTGTGCTGGTAAATGTTCATCAATGACCTCTCCCAACCTGTAAAAGCATCTGCATATTTTCATGGTGTAAAAGTTCCTACCCTGGCCAATTTCAAGCTATCTGTATGGACTCAAGAAGTTTGCAAAATTCAGGACAATTTACTACCTGACTCTCCTAAGCAGTTCTGGGCATACACAGCACACCATCGCAACCACCACTGCTCTCGTTACTTGCAGCACCCCAGAAGGCTTCTTGTGCCCCTTGCTAGTCAATACTACCTTCACCCCAATGGTGTCAATTCACTTTTCCTGTTTTTCAATTTCATGTAAATACGCTCAAAATAGCATTCTTTTTCCTGGTTCCTTTCACTCAGCACTACAAGCTTCCTCTCTGTTACTGCATGCAACAGAGTTCATTTTTTTTTTTTCAAATGACTGGTTGCTACTCCATTATATGAACATACTACAATGTACTTACTGTGTCCTGTGATGGACGAACAGGCTGATTCCAGTCTTGGCTATTGTAAGTAAAGTCTCTATGCACATGTATGTCAATGGGTGCACGCTCCCACTCCCTGAGGAGGAGCACCACTGGCACATGGAGTAGGTGTGTGCCTAGCGTTAGTGGGCGTGGCAAAAGTTTTTAAAAGTTGTGCCGATTTATACTCCTCTCAGGCATGTATCAGAATTCCAGTTGCTTCACATCTTCAACAAACTGATGCTGCCGATCTTTTAAATTTTGGCTATTTTGATAGATTTGTAGTGATACTTTATTGGGAGTTTTAATTTGCATTTTTCTTTATGAAGCTGAAATAGTTCCCTTCTATTCCTAGTTCGCTGAGAGTTTATCATGAATGGATGTTGGATTTTGCCACATGCCTTTTCTGTATCTATTTATATAATCATGTGATTTTCCTTCTTATCCTTTTGATGTGATGGATTACATGAATTGATTTTTGAGTATTATACTTGCTTTTGCATAAGTGGAATAAGTCCCACTTGGTCATGGTATGTAATTCTTTTTATACATTGTTGGATTCAGTTTGCTAAAATTTTGTTGAAATTTATCTTAATATGTTACTTCATTTTATTGGCATATTACCACCTTTTAAATAATTTCAGAAATTTTCCTTATTGTGAAATCACTAAACCTAAGGAGAGTAAACATCACACTTATATCTGAATCAAATGGTTTAAAATATTACCAAAAAATCCTATCTAATAAACTTGTATTAGTTATGAAATTGCACGTTCGCCTATTACATTAGTATTTAAAAAAAAATTTTGAATTATGGTAATAGTCACATAACACCTGCCACCTCATCCACTTTTCGGTATTCGGTCAGCAGTGTTGAGTGCGTGCGCGCTGCTGCGCCATCGATCTCCGGAACCCTCTCATACAGCAAAACTAAAACTCTCCGCCCATGAAACAACTCCCCGGGCACCACTCTTCTACTTTGTGTTTGTGTGCATTCAGCCACTTCAGAAACCTCGTCGTATTTGTCTTTTTGTGACTGACTTGTTTCATTTAGAATAATATCCTCAAGTTTCATCCATGGTGTAGCATGTGATAGTATTTCCTTTCTTTTCAAGGCTGAATAATATTTGTGTGTGCGTGTATCACATTTTGTTTATCCATTCATCTGTTGATGGACACTTGAGCTGCTTCCACCTCTTGGCTATTGTGAATAATACTGCTATGAACATGAATATGCAAATATCTCTTTGAGATCCTGTTTTTGATCTTTTTGATATAACATATACCCAGAGTGGGAGTGCTGGATCATAATTCTATCTTTGATATTTTGAGGAACTGCCATCCTGTTTTCCATAGAGGATGTGTCATTTTACATCCTTTACAAGATGCAAATACACTCAGAGATGAGCATCTGTGTGCATGAGACATATTGGTCTGTGGTTTTCTTTTCTTGTAATATTTTTGTCTGCTTTTGCTCTTAGGGTAATTCTGCTTCATAGAATAAGTTAGGAAGCATTCACTTTGCTTATGTCTTCTGGAAGAGACTGTAGAGAACTGGTATAATGTTTTCCTCAAACATTTGGTAGAATTCACCAGTGAACCCATTTGGGTCTGGTGCTTTCTCTTAAGAGGTTGTTAACTATTGCTTCAATTTCTTTAATAGGTATAGGCCTCTTCAGATTGTCTATTTCTTTTGATGTGAAGGTACAGGATATTAAGTTTGGGGCATAGAGTTGTGTTCATATTATGTCTTTATTATTACCCTTTTAATGACCACGAAATCTATAGTGATGCAAAGTTGTGCTTAACATTCGAAAATCAATGTAATACTCCAATTAACAGAAGGTGAGAATATAAGATCATTTCAATGGGTGTAGATAAGTGCATTTAATAAAATTCAACATCTACTTCTAATAAAAACTGTCAGCTATCAAGGAACAGAAAGGAACATCCTAACCCCTAATAATGTTTATTTATGAAAACCTATAGCTACCACAGACCTATGTACGTGCAAGCTGCCTTTTCCCCATAAGGGCATCCACTGTTACTAATTCTTTTGATCACTGTACTGAAGGTCTTAGTACAGTAAAACAAGAAAGAGAAATAAAAGGTATACAGGTTGAAAAAAACCTAAAAGTGTATTTCTATGTATTTGCAATGAATAATCCAGAAATTGAAATTTAAAAATACCATTTACAATAGCATTAAAAGTATGAAATACTTAGGGATAAACATGATAAAAATCATATAAGATCTTTACAGTGAAAGGTATAAAACATTGCTGAGAAAGTTTAAAGAGACCTAAACAAAGAGATATATATTGTGTTCATGGATCGGAAGACTCATATTGTTAAGTCAATTCTCTTCAATTCAAATTGACCTAGATTTAACACAATCTCAATGAAAATCTCAGCACATATATTTTTTGGGAGGGGTGGGACTTACACTACTAGACTTCATGAGTTATTAAAAAGCTGCAGTAACCAAGATAGTATGACATTGGCATGAAGACAAAGCCAGACAAATAAGACAAAAAGATCAGTGGAACTGAGCAAGTTCGTAAGTAGACCCATTCACACATGGTCAATTGATTTTTGAAAAGGCTGCAAAAGTCAGAGGAAAAAGGATAGTTCTGAACAAATGGTGCTGGAATAACTGGATATCTATGTGAACTTTGAACCATACCTTGTACCATCTACAAAAGTTAACTGAAAATGAATCATAGACCAAAATGTAAAAACTAAAACTACACAACTTCTAAAGACAACACAGGGGAAATCCTTGTGATTTTGGATTAGGCAAAGTTTTTTTAAGAGATATAATATCAAATTACAAACTGTAATAGACAAAGTTGATATATTTGGGCTTAATCAAAATTAAGAATTTCTACCCTGGCTGGTGTAGCTCAGTGAATTGAGCGCAGGCCTGAGAACCAAAGGGTCACCAGTTCGATTCCCAGTCAGAACACACGCCTGGGTTGCAGGCCAGGTTCCCAGTAGGGGGTGCTCAAGAGGCAACCATACATTGATGTTTCCCTCTCTCCTTTCCTCCCCCCTCTCTAAAAATGAATAAATAAAACTCTTAAAATAATTAAGGATCTCTGTTTTAAAACAGAGAATTTAAGGGAATGAAAAAACAAAATGGGTATCCTGAATATGTAAAGAACTCTCAAAACTCAATAATAAGATAACTACTCAATTAAAGAAAATGGGCAAAAGATCCAAACAGATACTTCACCAAGATAGATATATGGATGGCAAATAAACACATGAAACAATGCTCAACATTATTAACATGAGGGATATACAAGTTAAGATCACAATGAGGTACCACAAGACCCTTAATAGAATGACTCAAATTAAAGACTGTACACTGAGTATTGGAGAGGATGTGGAACTCTCGCATGCACTGTAATGTTAAATGGTACAACTACTTTGGAAAACAGTTTGGCAGTTTCTAAAAATATTAAACATACATTTATCATATGATCTAGCAATTCTGCTCCTAGGATTTACCCAGGAGAAATGAAAGCATAGGGTCACATAAAGACTTGCACATAATGTGTATAGAAACTTTATTTGTAATAGCCATAAACTGGAAACAGTCCAAATTTTCATCAACTGGCAGATGGATAAATTGTGGTATAATCATACAATGGAACACCACTCAGCAATGAACTACTGATACATCAACAACATGGGTGAATATCAAAAGAATGAGGCTTAATGAAAAGAAGCCATTAATTAAACCCTAGAAAATGCAAACTAATTTTGACAGAAAGCAGATCAATGGCTGCCTGGGGACTGGAGCAGGGGGAAGTAGGTGGAATGGGAAGGAGGGATTACACAGGGGGCATGAGGATAAGTTCATTATCTTGGTTGAAGTGATAGTTTCATCGGTATGTACATATGTTAAAATTAATTATTAAGTGGTATACTTTAAATAGGTCCACTTCATTATATTTCACTAAATCTGTTTTCAAAATCTTAAGACAATGCAATAAAAGAAGACAAGATTTGAACAGACACTTCACAAAAAAGGAACACAAAAAGATGTTCTACACCATTAGTTATCAAAAAATGCAAATTAAAACTATAATCACTATAATTCACTAAAATGGCTACAACTAAAAAAAAAAAAAAAAAAAAAAAAAACACACCAAAATCTGACGGTAACAAGTGCTGTCAAGGATGTGGATAAATGAGCCTCTCATACATTGTCAGTGGAAATCTAAAATGGCATGCATTTGTAAATTCCCAAAATGCCACTTTGAAAATAGCTTAGTAGTTCTTTTAAATTTAAACATACACTTATCATAGGAGCCAGAAATTATACTTCTAGGTGTTTACCCAGGAGAAATGAAAACAATATGTATGTACAAAAACCTGTATGGGAATGTTTTCAGTATCACCAGAAACTTGAAACATTCAAAATGTCCTTAAACTGGTGAATGAATAAACAAACTGGTTTATCCACACAACGGAATACTACTCAGCAATAAAAAAGAACAAAGTTCTAACACAGGCAACAACATGGATGAATCTTAAATAAAGTGAAACAAGCCAATGGCAAAACACTACATACTGTATGATTTAATTTATGTGACATTAATAAAACAGCAAAAGTACAGGGACAGAAATCAGATGAACAGTTGCTAAGGGTGATTCCAAGGGACATAATTTTAGGGAGAAATTGGAAATTTTCTATAAGTTGATTATGGTATATACACATCTGAACAATTCACAGAATTGCAATAAAGGACTTCACGTCAAGGTGGTGGCCAAGCAGACATGGCCTGTCTCTTCGTACAACCACAACAAAATTGCAACTAGAATATAGGACAATCATTGCTCAGAACCGAGAAATCGAGTTGAATGGAAAAGTCTGACAACCACCTGGCTGACATTGTTTGACCTGCCTTGGAGATCCCCAGAGACTCTGCCCCACCCAAATTACTGGCCCACCCAGGCTGCTCTTCCATATGAAGGGATGGTCTTGGCTTGAGCTTCTTAACTTTCTAAATCCCCTCAAACAAGCAATAGCTGGCTTCAGTGAGCCCCAGGCGTGGAACTAGCAGCCTAGATTCACAGTTGACTTAGCCTGCGAAGAATCTCCGAGCCCAGCGTAAGTAGCAGCCATCTCAGATTACTTTATAACTCAGGCAGGGTGGCCCCAGGGAAAACACAGGTAGGGGCTGACCTTGGCCTGCACCACCCGGTAAACCCACAGGGCCAGTGCACCCAGTGGACAGCTACAGACACATCTGAGCATCACCACCCTGCCCCTGCACAGCGATCCTCCATGGAGGGTGGAGGTTGGTGGTCAGTGGTCACAGCCAATCCCTGCAACTGACTGGCCTGGGTAAGTCCCTCCCATTGATCTGCCATAAGCAACCAAGGCTCAACTACAAGAGGAGGGTGTACTCAGCCCACATGAAAGGCGTACCTCGAGTTCCCAGCTTGGGTGATGGAGGAGGAGACTGGACCCTACCAAGACACCTACTATATTAGGCTACACTACCAAGACACCAAGTCAAAAGCAGCTCTACCTAATACATAGAATCAAACACAGGGAGGCTGCCAAATTGAGGAGGCAAAGAGACATGGCACAAATGAACAAACAGATCAAAACTCCAGAAAAATAGCTAAATGGAGATAAGCAATCTGTCAGATGCAGAGTTCAAAACACTGCTTATAAGGATGCTCAAGGAACTTAGTGAGGATATTAACAGAATAAAAAAGATCCAGCCAGAAACGAAGGATACACTAACTGAAATAAAGAACAATTTATAGGGAAACAACAGTAGAGTGGTTGAAGTTGAGAATCAAATCAATGATTTGGAACATACGGAACTAAAAAACAACCAATCAGAACAACAAGAAAAAAAAAAAAGAATCCAAAAAAACAAGGACAGTGTAAACAGCCTGCAGACAACTTTGAGCAATCCAATATTTACATAGGGGTGCCAGAAGGAGAAGAGAAAGAGCAAGAAATTGGAAATCTATTTGAAAAAATAATGAAGGAAAACCTCCCTAATATGGTGAAGGAAATACACAAGTCTAAGAAGCACAGAGAATTCCAAATAAAATGGGCGCAAAGAGGCCCACCCCAAGACACATCATAATTAAAATGTTGAAGGTTAAAGATTGGGAGAATGGGTGACAGGTGGGGGGGATTAAGAAGTACAAATAAGGTGGTTACAGAATAGCCATTGGGATGTAAAGTACAGTATAGGAAAGGGAGCAGCCGAAGAACTCAACACACATGACCTGTGGACATGAACAAGAGCGGGGGATTGCCTGAGGTAGTGGGGTGTGCTGGTAGAGGGGAGCAAAGGGGAAAAAACTGGGACAACTGTAATAGCATAATCAATAAAATATAATTTTTTAAAAAAATACACTAAAAATGGACAAATTTTGCTGTATGTAAATTATGCTTTTTTTTAAACCTATTTTTCCCCATTTAGTTTTCTTTCAGATGAATATTTATTTATTTATTTATTTATTTATTTATTTGAGAGAGGGGAAGGGCGGGAGGAAGAGAACGAGAGAAACATTGATGTGCAAGAGAAACACGGATAGGTTATCTCTTGCATGCCCCTAACCAGGAACTGGCAACTGGGAATCGAACCGATGATCTTTTGGTTTGCAGGTCAGTGCTCAACCCACTGAGCCACACCAGCCAGGGCTGTAAATTATACTCTAAAAACCAGACTTAGATTAATTGTAAATGAGGAACAGTATGCATTTTAAAAAACGTGTGAAATACGAAGGTAAAGCATGCCTGGTACTGAAAGAATGCGCTTTAATTCCAACAAGGAAGATAAATCTTTCTTTTCAAGAGCATAGACTGCCTAAACATTGGGCCAGGATCCAGAATACTGGGGCTTCAAATGCTTGCTCTCATCTTTTCCCTGTGCAAAAGACTCTGTCTTCCCTAGTGCCCCACCTAATCTTTTTCTAATGGAAGTAGCTTTTAACTTTAGGACATTTTCTAATCCAGGCCTTTGGCAAACACCAGGATAAAGAATTTAGTGCTTTTGAAAGTGACATTAGTCCTTTTGAGTCACTCTTTTCCAAACTGTCAAGATGTTCAGGCAAGGGGGCATACAAGGAGTAAAGGTGGGATTCAAGTTGCTGGCAGCACAAGCCTTGAGTAGGATGCAGAAACAAGGGCCTGACCGGGGCTCACGCAGACTCCCATGGCACTTTTTGTAGGCACAGGTGTGCGGGTCCTCAGATTCTGGACAGGCTCCAGTTAGAGTAATTACGTTCCTTCTCCCTAAGTGCCCCGACTGTTTCTGGTGGATACAGAATTCTCACTCACTCCCTGTGCTGAACTGATGTGCAGAGTTGACATGCAGCTGTTAAACTGCTGCCACGTTTCTCTCCATATATGGTCTCTAAAACGCTTTTGCAAGAAAGGTGCCATGTGAACATATTTTATTATCATGTATTGGTTGCCTTTCCACTTAACAGTAGGTTTTGTGAGGTTCTAACTATCAAATCCAGATCTGTACCCCATAGTACATCAATGTTCAACTTCTCCTTCCTACTCCCCAGCTCCCTTTACACAGTAAGACTTACCACCAGGGTCCGCAGACAGAGAGTCCCTGCAGGAGCACGGGGGTCCAAAGCAGCTACAAGATCCCACACTTTAATTTTTCTAAAGGTCAAAAAGGGGACAAAAGTCTTTGTTAAAAGCAAAATTAAGGGAGTACAGGAAGAATGGCAAAAACTCATGGCGATAAATATGTATGGTGAATATAGTTTATACGATAAACGCAGCTCACAGGAATATATAAAAACGTTTTTGTTTTGAAGACTTGGTTCTGATATTCATTCTTGAATAGAGGTTATTGGTCTTAACAGGGGGAAATGGATGTGATTAACCTAAAAACGAGGAACAGGTCAGCTTTACCAAAACTGATGAAGGTAGTGAATGGTCAAGTTACACCCTACTTTGGGGCTAAGAGCAGAACTTACACATTAGATTTTCTAATAATATAAGAGATCACTTAGACCTAGAAACCTGTTAATTCTGAGGCATCGTCTTTTTGGTCAGTTCTAAGGATGGCACAGGTCACATGTACCAGAGGACTGGGTCCATTCAGAGTTTTGGAGTTTATATAAACAAATCCTTAAATATTTTGATTTAAATAAAAGTTTAGCCCTTCTAAAAGTTAATTATAGGTCATGTCTCCTCATGATAAATAACAGACGAAACCCAAGAAAGGTGGGTACAGAGCAAAACCACGGGGATGCGGAAACATACGCTTGGCCCTTGCTGGAACCTGTCGGCGCACCCTGACCCATGTGCTGAGGGCACGGGAATGATGGCTGACTCAGAGCAGAAGAGGCAGGCCTGCCTCACATCCCGCTGCTTGAATTGTCTTAATATGGCAGTATAGTCAGTTCATACGCCACAATAAAGCTGTTAAGTTAGTTTCTGATATTTAAAAAGCTGCCAATATGGGACAGTAGCTGTATACTCCTCCAAATCAGGTACCTTGACAAGATGAAATGATAAAGAGGCCTTCATAAGCAAATATACTTTTGTAAGATTTACTATGTGCTTGGCATTGCTAGAGATGGGATCCACCCACAACATGAATGGATTCTATACTCACTGGAAATTAGATGGAATAAAATAAAGATTACTGAACTTATTATAACCGAAATGCTAGAAGTAAAGGGAGCTGTACTTTCTGGAATCATTCAAAAATATCAAAATTTAAGGTCCTACCACACTAAGCCCTATTGATATCACCCTCCCATGTTTTAATTTATTAGTAAGTCACTATTTTATATGCATATTCTGTGATACTGGATTTGTCCAGTTCTTTGTAATATAGGGAAAAACAGACAAATAAATAACCTAAACCCCAAGTATCAATAAAAATCATGAGCAAGCAAGTGCAATTAAATAATTGGGAAGAATATTTTGGAGAAGAGTAAACAAAGGAGAGGTGAATACAGAGATCTGACACCAGAGCCATCGTAGTGGGTCCATCCACGATCTTTTAGAGACAAGGACCAGCTATGTTTAACATCCTGAGGCAGGAGGGATTCAGATGCAGATGCAAACTCACCCATCATAGGCCCCACTAACTATCCTCTTGTTATCAAATCGAATACAGCGCACCAATTCCTCATGGCCTTCTAATACTCGTAAACATGCACCACATTCTATGTCCCATAATCTGGAAAAGAAAATTGAGTCAAGTGAATTTTCATTTATTCTTTCTGAAACTTGGAATGATAAAATAATGTTCTTCAATGTTTTTTAAAAAAAAACCCCACAAAAACAAAATAGATCAAGACCCACACAAAAATGTACTGCTTTCAATGTAATTTATTTCCTTTCTGCCATATAAGTCAGGTAGAAATATGTATGACTTAAGTTCAAACACAGTATGTATTTTCAAAGCACAATGTTTTATGTAATTCTGTAACCAGGGTCTCCAAGGCATAAAAAGGACGAATTCAATGCACACAGTTGCCCGTGAAGAAAATGACCAGCTAAGAAAGGTAATGCTTCCTGAAATCACCATAAGAACAAGGTGAACAATGTCAGTGCACCCTGCCCTCACAAAGCATGGCCATCTCTCTCACTGAGGACACACTCTGCTTTCACTCACTGTCCAGGACAGTCTTTCTCATACAATGGTAGTGCAAAGTAAATTCTCAGTGACTTTTATATACTAATATACAAAAACTATACACTTTCAGACCAATCCAAATGATTTCTAGGAATGATAATCTCCTCAGATACAATAATAGCTCTATTTTTTTTTTTAAATGGGCTTTTCATCCTCTTAGTATTTCTTTGAAGGAACAGAGAGGATTGATAAATCATCCAAATACAATTCATATCTGTGTCATCCATCTTTGTGAAGAAAAAACACCAAAAATACTTCAATTTGTGGATTCTTTATAATTTCAAAGACTGGTAATTCCCTGGCCAATTATGTGATGCTAAGAAAACAAAATGCACAATTTCTGGTAGGGAAACAAATCCTGTTCCTTTTTTTTTTTTTTTTAAACCAGTGGCAGAGAGAAATGGCCTTTAGCTATTTGTTAGCATTTTCCAATGGTAGACAGGTGAAATTTAAAGAGAAGGGCTTTCAACCTCCATCTACTTCTCTCTCTTGCCCACTTCCTCATTCAAGCAGTACTTTTTAACCAGGTCTATCTGGTGATAAAACTATTACAGGAAATTAATACATCAACAAAAAGCTTCATTGTGCTGCCTGCCTGCTTAGGGCAAACTTTTGACCTGCAAGAAGCTTGTAGGGAGAAAGGGAGAACATTTTATTATAAACATAACACAGTTGAAGAGTCGTTTGAACTGTGCACAAACAATGAATGGCAGGATGGTATCGATCCCTCCTGTGCAAGGGCATCTGATGCTCACCTGATAGTGTTGTCGGATGAGCCACTAACGACCAGCCTGTCTCTGTACTGCAAACAGGCGATGCCGCGTTTGTGTCCATTTAAGGTCCTTACAAATTCACAAGTACTTGTGTTCCACACCTGAGACAGAAAATGGCATTTGGCAATTTATATGATGCTTTCACTAGTTGAACATATGGCAAGTGGAGTCTTGGAGAAGCAGAAAATAGGACTGAACAAAGTCAACTTCTCCAACCAAACCAAACCAATGACAAGTTTGATTCATGGTAATAGAGGGCTTATTTGGAGCTCGCTGCTATCACATGAGGATTCCTCAAATTGATTACTCTCACCATGTTAATCTGGTCTTGCAGACACATTTTCTTGAACCTAAATTTACCCCTGCCTTTTCACACTCACCATTCACCAGTGTCAGCCTTTCTTATCTCACGGCACACAAACTAATTACTAAAATTCTGCAGCACACCAAAAAAAAATTTTTGATGATCTGACAAAAAAATAGGTGTAATTTTGATTCATTCATACTCAATGGCTATTGTTGTGTTGGCTACTGTCATTTTTTAATTTGATAGTCTAAGGGAAAAGAGGTTAGTGCCCCTGATTAGTCAGGTATTGCATGTTTTAAAAATTCTTGTGGCACACGGGTTGAAAATAGCTGATTTATAGTAATAAAATACCTAACCAAAATTGTCACACAACTTGCCCTGACTGGTATAGCTCGGTGGGTTGGGCATTGTCCTGCAAACCAAAAGGTTGCTGGTTTGATTCCTGGTCAGGGCACATGCCTGCATCGTGCACCAGGCCCCCAGTTGGGGGCACATGAGAGGCATCTGATCAATGTTTCTCTTGTATACTGATGTTTCACTCCCTCCCTTCCCCTTTCACTAAAAATAAATAAATAAAACCTTTAAAAATATTGTCACACAACTCGTCTCATTCATTGCCTTTTTACACATAAACTAGTTTATGAATTAAATATTAAATAAATATTAAATATTAACCTACAGTGATGTTTCAATATGAAATAGCCCTCGATCAGGTTTTCACATGAATTCCCCTACTCTTACGTTGGGGACTTATTGAAAATGTCTTTTACCTTTATAGTCCTATCTCCAGATGCAGAAACAATGTACTTGTCATCGAAGTCTACAACATTGACGGCAGCCCGGTGTCCGACCAGCACCCTCCGGAGGGTGATGTCGGTTGGGGAGGCCATATCCCATACAGCAATGGAACGGTCTTTGGAGCAGGTCACCATCATGCCATTATTGAAACGCAAGTGCAGAACTGCTTCACAATGGTGAATCAAAGTGTTTAGCATTTCACCTGTATTTACATCCCACACTCTGGAACAAACAACATTAAGAAGGCTATCTGAGATTTTGATGGTACTGATGCTACAATCTGTGACCAGTATTTGACCACCACACTTCCCATCCCTCCTGCTCCATGTTCATAGTTAGTACTACACCCTATTCTTCTTCTGCAGCTTATAAATGAAACTGAGGTACACAGTATGGGTGGGCCACGAGGAAGTGGTAGGTAGAGGGCTGGATTGGGAAAGGAAGGAGATGGGATGCTGCCAATGTGGAATGCGTAAGACACACTACTTGAAATGTGGGCAAGTGTGGGGGTAGGAAAGAGGTAGCACCCACCATCACCTACTAATTGAACACAGATCTTAAGATTATTATAAAGCTTCTGACATTCAATCTGATGCCATTAACAAGATACATTTCAAACTGGGAATCTAATAATAGGAGCATTAGCCCTTAGGAACTAGAACTGATATAGGCCAAGAAACTTCTGTAACAAGACTGATTTAGTTAGTACTATGAATTTGAGTTTGATGATCCTGGATCTTAGATTTTACCACAGAGGTCAAGGTCCAAGATTACTTAGACTCTAAGTCTAAGACCCCACTTCTATGCTTTGAATGGGGGTTGGGATCAAGAATAGCTATCCAGCCCTGGCTGGTGTAGCTCAGTGGATTGAGTGCCAGCCTGCAAACCAAAGGGCTGCTGGTTCGATTCCCAGTCAGGGCACATGCCTGGGTTGCAGGCCAGGTCCCCAGTAGGGGACACATGAGAGGCAACCACACATAGATGTTTCTCTCCCCCTCTTTCTCCTTCCCTTCCCCTCTCTCTAAAAATAAATAAATACCTTAAAAAAAAAGAAAAAAAAGAATAGCTATCCACTATAAATATGGGCATCGCAGCAGAGCATGGGACCCTTGGATAGCTTGAGAATTTTGTGTGATGAAATACAGTATTTGACTTTGATTACTCTATTTTTGTATATTTTACCTAGGTTTTTATAACACATTTTATTTCCTTTTCCAGTTTAACCCCCTTTTTCAGAAAATAATTTTTCCTTTATCCTATATATAATGATAGCCTCTACACTGTTTCAGCTTCCTTGAGGCACTCCACATGCACCAATAAATGTTAAATGTCGATAACTATAATAACTGAGTTTGCAATGCCTTTAAGTCAAGACGAGAAACAAGAACAGCCTTTTCTATTCACAGAGGATAACTGGGAATGGTACACATTTAACTTCAGAGAATCTAAGAATACAGTTAACTGCTTTTTCCTCCCTATTTTAAAAAAAGTTACTTTTGATGCATTATGTTTGCTAAATCCTTTAGCTTAAGGCAAAATTCCTAACAGAGGTTTCCAGCAGTGCTTCTGGTACCCAGAACTCAAGCTGCACTGGACTCCAGCAGCATAATGGCTGTGTCATCAAATCACTAATGCCTCTGGAAATTGAAGGCCCCTCCTTGAGTGAAGCTTGCAATTAAAAACTGCAGGGACAGCAGGGGAGGGGTTGGCGAAGAGAGAGCACTGCTCACCTATACACATTTTAAAGGAGATAATGCATGCCTGCACTGCGGTTATAACTACCTGAAAGGAAGGCTTCATTCCTGTCATGTCATCCCCCTGTGAAGTGGTTTTTGTAAGGAATGCATGGTTTCCAAGTTTTTATAATGGATGGTTCCCGCAAATTAAAATAGGCTGTGTAGTTTCTTAAATGTACAAAAATGTAAACTTACCTTAAGCATTCCTAATTCAAGTTTTCTAGTTCTATATTGACACAATGATGGGGGAAGGGAGCTGATGGTTTATTCTTCTTTAATTACGAAGTTTCAGAACTGTGTTCATGCAGATATATACAGAGTTACTATCTGTGACAAAGAACAGAGCGGATCTGGTATTTCAGAGTTCAAAGGAAAATCTGAAATTTCCTACCTGACCGTGGAATCCGATGATCCAGTTATGATCACCCTCTCGTCATACTGGAGACACAGGACAGAACCCGTGTGGCCTGTGAGAATTCGCTTGCATTCCAACGTGCTTTTATCCCAGATCTAAGATGGCAAACAAGATGCTTTTGATCACTGTGATAATGGGGTGCTGCAGAGACTTGCTGGCTCTATTATGTGTTTGATTCCCCAAAAGAATCAAAGCCCAGAGTAGTGTGGAATGCATTCTTTTCTCTCAGTATAGCAAACACCTATACATGTGTGGCTTCAGTACTAATGCAGACTTTATCCTTTTCATTAAGGAACAGGGGTAGCCTATAATTATGTGAGGGCCAAGAGTAATAGCCCATTCAGTGCACTTCAAGAAGAGAATTTAGCAATCTACTTGGATGCTCCCCTGGGGGAAGCAGGTATCTGTCCTTTAGGGAAATGATTTGGGCTTTGGGACTAGAAACAATCTAGAATGCTAACTTACTTCCCGGAAATAATACTTAGAATGTATGCTTTCGATAGTTTTATGAATGTGCTCACCCTCGCTTCGTCAGCTACCTTCCCACAGTGGAAGGAAACGCACCTTGATGGTGTTGTCCCGAAGGCCGCTGACTATCTTCTGATCATCGTACTGTAAACAGTAAACTCCTTTGCTCGTCTCACTTCGGCAGTGGATTCTCTGTAAGCTGTGCCTGCCACATCTCCAGTTAGATTCTATTGTCTGAGGAGAAGGAATGGGAAAGAGGCAGTCAGTAGGAAAGGACCAGAACTAAACTCTTATCTGTTGATCATGGCAACCAATGATAAATGCTCAAGGCTTCACTCTACTGGCTACTTAAGGCAAACTGAAAATTTGTTATAAAAAAGCTACTATTGAAAATTATAAACCATTTTTTCCATTTGTAATTAAACACTTATTTCTTGGAACTCTCCTGCATATAATTCATTCAATTAAATAATAAACCTGGTGGAAAGAGTGTTCACCAGTGGAGGGCAAGCTATGAACCACCTGAGGTTATGTGCTCAGGGGTTTTCCTACCCACATGGCGGCCATTTCTACCAGTGAACTTCCATGGAGGCTCAATTCAGAAGGAATCTGAGTATCAGGCTAAGAATGCAACTTTAGTAGTCTCATTGCTGTTATGTGAAGACATCATAGTCTTTCTCTCTCACCTACTTATTAGTAAACAACTTTTAAACACAAATTTCTGCCTAGCAATTTACTATATTTTACTTACTCTATTCTCTTACCAAGACACTGTTTTTTAACCCACATCCATAAACCTTAAACCAAGTTTGCCGTAACAATGATGTTACTGAAGAATGTTGTTAATTCTCTAGTATTTGGTAAATACCCAAATATACATAGATTCTTACCTCAATGTCTTGTATAATTTTAGGATAAAGTGCTCTGTAAAAAGAGTTGGGAGGAGCATTTCCGTCAGGAGGTTTGTTTTTGAATAAATACTGTCCCCTAAAAAAACAACAAATATTTCCCAATAAAAATCATAATATTATGTATTCACAAGGAGCTTCATATTTCTTCAAAGCATTTTCACAGTTAGCATTCCATGTATCTCCTTAACTAGCCTGGAGAGGTGTGACGTTAAGTACGATTTCAGGAGTCCCACGTCAAGGAGTAACTTTCTGGGCTCTAAGGAACTGGGCCAACATTTATTTGCTTTTGTGTGAAACATGGTGATTTCCAGTGCAGAACATGTGCATATCAGGTCTTCAGGAATATTATAATGTCAACAGATAAATGAAATACGTATAATCAGAATTCACCCACTGGTCTATCAGACTTCTGGATTCACAGACTCATTGGCCTTATCTTTTGAAAATTTTGTTTTTGATGGTAACTCCTACCTTTGGACTAGGTACATGCCCCACAGTCTTATTTCACTGAGGAAAGCTGTGCTAGTCAGTGGAGCCTAATGTCATGGGTAGCAGGAATGCCTCTCTGTCACGGAGAATACTTTTTTGTTTTCATTTATGTGGGTTAAGGTGTGTTGGCAACTCAGGCACCCAGGCTGCTGGTTGGTAACCAGTGTAGCTATGTTTTAAAAAGAGCAATTCAGTTCATTTGCACAGAAAACAAAGGGATCACAGGAGTGTTCAGAAGCAGGTATGGAAGAAGATGAAAAGAAATGCCTAAAAGCACTGTTCTGTCAAGTCTAAGGCATGAAATTGACTTTCACAGGTGTGTTCCTGGCTATGTATATACATACATGCATTTTACTGCCTTTCCTTGACTCCAGTGAGCAACATTTGTTAGCATCTCCTTCCTTATGACAGCACATCTTTGGAATACTCATATCCCAAGCTAGATCTTTGCTACAAAAAAAATCAGTAAATGGCAATCACTTCCTGCTGGGTAAAAAATTTAATTCCTTATCCTGAAGTTAAGAACCCACCAAACACGGTGTGGAAGCTAGTAAACCCCACTATGGGTGTACTAACTGCTGTTCTCACTGGCACCGTGCCTTGCAAAGTGGAGATAGGCAGAAATGCCTCTGAGTGTAATCCTGGCACCAGAGAAATCATGTTTTCTCTGGGCCAGTCATCCACTCCTCCCTCTATAGCTCCATTACAATATAATTAATTGTTCGATGTCTCCAGGAGCGTTTCTCCCCTGCCCTCTTCCTATTATACACCTTGAAAATTAGTCGAGAAAATTTCCTATCAGGAAGGTAGCTGCTGGCTCTGACTTGTGTGTTAACACAGAGAGGGAAATCTGCAACGGAGCCCTGGCTGGTGTGGCTCAGTGGATTGCATGCCGGCCTGCTAACCAAAAGGTTGCTTGTTTGATTCCCAGTCAGGACACATGCCCAGGTTGCTAGCCAGGCCCCTTCCCCTCTCTCAAATAAATAAAATCTTAAAAAAAAAATCTGCAAAGGAGAAGCTAAAATAGTAGTTTTTAAAAAGGGACAAAGGATCAGGCAACAGGATACACCAACATAAAGAAAAGGGCTAAACAAGATACACTGAAATAATTCTAGATTAAAGGTACTCTTCTCTAAACAATCTTATTCTAGAAACACGCTGCAGACAAACAACAGATTTTGAATGAAGAGATTCTAAATGTGGTTAATAATTATAATAATTTCAACTCCAACATCATTTAATGAGGTAGGAACCACTGTATTAATTGTACAGATAAAGAAATCAAATGTCAGGGGGTTGAGTAACCTGCCAAGGTCACACAGCTAGTCGGCAGAGCCGAGATTTGAGTCAAAGTCTGACTTCAGACCCCACACTCTTAACCACTTTGTTGTCTCTCAATGCCCACTATTCCTCAGCGATTCCTGTCCTCCTTTTAATGTCTGGTTACACACAGACACCCTAGGATTTTCTTCATAAGCAATGAAACTCTACATCCTAAGGAAAGAGAAATCATGTCAAGGTTGGATCTCATTTTCTAGTGCACTGTAGTTACCATGACTTGCTAAAGTATCTGAATTTCTTCAAATCAAAGGGACTCCCAAAAAAGGATGGCTAGGTATTCAAAACTGGCTTCTCAGTCTGTCTATGTTATAAGTCAAAACCTTTTATGATGGAAGCTGTTTGACAACAGGGACCGCCGCTACATGAAATGCCTAGAGCCTCTGAGAGTGTGAGTGCCTGATAAACGCTAAATATTAAGCTCAGAATATTATCATAAATGTGATCTGCTAAGAAAATGGACTTTACCCAAGTTGTCTTTTGTTATACTGTTAAGAGTTACCACTACTGAGCAGAGAGAGCATATTCAGTATTATTCAAGAGAGAAACTGACAGAATTCATGCCACAGAGTCAGACTGTCAAATTCATCTAGATATAAATTACAACAGCAAAGTAGAAGTTAAACCAAAAGCTTTATTAGAAAACTGTATTTACTTATTTATTTTTGGTTGGAAGAAATGGACGCAACTATCAAAGACAGCATTTGGGGAAAGGTGTAACAGAAAGACTTTACTGCTATAGAAGGCTCAGTAAGATAACTTGAAGAATAAAATGAAAGACTGATCATAGACTAAATTTTAAAAAGTGGGAGGAGGATACCAACACAGGAAGAAAGGCAACACGTAAAAATAGAAACAGCCACAGAAAGTCAAGAGCATACTGGAAGAGGTCTTCGTGGGGTACCAAAGACAAATATTTGTAATTTCATGGGGCTGTATCAAGCTAACATGATAAATATAGCCAAAAACAAAGGAATACAGTCAGAACTCTGATGGATACTCAAAAGAGCAGGAGTGGGTTCCTGTGGTTGAAGAGACAGGGGAAAGAGTAAAAACACTGGATCCTGGAGTATTTCTCTGCTATACCTTTATATACCCCTTTCAAAAGGCCAAAAGCCACCTCTCCAATGATCCTACCCCTCCTCCCCCCCTCCCCGCCCTGGCCCCTATAGCTTACAGAACAGATCTTGCTGTTTAGTGTCAATCTTAAGCAAAATTGTGAAGCCTGTGTTTATCTTCGGCATTTTCATACGCATCTGTCAAAATCTGCCTGTGTATTTCTTGTTCTCCCTATCTTCAAAAAAAGACTTTGTAAACTCTCAATGTCTGATAAAGGTTCACTGTCCTTTACAGTCCAAATGGGAACTAAATGTATTTTAACAGGGAACAAAACCATTATAGCTATGGGAATGAATCTCTATAACAGAAATTTCAGGTCAAGAGTTATTTGGAGGAGAGTTTCTTTTCTTTTCTTTTCCCCCCAGGGGTAGAGGAACATTCCTGGCTGCCCTAACATCTTCCCATGTAAGCGACTGCCTGCTCTATTTGCAAGGCTGGTCTTGGCAAGCTTAACAAAATGATGGACTTTGAATACCATATAACTATATACTATTTTACTTTTTCCTACTATAAAGAGTTTATTTCCAAAATATGAAATAAGCTATGAAAGATAAGGTTTCTATTTTTCTATATTGTGAAATAAGTAAGGATAAAAAACACATTTGGGAAGGAGACATAACAATATACTGTCATTGATGCAATTTTTAAATAGCCAAAGAATTGCCTCATGTTTGCTTCCTTTAATTAAATTTGAGAGAAATTTTAAAGTCTTCCTAACAGCCAGAATGACAGAAATCTCTTGCAGCACTTGGTATAATATTTACAGGCCATTTTATTGCATATTAATTAATTTCAAAGATGAAAAAAAAGAAAAGGAGCCAACTATGTTTTTATGAAAATTGCTAAGAAGAGTTGGCCCTCTGCTCTGAGTTGTTTTGTAATCGTTGTGGTCCGAGACACACAGCCGACAGGACTAACTGCCTGGGCAATGCTGAGCACACCCAGCCTGCGGGTGTGTACCTGTCAGCTAAAGCACCGAATGCCACCTTTGTTTTATGGAAATATTTACACCTGACTTTCTTAGAGTGATATTCTAGAGGCATCCTCTGAGTGAAAATTATATATAGAAGGCATCTTCCAGAAGTTCTGATAAAACCACTCATTCTGGTAAGAAAACAACAAAACTGCTGAAGTCGCAGACTGCTAACTATATAATGCCTTAAGGAATTCGGCATTAAGCAGTAAAATCTTGAGAAAATGTAAGTCTTACGAAGAAACAATTATTTATACCAAGTTCCATTTTTCAGTCTTCTGATGGCTATAGTTCTTATTCTAGTTGGGCATAAAAATAATTTTGATTACAAAGGTGATAAAACACCACAGGCAGGGGCTAAAGGCAAGGAATCTTCTGAAGGAGAAAATTATTTGTTCTGGACAGGTTTAGGGGAAAGCTGAATCTGGTGGCTTCTTTGTGATTCAAAGGCATCTACCTGCCTTATAAATTGCCCCTCGGCCCTTTTTCAGGATACTGTTTCTGCCCAGAGGACAGAATATGCTTTAAACAGGAGGGCTGGTCAGTGTTTCATTATTTTTTGCAAAGCAGTATGAACACATTATTATGTCATTTAGGTGTGATTGGTCAGAAGAAAAACTGCCGAGTACATGAACAACTCTGACTTTTTTTTGCTATAAACCAGCAAAATCACTGTAGTAAATGAGAAACAGTTTCACTGGTTTTCAGCAACATTCCAGGGCCTGTGTGGCCAGGGCCTGAAGCTCTGTAACAGTAAGAAAGTTGAAAGGCTCACCACCCTCTTCGTTCTGCCAGGCCTCTCCACAGAGAATCTGTCCTGACCATTCTCTCGATGAGCTTTTTCCATAACATGCCGTCAGATGTCACTCGGTACCATTCCTTGCACACAAGCTCAGCAGCACATAGAGATTTGGCATCCAGGTATGACAGAATGTTCTCAGCAATGTGATCCAAACCCCGAGCTTTTGGCGGGGAGAGGAGGCAAAGGAGAAGAACAGAGGTGGTGAATGATTTTTTTACAAATGGTTCTTTAAAACAGGACAGCTTTTATTCTATGAAGGCACATTACTGTTTCTAGTGCAGTCCAGTTTCTTTTTCAAACAGAAACTTGGGTCAAATGAGTGTCAATAATTTTTCCATAAGGTTACAGAAATGAACAGTATTTTCTATCTTCCTTTAGATAAGGAAGTTAAAGCTAACATCCAGCAAACCCCCCAAGACATTAAAAATAAAAAGGATTTCAGAAAACAATTCACATCTATCTGTATGGATTTCAGCACTCGGGGATGTTCTATGGATGGCATCTCCAACTCTGTGATTCAGACCCCCCCAAATCTCTATATTAGGTCCATTTCTCATTCCGTTTCTATTACTGCTGCAGTTCCAAAGCTGTTCAGTAAAAGAAATATCCTTTAAATGTACTGGGGGAGAGGCACTAAGTCAGAATGTGCTGGGTTATAGAATTTTGGGCATGCAGAAAGAAGAGAAGAAGGAAATACAGATTGGTATAGGAACATCCCGAGAGGGAAGACAGAGAGGTATGTTTAAGTTCAAGGATGAGTTTAATTTCAGATGTTAAAAAAAAAAAGACTATATTTGAGAATAGTTGCTGCTATAAAACCTAAATGACAGTTGACCAAAAATGAAAAAAAAAAAAATTTCCCAGACCCACAGATAACTTGGTTAGAATTTCAGTCTATTTTGTAGGCTGTACAGAAAAAAAACAGTGGACAAGTAGATCTTGGGCTGTGAAAACTAGATGGGCTTCCCAATTAAAATTCTCTACCACTCAAATCTGCACTGAGGCCTCAAAGGAAAAGACCCTGTAAAACAGGATGATCACACTAATAAACCTTTTGGCTGCTGTTCTAATCACAGGTGAGACAAAAACACCCAAGGTTATTTCTCTTTATGGGTTACATATCGAAGGTTTGCTAAAGACTTAAACAGTTTAGAAGGACTCCTTCAAACTTTGACTCCCTTACGCACAAACTTAATAAACAGAAATGAAGACCACACTTCATTTTTGCCTTTCCCCTGAATTGTACAGACACACTTGGACGCCATTAACAACAATCCAAATGTGTTTAAACATTATTCTAATTATAAAGATTGTATGGATATCAGTCACATTTTTCAGCAGACTTAGAAAAGAAAGCATTAAATGAATCTTGTTTGGTTGGCATCACATGTTCATATTTATGCATAAGCAGATGGAGGCATCCATCACCTCATTCTTATTAAAGGAACATTATTATAAGCCAATTAAAGATATAATAATTAGTTCTTCATGCAAAATACAGTGAGGACACAATTCCTGCATCTTTATACTGAAACTTTCTACACCATCAGAAGTTTCCAATATCTATTCCTGTGCTTTTAATGGCTGCTGTCAAATTGCTCCTGATCTTTCACAATGTCCCTATAATAAGTCTTTGGAAGTAATTTCACCTAACACTCCCAACAAACCCATTACATTAATGGATTACAGGCATTTTTTGAAGTAGTTTCATTTACTAAATGTAGCCAGATGATGTAGGTTTATAAGTTAAAATGGACGTAAAGTATTAGACTGATGAGTTAATCTTATAAAGTGGCCAGCAGATACACACCAGGGATCAGTATTAGGCAAAGGGTTACACTGGTCTAATCAGTTCTGTTCAGTTCTTAGTGGCATATGCTCGAGATGGCACCGTGTGCCGGTGAGTAGGCAGGGCGCAGCACTGGGGCGCACACAGCTCGTTCGCCCCACGAAAACTGACGGCCTGTGGCTGGAACAAGATCCGATGAGTGAAGAGGGGGCAGAATCCTATTCTATTTAACAAAAGATACAGGTACAAATCCAACTTTAAAATGGTTATTTCCAAGTTATACACACACATTTCTTTTGTTTTAGAGGGCAATTTAAATCACAATTTGGAAAAACAAATTTTAAAAAAAAGCTATAATTGGCAAAGATCAAGCAAAGTGGTAATAAGCAGTCTTGGGGAAGGGATAAGTTAGTATATTTTTCTTAGACAACAGTTTGGCACATGTAATAAAAGCTTTAAAATTCTCATCATTCTTTAATATAGGAATCCCACTTCTGGCATTTTTCCCTAGGATGTCCAAAAGATTACTGAAAATAAGAATGTCCACCACAGAATTGTTTATAATGGGAAAAACTTTTTAAACTACCTTAATGTTCAATGAAGAGATTAAATATGTGCTTTTACCATCACAAAGAATTAATCCTATAAAAACGTTCTTAAAGAATATTTAGAAAATACATTAAGAGAAATATTAAGAAAAAAAAGTTACAAACACATAAGATCCCAACTTTAGAAGGAAACACACACACACACACACACCTAGAAATAACAAGAAGGCTACAAAATATTAGTAGCACATTAGTAGTTCTCTTTGAATGGTGGGGCTCTGGGAAATTTTATTTTTGTATTTTAAACGTTGCCTACGTCATGTCCTAGATCACCATCAAGCATTCATTACACAGCCACAGCACCTTCCAAAACAAATTACTTTAAGTTTGCATGTGTGTATATATATGGACACTTAAGTGTGTTCACACACACACACATACACAGTTTACAACAGCTATTTGGTTACTGTGCACAGTGAGATCGTAAAGTCTGGAATTTATATCCTGAATTATTTTCCTTTCTAAAATACTCAAAAATGTTTCTTATTCATTCCTACAATTTAACTATTCTGTTGATAAACTCCCTTAGAAATCCAAAACCAAGTAAAACAAATGAACATATCTTGAAGCTGACACATGTCTCAAACCAGAAAAGATGTTACTTGACTGGTGTGAGGGTAAAAAGGGAGAAGATAGGGAAAAGAAGAGTTTCTGTTTCCAGAGTTTGATTTTTTTTATTTATACTCCAAGAAGGTAGGATTAAAGGACTCAGTTTGTAAAAATCAAGCCAATAAAGACTTTTAAAAACAGAGATGTATAGCTGAACATCCAGCACCATTACCATTGTAACATATCTTCCAGACTAATTAATGGCTCACAAACACCCGCAGACATACCTGGCAAAGCAGTTATGAAATCCCTCTGCAGCATAGGTTTAAGATACGAGTTTATGTGCCCATGTTGGTAATGACACATTTGGGATATAAGATGTTCCACAAACTCCACTTGATCGGACTCTGACCACTGCTCAAAATACTTGACACACAGTTCCTTTTCCTTCTCATAGCTTGCTGAGAGTTTCCGTTGCTTGGGCACAATCATACTGGAAGTGCCATTGGCAAGTTTTGTCTGTAGAAGGGGTGGATTAAAAAAACATATAAAAGTAAGTACTGAAAATGAGGGAAATGTATAATTTGCTGGTCTTGCATGCCATGTTATTTCTATATGACAGAGTTCACTCTGTTACTCTATTAGTAATTCAATGTTTGTGAATAGCAATCACAAGGAAAACCACAAAAATACCACAGTAAGTTGGTAAATTGGAATCCTGCTGCATGACTAAGCACCCATTTCCAAAAGTTCACAGGAAGACATTATTTGGAGATATATAAATGAAAACCAAAAGCTGAAAGCATGTTATTACTTGCAAGCAAAAAAAGCTAATTTGCTTTTTCTTGTATACACCAGTTACTAGACATTTATACAATTACTGACGACTTATTTTTTAATAGTGAAATAAGAAATTCTCCATACAAAGAAAGGCCAATGAATAATTTGAGATGCTGCTAAATTTGGAGCTAAAGCTTAAATAACATTTATATATATCATCTACACTTTACCTTTCAAAAAATCCCATCTCCACTCTCATCAAAATTATATGCTATAGCTTTGGCCAGTGTGGCTTGGTTGGTTGGAGCATTGTTCCAGGTACCAAAAGGTTACAGATTTGATCCCTGGTCAGGGCACACACCTCAGCTGTGGGTCTGGTCACCAGTCAGGGCACGTAGAGTAGGCAACTGATCCATGTTTCTCTTTCACATCTATGTTTATTTCTACCTTCCCCCCCCCCCCCCGCCTCAAATCAATAAATGTATCCTTGGGCAAGGATTAAAAAGATTATAAAGTCATTGTATTAATTGGTTTAGTTAATAAATATTAATTGAGCATTTACAATGTGTTTCAAACACTATCCTAGGTGCTAGGAATATAACACTGAACAAAAGTAACAGTCTCTATCATTGGGGTAACTGATATTTTAGTGTGTACAGCAAGTTAAAAACATAACCAAATAAACAGAAAATACAATGTCTATAATGCTAGGAAGAAAAATAAAGCAGGATAAGGGGACACACAAAATCATAAGATGGTCCCAAGACTCTTGGCTCCTGGTGTATACACGTCTTCTCTCTCAGTTTTTCAAACAAACATGTAGGTACTGCTATGATTTAATTAAGGTCCCAAATTAGTTGACCTTAAGGTTAGGAGATTACTCTGGTGGATCTGACCTAATCAAATAAACTCTTTGAAAGCAGAGTTTTTGCCAGTTGGTTGCAGAAGAGGAAGGAGACCACGTGGCAAGGAATGCAGTCAGCCTCTAGGAGCTGACAGCCTGTAAGGAAAAGGGGACTTCAGTTCTAGGAAGGCAAGGAACTGAATTCTGCCAACAACAACAGGCTCCGAAGAAAATTTCCCCCCAGAGTCTCCAGATGAGAGGTCAGCCTGGCCAACCCTTGATTTCAGCCTTGTGATACGCTGAGCCAAGGACCCAGCCACGCTGTGCCAGACTTCTGACCTAGAGAATTGTGAGCTAATGGATGGGTGTTGTTTTAACTTCCTAGGTTTGTGGTAATTTGTTGTACAGCAAGTAAAAAAAGAACAACAACAACAACAACAACAACAAAAGACCCAACAGAACTAATAGAGTTATTTAAGACTAAGGAGTCAGAAATAGCTTTCCTAAAGTGATGATATTTGAACTTAAACATGAAGGAAATAAGGGAAATAGACATTTTATTACATGGGGGAAGAATGGTCTAGGAAATGGAAATTTTGAGAGCGAAGGTCTTGGGTGGCCGTCTGTATGGCATGTTCACAGAACAAGAGGGCCCAGGGAGCAAGGAGAACCGAAGCTGAGTAAGTAGCCCAAGCCCACTCACGCAGGCCGTTCAGGTGGTGATAGCTTATCTTCACAGAGGGCTCCAAACAATTCTATTCCTCTCCGAACACAAATGCTGTTTCTTCCATCAAGAAGCCGAGTTTGTCCTAACCTTTGAATCTGGGCTTTGACTAACAAAATATACAGAGAAAGTGACATTCTTGGACTTCAGAGCCCGGACAGCATCTATTCACTCCTTAAAGCTTTGAGCCACCGTGTAAGAAATTCAGGCTCCCTGCTGGAGAGGAAAAACTGGAGGATGAGAAACTGAGAAGAGGTCACATGAAGAAGCACCTAGAAGCACTTAGACTTCTAAGAGTGACATGATCTGACACCTTTGAAAAGGATCACTGCTGTGTGGGGAATGGACTGTAGAGAACATGAATGGAAATAAGGAAACTAATTAAGAGACCACTTTACAATAGTCCACAGAAGAGACAACAACCTTTTGCATTAGAGTGGTAGCTGTAGAGGTGATGAGAGATAATTGAGATTCAATGTATATTTTGATGGCAAAGTCAACTGACTTTGCTGATAAACTGGATGTGGACTATGAGAGAAAAAAAGGAGAGGAGAATCTAAGATGGCGGCAGAGTAGGTGGACCAACTGGAATTACATCCCGAATAACCAACTGAAGACTAGCTAGTCATTTTTAATATACTGACTTTTTTTTTAGAGTGAGAGAAACACTGATTTGTTGTTCTGTTTATGTATGCATTCATTGGTTGATTCTTATATGTGCCCTGACCAAGGATCGAACCCATCACCTTGCCGTATCTGGATGATGCTCTAACCAACTGAGCTATCCAGTCAGCACCAAGACTAGCTGAAGAGAAGGCTTATAACCAAGGTTTATAGAAGAGGCCAAATTGAGGCTGGTGGGAAGGGCAGAGATGTGAAAAAGGCTGGCTCTGCTCTCATGGCACTGAGGTTCCAGAGGGATATCTTAGCTGTGGGTGGTTCCCCCTGAGACATGTGGGGTCTCACCCCAATCTGGACCCTCCAGCTCAGAGCACCAGAGCTTGGAAGAGGCACCCACATAACATCTAGCTGTGAAAATCAGTGAGGATTCTATCTGCTAGAAACACAGGCACCCTCTTAAAGGGCCAACCCACAAGACTTCATTCACAGCCATTCACCCCGGGGTCCAGCAGAGGGAGGGAGGACTGGACTAGAGTTGCATGAGGAGAGTCATTCCCACATAACACAGACGGCATCTTTCTTGGGTGGAGCACTCCCTTCCATGTGGCATCAGGCTAGGGCAAAGCAATAGCTCCACCCTTTGGACTCCCTCTCGCCCAAAGTGCAGAGCTTACGTCTTGTGGAGGAGTTAGCTGCCTTGGCTGGGGTGTAGAGCTCTGGGCAGACTCAGGGGCTGTCAGTGACTGAGTTATGTGACTTTGGGGTTGAGGCCATTCCCCTCACTTTCTAGTGAACCCCACTGGCACTTCCTGCTCATGGGAGATCCACTGGCTCTATTCTCCTGGCTTCTGGCAGACCCACTCACCTAGTGGCAGACCCAGTGGCAGACCTAGGAGTCTGGCAGACCCAGACTTCTAGTGGCTTTGCCCTGCCAAGGCTGGGACAAAATCTGGGATCAACTGAATTGTGTGGGTCTAGGGCAGGGGCCACACCGCCTACCTTCCCTGAAGCCTGACCAGCACCTCCCCTTCCTTCATGAGAGATCCACTAGTCCCGTCCTCCCAACTCCTGGAGACCCATTCCTTCTGCGCTCCATCTCCTCCCAGTAGAATCTGGGACAGACTGAGTCGTGTGGCTCTATGAGAGGGGCCATTTTTCCCTTGCATGCCCGACCAGAGCAAAGCCCTCCCATTCACAGCACCAAATCTCAGTCTATTTGGGCCTGATAAGCTCTGCTGGTCTCACCCTGATGACTCCCTGAGAATATGTAAGGCAAATCTTTATGGTTGTAAGAGACAGACAATAATAAAGTCATAGTTGGGGATTTTAACTCCTATTGACATCAATGGATAGATCTTCCAGACAAGTCAACAAGGAAACAGCAATCTTAAATGACACACTAGATCAGAAGGACTTAATTGATATCTTCAGAAGCATTTTACCCCAAAGCAGTAGACTATGCATTCTTTACAAGTGCACATGGAACTTTGCTAGAAAGACCACATTAGGACACAAAACAAGTCTCAATAAATTTAAGAAGAATGAAATCATATCAAGCATCTTCTCTAACCATAATGGTATGAAACTAGAAATTAATCACAAGAAAAAACCTGAAAAACACACGAAGACATAGAGGCTAAATAACATGTTACTAAACAATGAGTAGGTTAACAATAAGATCAAGGAAGAAATCAAAAGTTACCTTGAACCAAATGAAAATGAGAACACAACCCAAAATTTATGGAACGCAGCAAAAGCAGTCCTAACAGGGACATTCATAGGGTTATAGGCCTCATGAAACAAGAAAAATCTCTAAACTATCTAACTTTACACTTAAAAGAACTATGTATAAGGAACAACAAACAAAGTCCAAAGTGAGGAGAAAAAAGGAAATAATAAAGATCAGAGCAGAAATAAGTGAAATCCAGTCTAGAAAAAGGAGCAATACAGAAGATCAATGAAACCAAGGTCTGCTTCTCTGAAAGGAGAAGCAAGATTGACAAACCTTTAAATAGACTCATCAAGAAAAAAAGAGAGAGGAACAAATAAATACAATCAGAAATTAAGGAGGAGAAGTAACAAGTGACACCAAAGAAAAACAAAGGATTGTAAGAAAATATTACAAACAACTGTATGCCAACAAATTGGATAATTTGGACAAAATAGATAAATTCCTAGAAACATACAATTTTCCAAAATTTAATCAGGAAGAATCAGAGAATCTAGACAGACAGATTACAACTAGTGAAATTGAATCAGTAATCAAAAAACTCCCAACAAACAAAAGTACTGGATTGAATAGCTTTATAGGTGAATTTTACCAAACATTCAAAGAACAACTAAAACTCATCCTTCTTAAACCATTCCAAAAAATTCAAGAGGAGTCAAGATTCCCAAACTCATTTTATGAGGCCAGCATTATCCTAATTCCAAACCAGATAAAGACACTACAAAGAAAGAAAATTATAGGCCAATATCCCCAATGAACATAGATGCTAAAATCCTCAACAAAATATTAGCAAACTGGATCCCGTGATACATTAAAAAGATCATACACCATACTCAAGTGGGGTTTTTTTTGAGTCTCTGTTTCCATCTTCTGTAAAATAAGAATAATTATAGAATCTACTCTATGGGGTTTTGTGAGTATTGAACAAAAGGATCTAAAAAAAAAAAAAAAGTGTGCTTAACTCACCTTTCACACAATAATATGACCAAAACCCAACACTCTTAATGACACTTACAATGCCGTTGGAGTTGGAATCTCCTCCAACTCCAACAAAATATATCCTTCTTTCTATGTAATACATATTTTTTCTATTTTAATTTTAATTTAAGTATAATGTACATAGAAGTGCATAATTTTAAGTGTACAGCTGGATGAATTTTCACAAGGTGAACATACCCATGCAGGCAGCACTCAGATCAAGAAACGAATGATCACAAACCTCACAATCTCTGCCTTGTGCTCCTTTTTCAGGTCGCTAACCGCCCCTTACCCCACTCTACCACCCAAGGATAACCACTATGTACATATTTTTGGTTTTTTCCTTTTTATTGAATTTATTGGGGTGCCACTGAAAATTATACAGGTTTCGCAATTCCACAATTACAATCACCTGTACACTGTATTGTGTATTCACTACCCCAAGTCAAGTCTCCCCCATCATCATTTATCCCCCCCAGACCCTCCCCCACTTCCCCCCAGCCCCGGCAATCGCCACACCATTGTCCGTGTAACCACTATGTTTTTTAAAACTGCCTGCCCACACAACTGACAGTAGCATTAAAAAAACCCATGTGATACTTGGAATAAATTTAACAACATATGTGAAATACCTGTAAACTGAAACTATAAATATTGCTAAGGGAATTTTAAAAAGACTTAAGTAAATGTAGAGCTAAATTATATTCACAAACTGGACTCAATACTATTAAGATGTTCACTCTAACTGATCTATAGAATCAATGCACTATCAGTCAAAATCCCAGCAGGTATGGAAATGCAAAGGACCTAAACTTTAGCCAAAACAATCTTAAAAAATAAAAATAAAGATGAGGGACTAAAACTACTGAGGTTCAAGACTTACAGAAAAGCCAACAGTAAAACAAGACAGCGTAAGGACAAACACGTGGGCCAGTGGGGTGGCAGAGAGCCCACAAACAGACGCACACATGCTCAGGAGATTTTTGAGAACGGTATGAAGACAATTCAATAGGGAAAGGATAGATGGCCTTTTCAACAAACGATGCTGAAACAACTGGATATCCATTTAGAAAAAATGAACTTGTTCTTTAGGCCATATACAAAAATTAAGTGGATTCTAGCTTTATATATAGAACTTCTGGAAGAACATATAGGAGAAAATCGCTATTGGGATAGGCAAACATTTCATGGGTGAGTTAGTATGTGGCAAAATTTTAACCTGGTTTCCAAAAGAAACAGGTAAGAAAATAAAAATCACAACCAGGGAGGAAATATTTGCAATATATGTACTTGACAAAGGACTGGTATCGAGAATATATAAGGAACTCTCAGAACTCAATAAGAAAACAAATAACCCTTTTTGTTTAAAAAGGCAAAAGATTTGAAGAGACATTTGAGACATCACACACACAAAAGATCCATGGATGGCCAATAAAAACATGCACATCATTAGTGATTAGGAAAATGCAAATTAAAATCACGAGACACCACTACATACTTACTACAGTAGCTACACTTAAAGAGACTGACCCAGGAGTGACTGGGTCTCTCGCACACTGCCGGCAGTAATGTTTAATGGTACAACTACTTTAGAAAACTGGCTGCCAGTTTCTTATAAAGTGAGACATATACTTACCACACGACCCAGCAACTCCACTCCTAGGTATTTACTGCCCCCCCCATGAAAACATATTTCCACGCAAAAACTTGTACATGAATATTCATAGTTGCTGTTTTATTCAGTCCCAAGCTGGAAGAATCCCAATGTCCATCAAGAGTTGAACTGATAAACAAATTGTGATAGATGTGTACAATGGAACAGTACTCATTAATAAAAAGAATGAGCCACAGAGGCACAAAATGATAAGGAAAAATCTCCAAAACATGCTGAACAAAAGAAGCCCAGCACAAAAGAGTACATACTTTTATGACTCTATTTATATGAAACTCTAGAACAACAAATCTAATTTGCAATGATAAAAACAGATCAGTGCTAGCGTGGCTCTGAATGTGGGGGTGGGGCTGACTGAATAAGGGCAGGAGGGAAGTTTCTGGGGCAATGAAAATATTCTATAGTTTGACTGTTACATAGGTGTACACATTTGCCAAAATTCATCAAACTGTACACTTAAAATGGGTACATTTTATTATATGTAAATTACCTTACTAAAATGGATTTTTAAGACTTCTAAGGATAGAGTATTCCTAAGGATAAATGCCAGTGTAATATTAATTTCATTTGCAACTAAGATATTATATTTATAGAGAATTCTGGAGATAAAGGCTTTTGTTATCAACCCTCTTCCCTCGATTATTCTCCTATACAGCTTTTTCTACTAATTTCTACAGTAAATGTAACAAAATTTCAATTTGAGAACCTTTAAAAATCCACAAGAGTACAGTGAAAAAGTTCAATTATTAAAAACCCAAAAGGTTGTATATTACAGTGTATGGGAGAGAGGGAATGGTTACTGGTGGCAATGGAATTGATTTGGCTTTCCCAACAAAAAGCCCAATGACTAAACCACTACTGTTCACATGTCTGGGAAAGCTGACAAACAACCTCCGTTTAATGGTAACACTAACTTTCTGCCGCCCCTGCACATCTCCTTTTCTGCTTTTCTGTTTACAATGAACTGTTATCTCCAAAAGAAAGAAGAGAGAAGCTGTCAGGTGACAAGCACACAAAATGAAAGAACGTAAGTATTTATACGACTGTCCACAGCTTAGTCCTCAAAGGCTAAGGGCTAACATTCCCCCCCACTGCCCTGAAAATGTATTACATGATCACTTTCAAAACTATCACGAATTTCTCTGAAGCTGCCACCAGGGCCAGGAGGGAAAAATACACACTTGCAGACACCAACTAGTCTCGCTAACACGCCGCTGTAATATTAAGTGTGCTGACTTTGTTAGCTGTATAGGTTGGAAGATACACCATGGACTGGCTAGACTGGATGGTGAAATGATAGATGTTTCTAGTCTGCATGCAAACCTTGCTTTATTTAACCACTAAGAAAGGGTGTGGTGGGTAGAGAAAGAAAATGTTCCAGACATAGGACACCACTTGGAATTAGGGGACCAAGGCCTAGGTGAAAAGTAATATATATGACTAGAGATGCAAATGATATTTAAGGATTCTGTTTCGCTTTAAGAAGGACTTTGAAGGAAGACTGGCATTGAAACCCATGGTAGGGGAAAAGGGATATAATGATTGAAGTGATGAATGAATGTAAGAATAAAATGGGCAAGGATTGTGTTGGGGATAAGGCTAAAGCCTAGGAGGCACAGGACACAAATTTTGATTAAGGCTGGAACTTTAGAGTTATCAAGCAACCAACAACCATTTATCAAGTGGCTACTTTGTGCTGGGAACTTTTCTAGGTGCTAGGGATACTGCGGTGAACAGGCACACAGTTTCTTTACCTTTCCTGGGGAAGAGTAGAGGGAGAATGTACAATAAATACATCAATTCCAGAAACAAATAAGTATTGTGAAGAAAACAAAATAAGGTAACAAAATAGGAGTGTGTAGTAGAGCCTACTTTAACTGAGGTGGTCACGAAAAGATGCTGAAGGAAGTAACTAATGATTTGAGTTCTAAATGATGAGAGTCAGTCTTCTGAAGATTTGGGGGAAGGCCTTCCAGACAGAGGAAAGAGCAAGTCAAAGGTGTTCAGATGAAGCAAAGAAAGAAGGTATGTATAGCTGGGACAGAGTGAATGAGGCAGACAGTGGGAGACAGGTTAGTGAGGGGGCCTGGGGCCACATCACATAAAGCCTTCTGGGCCTCAGTAAGGAGTATGCATTGCATCCTAAGTGTAAAGAAGAGCACCTGAGGTTTTGACATGGTCAAATGTGACGTACCTAATTTATGCTTTAGAAATATTTACGCTAGCTGCCACAGAGAATGGTGGTAGTGGTGGGCGTGCTGGGGAAGTGGGAAGAGGATAACAAGAGCAAAGTTGTGAGAGCAGGGGAAGGAAGACCAACCAGAAGGCTGATGAAATAATCCAGCAAGTGGTGAACATGGCTAAAATTGGAAAAGGAAGATTAGGAAATGTTTAGAAGAAAGGTATTTTACCCTCACAAGAGAGGAAGGAAGACAGAGGGCCTGTTGAGAATTATAAGTCTGGGTTATAATACACATTTATTTCAGTATAACCATTTACTTCTTACTGCAGCTAATCCTTCAAATATCAATCCGGTACATTGACCTGAATGGGGATGGAAGCAGGATTCTTGCTCCTGCGGCCAGGAGAAACAAGGCAAACCATTTGAGAGTTTTGAGGGGGAAGGGAGTATTTTTAAAAGGTCTATACTATACTTTCTATTGGCTGTTGCCAGGCTTCAGTTTAATAAGAATACAAAAACACTGATTTTAAAGTTCTTTTTTACTTCTCCATGATTTCTTTGTAATAATATCTCTTTAAAGAAAGTCAACATTGACTTAGGTGAATTAAGAGGAAATGGTGTTGTCTACATTTTAATTAGGACTGAAAGAAATAAGCAAGCACACCTAGTGATGAGGTGGTGATAGCAGACAGGTCCAGGACAGCTCCTGAATTTCCAAAGAGCCAAGGTAGAAAAGAAAAGGAACCCCAAAGGGGTAGAGCCCATTGGCACTCGGGGATCTTTTAACAAGAAGATTTCAAGAGAAACAAAAAGACTTTGGCCATAAATTGAACATGCACAATAAAATGTAACGAATGCTCAAAAGTGGGACATAACTTGCAACATTCCAGTTTTCAGTTCTTAAACAACCTTGAAAACTTTCAGCAATCAAAGAAGTCCATTATCTTTTGGGGGTGAGAGTGCAAATTAAAAGAAAATGGTGGCTGTACATACAGAATGGGACATACATTTCAACAGGAGTAAACATCACATTCCACAGTGGGATTTATTGCATTAATATTTTAACAGCTCCTACTAAATATGATTTCATATTAGGCGAACTCATAAATATGTCAGATCTGATTAGTGAACAAGGAAGACAGGAAGGGGCAGATTTGTCAGCAGAAAGAAAGTTCACATTATGAATCTGACTGGTTTCTAATAACCAACAAGAAAAGTGAAGCTTGCGATCACTTCAATTCTTTTAAATAAAATTCACTAAGAAATGAACTCACAAATGTACCAGTATAAATGATTATTTGAAGACTGGATATTTGCTCATCTTTTTTTCCATTTACTAATTATAGGAAAAGCCATATAAAAAATTCACCAAAAGCCAAGCCAAGCCATTTTGATTATTTCTGGATTTTTAAGGTAGTTAAAGGGACAGAATCATCACTTAACATTTTTAGGTTTCAAACTGGGACTCTCGTTTCTGTAGTGGGCTGCCTCATGCAACTTGATAGCTTCCAGGGCGATAGGTTCTTTTGTTCTAAACCAAGAAACTCGCAGCAGTTTAATTTACTGCTGCATTATTGTAGCTACTAACTATGTACACCTCCAAGGCTGGTAAACCCACTGATGTAGACAGTGCCACCTTAAAAGGATTTTTGGATGGGTCTTAGTAATGGGGGGTGGGGGAGGACATAATGTTTAATTATAAGAAATGATTGAAATAGGCACAGACATACCCCGGGTGCCTCTGCACTGCAGCAAGCTCTAAACTTGTTATCGTTAATGGTTTAAATTTCACTGTGCTAATCATTTCAGGACACAAGCCTTTCTTGATAATCTAATGAATTATTCCAACATCCTTCAGCAAAAAAAAAATCCTCCATGACAGCACTAATTACAAGACGTTTTCCCAGTGCTTATGTAAAATATGACAGAGCAGCAGCTTAGGGAATTGCAGAAAACTGCTTCTAATTTCCACTGAGAAACTGACAAACACCTCTCTTTCATCTCTCCCAGCTCTCAAGTAAGATTTAACTTTCTCATTTAGTTAATTACCGAGTGAGGATCATCATTTCCCCGGATCGGAGCGGCACAGAGCCTTTATCGTGTTAACTTGTGAACTTGATCGATGGCTGCTGCTAAAACTTAATAACTTCACCCCCTGGCAAATTGTAAGATAAATATAATAGGAGAAACTCTGACAGTAAAAACCTGCCAGAAATGAGCACTGTGTTTATGTTTCTTTGCAGGCAGCAAAAAAACAACCAACAGCTTATTACTGGTTGCGTGTTACTTATATTTAAAAGACTCCAGGCAGTTAACTTTCTATGTACTGTTAAAACTTTGCTCATAAGATGGGGAAAAATGGGAAAATGCTCAGTGATGCAGATTTGGGGAAGTGAGGAAAGAAGGAAAAAAAAAAACACAGGGAGAAGAGAAAAGTAAGGGAACAAATATATTATATAAAATCTTTTAAAATGTCATGTTTATCATATAAAATGTGCAAGCATAAACTGGCATGAAATCTTTTAAAAAGAATCTGGACTTCTAGGATACTATATGAACTATATCTAGTAGCAAAGCAAGAGAAATTTGCTCACTTAAATTTTTTCAATGACCGTAAGTTCATGCCTACAGAATTCAATTAACTGCAGAATTCCTAGATCTCTTTTCAAAAACCCCTGCAGCTAGAAAACCATTCACTAACTACATCATTTAACCCCTTCTGAACTAAGTAGCCTATAGCTAGGAAACTCATGTCTTTCTCTAGAACACATCATCTTCCACACCTAAGCTACCCAAATGAAAAGGGAAGAGTCAGAAGTTCTTCCTTTGGTCAAACTTTAATCTGAACTTGGAATTTTAACATTTAACTGCGGAAGAGTTTGTATTGTGGCCTAGGATAACATGAATTTTATGCCTTTTTATAACTAACAGTATCAAGGACAACAAAGTACAACAATGAGGTATAGCAGTAACAGAATGGCTGCTCACCAAGGCCAGTCCCCTCTACCCACCAAAGCTGATTAACAGGGCTGAAAACAAATCTATACATAAACTGCCAAGTCTGTCACACTGGCCACCCTCATGGTATAGAAAGATTACAAAAATCAAAACGGGAAGTAAATTTTGGTGAGGACAGAGAAAGCAGAAAAAGTCCTGTAGGTCGCAGAGTTGAAGCCTGACGTGCGAGACTGTATCTAACTCCCATCCTGTACGGTGAGAGTGCCAAGAGCTGAAGTCCAAGGGGCCGCCATTTGGAAATTGAAATTTGGAAAACTGAATATCAAAATGGCAAACCAAATTCATACTCACTGGAGGATCAAATCTTATTCCTCATTTTGTTCTGTTTTTAATTCCATTAAATAAGGATCTATTGGGGTCAGGCTCAGAAAGATCAAATGATTTTTTAAAAACAGCATTTTATAACAGACACACTTTAGAAAATATGAAAAAAATCAGAATCACAAAGAACATAAACATTGCCCATAGTTTCCACCATCAACAAACAATGTTCACATGTTGCTAGGTATGTATCTTTCTGGTCTTTAAGGCAAAAGTCACCTCCTTTGTGAACACCTTAGAAAAGTCAACATCTGATCCTGGAGGATATAGGGTTACAGGTGACTGTGACTACGGAAAGGAGGGGAGACAAGAGGAGGAAGAGGAGAAAGAAGAGAGGAGAAAAGGAGGAAGGGGAGGCTGAAAAGGAAGAGAGGGAAGAAAGGGAAGGAAAGCAGAGAGAAGAGGGAGAAGAAGAGAGTAGAGAAGGGAAAGAAATGAGGAAACTGACCGAGGGTAGGGTGATGGAGAGAGTGGGGACTGGGCACGGGGGAGGCGTGGTAGGAGATGGGAAAGAGATGGGAAGGGTAAGTGGGAGTACGGAGAGGTGGCAAAGGGGAGAGAGATGAGGGGAGAGAGGTGGCAAAAGGGAGAGAGATGGGGGGAGTCGGGGTGAGGTGGAGAGAGATGAGGGGGAAAGAATAAATATAACCAAATGCAAAACAGACCTAGCAGTACCAACCTCACCTGCTCAGAGAAAAACAATATGCTTGTTGGATAAACAGGTCCTCTCCTACATAATAAACAATAAACATCAAAAGGGAGAGGAGATGAAGAACTATTTTCCTAAACCACTACGTAATGTTTCAGGCAGAGTAATAAAGTTTAATTGTCTGGAATCTGGTTGCTCTTTCTGTAAGCTTCCTCAGATAGAGGTTGCTCATCTGAATATTAAATAATGTTAATATTACCAAAATAAAATTTCTGTGATGGAGAAAGTTTAAACCTAGTCTTCTCCCTGACTTTCCCCTCACATCCTCTCTATTTTAGCATCAGAAAGTTCTCCCATAAATAACAGGAAATGATGGGGGCACTGGCTGCCAGAGGAAAACACATGAGACACTCTTAAAGCACAATTAAGAAGTACATGGGGGAAATACCGTCAGTTTTACATAGAGAGGAAAGACTACCCTCCTCCTCTTTGTGCTCTAATCCTTACATTTTTGTGTCCAATAAAAAAGGTCTCAATAACTTGGTAAAACTTGTTCCTGAAGAAAGCCTTTGAGAAGCTTTATCTAAAACCTGGATTAGGAAAATCCAAGGTTTTGGGGACAGGATCTCAAGAAGCCAACTCAGCTTTCTAGAAGAAATTCAACTCTTTCCAAGTGCTTGTTAATGCATGTTAAATGCAGCAAGAAATAATCCTATGAGGCAGCAGCACACTCCTCTCTTAGCTGCAGTGAATGAAGTAAATGACTTGTAACTTTTGGAAGTCTTGGTTATCTGCAGGTAAAACTTTAATAACCCTTGGAGCATCAAGGGACTAAAGACATTTCTCTCTGGAATAGCTGGGTAATTGTTTTCTTAATTTATCCAGGAAAAAGCTTAGTTTGGATGCAGTGTCTGTTTTTTTAGCAGAGGTGATCAAAATAACTTGCTAAGATTCACGTAAGTTAGTTGTGTTCAGACAAAATTTTAAAATGCAGTTGTTACATAAAGTGTACATTTTTGCTAAAATGAAATTCTGGCCCTTCTTCTTTTTAATGACAATAAAGCTCCACGTCAATGACTAAGACTGAATGCAGAAGACCTATAGGACTGCTTTGTGTAGATGAATAGATACATTTTCAAAAGCCAAAAGCTTTTGAAAAAAGCTTTTCACCTGGTACACGAGCACCAGGACCACAATCACCAAACTGAAGACAGTTCAAATGCCCTTCTGAAAGCGTTATGTTTATGTAATAAAATAACATAAAAAAATAACACCATAATTTGGAACTGACTCTATCCCAGCTCTATCATTTACTTGGTGTGTAATCTTGGCTAAGTTACTTACCCTCTCTCTGCCTCAATTTCCTTATCTGTAAAATGCTGATTCTTATAGTACTTACCTAGAAGGGTTAATGTTAGGATAAAAATAAGATAACACATGTTAGGGAATTTGGCAGAGTGCCTGGCACATAGTAAGGGCATTAGTTGTCATTATGCTTTTGACCAGAAAGAACTGTAACGTACATAGTTGATCATAATTAGCTTAACACTTTATTAAATACAATCTTCTTTGCTTTTATAGTAATTTTATGCCCAGAACCTTTTACTTTTAACCTCTAAAGGCAGAGATTATGACATAAGCCCTTTGTATCTAGAAACAGCAGGTCGAAGATTGGTAAAGGGAATTTTTAATCCAGACTAACGTCAGGAGTGGTACTGCTTTTTGGAAGTGCAGTGGTAAACTGCCTCGTGTGTAAACACAACTGGAGTCGTCTTCTCTCATCAGGGATGATATAATCACTACATTGACGCATTATCTAAGTACTTTAACTTGGTAACCCTTAATCCATTGTTTTCTTAAGATTAGTTTCAATACTTCTATGTAGTAGCAAAATATGTAAATATTACCATGCAAAATTTAAGAATCAAAGTAAAACTGACTGTATACCTTAAAACTGTATGGTTTTGCAAACGATGTCATCCCAATAAATTCAATTAAAAAAATCAAATTAAAACTGAACTTCCAAAAGGAATGATGATTGACATTTAACAACTGGAAAAGACAGAAGGGCGTAAAAGACCTCAAAATATTCTACAATATGGAATAAAATAAAACATTTGAACGTCAACTTTTTTCACTTTCTATCTGTCAGAGCAATTGCCAAAACATATTCCCATAAAATTTAAATTTATCGAGGGAAGAACAGTAAGGAAATTAATTAGAACGGTAATAAGACTCTTAATGTATTACTGGTTTCTACCAAAGAGCTACCATCCTGTAGGATACAGAGTACGTTTTGCTTTCTTCAGACTCTCTAGCTGGTTTTGGTAATCAGCAAACACAGAGCTAGGGCTGAAACCCAGACTAAAGCTCCAGCTGTCGTTAAGCACCCACCCTCCTCTCCTTCAAAAACTAGCAGAAAAACTATTAACTTGTGATTTTGTCTGATGGTTATTTACATTTCCGTCACATGGGCACTATATTTTTATGGGGTTCCCTGGGCCAGAGACTACAGATTTTTGGTATTTCTAAGGAAAGACTGAATCTTGAGGGCCATAAAATAATTTTCTTTTTTGGAATTGGACCAAATCCTACCAGGGATTTATGTGTGTGTATTTATTGGAAATGAAGGTGGGATAAAAAAAAATCAGGCCCTGCCTGGGTGGCTCAGTTGGTTGGAGCTTTGGCCCATACACCAAAAAGGTTGTAGGTCCGATACCCTGGCACATACCTAGGTTGTGGGTTTGATCCCAAGTCTGGGCACATATGGGAGGCAATCAGTCGATGTTCCTCTCTCACACTGATGTTCCTCTCTCTCTAAACTCAATAAAAAAACAAAACATATCCTTGTGTGAGGATGAAAAAAACAAAGATAGAAAATCAGGAAGACAGTTACTTCCATAATGCACTTGATTTAGAAATAGAAATTGTATTTGTTCTTTGCAGAACCTGGCTTTCTTAAAGCATGAAGTGGTTTCTAGAAAGACATTTTCTGGTTTCCAAAGTAACCTTTTTACTTTCCTTGGGTGTGGATTAAGCTCACATGAAGCACTATAAATATGAAACTCAAGGGTAGCAATTTTTCTCCCATGAAATTTTTCTGTGTCAAATGTTTCTGAAGTTACTCTGTTTCTATTTTCTATTTAAGAAACACATACTGACATTTGATGCTTTGGAAACAAACCACTATAAAAAGTTTTCTTATAAACAACACACATGAATTGGGTGGGCCAAAAACTTCATTGAGATTTTTCCATAAAATAAGACACATTTTTCATTTTCACCAATAACTTGATTGATCTGGATATTTTGAGTATGTTGGCTATTTCTTGTGAGTTATAATGTTGATTGTTCTCAATTAATGTCTCAATTTGATCGCTATCAACTTCAACTGGTCTACCTGACCATGGAGCATTGTCCAGCCGGAGATCTCCAGCACGAAACTTCGCAAACTACTTTTGACATGTTCAATCAGTCACAGCACCTTCTCCATACACTGCAGAGTTTTGGGGTTTTTTTGCATTTCAGTTGCATTTTTACCAAAAATGTTGCTTATTTTCTTCCATCTTCAGCATTAAAATGGCTACACGAAAATTCACCAATTTTGATAAGTTTTTTTTTAAATGCACACTGATATGACAGCTACCACAATACAATCTAACAAAATTGTTTCAAATGAAGTTAGACAGCTAAGTGCTACTGGAGCCATCTTACAGAAAAAAGCAAATGAACTTTTTTGGCCCAATAAGTAGCCCCACAACAAAAATGAGGGAGTGTGATAGCCCATTCCTATCACTTATCAGCTATGTGATCTTGGGCAAGTCTCTATTGCCACAAGATGTCCTCTGTAAAATGATTGGTTGGTGAGGCTCAGTGTGGCTTTATATTTTGAGTCTATGATTCAGATCCGGTTATATTAAAAGAGCTGAGCAAAATATTAAAAAAGAGACTCATTCTTTACATTTTCTTACTAAAAAACTAACATTAGAGTTTAAGGATACAGATCAAGTGAAAAGTGAAATATTTTTCATAATATTACTTGGGCAAACAATATACTATAAAATTCCAAGAATAAGTCAGGCTTTTCTGTAACAATTGAGGTTTTTATGTAAAGAAATGCTATAATTTTGAGTGACAGCTACACAGGTAACATTACTTTTCTGACTTTTCTACATGCTAAAATGTTCCATAATTAAGAACTTAAAACTTTACATGTTAATCTTTCTCAGGGCTGACACTAGGATCTCAAGACCCATTAATGTCTTCTTAAAGTTTTGTGTCTCAATCTGCCTCATTTCTTTCATATTTGCTCTGTTATTTTCCCAACTATCTCTCTTCATAGTTCCTAGTATTTAAGGGAAGGTTTTCTAGAAAACTGTCAATAAATGAATGTATCTCTTTATTAAAAAATCCCTTTACTTCACACAGTGGCAAAGAATTATATCAGTTTAATATACCAACTTGTCTTATTTAGGGCTAAATCAAAGCAGTAGGGCTCCATGAAGAGTCTGCAAACAGATACGAAAAGCCTACTGGGATCCTCTTAATGCTTTATCAAGGTTAGAGTGGTCAAGATCAGATGGCTGCTGTTCTCTGCCAGTTTAATTTTCAGCATTAGAGCCCGTAGCTTGCTCTATCTTAGAGACCTTTTCTTTCAGATTCCAAAGGCCAAAAGTGTCCCTAAGGTCAAGGTGACACATTAGCTACTGTAATAGATAAATGAATATGGAAAGAACTGGAGCTCAATTTTTATTTGAAAAACTATGTTACAAAGAGTATTTGTGGCATCAACTTCCATGGTGATAGTATTTTCCAAAAATGAGCAATCTAACGGGCCTACATTATAACTAAGTAAACCTGGAAGAGTGGGCTGATATCAGAATGGACTTGGACTAACAGTAGCAGTGACAATGTGGGGTGGGGTTCGGTGGAAAACAGAATCAAGACATTTTGGAGGACATAATCTTAGGGATAATAGCAAGGAGGCTGGGCATTACTTTTAAAGTCAGCATACTACATGGTGTCAGACAAGCCTAGGTTCAAGCCCTGTGTCTGCAATGTACAAACTATGTAGGCTTGAGTAAGCTAGTTCTCTGTAAGCCTCAATTTTTTTTCATGTGAAAAGGGGGTAAGACCACCTATTTCCCAGGGTTTTAAATGAAGTAACAGGAGATTACGTATAAAATGCTACGCACATTAAGTCAGGCACATAAATGCACATAAATGTTACTGTTTGCTATACGTAGAAACCATTGCAGCAATTCAGGTTGTGTCAGGACCTGCCCCCAAACTCTGAAGCTGCAGTTTTAACTGAAACTCCATACTAAATGACGCAGGAAGGGGAATTACGAACTAGAATCTTTTAAATTACGCTAACTTGTTTGGCCACCATTAGCAGATGTGACCGGGAATAGAACAGTGAAGAAAGAAAAATGTAATTTAAGATATGATTAGATTGTAAGAGCAGCCCAGTAAGCTAGGCTCAAAGGCTCTGGGCAAAATTGGAGGAAACTACAATTAAGGAATGTTTGTATGTACTGAGTTATTGTTGACTCTAACATTTATACAGAAATGCAAATGGCCAAGAATAACCAAGGTTAACATTAAAGAATAACAAAAAACAGGAGGTCAAGATTTGATGGAAAAAATCTGTGTGTGTGTGTGTATGTACATACATATATATATGTATATATATGGTCATGTAATTTATGACAAAGAAAACAATCCAGACAAGAGGGAAATACACATTTTAATAAATGGAGCTGGGCTAACTGAGTATCACAATAAAAAAAACACCAAACTTCTTACCTGTACCTAGCACCACACATAAAAATCAAATGGACTATAGCTCTAAATGTGAAAGGTAAAAATAAAAATTTAAGAAGAAAACATAAGAGATATCTTCAGGACACTGGGGTAGACACAGGTTTATTAAGTAGAATTTCAAAAAACTAATTATATAATATAAAAATTGATATAATGGAGTGTATTAAAATTAAGAACCTCTATCTATTCACCAACAGATATCATCTAAAAAGTGCAGAGGTAAAGTGCAGAGCAAGAGAAAATACACACAACACACATGCAACAAAGGACTTGTGCCCGAATTTATTTAAAAACTACAAGTCAAGAAAAAAACATAAAACCCAGTAGAAAAATGGACAAAACACTTGAATAGACACTTTGCATTTAAATGGTCAAGCAAGTTATAAGGCTATGCTCAATTTTAAATGGTACTGGAAATTTAAATTAAAAGACAAGTAATAACAATATGAATATATATTAACACCACTGAACTGTACCACTTAAAAATGGTTAAATTTTGTTACATGTTTAAAGAAAACCCATAAAGCGATGCTGCTGTTACACAACACCAGAATACTACAATGAAAAAGCCACGCAAGTGCTGGTTAGTAAAGAACAGGAACAATGGAACTCTCATGCTGACGAGAGTATAAATTGGTGCCACCAGTTTGAAAATTCCAATTACCTTCCTAGTTACATACCTAATAGAACACATGTATTCACTGTACATATTCACCAAAAGATATATACTACATTTTTTTTGTAGTTATCAAAATCTGAAAGCAATCCAACTGTTCATCTACAGTAAAACAAATAAATAAACTTGGTGTATTCATATAATGAAATACTGCAGGTCAATGAAAATTATATGAAAAATCACAACTACCTACAACAATATGACTCTCAGAAACATTATGTTGAGTGAAGTCAAAGAGTAAATAATGTGCTGTATGATTCCACTTATACGAGGCTCAAAAACAGACAAAACTAATGTATGATGTTAGAAGTGGGGATAATGGTTATCACCCTTGGGAGGGGAGTGACAAAGTGGGCATGAGTAGACTTCTGGAATGTTCTTTTCATCTTTCTTTTAAAAAGAATCTTTGTGATGGGTACACAGGTGTGTTCACTTTGTGAAAATTCACGGACTCAAATTCAGGGTCTCCCAAATACTGTATTAAAAGAAGATGATTATATTCAGAGAAAGAGAGAGAAGGCTGAATAAAGTCCTGTTTGGTAACAGACAGATAGTTCTAACCCCTTTTTTCTGATATAAAAGAAACAGTAAGTTGTAATAAAAAAGATTTAAATTTCTGCCACGGAACAGCGTTAGCCTCTGTCTTCAATTGTGACCCTACGGCCACATACAGACAATTGTTCCCATATGCCACTACTCTGAACAAGGTTAGAGCTCCCTCTAGCACTTTTAACTCAGGAAACACCACAGGCCCTTACAGAGCTGACACATTTTGGTGCTGCCCACAGTTAAATGCAATATGGTGATTTTTATTTTTAATTTGCTTTAATTGTTGCTATGATATGAATAATTAATAGGCTGCCTAAGCCAGTTTTGTAAAGTTCACAATACAGAAAGCCAGGAGAGAAATATCTACTTAGAAAAGAGGCTTAAAAATGGTTATAACTGTTATGATATTAGAGAATTTGGAATATTTATTCATGATTTGTGGCAACATTATGTCTCACCAACAAAGAAACATGCTACCAGGCACTTCCTACAAAAAAATTCTGGTCTTCATCTATTTTTCTCTTCACAGCTGCATAAGCAATGTACCTACAGTACTGGATAAGAACAAAGTAGGTCACTGTTAGGAGAACCTTGTTCTTTGGTGGAAAAGAGAAAGGTTTGACTGTAAACACTTAACCTAGTTCCATCCATTCTAAACAAGTATTTATTAGCATTAAATAACCCCCTGGACAATCAAGACCTATTCAAATTAAAGCCTGTATTCTTTTCTCATGCTTGTAAACTCCCTTCTCCACTGACACCTTAACCATTTGAAATTATGATATCAATGCTTCCACTCAGCAATGTCTGTTTCACGTATGGATATAGCCATAAAGTATAATTTAGATATGATGTTGTAATCCTATGCACTCCAGGCAGAATTTAAGCAGACGCTAAAAGTTCAATGATTGTAATACAACCATCTGGGAAAGCAGCCAGAAATAAAAGGAGTTTCATTTCTCATTCTCCCCCACCCTGGAAAGAAACACTGCTTTTTGACACTTGTTAAAATTAATACAAATATAAAACTAGCTATAATTAATAAGTTCCTTGAATCAAGAAGAGGGAATGAGAGAATGAAAAAGAGACTAGAGTCACCTTACAAGTAAATTCATTTTAGCAAAGACTACATTACATATTATTCACTATTTTACATTCTAAAATTAAGAAATATTTTTTCAAAGATTTTATTTATTTACTTTTAGAGAGAGGGGAAAGGAAGGAGAAAGAGAGGGAGAGAAACATCAATGTGTGGTTGCCTCTCACATGCCCCCTACAAGGGGGGCCTGGCCTACAACCCAGACATGTGCCCTGATGGGGAATTGAATCAGCAACTCTTTGGTTCACAGGCCAGCACTCAATCCATTGAGCCACACCAGCTAAGACAATTTAAGAAATAATTGTTTTGAGTTATAATATGAAACAAACATTCCATATCAACCAGTTTTTAGCATATAGCTCCCTCAAAAAGTGTGTCCATAATAAAGGAAACTTTACCAGTTTCCAAGGGAAATTTTTAGCAGTTTTTTTTTAGCATTCTAAATGGAGGTTAATATTGGGTTGGCCAAAAGCTCGTTTACTTTTTTCCATAAAATAAAAGACCATTTTTCATTTTCATCAATAACTTGATTGATCTGGATATTTTGAGTAAGTCCATTACATCCTGCATGGTATAACATTGGCTGTTTTCAATTAATGTCTTGATTTGATCGCTATCAACTTTAACCCAACTGTGGAGCATAGTCCAGCGAGAAATCTCCAGCACAAAACTTCGCAACCACCTTTGACATATTCAATCAGTCACAGCACCTTCTCTACACATTGTACAAATCTTTTTTGTGTTTCAGTTGTGTTTTTACCATTTTGAAAAAATAAAGCATAATATGCCAAAAATGTTGCTTATTTTCTTCCATCTTCAATATTAAAATGGCTACACAAAAATTCACCAAGTTTGATAAGTTTTTAAAAAAGATTTTAATTATTTACTTTTAGAGAGAGGGGAAGGAAGGAGAAAGAGAGGGAGAGAAACATCAATGTGTGGCTGCCTTTTGCACGCCCCCCACTGGGAAGCTGGCCTGCAACCCAGGCATGTTCCCTGAGAATTGAACTGGCAACCCTTTGGTTCTCAGGCCCAAGCTCAATCTACTGAACCACACCAGCCAGGGCCAATAAGTTTTTTTTTAAACGCACACTGACATAATAGCTGCTACAATACAGTCTAACAAAATTGTTTTGTATGAAGTTAAAGACAACTAAGCACTACTACAGCCATCTTATGGAAAAAACAAATGAACTTTTTTGGCCAACCGAAGGCAAATTAGTACAACTTCTTCACTCATGCTCTGGTTATACACAAGCAGCCCTCTGTCAAAGACAGAAGTACACTGGGAACGTCAGTCCTGGATCTGTCCTGCACATACAACAAAGCCATGATGCCAACTCACCACTTACTTTGGTTTTGCATCATGTCTACTGGTCACATTAACATGGCCACGTTCATTCCAAGGGCAGCTCAAACTAGGAGTGAAATATTGTTTGAGAACAGTTATTTATTAACCTACTGAGAGCCTCAATCATGAGTTGTTTTTCCTAAGACAGGATTCACTACTGAATCCTTTTTCAATTCACCTAGTATCTGTTGGGAGCCATATATCATGAACTAGAACAAGAATGACAGATCTAAATTAACATGACAGAGAAGCTATCTGATGCTGCCTCTTGGTTTCTCCACTTCACTCTCTTTTGTGGCATCCAAAGGCTTTAGAAGCCTGGCATTAATTAAGCAACAGTTTTATTACACACAATCAAAGCCTGAAAAGAAAAGCCTAGCAGACAGCAGAGGAGATTACAAGGTTCAATTAACAATTTTACTTTTCTGTGGTTGCTAATTGAGGTATTTTTAATTTTTATCACTCACATGGAATGCTGAAAAGGAAAATACTTTAAGTGCAAGAGAACACAAACCTAAAATGTATTACTATATCATGATTTTATATAACCAATTTGCATACTTCTGTATTTTCAAAATCCTGGCTACGTGTTAAGAAATTGTTAACATATAATAGGCACCATAGTGAACTTTTTAGATAATCCTCCCATTTGCTACAACTACACTAATCTCTATGTACTAAAATTTACAAAACATAATGGCTGAAAGCACAGGCCATAGGGTCAGATAGTCTGGGTTCAAATTCCAGTTCTATAACATATGCTGGGCAAGTTGCTTGATCTCTCTGAGTTCTAGTTCATTACTGTGTAAAATGGGGTTGTAGCTTAATGAGATTGTGAGGACTTAAGTGAGAGTGTATATAAAGCCCTTAGCCCAGTGTCTGGTACACTGTAAATGTAGAGTAAGTAATAGTGCAAAAAGGCTGTCAAATTTGATGACACAATCTCTGAATTTTAATACTTTAAACATATATCTCACATTTTTTTGTTTATAAGTCAATCAGAATCAATATATATAATTTGAGGATCTACCTTTTAATTTACTTTTGCATACAATTTGTCTTTTATAATTAATGAAAATTTTTTAAGATAGTGTGTTAGGCTCAGGAAGGCTGCCAAAATGAGGAGACAAAGACACATGGTCCAAATGAAAGAACAGATCACTCCAGAAAAAGAACTAAATGAAATGGAGAGAAGCAATCTATCAGATGCAGAGTTCAAAACACTGCTTATAAGAATGCGCAAGGAACTTAGCGAGGACCTCAGCAGCATAAAAAAGACCCAGCCAGAAACGAAGGATCTGACTGAAATTTCACTAATTGAAATAAAGAAAATTTACAGGGAAACAACAGTAGAGTAGATGAAGCTGAGAATCAAATCAATGATTTGGAAGATAAAGAGGCAAAAAACAACCAATCAGAATAAGAAGAAAAAAAGAATCCAAAAAAGTGAGGGTACTGTAAGTAGCCTCTGGGACAACTTCAACAGGTCCAATATTCATATCATAAGGGTGCCAGAAGGAGAAGAAAAAGAGCAAGAAATTGGAAATTTATTTGAAAAAATAATGAAATAAAACTTCCTTAATTTGACAAAGGAAATAGATATGCAAGTCCAGGAAGGCAAGAGAGTCCCAATCAAGTTGGACCCAAAGAGGACCACATAAAGACACATCATAATTAAAATGTCAAGGGTTAAAGATAAAGAGAGAATCTCAAGAGCAGCAGGAGAAAAGTACTTAGTTACTTATAAGAAAGTTCCCAGAAGACTGACAGCTGATTTCTCCAAAGTAACTTTGTAGGCAAGAAGGGGCTGGAGAGAAGTATTCAAAGCCATGAAAAGCAAGGACCCACATCCAAGATTACTCTACCCAGCACAGCTATCATTTAGAATGGAAGGGCAGATAAAGTGCTTCCCAAATAAGGTCAAGTTAAAGGAGTTCATCATCACCAAGCCATTATTACAGGAAATGTTAAAGGGACTTACTTAAGAAAAGAAGATCAAAAAAAAAAAAAAAAAAAAAAACCCCACAAAAAAACCCAAAACAAAAACAAACTAAGCAAACAACAAGAACAGGAACAGAATCATATGTATGCGGATCATTTGGAGGGTTATCAGCTGGGGGGCAGAAACGGAAGAAAGGGGGAATTGGTGGAGGGATCAAGAAGTATAATTAGTAGGAACAAAATAGACAGGGGGAAGTTAAGAATAGTATAGGAAATGAAGAAGTCAAAGAACTTACATGCATGATCCCTGGACATGAACTAAGGAGGAAGGATTGCAGTAAGGAAGGGGTCATCAGGCAGGGGGTGCAAAGGAAAAAAATTGGGACAACTGTAACAGCATAATTAATAAAATATACTTAAAAAAAAAAGAAAAACAACAAAAGTATATTTATTACTTGTAGACAGAGAGAAAGGGAGAGGGAAACATTGGTGTGATAGAGAAACATCTATTGGTTGCCTCCCATAAGCACCCTGACCAGGGATTGAACCCACAACCTAGATAATGTTTCCTTACCGGTAATCAAACCCCTAGCCTTTTGGTGTAGGGGATGATCCTCCAACCATCTGAGCCACTGTGGCCAGGGCTTTCATAAGTAACTTTTATCACACATTTTCAATTGAGGGAAAGCAGAGTAAAAATAGTCTAAATTTTAAACTTTTGAAGTTTCAACAGCAGTATTAATTGACAGTCAACAGCAAGCTAAACTGCTGACTAAAAATAATAGTTATATAAAGCTCTCACTTATTGAATGTTCTCATGGTATAATGTTGAGATAGTAACTCCAATAGTGTCCCAGGCTAGATGTATTCAAATTTACATTACTCAGCAACCAAGCCTTTGAAAAGCATCCCATATCCAAAAACTATGTCATTGCAAACAGAATATACTGTAATCTGGATACATGTGATGTATACACCTACTCCTTATCATTTATAACAAAATATAAAAAAAGTTATATTTCTTGGATTTAGTTCCAGAGCCCTTAAGTATTACTCAGAGAAAAAGTTAAAGAAAACTTTTAACCTATCAGTTTTAAAGTCGAAAATGATACTATATTAACACTACAAAAATTTTTATATACACACATGTGTATGTATTGTGTGTATATACATTAGGGTTCAAGGAAACTCGTTTTTGGTTTTTTTAAAGTTCCCTGATTAAACTGTCAGGTTTGTAAATGCTCCGATCACAAGAAGGGAAAACACAGAAACTGAAAACGAACCTCACACACAGATGTAAACAAAGCCACTCTTTAGGTTGCCCATTAATCCACAAGTGGCATATTCATCTTATTTACAGTATTATACCCCCTGCCATGATACTCCATTACAGTGTCACGCTACACACTCCATAGTTAACACTGTAGGAACCATCTCTTTTTAAACAGGGTTTTCTCTCTGTATTTCCCTTTTGGCTTGCTCCCAGATTTCAAAACAACAACTTTATAATTAAATTTCTAACGCTATTAGATACTCTATGAAAATTCAGATAAAGTTAAAGAAGTGATGTCTGAAGTATAAAAACGTAATTGAATTTATGTTCATTCTTCTAGAAATACTTCAACATTCCTGTCTGTCATGGTCTTGGAGCTCCGTGTGAGCAAGTGCTCCTTCCATATTTTTATGAGCCTGGGAATGAAATTTATGTTCACCTTAACTCTCAAAAACTTCATTCTTTCCATTAGAGAATATCCAGAGAGGTTTTACACACACACACACACACAGATATTCATGTTCGTTTTCCTTTTGTTTTAATTTGCTTCTGATGAACCTATTTCTTCTTAATCCCTCACCCCTGTCCCAGGCCTCTTCGCTCCTGTCAGAGGGGTCTCAAGGTCCAACTGTTAACTCTCATCATGTCTTCACGATCACCAAACTACTTGCATAAAACTATAAAAATATTCCCTTAAGTTCAACCAGAGCCTGGGTTTTGAAGCCTTAAGGGACATTTCTTAAACTGACAAAATTTATTACCAAGCTTAACCAGGAAAAATAAATTTATGGGGTAAAAGGACTGCCAATGTATGTTTACATTGTAAATTATAACACAAACAATAGGATGAGATCTGTAGTCCATAACAACTTCTAGAACAATGTCTAAGGTATAAATCACCACCTTGAACAGTATTGTCTCATCATGTTCCACTCATTTTATATGTGGAACAATGGAACATGGAGCCATGAAGTCGTCTTGGATCCTTTAAGGACTATGCTTATAAGGGGGATGATTATTACTGACCTAAGCGTTTAAAGTTACGCAGTAGAACTACTGAGTAGGTGACCCAGAACAGAGATAGTTAAGCTTTCTGAACACAGTACTTGGCTCAATTAAGTCAGAACAAGATATTTTATAAGCAGTAGAGGGGGTGGGGGGAAGGGCTGGAGATAACATTTGCTAGCATGTAAAAAATGCTATAGAAATCAAATGGAAAAAGCTATAGGTGCTTCTTAGAGTGAGATCACGTATAATGGCAGGAGAGATACACAGGGCCTCCAAATACTACTGGAAAGGCAACCAGGTGTAACAGAGTAAGGACTCTGAAGTCAGAGAGATCTGTCTTCAGATCAAAAAAACTCTGTAACTTGGAGATGTGAAAACTTGGGAAAAGGTTTAACTTGTCTACGCTTCGAGTACCTTATCTGTAAATAAGGGTAATACGCATCTCAGCAGGTTCATGTAAGGATTGAAATATATCACACAGCCAGGACTATAGTGCCTAAACTTACAGGTGCAGTAAGTATTAATGTAGTCTCTCTATACCTCAAACTTCGAGTAGTACAGAACTGGGGGAGGGGAGGAAAGGTAAAGGTCTTCTATCCTGAAGATTCACAAAAAATAAAATGGACATTTTTCAATTCCTTATACAGGAACATATCCCCAAACTAAAAAGTGGGATGCAGGGACTTAGAAAGGGTTATAATAGCCTCAGAGATTCAATTGGTTCTATACATTAAGAACTTCACTTTAAAAAAAATTAATTCTAGACAGAGGGGAAGGGAAGGAGAAAGAGAAGGAGAGAATCAAATCATCCATGTGAGAGAGAAACATCTATCAATTACCTCTTAAATGCGCTCTGACCAAGGACCTAATCCACAACCCAGGCATGTGCCTTGACTGGGAATCAAACCCATGACATTTTGGTTTGTGGGACAACATCCAACCAAGCCACAAGCCACTGGCCAAGGCTACATTAAGAACTTTAAATAAGGGTGTAAGGGTGAATTCCAAAGGACCAGACTAATAAAATTTTTCTAAAGTAAACCCTGTTGACAAGATTTGGATTAGTAGAATTTAAGGTGACTTGGTAACTCTAGCTCTGTTAGGAAATCAAAAAAGGAGTTTCTTGGTCATTTGGCCAGTTAGACATTTCTTAATTACTAGTATAAACAAGAAAAGAGGTCAAAAAAGTGACATCTATTTTAACACTGATCTTACGAAGCAAATCTTACTGGAAAAAGAACTCTAACAACAAGAACAAGTACTGGCAAGATCACTAAGTAAAATGGAATCCCACAATCATAGGAAAAAGAGAAAATACAATTTTATTATTTTTTTGTAAAAACTTGGTAGAGAGCAGAATAGTCTTTTGAATTCATAGCTCATTTGCCTTATAAGCTGAAGTCATGACACAAGAATAAAACTTAACACGTATGGATCCTGAGCTCATGGGTACTAAAAGGTTCAGAAGGAGAGCTCGAGTTTCACAAGCTTTGTAAGCGATCTATTTATACCATATAACTAAGAACATATTTATCCATGGAGAGCTTATGAGTCCAAGCTTCTGAAATTGTTGAACTAGGAGAGAGGAGAATGAGAAGCCACAAAAATCCATAAAAGCTTTAAGAATAAAAAATCTCTCTTCCAGATTAAGAAGTGCAGAAAAGTACCATGTAAAATTCTAACAGGTGGCCTTTAAAGTATTAATATGCACAGTAGCAGCACCATTCTCTTAAATAATGGAGGGGGGAAGTCCTAGAGACTATTGAGTATTAAGTCACTGATCTTAAAATACTGATACATCTCAGTCTAAATACATATTTTCAATGAAAGCTCACTATCAGTCCAAAAACAAAATCAGGTTTCTGACAAAATTCCAAAAGCTATACTAAAGATGTTGTGGGGAAGTGAGATGGGTAATAGGGAGAAGAAAAGTGCCTATGTTCTATGTGAGTTTTACATAGAGGTGTAATATCAGGGATTTAACATTCTGTAAAAACAGTATCTTAGGACCGCAAGGCTAGAATCACCATTACTTGTATATATTATGAAAAGGTCTTATTAACTATGATGAGAAAAGATCACCCTACATTTGACCTGAATATTTTGTACTATACTTTAGGCTCTTTCCTGCTAATTCTGTATTCCAGATGGGTACCAATAACTGATTTTTATGTATTAATAACTGAAATAAATGCTTAAGTCAATTAACTGATAATATCAAGAAAATAAATTTATATATCTTTGGAAGATATCTGGATTCCATTACATAGCCTATAATATACTACTCACTTTTACAATAAGCCACTGAGATTAAGGTATAAAGACTAAAATAACACAAATCGGGATGGCCTCATACACTTTCCCAAAGTTACAGCCTAAAGAAAGGCCCAGAGAACTGATCTGGTAGAGAAAATGTGGCTCATTAATGTCTTCCATAGCCTCATACCACATTTTCCAAAATTACAAGGATGATTAACAAGGCAACAATTTTAGTATAACTGAATGTCAAATGGATAAACCAGCCTTTGGTCACAGTTACTGCATAGATCCCCCCTTCCTCCTACAAACGCCATTCATTGATATTCCATTCTCAATTATGTAAATTGAAATGAATACATGGCCCTCAATACTGAGAAGTCAATGGCATTGGGGAAAAAGAAAACAGCAGATTTCCTAATACACAGGATCACGAAAGGACATAATTTAATTGCCCTGGCTGGTGTGGCTCAGTGGATTGAGTTCCACTCGATCCTGCAAACCAAAGTGTCGCCGGCTTGATTCCCAGTCAGGGCACATGCCTGGGTTATGGGCCAGGTCCCCGGTAGGGGGCGCGTGAGAGGCAACCACACACTGATATTTCTCTCCCTCCCTTCCCCTTTCTCTAAAAATAAATAAATAAAATCTTTAAAAAAATATGCCATAGCTTACTTGCCTGGATTTTGCTCCTATTTTAAGTAACTCAAAAGGTGACAGAAGTGCTCCAAACTAGAAAACTCTCATACTACTTGCAACTAAGTTGGAGGGGTGAGGTTGACAAGACAGACCTCTTTAAAATTTAATTTCTCTGGTTACCTGATTTTTTAAAATCCAAAGGTCAAAACCCAGAGTGCAACGCCAGAGAAAGTGTGCTGGTAATCAAAACCCTAAATGACCCACGAGAGAGTTACAGTCTATAGATCATTAACACATCAACTGTATTTGTGACACTACCTTGGAAGTAGGCAGTATTTCTTAGTCTGTGAACCAACTCTGGAGTGGAAACACAATACTTGTACACTGCAAGAAAAGTGTGATGTTAAAACCTACAGATTTTTTTCCCCCTTTTCAGGAATTGTGCCTGGCATCATACAGCTGTGGAGCTGCCTTCATCACTCCCTCCGTTTCCAGTCTTGCTAATTAAAAGGTTGATCACAGAACAATGCTCTTCTCATTAATTTCAGTGTTCCGATTGGGCAGGATCCCTGCTTACCCCACCTGATCTTTTCACACTGCTGAAGTTAATGTGACAGGAGCCCGAAGATGGATTACCTGCTGCCATATTGCCCATCGCCTCCAATCAGGAGCTATCTGTGTAAACTGATTGTTCTAATTTGCTCTCATTATTTTTACAATATCAGGAGAAAATAAGGCACACAGCTCACTGTCAAAGCCATGAAAATCAGCCATTAGTTAAACGCAGACACTGAGTGGCTTTATTAGAGGTACTGCAGTTTACTGATGCAGCTCCAGTCAAACAAGGCAGCATTTGCTTCAGAAAGAAATGTTTATACTGAAAGTAAATATTTATTGTAGTAGTACCCACAGCAATATGATATTTTGAAGAATCTTGTTCTTATTTCAAAAGCTTGGCTTTGATATAAATGAACAACAATGAAGAGTTCGGTTGGCTAAGAAAGTAGGTAACATTTAATACACATTCAGTTGTATGCAACCCTGTTTATTAACTAAAATCTATGAGTACTCTTCATATCCTATACCTCGTATAAATAAGAAACTCCATTCTGTGACTACAAATGCTAATCAGTCAATAAATAATGGAGGTTTTATTTTCTCCACACAGTAAATATTTCTCCAAAACAAAAATTTTATGACTTAAGAATCAAAATTATTTTTGTAATAATCATACAGGTATAGTTTAAATTTCAAAAAACTGTATTCTTATACAATATAAGTATTCAACAAGAAAGATTACTAATCCTAGTATCATCTAGATTCGTAATATATTTCAGAATTGGAAAATAAGCAGTGTAGTAAAGCCAGCTAAGAAAACAGCAAGCTCAGTTTTAAAACCCTTCATTAAGAGTTGGTTTCTTAAAGCAGAAGACAGAAATCTCCAGAAAGGTTTGATATTCAATGAAATAATATCCTTAAAAGATGTGTCTTGGGCACAAAGAAACTGTATTTTTCTGTTATTTAAAAAAAAAAGCTAAACTCTAGAAGAAAATAGATTTAAACTTCGTTATTTCTAGGCTTGCTTGGCTATGAACATTTTGTAAAAATGTTAGCTAAATGCTGCCTGAACAGCATTTTGGGGGGCTAAAGGAGGGTATAAATAATAGAAACTGATACATTTTAAATATAGAAATTTAATCCACACACACTCCCCCCTTCCTCCCCCCCTTCAGTATTAGAAGGAAACATGGCTTCCTCCTGTTTTCCTTCTACACTAAGATTTGTAGGTAATGTGAAGGCAAGAGTATGCCCTTCTTGCCGCTCCCCTGTTAATGGCCACTTTTCTTTTTTCTAAGAAACGTGTGCCATGCTTTTCTCCTTAAAATTCCTGCACTAAAAGACTGCACCATACTGCACTATACTGCACTGTGCAGAACGTGCTGATGGCGCCAATTACAAGCCCCCAGCCGAACGCTCCAGCCCCCACCATTCGGGCAGATTTATGCGGACTCTTGCCGACGTTATTACAAGTCAGAGTTTATTGGGAAATTGTTACATTATGCGGAGTGTCTAACAAATTGCTTATGCTGCTATAATTGGATTACAACAGCCGCTTGCTCCCACCGGTAAGATTAGGCAAGTAGGACTCCTGCCGATCTCTGAGCGTTAGCAGTAATTTTATTTGCCTTGCCTCTCTCTTTCCTAACAACATGCCTCTCTCCCTGCCAGCTGTCTGCTGAAAAGGCACAGGCTTGTTCCTTGGCCCTAACAATGCAATTACAGCCCCGCAGATCGCACTGTTTGTGCATTAAGTACAGAGCCAAAACGAGGCGAATTGATCGTTTGACTTTTGGAGAAGCCATGTGATCTCTCCGTGCGGGTGATCCGACATGCATCAGCAGGCAATACTGCAGTCAGTTCTTGATAAAGAACTTTCTTCCGTCACCCCTCTCTCTCCCAACCTTCCCTTTTTCACTGAGGAAGACACTGACTGGGCTCATCTCATGCTAATCTAGATCAATCCACAAAGACAAACTCAATCTTATTAGCTCCCTAGCTAGAAAGAAATGTGAATAGATTTTTAGGATCTCGAAGCATCTCAGTCAGATGTATCAGTGGTTCCTAACAGTTGGGAGTTCACAGAGGAAAAAAGTTTGCAGAAACACTGTGTTCAAAAGAACTACAGAAAGTTTTAGGTTTTGACAAATAAAACTGCCTTGGAAAGGCTTTGTTATAAGCTCTGCCTTACATTCAAGGGGCAATCAGGAAATCAGCACTGAAAACCGTGTCCTGCCTTTCTCCGTAGACCTGTGCAGAATCAAAGCAGCTGACTTCAGGCTTACAAACAGCCAGTCTGACCTCCACTCAGTGCAAAGTTTTAAACATATTTTGTCAACAGCTTTCAGTTTCTTGTTTCTTTCTCTTGTATGTTTAACAATGAATGCAGGTAGTGAGGAGGCTGTGCAAGCAGTTACTCTTACTCTCAGGATCATTCATGGAGATTCTCACCAGGGTCTGGACTTTAAAAAAAAAAATTAACTCTCTTGAAATGGTTGATACTTTACCAATTTTAATACAGACCAGGATTCCCATTTATGTTTTTCTCTCCAATGGCCTATGCTACTTAGGGTCCCTAAAGCTGATTACACAACAAATGTGCAGTCAATTTGCTGGTCCATTTTGGTGTCCTTTGTCTGTTTTCCTAAATATCATGTACATCTAGAAGGTTATGTATTCTGGTCATGTGTTCTTATATCCTTAATCTGATAAACACATAAACTGTTGTCTGTAACAACAGTCCTTGATTCTATTATTACTTCAAAGTGAACTTGGAAGAGTCATTCTACTAGTATTTCTCAGAACCTCTCCATTAACACCCCACCGTTAACACTCATTAAATTCATATGAACATGTGAAGATGAAAGAAAAAATATTTCCGAACTTTAGCGATAAGCCTAATGTGTAACACGTTACACTCGGAGTTTTCCCAACCACATTGGCCTTAGTGATATGGTTAAATCTAAGTATATTCTCCACAAAGTTAATTGTTAGACCCAGAAGAGGAGCTGTGTGAAGAATGGACCATCTGACATGCTACTTGTAGAAGAGTATATTAAAGAAGCCTGTTAACATGTAGTTTAAAACTCAAAAGAAACTCTGAACAGCTGAAATGCCTTATAAATAGCGCAGACCCAGAGGAAGTGCAAACGTCTGCACTGTGAATTGTAGATCTTAATTACCGACAATGGCTGGTACAGCAAGTAGCACGGAAAAAAAGTGAAACAGTTGCACTGTTCATGGTTGGCAATAATTCTTCAGGAAAATATTTACTATCAATCAGTTATGAGAAAAGGGACTCTGTGCTCGTAAAACAGCACGTTGCTTCTCATACCAGGACCATTTTGCTTCAGCATAATCTGAATTTAAACAGCTTGTTTCCTGCGGATATAATTTTGGAAATAAATAAAACAAGTCTTCTATCAAAATCTGGAGTGAGTGGAAAGGAACATCACATTTTTCTGTCTCAGTCAGTTGCAAACAAATTATTAGTCTCAAGTAAAAAACAGTAACAACAAACAACTACTACTATAATACAGAACATCTACAAAGGACTACTTAAGTGGTTTATTTCCCAAATATATAGGCAGTACTTATTCCTACTTGGACAGGAATCTAGGTACATATGTTCAAACAACTCAATTTTAACTGTGTGTGTGTAAGAGTAAATTAGGGAAAAACCTGAAACCAAACTTTTCAGTAATATTTAAATAAAGTCAATTAAAAAATAACAAAGAATTAATGCTATTCATTTTCCATTAGTTTTCTTTACCAATAAAAAACATCATGAAGGTTTGACAATTAGGTACAATGTAATTATTGATTTTAAAGATTAAGTTGGCAGTCAATAATGACGGTCCACTTAAAGCAACAATAAATACAAAGCTCATCATGTTCAAACACAAATGTCATGAAATACAGGGCTATAATTAATAAGAAGGAAGCTTTTGGGAGAAAATAAGACATTTCAGTGCCTCCAAATATTACTTGAATTAAGTTATGCTGATAAAATCATCCCTCCTCCATTTTAATTTTTAAATCTTGTTTTAGGCCTCACTCTTCAAGTTAGAGGCTCAGAAGATTATTATTAACCTAGGGTGACTATAGTTTGTCTAACAACTTTGTTTTCTTGTATTTGAAATAAGAGTAACGGGCCCCTTTGCATAGGCCTATTGTAAAACATTTACTGTAAGATATTTTTGGCAACGGAGAGCCACATACAATGTAGCTGTAGGGGTCCAAACATAACAACATCACTATTTTTAAGGGAATACTGGTATTAAAAGTTTTCTCGAAAACACATATAAACAGTACTCAATAGTAAGGTTTTAGACTTCATTATCATCACCCAAACCAAAGTCACTCCAACCATAATCGAATGCTTTGAACTAGAGCCAAAAACAGTTGATATCACTATATTATGGTTGCGCCCACATGGAGACGGCTGGACATTCAAGGCCACTGTGGAGTACAGTCTGAATCATTAATAGACACGTGTACCAAGATAAAAACCACTGCAGCCATATCAAGTGTAGCAGATGAAACTATTCAGTTAAGGGTTAAAGGTGAAGAGCAGGAAATAGGGACAAGCTTGCAGCCCTACAAAAATAGCAGCAAGTCATTACCTTTCAAAGGTCAGGCAATAAATAAGGCCAAGAGAAACAGCACAGAATCATGAGATATACTAACACATGTAAATGGAAAAGGCAAAATTATTTTCCTATTCCTATGTTATTGGTACCTCATTGAAGGCTGCTGCAAGAAAGAAAAATTCAGCTACACGTTTTTTTATTTGCCATTGATCAACTGTTTATTTGGCTCAACTCTGAAGAAATTAATCAGAAGACAGGATGGAGGCCAATAAAAGGGACCAGAAAGTTAGATGGGTTCCAAAAGAAAATGATAGAAATCATTATTAAATTAGGGTATTTAAGAAATCAAGGAAAGGGTAGAGATGTCAGAATAATGTTAAAATAAGCAAGAATGGGATGAGACGGTCACCATCTGGGAGCAAGGGACACAGACTGATTAGCAGCAATGAGCAAACTTATTTCCTCACCCAAGAGCATAGAAGAAATTATACCACTGTGCCAGATGCCAGGAGATTTCTAACCATGCACCACAGAAGTAGAGGGTGGGAGAAGAAAAAAAACCCCAAACCATCACATCATACAGACACACACCAACATAACTACGTAGCTTAGAGATCCTGGCTTATAAAGTATAAAAAAGACAAAAGGAACAGATGCTCACTTGGCCAGCTCTCAATGAAACTCATTAAAATCATCACCCTGTCCTTGGGTATGTGCTCATGTTAAGATTTTACCTTGTTTAGCCAGAAATCACCCACTTGTGATGAAACTGAGAGCAGCATGGTCAAAACGGAGGCGGATTATTTTTAAAGACCCAAATAATTGGTCCCCCATCTCAATGTATAAATGCTGGATATAAAATAGGGCCAATCAGTACTTGATGGCTGTAACTTAATAACTGAAAAATGAAATATATAATGTATAATATTCATATTTTTCAGCAAATGGTTAAGACATTCTAATTTAAGAGACACATAAATGACTATCTTTTTTTAACATGATTTTTTATAAATCCTGACATTTCTTATATGGATCATTTCCATTGAATGAATAAATGAAAATATACATCATATAACAGTGACAAAACAGTTATTGAAGGTAGTCATTTTACAGATATGCAAAGGAAAAGTTTAAAAACAGAGCCCGTAGTAGAATTTCTCTTCTCTTGGAATAATCAAAATGGTTGATACCTGAATTTAGGTCAAAGCTGCTGATTAATTTGAGATACTTAGAAAATTTGAGTCATAGTTGGTACAATTATTAGATTGTAAGACTTCTCTAATATATAAGATTATTTTTTTATCTAGGCTACAGATATGGCACACATTTATACATAAGAAAGAGGTACCTCATATACACGATTTAAATATACTTGTCCACTCAAATCAAGATCACCAAAGGGAATATCTCTACCATTAAGCCACTTAATAAATCATAATAGTGATATAACAACTGGATTTTCTGTAGCATATTTCATAATCTTTGCAATGGTATACACTATACTTAATTACATTTAAAAATCATGAACTTAGAAAAATAATTGTGTATTTTCCTACATAAACCTTACTTGTTTGTAATAATCCATAACTAGTATCAAGAAACAAATGTGATTTAGAACAAAGTGTGACCAGAATATGTGATCAGAAAATTCTGTTGCAATTGAAGAGATGGAGATTCCAACTTGTGATCTAATTTTGGATAAAATGATGCCTGCTATATTTTTTAAATATAAAGTCCTGAAGAGTCTGTAATAGCTATAGTGAGTCAAGATGTCTACAGATAAGGCATTGCTATGATGTGGTATAACATACAATGAGTAATATTACTTACTTTGGCCACACAATTTTCAGTCTTCATAGCAGTGCTTGCTAGACATACTGTTTCTTGGTTTAAGCAGATTCTGGCACAGCTGTTGTAAGTCTGTAAAGAGAATTTTTTTTGAAACACATTTAATTATTAAAATACTATCATATATAGTTTTTAAATTCTGCCCTATTTCTCAAAATCAACACATAAATAGATTCTATATGTAAATTCCAGATTTATGAGCCCTGAGAGAAAAGGTAGACAGTGGAAAGCAAAGAAAGTGAAAGCCCACAAAAGCCACTGATGTGCCTAAGAACAAGGACATGAGCAGCAGTGGTTCACTGAATGGATGGAAGGTGGGGGTATTAATTATTCAGAAATGGGCAAAGGACCACACAAATGGCCAACAAGCACATGCAAAGATGGTCAACGTCACTAATAATTAGAGCGATACAAGTCAGAACTATAATAAGGTACCACTTCATACCCATTAGGGTGAGTATTAGTAAAAACAGTAACAACAAAAACCAGAAAACAAGTGAGAATATGAAGAAGAACTGAAGAAATTGGAACCCTTGTGTACCATCAGTGTAAATGTAAAATGGTACAGCCACTGTGGAAAACAATGGTGGTCGTTAAACAATTAAAAATAGAATTTCCATATAATCTGACAATTCCACTTCTGGGTATATCCCCCAAAGAACTGAAAACAGTCCTGAAGTTATATACTTGTATACTGTGTATCACAGAAGCTTGAATGTGGAAGCAACCCCAGTGTTCATTGATGCGTTACAGGATAAGCAAAATGTGGCATATACAAACAATGGAATAGTATTCAGCCTTAACAAGGAAGGGAAATTATGACATGTACTACAACATAAATGAGCCTTGAGGACATTATGCTAAGTGAAATAAGCCCATCACAAAAGATAAACACTGTATAGTTCCACTTATATATTTAGAGTAGTTAAAATCACAGAGACCGAAGTAGAAAAGTGGTTGCCAGGAACTGGGAGAAGAGGAGAACGGGGAGTTTCTGCTTCACAGGTCCAGAGCTCCCGTTTCATAAGGCGAAAAGAGTTATGGGGATAGATAGTGGTGACAGTTACACAACAATGTGAATATATCATATTTAATACCAACGAATTATACATTTTTAGATGACTAATACATTACATGTATTTTACCACAATTAAAAACAAAACTGGCTATACTTTATGGTAAGCAAATATTATTAACTGGCCAATATATTAATAAAAGTGTTTCCCCTTAGTATTAAGTTTGTACTGATGGTACAAATCATGGTCCTGAAATATCAGCATGCATCGGAATCATCTGGAGGGCTTGTGAAAACACAGATTGCCAGGCCCCATCCCAGAGCTTCTGAGAACTGCACTTTTAATGAGTCCCCAGTTGATGCTGATGCTGCTAGTCTAGAAGCGCTCTTTGAGAACTACTGGTATAAATGTGTGTGTTGAAACTGAAGAGAAAAATCTGAAGACACAGGTGATTTTTTAAAACTAACAAAAGGAAAAAATACATTTGTAAAAAAATTCTAGACATACAGAACAGTTGCAAAAATAGGTATGAGTTCCTGTATACCCTTCGCCCAACTTTCCCTTACGTGAATGAATGTCTTATACAACTACAAAATATTTATCAAAACTAAGGAATTAATGTGGCACAATATAAAGAATTTGAGTTTCCACACCTTCCCCACTAATGAAAGCCCCTTTCCTGTTTGGGATCTAGTCTCAGATCCCATACTGCATTCAGTTATCCTGTCTCCTAGTCTCCTCTAACCTGCTGAAACTTCTCACCTTTCGTGACTGTCACATTTGAAGAGTGCTGGTTAATCTAGGAACATCCCTCAGTTTGGGTCTGTCTCATGTTTTCTCATGATCAGACTGAGGTTATTCGTTACTAGGAAGGATAACACAGAGGTGATGTGCTTGTCTCAATGTATCATGTCAGGAAGTGTTTTGAGGAATATTTCTGGTGATGTTAACCTTGATCACTTGCCTAAGATTGCATCTGCCAAGATTCTCAATTATAGGTTCATTATTTCTTCCTTTAGGAATTACTAAATATTGGGGGAAATACTTTGAGACTATGCAAACATTCTTTTTCTGCTTCAGCTTTGCCCACTAATTTTAGCATCCATTGCTGGATCTTGCCTATGGTAATATGTACTATGGAGTTCTACTGGTCATTTTTAAATTTATCCCTTTTCTTTCACATTTATTAACTTGAATTTTTCTGTCAGGAAGAGCTATGACTTTTTCACCAATTTACTTATTTTATTCATTTATTTTTTTATCAGCAATGGTTGCATGTATTTTAAATAATTCCTATTTGGTCAATTACCTTTCTTTGGAAATAGGACAGGTAGACAAAAATAAAATTTAAAAAACAGAAAAAGATATTATGAAATTGGTTTTTCATTTAAACAAGTTAAATTTTTAAAAATAAACCCACATAACTTTTATTCTTATATCATTTAAGTTGAAATTATTTCAAAACACATTTTTAAATTTTTTTGAAGATTTTATTTATTTATTTATTTATTTATTTATTTATTTATTTATTAGAGAGAGGGGAAGGGAAGGAGAAAGAGAGGGAGAGAAACTTCAATGTGTGGTTGCCCCTCACGTGCCCCCAACTGGGGACCTGGCCCGCAACCCAGACATGTGCCCTGACTAGCCTTGGGGGGATAAGGAGGCTGAAGGGAAGGGGGCAAGGACCTAGTGGCCAGGCTTCACCACAACTGGCAGCTTTGTCAATAGTGGCCAGGCCAAGGCAGCCCTGTCTCCAAGTCAACAATGTCCCCTCTGGCCAGAGGCTAGGGACCCACTATCTGGTACTCTCCCCCACCCCAGCTCTTCTGTCCAAGGGGCTCCCTGCCACTCTCCGCCCTCAGAGAGACACCCCCTGGGATCTGGGGACAAAGGGACAGGGTTTCCTCCAGCCAGAAAAATGAGACCCACATAGCCAGTCCCACCCCTCTGGTGTCAGCCAGCAAGCTCCTCAAATTGGCTACCCTTTGGTTTGCAGGCCCGCACTCAATCAACTGAGCTACACCAGCCAGGGCTTGAAACATGTTTTAAAAGAGTAAGTTGGTTCATTTGACATAATGTATGAGTTGCTGACACATTTATATTCTGGGCTCAGGGTTCAGTACTTCTTTTGCAACTACTAATACCACATTTACTATTATTCATGTACAGACAACACACAATTTTTTAAAACTAAACTTACCGTGTTTTTAAAAGACATTTATGCAATAATTGGTATATTGAACAAAATAAAACTTTAAGCCAAAGAATTTTAGTTCCAATAATGGTAGAAATGTTTGCATTAAATTAACCTCTTTGTGATAAAATTGTAAACCATAAAAAAAAGATTTTTTTAAAAAAAGTTTCCTCACCTGAGGATATGTTTATTGATTTTAGAGAGAGGAAGTGGGGTGGAGAGAGAGAGAAACATTAATGTAAGAGAGAAACATCGATCGGTTGCCTCCTATATATGCCCCAGCTGGGAACTGAGCCTGCAACCTAGTTATGTGTCCTGACAAGGAATTGAACCTGCAGCCTTTTGGTATATAGGATGATGCTCCAACCAACTAAGCCACTCAGCCAGGGCCATAGAAAAAGCTTTTAAAATAACTACTTAAAGGCAGGAGGTAGAAACTAGTGGGAAGAATTGATTGACTTTGAGAGAGGATAACCACGCTGGGTAAGGTCCATGTTTATGTGCTTTTCCCTAAGGGTACTACTCACCAGTCCACTTGGTACAGGGTGACTAAAATTCAATTAGAAAGCCACAGTCTATTGGCTTGAGATGTCAGAGGATAGAGCTCAGGGCTACCATACTGGCTGGAAATTGAGAAGAGAAATCATAGAAAATAGAAAAAGCCATGGGGGAGGGAAGACGCATCAAAACATGCATATAAATTCCCCTCAAATCCATGGCTAACCCTCAAGCTACATACATGAGTGGGAGACTCCAAGGATTCCAATGAAAAGTAACAGTTGTAAGACTGAAAGTTCTGAGCAGAGATTCTAGCTGATGCCTATGAGGGAAGACACAGTTTATAATTTGATTCCTACTAAGTTAGAGGGGCTTAATAAGCACCTCAAACTTTCCAATGAAAAGTTGGAAAGACCCTGCATGAAGAATAAGTCTTAGGACTCAGTGCAACATCAAAACGTAGTTGCTCTAATGGATGCAAGATCAGACTCTATGAAGTCACAATTATCAGCCAGAAAGTTAATCAGTGGGAGATAAAAAAAATCCATAGTCTCTCCCATGTGTCATTTATAACGCACACTATATAATATTTTTAAAAAGTCCTGGCTGGTTTGGCTCAGTGGATTGAGTGCCGGCCTGTGAACCAAAGGGTCGCCAGGTTGATTCCCAGTCAAGGAACATGCCTAGGTTGCAGGCGAGATCCCTCGTGCAACCACACATTGAAGTTTCTTTCCCTCTTTTTCTCCCTCCCTTCCCCTCTGTCTAGAAATAAATAAATAATCTTAAAACAAACAAACAAACTTGTATACATGAGAAGCAGATGAATGGGACCCACAGTCAAGAAAAAAAAAGAGCAGACAGAATATGACCATGAGAGGATCCGGTTGTAGGAATTAGCACATAAAGACTCCAAAGAGGCTATAATAAATATGTTCAACAACTTAAATGAAAAATGTGGTCGCAATGGAAATTTTTAGATGAAAATTTTCACCAGAAAAATGAAAACCGAAAATGAACGAAATAGAAATTCTAGAATTAAAAAATACAGTATCTGAAATTTAAAAATTACTGGATGGGCTTAAAAGCAGATTAGAGATGGCAGAAGAAAAGGTCTATGGAATTGAAGACCAATCAATTGACGGGATTGAAACTGAAGAACAGAGAGAGAAAGAAAAAACACAATAAACAGAATCTCAGTTATCTGTGGGACAATTTCCAATGATCTAACACATGTTTATTTGGAGACACAAAAAAATATAAAAATAGTGGCTAAATATATCTCTAATTTGGTAAAAACCATTGGCTTACTGATCTACAATCATCAAACTCCAGGGAAATTAAAACAAAGAAAATAAAACTTAGGTCCAAACACAGTAAAAACCGCTGAAAACCACAAAGCCAAAACCTGAAACAGCCAAAAGAAAAAGTGATTCTGCAACAATATAAATAGTGGCAGACTTTTTACCAAAACAAGGGAGAATAGAAGATAAGGAAACAACATTTTTAAAGCGCTAAAAGGAAAAAAAATCTCAAACCAGGTTTCTTACTATTAGAAAAAAGAATTATAAATTTGAAAAGGAAGAAATCTAGAACAGACTATGGTGTTGGATTAGAATTAGGGGTATTAATGTGAACTCATGGTTTCAAAAATATAAATATAGATGTAAAATATAAGTTAATGTTTATATATTGCGTTCTCAATACCATTCTGCACTAAAAGGAACCATAGCTACCTGGAGAAATAGCTGATTGCCGGACTGAACAAGGGAAATAGAAAATGAACCTGGAAATATTCAAGGAATGAGGAGATGTCAAAGGGGCACTCATTATCCCAATATGGAATAATCTGAATATTAAAATAAAAGATGTTAATAGATTGCAATGTGTTACACATTTCTTAAAAGATACAAGTTACTCAAACTGACACAATAAGAAACAAAATCTGAATAGCTCTGTATCTATTAAAGAAATAGAAACTGTTATTAAAAATCATTCCATATAAATTTTTAAAATATTTAAATTCTTTCCACCACACACACACACCAAAAAAACAAAACCAAAAAAAAACCCCTCTTCTGGCCCAGGTGGTTTCACTGGTGAATTACATTAAGCTTTAAGAATGAAATAACACCAAGATCATATATAAACGCTTTTAGAAAATGGAGGAGGAGGTGAAGACTTCACTCATTTTAGATCAGCATAACCCTGACACCAAAACCTGACACAAAAAAACAGAAAGAAAACTACATATTCCTCATGAAGACAGACATAAAAATTCTTATTAAAGTCAATTAATATTATTCACTATATTAACAACATAAAAGGGGAGAAAGCATTTGACAAAACTAAACATCCATTCATAGTTTTTAAAAAACCTCAGCAAGGTAGGAATAGAAGGGAAGTTCTACTCAAAAGAGAACCCAATTCCATTAAAGAAATCTAAAAAAATTTCAATTAACATCATACTCAGTGATGAAAGAGTTAATATTGTCCCTCTAAGACAGGAAACATAGCAAGATGTTTTCTTACCATATCTATTCAATATTCCAATAGAGCAAGAAAAAGAAACAAAAGGCATATAAATTGGAGAAGAAATGAAATTGTCTTTATTTACAAATGACAGGAGACAAAGTAAAAATCCTTTGTATCTACAATAAGCAACAAACAGAATGAAAATATTTACAATAGCATTGAAAAACTTTTGCTAAATTGATTCTAAAATTTAAATATAAATGCAAAGTATCTAGAATAGACAAAATATTAAAAATAAAAATATGGAGGACTCACACTACCTGATTTCAAAACATTAAAGCTACAATAATCAAGACAGTGTAATACAATCATCCTGGGCACTCTCAGGGCATTTGTTTTAAGACAACTCACCCTCTCCCCCACCAAAGATTTTGTCCTTACACCAAAATCCTTGGATGCTCAAGTTCCTTATATAAAATGGCATGGTATTTGCATATAACCTATGCTTATCCTCCCACATACTTTAAATCATCTCTAAATTAGTTATAATAACCAATACAATGTCAATGTTATATGAATAACTGTTATACTATATTGTTTAGTGAATAATGACAAGGAAAAAAGTTGTACATGTTCAGTATAGATGCAACCATTGCAGGCCTCGCTACATAGCAGCCATCAGAAACAACGTAATTTGTCCCCCCAGTATCTTTGATCTGCAGTTGGGTGAATAGATGGATGTGGAACCTGGGAATATGGAGGGCTGATTGTATTTGGTGTAATGACAGACTCCTCTAAAAGCACAGGATCCTGAGCTCATCCTGTCATGTTAGGGACTTGAAGTAGGAGTTGGTCAGAGCCTCAGCCACTGTCATCCTTTGCTCTGACTGAACAGCAGCCTTTCTTCTCTAGGAGGTTCAGAAATAGATGTATAAAGCCAACTAAACAGCTACTTGTACGGTCAACTGATTTTTGACAAAGGCGCCATGTAATTCGATGAGGAATGGAAAGTCTTTTCAACAATGGTGACAAAACAACTGAATAAAAAAGCATGGGGATGTTTCTATCTTTGTTACTACAAGGAAAATAAAGTTAAGTGCAAAAAAAAAAAGCACTGGGAAAATAATGAATCCCAAATTTACATCGCAACACACATCAGAATTAGAGATGGACCATAGTCTTAAAGCTAAAAGCTAAAAGCTAAAACTCATAAAGCTTCTAGAAGAATATAATCACAATCATAGGGTAAGAATCGACAGATGGACTTCATTAAAAAATTAGAAACTTACCAAAACACACCATGAATAGGCAAGATAGACTGTAAGAAAATATTCAGAATACAGATATCTGACAAAGGACCAGTATCTAGAACTCAGTAGAGTTCCACAACTCAGTAAGAGAGACAGCAATTTGTTCAAATGGCAAAAAACTTAAATATATCACAAAATATCTGAATAGCCAATAAGCACATGAAAATGTATTCAACACATGCTTATCAAAAAAGCTTTATATAAGAATATCCACAGCAACTTCATTTATAAAAATGGAAACAGCTCAGGCGTCCATCAAAAGAAGAACTGAAAATAAACTATAGTGTACTTGGTTGGCCAAAAAGTTCGTTTGGTTTTTTCCATACTATGGCTCCAGTAGTGCTTAGTTGTCTTTAATTTCATTTGAAACAATTTCATTGATTGTATTTTAACAGCTGTCATATCAGCATGTATTAAAAAAAAAAAACTTACTAAAACTGGTGAATTTTTGTGCAGCCATTTTAATACTGAAGACGGAAGACGATACACAACCTTATCAGCGTATTATGCTTTATTATTTCAAAAAAGGTAAAAATGTACAACTGTAATTGAACAACAATAAAGTAATTTTTTAAAAAGGTAAAAATGCAACCGAAACACAAAAAAAGATTTGCACAGTGTATGGAGAAGGTGCTGTGACTTATTGAACGTGTCAAAAGTGGTTTGTGAAGTTTTTTGGTGCTATTGACATTTTGGCCAGATAATTCTTTGCTGTGGAGCTGTGTTATGCACTGGAAGATGTTTAGCAGCACCCCGGCCTCTACCCACTAGAAGCCAATAGCAGGAGATAGCTGACATACTCAAAATATCCAAATCAATAAAGTTATTGGTGAAAATGAAAAATGTGTCTTTTATTTTACAGAAAAAATTAAGCGGACTTTTTAACCAACCCAATATTTATTCAATGAAATATATTATATACTGGGGTGGGGTGGAGGGATGGGGAGAAAAGGCACACAACTGTAATTGAATAACAATAAAAAATTAAAATTAAAAAAAGAAATATGTAATAAGAGAATAAACTACTGATATTTACAGTGGCATAGATGAATTATATACTTATTTATTATGTTAGACTCCCAAAATGTATGATTACATGAAATTCTGGAAAAGGCAAAACTAATCTATGGCAGTGGGCTGATCATATTTGATTCATTGGGGGTGGGGAGGCTGTCTGGGAAGGAGACCAAGGAAACTTTCTTGGGTAATGAAAGTGTTCCATATCTTAATTCGAGTAGTGGTTATACAGTCGACAGAGTTTTCCTTTTGTCCTCATAAATGAGTATAAAACACTTAGGGGAACATTAGATAGATTCAGGAAACCTATTCTAGGCTTATAGAAGTTTCCAGAATAAAGCTATACATAGGCCTTTATTTTCTAGACATTCTATCTGTAAAATGGGTATGTGATCTTGTTTATCTTCCCAGGAAGTTATATAGATTAGTAAACTAAAACTTATCACAATTCTTAAATACTTTGGGATAAGAAGACTAAAAAATTCAATATTTTACTATTATCAGACTCCCTCCAGGCTATAATTAAACTAGTGAGCATAATAGCCACAAGTAAGATAGGTTCTGTCCCCATGCAACATTTGAAAAGGTAGCTTCACTGCTGAACCAGAGGCAGAGTTTTGCGTTGGAGTACTTTAATATGTTTTTATATTGCATATAAAGCACACAAGCGTAAACCAGTAAGATGCCTTGCTGAAAACTACCTTTGTGAAAGCAGGCTGTAATTCTGAACAAGTTTTCAATTTTCACACTGCTGCTAGGGTAAAACATTTTAAAGAGTTTAATTTTTTACAATGGATTCAATGACATAGGATTATCTAACAAAGTAATGGCTAATCAATAGAAGGTTTAGTTGTCAGGTGAAACATATAACACACTAAAAGGGATTGATTGCCAGACTTCTCCTTATTTACTAGAAGGTATATATTTAAAATGACACAAACTTGTTACCAGGCTGCATTCTTTTAACCTTGCAAAAAGCTGCTTAAGAAATCTGTTCAGCAGCCCTATAGCAAAACAAGATATAGTATAATGAAAATGGCTGGTGATTGCAGGTTGGGGAGTGGGGAGACAGGGACCTTCAGATATATGGTAACATTAAATCAAGTCCCCAGGAAGAATATGGGACAGAAAAAGCAAACTACAAAGCGACATCTAGGAAAGCTGGAACTGGGCTTTAAAAATGTCACACAGACCTACTGAATCTCACTCAATAGATGCAAAGCTATATCTGATTTCATTCCATGTTACTCTTAGGGCAGATTTTTTTAAGAACCCATACAAATGGGCATAATAGCCTACCCCCCCCCATTTTCTTTTTCTTCTTCTTCTTCTTTTTTTAACGGTACATCCAGATTTAGCCCTGCATACAAAATGAATTGGGCCCACATGGACTTCAACCAGCATATAAGCTGTTTCCTTTATAATTTATTTACAATATCTCAAGTCTCAATATGAAAATATACTTTTTATGGTCATTGCAACCCAGGAGTTCAATAGTATTTTTTCTACTAAGTTAGTGATTACACAATTTATCAAAGCATGATTACACTGAAATAAAAATAAAACAAAACATCAACCCCCTATATAGTCTTCCTTCCTCAAAGTAATTTTAAGAAAGCTGGTTATTAAATTGCTGCTTTTTGAAGAAGGGTTTTTGTAGCTAGACACAAATTGCCAAAGCATGTTTAAAAAAAAAAGTTATTAGACTCTGAAGGATTCAGCCGAAGTGGGAAGTTAAATAAACAAATCACTTCATCAGACTTGGAAAGATCACTTTTGTCTTACTTAAGAGACCTACATTAATTACCTTTAAGGTCTTTTACATGAACTGTATAAAATAAATACAATTTATTTATTTATTTCAAATGAGGTACATCTTCCAAAGTATTAAATAATGTCTACAAATTCAAAAGCATTTTTATAAATAGGTAATTAAAACAGATGACTAAAATTAAGTCAAGCTGCAAAACATTACCCAGGATGCACTGTGATTTTTTTTTCTTTTTAATAAACATCTCAGGCTATTTTTTCTCCATCCAAAGCCCAAAGCACTTCAGGGGAAAAAAAAAAAAAAGAGGTAGGAAGTTTCGTAGGGGAAAAAGCATACATATATAATGAAATAATGCCAAACCCCCAAACTAAAGTATTTACAAGATAGTCCCCTAAGTATAGTTTGTCACATTGCAATTACACCTTGCCTACTGCCAAGTCAAAGTGCTTACTATTGCCACTAGGGGGAGAAATGTCTTAACAAAAAGCAACAGCAGATAGAGAATGGGTTTTCTTGAGCAATTATCAGAACAAAGCTCCCTTGGCTATGTGTACCTTCTAATTACTCAGTACAATTAAAATGACTAACCTAAAACAAATAGAAAAAAACCCTGCCTGCCTGATATCAGAGACTTCATTAAACCTTTCCCCCCATCAATCAAATCGGAAAGAAGGGAATGCAATCATATACAAACATTGCAGAGCTATTAAAGGAAGTAAATCAGTGAGTTTGTTTTTAAAGAAAGAAACGAAGTGGCTCTCTTGAAAAAAGAAATGTCATGGTATTTACCCATCTGGATGCTGCTTGAAAACAAATTGTCCTCCAAAGAGCAGAAATACAGTATGCTTTCTCTCAGTTCACTGACTTATGAATGACTTTTTGTTGTTGTTGTTGTTTTGTTAATACATACTATAATGTCATTTTCTGTGTCAGTGATGTACTTTTTCCTCCCAGTCATCCAACTGTATAAGGGAGCTATGTCAATCACTTTCATGCTTATCCTGGGATGTTTTCCCTTTAAGTTCTTCACTGCTGTTTTTTTGTTTTGTTTTGTTTTTTGGTGGATCTCCTCCAAGGTAATGTTTAGAAAAACATAGGAATTTGGGGAGGATGGGTATGGTGGGCAAGGGAAACAGCTACTTATTCCTTTTAAAGACTTACATAGTTCCTTTCATAAGGCCCAGTCATTAACGGAACATGACAACAGAGTCATTTTTCTTTCAGCTGACAATTGTGACATTTTTCCAACAGCGTGCAAGGTGTTGAAAACCTGGCAGCTGTTACCTCCTGGGATGAAGATACTTTTTTATCCTCCCTTGACAGTTTAACTCAGTGGGCCAGCACCTTTAAAGACTGCAAAGTATCCTTGAAGAGGATGGAAGCTTGAATTACTGCTCCCTCCCTAATCAATGTAAACCCTCACTGCAGGTGAAGTCTCCATCTATAGAGGTGCATGAGGGAGGAAAATGTAATGCCCTGAGCCAGATGGTTTTTATCTTGTTTTTAAAGAATAAAAGAACAAGCTAACAAGGGAGACAGCTACTTTGTTAGCTTCTTGGCCTCTCTCATGGCTTTGCATCCCCAGGGTTCCAGCTACACAAGAGAAAGAATACAGAAAAACGTAAACACTTAAAGAAATATAACTAGAGGGCTGGCATCATGCTGCTTTCAAAGCATTGAGAGAGCTCTACTCAATGCTTTATTTATCACTGCCCACGTTCTCAGGATGGTAAGTGGACACATACACAAAGGGAATGGGGGCTGGGGAAGGATTAGACAGAGGTCACAATTTACTCAATTACAGAGAAAGGCAGGGCTGACAGATCCTATTAGCGCCAATATGAAGGAAAGAAGGAGTTGCATGTTTGTAAGGCTACATTTTTAGAAAGTAATGAGTACTTTCATGTATCCTCCCAGGCCTTTGCCCTTGTTCGCAGATATGAATAAAGGCTGTAAAACAATTGCTATGGTTTCCTTGGCTTCACACTTTAGGAATAAAAGTAGAAAGAAAATTGTAGCTATTTTGTACATCCTTTAAATAAAAGTTCATACTTAATGCCAAGATGTAAGATTATTCTGAAAGATTAATCTGTAAGATTATTAGAAAATTAAAAGGATACATTGCCTCCCCCCCCACCCCCGCCCAAACTCTCCTGCGTTCTGATGTTGGAAATGAAATAGAAAAAAGCAAGTACACAAAATGACTGGGTGACGCAGGAAGTAGCGTCCCCTGACTTTCTCCTTCAATATTTTCTTTTTGTGCTAATGTCTTTTTTCAGGTCTTAGAATTATGGTTATGGCGGCCTCATAATACAAGTCAGGAACTGTTCTTTTCTTCTCTATTTTCTGAAAGAATTTGTGTAAGATTGGTGTTATTTATCCCTTAAATGTCTGATAGAATTCACCAGTGAAGCCATATGGGCCTTTTGATAGTTAATTCAATTTCTTTCATAGACATGGGGCTATTCAAATTTTGTTTCACCTTGTATTGTATATTTTTCAAGGAATTTATCCATTTCATCTAAGTTGCCAAATTTGGGGGTTAAAGTTTATAATATCCATTATCTTTTTAATGTCTGTAAGAATTGTAATGATACTCTCCACTAATTAAATAACTGTCCAAGTTAACACACAGTGGTCATATTTTATCAACAATGGTAAAAGCATACTTCAGAATAAAATATATAAACTATAAAATTAGTTTAAAATATCACTAAACATGGTAACTGAGCATTTTAAAATCAATGGCAAAAGAGTTCCTGAAATCCCATTAGAAGTATGTACAAGAGAATCTCAAGTATTGGCCTCCATGTGGCAAATCGTACTTACATCAATACCAGGTTTTTAAAAAGGCAGCCTTGGCTTCTTTTTACCTACATTAACTTTCTAAAGTGGGGGGCGGGGGAAGAAGACAACACAAGCAAATGGCACTTCATTATTGTCATATGCAATAGAGAAAAGAGGGCGTTTAAACAGCTTATATATTATGTCCAACATTTAAAAAATTGGCAGTGGGGTAATCAAGTTCAGGGCAGTCCTGGACAGCTGCCCTGTGACCCGCTTCTATTGACCCGTTATTCATCACTCTTCCCTACGACTGAGAGGCCGAGCTCCTAGGGAGTGACCACCACAATAGACAGACACAAGCCAACAGTAATCTGGTTCAAGCAAAAAACCAGATGGCACTGCAATAAATTTAGAAATCTGCATTCATGGGGCTGTTAAAACACCCAGAAGCTAAAAGACTCCGAGGGCCCCAGGAGGATCTCCTACTTCCCTGTTTCTAAAGGCCATTTCTCTTTCCAAGAACATTGAGTTCATGCTCTTCACAAAGAGAATGGAGATAAAACCCTTTACAAAGAAAGGGGGTGGGGAGAGCCTCCTGACCTAATTAATCTCCAGAGCTTGGATCTCAACACTGACAGAATCAGAAAAATCATTTTGGAGCACCAGAAGGGGAAAAAAAGACAAAAATGGTTAAATTAAAGTGGAAGGGGTGAAGTGAACCTGCTAAAAAGCGATGAAAAAAACCCCACATTAAATTTCTTTCAAATACTGCACACAACAGATCTTGCAAGTAGAAAATGATTCAATAATGTATGCATTTATTTTTAAAATGAATCAGATTAGTCCCATGTGTGACCTGCTGGTCCATCTGTATGTGCTGGACTTAATAGGCACGATTCTCTCTCTTGCTTCAGTTTGAAGTATGAGAGAGATAAATTTAGTTTAATTTTCAACAGATCAGCCTATCCATTTTCCAAATGGACCATCTGGATAAGCCTATTAAAATTAATTTATAACTTTGTAGAGTTAAAATTCGTTTGTTAGCTTAAACAAAGTTGCCAAAACTTTTTGTTGTGTCATTGTTTTCTGACAGTTGTCTCCACTTCCGAATTTCAATATTCAATATTGTCCTATTTATTTACATTTACAGATCAGTTATTTATTTCCAAATAATGGTGTAACACACAGTAAATAAAAAATGAGTGTCACAGTTTCAAGTAAACATGTATGTAAACTGGAGTCAGAAGGCACCAGACAACAGGCTGGTGACACTGAGGACTGATTTTCAAATCACTGACTAGCTAAATAAACCAGCTATTGTCTCTAAGCCTCCATTTTCTTGATCTGTGAACTGGAAATCATACCTAGCAACTTTACGGGGTTAATGTGAGGATTAAACGGAGTAAGTATAAGGTTCATAGTGAGTACTCAACAAATATTAGATCCCCCTTTTTCTAGAATAATGCCAATTGTATTGGCATCAATACAATTAGAATTATTCTTTACTACTGGTGCTTTTATCTTATCCAATTTTATATTAAAAATGAAAAGGTTGTATAACTGAAAAAATAAAAAAATACAAAAAATAAAATGTCACTTGTCAAAAAAAATGAATAGGTGCTATACCTATTCTCCCACAACACTGTAAGAATTCGTTCTTGGTGGCAGTGGGAGATGGAAGATGTTAGAGGCTGCTGCTACAGGTTGTAAGAGCAAATTTTCTTGACCAAATATCTATTAAGCATTTTAATTTTAAAAAAGAAAGCACTACAGAATTCAGCTTTTAACTAAAGTGTGTTATCTTTGGAGAGTGTGGAGACAGTGGTGAGTTAAAATACTTTAAGTTGTCATCAATAATGGCCTTTACTTCTAATAAAGGCAAACAAATACTACTCAGAAGGAGCTAACTCACTATAGGCAGACCCCTTCTGATTATTATTCTTTTTAATGTATGGAGAATCTTAAAAGAAATAAAAGGTTTAAAGTCAACTACTCTAAAATCTGCACTTTTAAGAAGCATTTCAAGTTATTTTTCCTAAACAAGAAGCTTATTCTTTTAGTTTTCACTACTCATAGCAATTGACTGCCCTTTGCTTGTATACCTATGATATTTTTGAAGACTGAGAAAACAATGTTACCTGATTGAAACTGATGGCTACAGCCATATCAACTTCAGAGTACTCATTTTTTTTTTAAAGATTTTATTTATTTTTAGAGAGAGGGGAAGGGAGGGAGAAAAAGAGGGAGAGAAAAGAGCAATGTGCGGGAGAAACATCGATCAGTTGCCTCTCGAACGCCCCCAACTGGGGACCTGGCCTGCAACTCAGGCATGTGCCCTGACAGGGAATCGAACCTGCGACCTTTCAGTTTGTGGCACACGCCTGACCCATTAAGCCACAGCAGTCAGGGCCAGAGAGTATTATTAATTTAAGCTCCAATGCTTAAAGAATGGCAAATTAAGGGTTTCCTGTCTTTTGTTTTGTTGTTGGTAGCCTTTTAAGTAAGACTGAATTTCATACCTGTCTAAGTGAATTCTTCTCTGGTATTATCTTCCTAGGGGGTTCGCCATTATTACAGTCTTCTCTCTCTGAGGAATTCTGTGAAAGAAAGTAAGCTTTAATTCACTTCTCATTATCTTCAATCTTATTCTGTGGGAGTAAACTGAATTACATTTCTAATTCACTAAGCTAGAATACCATGTATATTTATGCATTTATTCATTTGAAGATTTATATACATACAGACATACACTTATGTAAAGGAAAACATATGCCCATGTATATAAATAAATGTATGTAGGGATCTAGGTGGCAAGTATTTTATCTATATTTAAGTGCTGCCCAGCAAATTATATTCATTAGAAGTCTAGTTTATTGCTTTTTGAAAATGCAGTTTCTGACACTGGACACAAGAAAGCTCCAGTCTATAATTAGCTGATAAAAACTTAAACTGTCATTTTTAAATCTTCACCCAAGGACATATTTATTGCTTTTAGAGAGAGAGGGAGGGGGAGGAGAGAGACACATCAGTTGGTTGACTCTCGCATGTACCTCACCTGGGGATTGAACCCACAACCTAGGCATGTGCCCTGACCTGCAATCGAATCTGAAACCTTTTGGTTAGGGGAGGGTGCTCCAACCAGCTGGGCCACAGCGACCACGACCGCTTTTTTTTTTAAAATCCTCACCAGGGGACATACTTACTGATTTTAGAGAGAAGGGATGGGAGAGGGAGAGACATGGATGTGAGAGAGAAACATTGATTGGTTGCCCCTCATATGTGTCCTGACCAAGGGACCAAAACAGCAACCTAAGCATGTGCCCTGACCGAATCGAACTGCAGCCTTGCAGGAGTGTCCAACCTGCGGCTAGTGGGCCACGTGTGGCCCAGATTGGCTATGAATGTGGCCCAACACACATCGTAAATTTACTTAAAACTTGTTTTTTTTTTTGCTCATCAGTTTTTGTTAGTATTTGTGTATTTAATGTGTGGCCTAAGACAACTCTTCTGGTGTGGCCCAGAGACTCCAAAAAGTTGGACAGGATGACACTCCAATAGAGTTACATGGGCCAGGGCTATAAATAATTAATTTTAAACTACATAGTAAATGTTTGGTTGATACAAGTTCTCAAAGTCTGATTCCTAAAAGGTAGTTCTTTCTCTTCCTCTTCTCAGATTTGATTTTCTTATTAAAAATAGCGTAGTACTTAGCTCAAAACAACTTTTAAACAGTAGTTTAAGATTTGAGCCCATTCTTGCCACTATCACCTCAAACAGCAGTTAGAAAACCCTAAAATGTCAATGGGATTTTTAAATACTTAAGAAGGGGGGAGCCCATTTGAAAGCGAGTTTAAAATTCTAAGTATCAACAGAGTAAAAAAGTCAACCTACGGAATGAGAGAAAATATTTGTAAATCATATATCTGATAAAGGATTAATATACAGAATACACAGAGAAGTTATAAAGCTCACACAAACAACCAACCCAATTAAAAAATGAGCAAAGGCCTTGAACAGACATTTCCTTAAAGAAGAAATACAAATAGTCAAAAAGCACATGAAAAGATGTCCAACATCTCTGATCATTTTGGAAATGCAAATCAAAACTACAAGGAAATATCACCTCACGTTCACTAAGAAGGCTACTATCAAACAAAGAAAGAAAAACAGAATGGTAAGGACGTTGAAAAATTGGAACTCTCGTGCACTTTTGGTGGGAATATAAAATGGTACTTTTTTTGTAATGTACTGCTATGGGAAACAGTATGGTGAGTCCTCCAAAAATTAAAAAGTAGAATTACCAAATGACCCAACAATTCTACTTCTGGGTATATGCCCCAAAGAACTGAAAGCAGAGTCTCGAAGAGATATTTGTACATCCGTGTTCATATCAGCATGATTCACAATAGCTAAAACATGGAAGCGATCCAAATACCCACTGATGAATGAAGGGATAAGCAAAATGTGGTATATACGCACAACGGAACAGTGTTCAGCCTTAAAAAGGAAGGAGATTCTGATGCATACTACAGCATGGATGAAACTTGAGGGCATTATGCTGAGTGAAATAAGCCAATCTCAAAAAGATAAACAAACACTGTATGATTAGACATATGTGAGATACTTAGAACAGTCAAAATCAGGGACTGGGAGAAGGGATGAGCGGGGAGTTATTTAATGAGTAGAGAACTTCAATTTTACAAGACAAAAGGAGTAATGGAGATGAATGGGGATGAATGAATGTATTTAACACCACTGAACACTTAAAAATAGTTAGATGGTACAATTTATGTCATGTGTATTTTAACACCAAAAATAATTTTAAAAATCTGGTAAACAGCACATGTAAATCACTATATTCAAGGTAACAACATGAAATCCAAACAAATACATGCTATTTGGGTTCTATTTTCCACAACTACATTTGTAATCTTAATATTTTAAAATTTACAGTTGATATATTCATTATATTACACATATTCATCACATGCTAGTGGGGAGTTACTTTATTTTTAGATCAAGAGATTCTTTCCTACATATGAGTTTACCTGAAAATTTTCATACAAGTATAAAATCATCAGTACAGTATAGGATCAAAACTATATTTTAAACTTAGATATTAGGTATACTTTTTGGTTTGTATTAAATACTGGATTTTAAAAGATATTTAGAGATAAATGTCATACATATATGATGTCATTTAAAGGCTCCTGTACCTCTGTGGCTAACGGTCTGCGTGTGCTTCATGCATTACCTTCAGTTAGCTTGACAGGCCAGCACCGTTCCTTTGTACACTGTTGGAACTAAGGTGTTCCTTTTGGACAGAAATCTCTTATGAAGTTTAACTTGGTATTTTACATTAGTGATGATCTCTAAGGTAAAGGTCCCTAAAATTAAGACAAAGAAGAAAAAACATGCTATGGTATAAGCAAGGGACAGAGACTCAGTAACTTAAGAGTTCTAACTGCTTTTCTCCCCATTTTTTAAAAAAGGGAATATAGACTATCTACTAAGAAATGAGGAAGAAATATAGTTAATGACTATAAAACATTCCGAATACGGAAAGTAGCAACGTATGCCATAAGAGAATCAAAGGAGGGCAAAGGTCAATTTATATAAAGGCATACCTACCTAGTCTTATTAAAAACTGAAGGCAAGACCCTCCACAAGCAAGAAAGATTACAGGGTTAATCTTTTCTGGTGTTCTGGAACCAAGTGCGCAATACATTTGAGGTATGCCTGTGCTCACTTTATTGCGGTGGCCAGCTACTGACCCTGCAATATCTCTAAGGGATGCCTATATTTAACTTTTTTGTTTCTTTAAGTATAGATCACTCTTTTAAATACTAAAATTAAATGTCTTATGTAATAAAAACTTAAGCCAGTATTCAATTATAACTGTATGCAACTAAGCCAGTATTCAATTATAACTGCATTCAATTAAGCCAGTGTTCAATTATAAACTTATAATTTGGAAGTAACTATTCCCCAAACCATGAAGTTCCACCTTTCTTTAAATAAAATACCTTTTCAGATAACCAAAACCTGTTTAATTCAATGTAAGGTCCTACATTTCAAAATTAACTATGTTTTGTTAAAATGTCATAATAATAAATTTGAAAGCCTAAATATTTTTTGGTGGAAGTTTGTTATACTGAAGATTATAAATCACATTTTTACCCTACAGGTGCTTGGGATAAAACAAAATTGATGGTAAACTCTCCACACTAAATTACACAGTGAAAAGCAGTGATAGGAACCCTAACAGGATGAACAGTAACTATCTAGCTTATATGCACAATTTTCCACCTCTTGACCCTCTATTTTATCTGATTTAGATGGGGAACTACTGAGCGGGTATTATGAGAACATCTAAGATACGAGAAGGTGAAGGGAGCTTAAAGGATAATTATTGTCTGAGAGCAGGACACAGAGCTGTAGAGGAGTTCCTTTCCTACCAGGGCAAAAGTGTATGTGTGTATATCTATATATCTATATATAAATATATAGATACCTTTACATATATATGCATAAAACATTATATATATTGTGTTGTTAAAAAGTGTAACTCAAACAGGAAAAAGAGAAAAACAAACATTGTTACAGCTAGTTCTTTTTGGGTAGATTAATCCAACATTTTAACCCTGGACCATCCACCACAAGAAAGCAAATCAAGACAAAAAATTCAACTCTGCTGTTATATAAAATAGAGGTAGTGACATTAAACAGTCATGAAGTAAGGAGCAAGGAGTAAAGTGCCCCCCCAATAGTGAAGAGGAGAGTGAGAAAGCCAGTGAGTAAGAGATGAATAGCTCTACAGCCTGGAGGGTGGTGGTATACACGTGAAATGGCCATGTAGACCAGAGTGGTCACCTCTGGTTCTCAAAGTCTATCACTCTCCAACATCACCCAGGGGAGCTCTGCTAAACGGTTACTCCTTGTATATTTAACTATGATGCATCCTAACAAGCAATGTTCACAACTGCCCTGGGTCATCAAGCTAAATTATGTCCAATAAGTTCTATTTAAGGGTAACTAATTAATGCAAGGAAGACTCACCGAACAAATTAGCATGAGAAAGACAAATAACACTATAGTTACATAATGCCAAAATATTTCTCCATAAGGTATTTAATAATTACAAAAGAAAAAAAGTAAACTCACATTAGAGAGATTTGGCAGACATCATCTTAACATTATGTACTTCTTGATATGATACACTGAGAAGAACACATTATTACTCGTGAGATAACCTTGCCAAAAACATATAACCTCAATCTGATCATGAGAAAACATCAGGCTAAACCAAATTGTGGGACATGCTATAAAGTCTGTACTTAACAAAAATGTCACGAAATACAAAGGAAGATTAAGGAACTATTTCAAGTTAAAGGAAACTAAAGAGACATGACAACTGAATTCAACTTGTGATTGGAGATTATTTAGGGGAGCTGAAACAAAATTGATGGTAAACTCCTCTATACGGAAGTAGACAGTGAAAATAGTGATCTGACCTAAAAGAATGAGTAGTAACTATGTCTAGCCTATATCCACATTTTCTTCCTCCTGACCCTCTATTTTATTTTATTTTGATGGGTATTGAGCAGGTATTAGGACATCATCGTACTATAAAGGACATCACTGGACTGCAAAATTTTAAATAAGGTCTTTAGATGAGCTAATAACACTGTATCAATGTTAATTTCCTGATTGTTTCCCCACTTTTAAAATTCACATACAGAAAAATTCACTGTTTTTTCAGTGTATAGTTCTGTGAGTTTCGACAAAAGCTTACAGTGTAACTCCTGCCACAATGAAAACGTGAAGCAGTTCTTTCACTCCTCAAGTTCTCTAGCACTGCCCCTTATAGTCAATCCTTTCCCCAGTAATCACTTACTTATTTTTGTCTCAATAATTTTGTTTACAAAATGTCATAAAATGGAACCATACAGTATGTAATTTTTTGAGGCTGTCTTCTTTTTTCACTTAGTATAACATAGTTGAGATTCATTTGTGTTATTGCATACCTCAGTAGTTCTTCTCATTGCCAACTAGTTATTGTATGAATGTACCACAGTTTGTTCACACATTCAATTTCCTAATTTTGATCATTTGTACTGTGATTATTTAAAATGTCCTTGTTTTCAGGAAACATACAATGAAACATTTAGGGGTAAAAGGATATTATGTCTGTAACTTTCAGATGGCTCAGAAAAATAGTAAGTAGATGTGAGTATATACATGTGTATGTATAAATAAGAGATAAAACCAATGTGGTAACATGTTAACATATGGAGAATCTGTGTGAAAAGTATAAGGGGATTCTTTGTACTATTTCTTTTAACTTTTTGTGAACTTGAAATTATATCAAAATAAAAATTAACAAAATAGATGAAACCTAGAAGAAAATATGTTAAGGAATAGAAAAATAGCCCTAGCTAGTGTGGCTCAGTGGCTTGAGCGCAGCCTGCAAATCAAAAGGTCACTGGTTTGATTTCCAGTCGGGGCACATGCCTGGGTTGCAGGCCAGATCCCCAGTTGGGGGCGTGTGAGAAGCAACCAATCAATGTATCTCTTGCATGTTTCTCTCCCTCTCTTTCTCACTCCTTCCCCTCTCTCTAAAAGTAAATCAATAAAATCTTTTTTTAAAAAGAAAGAAAACTAGAGGTCAGATAAATGAAAAATAAATTTTGGGGGGAAGACTCCATCAAATATAAGTAAAAGTTATACTCTACCACTTAACCCTGAGCCAACTAGAAAAACCTGACTTCTCACAACTCATTCACAACATTCAGATGGAAAGTTTCATTATAGTAAATTATGTGCATAACGTGTAGTCCTGGAGAAACAATATTGTATAAATAGCAGCATTATATTAAAATATTTCTAGAAAATTCTATAGAACTTGTTGTCTTTAATATTAACTTAAATATTTATCTCTTAGCCCAGCACTTACTAGCTAATATTTAAAAGGGGCAGAATAAAAGCCTCACTGATAACTTCGAATTTAACTTCAAACTGAAAGCATTTCGGTTGTAACTCCTGCAGACACTATAATAGAGCTTTGGGTAGGAAAAAGTCAATAAAATGAAATATTGCTAAAGCTCATACATTAAATCTCAGGGATGTATTTTGGATAAAATGTTTCTAGAAGTAACCTGGGGGTAAATAAAAAGGAAGCACATCAAAAAACTATTTAGATGATAAACTTAAACTGTCTCAAAATCAACATACCCAATTTTAAAACACCCTTTTATTATTCTCACCCATTCTAGGCCAGCTCTTCTTACCCTTCAAACTTTGCTTTCCATCCCACAAGCCCTCAGTCAACTTTTACTCTCCTTCCCCCCTTTTCCTTGAATGTATCTAGCCAATTCAAGTCTTCAGTTTTTCCTGTGAATTGCCTATTTTAATAGTTTTGCATTTCCGAGGCTCCTACTCTAGTCTAGACTACCAACCCCTCTTACCAAGTGCTGTTACACTTAGATAGCCTTCTGATATCCTTGCCTACATCTATATCTGATCCATTCTATACAAACATTGTCCAAATCACTGTTCTGAAAAGACGCTATGCCCCTGCCCAAAAACCTTTTATAGCTCTCTGTCACCTGCAAGATAAGTCCAAACTTAGGACAGCATCCACAATCTGGCCAACTTAAATTTCTATCAAAGTCTTCTGCACCATTTACATAACGTTATTTATCCTTCTCTAAAATAAAACATCTCTGTGCTTCTGCTAATTCTATTCCCTCTTTCCTAATCTCTTTACTACTAATATTCTGATTCAAGAGTCAACAGACTCTGAGAAGGCCATGCTTATCTCCTGCCTCACAGTTCCATCCCACCCAGGCCCAGGTGAAATTAATTACTCTGAATTAGCATTTTATTTCTACTTTGGCACTTATTCTTTCTATGTTATATCTCTGTACGAACAAGCTTCTCACTCCCCACCCTATGCTGTAAGGTCCTTCAGGGCAGGATCAGCTTCTTTTTCATCTTCATTTCCCAGTATCTCAGCATAAAAAACTTGAGAATATAATGTGAGTTTTAAAATGTTTGTTGGATTAAATACTGTTACCAGATTAATCTTTCTTAAACACTATTGTCATGGTGGTCTTTTTTTCCTCAAAAACTTTTAGTGGTTCTTGGTTTCTATGAAATTAAATATGAAGTTCTGTGCCTGGTTTTCAAGACCTTCCAGAATTTTCTGCCGTATTACTTCATTACTTCCCTCAACATACATTTTCTGCCCTAGTGAAGCAAGTTTCTTCATAGACTCAATGATATGTGATATGATCTTGAAACTTTCAGGCTGCAAAAACCCTTAATTCTAATCTAGTTCACTGTACAATTATAAACATAAGAAAGTTACTTAATCTATTTAAGTCCTACTCATTCCTCTTTTTTTTTTAGGTTTTATTTATTTATTTTCAGAGAGGGGGGAGGGAGGGAGAAAGAGAGGGAGACAAACATCAACTGGTTGCTTCTCACAGGTCCCCAAATGGCACTTATCCACTGAGTAACACCAGCCAGAGCTGTCCTACTCATTCTTAAAACAAATTTCAACTGTCATCTCCGAGAAACCATACGACTCCGTTTTACTCTACTGGAAATTTCTTAACAATTTTGTTTTGGTCTACAATTAGATAATTATTTGTATGTTATGCTCAACTACCCAATAAAATTGAAAGCTTATTGGGCAAAGTCTTTGTGGCTTTGTGGCTACCTCCCAACATATTAGATAATATATAGAAAATAAGGGCTTGATTAAAAAAAACCAAAAAACCCTGAAACCCTATACCCACATGCTCCAGTTAGCTTTAAAAATGATGTTCAGAGCTGAGAAACTTCAAAGTGATAGCCCAACTGCAGTCCTCCCTTCCCACCACTCAAAATGCCAGTATGGTCGTTCAGCATGAATTAGCAAACTCCTACTTTAAATAAAGCTTTCTTTCTTTCTTTCTTTCTTTTTTTTGCAAATAAAGTTTTATTGAAACTTAGCCTTCCCATTCACCCATTCATTTGCCTTTTGTCTATGGCTGCTTTCACATCACAATGGCACAAGTGAGTAGCCATGACAGATCCCATGGCCCACAAAGCCTCCAGTGCTTATTACCAGGTCTTTTACAGAATAAGTCTGCAGACACTTGATTAAGGAGGAAAAGTTCTTCTGTGGACAAGCAAAGCATTCCTAACTTTTCAGAGGTTTCTAGTGTCAAAAACAAGAAGTTAGAGAGACTTTGAAAGTAGTAAACAGAAGTTTCATGACTGGGGAAATATTCTCCATGACCTAGTAAGTGGCTTATTTACTGTGTTCAGTTATCTGTTCGAACACACACTCCTGATGGCACGGATAATTAAGAGTTGATTATATAATCAAATGAAAATCTAAATTAATTTACACAGTGATGAAAAGTCAAGTCACTCATAATGACTTATAATAACCTTTGAGTAAGCAGCTTGCTCAAGGTTGGATGGTGCAACAGCACCTAAGCTTCTTTGAAGGAACGAACAGAATAACCAGCTCCCAAAGTAGAAGTAATGCTTCCCACCTATGCCACATTCTTCATTGGGAGAATTCAAAGGACTCTGTAACCAGGAAAATTATATCATTTTAGCAAAGCTGGTAAATTGTGGTGAACTATAACTGATTTTAAACACATTTTAAAAATGGAATAATTTGTTCGTTATCATGTAGAACGACAACCCTCATTAAGAATAAAATCTTGAGACCAGTTTCCAACAGCTACTTGTAAATATCATATAGCAGGCTTGACTGGTAAATTAGTAATTGGATTAATATTTTCCCATTAACTTATTATATGATTTGGAGCTAATTATAGTCTCTAAATATATATGACTTACACTTTTCAAAAGTAGAAACAATTATTCTTCTACAAGGTTAAAAGGTAATTTAGCTACATAAAAATCATTCAAACTCTTCAATGAAAGGTGACATAATTAAACACTGTGTATATATGTGTGTTCAAACAAATTTTAACTAATCCTTCTAGGATACAATAGGAAAAATTTAGGTCACAAGTTCAGAAGCTGACTAAAGAATCCTACTCAAGAATGAGTTTTAGGGAGGACCTGGAAAGATAATGTTTTCCAGCATGTTTTCATGAACACTGTTCTCCAGCAGGTTTATCATTTGACACACTCATTAAACCACAACCATATCAAAGCCTCCCCATATTGCTAAACTTCAACAAGATCTACCAATTAAAGCTTTCAAGAAGTGATATTTTATAGTAATACACCAACTGAACCAGATATAATGGACAGCACTCTCAGGGAGAACCAAACACACAAGACTTCCATTAGTACTGCCTTACTCCCTATGACAGAAGTAAAAAAAAAAAAAAAAAAAAAAAAAAGCCAAGTGGGCCCCCCCCCGCCCACTATATATGCTGTCCGACACTAATTATAAAATACTACAGATGCAGCCTTTCTCAAATGCGAAGGGATTGTGTACATTTGCAAAGAACAACTATTTTTTATGCTTCCAAATTCTTAATCCTGTTTGGAGCTGTCAGTGGGGGTTAATGGAAGCCTTGGATAGGAGAATTCCAATCTGGTTGGCAGATGGATAGGTTGGTTATAGCTGCATAACTATGTCTTGCCTGCAGGCACAATTCAGAACACTGTTAAAGCAATATAAAGTCTCTGTCAAGCTGAACCATTTGGATCAGTAGCAAGGAGAAATAATAATAAAAAAGAAGTTCATTTCTGGGCCTTGTGCATTTATGCTAGTATGCAGAAACTGATTAATTGTCATAGTGTGCTGGTCTTCTATACCTCAGATTTCTACTTCTGGAGTAGGTTTTGCATGCTAATATAATCATTCTCCCTCTTGAGACATTAGCAAATAATCAAATGAAAAACAGGATCATAATTTACTGAGATTCAAGCAATTCTCTATGCAAATTTGACTTGTTATTGCTGCTGCCTCGTTAATCTGAATGCCTTTGACAAACTCCTTTGATTTATGAACTCGTGACAACTCCAATGTGTATATATTTTGCTAGATTGACATTATCATTAAGAGTGGGTGGACTGAGCTCACATGAATGGCTGGTTTTATTCGCTGGTGTCTGCTGCTCAACAGCTGAGCATCTCCTCCTCACAAAGCCCCTGAGCGTCAGGCTCTTCCCATCTTCCCATCCATTCATCATCTCGATGTTAATTGGCCCAGGCTTTAAGCAAATTTTCAACACGATTTAAAGGCACGATGACACTGATTACTGACCCTCTGCCATACGGTGCCTATTGATTAACCTGACAGAGATGATGAGCTTGAGGGAAACTAGGTGTGTGGGGACCTCAGGGGGGGAAATATATTGTCTATTCAGGCAAACACTTGTCATTACCTCACAAGCCAGAATTTGCACAGCATACATTCTTAAAACACACTACTGCTTTAACACCTACAGCTAATGCAGAAAGTGCTCTGTATTCAGAGATATTACATATATGTCATGTCATAGCACATGGCACATTCAGTATTTAGAAGAACTCCCCAGATAGATGGCTGCCTTTCAACCAATTATGTTTGTGTTGGCTGATGTATTTTAGGTTAAATTCAAAGAAAGTGCTAGGTGGCCTCGTAGTGTTGTCTCACATCAGAAAAGAATTAGAACAGGAAAACAAACTAGGTTCTTGAAAAGAAATAGAGGAAGTAGAAAGGAAGGAGTAAAATCATCTGCTGCCATTCTACCACTACTATAATAAGCTGCCATTCTATCATTAAAATAAGTACTCTTAAAACGGAAGAAAACAACAGCCTGATTTTACAAATTGTATTTTCTGGTCTTTAAATACTGCTACCTGATTCCAACTGTCAAACTATTCCTGGCACAGGAATTACCAATAACTGAATATTTAAAAATAAAGCTGAGTAATACTTAAGTCTAACAAACATACCCCTTAAATTCTTGCTTGCCATTTTCAACAACGGCTGTATAAACTGCTGTACTTACGGAAATTGCGCAGGACATTTGAAGGTAAGCTTCATGAAAAAACTAAACACTTTCTGATTCAAGAAAAAATGTGGAAGTTCATCATTAATAGTTACTAACCATATACATTTGTAACAAACAAAAACCTGCTTTACAATATTGCTATATCTGCAAATTTACACCAGCAAAGTCATGCAGCACACTCTCAAGGATCTGACAAAAACCATCCTTAGATAGGCAAGGTTCTTATTTAAAACAAAGCTAACAAAATATGCTCCCTCTGGCCACACATATCACCTTGTTTACTTACGAGTCCTGGGGGGACAGCCAGTATACAATTTTAAACACGAAGATTTTGGAGCAGCACTAACAGTTATTTCAAAGCTAAAATAATAGAAAACTGAACAGCCCAGCTGTAGTCCCTATTACAGTGACATGGGCTGTTAATGTAAGAGATCAAATGTTTTTCAAGTCAAACAGCATTGGTGCCTGTTATACTGGAACATGGAGCTTACTCCCTAAAAGCCTGCCTCCTGCTCTTTTAAGATAAACAAGCTCAACTAAGCACTGAGATGCTCTGATAAGGATGGAAGAGAGGAGCTGCACCAGAGTGACAAGGCAAGGGCATGAAGGAACAGCACTGCTTTTGTTAACTTTCAAGTTATAGACTATATCATCATATAGCATTGAATATTTCACCATTAAAAGTATAGCTATAGGAGGACAAATTTCTACCAATAAATATGGGGACAAAAAAAGGTAAAAACAGTTACCTCTGTTTTGTGAATAGGAGAGAGATTATACAGCAGTCTGAACACATTCAGCTTTGTGACTTCTTAATCAAAGATTTGAACATCAACTTAGCAATAACTATAAGTATATAAAAGAGTTTGTAATTATGTTAATATGATCCATATCAAAAGTAAAAGGTATTTTTTTACTCTAAAGGTTTAATTTAAAAACAAAAATACTTCATACCCTGCCCTTTCAAGTAGTTTTTTTTTAAACATTTTATTCTGTTTAACCAATGCAGTCACCACACCTATTTATAAAACGTAGCTTAATATTTCTAAAACCCCAACTGGCTTGCAAAGGGGGCTTTTATATACTACTGTAGGTTGTTTTTCTTGACAGAACTAAGATGACTATAGCTCGTTCAGAAAAAAATGAGTTTCATGCGTATGTTTTTACTGTTCAAAATACAATGCCAGCACACAAAGTGGTTAAACAAGCTCAGTAAAATGAATAAAAATTCATCAGGGGAATTGGGATAGAAAGACATACATAATAGTAAGTTTTTAAAAAGCTCACCTATCACATGAACCTTTAAATATACATATTTTTTCTTACTTTTAAATCTACATAAATCACAAAGATTTTTTTTTTTCCTTTTCAAGATAAAACCTTTATGATTAGGTATTTAGGACAAATTCTTTCATGCCACAATTTTCTTTGCTGCCATATTTACACAATATTTCATCCAGAGATCCTCTGCATATAGTTTTGTGTAAATTAAGAGGCAAACATTTGCTTCTACTAATAAGGACATCTGGTTATTTTTGTAACTCAAAGACATCTGCATTCTGTAGATCTTCTTGATTTTTCAAAATCAAGAACTACAGAACCCTTAGGACATAAAGTTCAAATCCTTTCTCTCTGCAGAATAATTATTTCTGTTACCCTTGTTCCTGATTAGTTTTCTGCTAAAGGACTTTCATCACCTTGGATATCTTCCTTGCTTTGGAATTCTCATTTTATTATAATTCAACAATATTGTGAAAGAAATTTAAGGTTCCTATAAATTGATAAACTATAACATCTCCAAATGTCTACCCATTTAAATTGTGATACCCCCACATGTCAACCCATTTTGGAATGAAAATAAAATCATACCACATAAATAAATACATTTCTGAAAACCAAATTGGACTAAGTTAAGATTTACATTTAGGTGTATATTTATTTCTATTGTAAATGGTACCTTATTTAATCCCTCACTTTTTTCTTCTTATTATTTATTTATGCTCTACACCTGAAACTAACATAATATTGTATGTCAATTGTAACTGAAAAATATTTTTAAATCATTTCAACAAAGTAAAAAAAATAATCTATGGAATTATAATCTTATGGCTTTTCCCACTAATTATACAACATTAATGAATTTCAGGTCTTTAAGTTTATAAATACCATCTCCTCTCACTGACTCATATAGACTTCTGGTTCCTAAGTGTAAAAAACATCATGGTCTAACATAGGTATTAAAGGGTATGTCTTAAAGAATAACAACTTATCAATAAAAAAATCAAACACCACATTTTGTTTCATATCCCTTGCTTTCCCTCTTAAAATTCCAAGAACACTAACTATATCCCTTATTCAAGATATTTGAATTTAAGCTACAACTTTTGCTTTTATTATAAATTCTGCTTTCTCATTTTCTGTTCATTGCCACTACAATTTTTTTTAAAAAGTACAACAAGGGGAAATATGTTTTTACACTGAAAACAGCTAACATAATTCACATAGACTGAATTATCTATCATAGGTCTCTAAGTAGCCAAACACCAAGGTGGAATTGGCCTAAAGGGTTTAAAATTTAAGTGAGAAGGCTTCTATTTCTGAAGGGTCAAAGGCTAACCACACCAATTAATGTCTTCAGTTTTTCATTTGTTAATATTACCAAACAACAAAATGAAAATAAAACCAAAACAGATTAGCTTAGATTTCTACCAGGAGTAGTTGAACAAATTTATTTAGAAAGATGGTCAATTTTACTGCCCCAGGAGAGACAACCTTATAGGTTTGTTTTTTCTGTAACAATGAAACTGGTTTCTACTTAAAGGATATGTTTGTCTGTTATTCCAACAAAATTTTTTCTCAACTATGCTCTTACACTATTAGAATGTTAGAGAATGGTTATATACCTTTAATCTGCCATTTTGCTAAGGATACAGAATTTTGTGCATTTCTGAGAAATCCTACCAATAGTTTTATTATGGTGTGTTCACCTTTCCCCACCATAAGTGTTCTTTTTTAAAATCTTCACCCAAGGATATGTTTATTGATTTTATTTTTTTTAGGGAGAAAGGAAGTGTGGGGGTGGGGGAAGAGAGAGAAACACTGATCCAGTTGCCTCCCATATGCACCCCAACAGGGGATCAAACTCATAACCTAGGTATGTGCCCTGACCAGGAATTGAAACTGCAACCTTTTGGTGTATGGGACAACGCTCCAACCAACCGAGCAACCCGGCCAGGTCACTCACCATAACTTTCTAATCTAAAGAATCAAAAGAAATCAACATTATTTTTTCAGAATTACTTGATAAGTCACTACAACTACAAAAAGCAAGTTTTACTATCACTTAGCAGGAAAAAAGTGTTTTCTTTAGAAATAGTAATGATTTTTTTTGTTAAGGAAAAAAGTGAGAAATAATCCAAATGTTCTAGAATTATTCTGTCTTGGACCAGCATCTCAATTTTAAAATAGCCTTTTTGTTTAATTACTTACCACAGCCCTGTTTGGTGTGGCTCAGTGCATTGAGCACAGGCCTGAGAACCAAAGGTGTGCTCGTTTGATTCCCAATCAGGGCACATGCCTGGGTTGCAGGCCAGGTCCCCAGTAGGGGGTGCTTGAGAGGCAGCCACACATTGATGTCTCTCTTTCTCCTTCCCTTCCCCTCTTTTTAAAGATAAATAAGTAAAATCTTTAAAAAAAATACCATAATTACTTAATTAAATGATTAGCCAATTTAAACTGAGCTAATTTTAATCAATGATCTTTTAAAATCTGCTCTGAGTATCATCAATAGCACTTTGTTGTGTTATGGAAAAAATCACTAACTTCATAGTTTGGTAATGGTGATTGGTTTAACAGATATCAAACATTAGTTTTAATACCATAATACTTGTTCTTATAGTACAGAACCTTTGAATATCCTAATAGCCAACTTTGGTATTAAAGTTTGTTTTGTTTGCCACAGGTCCCTCTTGTGGAAACCAATGTACTTCTTGCTCCTGCAGACAATGAAGGAACAGATGACTTCAAAACCAGTTGCCTATCACTGACTGCTGTACAAAGGACATTCTGGGTAGTGGTCAGTAAAGAAAGCAAAGCCAATTCTAAATGCCAGTAGTTTCCAGCATCTCCTTTCCTTCTGGGCGGAATGAAGTCTGCAAGCACTGACTGGTGGGTCATTCGACCCACGAGAGCCTGGAAAGGTTTCAAGAATAACAGAGGTCATGTAATTGCCAAAAGAGCATTAGCCACTCAATCATAATGGATAATTAAATGACCTACATGATTCCTGAAATAGCTGCTCTATATTTGGTCTATTACTTACGTCCCTCAAGATAAGCTACTCGTCTGGTCTGCCTTGACCTGCAAAAGTCCAACCTGCGCCTGAAAACCAGCTGCATGCTTCCATTGCTTTGTAGCATCCACCCCCCTCACACAAGTAGTCATGCCCCAGACTATGCTTTCAAGAGGATACACATAAAAAAATCAATCTTGTATCCTTCTCCCTGTTGTGCTCTCTGGAATACAAATGACTAAAGAAAAGAAAAAAAATTAGTAAATTCCTGGTTTAGATCTTTGGAGGATAGAAGGAACAAACATAAGAACTACAAAGAAGGAAAGTCATGACACAATTTTTTGAAATTTTGCTCAATACGCCTCCAAAGAATTTTACATTTGATTATAAAGCTAGTCAGGGATGTTTTTGTGGGCAGCAAGTCATTAAAACTCCAATTGCCTGGACTGCATTTTTGATGGTGTGGGCTATTAGATCTTTCCTGGCCTAGTTTTTTAGTCCATACAGAAAGCAAACTACCTCTCAACAAAACGAAACATACATAAAACTAATCCTTTATATAATAGCAGTAGCAAAAGTAACAAGAATATGCTTCACATTTTCATCTAACAAGTTCAACAATCTCAATATAATATTTGATCAGAAATACAACCAAATAGAAGCCAGCTGCATGAAATAGCAAAAATATAATGAAGAACATGCTCCTTTAAGAGAAAAAAGTCTGCCTGTGGCCACAGAGGTAGCTGCACAACAAACATACATTACCAAGAGAAGCAACACACAAGTAACCAAAAACAACTCCACAATAGTGGCAAGGGACAAGGATATGAGGGACAAAAGAGTTCACATTTAGAATACCTTGGAGGCTAGTAGGATTTTCCGTTTCCACAGGAAATTATGTAGCTTGAGGCTACTGACTACCCTGATTTCTTACTAGTACTCGAATGGCTTATTAAACCTAGAACATATCTGTTTTAGTTAACTTCTGGGAAGGGAGGGGGTTAGAGGGAGAGAAGAGAACAAAATGTACTTAAATGCTGAATTTTTTCTCCAGGCTGAATGCCTTTCATCCAATAAGACATTCAAAGCAGTGACCCAGCAAATGGATTGAAAAAGCAATCTTCCATCCCAGTGCCACATTATCATTCCTATTCAGTATTCTCTGTGAGATATCTCAATCAGCTGTGTGTAAGTGACAACGCAGCCCATTGCTGGGTTAATTAAACATTTGACTTTAACACCCTCCCCGTCATTAAGCAAATAAAAGCAGATAATTCAAACTGCACTTCATCCTCAGGGTACACAACACACATGTCAAAATTAAGAGAGTCCAAGGCCTCCGGGGAATTCTGTTGGGGCTATAATCAGTTTAAATCTTATCTGGTTTATCAATTATTCTATTGATTAAACCAAAGCGGTTATACACAACTCCTCTGCCACATGGGATTGATGTCAGCAGAGCAAGAAAATAACTCCAGGAGGTTCCAAACTGATTTAAAAACAGATCAACAGACAGACCAATAATAGTCGATTATTACATACCAGTGATCCATATACTGAAGAGTTGATTCTTAGTTTCAGGCGGGTGAAGTGAACTGTTTCCAATCACTATGTCCCCTTGCTATACCTTATAGTCGGCTTGAGTAAATTTATGTCTGGGAAGATCAACATATTTTGTACCAATTTAAACATGCTCAGCAGTTAAAATACTTCATAGATACCAACCGTAAATTGTAACAGAGAAAAATCTCAAACAAGGAAAACAATTTTTTTCTAATCTTCTTACCTGTCTGCAAGTAACCAGGAACATGCAGGGATGAAAGAGGACATACTTAATAGTTGATTCTCTTAAAAATATGTAATCACCCAGCTATTCCAGTGTCATAAAATACTATATTCTTGAAAATGGATAATCTAAGAAATTAGAAATACCTTACCATAGACGCAGAATCATGACTCCTTTTATTAATTCCAAGGGCAAACATCAACAGTGAAAATATAGAGCTGTAAGCTGTATCTTCAAATGAAATGTTTATACCCCAACCCTAATGCCTAGTTCCTACAGCAGTTTTTAAAACAATTTAGATACTCTCCTGCCCACCTCATTGTGTAATATCATTTAAGGCGATCAGAACCCTTAATACATCAAGACCATGCCCTACTATATATGAGAAAAAAACTAATAAAACCTAACAAAAAAGGTGGTAGGGGGAGGAGTAGATAACTTCACACATGAAACTTGTGTACTCATAGATGCTCTTCAGAGACAAAATTTGTTCAAATGCCAGTAGTTTCCATTGTTATGTTGGCACCACACGTACAATCAACTATAACTTGTCTCCTTCAGATTTTTTTTGTTTGTAGGCAGACTAAGCAAGAACCTGCATTAGCATGCTGTTTCTATGTTCACCACTAGAAATACTGAGGGTGCTATTTGTAATTGTATTCTTTTTAAGAGGTTTGTTCTCTGCAGCTGTTTTCTGCTTGCAGTGTATTTTGTGTAATCAGCACATCATCATAAATACATTGGCTGTTCCCCTGAGGGTAGCTGTCAGTGTTTAATTTACAGAACAACCTGGCCAATGTGAATTTTAACACTACAGCACTATGGCAAGAAGTTACCACACTCTGTGAAAAACAGGTTTCTATGAATTTTTATATCAAGAGCTGGTCTCAGGACAATTTAGGTTCTAGAAATAGACTGTTTAAAGAAGTACTTTATACCTACTATGCAATGGACTCTTTCCCATTTATAGCTTTAGAAGAAGCCCTGAATTAACTACCAAACCACAAGTGGGCACTACCAATTCTGGAGACAAGGACCAAAAAATCTATGATCGCCAGTAGGAGGCACTATAATAAATGTTATGTCTCTTTTTAAGCTACATGTAAAGCTATTTAAAAAAACAAAAACAAAAAACTACTGCTCCCTTAGAAGGTGTGTAAGAACAAAAGGGAAAATCATTTAAGAGATGACTAGTCTGAAATACGTGCATCACTCTCCTTGCTGAGGTGAACTATATCTTATATGAACGTAAGTATACTGCTTCCTTAGAGCTGTTATCAAGCCAGAACTCTAGCTTAAAAATGGGAAAAAGTACATGAAATTAATGGTTATTCACAGTACTAGTCCCCCACCCCAGAGTTACATAGGGTGGGGCAAAAATAGGTTTACAGTTGTTCATACAGAAAATAATACAATAATTAATATTACAAGAATAAACTGTTTTGCATAGTCACAAATGTAAACCTACTTTTGCCCACCCTTGAATATACATACTGCCTAGTACAAAGGCTCTATGTACTAATTATTAGATATGTACTAATATCTAATAAATAACTACAAGCTCCTTCAGGACTAGGTCTGAATCCTAATTTATGTCCAATACTATGTACAGTACCTGGAGCACAGAAAGTACTCTGCATATGAATTAAATATGTAGTTGTGAATGGCAAGGTTATTTGTAAAGCTTTAGATCTACAAGGTGCCAAAATGCATTTTCTAAATCAGTAAAATGCCTTTAAAGCTTATCTAAGCAGTGCATATCATACATTTCAGTCATTTTAATTAAAGTTATTTGTACAAGAAACCTAAGTAGCTCAATCTTGCAATAGAAAACTAGCCTACAAGATACTGAAATAGTTAAATGTACATTTTATTTTAATGATAATAAAGAGATTAAAACTTTTTAATACTTTATATTCCTTTCACATGACAAGATTGAAAGATCATTTAAATGCTCAAAAAGGTGACCATTAGCACTTTTCTATTATTGAAGTGGTACTGCATGCACAGAGAGACGTTTTATAAAGCAAGTGATTATGTAAGTATTTTTCTGTTAAGGGCTATTTTTACAAGTTAGAATGCCTAGAGTTAAACTGAATCAAAACATAGTTCGTGCTGAGTTCTCCCCAGTGTATCTGCTTTTAAAGTTGTAAAGAATTGTATTTTTATGTTTTACAAAAATCATTAAATTGTGACTAACAGACTAGTTTGTTTCTTTTTTTTTTCAGAAGAGGAAGAAAATTATCTACTTCACTTCAGAGGATTTCAAACTTACCCAAATTTGTGGTAAAATTAAATTTTAAATAATTAATATATTTGTAGAACTTGCTCTGATCTTCTACACTTAAAACATTTTTTCTAGAACAATTTTTTTAAATTTTAGGTAAGCATAATTATGTATAGCAAAATTTGATAATACCCTTACATTGACTCACTTTAGTATTTTGACACCAGGAATAAGTTTTACTTAAGAACACAAACCCTATATCGGTCTATATCATTCTTTCTTTCTGTGTCTTATATATGCTAAGGCATTTCATAAAGATAATTCCTTTTCACATTTATGCCATATGAAATGCAGAATGAGAAAAAAACATGATCTACTGACTCAGTACATTTAGATTTGTTTTCACCAATTAAATTAGAAGTTAGAAGTTTTTTATTTAGTTGAATATTTGCAACTTAATACTTCATAGAAATAGTATGCCTAATAAAATATATCTTCATTTTTAATGGAGAAATTACATTATTTCTTCTTAAATTTAGAATTACAAAATACATCCTGGGACCTTTTGAACTAAACTGGATGGGGTTAGACTGAGGTCACAATGGATCAGACGAAGGCATTCTCTCTTCCCTGGAGACCATCCGGTAGTTCCATAGGCTGCCATTAGATAGCAGCACAGTACACACCATCAGTCACATCTCCCACACTCTATTGTGGAGGTTGGAGTTATCTCAGTTACACACACACACACACACACACACACACACAGATTCTAATTCAATTAGTGCAGTCTGCAACTCCAGAAAAGAGTAATTCAATTAGTGCATTGTGGAGCTCTACAATATCTCTCAGCAGATGTTCACCATCTTCAGGAACTGGAGCTAGGTTTAAAATACCTGTACCACTCAGATATGCCACTACATTATGTCATTTGTCAAGGTGCTTACATATGCTTTTCTGGCTTCAAAGAAAAGGTAAAGAAACAAGCCCAGGCTAAGTTCCTAGAGATTTTTCCATCATCTATACCAAAGAATAATATGCAATTTTAGGCTGCAGTAATTAAATTACATAACCCAAATTATGTTCAATATAAAATGTGTCTATCACTGTATTTTGAAGTATTACACACTTTTGCAGCACTGCTTCTAGTTATGCATGCCATATTGTAATGAGGACACTGTCAAGGTGGAATGCATTCGCAACAAGGACAACCAGAATGATAACAGCCCCCACCAAAATAGGAGATTATGAAAATGGCAGGAATGATTATTGATGTTTTCCAAAGAAACACTAACCAGAACCAGGAATATTCACCCTGGGAACAAAAAATATGCTTATAAGCAACATGACAGCTATCCTCAAACAAATATACAAAACAAGAAGATAATTACTTTATATTTCTACAAAAGGCAGAATTAAAATCAGTAGGTGAACAAAAAGTTTTGAGTCCTCAAGGGAAAACCTTCCAACAGAACCAACAGTGAAGAAGGAAACAAGAAGCCTCGAGAAGTTCAGTTTGCCAACAATGGCGGATCAAGCAGAGATTAGATGACCCCCCCACCCCCAGCAAAGAGCACTTCATCAAGAGCTCCTGTATGTGACTAGATGGCCTTCATGTCCCTTCCAATGCTGAAATGCTATGGTTCTATGAATACACTGATTTTTGCTCATGAGGCAAGCCTGGACTGTAATAAAGCTAATCATTATTATGGAGCTATGGCTATATAAAACCACGGGCTGTAAAGGCATTTTCATAGTAATTGATGTATTAATAATACACCAGGGGAAGAAGAAATTTTGTAGTTTCTGTGGGTTAAGATTTAGGAGATTCCATAAATGTACACATTTCTAATCTTATTTTTTAGGTAAGCGCTTGCACTTTTATTCTTCCAAGATTGAAGAGAATGGTTTGTTTTTACTCTCAGAAAATCAGCCAATGAGAAATCAATTTCTAGAATGATTTTTGAAAACTCCCCCACTGAGTCAAGACAGTGGGTTCTCACAGCTTAAATGCAAATCTGTATCAATATTTATGCTTTAAAAATACAGAGCAATACTTAAGGCAACAGTAACTAATTCTCTATAGCTCTCCCTTTGGTCTTGCTTTCTGTGCACTCTATATTGTAAATGAGGACATAATTCTGGATACAAGGGAGCAGGATATTATTTTGCAAATACTATCTCCTCTCTATCTAGCACGACCTCAAAGCAGGGAACTAAGAAATGTCAGGAATGATTACCAAGATTTTTCCAGTGCATTTCACTATGTATTCATGACAGAGAATATCTCCTGCCTTTCACATTTGCAAAGGGCTAAGCTAAATAGCTGTCCTTTAAAACCATCAATAAAAGTTAATTCAAGTACTTTTAACACAAACTCCTACTTTTTCATACTCCAGTAGAATTGCAAAAGGTCATCCTCACTTAAAACTTTACTTGTAAGGCCTATGTCCCAAATGGATTAAGCACATATCTAACAGTGCTGCTTTTGTAGGAAGAAAAAAACTTATTTTTTTAAGATTGTATTTATTTATTTTTATAGAGAGGGGAAGGGAGGGAGAAAGAGAGGGAAACATCAGTGTATAGTTGTCTCTCACGTGGCCCCCACTAGGGAGCTGGCCCGCAACTCAGGCACGTGCACTGACTGGGAATCAAACCAGTGACCCTTTGGTTCACAGCCCACGCTCAATCCATTGAGCTACACCAGCCAGGGCTGGAAAAAAAAATTTAATGTAAAATATTTGTTGTTTTAAGATGTGTGCAACTTAAAACAAGTAGTACTAGAAAACTTGTTCTATTACAAGAAAATATTTCCCAAGAAATCTATGGCTTGGCTTTTTCAACGAAGATTTTCTATTCATGTGCCATCAAGCTGTAGGAATGCAACATAATGGTTCATCCATATTACCTACTCATCCACCTTCTTACTAAAAACACAAATTTTGCACATTTTTTAAAAGTTATTTTCTTGCCAAAATTTTTAGTCTTTCACAATGAACCACTTGCCAAAGACAAAGTGTACTTAGAGCAGTAAATAACATAGCTGGGTTAATGCTGATTTGACTGGCAACACTGCCATATAGTAGGCTATCATTTAACAAACTATGTCTCTATGCCTCCCTAAGTTCCTGCCTCCACAGAAACAGAACCAGAACCTTAGCTAATTCTTCCTTACAACATGGTGTTCCATAAACTCCAGTAATAATGCACTAATCCAATTTTGGTACCTTTCACCCATACCTCACAGCCTGCGTTTATGTTCCAGTGTTAAGTTTATTTGGCTCCATCAGCACCACTTCTCTTTAACATTGTCCCTTTTCATGCATTTAAGGCAACTACTTCCAACCCTATCAACGAAAGCAGACAAATGGGGGAGAAAGGAATGAACTGCAAACACCTCAAACAAGAAAGGTTGCTTAAAAAACCAAGTGTCACATTCTGACAGTTCAATATTTCATAGCCAATACAAGGAATGTGCAACGACACTGCAACTTTAAATCTTTTCCTTCTATGTCAGTCTCTCTTTCTCTCATTGTAATGCCAAAGGGAACAGCAATCAGAGTGGAGATGTTCAACGTGATAGAGGTCAGGACACCATTGGATCAACGTACCAGAAACACGACCTTGTTTATTTTTTTTCCACAGTATTATTGTTTACAGGGTGCTTTGCTCATGTACCTTGTGGTTCTTAGCTAAAAGATGAAATTACAGCCCAGGATGAAGCGCTCAGGCACACATCCAATTTGTGTTTCCATCTCAGAAAACAAAAAGCTTCTAAGGCCCTCAGGCTGCCATTCAAACTTGGAGGCTGACATTTTTAACAGCATGAACCAGAGACTGGCAGAGAGAATGATCTAATGCATTTCTGACTTGTCAATCAAAGATCTCACCTCTGCTGTCTTGTAAACAGTTGGGGGCCATCTAACTACATTCATAAACCTAGGGAGAGCTTACTGCCAGCTGGGGTGCTGGAGCCACATGCTCTGGCTTCTATTCACCAAAATCATGATTTAGTTTTATAATCTCACTGTAAATAGTCCATAGGCACATTTCCAGGACCACTGGGATAGAACTATAGTAGGGAATACAAAAGAGATTTTGGTCAAATATGGCGTTGTTTTCAAGCTGCCGGAATCCTGTAACCAGTTTATCCTCATTTTACCAATTCCCCCCAAAGGACCGCACTATGCTGCAACTGAGATGCTAAAGGAATTAATGACCTGCCAATTTAAAAATATGAGGGAAATACACTAATATTTTACTAAAAATTTCGCTTGTGTTTTATTACGAGGAAAAAAAAACAGGCACTACCCCAAATATGGCTCATGCAAAGGGTAGAAACTGCAATAAACAATAGCAACTGGGTTTTAGTAAAACTAATCATGCACTTTCTTTCAAATATAAAGCTTCCCATGTTCATATACAAAAGCTCTGTATTTACTTGTTTGAAATAGTGCAATATATAATATATATTTGTGTGTGTGTAAAACACGAAAACAAAATGAGTACTTACCCCCCTACACTTTGTTTTTGGTCTTTAACACACACATACACACCAAATCAGGCTGACTTGAACTGGTTGCTAAAGGATCATAGGTGAAAATGAATATACTCTTTTTTTATGTCAATTTTACAGGGCACAGAATCCAATTTAGTGCATACCAAGCCACAGATACTAGGATACTAGATCTGCAACAAAGGTCTCAAGGATTTGAATGATACACCTGAGAACTTTAAAAAGCAGATGACAGATAACCCAGCAAGGGGAAGATATACCGCAAAATCCTGTTTCATGATGATGTACTACATCCTAGGCCCAAATAAGTATTTCAAAATATACTAGACTGGGTCTCCAGAGGATGGGGCCAGAGAGTATAGAAAAGCTTAAAGCTAGTCAACCTCACTCTCAGGAATAACAATACTCATGAGTATAACCTCCCATCAGTAAAGTATTAAATTCTTAGAGGCCAAGGCAGCTAAACAAGGGATTGGTCTTTTTTCCCCAGTAAGGTTATAGTAAATAACCTGGATTCTCTCTTCATGAAAAATGACCCCAAAAAGAGCTTCCTAAATGCTGCCTATCTACCAAGATTCCAAATCTAGACAGTCCATATAAAATACCAAGTCTCAAAACTAACACAGGGAAGGACAGCAAGACAATAAAACACTACCACATAGAGCAGAACAATAGCAAGAGAAGGTACAAATGGCTGTGGCAGTCCCAAACCAACCAACGGTGATTCCTAAATAGCACAGAAAGAACTCCTGCGGTACTACGGTGTCCACTCAACACAAAGATGGCAATAACAAGAAGCTTATCTCTGAATATAAAGAAAGTGGCATGTACCTATCCAGAAGATACAGGTTCATCCTAGATGCCCACAGCAAGAATTTGTCTGATAGGACAGTGTATCCACAGAGGCTCCCATTACCCTTAGAGTTTTCATCAATTCCATTTTTCCCGTCTGTGCTTCTTACACTGGGGCAGCCCCAGGTCCCTGGGGTATCTGTACTCTCTCCCCTCTACCATTAGGGGTCATGTTGAAGTTAGGGCAAATAGAAAAATCCAGTGTTATTCAACATAAACAAAAGCAATGAACCTTCTTTGTAACATGAAGAGTTTAACTTTTCAGATTCATCAGAAAAAATACAAAAATTTTAAGGAAATCTGATCGTCTCACAATGAGATGATTTAGTTTACTCAAAACATTAGATAATGTTGCACATTAAACCTATAAATTAACTCTACCTGCATCACAGACATGTCACAATACTCAGCGATAGAGGAACCTATTATTACAAAGCTCAATAAACAAACAGTATTTAAGTAACCAAGTAGGCATCTTAAAACACAAATAAGTGCAAATGATGTCATTTCTCCAAGGCAGACTACTGTATTTCCAGGATAATGAAGCAAATTCAGGTCATCTCTATTTTTCTTGGTGAAATATACATAAAAGTTGAAAGGCTAGAAGCTGAACAATAAATTTAAATGTTAGCTGAAACATTTTAAAATCCATAATTATATTTTTCTTTTTAAGAAGCAAGCTTCAATGATATATTTCCAACATTTTGCACATGTACATTAATTTTGTACCTAAAGGGTCATCACTTTCAGTGTGTCTAATGATTTCCATCTTTTCTCTAGACTGTTGTTTATCATTACTATCATCATTTTAATTTTCTCAGTGTCTGTTCTTTTATAGAATAAGGGTAAAATGTAATAAAATAGTCAAATAATTGCATAAACATACACTGCTGTGAAGATAAAGATGTTGACATCATTGAAACTGAACTGCTGGCTTGCAGTGCCATTATTTAATAGCTTGAAATATGTATCTGCTTATTAACATGAGTCCAAATTCAGCATACAAAATCCAGTTCACAGGACTCATCATGGTGTGAGTTGCATGTAAGCCAAATGTGTAAAATTTGAGGACTCAGCATGTTTTCCTTTTTTCCATGTAACTGTGTGGATTATGGAATAATTGTTTAAGTATGGCTTGTTTCTGAATACAGAACACGTGTGTATGGATGGATGTGCAGGTAATACCAACAATCCAATGTTTTCTCTCCTCCCACCCCATATATGTTATTTGATGGTTTCCTTCAAATTATCTAAGCCCACTCATTCATTCATTTATTCAGCAAAAAATCATCAAGCACATACTCTGTATCAAGCACTATACTTGACACTGGAAATACAAAATGGCCAAAATGCAGTCCTACTCTAAAGAAATACACAGTCTGGTGAGGGAATGATCACAATATGTATCAGTGCTATTACAAAGTTATCTACAGCATGCCCTGGAGAGAGAGAAAAGATCATTGTTTTACCTTGTACAGGTAAAACAATGTAAGATGAACTGTGGAGATTAAAAATCAGCCAGGTAGATAAAGGTGGGAAGCAGGGTGTAGGGGAGGATAGGTGTTTTTAGTAGGGTTCTCCAGGGAGGGAGAACAGGATATGCAAAGACACGGTGCGTGAGAGAACACAGCACCTCAGGAGAACAGTAAATTTGAAATGGCTAAGAATTACACGAGAGGGGACTGGTAGTAAACCACTCAATTACATGAGAAGTAAACCAAGTTTAAACTTTGTTCAGTTTACAAACATGAGCAACTAACTGGCCATGTGACCAAAATCATTGTCACCAGCCAACAAGTAAATTTGGGCAAGTACGTATATATCGTAGTCCTCCCTTCCATGTGGAGGGGGTATAGTAGTATCCCCTCCACGTATCCTGTGCGGGGGATACGTTCCAACACTCCAGTGGATATATGAAACTGCAGATATTGGCAAACCCTATATACCTATTCACACATAACTACAATAAAGTTTAATGTATGTTAGGCACAGTAAGAGATACGCAATAATAACTAATAATAAAACAGAACAACTTTAACAATATACTGTAATAAAAGTTATGTGAATGTGGTGTCTCTCTCTCTCGAAATACCTGGAATTTCCCACTGAATATTTTCAGACTGCAGTTGACCATGGGTAACTGAAACCATGGAAAGCAAAACCAAAGACAAGGAGGGACTACCACAGTTGAAATTCAGAAAGTATTAGTACCAATAAAATGGTAATGTCTAGAAGAACATTTAAAATATTTCCTTTCTTCTAATTCTCTGTATTTTCTACCATTAATATTAAATGTTTAATTTTTATATTTTATTAAAAAATGGTAATAAAAATATTTAAAACAAAACTATCTGGTTATGTCTCTGTGTGTATATGCATGTATGGGTGTGTAAGTTATTTCAGATTGAAGGAAACTAACATATTGATAATTACCTTAAAGTGAAAAGACTATGGGTGATACTTTCTTATTTATATGTTTATCAAACAATTTACATATTTTATAATAAACAATTAGTTTTACAAGCAGGAGAAAATGAGCCTTTTTTCCCCCCACAAAACAAAAACATTTTGTTTTGTCACTATATTCAAAATCCTAATGGAGGGGCTATAGGTGGGATAAACCAAGGTCAAATGTCAACACATTTAACAAAAAGGAACTAAATTTTTTATTACATGGAAATTGTGCTGTACTGTGATTATTCATATACTATAGGGGGACTCATCAGCTAGGTCTTGAAATGTGTTTCTGTCATTGGATAATTTTCCTTATGGTATTGTTTTGTAATAAGATTTGAACGTTAATTTGCATTCGATATGATAAACTGTATTTCCCTAAAGCCTCAAATATAAAGTGAAGTCTTATGTACATACATACGTACATATACTTTGAATAATGCTTAATTGTCCTAGTATTGCTCCATTTCAATATTTTACTTAGTAGATGGCAAGATTTAGTAGATCTATAAATACTCTTGAACAGTAAAACGCATTATGTCTCCTGACATCTACCTTCAACAACTTTAACCTTTGACAAGGGACCCTGGCTAATATTAAAATACTATATGGTTCATTTAGCTCAAGATTTCCCTAAAAGTACTAGCTATAGCTGACACATAAAATATGTTAAGGTCATATAAATCTATTTATACTCTTACTGTTAGAATTTCTCTTCCTTTTCAAAGTCTAAAGAAAATAAAGGATCTTAATTATTTAGCTATTTTTAAGCACTTTTTCTCTACTAATCATTGTCATTTAATTATTATAGATTATAAGATCACCATTTGCTAAGGATGAGCAAATGATTCCAAAAAAATACATCTACTGTTAATAAAGAGAAATTCTTTTTTTTTAAATATATTTATTGATTATGCTATTACAGTTGTCCCATTTCCCCCCCCCACTCCACTCCATCCTGCCCACCCCCCTCCCTCCCACATTCCCCCCCTATAGTTCATGTCCATAGGTCATACTTATAAGTTCTTTGGCTTCTACATTTCCTACACTATTTTTACCCTCCCCCTGTCTATTTTCCACCTATCATCTATGCTACTTATTCTCTGTACCTTCCCCCCCTCACCCCCTCCCACTCCCTTAATGACAACCCTCATGTTCTAGTTGTTTGCCTAGTTTGCTCTCGTTTTTGTTTTATGTGTGGCCGTTAATAACTGTGAGTTTGCTGTCATTTTTACTGTTCCTATTTTTGATCTTCTTTTTCTTAGGTAACTCCCTTTAACATTTCATATAATAAGGGCTTGGTGATGATGAACTTCTTTAACTTGACCTTATCTGAAAAGCACTTTATCTTCCCTTCCATTCTAAGTGATAGCTTTGCTGGATACAGTAATCTTGGATGTAGATCCTTGCGTTTAATCTTGGGTAATGTAATTATGATGTGCCTTGGCATGTTCCTCCTTGGGTCCAGCTTCTTTGGGACTCTCTGAGCTTCCTGGACTTCCTGGAAGTCTATTTCCTTTGCCAGATTAGGGAAGTTCTCCTTCATTATTTGTTCAAATAAGTTTTCAATTTTTTGTTCTTCCTCTTCTCCTTCTGGCACCCCTATAATTCGGATGTGGGAACGTTTCAAGGCGTCCGGGAGGTTCCTAAGCCTCTCCTCATTTTTCCAAGTTCTTGTTTCTTCATTCTTTTCTGGTTGGATGTTTGTTTCTTCCTTCTGGTCCACACCATTGATTTGAGTCCCAGTTTCCTTCGCATCACTATTGGTTCCCTGTACATTTTCCTTTGTTTCTCTTAGCATAGGCTTCATTTTTTCATCTGTTTTTCGAATAGATTCAACCAAGTCTGTGAGCATATTGATAACCAGTGCTTTGAACTGTGCATCGGATAGGTTGGCTATCTCTTCGTCGCTTAGTTGTATTTTTTCTGGAGCTTTGAAGTGTTCTGTCATTTGGGCCATTTTTTTTTTTTTTTTGTCTTGGCGTGTCTGTTACTTTAAGGGGCGGAGCCTTAGGTGTTCCCAGGGGTGGGGTAATGCTGGTTGCTGCGCTGTGACGCTGTACGTGGGGGAGGGGCCGAGTGGGAGCAATGGCGCCCGCCTCACTCTCCTCCGTATTTCAATCCTTCACTCCGCTACCCACAATCAAACTGGGCCACTCTGGTGCTGGTTCCCGAGTAAGTGGGCCTGTGCACACTCTAGGCCCCTGTGGGTCTCTCCAACAACCTCTCCTGTGAGGCTAGGAGTCTCTCCTGCTGCCGCCCCAACGCCCACGGGCGTTTTCAATCAGAGGTTTGAGGCTTTATTTCCCCGAGCTGGAGCCCTGGGTTACGCGATCTGCTTCGCTCCCCGCCGTTCGTCCCGGTTTATCTGTGCACGAATGTGGGGCCGCGGGGTGCTACCCGCTGCTCTGCCTGTCCCGATCTCTGCCACTCTGAGTCCGGCCCTCTGGGTTTATCTGTGCAAATGTGGGGCCGCAGGGTCTGCTAGTGCTCGGACTGCCTGCGCCATTTGTCCCACACTCCGCCAGTCTCAGTCCCGCCACAGCCACGCGAGTCCTCTCCACCCCGGTGCCCGTCTCCGCCCCTCCTACCAGTCTGGATGAATGTTTATTTTCTATTTTCTTGGTGTTGGTCCCCCTTGCTGTTCGATTCTCTGTCAGTTCTGGTTGTGCGAGGAGGCGCAGTGTGTCTACCTACGCCGCCATCTTGGTTCTCCAAGAGAAATTCTCTTAACCACCCATATACTTTCCAGGACAAACCAATAGAATGATGAAAGTAAAAATATGCATCAACTAAACATATCCTAATAGAATCTATTTAAACAATATTTTCAGCATCTTCTATGTCACTAGTTTAAAATGTGTGGTTTGAAACATCAATAACCAGTTGAACTGTTCCAATGTTGCCATTTCCGAGTTACTGAGAAAATCCAACAAATTCAACAACCCCATGGCTCTTCCTATTCTATTGTCACAGAATTGTGACTTCATAAAATGTTTCAAACGCACTAAAGGAATGCAATAATTTCAAGGGGGGAAAATGCCATGAAGCTAGTACTAAGTCAATTCCTTAAACATATTTGGCACCCTGGCTGGTGTGGCTCAGTGGATTAAGCAACGGCCTGTGAACCAAAGGTTTGCTGGTTTGATTCCCAGTTGGGGCACATTCCTGGGTTGTGGGCCAGGTGCCAGGAGTGGGTATGCAAGACGCAACCACACATTGGTGTTTCTCTCCTTCTCTTTCTCTTCCCTTCCCCACTCTCTAAAAAATAAATAAATAAAATCTTAAAAAAAAAAACCCAACAAAACATATTTGGCAATATTAGTAAAAATTAGTATTCCTACTGGGCTACCTACCTTGAAGAATTCCTTAATTGTCTCTTTTAAAGTTAAAAGTACACTTACTCCATGACCCACAATTCCACTCTTAGGTATTTACCCAATAGAAATAAAAACATGTGTCCAAAAGACTCATACAAACTGTATAAAGAGGTTTTTTCCATAGTAGATAAAAATGGAAACAATCCAAATATCCATAGATGAACAGATAAACAAATTGTGATATATAAATACAATGGAAGATAGCAATAAAAAGGAATTGCTGATAAACACTACAAAATGGATAAATCTTAAAAACATTATGTTGAGCAAAAGAATGCAGACATACAAGAATGTGTACTATATGAGTGCATTTACATAAAGTTCAAGAACAGGCAAAACTAATCTTTGGTGACAAATCAGAACAGTGACTGCATATGAGGGACGGGTAGTCATTGGATGGGGGAACAAACGAATCTTCTCAGATTATGAAAATGTTCTATACCATCAGAATGAAGTTACACAAATGTGCACATTTGTCAAACTCATCCAGAGTACACTTAGGATCTGGAGCTCCAGTGGCGCAATCGGTTAGCACGCGGTACTTATACAGAGTACACTTAGGATCTGTGTATTTCACTGTATAGAAGTTCTATTGCACATAAACAAAAATCTAAATAATAAAATAAAACCCAAGCTAGAAAGATGCAAATGTACTAAGACTGCTATAATTGTAGTAGTGGGAACAGGAAAGACTACATTTAAATCCTGCGTCTGCCAGTTAGTCAACCAGCAGTACTGAGAACCTGAGCATACTGAACCTGACAGAATAAATTTTGGACTAATAGAATAAGAATAGCATATAAGCCCATTTCTTCTATTTTTGCTACATAGACAAAATGGATCTCTCTGAAGATAAGAAATGAAAAATAAACATTCATACTTAAAGCAATGTTGGGAAAAGCAAAATTTTTCATCAATACTTGAATCAAGAGTAGGCTTCCCTATGCTGTAAGGTATGAAACACACTAAGGCTTTATTTAATAGGATACTGTTTTATACCAAGGTGAAAAACAGTATTTGCTGAAAGCTAGTCTTCTGTACATTTTTCTAATAACATAAAACCCAATAATCTGCCAGGCACTGTTCTATGGACTTACAATATAAATCAACTGATTTAATCCTAACAACTCTGTAAGGGATCCTATTATCAGCCCCATTGTACTGATAAGAAAACTGAGGTATAGAGAGGTCAAGTACTTGCCCAAGGTCATATCTAGATAGAGCCAGGCTCAAATCTCAAGCAGTCTGGTGCCAGAGCCCATGCTCTTACCCATGGCACCATACGTTGGCCTCTGGGCTTCTTTTCAAAGATGTTTCTTAAGCATCTCTTTTCTACCTGTACCACACAACCTCACTCCTACAATATAATTCAAGGACAACACACTCAAATTTATTCCTAAATTTTCCAGTAAAATCTCTAAATCAATCTTTCTTCAAATATACTCCAGAAGTAGCAACTTATACAAGGACTCAACAAATGTTTAAAAATAGACATTTGTTGATTTGTGATTAAGACCAAATAGAAACCACCCTGGCAGTGATGGTGTATTTGTTCAGAATTCTTTCCTACTGAAAGAATTCTGAACAAATATTCAAGATTTTCTATAGCAAATCTTGAATATTTGGTCTATTCAAGATTGCTATAGACCAAATGAAAATTTGAATTTTTCTTGGTATTGTGGTTCCAAGTCAGATGATTTTAACTTGTACAATTAAAAAAAAATCCTCACCTGAGAATACATTTATTAATTTTAGAAAGGAAGGGAGAGAGAAACATCAATGTGAGAGAAACATCAATTCGTTGCCCCCTGGTACACGCTCTGACTAGGGACTGAACAGCAACTTAGGTATGTGCCCTGACTGGGGATCAAGCCTGTTACCTTTCCGTGTACGGGATGACGCTCCAACCGAGTCACCCAGCCAGGACTAACTTGTCCAGTTTTTAATTGCATATGATAATCTTTACCACTTATCTGATACAGTTCAAATCATCAGCATTTATTGAGCCCCAACTATGAAAAAGCACTCTACAGACAACTGTGGAGGTCAATGGGTAAGTGTAAGAATTCTGCTTTCAAAGCATTTTCTAGCATATTTCTCATTATTATGCTAACATGTATTAACTGCCTAAGGTCTGTAAGAATTCCCATCCCAACATTCCAGGGTGGGAAGAGGCATTGGGTGGCAAGGTAGTAGTATCTCCCTGTGGTTTAATTTGCATTTCCCTGATGACTAAAAATATAGAGCATCTTTTCATATGCTTATTTTCCATTTGTATATTTTTTGGTAATGTATCCATTCAATATTTTTGCCTATTAATTGCCCATTGTTTTATTGGGTAGTTTTTCTCATTATTATGTTGTAAGAGTTCTTTATATATTCTGAATACAAATCTTTTATCAGAAATGTATTTTACAAATGTTTTCTCCCAGTCAGTGCCTTACCTGTTCATTTTCTAAAGTGTCTTTTGAAAAGCAGAAGATTCAAACTGTGATAAGTCCAACTTTTCCTTGATTTTTTTAAGGTTCATATTTTTTGTGTTTTATCAAAGAAATCTTTTCCCCAACCCAAAGTCACAATAATTTTTTTCCTTTCTCATTTTCTATTGTTAGTTTTAAAATTTTAGCTCATATTTACATCTAAGATCCAGTTTGAGTTAATTTTGTACATGATGTAGTGTTAACAGTCAAGGGTCATTATTTTGCATTTAAATGACCAACTGTTCCAGAATGATTTGTTGAGAAGACTGAGAATGCATTTTAATATAACAGAGTACAATAAGTTCAGTGAGATGATTTCAGATTTTATACTGCAACTCATCTTTTAGCAATTAGAACTACCTGAAAAGGGTATCAAAATACCTTTCCCTTTCCAAACTATCTGTGTGAGGCTGGATATTCTGCATATATTTCAACCAAAACAGCACATCACAACAGAATGAATGAATGCAGAAACAGAAATGGGAATCCAGCTGTCTTTTACTAATCCAAACATTAAAGAGATTTATAAAAATGTTAATTCAATTCCAGTCTTAATTTGCTTTAAAAAAGTTAATTTTCATAAAAGTATTTTATTTGAATGACCATGTAATGGGTTTATCATAGCTATTTTAAATAAATTAATATTTAATTTTTTCTCAGTTGTAATTTTTAATATAGTAAAATATCAACAGATATAATCAACATAAACAAAAGCACTCTGAGGTCCTCGATAATTTTTTTAAATCATCACTTGAGGACATGCTCACTGATTTTTTTAGACAGAGGAAAAGGGGGGGGAGAGAGGGAGAGAAACATCGACGTAAAAACACCAATCGGCTGCCTCTCACATGCACCCAGACCTGGGACTGAACCCACAACCCAGGCTTGTGCCCCAACTGGGAACCAACCCATGATTCCTCAGTATATGGGAGGACATTCCAACCAACTGAGCCATACCAGCCAGGGCAGGGTCCTAAATAATTTTAAGAATGCAAGTCCTGAGACCAAACAAAACTGCCACCATCTCTCTTCAATTACTGAAATTAGCTTTATTATAGCTAGAGTAATGCATCTAAATGCATATATAATACATCAAACTTGTGTTTAAATACTTTCAACAGCTCACTACTCTTCTTAGCGTTAAGACCAGTCCTGCATGATCAAGGTTCTCCATTTTCCTCATTTTCTGATACAAATCTTTTTTTAGTAGTGTTTAAATGTACTAACCTTCACCTGTCCACAGGGCCTTTGCACTGCCTCTTCCTTAGGCCTCATCAATTCCTATTCAAACATTAGATCAGGTTCCTCTTTAACATATTCTTATGCACATTTCCTTCATAGATTTATCAGTTTGGGAGATTATACTTTTGGGATTATGTAATTTATTAGCTCTCCCATAATAAAATATAAATATAATATTCCTATATATAAAACTATTAAATAAAATTCTGCCTATGTGTTGCAGTATTTTTCCAAGATCAACAGTTTTCATCAGATCCTCAAAGGAGTCCATAACCCATGTGCGGTGAAAAATTCACCTTACAAAATGAGTTCTGGCCTTTGCCCTTAGCTACTGGGAGGGGATATCTAGGCCTGAAAATTCTTACCTAACAGGAGTGTCTCTGTATGCCTGGGGCCTTTGGCCACCAGACAAATGTGATTCAAGATGGGGGCTGTGTGTGCCCCACTTTAGCAGTTCCAATCCTGAGAGGAAATAGAGACTAAAAGCATTAGTGTGACTGACAGGAAGGGCTAGAGACTGAAGGGTCTGTGTGGGCAGTTTGTAATTCAGTCCCAATGGAAACTCTCTGGACATCAGAGGGTTGGGTGAGTTTCCCTGATTGGCAATATCCTATGTATTTTCACACACTGTGGCCCAAAAGCAGTAATGCCATCCATGACTACGTGGGGGGAGGGTGACAGAAAGTTCTACATTTGGACCCCTCCAGATTCTGTTGTGTGTCTCTTCCTTTGGCTAATTTTAACCTGTACCCTTTTCCTGCAATAAAACATGAATATAATAGCTTTCAGTGAGCCCCGGCTGGTGTGGCTCAGTGGATTGAGTGCAGGCTGCAAACTAAATGGTCACTGCTTCAATTCCCAGTCAGGGCACATGGCTGGGTTGTGGGCCAAGTCCCCAGTGGGGGCCACTTGAGAGGCAACCCCACATTGATGTTTCTTTTCCTCTCTTTCTCCCTCCCTTCCCCTCTCTCTAAAAATAAATTAAATATTTTTTAAAAATACCTATGACCTTTAAAAAAAAAACAGCTTTCAGTGCATTCAGTGAGTCTTTTCTGGTGAATTATCAAACCTGAAGGTGGTCGTGGGGGCTCCTAAACTTGCAACTGGTTTCTCAAGTGAGGGCAGTCCCTACAAGACTCACTGGTCTTGGTTAAACTCATTGCAAGCAAAAAATAAAGAGGTTAAAAACCAGTAAGCTAGACTGTGAGTTCCTTGAGAGCAGAAACTTTATCAATACAATACACAATAAAAAATACAAGATATTTGAAACAAATTGATATTCTCAGGATATCGATATTCTCTAATAATAGCAATGATTCTAAAGATGATGAAAATGAAGATGATAAAAATACCAACCATTTACTGCATGTCCTCACTATAGTCTCCATTTGCAGATGAGAAACATGAGGATTAAATGACTAGCTAAAGATAATACCACTAGTGACAGATAGTATGTAAGCCCTAATTTAACTAATTTTAAAGCCTATACTTTACTATATTATACCTCGTAACACAAGCAAAGGAAGTTTAACAGTATATTTTGCAAAGGATAATAGAAATATCAGCATTATCATCACTAAAATAGCATCATTAAAGACTAGCAACTGTTAGTACTGTTCAGGAATGTGGAATACTTAAGTTCCTTTCTTTTAACTAAGAGTCATAAGCATTCTGATGCTTGCTTACCTACTTGTCTTTCAAATTCTTCTAAATGAAATATAAGTTACATAGGTTAAAAATAAATTTAAAAATGAACTTTTTGTGTATTACTATGAAATGCTAAACACAAATTCCAAATATCTGAAGTGGATAGATAATACTACTGGGAAAAAAAAAAAAAAATCCCCACGGGGCGTGTGAGAGGCAACCACACATTGACGTTTCTCTCCCTCTTCCTTCTCTCTCCCTTCCCCTCTCCAAAAATAAATAAATAAAAATTTAAAGACATCCCCACCAAATATGGTATGTTGACCTGTGATCAATGGGACAAATGGCCTCAAGGAAAGGCTGAAAAGAAGTAAAATCTGTCAGTCCATGCAAGAGCAGCCTGACTGTCTCAAGCTGAATACTCAACTCAAAGGTCTGAAAGGTCTTTCTACCTTGAAACTAGACTTGTTAATCAACATATAATTATGCAGTTATTACTTCCCCAAAAAGATTTTATATATATAAACCAGAAGACACTCTGACAGAGTACTTTATACTTTCAGTGATCATAAGAGAAACATAAGAAGGTATTGGAGTAACTGGCTGTGATTAATTACATTAATTGGCTTTATGTAGGTCCAGAGCAAACATTAAATATTGAATGCTGTTTGTTGAGATTACTTTAAAATTCACTATTATACTTCTAATAGGTATGAAAACCAACTGTTAAGTTGTGCTATCTCAATTTTGGCAAACCAATCATAATAATAGAAATGTCTTAAGAGTGGATCAGTCTGGATCTACATTAGAAATTAATCATTAAAGGAGTACTGAGGGATGTGATACACAGACAATATGGAGGAAAAAAGGTGAACATAAGTAAAGCATGGAAAAGGAGGGACACACTCATGAATTAGACACACACACTAAAGCCCACAAATAATGCAGAGACAGAGAAAGTACCTGGAAAGCTGTGAGTGCGCCAGTCCCTGGGTTATACAGGCATCGCAGCGAAGGCATACTGTCCGCCAGGCTGGAGCAGCCCAGCCACAGAGACCTGGGCATAGAGCACTGCAGAGAGAGGACAACTATGAGATGGGACAGTATGAGACAGGATGGTACAGATTACAGGAATTTTCAAGGCTTGGCTGAATGCAATATTCCAGTTGTAGCTGCCCTTTATGATAGAAGTATCTTCAAGAAACACACTACTCATTAGTTCTAACCCCAGAGAGAGACTCAAAAGGGGCACTAATGCCCAAAAAGCAAGGGGGAAAATGTTGTAAGTCGAAGGCTAAATATTTAGTAAAAACTTTTATCCCTGTTCTTCTATGTATATGTCTAAAAGAAATCCACTTCTTAATCCAATTAATCAATTTTTCTCCTCTGTGCACCTCTACTCATCTCCCATAAATTCACCACAGGGTGATACAAGGTGCAGACTAAGCAGAAAAAGAAATAGTTCATGTTAGCATTTCAATATTATGAACGGTAAATTAGAAAACAAAATATCACAGGAAAGTTAAAGTATTTTTTTAGAAGGTAGGACGAAGGAAAAGTATTATACCCCTATAGCTTTGACAGCAACTAACTCTGCTCAGTTTGCATATGTTTTATGTATCTTGTTAGTCTGCCATTCATTAACCAAAATGCAGAGTTACCATAGCAGCTGCTTCTTCATCTTTCCAGATGGATTAAAGGGGAGGGGGGGAGGGCAAGAAACAACCCAAACAGAAGGGAAAACAGCAACAAAGAAAGGAGAAACGGGGAGAAAAAAAGAGGAAAAGCTGCTGGTTAAAACCTTCTAAGCAAAAAAGTATGTGTGAATGTATATACGTACAGTGTATTCAGTAGCAAAATAAGGTAGAATTTATGATTTCTAGTAATATTGACTAAACAATGTTAGTGTTATTGCTCCTATAGCTTTATAAAATATTTTATCTTTTAGAAGCAGTTTTATATTCTTCAAGTTTCCCTAAAAGTATCCCAGGCTGAAGTTTTGTTCATCAACTTGGGTACTGTTACAGCCTAATAATACTTAAAAAATTAAATACCTGATAATAGCACATATAAAACCAGGAATACATATTTTAAAATATAGCAGTCAATGCACATAAAACTAAACTTTATAAGCTAGGAAATATTAAACATCATTATGGGACTTTTTTCTTCTTAAATACTCTAGTTGTAAGAATTAATATTAGGAAACAAAATATGATATTCACTGTTCACACTACCTGTAACTGATATAAGAATAATAAGGACACCAAAAAGTGATCTGGTCTAGACCCCTGCTTTCAGATCATTATTTCCTCATTTTATAGTTAAGGTGATTGATGCCCAGGAAAAAATAAGTATTTATCTATGATCATGAATTTAGAAAGTAGAAAAGTAGGAATTAGAATGCTGGCCTATTACTTCTTAGTGAAGAACTCTTCCTCCTGACTCCATCCATCCCTAGGTCATAAAGAGTGGAGACTTCAAAGAAGGGTACCTGCTAAAGATACCACTGGATAACATACCAAACAAAACAGCTAAACCGCTGTGAACTCCTGCAACAAGCTCCTAAATCTGTTCATGTTTCCAGTATTTCTTCACCTCAAGCTATAATCCATTTTACAAATAGCGACTAAATAGAATAATTGTGTTCACTCTGTTATCGTGTCACTCTCATCAATAATTCATAATGGCTCCCTATATCTATTGTATGAAATCAAAGCACTCGATTAATCTGACCTTTCCCCACTGCTTACATCAACTCACCTCTATGCTTCCAACCGGCCTAGCACTCTAGCTAATTGACTACCTTGATATTTTTTTTTTTCAAATACCCACCTTACCCCCATATCTCTGACTTGGAAGCATCATGTTCTTCCCTAAAATAATTTTTGTGAGTAAATGAGATTAAATATTTCTAAGTAATGTTTTAGTCATTTATTCAACAAGTATTTATTGAGTATCTTCCTTGTGCTAGACACTGTTCTAGGCATTAGGGATAGAACAATGAACAAAAGAGACAAGAGTCCTTTACATTCAAGTGATACTCTCTCAATCTTAAATTCTTTTATATTTAAAATCTTTAATGTTAAAGAAACTCATTGTTAGTGAATTTCCCTCATTGTTCACGAGGGACAATGTACACATTATTAAGCAACTGGTTCTGTGTGCCGGACAGATGAAAATCTCATTCTGAAGCAAAAAATGAATTTGAGAAAAGTGGAAGAGGAAGAGTATACAAAAAGGGAGAATGAAAACACAGAAGAGTAAAAAGGAAATAATGGGAAAAAATGGAATAGGCACTGAAAGATAGCTTGTCACTTCTCCCCACTCCCTCCTCAAGAGGAAGAGGACTCAAACACTTTCAGCTATACTAAAGCCTCTTGCATGTTCTCTTCTTTATTAAGATATGCATATTTACTTGTATTTGTGAATGGTCCTTTGTAAGTTTTTAAGTTATTCCTCTTTTGAATGTTTGTCTCCTTCATTTTATATTAGATGCTGTGTTATTTTTGCAGTATGTATAATACTTGCTTAATTATCATATGACTTTCCTTATTGTAACTCATTCTAATCTTCCTCCTTCACACATCCTATCTTCCATCAAAACTCCTAACAACTAGGAATTTGAAAGGGCTTACCCCATCCCCTTAAACTAAAATTTCAAATTAAAATTATAATCGTTAATGAGCCACATACACCCAGGAAAGCCACTAGATATACTGGTGTGATTTCCTAAATGGCATTAACTTGTAAATACCACACAGAGGATGCATTCACGATTATTACAAGACAATTGGTGTGGGTATGAAAACTGCACTTGAATATAGTCAGATCTGCATATTATCGTAAGATTTTACATATTATAGCTCAATTTAATAACCAATTTTCAAATTGGTTTGTATTGTTAACAATTAATCTTACCCATACTGGTAAATGCCACTTAAAAACACTGAGGAAAAAAATATAATTACAAAATTAATGAAATAAGCTATAACTTCTACTTCTTTTTCCCTTCTAAATTCACATTTAGGAGCATTTTCTACAGAAGGGAAAAAAATCAAAGGAAATTTGGACAATAAGTAACACAGTGGAAAGGATTGCTATTTTGGCTACTATTCTTATATAGTCTAAGTACAGGGTGGGGCGAAAGTAGGTTTACAGTTGTTCATATGGAAAATAATATGATAAATAATAAACAAATATACAAGAATAAATTGTGTGTTTCAAGTACTCACAACTGTAAACCTACTCTGCTCCACACTATATTTCAGGGCCATCCTGAATGGTCAATTTCTGAAAAAGATGAAAAAGATGAAAAAGATGTAAAACTTTTCCTGTCCTTCAAATCTTAATAAATAATCCCCTTTAAGATACCCAAAAGCACACACAATTTTCTACTTAAACTTTGGGCTGCAAGTTGTATTTAAATTTCTAAGGTTTTCTTTATGAATTAAAAATATACATTTTTAATTAAAAAAGCAGGTTCTAAACTAAGCTGCAACCCAGCAACTATATTCTCAATGTTTAAATATTTAACTTTTACTAACTGTTAAAGAACTTGTGAATTCTTTACATGTTTCTTCTATGCAATCTCAAAAGCTACCACAAAGTATGGATCATACATGAACCTGCATCCCACACAAATCCAGCCATACACATCACATACTGGCTTCTTCAGCTCACTTCCCACTTAACTTCACCCCAATTAACTCTCCTTTGCAATATCAAAGAAAGTTGAAGACTATAATAATGTATTACATCTGAAATTTGTTATCCAATTGAATGAGTTCACCAGCTTTTAAAAAAGCATACACAGCATTTAAAAAAAAAATTCTGGAGTTTGTTTTCTGCTACTTGAAAGAATGAGAAAGGGAAACTGAAATGTTGCAACAAGGTCCTCCAGTGCTTCAAACAGAATACACTGTGGTCTGTCCAGAAAGTGTCCAACCATGCAATATGAAACATAGAGACATTTATTGAAGAAGATACAAGATACAAGAAACATTGTGCATGAGACAATGATGCCCCAGTCCCCTTCAAAGTGGGCACCTTGGGACCTCACACAGTTCTCCCAGTCTCCATCAGCTGCCCCGTCCTATTTTCCTGAATCTCATCAACAGTCTGAAATCTCTTCCCTGTCAAAGGAGATTTTAGTTTTAGGAAAAGTCAGAACTTGCAGGGCACCAAATTTGGGCTGTAGGGGGGCCGAATCACCTGCATGATTTGATGTTTCCTCAAAAAATTCTGTAGGAGACGTGATGCCTGAGCAAGTGTGTTGTGATGAAGCTGCCAATCACCTGTTTCCCATAGCTGTGGTGTTCTAAATCGTCTGAATAGTTTCCACCGAGGAATGTCCAAGCTTAATACAAAATTTGATGCAGCTTCATTGCACTACTCACTCAGTCATTTTGAATGCAAATACGATGGCCACACAGTGCACCCAATCAATGGTATCTGCCACCACCACTGACTAGTACAGTGAGGTTGCCATTGTTCACGCATGCACATTCTGGTCCCACTCTCAGTTGGCTGCTAGGTTACACGATGTAATAACGCAAACTGTTATTGATATATTAACAATGGTTGGACTTTTTCCAAATGGACCTCATATAGTATCTAGTGCCCATCAGGCTCAAGCACACAAATTCATTTACACAGAGAACATTAAAATCCTTGACTCCTCCCCACTACTTGGCTGCCAGGAAAGAAGCCACAGATTCTCTTCACTGATAGAGGCCCCAGCAGGCAAAGGGATGGCCTCAGCATTTACTATATGAAAGCTGAATGACAAAATCTCTTAAACTCAGGTCCCTGGTGGTCAACTTCTAGGAGTAACAGAAGCTAAAATAATCAACGATAAAAAGATTGCTGCATTGAGAATTTATGTATTTAAGCCATAGAATAGAAAAATTCCCCATTCTCTACTAAATCAACTAAAAAATTCAGGCCGAATTCAGGCCAATACAGTATTCCATAAGCCATGCAATATATTCCAACTTTACCTATACACATTCAATGACTGCCTCTTAAGAATCCCAATTTAAAATTTATATGGAACCATAAACAACCCCGAATAGTTGCAGCAATTTTGAGAAAGAAGAACAAAGCAGGAGGGATCACAATACCTGATATCAAACTGTATTACAAGGCCACTGTAATCAAAACAGCCTGGTACTGGCATAAAAACAGGCACATAGATCAATGGAACAGAACAGAGAGCCCAGAAATAAATCCAAGTCTCTATGGTCAATTAATATTTGACAAAGGAGGCAGGAGCATAAAATGGAGCAAAAATAGCCTCTTCAACAAATGGTGTTGGGAGATCTGGACAGCTATGTGCAAAAAATGAAACTCAATCACCAACTTACACCATACACAAAGATAAATTCAAGGTGGATAAAAGACTTAAATATAAGTCGTAACATCATAAAAGTCCTAGAGGAACACATTGGCAGGAAAATCTCAGACATTCCACACAGCAACATCCTCACAGACATGTCCCCTAAAGCAAGGGACATAAAGGAAAGAATAAACAAATGGGACCTCATCAAAATAAAAAGCTTCTGAATGGCTAAAGAAAACAGCATTAAAATGAAAAGAGAACCAACAGTATGGGAAAACATATTTGCCAATGATACCTCAGACAAGGGTCCGATCTCCAAAATATATAAAGAACTCACACAACTCCACTCCAGAAATTACAAACAACCCAATTAAAAAATGAGCAAAGGACTTGAACAGACGCTTCTCTAAGGAAGACATACAAAGGGCCCAGAGACATATGAAAAGATGCTCAGCATCACTAGCCATCAGAGAGATGCAAATTAAAACCACAATGAGGTACCATCTCACACCAGTCAGAGTGACCAACATAAACAAATCAACAAACAAATGTTGGAGAGGATGTGGAGAAAAGGGAACCCTAGTACATTGTTGGTGGGAATGCAGACTGGTGAGGCCACTGTGGAAAACAGTATGGAATTTCCTCAGAAAACTAAAAATGAAACTAAAACTTGCCTTTTGACCCAGCAACTCCGCTGCTGGGATTATACCCTAAGAACCCTGAAAGACCAATACAAAGGAACCTATGCACCCCAATGTTCATAGCAGCATAATTTACAATAGCCAAGTACTAGAAGCAACCTAAGTGCCTATCAGCAAATGAGTAGATCAAAAAACTATGGTACATTTACAGTAAATTCCATTTACAATGGAATTCTACGCAGCAGAGAAAAAGAAGGAGCTGATACCCTTTGCAACAGCATGGATGGAACTGGAGAGCATTATGCTAAGTGAAATAAGCCAGGCGGTGAGGGACAAATACCATATGATCGCACCTTTAACTGGAACATATCAACAAAAGAAAAAAGCGAACAAAATATAACCAGAGACAGTGAAGTTAAGAACAATCTAACAACAGCCAGAGGGGAGTGGGGAGGGGATATTGGGGAGAGGGGTTTTCAGGAACTACTATAAAGGACACATGGACAAAACCAAGGGGGAGGGTGGAGGCGGGGGAGGGAGGTGGGATTGGCTGGTGTGGGGTGAGGTGGAGGGATGGGGAGAAAATACAGATAACTGTAATTGAACAATAAAAAAAAAAAAGAATCCCAATTTAGTTCACTCACATCAAAGATGAAACTCCCACCTGTCATATAGGATAATCATATCTGCCTAGCCTTGTTGCACAGGTTGTGGTACAATTAAAATCAGAGATTTAAAACTTTCAAATACAAAAGAAAAAATACCAATTGTCATCATTACCAAGAGTAGGCTTCCATGAATGGCACTTATATTTCAAAATGTTCTGGGAGGCCATTATGAATTACAGACCATGGAATCAATAAACCATCCATCAATCAAATTTATTTTTTTCTTTTAAAAAATGTTTATTGAATTTATTGGGGTAACATTGGTTAGTAACATTATGTAGATTTCAGGTGTACAATTCTATAATACATCATCTGTATATTGTATTGTGTGTTCAAGACCCAAAGTCAAGTCCCCTTCCATCACCATTTTATTGCCCATTTACCCTCTTCTACCTCCCCCCACCACCCTTCACCAATCAAACTTATTGTTCTTTACCAGAATGGACACAGGTAGAGTACAAACACAGAACCAAAGTTGATCAGGCAAAAATTGTTTGCCATATATTGTACTAGATTCTTTAAACACATTATTTCATTTAATCATTACAATCTTGTCAAAGAGTCATCAATATTTTCACTTTAATAGTAGAGTAAACTTAAGGTCAGAAAAGTTACAGTGACCAAAAGGCGATGGCAGAAATAAGCCCCGGACGTGTTTGTCTCTCAAATCCATAGACTCATGACCACCCAGACCTGTTCTCAAGTAGTTTTCACTCTATTTTAGGGAGATAAATTAACTAAAACAAATAGTAACTACAAGGAAACACACTAAACTGTGTTATACAATAGGTGCTATAAAATTTAGTTAAAATTTTAAATTTTTTCTAGTTCAGACATTGGCTTTAATTTTATTGTAGGATTTGTTACTGTATATAATTAAATATGTATGTACCTCCTCTACCAGACTGTATTCCTCAGAGATAAGAGTCATATCTTAGTTTTTTTTTTAAATCTCCAGTGTCTGGTCACAGTAGACACTCAATAAATGTGTGCTTAAAGGTAAGAGATCAGTGAGAACTACATATCAAAGAGAAGAAAGAATTTCTTGATTTATGGTACAGCAAGAAAACTGATAAAACAGCATTAGTTACTTTACTGACATTACTAGATTGGAAGGTACCTATGATGGACAAAGCTTTCACAATTCATTATCTTACTCACTTGCAAAACAATGTAGTAAGGTAGGTAAGATCCAAAGAGGTCAATAAATTACTAAAAGTTGATGGGAACCTAGCAAGTAGTAAAGATGGGATTCAAAAGTAGATATTCTGATGACCTAGGATAATGCCACATAAAAATGGCAATGAAAATGTCAGACAATGGAGTGACCTTATCTACTAAGAAATGTAGAGCCAAAGGTGGTTTAGGGGCACTAGATTGACCACAGAAACTAAAGAAAAGGGCTGTTGTAATTATCAAAGTAATGGCCCTGGAGAACACAAGTGTACATTAAAACAAGGACCAAGAGGATTTAATGAGTGACTGTAAGGAAAGAAGGAGGTTGAGTCAGAAAGAACTCCAAGATTTCAAACATGAATGACTAGAGGAATGGTGGTAGCACTGACACAGGTAAATTGAAAACTACCTGTGTAGGGGAGGGGTGGGCTAAGTAAGCTCAGAAATCATGAATTTGACATAATAATAAATCTCTAGTATGTGAGTAAAAATATGGCATGAAAGCTTGGGTATAAACCTGTAAGGATTATATAAATGTGGGGATCACGGGCTTCTAAAAGTTGTAATATACTAGGTTAAAAGCATTTCCAGTAAAACAAAAAACAACAACAATAAAAAAAACCAGTGAGGGCCCTGACAGGCTGGCTGAGTTGGTTGGAGCATGGTCCCATGCACCAAAAGGCTGCAGGTTCAATTCCCGGTCAGGCTACATACCTAGGTTGCAGGTTTGATCCCTGGTTAGGGCTCATACAGGAGGCAACTGATCTTTCTCTCACATTGATGTCTGTCTGTCTGTCTGCCTCTCTCTCTCTCAAATCAGTAAACATACCCTCGGGTCAGGATTTTAAAAAATATATTAGTGAGGTTTTGTTTTGTAAAATAAAAGTTAATTGATTCTTCTTCCCTTATCTCCTTTAGGACCTGAACAACTCAGTTCAATACCCATTAAATGAATATAGACTTAGTAGGCATCAAACTGAATGGCAGCAGTAGCCATTCTGGTGGTGTGAGAAAAGTGTCCTTGAAGGGGGAAAGGCCTGACACACAGTTTCAGAGTCCAGGTAGGATAAAGGGGAACAATCTGCATGTGAGGGGGGCCTGGTATGGGGTGCTACAGCTCTAGCAGAGTAAGGAAGGCTTCCCACCTGGCAGACTAGTGGGGTAGTGAGCAGGGCGATGGAGGGTGTCCATGTGATGGGGCAGAGCAGTGCAGGAAGTCAGAGTAGTGAGGGTTCCCAAAGTGGACAGAAGACATTCATTCAGGCTGGAGGGAGAGTGGCCCTGCACTGACTTTCAGACCCAGTGGATGAGTAGAATGCAGGGGCAGTGGCTCAGCACACAGCTTCAGACCCAACTGGGAGAGGAGGGTAGAAGGGGTAGCCCAGCACGAGTAGTCAGAAATCAAAAGGATGAGGAAAGAAAGCATCCATGCAGAGTATGAGGTGGGAAATGAAAAGAACACTGGGTCAGCAACAGGAGATGAGTAATACAGGATGATTAAATAAAGGAGTAAATCAAACATTGAGGATAATGAGAGCAAGATTTCTCATAATCAGAGAAAAGAGTTACAGACAGAGAAAGGAAGAAAACTAGAATGAATACTATGCTGCTGAACTAAAATTGAAGATATTGTTGTGAAATCAAAGTTTACTGTATATGTGCGTATATATACATATATATACAGAGAGAAAAAGAAATATCTAGGTAAATGATGTACACACATATATACAAACACCTCTACCAATGAGAGGACCTGGTAACAGTAACACCCCAATAGTAGTGAGTACATTTAATGATTCAAAATGACTCTCCAGGCACTGGCTGGTATGGCTCAGTTGGTTAGAGCATCGTCTCATAAATTGGAAAGTCGCCAGTTCAATTCCCAGTCAGGGCACAATGCCTACGTTGCAGGCTTGGTCCCAGGTTGGGGCATGTATGAGAGGCAACCAATTGATGTTTCTCTCCCTCTCTCTCCGTCCATTCCTCTCTCTCTAAAATTAGTAAGCATGCTCTTGGATGAAGATATTTAAAAAAAAGAATCGCTCTTGACTAACAGAGTACCAGAGCAATGACTGGTTCCAGGGCTTGTGCAGGGAAAACTGAAGATAAGCTTAGAATCCCTCCTTGGGGTACTCAAAGAATAATGGAGAGACATGGCAAATGACACATGGGCCAACATGACAGGCTCTCACAGGCTAAATCAAAACAAATAATGATAATAACAGATTATAGTAATTGCAGGCAAACTCTAACATACCCCTCCAATGAACTGTCTCCTGGTATTTATAACCCTTGTGTAATCGCGTCCCCTTGCTTTAGGTTACATTAAATCGTAACTTCCACCTCGCTAACAGGCTCTATTACCTTCTTGTCTTGCATGTTTTTATAAAGCAAGCAATCGTGTGGGAGGTCCATGTGGCAAGGAACTGAGGATGGCCTCTAGCCAACAGCTATCTAGGAACTGAGGCTCTCAGTCCAACAGTCTTTGAGGAAGAGGTATTCTGCTAAAAACAATGTAAACTTGGAAGTGGATCTTCTCCAATCAAGCCTTCAAATGAGACCTCAGCCCTGTGAGAGATCTTGAGGAAGGGGACCCAGGTTAGCCGTGGCCAGACTCCAAACCCAAAGAAACTGTGAGATAATGAATGAGTATTGTATATTATTATAAGCCACTAAATTTGTGGTATTTTGGTATGCAGCTAAAGATAATACAATAAACCACTAAATAAGATAAAAATCCATCACTCTTACCAATGATATAAAGAATAAACTGGAGACTTCCGGCCAAGATGGAGGTGTAGGTAGATACACTGTGCCTCTTCACACAACCAAAAGAAGGACAACAACAATTTAAAAACAAAAAACAACCAGAACTGACAGAAAATCAAACTGTATGGAAGTTCAACAACCAAGGAGATAAAGAAGAAACATTCATCCAGACTGGTAGGAGGGGTGGAGACATGCAGATGGGCAGAGAGGACTCACAGCAAAGTGGGGGCTGGTGGACCCAGCGCTGCGGTGGACTGTGAAGCAGGGTGGGCAAAGCTGCAGCTGGCCAGCGAGGGAGTAGCGGGTGGACTGGGTGACAGACTGCACAACCCAGAGTTCCAGCATGGGGAAATAAAGCCTCAAACCACTGATTGAAAATACCTGTGGGGGTTTAGGCAGCAGCAGGAGAAACTCCCAGCCTCACAGGAGAATTTGCTGGAGAGACCCACAGGGGCCTAGAGCATGCACAAGTATACCCACTGGGGAAGCAGCACCAGAAGGGCCCAATTTGACTGTGGGTAGCGGAGGGAGTGACTAAAAACCAGCAGAGAGTGGACCAAGCGCCATGGCTCCCTCTCGGCCCCTCTCCCACATCCAGCGTCACAACACAGCAACCAGAGTTACCCTGCCCCGGTGAATACCTAAGGCTCCGCCCCTTTACGTAACAGGCACCCCAAGACAAAAAAAAATGGCCCAAATGAAAGAACAGATCCAAGCCCTCGAAAAAAATACAACTAAGCGACAAAGAGATAGCCAACCTATCAGATGCACAGTTCAAAACACTGGTAATCAAGAAGCTCACAGAATTGGTTGAATTTGGTCACAAATTAGATGAAAAAATGAAGGCTATGCTAAGAGAAACAAAGGAAAATGTACAGGGAACCAATAGTGATGGGAAGGAAACTGGAACTCAAATCAACACTGTGGACCAGAAAGAAGAAAGAAACATCCAACCAGAAAAGAATGAAGAAACAAGAATTCAAAAAAATGAGGAGACGCTTAGCAACCTCCAGGACATCTTGAAACGTTCTAACATCTGAATTATAGGGGTACCAGAAGGAGAAGAGGAAGAACAAAAAATTGAAAACTTATTTGAACAAATAATGAAGGAGAACTTTCCTAATCTGGCAAAGGAAATAGACTTCCAGGAAGTCGAGGAAGCTCAGAGTCCCAAAGAAGCTGGACCCAAGGAGGAACATACCAAGGCACATCATAATTACATTACCCAAGATGAAACAGAAGGAGAGAATCTTAGAAGAAGCAAGAGAAAAGGACACAGTTACCTACAAGGACTTCCCATAAGACTGTCAGCTGATTTCTCAAAAGAGACCTTATAGGCAAGAAGGGGCTGGAAAGAAGTATTACAAGTCATGAAAGGCAAAGACCTACATTCAAGATCGCTCTATCCAGGAGAAGCTTTCATTTAGAATGGAAGGGCAGATGAAGTGCTTCTCAGATAAGGTCAAGTTAAAGGAGTTCATCATCACCAAGCCCTTATTATATGAAATGTTAAAGGGATTTATCTAAGAAAAAGAAGATAAAAAATATGAACAGTAAAAATGACAGCAAACTCACAGTTATTAACAACCACACCTAAAACAAAAACAAAAGCAAACTAAGCAAACAATTAGACCAGGAACAGAACCACAGAAATGGAGGGTTATCAACAGGGGAGTGGGAGGGGGAGAGAGGAGGGAAAGGTACAGAGAATAAGTAGCATAAATGGTAGCTGGAAAATAGGGGGAGGGTAAGAATAGTGTAGGAAACGTAGAAGCCAAAGAACTTATATGTATGACCCATGGACATGAACTAAAGGGGGGGAATGTAGATGGGAGGGGGTGTGCAGGGCTGAGGGGAATAGAGGGGGGGAAATGGGACAACTAATAGCATAATCAATAAAATATATTATTAAAAAAAAAAACCACAAGGAGGTGCCCTTCACACCCATTAGGATAGCAATTAAAGAAAACCCCTAAAAAAAAAAAAAAAAAAAAAAAAAAGAAAACCCCTAAAAACAGTCATCCAGATATTTCAGGTGAGAATCATGCCACGAGATCCAGATAGATCAGAAGGAGCTTTATCATCAAAGTCCTATACAGCCTCAAAAGCATTTGAAACTACAATTTAAAAACGTATAACAAAACCACAAAATAAGCTGTAGTGAGGATGTAGAGAAAATAAGTTGTAGTGAGGATATGGAGAAAAGGTTCAGCAACTTTAGGTAACAGCTTGGTTGTCCTTCAAAAGCACAGAATTACCATGGGACCACTTCTAGCAATTCCACTCCTGGGGATATTCCCCAAAGAACTGAAAATAGGTGATCAAACAAATATATGTATACATGTTCACAGCAACCTTATTCACAGTAACTAAAAGTAGAAACAGCCTAAATGTTCACCAACAAGTGAATTAATTGTGGTATATATATACTATAAAATATTTTCAGCCATAAATATTAATGAAGTACTGATACAAGCAACATGGATGAACCCCAAAAACATGCTATGTGAAAGAAGCCAGACCTAAAAGGTCACTTACTGTATTGTTCTATTTATATATAAAATATCAAGAACAGTGAATGAAAATTGGTGTTCCAGGGCCTGGAAGGAGAGGGGAATGAAGAGAAATAGTTTAATGAATAAGAACTTTTATTTGGAGTAACAGAAATGTTTTAGAATTAGATAAAGGTGGTGATTACACAACATTGTGACTATACTAAATCATTCACTTTATTTTTTAAAGATTTTATTTATTTATTTTTAGAGAGAAGGGAAGGGAGGGAGAAAGAGAGGGAGAGAAACATTAATGTGTGGTTGCCTCTCACACGCCCCAACTGGGGACCTGGCCCACAAGGCATGTGCCCTGACTGGGAATTGAACCAGCGACCCTTCGGTTCACAGGCCAGCATGCAATCCACGGAGCCACAGCAGCCAGGACTAAATCATTCAATTCAAAATGGTTAACTTTATGTTATGTGAATTTCACCTCAATAAATATTTTAAAATGCATATTGTACTCTATAGAGCAACCATTTAAACAAAACAAAACAAAGATACCTAATAAGCCAACACAGCAGATAAAATGGAATACTAAAAAATAATCCAAAAGAGGGCAGGAAAATTTAAAACAAAAGGAAAAAAGAACAGTTGGGACAAATAGAAACAAAATGGTAGGTTTAAACTTAATCATACTAAATATAAATGATCTAAACTTACATTTTCTAATAAAGTGATCACTAGTCACATGTAGATACTGAGCATGCTAGTCCAGATTGAAATGTGCTTAACTGTGAAATCAAATTGGATTTTGAAGACTCAATACAAATAAAATAAAATATCTCAATAACTTTACATAGATTGCATGTTTAAATGATACTTAAAATATACTGGATTAAATAAAAAGTACTATAAATTTTTCAAGTTTCTTTTTACTTCTATAATGTGGCTATAAAAAAAATTTAAATATATATACGTGGTGATGCGAAGGAAACTGGGACTCAAATCAATGGTGTGGACCAGAAGGAAGAAACAAACATCCAACCAGAAAAGAATGAAGAAACAAGAACTTGGAAAAATGAGGAGAGGCTTAGGAACCTCCAGGACATCTTGAAACATTCCAACATCCGAATTATAGGGGTGCCAGAAGGAGAAGAGGAAGAACAAAAAATTGAAAACTTATTTGAACAAATAATGAAGGAGAACTTCCCTAATCTGGCAAAGGAAATAGACTTCTGGGAAGTCCAGGAAGCTCAGAGAGTCCCAAAGAAGCTGGACCCAAGGAGGAACACACCAAGGCACATCATAATTACATTACCCGAGATTAAACGCAAGGACCTACATCCAAGATTACTGTATCCAGCAAAGCTATCACTCAGAATGGAAGGGAAGATAAAGTGCTTCTCAGATAAGGTCAAGTTAAAGAAGCTCATCATCACCAAGCCCTTATTATATGAAATGTTAAAGGGAGTTACCTAAGAAAAAGAAGATCAAAAATAGGAACAGTAAAAATGACAGCAAACTCACAGTTATTAACGACCACACATAAAACAAAAACGAGAGCAAACTAGGCAAACAACTAGAACAAGAGGGTTGTCAATAAGGGAGTGGGAGGGGGAGAGGGGGGTAAAGGTACAGAGAATAAGTAGCATAGATGAAGTAGCATAGTAAAATAGACATGGGGAGGGTAAGAATAGTGTAGGAAATGTAGAAGCCAAAGAACTTATAAGTATGACCCATGGACATGAACTATGGGGGGGGGAATGTGGGAGGGAGGGGGGTGGGCAGGATGGAGTGGAGTGGGGGGGGAAATGGGACAACTGTAATAGCATAATCAATAAATATATTTTTTAAAAAAGTAAAAACTTGAAAAAGATGTCATAAAAGGTTATCATAAGAAAACTGAAATGGCTACATTAACATCAAAGTACATCTCTGAACAAGAAATATAAATGGGGAAAAAGAGGGCCTTTTCATAATGATAAAGAGGTCAATTCATCAAGAACAATCTTAGAAGTGTATATACTAACAAAATTTCAAATATAACAAGCAAAATACACAGAACTAAAGGGGGAACAAATATGCAATCCCAGTTTGAGGTTTAGCATCCCTCCCTCAGCTACTTAAAAGAATAAACCAAAAATAACTGCAGAGCAGAATTAAGAACTTGACCTAATGACTTATCTAGAACAATGGTACCCAACAACTGCAGTTGTTTTCAAGCACACTTGCTACGCTTCCTAAAATAGAGCTTAAGATGGGTCATGAAGGAAGTAACCAACACATTTCAAAGGACTGAACTTGCAGAGCATGTTGTTGAAGAGCTGTAAATCAGTAGCAAAACGTGGTAACCAGAAGGGCTTCTGGTTCCAGTTAAGAAGGAATAAGTATACTCCCTTCTCCATCTCCCACTGAATGCAAGTACAAAAAATGGACGAAATGCAAAGTGTAGCTATTTGAGTACTCTGAAGAGTTAACAGCAGTGGGTAGACTGGGGACAAAGACTTCACATGACGTTGAACCAACAATGAATTAACCGTATTTTAAAAATTCTTTCAGAGTCCCACCAGCCTAGGCTACAGCATGAAACTCTAGTGTAGGTATCAGTGTAGGGAAAGAGAGATCCAGGAGAAGCCCTCTAGTTCCGGCCCAAGGAATGTAGGAGTATTATAACACTCACAGAATTGTGAAAATCCTCCCTTTTTATTTCTTTAAAGTTCTCTTTATCCTCTCAAAGAATCCCATAATGAAAGCACAGTAGAAGTAGGAGGGGGCCCACAGGAGACAAAAAACTCTGAAGTAAGGAAACTCTCTTTGATCAGAGGAGCTGTGATCCTAAAAGGCTGAGGCAAAACTTCACTGCTTTTATTTTATTTTTTAATTTTTCACTGCTTTTTTTCCCCCTTTCCATCTTCCTATCACTTATCCCCTAGATGCAGTAAGTATTCATGTAGAGCAGTTTACATAAAGCTCCAGCTGTCTGGCTGGAATAATGTAAAAGGGAGTGCCGGGGACCTAGATAGCACTAGGGAGATCGTGGAAAGGGAGGAGCTCAGGAAAGCAAGCCCATAAAATGGTTTATGAACTCCTATGCTCACCTGCAAGCTTCACATGTGTGGATATAACCCAAAAGAACAGGCCATAGACTTTGAGAAATGAACTACAAGATAGACTACCATCTAGATCCCAGACTGGCCACTCAGTGGCACACACACGGAACGGATTTCCATAGCACTGCAAAGGCTTTAAAAACAGAGTAAACCAGTGGTCCCGGACCTTTTCGACAGGACAGGTTTGGAGGGGGAGGGTGCTGGTGGAGTTTTGTTCACTTGCTGCCTGTGGGTGGGTGTGGGGGAGACAGAAGGCTATTTGAATTTGTAAGTGGAACTCAACTGGATTAAGAGCCTGATAAAATAAAAAATCAACATTTTCAATATGATTTAAACAAAATTCAGTCCTATAATACTAAAAATGCCCAGGATATAACTCAAATATTACTTAGCATACAAATAAGAGCGGGGGGATCTCAACTCACATCAACTGACACAGATGTTGGAATTACCTATAGAGGCAAAGACTTTAAAGTACCTAGTATAAAAATGTTCCAATAACTAAGGACAAACACTCTTAAAAAAGATGGAAATAGAGAAAATCTTAGCGAAGAAACAACAGACATAAAGAAAAAAAACCAAATGGAAATATAAGAACTGAAGGTTACTGAAATTTAAAAACTCATTGTATGGTCTCAAAAGCACAATGAAGATGACAGAGCAAATTTCCTTAAGAATATAAGGTCGCCTTGGCTGGTGTGGCTCAGTGGATTGAGTGCCAGCCTGCGAACAGAAAGGTTGTCAGTTGATTCCTGGTCAGGGCACATGCCTGCGTTGTGGGCCAGGTCCCTGTTGAATTCCAGCGCAACTGAGAGGAGGTATGACACTAATCCATGATTAAATCATCAGGTTCTCATGCAGATCTGTTCTCAAACCAATTGTAAGATCTTGACAGTAACTATTCTATACAACTCTGCCTCTTCACTGGTAAAATGGAGTAGATTAAAATATTTCTAACAGTCCCTTGAAGCAACAGAATTCCAAAATTCTGTGATTTACATCCATCTATAATACTTCTAGTATGGATTTTTCTATAGATTAGGTTCACCTCAAAACATGGACTAAAGCAGTGGAAATCCCTTTAAACAATAAGGTAAAAGGGGAGAGGAAGAAGCAGCTCCTGATGCTTATTTAAAACAATTAAAATTCAAACTCGGCTGCTTCCTAAAACAAATTTATTTGTTATTATTTATTAAGTATGCAATTAGTCAAATATAACACTCTGATAAACTAGAATTTTGAGCAAACAAATGCTTTAAAATTCTAATAACTATGCATAAGCAGTAAATTATTCTTACTTGAATTTCTACTGCTGTGTAGCACAGGGTTACTAAGTACATAATTACATAAGAGAGCCACCCAACTTCCAAAGGAGCCATTCCAGTGAATTGTGTAAATAATATGCTTTAAAAAAACATAACCTCCTAACATATGAATTTAGATTTACCAGATATGCAGTAGCTACGTACCTGTGAGACTAGAACAGTCTTAAAAAGGCCTTCCTAATTATGAATTTACCATAGAGACTAGAATGACCCAAAGCAAATTAATACATAGACTTTTTTCATAACTTTCTATAAAAACATTTTCACTATTCGGCTTCAGTACAGAAAACAAAAGATCTTAAAAGTCACTGGCTTGAGATAAGAACTCCAGAGTACAAGACAATGAACAATTTTTCTAAAATTTCTCTTCTGGTGTTCTATTTACCAAATACTTATGTTTTATTTTTTCTCATTGGTGTCAATATAATAAATTCTAAATATTTGGTCTATGGCTGATTTTACTGTAACATTGTTGAGTTTGAAAATATAAGAACAATTTTCTTTTTAAAAAAAATCATAAAATATTCAACATTAGAAGGCAGCAGGGCATAATAATAATATATAGACGCCACATGTTTTCTGTACCAAAAAAGTCATTTTTAATACCCATCTACAGGAAATGAGCCAACTTAGTAAACAAATTTATGCATACATCCAGGTGGTATCTTTATTCTCCTCATAACAGAACAGAAAGTAAGGATGTTCCCTTACATTTTCTTTGCTCCATTATTAAAAATCACCTTATGCTAAGCAAAGAGAATTCCCGTATTTTTGAAGTTCTCATTTACTTGGTAAAGAGTAAAACTGCAATTATCTTAGATTAGGTTTTACAAGTTCAATTTCCTATACCTGTACTTAAAGACCTTTTAAATCATGCCACAAAGAAATTATTTGGCAATACTGGAATTTCACTTTATTAAAATCAAGTCAAATCCCATTGCAATAAGCTCTAAGGAACTGTCTAAATTCTTTTATTGCCTTAGAATTTATTGCATTAAATATTATTTGAAATAACTAGGCCACCAGCTGAGGCCTGGGAATCATGGGGTTACACAACAATTTTCCATGACATGGGTTTGGCCTACACTCAAATTTGAAATAATCACAGTGCTCATTGGCAGGACTGGACATTACGTATTTTTTTTTAATTTAAAAAAATTTAATCTTTATTGTATTTTTTTCCCATTACCATTTAGTCCCCTAATACCCCCTGCCCCCAGCAATCACCACACTGTTGTCCATGTCCATGAGTCCATCCCTCTACCCCATAATCTTCCATACCCCTCTGCCCCCCGCCATGCCCCCACAGCTGTTGTCCTGCTCTCCATCTATGAGTCGGTCCCCATTTTCCTTCAGTTTGTTCATTAGATTCTACATATGAGTGAAATCATATGGTATTTGTCTTTCTCTGACTGGCTTATTTTACTTAGCATAATGTTCTCCATATTATTGCAAAGGATAAAAATTTTCTTCTTTTTTTACAGCCAAGTAGTATTCCATTGTGTGAATGTCCCATAGTTGTTTTATCCACTCATCTACTGAAGGACACTTGGGCTGCTTCCATATCTTGGTGATTGTAATTAACACTGCAATAAACATAGGGGTGCTTATGTTCTTTCAAATTAGTGTTTTGGGTTCCTTCAAATATATTCCCAGAAGTGGAATAGCTGGGTTAAAAGGTAGATCCATTTGTAATTTTTTCAGGTATCTCCATACTGCTTTCCACAGTGACTACACCAATATGCATTTCCACCAACAATGCAAAAGGGTTCCCCTTTCTCCACATCCTCGCCAGCACTTGTTGTTTGTTGGTTTATTGATGACAGCCATTCTGACAGGTATGAGATGATATCCCTGGTGGTTTTAATTTGCATTTCTCTGATGATTAGTGATGTTGAGCATCTTTTCATGTCTATTGGCCAACTGTATATCCTCTTTGGAGAAGTGTCTATTCAGTTCTTACGCCTATTTTTAAATTGGGCTACTTGTTTTTTTTTGGTATTAAGTTTTGTAAGTTCTTTATAAATTTTGGATATTAACCCCTTATCAGATGTATCAGTGAATACGTTCTCCCATTCTGTGGATCATCCTTTTATTTTGTTGATCTCTTTTGCTGTGCAAAAACTTTTTAGTTTGATGTAGTCCTATTTATTTTTTTCTTTTGTTTCCCTTGCCTGGAGAGATATATCCGATAAAATGTTACTATGAGCAATGTCTGAGACGTTGCTGCCTATGTTTTCTTCTACGATTTTTATGGTTTGCGGTCTAACATTTAAGTGTTTGATCCATTTTGAATTTATTCTTGCATGTGATATAAGAAGGTGGTCTAGTTTCATTTTTCTGCACATATCTGTCCAATTTTCCCAACACCAATTATTGAATAAACTATCTTTAACCCATTGTATGTGCTTGCCCATTTTGATGAAAGACATTTGCAACACTTTTTTTCCCCCAGTATGAATTTACACATTTGTTCATAGCAGTTAGTATGACTCAACAGAAGCCAGTGTTAAGAATCCACATACTAAGTACAGCAGGCTGGCTGGCGTTTGAGCGATCAGAGTACTTGTCCCTCACTTCACAGGCAAAAAGAGCCAAAGAAGCCATAGAGTAAAATCCTTCGAGTAGGGGAGCAGGGGTACAGGAGACAAATCCCCACCTTAGGCTTCTGGGTCATCCCCCTCTCTACAGATGTGTTTGCTCTAACAATGAGTTCAAAAGGGAGAGCTATCTGGAGCTTTCTTCTTAGCTGAGAGGGAAAGTCTGCTCATGAAAGGGTCCCCTGATATCAAACAGTATTTCAAGGAGTGCAAACCAAGTATCCCAGCCCTCTTGGGTACTAATTTAACTTTTGTGTAGTAGTAGAGAAAAGAAAATTACTTGCTCATTAGAAAGAGAATAAATGCCTACATAAATAAATGGAACCATATTACATCTGACTTCCTGGGTACTATAGACCAGCAGAGAAGAAACTCATTTTCAGCAGTGTGTTTACTTCACTATTTGCAAATGGCTGGCTGATTGGCAGCTACAATATATGAAATAAATAACCATTTCAAAGATCAAGTGTCATGTTCCCTGGTAAGTAACAAAAATGAACATTATCTACCCTCCCCATCCAGTTTATGGAATGTAGCAGGAGAATAGGTTTATTGGCTACTTGATTGCTTGATATATTGTGAGGTTATTTTCTGTGATGGTATGGTTATTATATAGGTTAGATAAGAAATTCTCCTTTTTCTCAGGACACCAGTATTAAGAGTTACATATTCACAAGAAGGATCTAAAATGAATATTTCTGAAGCAAGTGAAATGTGACAAGAAACTGAGAAATGGGGAGTGATGAGTATACCTAATAATTTTTTTCTTCCAGGAAAATAAAGTACCTGATCTTACAATCCAATTTATAACAAACCAAGATGCAAACTAGTAAATGCACACAACCTGATACTGCCCACTTTTAGACACCAGTCTAAAAACCAGTGCGTCCGATTTTAATATTAAACATTCTTACAGATTTATAAACTAGCATTAAAAACTGTTCTAAGATGAGTTAGGAAAAAAGGAGATTTAAATACATGCATTGTCATACTCCATTGGTGCACAACAGGATATTAGCACTTGTGATCAGCTTTCATTGTCAAACTCCTTTACAAAATGTTAGCTAACTTAAGGATGAAATTTTTGAAGTGTTTTCTGGGTATTTGAACTAGTTAAGAACTCAAGTATGTCTGATCTAAGTCACGAGTCTGATACAACCTACTACTACTAAATAACATCAGAAAGGGATGAATATTTTACAACTTTTTCAAAGTAAACAAACTAAAAACTTTACTTCTCCCTTCTTCTCCCCCATATTTTTCTGCTTTTTAAAAAGAGCTTTCTTCCCTATGCCTATTTGAAAGGACAGTTTTTGGTTAGTCAGGCAAAATTGGGCAATGTTTAAAGTGAGAAGACTATTTATGAAAATCAACATTAATATTTGGATTTTGACTTAAAATATTCAACGACTACTTTACAACTCTGTTCTTATGGTCAGTCAGTATTATCTCTCAACCCTGACCATATATTTGCACCATAATTTTCAACTACAACATGAGAATATTAACTATAAAAACCTCTATCTACTAAAGGACAAAAGGTTAATGGCATTAGTGTACTCATGCTATGGTAGTGATCAACTATTTGCAATAAATGTGGAAGAAAATACGGGAAATTTCAACACCACAGTTTTTAGAAAAACTCTTCAGTTTTATGGATATTTATAGCATGTGTCCAGTCTTGCAGAACTCCATCTTCCTCCACCTCATTTGTAACATAAACTGCTCTTAAACCACTTTAATACAATGTTAGAGATGCTTCTTTTACACGGTATCTACCAAGCAGCAGATCAATACTCTAATACAGAGATGCTGATTCCATTACTGCAAAAACCTGTGCGAGCAGCCAGATGCCGAACAAAGAGCACAGCTTTCATCAGGTTTATTTCTAACATGTCTCCACTCCACTGGGATGAAATATTTTGCTATGGTGGGCAAGGAGAAGTTGGGGGAAAAAATAATGGCATTTAAAATAACTAAGAAGCTTTGATTACAGAGAAAGTTTGAAAGATATGGCCAAAATAAATTTCTTCACACCTACTGGATACTTATCATTTATCATCAAACCCATCTGTTCATCTGCAATCATAATGCTGCACTTGATGGTTTCACAAACTGCCATGACATTAGGTGTCTATGTTGCAATTCAACACTTAAGGCTAAAATGATACAGAATGAGATTATGGAAAAGAATGAAAATAAAGCACTGAGAAATAGGGAGAAAGGAAAGAGGAGAAAAAAAATATTCTACTGTTCTTTTAAAGACATTTTCAGTAACAAAAATCTGTAACTTCAATTTCTTTCTAAATTTGTTGCCAAAAAATCTTTATTCACAAGATTTTCATGTAGTTGTTATTCAATACATTTTCCTTTCCTTCATACCATCATTATAATCTGAGGGAACAAAACTGAGTTGAAATATAATTAGACAGTACAGGGATCCGTCTGCGTATATAGCAACTTGTGGTGCCAGAGGGATTTAACTTTGGTCTAAGACCAATTCTTTCTGTCTTTTCTTACACTATTTACTTTCAATGGACTAAAGCTGCAATATATCCTTTCTAGACCAGCTTTAATCATTTTCACAACTATGGTTGCTATAACAACAGGAAGCAGTTTATCTGTGCTGTTTTCATTTTCCCCATTTGAGTTGCCATAACAACACAATCATTCTGCCTTTCTCCAATATGTAACAACTTTATTTTAGGATTGTATTTTTGAGGACACTGGATTTCCCCAGGAGTAAATAATAGAATTTATGTAAGAATTTATTTAAATAAAGATACCCAATTTTAAAATATTTTGAGGGAAGAGTTACTTTGATAGGGACTTTCATCATACAAAAACAAACAACACTACAAAAAAAAAAACTGGTATCTGCTAAAATCTAAAGACTGTCTACCATTAGTACTGATTTTTATACAGATTTCTCCAAGCAAAAGATAACAATAACCATCATGATTATGAGCTATGGGAAAAGCGTCCACTAATACCTGCCCAAAGTAGAACAATCAAGAATGAAGACAGTTCTATCCTACATTTTAGAAATACCACATCTCAGAATGGTAGGCTTTATGCTAGTAAAATTCATTTAAATATTTTTACCCTTTATTCGATGTTTTCCATGGTAGTAGAATCCTACAGAAGTTTATACAGTTCAAAATTTTTTATGAGTATAAAAATTCACACTCATAGAAAAGATAAAAGAAAAGCATTTATTGTTCTAAATCAGCAGCATAAAATCTAAAAAATATTTTGGCTCCTGGATCACCATACCTAGTAGTAGGACCATTCACGTGGAGACATGAAAGTGTTCAAAAAAAAACCCCAAAAACAAAAAACACCTCTCAGTTTTTACAACCCTCTGTTTTACCAGTATTTGCTCTAACAGGACTTGTATATGCAAAAGGTTATCTAAATTTAATAGCTTAAATCACTAAGTCAGATCCTTTAGCCACTTGTTCAGCTGATAAAGATACATTAAAAATCTCTCCCATAGTATAAATACCCATGAATATATATACCTATTTATTGCTTACAAACAAAACATGGAAATAGTACTATCTGAGGAGAAAATATGCAAATATTACTAAACTCCTTTGGTGCCCTACAGGAATTAAAAAAGATCATTTATAATATTGTAGTATTTTTACAGGATAGAGCTAATTTTCACATATTAATGTAACATGACACATTTTAATTTTAATCACAGCTGAGATTATTTAATAAATTTTGTGGTTGCAATGAACTGAAAAATATGACTTATTTAACCAAACCTGAAGATCAAAAGAAAACTTAAGGTCTTTTAAAACATGATCATTTTCTTAAGTACATTTTTTAGAGAAAAAATTCACTAATATTCCAAACTCTGAAATAACAATTTAAACATCTGTATTTTAGTCACTTTTTTAAAGGACTGTAAGAAGAAGGGGTCTGCAAATGCTAAGAACTAATATAATGATTGGATCAAGATCTTTTCTTTAGAATCCTTTCCATACAGGAAAATGAGGAACTCCAAGACAATGATGATGAAAATAAAGCAGCTGGAGCAAAAGGATGGTTACACTTCTTAGATGAGGGGTTGAGAGAGGCCTAACAGCAGCACAGAGGGAGTTGAAAGAAAAGGAGAGAGACTAGGACAAAATATATTCAAAACCTAGGCAACCTAGCTAAACCCTTACATCAAGATTAAACAAACAAACTGAGCTAAAATCCTCTACAAAAGCCCAACCCTCTCCAACCCTGCTTTCTTCTTTCCTTAGTTTGTTGTACTGGTAGGGAAACTCTGGAAAACCCCCCTCTGTAAGGCCTAAACTCCTCAGGCAAAGGCTACCTCGCAATGACTTCTAAATTAGCTCAAGCCTGTAGGTCCTAGCAAGATGATGCAATTCTATTACAGTTCAATAATGTGAATTTAGGTACTAATGCTGTTGGCTTCATGTAAGTCTCGAGGCTGGATTTCTGTGATTCATTCTGACAAGACTGGTGAATCATCTGTGCAATGCGTAGCCTAGCATTCTTGGTAACAGTTATGACTCATCCAGAATACCCATTAAAAGAAAGCCTCTGACTTCATCTACAGAGCAGTTGGCTGTGAGTCAACATGCATTCGGATCTGTGCTACTGCTTTTGCGCCTGCTGAAATTCACTGGTGGAATTGCTATTCCTGCCCTGATCTAACATGTCTAGCCATATACTCCACAGGGACTTGCAATCTAGCCGAACAAGCCCCTACCACTCTTATCAAGAGTGTTACACGCTGGCCAGAGTGGTAAGAATCTTAACCCTTACTCTCTCTGGGCTAGGGCCTTAGTTATTACTCCTCTCTGTTCCTAAGGTAAGAAGTAGTTTGCTTTGCTTTCATTCATAACTAGGGAATCTCTGTATTTTGTGATAACAAGGAGTGGGGGAAGAACCTACTTTTAGCTTTACCTTTGATACTACAATAGATAATTGAGTCTTTAAACAGACAAAAATCTCAACAATAAGCTAGTGTCCCTAATAGAAACAAAGTGAAAACTACAAGCCAAGATAGCTGCTTAATGCACAATGCGCTTGGTTCATGATTCTGAGGGGCAAGAATTTCATATATACATGAGAGACCTATATGTACTCTCATGCTCCAAGATACAATATAACCACCTTAAAAGATTAATTATATCAGTCATTGGTAATTAGATCTGAAAAGATTCAATTCTAAATTTTAAAAATAATTTTACTGCTATTTAAACCAATCTAAAAAACTTCCAAATTGAAAGAATACATTACCTTTTTTAAAAAAAATTATTAGCCCTGGCTGGTGTAGCTCAGTGAATTGAGCACCGGACTGGGAAGCAAAGGGTCACCAGTCCAATTCCCAGTCAGGGTACATGCCTGGGTTACAGGCCAGGTCCCCAGTAAGGGGCACACGAGGAGCAACCACACACTGATATTTCTCTCCCTCTCTTTCTCCCTTCCTTACCCTCTCTCCAAAAATAAATAAATAAAATCTTTAAAAATATATAAAAATAAAAAATAAAAAAATTATTAGAGTCCTCTTATTTACTAAGAAATATTAATATACCTTTAGTCATAGATCTCCATCTCTAGCCAGACAAAATATTAAGTTCTTTCAAACAGAATTAAAATGGAAATATCTCCTCTTGTCTAGCTAAACGTTGTGCATATTCTATAGAGTCTTTAATTTAGTTACTAAACCCTTGAAATGAAGAAAGACCTACATACAGATTTCTGAGCATACACTTAGTTTTAAAAGGGTATGATATATAGTATAAGAAATTTACATTACACTGGCTACAGTTGTTCTAAGTATTTGTTCTCTCATTCAAGTGTCTTTCAATAATACACGAAATTTGAAGAGAATGTGAGAAAACGAAAAGACCTCAATCCTGCCACAATACATCTTCCTAAGTGGGGTGTGCACATGCCAAGAGGTAGGTGAGATGATCCTTCGGAGTACAGGAAAAAAAAAATTTATTTAAATTAATTATAAAAAAGAACTTGTCTTCTAATTTTTTATGATATAGATTGACATTGGTTCCCTCATTTGATTTGAGATTATATGGTCAAATGTCAAATATGAACCAAGTGGTCCAATGGAAGAACGGGAGTTCCACAACACAAAATAGTTGGCAGTGGTACCCCTCCTGCCCATTATATTCTCTCTTAGCATACTACCGAAAATTCAGCATGCCCAGAGTCTAAGGACATAATCTAGTTTCAAATAAACTGTCAGCTGATACTTCTCTAATTCCTTGTACAAGGCTTTCATTTAGTCACTTTACAAGGTAAAAACAGTATTAAATGAACCATACATGAAAAAAGTGAGCCAAAGCCAGTATCAAAACAACTATTTGAAACATGAATTTATATATACCATTTGTATACATATATATACACACTATCCATGATTTATATTCACAAAGCGTACATAATATATATGCCTTCTCTAAGTGTGTACGGCTGTGCCTTGATATAGTAGCTAATGACAACAATGCATGAATACAATTTGCAACTTATAAATTAACAAAAAAAATACTCAGGATGGTTACTCAAAATTATTTTTGATGGCCACTGTTTTGGATAGCAAGTTACTTGGATTATTTATTTATTATTGAGACATTATTGACACATAACATTGTATAAGTTCTACAACATTGATTTAATACATTTATATTGCAAAGATTGCCACTGTAGTTAGCTAACACCTCCATAACCAAGTCATATATTATCATTTCTTCTACTGGTGGGAACAATTAAGATCACTTGGATTTATTTTAAAAATAATTTAGCAAATTACAGCATATGCCAATTTTGCCGTTTTTGTAAAGAGTCTCTAAATCAGTTCCAACTTACCCCTGACACACAAGAAGGAGCACTTGGTGATGCCTGAACTATGAAAACTGAAATCATTCTAAGAAACAAACGTAATTTTCCATTTGGTATTTATCATAACAATTGATTCCAGGACAATTTATTAAACTAAGACACACACAAAAAATTAATTTTATATGTAGACAGTACTATATTTTAGTACTATGAACTCTACTTGCTAGTTAATTGGGTCTTTGGTTCCAAAAATAACCAAATGTTATATATTCCAAAGTAATAAATTTCAAAAAAGTAGTTCTTCCAGTTGAATACACTTCTTGTGCTAATCATTTTTCTAATCCAAAAATATATTCCAAGGGCTTCAAATGAAACTGTTTCACACCTAGTATAACTAACTTCTCAATGGTAATATTGGAATCACAGCAGGAGCTGTGGTTAACATAGGATAAATAGTAATCTCTACAAGTTGTTTTAAAAGAAAAATCAGATTGTATGCTATATTAAGAAATACTGATTAGGCTCTGGCTAGGCAGCTCAGTTGGTTAGAGTTTCATCCCAGTACACCATAGTTACGGGTTCAATCCCCAGTCAGGGCACATACAAGAAACAACCAACGAATGCATAAGTGGAACAACAAATCGATATTTCTCTCTCTCTAAAATCAATAAATAAAACTTTTTTAAAAAATCCTGATTTACAGAGTAGCCTCAGGAAGTTTTTATTAAAACTCTATCAAAAGTAAAATTTCTAAACTAAATTATAGAACAACCATCACTCAGAACAGTCAGAAATTGAGTTAAACAAAAGTCTTGACAATTGTGGAATTAAAGAAACCACATCCATCCAGACTGGTAGGAGTACGGGGGTAAGGACGTGGAACAGGCTAGTGCCACACCCACATGTGGTGGATAAAAATTTGGCAAGGGATCCCAGCCCCACACCAGACCACCCAGCCCAGGGATCCAGTGCCAGGAAGATAAGTCCCCACAACTTCTGGCTACAAAAACAAGCAGGAATTGAGCTGATGGAAGAAACTGGTAAAAACCCAAGCAGTTCCTCTTAAAGAACCCACACACAGCCTCATCTACTCAGACTCACTCCCTCTGAGCTCCAGCCCCGGGGTAGCAGCTTGAAAGGCACCAGTGGCATAAAAGGAGGAACTGAAGTGTTTGACATCAAGGTGAGCAGAGAGGCCATTGTCCCTTTTCTAAACCCTCCTCCAACAGAGCCACAGAGCCAGCAAGCTGATGCCGTATCTGAGACTCCATCAACGTGGCTAACACTGTTTGACCCGCCTAGGAGATCCTCAGAGACCCTGCTCCACCCAAGCTGCTTTTCCAGATTAATGACTGGTCTTGGCTCACAGTGCACAACTTCCTAAATCCTCTCAAACAAACAACGGCTGGTCTCAGTGAGCCCCAGATTCAGCACTAGCAGCAGCCAGCCTGGATTCAAAGCTTGGCTTCACCTGGGAATCTCCAAGTCCAGCACAAGTAGCAGCCATCTCAGACTGCTTTACAGCTCATTCAGAGTGGCCCCAGGCAAAATACAGGTGGGGACTGACCTTGGACGGCACCACCTGAGAAGCCCCAAGGCCAGTGCACCCAATAGACAACTACAGACCACGTAGGAGCACCACCATTCTGCTCCTGCACAACAGATCCTCCACGGAGGACACAGCTTGGTAGTCAGTGGTCACAGCCAATCATTGCAGCTGACTGGCCTGGGTAAATCCCTCCCATTGATCTGCCGACAGCAATCAAGGCTCAACTACAAAAGAAGTGTGTACTCAGCCCATACAAAGGGCACACCTTGAGTGCCAAACTTGGGTGATAGGGGAGGCTGTACCACTGGAACCTACAGACCTACTACATTAGGCCACACTACCAAGACACAAAGTCAAAGCTGCTCTACCTAATACATAGAAACAAAGGGAGGATGCCAAAATTAGGAGACAAAGAATATGGTCCAAATGAAAGAACAGATCAAAACTCCAGAAAAAGAGCTAAAGGAAATGGAGATAAGCAATCTATCAGATGCAGAGTTCAAAACACTGCTTATAAGGATGCTCAAGTAACTTAGTGAGGATATCAACAGAATAAAAAAGATCCAGTCAGAAACGAAGGATACACTCATTGAAATAAAGAACAATTTACAGGGAAACAACAGTAGAGTAGATGAAGCAAAGATCCAAATCGATGATTTGGAACATAAGGAAGCAAAAAATAGCTAAGAAGAAAAAAGAATCCAAAAAAATGAGGACAGTATAAGCACCCTCTAGGACAACTTCAAGGGGTCCAACATTCTATCATGAGGAGGCCAGAAGGAGAAGAGAAAGAGCGAGAAATTGAAAATCTATTTGAAAAAATAGTGAAAGAAAACCTCCCTGATATGGTGAAGGAAATAGACATGCAAATACAGGAAGCACAGAGAGTCTCAAAGAAGACGCAAAGAGGCCCACTCGAAGATACATCATAATCAAAATGCCAAAGGTTAAAGACAAAGAGAGAATCTTAAAAGCAGCAAGAGAAAAGAAGTTAGTTACCTACAGGGGAGTTCCCATAAGACTGTCAGCTGATTTCTCCAAAGAAATGTTGCAGGCTAGAAGGGATTGGCAAGAAATATTTAAAGTCATGACAAGCAAGGATCTACAGCCAAGACTGGTCTGCCCAGCAAAGCTATAACTTAGAATGAAAGGGCAGATAAAGATTTTCCCAGAGAAGAAAAAACTAAAGGAGTTCATCATCACCAAACCATTATTATAGGAAATGTTAAAGAGACTTATTTTTTAAAAAGATCAAAACTATAAACAATAAAATGGCAAAAAATACATAACTATCAACAATTGAATCTAAAAAACAAACTAAGCAAACAAGATGAACAGAGACAGAATCATGGATATGGAGAGCATTTTGATAGATGCCACATGGGAGGGGGATATGGGGGAGTGGGTGAAGAGGTGAGGTGATTAAGAAGTACAAATAGGCGGGAGAACCAAGATGGCGGCGTAGGTGGACACACTGCACCTCCTCGCACAACCAGAACTGACAGAGAATCGAACGGCAAGGGGTTCCGACACGAAGGAAATAAAAAATAAACATTCATCCAGACCGTAGGAGGGGCAGAGACAGCACCGGGGTGGAGAGGACTCGCGTGGCTGTGGCGGGACCAAGACTGGCGGAGTGTGGGACGAACGGGGCAGGCAGTCTGAGCACTAGCAGACCCTGCGGCCCCACATTCGCGCACAGATAAACCGAGGGGGCCGGACTCAGAGTGGCAGAGAGCAGGGCAGGCAGAGCAGTGGGTAGCACCCCGCCGCCCCACATTCGCGCATAGATAAACCGGACAAACGGCAGGGAGTGAAGCAGACCCCGCAACCCAGGGCTCCAGCTCGGGGAAATAAAGCCTCAAACCTCTGATTGAAAACGCCCGTGGGGGTTAGGGCGGCAGCAGGAGAGACTCCCAGCCTCACAGGAGAGGTCGTTGGAGAGACCCACAGGGGCCTAGAGTGTGCACAGGCCCACCCACTCGGGAACAAGCACCAGAGGGGCCCAGTTTGATTGTGGGTAGCGGAGGGAAAGAGTGAAATCCGGTGGAGAGTGGGGGGGGGCGCCACTGCTCCCCCTTGGCCCCTCCCCCACGTACAGCTCACAGCGCAGCCACCAGCATTACCCCGCCCAGGTGAACACCTAAGGCTCTGCCCCTTAAAGTAACAGATGCGCCAAGACAAAAAAAAAAAAAAATGGCCCAAATGACAGAACACTTCAAAGCTCCAGAAAAAATACAAGTAAGAGAGGAGGAGATAGCCAACCTATCAGATGCACAGTTCAAAACACTGGTTATCAAGATGCTCACAGAATTGGTTGAATCTGTTCGAAAACCAGATGAAAAAATGAAGCCTATGCTGGGAGAAACAAGGGAAAATGTACAGGGAACCAATGGTGATGCGAAGGAAACTGGGACTCAAATCAATGGTGTGGACCAGAAGGAAGAAACAAACATCCAACCAGAAAAGAATGAAGAAACAAGAATTCAAAAAAATGAGGAGAGGCTTAGGAACCTCCAGGACATCTTGAAACGTTCCAACATCCGAATTATAGGGGTGCCAGAAGGAGAAGAGGAAGAACAAAAAATTGAAAACTTATTTGAACAAATAATGAAGGAGAACTTCCCTAATCTGGCAAAGGAAATAGACTTCTGGGAAGTCCAGGAAGCTCAGAGAGTCCCAAAGAAGCTGGACCCAAGGAGGAACACACCAAGGCACATCATAATTACATTACCCGAGATTAAACGCAAGGACCTACATCCAAGATTACTGTATCCAGCAAAGCTATCACTCAGAATGGAAGGGAAGATAAAGTGCTTCTCAGATAAGGTCAAGTTAAAGAAGCTCATCATCACCAAGCCCTTATTATATGAAATGTTAAAGGGAGTTACCTAAGAAAAAGAAGATCAAAAATAGGAACAGTAAAAATGACAGCAAACTCACAGTTATTAACGACCACACCTAAAACAAAAACAAGAGCAAACTAGGCAAACAACTAGAACAGGAACAGAACCATAGAGATGGAGATCACACGGAGGGTTGTCAATAGGGGAGTGGGGGGGGGGAAGGTACAGAGAATAAGTGGCATAGATAATGGGTGGAAAATGGACAGGGGGAGGGTAAGAACAGTGTGGGAAATGTAGAAGCCAAGGAACTTATAAGTATGACCCATGGACATGAACTATAGGGGGGTAATGTGGGAGGATGGAGGATGGAGTGGAGTGGGGGGGGAATGGGACAACTGTAATAGCATAATCAATAAATATATTTTTTTAAAAAAAGAAAGAAGTACAAATAGGCAATTACAGAACAGTCCTGGGTATATAAAGTACAGTAGAGGAAATGGAGTGGCCAAAGAACTTAAATGCATGACCCATGGACATGAACAATGGTGGGGGAATGCCTGAGGGAGTGGGGGTGCTGGATGGAGAGGGGCAAAGGGGGAAAAATCAGGAAAACTGTAATAGCATAATCAATAAAATATAATTAAAATAAATAAAAGTATATAAAATTAATGGACTATAATCAATGTGACCACTTCAAAAAACTTTGGTAGGTGTTTGGGACTAAAAAACTAGAAGAGTGTTAGACTGTAAATTAATCTTTAAAAGTTTTTTTTAAAACAAAATAGTTAAAAGCAATTGTGTAAGGTGGCAAAGGAGTTTTTTAAAACTGTTTTTACATTCTCAAATTTGTTCTAATGTCTAAAAAAGCTCATTTATCAAAATTATCATATAAAAAATGTCTTTTTGCAAAAAATTATATAGGACACCCAAATAATAAAAAATATTGTTAGATTCACTCCCTATAATGACTTCATGAGGTAAAATGGACAATTTATTATTACCCCCAATTTACATGATGAGAAATAGGGAAGGAAAATGATTTCATACATATAAATTTGTTGCCTACCGTGTGCCATGCACTAGGATATCCTGGAGAGAAAAATAGACAAAATTTACCCTCATGGAGTTTATTTTCTAGTAGAAATAATAGATAATAAAGAGAGGAGCATTTACTTTAGATAGTTCAGTCCTTAAAGAAGTGACATTTGAACGGAGAAACAAAAGATGTAAGCAGCATTCAAGTAAAAAGCCAGGTCAGAGAAAACAGCAAATGAAAAGGCTTTACAGTCATCTTGCAAGAGGCCAAGTTAATTAGACTGAAAGTGAAGAGGGGGTGTATTAGCATGACTAGATAGTGAAAGAGGTAGGTAGGAAAGGAACGGATCTGCCTGGCAGAACAAAAGTCAAAGTCTTATCATGTATGGCATAAGTACAAATAAAAGATATTAAAAAGTTTTAAATTTAGATTTTTTGAAAGATCACTCGGACTCCTTTATGGAAACTGGATTTCCATAATGAGGACCATGGCTGGCAAAGTATTCTTAATATAAAAGAAATTATAATAATCTATACTAAGTTGAGGACAATGGAGGCAGAGAGAAGTGGATGAATTTGACATATATTTTGGATGTAAAAAACAGAATCTGATACTGAATTGGATATCAGGGTAAAGAAAAATGAGGGGTCAAGGATGATCCCGAGGTTTGGGGCTTCAGTAACTAGGTAAATGGTGTTACGACTTATTGGGATAGGAACACTGGCAAAAAATTAAAATTAAAAAAAAAAAATCAAGATTTCCGTTTTTGGTATGTTAAGTTAAAGATCACTTTTCAAGTGGACATTACATTAAATATAAAACTCTAGAGGTCAGAATAGACGCATGAGTTAGAGATCATTGGTACATTAGGGGTCATCAGCACACAGATATTTCAAAACCAAAGGAATAGATGAAATCACTGAGGAAGAAAATAGATAGGAAACAGAAAGCGGCCTAGGACCAAGGGCTAAGAAACTCCAGCAGAAGATTTGTCTAAGAGTCAAATGCCTGTTAAATGATCTGGCTCAAGAGTGCTCTTATATTATATACACCCCATTGTCTCTTTAAACTTTGGTATTTACTCCATGGTAGGTGGTAGGTGTCTTCTAGGTGGGTTCTAGGAAAATCTCCTTATTGAATCTAACTTAAAGTAATTGAGAAACAAGAAGTGCTGGCCTCTGGAGAGGGAAAACTAAATGTTTAAGAAGATGGGTGAGAGAGACTTCTGGTCAAGATGGAGGCATAGGTAAACTCAGCTCACCTACTCACACAACCACAGCAAAATCACAGCTAAACAACAGAACAAATAATCACTCAGAACTATCAGAAAATTGAGTTGTATGGAAGTCCAACAGCTAAGAAATTAAAGAAACCATATTCATCCAGGCATTTAAAAGGGATAGAGGGGCGGGAGATGCAGAGATGCAAAACAGGCTGGTTCTGAACCTACGTGTGGGGGATGTAAAATAGAGGGATATCTCAGGAGTGAAGGATCCCAGCCCCACACCAGACCACCCAGGCCAGGGTTCCTGTACCAGGAAGGTAAGTCCGCATAACTTCTGACTGTAAAAACCAGTGGGGGTTGGGTTGGCAGAAGAAACTGTGGGATTCACAGGCGTCTCCTCTTGGAGGCCCCCACACAAACTTATCCAGACCTACTCCCTCTGAGCTTCTGCACCATGGTAGCACCTTGAAGGGCACCAGTGGCATATGGGGATGAACTGAAGTGTCTGGCATCAGGGCAAGAGCTGGGAGATAGCTTCCTCCCAGACAGAACTGCAGACTACAGTCACTGTACCTTCTATGAGCCCTCCCCCACACAAAGCCACAGTGCAGCGGCACGTATCTGAGTCTCCATCAACCTGGCTCACACCGTAAGCTCTGTCCTGATGACTAGCTAAGGGTCCATACCATCCAACTTACAGGCCTACCCAAGCTAGTACCAGTGGCTTTTCCATATGAAAGACTGGGCTAAGCACAGGCTTCAAACCTTCCTAAAACCACTCAAACAAGCAACAGCTGAGCCAAGCCCCACAAATCCTTTACCTCTCACTGAGTGGCCCCAGGCCCAGCACTAGCAGCAGCCATCTGCAGATCACTCTACAGCTTACACCAAGGGGACCCAGACAGAACACAGGTGGAGGCTGACTTTGGTCTGTACAACCTGGAAAACCCCAGAGACTGCACAACCCAGCAGATAGTTATAGGCCACATTGGAGCACCACCCAACCACCTCCACAAGCCACTGAGGGTGGAGATTGGTGGTCGGTGGTCACAGCCAGTCCTTGCAGCTGACTAGCCTGGGTAATTCCCTCCCATTGACCTGCCAACAGCAGTCAAGGCTCAACTACAAGAGGAGGGTGCACTCAGCTAACACAGAGGGTGCATTTCAAGTACCCAGCTTGGGGAATACAGGAGGCTGTGCCACTGGACTCTAGAGGACACCTACTACATTAGGCTGTGCTACCAAGGCATGGAGTCAAAGCAACTCTACCTAATACATAGAAACAAAGACAAGGAGGATACCAAAATGAGGAGACAAAGAAACATGGTCCAAATGAAAGAACAGAACAAAATTCCAGAAAAAGAGCTAAAGGAAATGGAGATAAGCAATCTATCAGATGCAGAGTTCAAAACGCTGGTTTGAAGGATGCTCAAGGAACTCAGTGGGTACTTCAACAGCAGGAAAAGGATTCAATCAGAAATGAAGGATACACTAATTGAAAGAACAATTTACAGGGAAATTAACAGCGGAGTGGATGAAGCCAAGAATCAAATCAATGATTTGCAACATAAGGAAGAAAGACATCCAATCAGTACAGCAACAAGAAAAAAGAATCCAAAAAATCGAGTACAGTGTAAGGAGCCTCTGGGACAACTTCAAGAGGTCCAACATTAGCATTATAGGGGTGCCAGAAGGAGAAGTGGAAAAGCAAGAAATTGGAAACCTATTTTAATAAAAGATAACTTCCTTAATTTGGTGAAGGAAATAGACGTGCAAGTCCAGGAAGCACAGAGAGTCCCAAACAAGATGGATGCAAAGAGGACCACACCAAGACAGATCATATATGTGCCAAAGGTTAAAGATAAAGAGAGAATCTTAAAAGCAGGGAGACAAAAGCAGATAATTACCTGTAAAGGAGTTCCCATAAGACTGTCAGCTGATATCTGAAAAGAAACTTTGCAGGCTAGAATGGACTGGCAAGAAGTATTCAAAGAGATGAAATCTAAGCAAGGACCTAGAACCTAGATTACTCTATCCAGAAAATCTATCATTTAGAATGGAAGGGCAGATAAAGTGCTTCCTAGACAAGGTAAAGCTAAACAAGTTCATCATCACCAAACCATTATTATAGGAAATGTTAAATGGGCTTATTTAAGAAAAAGAAGATCAAAACTATGAACATTAAAATGGCAATAAATACATAACTATCAACAATTGAATCTAAAAAACAAACTAAGCAAACAAGCAGAACAGAAACAGAATCACAGACATGGAGAACACTGGGATGGTGGCCAGTGGGGAGGGGGGGGGGGTCCGGGATAATGAGGGAAAAGGTGAAGGGATAAGGAAGTATAAATTGGTAGTTACAGAAGAGGCAGGGGGATGTTAACAGCAAGTATAGGATTTGGAGTTGCCAAAGAACTTATATGGATGACCCATGGACATGAACAAAGGGGGAGGGGAGGAACAACTCTAACAGCATAATCAATTAAAATAAATAAATACATGAAGATGGGTGAAAGAGATATTTCTTCACTATATACCCTTTTGTACTTTTTGAATTTTGTACTGTGTTGCATGTTTTACATATTCAAAAACAAATACCTTTGAAATAACTATATTTATTTTTTCATCAATAATTAACTTGAACCCCAGTAAGTTTTTTATTTTTTGCCTTTAGGTTGTTTTGTTGAGCTTGACCAGTTATCTGTAAAGTTTTTATGAAGGTATAAAAAGCCATGAATAGCTAAGACACTCTTGAAGAAACACAAGGTATGAGAACTTACTACCATATATCAAGCCTTATTATAAAGCTACATAAGACTGTATGGTTCTGATACAAGGATAGCTAAACAGATAAACAGAACAGAATAACGAATCCAAAACCAGGCCAATGCATGTAGTAAGGACATGATTTATGATGGAGCATGGCAGATCTATGGAAAATACATATTCTTCCAATAGATGAGGCTGGGGGTGGGGTGGGCACTGGAAAACCATATAAAAAAAAAATGAAATGGAGTCCCTACCTTACATGAAACACAACAATCAATTCTAGAGAGACTAAAGTTATAAATGTAAAAGGCAAAACTATTAAGTTTCTAGAAGAAAATATATTTTCATGACATAGTAAAAAGTCTTTTTTAAACAAGTCACAGAAGCACTAATTATGTACCTGTACACACACCCTTCAATTCATCTACCAATTACATCCAGTGGAAGAAACACAATCTTAGCCACAAACAAAACAGAAAGTCAAAAAGGCACCAACGAGGCTTGAATTTGTGAATGTGGTCTTTAATCCAGGCTGTCATCAACTGTAACCTTGGACAACTCACATGATCTCTTTGGGCCTCGGTTTGCTCATTTTTAAAAGGAAGGAGTCATATTCTGTGATCTAAACAAGGTGTTTTACCCAAAGTGTACTGCTGATCTAAAATGATCACAAACCACTATTTCTTGAATGAGCTTAGTAGGTAGACAGCATTCCCAGTGTTGATATCTTAAGAAGATGAAGAGATGATAAATGTTTCCCAGTCTTTCCAGAAGTGCAGGTATAAGTAACTGAACAGGCTGACAGTGTTTAAGGTTGACCTGGATAGAAAAATATTCCCACCCTAGCTGGTGTGGCTCAGTGGATTAAGTGCCGGCCTGCAAACCAAAGGGTCATCATGTTCAATTCTCAGTCAGGGTACATGCCTGGGTTGCAGACCAGGTCCCCAGTAGGGGACGCATGACAGGCAAACACACATTGATGTTTCTCTCCCTCACTTTCTCCCTCCCTTCCCCTCTGTCTAAAAATAAATAAAATCTTAAAAAATAAAAGAGTATATTCCCAATGCTCTTAGATGTAAACTGCACTCACTGGAGTAAACTGACCTTGATGGGCATTTGCTTGGTCATACTAGTTCTTTAATAAAACTGATGAAAGTATAAAGATCCTGGAAATATCAATAGAATAGCAATCAAAGGATTTAAGTGTGTCCATCCATATATTCCTAACAAATAAAATTCCATCATCAAAGACAGGGATAAACTGTGGTTGCTTGTCTGGGTAGATAGGTATGAGAAAATTAAGAAAAGGACATTCCAGCAGGATTTTTGATAATTACCAGCCAAGTCATTTCTGTACTGTTTTTCCTAACACTACCAAATAACGTACTCAAAATTTCATAGTTCCTCAATATGACATTTTATGCTCAGACCTGACAGTCATAGACTTATAAAGCAGTCAGAACTATTTCTGACCGGTATGACTCAGTTGATTGGGCGTCCTTCCACAAAGTGAAAGGTCGCTGGTTTGATTCCCGGTCAGGGTATGTGCCTGGGCTGCAGATTCCATCCCCCATTGGGGTGCATACAAGAGGCAACCAATGTTTCTCACATCAATGTTTCTCTACTTCCCCCCCTACTTCCCCTCTCTCTTAAAAATAAATAAAATCTTTCTTAAAAAGTCAGAACTAGTTATGGTGGAATGATAATTATCAAAAACAAAAGCTTTTTAACTGAAACACATTATGTAACAATATTAAAATAAGGCTAGACAAGGGTCTTAGCCTAGGATCCATGGAAAGTATAAAAGTACTGCTGAACCTCTTGAAGTTGTGTGTAAAGTAAATGTGCATGTCTGGGAAAAGTATCTCATGACATACAAAACATTTTCAGTCGGGTCATAAAAAAGTTTATGAAGCCTTGAATTAGACAATCCCTCCTAACTCTTAAAGCCTGTGACCCAACACAAATTCGGTGACATTTTACTTAAGGCAAATTAATTGACCCACCTATTAAGGAAATAAAACTTTGCCTCCTTCTGACTCATTGCATTTTCTCTTAATCCAAGTCCAATAAAAGTCAGTCTTGCTTTAAAATAAAAATTTTTAAATTTCATAGCTTCAATTAAGCAATTAAAAATTCAGTCCAATAGTGTCCTTCAATTTCAAAATCTCCCGTATCTTGCCCTTGGCTTATCTTCTTACTTTTTAAGCCTCTCCAAACACTCAAATTTTAACTACAACGTATTTTATTTACCAATAAAAAGAGAATCTCTTCTTTGGTCTCTTCCATCAGGCCTCACTCTCTTGATTCTGACTCCAAGATCTGACTCTTTCCTACCGCTTTATGCAATTAACTGGGGCCGTTAGTCCAAATTCATCAATCCCCAAGCATTTGAAAAAACTATTAGTCAACTCCTAGTCTGCCCAAAACTTGATGACAAATTCCTACTTCCACCTCATAAATACATACTTTAAAAAATATACACACAGAACTTACTAATGAGAACCATAATTTATTACCAACTACTCATAAGAAATAATAGCTCTGCTGACTGGCAAGTAATTTGCAAAAACAGATCAGTTTAACTGCATAAAATAAATATCCACCTGCCCCTACTAGCACTAATCAAGGCGTGAAATTAAATTTTTTACTCAGAAGGAAGTAACTGCTTCAAGGCTGTGATTTGGCCTGGGATGCAAATATTAAGGCCATCCTTTTTTTCTCTGATGTTTATAGTTACTTCTAATGGAGGAAGCAAGGGAGAAGAGCCAACTGGCCAAATTCTGTAGAAGCAAAAATATCTGACATAACAAACGTCCCACTTGCTTAACTAATTGCACAGACTTAACAGAACCAAGTTGCTGGGATGTTTGCAGAGATCACTTAAGTAGTGAAAGCCCAAACTGACCACTGGGGACATCTAATTTGGTCAAAACTAAGGGATCAGTGTTCCACTAAGTGAAGTAAAGAAAATTCAACAAATATAAGTGCCACATTAAGTTTTAAAATAGCCTGTAGCCATTTTCATTACAACACAGTCAATTTTAGATTAGCCAGTTTAATGAGATCCTATTCAGTAACTTAGGCAATTCCAAATATTTTCCCACATTTATCAAACTCAACTAATACAGACATCAACTTATTCCACTATGCTATATCCACAGTACTCTCATGTCTACCAGAGAAACCAAACAAGGAGAAAAAGGTCCCAAATAAGTGTGAGCAAGATACTGGCTTGAAAGGCCTAGAGAGGGCCAAATCCTAACCACTAGAGCACCAGGGAGTGGGCAAAGGCCTAGAGAAGCCACACAGGATCCCAAGATAGTATCACCTGAAAACCAGTCAGAAACGCACATTTTCAGGCCTCACCCCACGCCTACTGAATAGAAAAACACGGTCCCGCTCCAGGAACTTCTGATGCAGTGTTAACTACTACAAGCCCTTAAAATCTAAACTCAATTTTTTAAGCAGCTCTAGCAGTGTTTTCCACTAAAAACAAGATTATAAAGCATATAACCTGAAAATCAGAACATAAAAGACATTTTAATTAGTCTAAATTCAAAAACAAAAATAAAAGAAATAAAAATAATAAAGTCTACACAGTATCTTCCCCAAATCAGAAACAATCACCACTTCAAAGTCAAGAAGAAAGAAAAAAATGATTTGGAACTGCCTCAAAGTAAGTAGTCTGATTTTACAACTATCACAGAAGAATCATCATCAAAGCATGCTAACACTATTGGGGCAAACAATGTTGGGAAACAAGATATTTACGATTTCCAAGTCTTGCTCTAGTGAGTACTTATTAATTACAAATACACCTTTACAATGGAGACATCTGGTGAACACATCCTTAATATAATGATAAAACAGTATCACCAATAAAAGAACAAATTGATGTGATGTACCTTCTGATATAATGCCCTGAGTGAGAAAACATAACATATATTCCTCCCAAATTTTTTTAACCTGAATTTAATATCATGGAGAAACAAGCTAATCCAATGAGAAATGTTCTGTAAAACTAGCCTAGACTCTTCAAAAATGTCAATTTCATCAATAAAAAGACTAGGGAACTGGTGTAACTAAACAAGACTAAAGAGATATAAATATCTATAATGTGGTTGGACTGTGCATTTTTAAAAAAAGCTATAAAGGATATTACTGGGACAATTAGGGATATTTGAATACGGACTACATATTAAATTTTAAAATGTTATCACTGCTAAATTTCCTAAGTGGGACTTTGCTTCATGGTTATGAAAGACTATGCTCTTGTTCGCAGAAAACCCATGCGGAAGCAGAGGTGAAATATCATGATGTCTGCAACTCAAATGATTTAGAAAGGAAAGTGTAACTATATATGGAGAGAAAAAAATCAAATGTGGCAAAATGTTAAGAATTGGCCAATCCAGGTGAGGGGTATATGACTAACCATTATGCATTTCTCACAATTTTTCTATAGATTTGAAAAAAGATGGAAACTACCATATTCCTCTTCAAACCAATAATGATCTTGAGGAAATAATCTGAGCCTTAGTTTCCACATTTGGAAATCAGGGATAATAATATATATCTAATAAGGTGAGAGGACCAAATAAATGAGTTAATGCATGTAGAGTGCCTAGACTCCTGCATGGCGTAACATATTGAGTTGTAAGTGTTTGCTGCCATTATTACTGTTGTTGTTTTATTATGACTGCTACTTCTACCCAAGGTCACAGAAATTTTTAAAAACATAGTTTGGATGCTCACAATCTATATAATTTCCAAAATATTTTCACTACCAATAAATTCATTTGATCCTCACAACAGCAATTTGAAGTAGGAAGAGGATTATCTCCACTTTCCAGATGAGGAAAATGAGACTCAGGGCAGGTAAGCAACTTGCCCAATGCTTTATGACTTTAAGAAAGTAGTGTAAGTGGGAAGAGAGCCAGGTCTTGTTTGCACTGTGGCACAATGTAAAATTTACATTCCAATCTAAAATAATTACAAGACATTCCAAGGCAAATACACTAAGAAGACAGGTAGAACTCTAGACTAAAGAAGTTCTCACTAGTCTATTCAGCAAAACAGATGTCACTTTACAGAGCTTTGATATTTTTCTTAAATACCCTTGAAAACAAGGATCAGAAAATATGAACTCTTATAAAAAGGGATTTATTGTATTTTTATAGCTTATTACATACCTTGTAACAATCATTTTGTTAAATGTGAATGTCAGTTTTATTTTCGGTCCCTTTTTTCTTGGCTATTTACAAGCTTTGTAAGAACCGTTCCTTAATTAAGTCTAAACATAGTTTTATATAAATGGATTCCTGGAAATAAAACGTTCAGACTTAAGAAATGATTGTTACAGAGACTGTAACAGGCCGTAAAAAAAGAATGCCACTTTAAACAAAGATTTCTCATTTTAATTAAAAAGATAATCATCAGACCATTCTTACACTTAACAGAACCATTTAAAGAAGCATCTTTGGGGGAAAAAAATATGTAGTATCTTATGCAGGCTTTCATGAATAACTTATAATATATTTAAATCAAAGTCTCGGTTAGTCCTATAGTATGAATTCTTATATGGTATACCTACACTTTCATGATACATTAAAAGAGAAACAGGTCCAAATGAGATAAACATCACTTGTAATCCTTTTTTAACATGAATTCTTTCAAAAGATATTTTTCCAGCAGATATTAGTAAAATACATTTAAGAATACTTAAAAAACACTTTTTAATGCACTTGGAATGCATCGGGTAAAGAAAGGAACTATATCCATAAGACTACCATAATAAAAAAAATGACACATACCTAAATAAAAAGAGTTTCTCAACTCTGCTAAAAGTTCGAGCAGTCATTTTGATTTTCAAAATGCCATACTGGATATGACTGGAGGGTGTGAAAACATTTAAATCATGATTTGATACAGCAGGATTCTTTTTCATTAATTCATTAACTTTTAAATTGTCCATTTTTAACTCATATCATGTAAAATTTGTAAAATTCAACAAAATTCCAAGGGAGAATGATGTAGATCTTATACGCTGTCACTACAATTAACTGCAATTTGAAAAGCAGATGCACCAATGTTCTACTTAAGTCACCTTTTCTAAATTATACTGAACACTAAACCTGAGTCATCACTTGACAATCTATTTCTACAAAATATATTATTGGAAACTGCCTCAAAGCAGTCTATATTTTCCCAGGGAAACAAGTTATAATTGGCAAGCTATTTCCTAACTGAGAACTTGGTATCAAAAAAAAGTAATGACATGCCTAACAACACCAAAACAAAGATTCAATAACTATAAACCTCTACAGTCATTAAAACTAAGAAAATTACATTTCAGCTACATAAAATGGGAGTTACATACCAATGATCAGCAAGTATGTGTTCAAAGTGTGAAAATAATAACTCTTCCCTATTTATTTATTAAACAAATTTCATCTCAAGTTAATAAACAACTAAAATAAACACTAAACATTTATTTAGCAATTACTTGGTTTGCTTCTTATAACACAGACTACTGCTTGGAATGATTTATGAAGGGAGAAATAGACAGAGGCCAAACAAATATATTACTCAAGGGAATACTCTCCTTTCCTTATCTCAATTATTTCCCTGAATAAGCAAATTTTCAGAACCACACCTCACCTACGCTACCAGGAACAGGCAATCAGTAAATGCTGATCGTGATCATTGCAACCAGAAGTGTTTCTTACTCAGTTTACTTCATTTTTAAAAATTATATGATGGCTGGATACTTTTCTTTTCCTATCTTCTCAGTTTATTTTTATCTTCTCAGTCTGCTTATCCTCTTAGTTTATTAAAAGCCACAGGCGGCCCTGGCTGGTGTGGCTCAGTGGATTGAGCGTGGGCCTGCAAACCAAACGGTTACCAGTTTGGTTCCCAGTCACGGCACATGCCTGGGTTGCGGGCCAGGTCCCCAGTGGGGGACGTGTTAGAGGCAACCACATACTGATATTTCTCTCTCTTTGTCCTTCCCTTCTACTATGTCTGGAAATAAATAAAGTCTTTTAAAAAATAAAATAAAATAAAATAAAATAAAAATAAAAGCCACAAACATTCTATGTAAGACCAAAGGTCACCAGAAAAAGAAATACACTTAAGTCAATCTTTTCATTCTTGTTGTCACAGGGCTTACTTAAAACTTGTAGATAGAGTTCAGAGTACCTCACACTTCATTGGAAAACCATGAACACTCATTAGCTTAAACTCCTTTTTAAAATATTCACAAAAAGTCTTTCATCGAATGTTAAATTTAAGGCATATCATTCTGACGACCATTCTTCTGATTCTTCGGGTTATCTTTTGTTTGACCCCAATAGATAAAGTCATCAAGAACTGAGGCATGCACTGGGAAAATGCAAATTAAAACCACAGTGAGATACAACTATATACCTATTAGGGTGGCTAAAGTAAAAAGTACTGACAATCTTAAGTGCTACAATCTTTAGATGCAGAGCAACTAAAACCCATACGTTGCTTCCAAGAATGCAAAATGGTACATCCACTTTGGAAAACAGTTTGGCAGATTCTTACAAAGTTAACCATAAGCCCTGACTGGTGTGGCTCAGTGGATTGAGTGCTGGCCTGTGAACTGAAAGCTCGTGAGTTCAATGCCCAGTCAGGGCACATGCCTGGGCTGCAGGCCAGGTGTCCATTTGGGGGCATGTGAGAGACAACCAATGCATGTATCTCTCACACATTGATGTTTCTCTCCCTCTCTCACTTTTCCCCCCCTCTCTAAAAATAAGTAAATAAAATCTTAAAAACAAAAAACAAAAAGCAAACAATACAAACTTACCATATGACCCAGTAATTCCCCCCCTGGGTACTAACCCTAGAGAAATGAAAATTTATGTTCATACAAAACCTATACACACGTATTTATAGTAGCTCTATTTACAATCACCAAAAACTGGAAACAACCCAGATGGGTATACAATATGTGATACAATCCATACAACAGAATACAACTAAGCAGTAAAAAATGGACTACTGATACATGCAACAACTTGAAGCTATCTTAAAGGTATTATGCTGAGTCAAGAATTCAGTAGCAAAAGATTGCATATTGTATGATTTCCTTTATATGACATTCTCAAAAGGGAGAGAGAAGATCATAGTTCCTAGGACTTAGGGATGCAGGGACAGTACAAGGAAGTTGGGGGGGGGGGGGGTGATGAAACTGTTCTACATGCTGACTGTGGTGGTGGTTACATGGATTTATACATACAGGGATGGACAAAAGTAGGTTCACAGTTGCATTACAGACATTCTTTTGAGTTAATAATGCTATTGCAATAATCATAACTTCCATGTCTTTTTTTCATACAAACAACTGTAAAGCTACTGTTGCCCACCCCTGTACTTGTGTTAAAATTCTCAGGCCTAACTACATTAAAAATAGTTAATTTTACTGGATGTTAATTTAAAAAAAAGAAAACTAAGACCAAAACCTTGCATATGGTAGGCATGATATCAATATATGTTTAAACAGTAAAATGAAATAGGCCTATTCAATAAGCCTCAGAAGTCTGTGTGAATTATTTTGTGTTAGTTTTGTTGAACAAAACTACCACCATATGCTGGTGGCCTAGAAAGCACCTTCATATTTACCTCTTTTAAATTGTGTTAAATTACATCTTCCCCTATTTTAAAGATCCTGTGGTTTATGGTGATTACAAAGGGATAGAGATAAAAAAAGAACTTTTCAGATGAGTCTCCCACATGAGGTCAGAGAGAGCCTAGGGCTATGTGTCTTTCACTCAAGGTCAGCATGAAGCCCCTGCTCAAAAGAACAACCCCATCACGTAACTGTAGGAGAGACTAATTTTTCATCCTAACTTTCTCTACCATTCAGTTATGCCTTGTGGCTTTAAGCAACATTTCAGTGATTCCTCAAACTTCTTCCTTTATTCCTTGATATTACTTCTACTTAGAGCTCTATAAAACAACTGTTGAGGCAGTCTGTTGTCATTTATTTTCACACATGTAATAGGGTCATAGAATATTACCAATAAAAAGTTAGAACTACCCACGTTTTCATAGGACCAGGAAGGACTACCAGTTGTAATGTGATAATTATAAAATACCTAGAGTGACCACATTTGGGGCTATTGCTATGTTTCTTCTACTAGATATACACCTCTTGTAAATGGCATACATACCTTGCTTCTTTTTCTGCCCCTCCTGGTTCACCAATTTCTCTAGCTGCAAACAGCCCCCAGAAGAAAATTCTTTTTAGAAACAAACTTATTACAATCAGTTGGAATTTGAAGAGATTCCAAGCCTCTGATGTAAGGTTTGCCTCACTCTGCCTTTACTCTTTTTTCCCCAGCATTACTGGGATATAATTAACATTGTGCAAGTTTAAGGTGTATCAAATGCTGGTTTAACACACTTATATATTGCCAAATGATTACCACCTGCCTTCATTTCTGATTCCAGTTAACTCAGCTCCTTTTTGCTGTGTTCCTCACGCACAAGGTTCTAGCCTCAATATTTCCCCCACTCCCTCTGTGTTGGTACACTGTCCAGGACACAGTGGACTAGTCATTTTGTCAAAGCGTGATCAGCGAAATATCTGCATCAGGAACAGTGAGACGCTTGTTAAACATGTAGATTCTTGAAGTCTACAAAATTAAGTGGAGGGAGAGGAGTTGAGAATCTACACTGTTTTAAGATGCTCTCTGATGATTCTTATGCACAGTATAGGACTATTGCAGTGGGCACTAATTAAGTACAGGTTAGATGAATGAATGAATGCTTTAGTTCCCTGCTGGGTATTCCAGTTCCTGTTGTGAGCCCAAACTTGCAAACATGGGCCTTGCCACTCGTTCTCAGAACTCACGTGCTATCTGCCTATCTGCACACAGACAAAGTATCTGCACAGACCCCTTATCACTCTCTCTCCCTAGAAGTAGTTTCCTGCCCTTGCTCCCTAGGGAATTGTGGAACTTCCCTAATTCCACAAGTCTGATTGCACTCCCAGTAGATACTGTGTTCCAGATGCCTGGCTAATTTTCCTTTCAATTCCTAGACATACCCAAGCACTTGTCCTACCTCTCAGTTAACATGCAAAGCCTCTGTAGGTTTGTGCCCCCTGATCTTGATAAAAGTGTCCCTAGTACTATAGACAGTGATTATGAAACTACTCAAAAACCAAATGTAATGTTTACATAAATCCTGATCTTTCCATCACATAGGAATTTCAGTAGAGCTGGTCCAGAGAACTTCAGTTTAGCTCACTCTCTATGTGAATCTTTTTTTAACATTGTTATGGATACTTTTAAATGTAAGAAAAATATGGGATGGTATATGAGGAATCTCCATCACTCAGCTTCCCACCTACCAAATTAAGTGCAGGAAGAGGAGCTGAGAATCCACGCTGTTTTAACATGTACTCCATTTTGCCCAATTTTATCTATGTAAATATATCTTAAATTTAGTCTTCGTATTAAAATTAGGGACTATCTTTACTCATCGAATTCTCATTTTCCCATACATACTGCTACGGCAATCTTCCCCTTAATGAAATGTCCTGAACATGTCTGACACCAGCCGTATCTTACTCTTCTTTCTTTTTTTCTTCATTTCTCCTATCCTACTCCAGGCAAACCTTAAACCATTCACTCTATCTCTATTTATATGAGGTCTCTAGAATGCTCAGATTCACAAAAAACAAAGTAGAATGAATGGCAGTTGCCAGGGTCTGGAGAGAAAGGAAACTGGAAAGTTGTTGTTTAATAAGTACAGAGTTTTCGTTTTGCAAGATGACAAACCTGCAGTCGGTTTAGTTAAGGCTGAGCAAAACAGGTGTCTACGTGAGATGAAGCAGGAGGATCAGCAGTGATCTGCAGCAGGATGTCAGAGCCCTAGCAGAATACAGAGGACGTCCATACATGAATGCGGCAGCCTCGGTTGCCCTGCTCAGGGTGCTGGAGTCCAAAGGGAGTGAGGAGAGCAAACCGAGTGCAGCGTATCAGAGGCTGAAGTGATAAGGGTGTTCAAGCAAGGGTGGGGGGGAGGTGGAGGCAGCAGCCTAATGTGGGATTTTGGAAGCTAAGTAAGGTGACAATGGCATCCACACAGTGGATATCAGAAAGAGCAACAACAGAAGAGATTGGTCACATACAGAGGGGCTAATTGAGAAAATATGTTGAGGATAATGAGGGCCAACTTACTGTCAAAAAAAGGAGTTATAAAAGGAAGCTATTGAATGAACCCTGCAGTGTTAGACTAGAATTGGAAATATTGTGAATTCATGGTTTTAAATAAATACTGAGATAATATTAAAAGGGTGACAAAAATGTATGTGTGTATGTATGTGTGTATAAATGTGTTCATTTACAAGAAATATATGTATTCCCCATCCCTGTCCAGTGAGATGGCCTGGGAGCAATGACATCCCAATAGCAATGAGCACACCTGACACCCAGATCTTGACTTCTAAATATCATATTCTACTGTAAGAAACCAGGGCTCCTTGAAGAAATCACCGATTCCAGAGCTGGGGCAAAAAAGTACAAGATGAACATCTTCTTCCACCAAAAAATAAGAAAAATGTTCAAAGACTAATAGGAATACATCAAAAAGACAAAGCAGCTTGAAAGTACTGTCATTAGCCAGAGGGGGAACAATTTAAGCATCAAAATAAATAATAACAGTACTCAATTATTGCCCATCAAATAAACAGGAATTCATAAATCCATTGTTATAAATAAATAGGTTGAAAATCTGATTAATAGAAAGTTACATGGTTTCAAAGTACCTTCCCATAAAATACTTATTACAAAGGGAAAAAAACCATTAATTTTAAAGGAAGAAACTGGCAGATGCTACCTTAATCAAGTAAACACAATTATAAGACGTAAAAAATCAGGTGTCCCCTGATGGGAAGCAGTAAGTAAAACACAGCATCGTTTCTGTGGAATTTCTGCCAAAAATATGTAACTTGAATCTAATCATGAGGAAACATCATCAGATAAATAAAAAGTGAGGGACGATTCTACAAAATAACTAGCCTATAATCTTCAGAAGTCCCAGAGGAGTGAAAGTCGAAGACAGACTCAGGGACCATTCTAGACTGGAGGAGACTAAAGAGACAGGTCAACCCACCTCAGTGCGTGACTCTGGAGTGGATTTTTTTGTTAGACGGAACATTACTGTAACAACTCGCAAGTTCTAATGGGGCCTGAGGTTAGGGCTGTAATTGTACTGTCTTCATTTCTAAATGTTGACAGTTGTGAAACAGTTATGTACAGTAATACCCTCATTTGTAGAAAATACACACTAAAGCATTTGGTGATGATGCAACAACTCACTCTGAAATCATTTGGGGAAAATGCCATTTGTGTTGTACTTCAAACTTTTCTGTAATTCTGAGATTGATTCAAAATTAAATGTTAGGAGAAAGATAAAGACCTGCATTGATAGTTATCAAAAATAAAGATATTATATTTGTGTGCGTATTTATCAACACACACACCTCAGTTAGAGGAAGGATTTTCTCTTGAGAAAGATGTACATACCAGTTTTCCATGACTGCTATAACAAATTAGCATATACTTAGTGGCTTGAAACAACATTAACTTACTATTTTACCGTTTTGTAGTTCAGAAGTTTGAAATGGGTCTCACTGAACCAGAATCAAGGTGTTGGTGGGACTGTGTCTTGTTCTGGAGGCTCTAGCTTGTCCTTTCCAGCTTCTAGAAGCTGCTTATTCCTTGACTCTTCCCCACCTTCAAACCAGTAACAGCAGACTGAGTTCTTACATGGCATCACTCTGATCTCCTCTTCTGCTCACCTCTTACACATTTAGAGTTCCTTCTGATTGTAGTAGGCCCAGGATAACCTACCCAACTTAAAGTCAGCCGATTAGTAACCTTAATTCCCCTTTACCATGTATCATGTGCACAAGTTTTAAGGATTAGTCTAGACACCTTGGGGTGTGGGGATGCATTAGTCTGCCCGCCTCAAAGAGTTTCCTTTTTTCTGAGATTATATCCTTTCTACCTTTGTGGTATTAAAGTGCTCTTTCTTTTATAAAATGATGATGCTAATAGTGGTGAGCCTTTTTTTAAGCATTGGTATGTAGAAAATAAACTTGCTAACCCTGCAAATCCTGTGAAGGTAGTACAAAATCTATGAGTTTTTTTAACTGATCTCTTAAGTGAAAAAGTAAAATAAAACACTGATTTCCTACAAAAACACCATATACTTGATGACAGATTTGTATTTTTCAAAATACAGTAGTTTTTCCTTATCCATGGTTTCGCTTTCTGCAATTTCAGTTACCTGTGGTCAACCATGGCCTAAAAATATTAAATGGAAAATTCTCCAGAAAAACAATTATTCGTGAGTTTCCAATTGTATGCCATTCTGAGCACCTCACTTCATCTCATTACCTAGGCGTTGTATCATCTCACATCGTCACATGAGTACAGTACAATAAAATATTTTGAAAGACAACATTCACAGAACTTTTATTATAGTATATATACTTTTTCTTTTTTAAAGGGTTTTTTTTTTTTTTTTAATTCTCATTCAAGAGAGAGGGAAAGGGAGAGAGTGAGAGAAACACTGATGCAAGAGAGAAACATTGATGGACTGCCTCCTGAACACATCCTGACTGGGGATTGAACCTACCAACCAGGCAAGTGTCCTGACAGGGAACCAAACCAGTGACCTTTTGGTTATGGGATAACACTTCAACCAACTGAGCCACACTGGCCAGGGCTATTACAGTATATTATTTTATTAATTTTATAAGTTGTTATTGTTAATTTCTTACTGTACCTAATTTATAAGTTAAACTTTATCACAGGTATGAATGTGTAGAAAGAAACAGTAGGGTTCATTTCTATTCAGTTTCAGGCATCCACTTGGGGTAACCCCTGTAGATAAAGGGGGGCTACTATAAGGGAATGTGTCAATAAAAAAAAAAGCCAGATAATCCAACAGAAAAAATGACCAAGGGTTAAATAAACTTCACACAAAAAAAGGATATCTAAATAGCCCATAAACCTAAAAAGATGGATTACAATCATAGGAAATGTGAATTAAAACAGCAAGAACGTAGCATTCACCCGCTAATATAGATAATAAAATTTCTGATAGCCATTAAAAGTAAAAAAACTTTCACTTGCATCTATAATTCACTTCCAATAATTTATTATGTGCATCTATTCCAAACACAAATCAAGAAAATTAGCACAAAAAAATCACTAATTTGTAATTTCATACTACAATACCTATACAACATAAGCATACCCAGAAAAGAAACTGAAGGCTAACTTAAATTGGGAACAGGCATGGGATACATAGAAACTCTGACAACTTGAGCTATGAACCAGTTTCAGATGTTCATCCAAACAGCTGGTAATCAATCTCACTGATTTAAAGAAAAGCCCATCACAGTGAAAAATCTGTGTATTTATTTATTTATTTATTTATTTATTCTTTCCTCGAGGACATTTTTTCATTGCTTTCAGAGAATGAGGAAAGGGGAGGGCAGGGCCCTAGGGGAGAGAGAAACATCAATGTGAAACAGAAACATCAACTTGTTGCCTTCTCAAAAGCTCCTAGACCCGGGATCCAACCCGCAACTTGATTACCAGGGATCGAACCCACAATCCTTCAGTCCAACCAACTGAGTCACAACAGCCAGGGCTAATCTGAGTATTCACTCATTTATTTCAGGGGACAGCACGAACGCAGTCCCGCACTACCACAAATTATGCAGTCAAGTTCCCACAATTGGGGAAATCACAGGGGTCAGCACATCCCGAGTGCAATGGATAGGCCTCGCCCTGGGAAAATTGCCTTCGGGATCATGGTATCTCCCCTTCCAGGTAAGTATGAGTATGAGAGTATTTATTTTTAAATGTAATTTCTTGCTTTTATATACATATGCTGTTCAAGTAAGTAATAAGTTACTGAATCATATTAATTCACCCAGTATTATCTCTACAGTAACATTAAAACAACTCATACAAGAAATCACATTAGTTCCTTAAGAAGTTAACCTCCAGCCCTGGCTGGTGTGGCTCAGTGGATGGAGTGCCGGCCTACAAACCAAAGGATCGTGGGTTCAAGTCCCAGTCAGGGCACATGCCTGGGTTGCAGGCCAGGTCCCCAGTAGGGGTCTTGAAAGAGGCAACCACACATTAATATTTCTCTCTCTTTCTCCTTCCCTTCCCCTCTATCTAAAAATAAATAATTTTTTTAAAAAAGAAGTTAATCTCCAAAAAGAGATACCTCCAAAGCATTCCTAGTGTTATAACCCACAAATATGGCTGATCCCATTTGTACTGGGTTGGCCAAAAAGTCCATTTACTTTCTTCCATGAAATAAAAGACAAACTTTTCATTTTCACCAATAACTTTATTGATTTGGATATTTTGACTATGTTGGCGATATCCCACTACTGGCTTCTAGTGCATAGAGGCTAGGGGTGCTGCTAAACATCTTCCAATGCATAAGACATCCCCACAGCAAAGAATTATTTGGCCAAAATATCAATAGTACCAAGAAACTTCATAAACCACTTTTGACACATTTGATCAGCCACAGCACCTTCTTCATATACTACACAATATTGTGTGTTTTAGCTACATTTTTACCTTTTTTAAAATAAATACACCCAAAATGTTGCATATTTTTTCCATCTTCAATATTAAAATGCACAAAAACTTAACAATTTTGATAATTTTTTTTAAATGCTCACTGATACTCTGGTTTCTCTTCAGATCGTATAAATCTTTTGCCTTTTAAAATGCTCACTGAAATGACAGCTGTCACAATACAATCTAATTAAATTTTTTCGAATGAAACTAAAGACAACTAAGCACCACTAGAGCCTTCCAAGGGAAAAACCAAAACGAATTTTTTGGCCAACCCAATATTTTTAGCTTTAACAACCAACTAGAACAGCATCTGTGGTAATCAGTCTCAAAAGAGCATCCCCCCACCCCCAGCAATTTCTGTTTATGCATGTCACTCTTCATGTCTATAGGCAGAGATTATTTCCCTTTACTCTGACCAATAGTGACATTCTTGGACTTTCAAACCTAGGACTTAAGAGAATTGGCTCATTGGTTTCTACCTCCTGTCTCCTGGAATGTTTCTTCTTAGAGCCCATGCACCATGCACGCTTTAAGGAAATCCAAAGGCAACGTGCAGAGAGGAGACCCATATAAAGAAGGCCTTCAGAGCCAGCTGAACTCTTACCAGGGCCCAGTCATGTCAGTGTGGGCATTCTGAACATTCCAGCCTTGCTGGCACCCCAAACACCACCAAGTGAAGTAGAAAACCCTTCAGTCAACCACAGATTTGAAGTTACTAAGTTTTGGCATGGTGTATTACACAGCAAGTTACCTTTTACACTGTCCCCTTATCAACTGGATTAAAAATTCTTTTATATACCCTAAAATTGTGTCATTCAAGTTTCAAATGTTTGCCCAGTTCTAAGATTCTGAAACTCACTTATCCTGTTCATTTTTCTTAAACTTAAAAATTCACTCCCTCAAGAACACCACAAAGTAATTAAAAAAAATCATCCCTCAACTTGTCTTTCCATCCCTCATATACATTCTTTTAAAATATATATACCCTATAAAACGGTGCCTACATTCCCTCAATCATTTTCATTTCTCTTCTCCAGGCCTCTTCCAGTTCCCATTTATCTTCTTGAGGAATTAGAATTTTGTTGACCAAGGAAGTATTAGGAAAGGTCCTTAAGGACCTGTTAAAGCTGAATGAGAGATATTAGCATATAGGTTATTTAATGTAAACTACTGCTTTAATATCATTTGTTTCTAGAAGTTAAACTGTTTCACAAGTATCCAAGGGTAAACTTTAAGTCTAGACCACATGTGAATTACGATCAATTCTGAATTAGCAGTCTCATTAATAAGATTTTATTGTAAAATTCCTAATTGAAGCACTACATTAATGTGGTAATGAGCAGAATTCGTAAGAGACTATCCATTTCATGTTGGCATTTTAAACAAATTACATTTTCTTAAACAATGGAAATCGAGACTTCCATACAAAAAGTGTCATTCATAAGTTACAACTGAAGAAAAGGGAAGGAAAAAACAAAGCCAAATACTATACAAAACTTTCAATTTGATTAAAAGGATAGCCCTTCCAGGTGTATTGTGCACTACTCGCTTGGTGAAAAGACAAATAAAATATCTTCCTATCTCAAAATTGACTCCAAGCAAGCAGACATGTTATGACAGGGTAAACGGAGCCATAGGCAAGTTGTGACTTGGATTCATAAAACTGACTGAGCTGGAAAAGCATACCAAATCTCCAACTCTCCATTCTCTGTTTCGGTTATTAAGGTGTCATTCTTGGTGACCCTCCTCCAACTGGCCTTTTCTCAAACAGCAGCCACAACTGCAGGCAAAGTCAAAAATAAAAGTAACTAAAATTAAAGAAAAAATTGGCTTCTCCCTATAGTAACTGACTCAACATCTAATAATATGTGATGCCCTGAAAGCTACAAACTGCTGCATGGCCATCTCCAGGTCCACTTTAACTCAATCAGGAGACCACTGTCGAAACATAACTCACTGGTACAAAGCAGAAATCAAGTAGTTGAGGATGTTCCAGGCTGCGGTCTGATGGGAAGCAAAGAAGATGATCTCATAATGTTTCTTTATGATCTATAAGTCACACTACTCCATAAATCTGACACAAGTGTCAAGGTTAGGATTAAGTCAACCTCTAAGTAAGAAAATAAAATAAGCAGCTGCCACTTCTCTTAACTTCCTCTTACTTCATTTTTTTAAGGTTTTTTTAATTCTCATTTGAGAGAGAGGGGAGTTGGGGAGAGAGAGAAACATCAATCATTTGCCTCCTGCACATGCCCTGACTGGGAATCAAACCTGCAACCTAGGCATGTGCCCTGAATGGGAATCGAACCAGTGACATTTCAGTGTACAGGACAACGCTCCACCCAATGGAGACACTCTGGCTGGGGCTCCTCTTACTTCTAAAGTCCAAAAAAATTTCCAAGTTATTATCTCTTAGAATTTCAACATTGGGAAGAAATGTAAGAACTTTCTTCAAAATGGAATTACATTAATGATACACTCAAACTTCAGTTAGGTGTTTTTGAAAGCACTAATACAAAATAAATAAAGTTTAAGTAAATTTGACCAGTCTCTAAAAAATGTATTCTTGTAAATAGGGCCATTTATAACCTAAATTCAGCTAGGGTTCATGTTTATTTAGATTTGTTTTGGTATTTCAGGCAAAGACACAAAATAACAAATAACAAAGAAATAAAACTTGAAGTGACAGGTTACAAATACTTCTGAAAAAGCAAGACCTGACTACAAATATCAATGTCCCTAAGGCCACCTGTTAAGATGGAAGTGTATGCATCCCATCATTCTTTAGCTGTGACCACAAAGTCTGGTTTTACACCTAGGATATACAAGAAGCATCAGATTAAAAGCATCAAATACCAGACTATACAAAATTGCCAAACAGAGGCATAGAAGAAAAGCATGATATAAAGTTAACAAACTAGGTTCAAAAAGATTTAAACACACCCACAAAATTCAATGCAAACCCATACTGTGCTTCAACCTAAAACTGATAAGCAACGACCAATCCTGACATCTCCCATTACTTACATTCCCCCTTTTATCTCCTGAATCTCTCCACTGATCTCATCACTTCTCAAGAGTCTAGTGATTCTAATCTCCAGGGCCTTTCCTTTCCCAGAAAGTGATACAGGACCTGGCCCCTACATTTTACTATCTCTACAATTTAGCCCTAACTTTTTTGTTTTGTTTTACCCTGTTAGATGTTAATTTTGTCCCCAATCTCTGTGCCCAGGTTCTCCTGACCAGTTCGACCTCATCTTTACTACAACACCTAGCCTCTCCTGAAGTAGAGTATGTGTCCCCTTTTCTGACATTTGTAATGCTGGCTCATAGTCAACACCCTCTTCCTTTCCCAAAGACTGCTGTCACCAGAGCCCTAGGTCTCCATCCCCAGTCCTCATCTTCCTAAGTAAGGCCTCTTTCTTTCCAGAGTTTGTCAACATTACTTTGACCAAGTGGGACCTGAAGGCAAGGGCTAATTCCAATCCCCCTCGTTCTACAGAACTCTAAGTCTCCCACCAGCCCTGGCTGTCCTCAACCCTTACATCCATCTGCATCCAGCCCTGCATGTCCCCCTCCCCTCTAACATCTTTCCTCCCACTACCCGGTAATCCCTTTCCCCACCCCTCAATGCACCTCATCTCCCGGGCCTTACCCGTAAGCCTGACACTGGGAAGGCCCTGCCAGCAGCCTCACCACGTCTCCCCTCCGGGCTCTCTCCGCTCTTCAGTAACTGTCCCCACGCCCCTTTCCCTCCAGGGCCCCGCGCGCCGCCCAGAGCCCCCTCCCTGATTAAGCTCCCGCTGTCACTTGGTCTCTCATCCACAAGATGGCGGAGCTGCTGCCCCCACCCCCGGGTCCTCTCCGCAACCATCTCCCGCCTTCCTAGAGCTCCCGTCCCGTCCCTTCAGCAGCCCCCGCCGGCGGCCTCGGCCCAGAGTCCCTCTGTGCCCTCCTCCGGCGGACGGGCGGCCCAGGCCCGAGCCTCAGCGACGCCGCCAACGCCACAGCTTCCACCGTTCCCCGTCCTGCACCTTCTCCTCACCATAAACTTCAGCGCTTTTTCCTGCAGCACCGCCTCGGCCGGGTCCATAATCGCCGAGGGCCACTGGGTCTGCACTCCGCCGGGGCCGCCCCCTTGGTGCCAGACCGCAGCCAACGCTGCGCTCGGATCCCGCCTCCTCTTCCTTCCCTCCGCCCTCTCTTACCTCTCGAGCACCCGCAGGGGGGCCAGGGAGGACCGGCTGTCCCGCGCGCATGCGTGAGCCCTCTGGCTCACGGGATTTGTAGTTCTGGAGCTTCGCGTAGCAAACTGTGAGGCCGCCTCGGGAACTGCAATTCCCGCGGTTCACTGCGACGGGGTCGCGGATGCCGGCAAGCCAAATCTAGCTATCTCGCCTTTAAGTACAGAAAAATCAGCTGATGGGAATCGTAGTTTACAGCCTCCACGGGCTGGAAAAGGGGAGGGCGGGGGTGGTGGCACGTGTATCTCCGTGGTTACCGAGCGACGCCAGTGGCGGCTTGCTGGGCATTTGATAGCAAGATGGCGATCATTGCCTCACCTGTAGCCCATATACTGGAAAAAACTGTGAGAGGACTCAGAGTTCCTAGGACCTCCCATACTGTGGTTTTAGAGAGTTGGATACCTACAAATTCCATATATATCTGATGTCTGTGGGATGAGTTTGGCCCAGAGGCGCTAGGCCTATGAGCACCTGGCAGCGCTTTATAGACCAATGCAGAATTTCAAGGCCCTAAGCCATCGCCCCACACTTTTCCCAAAGGCCTCATTTTCCCGGAAGGGGTGTCCCACCTGCTGCTCAGAATGTCTATGAACGCGGCCCAACACAAAATCATAAAGTTACTTAAAACATTATGAGATATTTTTGTGATTACATGTTGCAATGTACTTAATGTGTGGCTCAAGACACTCTTCTTCCAGTGTGGCCAAAAGGTTGGAGATGCCTGCCCCCAAGTCAGGGCCCAATAAAACTCGGTTCCAAAAACTTTTGGATGTTTAGCATTCACAAAGTCGGCACTGCTAACCCTGAGATGTACGGTAAGCTGCACATTAAGGATCATATAAGTACTTATCAATCGTGGGATATAATGGCCATCCAGCAAATAAAGCATGTAAGTATTTAGTTTGGCCTCGAAAAGGACAATACAAATTTATTTTGGAAATTGGGTCTACCCTAGGTGGAAGAAAACATTAAGAGTGAGCCAAAAGTGATAGGCTTAATGGTAATGGGAAAAAAATTTATTTGGAATTAAAAAGTGAGGCTTGTACAAAATATCTGAATTTTTTTTTTTAAAGATTTTATTTATTTATTTTTAGAGAGAGGGGAATGGAAGGAGAAAGAGAGGGAGAGAAACATCAATGCGTGATTACCACTCACATGTCCCCCAGTGGGGATCTGGCCTGCAACCCAGGCATGTGCCCTGACCGGGAACCAAACCCGCGACCCTTTGGTTCACAGGCCCACACTCAATCCACTGAGCCACACCAGCCAGGGCAAATATCTGAATTTTTAAAACAAGTCAATTAGGGAAATGTCTTCTTACTTATAAGAAAAAAATTCCAGTGTAAATTATTTGTTAATTCACCAACAATAAGCACATAACTGGGTGTAGACATCATCCCAGGAAATGGGGATTCATTAGTGAAGGCAATAGACCCAGTCTTGTGGAACCTACATTTCTAGTATGGTAATACTTTGTCCTAGTCATCATCCCTATGTCCACAGAATCAGCACAATACCTAATACATAATAGCCTTTCAGGTAATAAAAAGTTTTCTCTTGAATAGAAAAATAGTTCTACCGAGTGCAAAATGGGGAAGAATTAAAGCTCATTCATATGACAACTACCTGGAGGTTTTCATAGGACTAAGTCAGTATGTGACACCGTTGCCTAAAGAGCTGAAGGAGGCCTAGGAAGCTTGAAGAGTGTCGTCTGGGGAATAGATACTTAAGGTCTTACTCTGTTTTGAAACACTCAGGCCACACCTGGAGTACACCTGGAGTACTTTGTTAATTTATGGGCACCATATTCTACAAATATCACATGCAGGGACATAATAGTCAAGGGCAGGATAAGCAAGAGAGAAAATATTGGTGGATGCTTGCTCTGAAAAAAGGAACACTTAGAAATAACGACAACTAAATTCAAGCATTTGAAAGTGTTGAAAGGCACATGTACGTAACACCACAGGGAAAACTAGGACCAATGGATAGGATAATAATTACGATGATGATGATTATAACAGCTATTGCTTTATTAACTTTTTGTGCCAGGCACTGTACTAGGCATTTTACATTCATAATCTCTAATGTTCATAGTAACTCTGTAAAACAGGCATTACCCCTAATGTACAGGTGAAGTGAATGACACTGAAGAAGATAAATAACTTGCTCAAGTCGTGTAGCACATTATACAGTTAAGAGTCTAACTCAAGTCTACTTGAGTGCCCTGTGCTATTTTCACTGAATCACGCTGCAGTGACATAGGACTCAGACTCAGAGTTTTCTAGTAATCAGATCTGGCAAAGGTATGGCCTGCTCCATTCCTGAAAACATAGAGACAGGATGACCGTCTGTCAGGGGTATTGTTTAGGGGGTTCCTCACGGGTGGGAGGTTAAGATCTTTTAAACTCTAAGATTCTCTTCTTTTTAGAAGTCATTTGTTTTACTTTTTTATCCAGAGAGGACTATGAAAATATTGCCCGATAAGCCTGGCAGGCAGTGACAGTCCTCACTTTGTCCAGTCACGCAGAGGTAAGGATTAGTAAAGCAAACACCAGGAGTTTTGTTTAGAAGCCCAACCAGATAGACCATTCATATGCATATAGTTTGAAACTGAGCTGGCAGGGGCTGGGTACAGAAAGGGTAAAGCCTAATTCTTGAAAATTGACCTCTCGTGGTCAGGCAAATGCAGAAGTCCAAATGTGAGTTGCCTTGATTCTCAAGCTCTGCAGATCCAATATACCAGTAATTAGGAAAGTTCATTGGACTAGAAGTTAAGAGGGCTGGCTCTAGCCCATTGTTTCTCCAGTTAATTGGTTGACTTTTGGAAATTAACCAAACATCTTTGGTCCTCTTGTCATCTGTAAAACAAAGCTCTCTGCCAACTCTAAAATGAGTACACCTGTGAGCCCATTTGGGGTGCTTACTCAAAGAGATCACTGAATTATTAGAACCTTGAAAGCTCCACTTTACTGGAAAACTGCATTTCCAGCATAAGAAATCGCAGTCACTACTGGACTTCATATCTTCCTCTAACTTCCTGGTTTAAGACCTCAGAGTACTCTGACTTAGCCTTGTCTATTAGTGTCCATATTCAGCTAGTAATCAATCGATCACAATGTGTCTTTCACCCACCAGCTCCAATGCTTGCCTGTTCCAGACTACCTACCTTCAGCCGTTTTGCTTAGTTCACTCTAGTGTTCACCTCCAATCCAGTTCTCTGACTTCCGGCTCTCTCCACCCACCTCTTCCAACTTCACTTTAATCACCTTCTTCCCCGCTCAATCCTTTTACGGTTCTCCTACCTACTTTATCATTGTTTAAATTCCTTTGTCTGGCTTTCCAGGCCTTCAAAATTTTATCCAATCCTCCCTCTTCAGCCTTACTCCCTACTTTGTTTTAACATACCCCTCTGCTCCAATCAGATCTTTCCCCTACTCCACCTGCTCCACACACGTATGCCTCCTGGTCTTAGCTTGTGGGAGTATTTTGCCATTTTAGAAGGCTTCCATTTCCCCCTCTTTCCTACTCATCTTTCAAGGTCTGATTTAAATCTTACCTTTAAAAAAAAAATTATCTGCCTGGCTCAGTGTGGCTCAGTGGATTGAGTGCCGACCTGTGAACCAAAAGGTTGCAGGTTCAATTCCCAGTCAGGGCACATGCCTGGGCTGTAGGCCAGGTCCCCAGGTGGGGGTGTATGAGAGGCAACAGATCAATGTATCTCTCACACATTGTTGTTTCTCTCGCCCTCTCGTTCTCCCTCCCTTTCCCTCTCTCTAAAAGTAAATAAGTTTTTTTAAAATAATAAAAATTTAAAAAATAAAAAAAATAGTTATCTAGTTATATATTTACTTTCAGCACCATGGCCTGCTCCCTTTTCCCTCCCCCATAGGCAATGTTGATCTTTTTATTTGTATGGCTCTTGCAAAATAAACATTGTTTTGTGTGCTACATTTTTTGCACGGGCTACATTTTTATTCACATATTTAGTATTGTTTTATATATATCATTATGTTTCATACTTTTTGCATTCAGTAACTGTGGTTTTCAGATCCACTCATGTTGCTATGTATATATCTAACCTGTTGCTTCTAACTGCCGAATAATGGTCCGATGGTGTGTATCCCCCACATTCCACCTATCTACTCTCCCGGCAAAGCCTTCCGTTCCCAGTCACCCCCAATAACACTGCAGTGGTCAATCTCCTACGACACTATCTTCGAGAATACATATCTAAAATCACACTTACTGGACCATAGGCTATTAAGGATACTTAACTGGACTGCGTAGCGTCAAACTGCAGCACAGAAAGACCATGACGGTCTGCACTTCCACCACACTGCCCCACCACACTTGGCAGTGATGGGCTTTCCACTTTTTTTTGCCAGTTCATACATTTTACCTTCTCTAGGCAGCACCCAACCCACAAGAACCGTGCCCTTCTTTGAGCCTGTGACTCTGATCTTCTACTCCCCATCTCTGCAGTGTGTGCCTATGACACACGGCAAGCTGGGGTCAAATATTCCACATATACCTGCATGGTTTTCTCATTCCACGGCATTCCTTCTCCCGCACCTGGAACTCAACTCTGATTGCCCATGAGAGTCATTTCAGGAGCTTTATGAAAAGTATGTATGCCCAAGCTCCACCCCTCAGGTATTCTGATTAAAAGATGTGTAGTGGACCCTTGGCAATGGTAACTTAAAAGATCCCCAGGCACCATAGTCCTAATCTGCAGCCAGATCTGAGACAACTGCCTTGGAGTTTAAATGCCCAGTGCCTTCTTGCTGACCTCTGGCTACCCAGAGTCCCCCACATGCCTAACTTGCCTTCCAGAAAAATACTCTTCCCTGCCCCCGGTCACCACATCCCCCAAAAAAACCTCTATTTTCCAAGCACAGCTAATCAAAGCTCAGAGCTGAATGGAAGCAAAGGGATTAATTGATTTAAAAAGCCAGGAACTATTTGAATATCTGATAGGCTTAACCCCATGGTCAAGAGGTCCAGTGGAGGTGGGGAAAGTTATTTGTATATCTGTTGGCAAGAAAGATACTATTTTAGCTGGGGGCTAAATAAAGAATTTTCCCCCTTCTCCTCACTTCTTTGTCCTCATAAAAAGTCCAGGGTCACCCTGGACGGGTAGCTCAGATGGTTAGAGCGTTGTCCCGATATGCCAAAGCTGTGGGTTTGATCCTGGGTCAGGACACAAACAAGAATCCATCAATGAATGCATAAGTAAGTGGAAACAACAAGATCAATGGTTCTCTCTCTCCCTCCTTCCCTCCCTTCCTCCTTTCCCTCTCTCCTGCTCTCTTTCTATCTAAAAATCAATTGTTTTTTTTTAAAAGGTCAAAATTCAGTTCCCTACTTCTAAGAGTTTGCTGACCTCATTGGGGCTCTATGTTCTTGTGCCTAAGTGGAAGAAGTCATTATTAACAGTGAACTGTGATCCAGATTAGGTTCCCTCTGCAGATGATCCCGCTGACACAGGCCAAGGCCATCCTTATCTGGTTAGAGCTCTCAGTTCCCTTCAGGACAGATCTGTGGAGTGGGGATGGGATGCGGTGACAGCCAGAAAGGTTGTTCCAGGCAAAGTTAACTGCCTTTTTGATGATGCATTCTGGGAATTAAAACAAGGCTAGTGTGACTTTAGGGGAATAGTGGCACTAGATGAGACCCCAGAGGACAATAACTTGGGGCTCTAATGGCAAGCCATTATTTAGCCAATATACGCTGGTCAGGTGAACCAGCTGACATCCTTTCTACCTGGGGTCAGTGCTCGTGCCTTACCAGCTGTTAAATATCTTTTTTTAAATCATTCTGTCTCTTTTTTTAAATGACATTATTGTTTTACCTTAGACTTTTAAAAAAGATTTTATTTATTTATTCTTAGACAGAGGGGAAGGGAGGGAGAAAGAGAGGGAGAGAAACATCAGTGTGTAGTTGCCTCTTGCGCACCCCCCAAACATGTGCCCTGACTGGAAATTGAACCGGTGACCCTTTGGTTCGCAGGCTGGCACTCAATCCACTGAGCCACACCAGCCAGGGTTCCAGCTATTAAATATCTTGACTTTCACCCCAGCTTACAGGCTACATTAAGGAATTTGGACTTCATCCTGAGGGCTGTAAGAAACTACTGAAAAATTTTAAGCAGGGCTGCAGCTGGTCAGTCTTCTATTTTTAGAAAATTACTTATGGCTGGAGGCTGAGAAAAAGTATTATGAACTTTCCGATCTTCCTGGGAGAGATGTTGGAGGTCTGATGAAGGAGATGATAAGAACAGGAAGTAGATTCCAAAGACACTGAGGAGATAGAATCTGCAGGACTTGGTGATTGATTAGATATATCGTGGATGATGTCCAAGGAATGTGCCAAAGATGACTTCTAGGTATCCGGCTCAGGAAACAGGATGAATGAGAAGTGCCATTTTTTGAGACAGGGAATGCAATAGAAGGAACAGGTTGTGGGAGGATAATCAATTCTTTCTTGGACATATTGCTTCAAGGTGTCTGGGCGACTTCCACATGGGTTTAGACATTGAGGCAGTTGGACATTTAGAACTGAAGCTGGAGAAAAAGGCCTGGGCTGCAGATATGAACCTTCAGCATATAGGTGGTAATTGAAGCCCCCGGAAAAAGATGAAATCACCCAGGTAAAGTACAAGCAGTGTAAAGAGCAGCAGGTCTAAGACAGAATCCTGAAGAACCTTGATATATACAGGATGAGCGGAAGAAGAGGCGCCAGCAAAGGAACCCAAGAAGAAGTGACCAGAGAGACAGGAGGAAAACCTGGGAAGTGTGGCTCATGATGGGAGTCAGATGCCATACTGCAGTGAGTTAAAAGTGGAAGGTGAGGGAATGAAGACTGTTGAGTTGCTTGTTACAAAACATGTGCCTGTCAAGGGAAGGAGAAGAGAGATAGTACAGTGGTTAGAGGCAGAAGTTAAGGGTCTCGAGAGGTGTTTATCATCATTGTGTTTCCTGAAACACAGGGCGACTGTAGTTCAAAGGAAGCGGAAGAGGCATGACAACCAAATGCACTGACTGATCTCTGATCGAGCCCTGAACAACACCCACATACACTGACACTCAGAAGACAAAACAGCTATGAAAGATATTAGCGGGACAATCTGGGAAAAACTCAATATGGACTGTATATTAGACAATAGTATTGTAACAGTGTTACATTCCTGAATGTGGTAATTTTATTGCGAGGGTAAGAGAACTAGAGAATGTCCTTGTTCTTAGGAGACACATGCTGAAGTGCTTAAGGTGAAATGTTACATTGCTTGCAACTCTCAAATGGTTTAGGGTGGAAAAAAGTGTGTGTTTGTGGAAAAACAGAGAGGGAAGGGAAAAAGAGAGAGAACTGAAGCAAATGTGGCAAAATGTTAGTAATTGGTGGATCTAGGTGAAGTACTTTGGGCATTCATTGTACCCTTCTTGCAACTCTTCTGAGGGTTGGAAATTTTCCAAAGCAAAATCTTGGGGGTTGAAAAGAAGTAAGAGACTTGAGCATATGTAACTGCTGATGGAAAGGTTCCACTAGACAGAGGAAGGTTGAAGATAAAAGAAAAAGACAAGGGATAATTATGAAGCCAGGTCCTGAGAAGATGAGACAGAATGAGTCCAGCTGGAGGGATTGGCACCCAGTGAGAGGAAGGAGGAGAGTACGGATGTAAAAGTAGGTCGGGGGTAGAGCTGGAGAAGAAAGGTTGAGGAAATCCCCTCCTGATGGGTGCTGAAATAGACAACTAGCAATCTCTGCCACACAAATGGGATTTTTGCATTTTCTGCTCTTCTGGATTACATTTATCCCTCTTCTTTCATTCATTAGCAACACAATCAAAAAGTAGTTTTCCTTAAATTAAATTAATGTTGTTGTAGACCAGTGGTTCTCAGTGGAGGCAATTTGTCCCCAGAGGACGTTTAGCAATATCTGTGCTCCAGGCCTGCAGCAGAAGGACACAGGATACCTAAGGATATTCGAGAAGTTCAATAAGACAGTTCTGCTCTATCTCATTTGCAACAGCGTGACCTTGGGCAAGTTGCTTAACCTCCTTATGCCTCATCAGCGAAATGGGGATCGTAATAGTTCCTATCTCATTAGACTGCTCTGAGAATTCATAGAAAATTCTTAGAACATTACCTGGCACATAGTAAGTACTCAATAAATGTTAGCAATTAATAGGTCTAAATTTTACATAATTTGCATGCATCATCAAGATGGGCTCAGCATGCACCTTCTCTTTCCTGAACAATTTAGTCTTAAAACCATTATACAGGGCAGAACAAGGCTGATGTCCATGCAGAGTGGAGGCCTGACATGGGCTGTTAAAGCCCAAGTGGTGTGGTAAGGACATCCATGTGGAAGAAGCAGCTCTCATGGGAGACTGGTTACATGTATGCATGTATGCATACAAACATACATTCCCTCGCTCTGCCCACTGAGAGGACCTTGGAGCAGCGCTGCCCAGTAACAATGAGTACGGTTCGCATCCAGATCTTAGCTTCTAAATACCATTCTCCACTGAAAAGAATCAGTGTTCTCGGGGAAATAGCTGCTTGCAGGGCTGGGACAGGGGAAGTACAAGAAGAGCCTACAACATTTTTTGCCCAAACACAGAAAGAAGTGCCCAAAGAATAATGGAGATGTGTCAAAAAGACTCATTGTTTCACCTCCCAAAATATTTAATGATTTAAAAAACAAAGAGTAAGTCCACAGAGGAGAAGGCTGGTAGATGTCAGGTTAACCAAGTGATCGAAGTGAACATCATCAGCAGAGGCAAACTGGAATTGTGTGTCCCTGATAGAAGGCAATGCGAAGAACAAAGAGGTTGTGGTGGCTTCCTGGAAGATGACACCCCAAAATGCCCCCTGGTGTTCACACCCCTTCTTTATTGACCAGGGCTGATGTACATAAGCAATAAGATATTACAGAAATGATAGAGGGGGACTCCCAAGGCAAGGTTATAGAAGATATTGTGGCTTCTGCCTTACTCTCCTGTTTCACTCGCTCTGGGGGAAAATACACTGCTATGTTATGAGGAATCTCAAGCAGCCCTTCAGACGGGTCATATGGTAAGGAACTGAAGTCCTCTGCCAACAGTCAGCACCAAATAGCCAGTGACATGAGTGAGCCGTCTTGGAGCAGATCCAACAGTCCCAGTTAAGCTTTCAGGTGACAACAACCCCAGCCAATACCTTGAGTATAATCTCATGAGACACTGTGTAGAACACTAAACTGTTCCTGCATTTCCAACCCGTGTGAGATAATAAATGTTTATAGTTGTCCTGAGCTGTTAAGTTTAGGGGTTGTTTGTTATGCAGCAATCATAGATAACCAATACAGTTTCTCTTACAGGTAGTCTAACCCCAGAGCCTAAATGTAACGACGGTGTCTCATTTATTAACAGTAGTATCTGAATCAGAAACCTTTCTCCAAATAGACAAAAGTAGTATATTCACTTTGGTTTTAAGAAGATACTTTATATAGTTGCTGCATGTTTTTCCCAGTTTGGAAGATTAATCAGCCTTTTGTGCCTACAATGCTATCTTTCCCGTGATTTCTTTGCTTAGGAACTATTTAACCAATAGTATTTACCACACTTAATTTTATAGACTTTATGCAGGTTACTTTTCCTTTAACTCGCCTTTGTCCAGATCCCATCACTACCATTCCTTCAAGTCTATGATTTCCTTTACCTGGCTGCTCTCATTTCCCAGACATTTACATTACCTGAAGCTATTTCTCATTTGATTCCCCTTGCCTCCCCAAAACGCTATTTGTGGGAGAGCTGATCAGGGCCAGGTAAGAGATGGGCCCTGCCCTCAAGAAGCTTTGTGCTTTGTAAGACAAACAAAACACAGAAAGGTATATATACTAGCCGTAGCTCTCTAGGCCACAGTATGGTCCAGTATTAGGCAGGGTCCTGGCACAGGTGAACCGGAGTACTCTGAGGAGGGTTTAATTAAGGGCCTGTTTGCAAAGGTGTGAGCAGGATTTAGCAAGACAGCAGGGAGAATGCATACCATGGGCCAGCAATGGTGGGAGCCAACCACTCCCATGCCTGCAGGGCTGAGGGGAGGGAGTGGCTACCAGAGATGTCAGTGGCTGTGTTGGAGAGCCACTTGACAAACCTATGGCCTTCAAAAGGGGATGCGGTGCTTTCCCAGTAACTCAATGGGGAGGGATCTGGAAGGATTTATACCCCAAATCACTCTCCTTCTGTCCTCTAATTTTCGTACATCTCCTGTTAGCCAAACAAACAGAAGCCAGAGGGTAAGATGCAGTCAGTATGGGTTGTTTCCCAAGGTCCCGACAGGACAGAAAAGGACAGCATCTCTGGAAGGGCAAATGGAAGGTTTCCACATGGGACCAGCTTGTAGGAGATCTGGAATCTGCATAGCCCTCCAGGGCAGGGCAGGTCACTCAGGAGGCCCCAGGGGACACTCCAAGGGGGACTTCCAGCTGGAAGGAGCTTCCACATGGGGCATGTTAGTCCATAGGTGGTCAGAGAGGATCCAGACAGCTAGGCTGGCAGCCTGAGACAGGTCTGGGAACAGACTGAGGCAGGAGATGTGGGAAAGGCAGGACTTCGACGTTGGAGGATTACCCCTCAAATCAAATGCAATCTCCTGTATGTATCAAGGGACAATTTTTTAGGGGAACAACTTGGAGGAGGGACAGCAGTATAGCAGAAGGAGCCAGGACAGCTATACAAAGTGGTCTGGATCCCCTATCCCAGAAAAATTCACCTTCTTGGGGTTCTCCCACAATTATCCCTTCTACCACCACTGCCCCTGGATCCCCGGGGGGCCCTTTCCTCACTGGCCCAAATGCAAATGAAACCCATTTGACTTGATTTGTCCTTACCACAGCTCAAATAGGCTGACATTTAAAAAGTAAATAAATAAAGGCACCTTACTTCAGAAGCAATAGCAAAACAAGAAAAAGAAAGCACAAAGAAAATGGGAAAAAATGTATAATGTACCTATTTAACTTTCAATTGTGTAAATTTTCAAACACGTAGAAAGGCAAAGAGAAGAATATAATGAACCTCCGTTTGTTCATTACTCAGCTTCAAAAATATTGACTTACAGCCACTTTTGTTTCAGGTCTACCCCCACCCACTTCTTTACCCCATCCTCTAGATTATACTGATGCAAATGTCAGATATATTATTTCAGCCATGAATATGTCAGTAGCTCACAATATATAAGGTCATAAAGCTCAGTCCTGATTTCTGATCTCAAGGCTTTCCTGAGCACAGAATTCCCTTACCCTAACCTAGTATCCTCCTCCATTGTTATTAAATGAGCACAAAGAACTGTCCCAACCATGTCCCAACTGTCAGAGAGAGACCTATCTAAACTTCATCCCCAGTCCCTGGGTTCTCCCTGCTGGTTCCAGTGCTGGCCTGAGAGTCTGCCTCAAACACGACAGAGCCCCGGAGACTGACCCACCAATCTATTGTCCTGGTTCAGGCTTAGCAGTCCTGCTTTAGCTGGAGCAGGAGGAAAAGACGTACGTAAAGCACTTTGTCTGGGCCCCAGCTCATGGTAGGGATTCAGTAATGTTAGGTGGCAGTGGTGATGCTGATGATGACTACAACAAGGATCTGACAGAATTTTGTCAAGGCCGGGGAGGGGGGGCCAGAGAAGACATAACAAAGATTTGTTTACCAAGATTCAACTTTGAAGCCTTAACTTGAATCCAAGTATAGCAGCGTAGTTTTTTTGTTTATTGGTTTTAATTTACCTTCTTCAGAACTTGTACAATTTAACAGAATGAGACGCTCTGTCACATAATACCGGAGATGTGTAAAGGGTTGGAAAGCTTGGCTTTTGAAAGATCCGATTACTTTGTTATAGGGGCTCACCTCCCAACAATCTCCCCAGTTCAGGCACCTGTCAGGGAATCTGACTGAAGGAGTCCCGCAGAGAAGAGGTCAGTCAGATCAGGGGAGAACTGAAAGAGGATCTGAGTTTGGGCTGGTGGGTGGAGGTGGAAAAGGGAAGGGAGAGACAAGTTGAAGGACATGCACAGAGACCCCACACTGAGGGGCAGGAAGAGCGCCAAATGACAGAGCCCACAACCACTCTTGAATCCTCAGGTCTCTTTGCAATTGCAATAGGTTTATTCAAGTCATCAGGACCAGGTGAGAATTTGAATGGCTCACAGACAAACACTTTGGGACACAGACTGTGCTGCCCCCTCCCTTCAGTGCCAGGTGTATCGGTGACAGTGTTACCTTGGGAACAAAGCAGTGTAGCTGGTAACACCCCCGATGAGACTTCTTGATTCTAACCCTCTAAGCTCCTGAACAGAGCTCCTCTGTGATGCTCCAGTGGTAACTGTGAGAAACCAGAGAAAGGAGACAACTCAGAAGCTTCCTGCAGACCTAGTTCGGAGACACCCCCAATTGAAGGCGAACTGAGGCTTGATTGCAAAGTGAAAGTGGATAAATCCTACTCAAACATTTCTGGGACAAAAAAAAAAAAATCGAAGTGCAAATTCACATTCTTTCACATCCCTCTTCTCTACCTCACTAGGCTTTGTGCTAGTGAACCTTTCTTAGGCTGCAAGACAGAAAGTGGTAGATTGCTCTATAGAGAAAGAAAAGAAAAGAAAAGAAAAGATCCTGAAGTTGGGAGGAGGAGGCTGAAGAGGGGCCACCAAAGTCAGAGAAAGGAAAGATCCCTCCCTGAGCCCAGGCCTTTGTTTTTGTTATTTACACCTTTGCCTAAGCTGCTTTTTCCTCCTCTCCTGGTTGGTCCTCCTCTGGCTTCATGCAGCAGAGCTCCCAGTTAGTCCTCTCAGAGCATCCCTCACAATTTATATGTCTGGTTTGCTTATTGTGTTTCATTGGTCTCCCACGTGAGACTGTAAGGACCGTGAAAGCAGACCCCAGTATACCTCGTTGATCTTTATCCACTCACCGCCTAATACAGTAGGTGCTCAATAAATACACTGTTTGTGAAAGGAATGAAAGAAAGGGAAGAAAGGAGAGAGATTTGGGTTGAAGAACTTTCTATAAGGAAAGGTCTTTGATGAGTGAGTACCATGCAATTTCCCTTTTTGCTGCTCTTTTAAGAGACTAGAGACAGCCCTGGCTGGTGTGGCTCAGTGGATTGAGTGCTTGCCTGTGAACCAAGGGGTCACTGATTCGACTCCCAGTCAGGGCACACACCTGGGTTGAGGGCCAGATCCCCAGTGGGAGGCGCACAAGAGGCAACTACACATCGATGTTTCCCTCTCTATCTCCCTTCCTTCCCCTCTCTCTAAAAAAATAGATTGATAAAAATCTTTTAAAAAGAGAGAGAGACTAAAGACTCTTCAGTGCTATTTAGGATCAAATTTGTGGCTCAGCTGGTTGAGAGTGTCCTCTCAATAGGCCAAGGTTGTGGGTTCCATTCCTGGTCAGGGCACATACAAGAAACAACCAATGAATGCATAAGTAAATGGAACAACAAATCAATGTTTCTCTCTCTCTAAAATCGATTTAAAAAAATTTATATTAAAAAGAACAGAGGAGACTTCCTGCTGACTATACTGGTATATTCACTTTGAAAAAATTCATTGAGCTGTAGATTCCCGTGTGACCCACAGGTCTCCCTCCTGTCACACGACTCCCCCATGAACTGAGACTATCCTGTGATTCCCACATGACTCCTATGTGAATGCTACATGACTCCCACATGACCTTGTGACCCATGTGACCCCCACATGACCCCCAGTTCACCTTTTATTTGAAAGTCTTTCTGTTTATATTATTTATTTATTTATAGGAGCCAAAATTCTCTTCTGAGAACCTCAGAACTATTTCTCTTCTTCTTCTTCTTCTTCTTTTTTAAAGATTCTATTTATTTATTTGTAGAGAGAGGGGAAGGGAGAAAGAGAGGAAGAGAAACATCACTGTGAGAGAGAAACATCAATTGGTTACCTCTTGAATGTGCTCCAACTGGAACTGAACCTGCAACACAGGCATGAGCCCCAACGGGGAATCAAACGGGCGGCCTTTCCCTTGGTGGAACAATGCTTAACAGAGCCACACTGGTCAGGGCAGGAAACTCATTCTGAGGAAGGTTTAGCCAGTGCTACTGCTTTTTACGTGTATAGTTCCCTTCTAAGCACTCCACAAGTTGCTGAAGCAGAATCTCCTAACGTCAAAACTATTATTCTGTGCACTTTTTTGTATGTATACTGTACTTAAAGAAAAACTACATTAAAAAAGAAAGAAGGAAAGAGACCATACAGACCCACGTGTGTAAAACACAAATGCAGGTGAGGAGTGGGAGGGAAAATATAAGTGAGGGCAGGGGCCAGGGTGAGTTACAACAAAGCCACGAGGAAGAAATGCCGTTGGCATGTCTGAAAGATTGAAGAGATCGGGAGAGTGGAGGTGAGGGCTGCCTAGGGTCAGATGAGTGGCCTGGCCTGGAAGCCATGGTGGGGAGTTTGGGTTCATAGAGAAACTGTTTGAGGGCAGTGTTCTTAGTTTATCACAATGGTTTTCCAATTTTGGATGCGTAATAATCATCTGGACAGCTTGTCAAGCAGCACACTCATGAGCTGCGTGTTCAGAGAGGTTTTTTTATTTAAGATTTTATTTACTTACTTTTAGAGATGGGAAGGGAGGGAGAAAGAAAGAGAAACATCAATGTGCAGTTGCCCCTTGTGTGTCCCCTACTGGAGACCTGGCCTGCAACCCAGGCATGTGTCCTGACTGGGAGTCAAACCAGCAACCCTTTGGTTCACAGGCTGGTGCTCAGTCCACTGAGCCACACCAGCCAGGGCCATATTCAGAGATTTTGATCAAGAAGATTGGATGGGACCCTGAACCTGCATTTTAACAAGATGCCCAGATGACTCAGTTTAAAAGGTTGTCCTCTGGCTGTAATTTGATTTTATTTTAAGATTTTATTTATTTTATTTTTAGGGAAAGAGCAAGGGAGGGAGAAAGAGAGGGAGAGAAACATCAGTGTGTGGTTGCCTCTCACACGCTCCCCACTGAGGACCCAAGCCTGCAACCCAGGCACCTGCCGTGACTGGGAATCAAATTGGCGACCCTTTGGTTCACAGGCTGGCACTCAATTCACCGAGCTGGCTGTAATTTCAGAAACATGGACTAGTGCCTCCTGTTTGGCCCAGGATCCTGGGTCCTTGTCAGAGATTTGTTGATTTTGATGAAGATCAAACATAGTATCAAAGTGAGCGTGACTCTGAGGCTAGATCAGAATTTAGATCCTGGCAAAGAAAGACACTTTTTGAACCGAGAATTGTATGGCAGTTTTCACTGACTTTATAGTTAAGAGCAAAGGCTCTGGAACCAAAACCTGGGTTCAGTCATTTAACTTTTCTGCATCTCAGTTTCTGCAGCTGTAAAAAGTGAAATGGGAATAGATAATAGTATCTACTTTATAGGATTATTACGAGGATTGAATAAATTACTAAGTAAAAAGCACCACAGTGCATCATGGTGCAGGGTAAACTTGCATGAAATGATAACAATGATCCTTTCTCCCTTTGTAGGCAACTTCTCCTTGTCATTGGATAGGGACAGGGCCTGGGCTGGGTCTTCTTCAGGCCAGCCTGTAGTGTTCAGGTTCTTGAATTCGCGCAGGCAATATTTCACAACATGAGTCTAGGTGATTTTTGAGAGTATGTTTATTAAAGCTGGGGACAATGAAAAAAAAAGGAAGGACTTAAGGTAGAAGAAGAAGAGGAGACCCCTAGCTGGTATGGCTTAGTGGATTGAGTGCTGGCCTGTAAACCAAAAGGTCCCAGGTTCAATTCCCAGTCAGAACCCCTGCCTGGGTTGTGCGCCATACAGCTGATCAATGTTTCTCACACATCAATGTCTTTGCCCTTCTCTTTCTCCTTCCCTTCCCCTCTCTCTAAAAATAAGTATATAAAAATTTTTGGAAAAAAAGAAACAGGAGAGAACCGAAGCAGTACTCTGCTTTGGCTCCTTAGAAAGAAAAGTTACAGGAAAGTTAGCTCACTGGAAAGTCTGAGAAAAGGGGGGCCTTGGAGACAGGATCAGGGGTTAAGTGTGGATGAGCTGCCACTGCCTGCTGCTCCCCTGGTTGGAAGTCTTGTGGGGATTCTCAGAGTTTAGGAAGAAGTAAAAATTTCATGCCTGAGAAGGGGCATAGATGGGCATGCTCCAGGGGTGTCCAACCTTGTGGCATCTCTGGGCCACACTGGAAGAAGAGTTGTCTTGAGCCACACATTAAATATACAAACACTAACAACAATTGATGAACAAAAAAAAGGTTTTAAGTAAATTTACGATTTTGTGTTGGGCCATGCTCATAGCCATCCTGGGCCGTGTGCGGTCTGCAGGCCTTGGGCTGGACACATGTGCAGGGTATCTAGAGCAAGCCTACGATGGTATCCTTTGTCTTGAGGGTTTTATCTCTCCCCTGCAGGCAAGAGTCTTAGGGAGGGTTCCAACAGAATATTCATATACATCAGCTTTCCAGGTCCATTTTTAATATGCTGATGCATCAAAACAAGCATATAGAGGAGTTTGGGATTATTCTTTGGTCTGCTTTACTGTTTTACTTTTATCTTGGGTGTGTCTGGCTCTAATTGGGTTTTTGTTATTTGTTCCTCTGAATTCATCTGGGTTTGGTTGGCACAAATAGCATTAACTGAGTCTCTGTCCTCTATATCCCTGACCAGGGTGATTTAAGCTATGTATTCAGTGGTTAGGGAGAAGTATAAACCATTTGTTCTCAAGTGTCCTTGGTAAGGGAAGATAAGGTCTTGCAATTTACTGGCTGGCTGTAAATTGTTCAAATTGCTTGGCCTTGTTTAATTATCTTATCTCAGTTTCCCTGTTCCACTTGCCCAGGAATTTTCCTAGCTTCTTACTATTCTTCCTCATCCTCACCCTTCCTCCTGTTGTCTGCTTCTCCAACACTAAGTAGTAGAAATAACTGGAGAAGGAATTGGGCCTTAGCTTTGTAGGCAGGGTCCAAACTGTCCTGCAGCCTCTTGCCCCCTTCTCCCCCCAGTATCAGGGCAGATAGGCAGGAAGAAGTCCAGCCTCCATATACCGTTAACATCTGTGTGGACGAAGTTTTCCACTAAGACTCTTGGTCTAACCCACCCCCAAGTTTTATTGCTGCTAGGCCTAATTTATTTTAGGCCCTGGATTTACGACTCCAGATTAGTTGATATAGTTGTGCCTCATGAGGATATAGGTCTCCTTACCCTGGATTTTCTCTAACAGGAGGTTGAGAAATCAGTGGAAACTAGGAAAATTCTTCAGAGGTGGCAAGAAGGCAAGAATCAGGATTATTATTATCTTTAAAATTTTTTTAGGAACAAAGCCAGCAACCATTTTTCATCGCCCCTCCACCCATCAGACTGGGGGGCCAATGTCCCAGTGTGCTAGCACTCACAGGCAATGGCTGGACAATCACTCAGCTGCGGAGCAACCCTCCCTTCCCACAGCAGGGCTTCAGCTAGTGGATCTGGCAGTTTATTTGTCAATATTATTTGTTGTTAGCTTAATTGTCGGAAAATTGAAAAGTGTAATGCTTAGCCATGAAACCCTTAAGGCTGGTTAATCTTCTTGGATTGTAACCAATGTAATTTTATTAGCTGATCCCATCTTGATTATAATATGCAGAGCCCTGGAAAAGTTGCTGAAGGTTCCAAGTCATGGCGTACACAGGGAAACACAGGCTTCATCAAATGCATTTTCTGCCAAGGAGAGGAAAAGGGCAGAGGGGGCTGGACTGAAAGAACTGGGTTTGAGATGCCAGTGGGGAGAGGAGTGCAGTCTCCAGTATAGACACAGAACTGATCCTGGCAGTCTCATTTGGAGAGGGGCTAGGCCAAGCCGGGTTAGGTTCTGTGCCCTGTATGCTGGAAGTACCCAGGCCCAGCAGCATGCTGCAATGAGAACCTCTGAGTAAAGGCATAGCTCAGAATTAGGCTTCAGTAGAGACAAATCCAAAAGGCCAAAGAAAACACATGTTCTTACCATCAGCAGTGGTTTTTTGTGATTATTTGAAAAGTCCCTCTTCTTCAGTTTTATAGTTAAAGCGTGATGGCGTCAGGAATCAGCATTGTATCTATAACTGAGAAGTTGAAATGTGTAAAGGATGACTCTAACAGCCTCTAGTCCTCTCCGGATTTTGATTTTCTGCACCAAAGAATGGGGAACAGACATTCTCATCCATTTGACTGCCCCTTTCTTGGCTTTGACGAATGAAGAGACCTCCTTTTTTGCGTTGGCATCTCCAGAGAAGAGAGGGGTTTCACTACTTCTAAATACCCAATCCAGCAATGAGCCCTTTTTGAAAGGTGAAATTGGGGGCCAGAAACACTGAGATTCTACTGACACTTGACTGATGCCCTTGACCCCCAACCATACACCCTGGCAAATGAGCCAGCAGCCTATTCTAGACAAATGGGGAGCCCACAGGCAGCATGTGAGCATTTTTTTCCTTAGCCCCTTTATGAATATAAATATTTAGTGCATGGTGTTTTGCAGAATTAAATCTCTGAGCCTAGATTAGCCTGGTAATATCATTATGTAGATGCCAGGGACGAGGTACCTGTGACTGCTGTGTGTCTTCTCATTCAAAGATGCCTGTGATGACTTGATGCACTTCCATTTGCCAGGGCAATCATTAATTGCACATGAAACAGTTGGTGTTTGGCTTTAAGGGAAGCTGATTGGGTCAGTCACCAAGCGTTTGGCTCAATGATCTACAGCTGGCTCTTTGCTCCTGCACTCCTGCCTTCTTTTCAAAGCATTCTCACTCAGTGTTTTTGGGACCCCCTGAGGAAGAGGCTGTGAAACATAGGGGGTTTTAATCTGTGTTTTCCTTTGGGCATTATAGCTTTAATTTTAATATTTTGGATAATAAAGAATGATTTTAAATTAAATTTGCAAGTCTGCCATCTGTGATTGTTTGGACTTTTTCCTCCTCTCTGGCGGGTTTTGTTTTTACTTAATTCTTTCTGAACAGTTACCGGAGTGGGTGGAGAGCAGGAGGAGCAAGGGCAGCGGAGTGGGTCAACCTGCGGAGCTGAGAGAAATGAGGAAGGGTTTTGATCCCTGGCCTTTGGCCCTGGGGGTTGGTGGAAAAAACTTGATGCCCTGAGTCAAAATTCAAAAAAGTTAACTCAGATGTAATTGCAGTCTCCTGTCATTTCCTCTTGATCTGACTTCAAGTGATTTGCCAAGGTTATGCCTCAGTTTGCCCGTCTGTTAGAGAGAGAAGTGGTTTCCCCCGCAGAGGTGCTACTGCAGTTTTGACACGGCTCTTCGTCCGAGGTCAGCTACCAGAACCCAAGGCATTGCCATTATCCAGCAAAGGCTTAAAGGACCTGAGGCTTATGTGTGTTTCCAGATACAAAGCTAAATCAAAGAAATCTCTACCTAGAAATATGCTCTTAATCTTGTCAGTGAAATCCAGGAAGAAGAATTTTCTACCCTTGCAGGGAAGTGAAGGCACAAAATCATCACCACTGCAGACCATGGCATTAATGAGCCAGACAGATAGCACCACCGAACACACAGACAAATGTCGAGTGAACGCCAGAATAAAATGAAAAAGCACCTGCCAGCAGAGGGGTTGGTAGGATGAGTGCTTAGCTAGGAAAGGAAGAGGCGGGGGTTCATACAGCAAGGCAAGTAACTCCCTTTCCTCTATTGAGTGAAATGAGCCTTCTTGGAGGGATTAAATTTTGTGTTTGGGGGAGAGAGTTTGAGGAGCAGTGCAGACAGAGTATTCCTGGCAGAGCATGTGGACCACTTGAGAAGAAGCCCTAGCTGGGGGAGAGTGCAGGGCCTGAGAGGCTAAGAGGGTGAGGGAAGGAGATGGCCAGGGGACAGAGATAAGGTAGAGGGTGAAGAAAGTCATCTTAAATGCTCTCTGGAATCAGAACGGGGTACAAACAAAATTCCAGGAAGCCGCTGGGCTCTGAAGTTGTGTGTAGGTCAGAGGCTTTGTTAGCATCGGAGTGGATTTATGTAAGTCTGCTAATCCCATTGTCTCTGCTCCCTCACCCCAAGTTCTGATTTTATCAAACCAGGGTGGGGCTCCCAGGCACCTGCCTATACAGAGAAGGGCCAAAATCATTGCCACACGGAGCAGAGAGTGAAGGTTCATGAAATGACCTTGAAAGTCGGGGAGGCAATATCCATGGCTCCGAGGGGATGGCCGCTCAGGTAAACAAGTACTTATCATGTTTTTTAAGACCTCGCAGGAGCATCCATCCTTTGTGCCACAGAACTCCTAGACTGAGAGATAAGCTTGGAACCTCTCTCTCTCTCTCTCTCTTTCTCTGCCTCTCTCTCTCCCGATTTCTCTGCCTCTCTCTCGATTTCTCTCTCCCTTTAATACACACACTTTTCTTCCTCCTCTTCCTCTCTCCTTCCTAAAATCCCTAGTTCTCCTAAATACCACCTTAGTATCCCCCCAATAGTGGAAGACAACCCCAACAAGTGCCTGTGAAAAAAGCCTTTAAGACTCATGAATATTTAGCTCGTCCTCATGTAAAATATATGACTTTGTGTAAGGATCAGGCGAACGAGGTGCATGATTTTTTTCTGATTTATGGGCCTGGAGACGGATTATTCATAGCAGAGCAGCTGTGTGGAAAGATTCATCCGCTGCAAAATGTGATTGTACATCAGGCAGTGTGTGGGAACGGAGCTATGACTAATGGCTGCTTTACATATAAATGAGAAGGTTTGTGCTAGGAACTGTAAAAAAATACAATCACTCAGCTGACGGGCAGGCTCCTTATCATGGGTGCAGGAGAGGGACCACTGGAAAGGTAGGCAAATGAATGTCTCACCCCCATAAGCTGAGCCAGGTGGGGGTGAGAGTCCTGGAGCACAGGAGAGCGGATGGAGGGAATTTGGCAAAGCAACCAACTCTCCGGATGTGGCTGCAGTCAGTGTCCGTATCTGTAACTCCATCTTCAAGGCCCCTCCATGACCTCTGAGAGCCTGCAAGGGCAGGGCTGTGGCCCAACAGAAGTGGCTGCATTGCCAACACATCCAGGGTGATGATCAGGCCCTGAACTCTTCAGACCTTGGAGTTGGGCTGCTGAAATTCAGTTCCATTTCAGAAGTTAGCACAGGATTTATTTAGGCAAACCTCGGAAGAGAAAAATTGTGCGAATCTGAGATTTCCCTCTACCACTCCTCACGTCTCCCTCGTTTTCCCTCGTTCATCTCTCTCTTCTCTTGTAGCTGAGACAGGCTGTCTAGACATTGCAGATGTGGACAGATGTTGGGTCTGTAATTTATAACAACGGCCTCCAGAAGGCAATTCCAATTTGTTTCGGTAAGGCTTTGAGTTACAGGCAGAAAAAATATCCTGTAAATACCGTTGACTTACATGGTAACTACACCAAGGGTTTACTTAGTGAACAATCACTAACTACAGCATAATTACATATCCCTGCAGATTACCAGGGAATTTAATGACACCGAGCAGGTAATGACCACCAAACCAAGTTTCTGGCTTTGGAAGGACCTAGAGAGCAAGGGAGTGGAGCCATATTTAACAAGAATTGATGCCCATTTCTTCAAGTCATCAGTTAGTCTCCATTTTGAGGGCCTTTCATTTTTATCTACGTGCTGGACATCCCCTCAGCACCATACCGAACTTCCGGCAGGTTGGAGGCTGGTTGATGCTTGCTGCTGATACAGTTTTAAACCATGTAGTAGTATCTCTAGGTACTCACAAAGCCCTCAGACCAGCCAGGAGGCTGGAAAAGGATTTTTGCTGTTACCATAACAGGTCACCCACTCAGCGGCAGGGCTGAGCTATGCCAATCTACTCTCATTCTGTCCTGCTGGCCAATGACTAAACAGCTGTCCAGGCCAGCAGTGAAGAGGAGTGGCCCACCCAAGGCCAAACTAATCCTCCTGGAAACTATATTCGGATCTGGTAATTATGATGGGAAATGGAAAGGTGAATTTCTGAAATAACTTTTCAAGAAATTCAGGGTGCTTCTTACCACCATCTGGGGCGGTATATGCAGAGTGGGGAACAGGAGGCTAATGAAAAGGCCACTACACAGAGAAGCTAAGGGATCTGGCCAACGCCAGAGTCTGTTGGTAGCTGAAGCCAAATTTGTACTTGGGATCTGCCATCCCTGAGAACTCTGACCAGTTAGTCCCTCTGGGTTTAGGGGATCAGAGCTGGCCAGCAGCTGGGGAGCTCAGGCTTTCCTGGATATATAAGGTTGCAGCTGAAATAGCCATCAGGGTATTATGTCTGTCAGTCTGGGGGATGGGGAAAGAGGAGTGGGAATAAAGGGGATAGGAAAACGTGGAAATCAAATAAACACATTGACAGGATTGGATTCCAAATTTTCATCCATCACCAATCTCTTCAAGTTTATCTGTTCCATAGAATCTTCCATCCTCCTCTTGCCTGTCCAAAGACAATCAAGGAAAACTTAATCTTAATACACCTCTAGGCACAGAGTCTTGGGTTTCCACAGACCCTGAGAAGAATGCTTGATGCCAGTTTAAGAACAGATACTGTCTGGAGAATCCTGATTCTTTGAACACAACTTGTTTTGTTGTGTGTTGCCTCGCTCATTGCTCCCCTCCCTTGCTCCTGCTTACTGAGTGCTCTGTATCCATCCAACTTCAGTTATATCTTGCTTCACCTGAAGAAGTGTGTCTGGTTTAGGATGTCAGCTCCTGGCAGAGCCACAAAACGATCACTAGCTAAGAGGGTAGGTCAGTTGGGCCAAAGGAAGTGCATTAGGATCAGGTGTCCTGACTGAAACTGTCCTTCTCTGGTGGGCATTGGCCAGGGGTCTGGCTTCAGGTCCGACCTCAGAGAAAAGGTGTCAGCTGCAGAAGAATGGGTTTAGCCCTGCCTCATGTGGCTCAGCTGCTTGGGCATCATCCCACAAAGTGAAAGGTTGACAGTTAGATTCCCAGTCAGGGCACATGCCTGGGTTGGGGGCCTGGTCCCCGGTTGGGGCACATGCGAGAGGCAACTGATTGATGTTTCTTTCTCACATCGACATTTCTCTCCCTTTCTTTCTCCTTCCCTTCCCCTCTCTCTAAAATAAAAACATAAAACTTTTTTTTTTTTTTAAGGATGGGTTTAGGAAGCAATCTCTATCTTAGAAGTTTAAGGTTTTGGATGCAAAGTCTAAAGAGACTCCTGAGACTTATTTCAAGGGACTTTAAAAATATGAGTTAGTCCTGCCTGCCAGGGGTGTGTGAGATTTTTGTCCTACTGAGAGCTATAGATGACAATGGCCTGGAGCCATTTAACCCCAGGAGATCCTTATAAGGGCACCAAGCCTCACACAGCTCGCTGGCAGGAGTGGATATGGGTACTTGTACTTCCAGCCCTAGAAGAACTGTGGGGAGAAGGAGGGACGCCCTCTGGTCAGGGAGGATGAATGAGCTGTAATAATGTTAATAGCTAACATGAATCGAGAGATGACTGTATGCCAGGCATATATTATCTCTTCGATGATATATCTATGCATTAGCTCGTTGATAAAGAGAAAGTTACCCACTGCCAGGGAGTAGAACTTTTCTCAAAATAAGAAGAAGTGCACGGCACACAGTCCAACTCTGTGGCCTGCCAGCATTAGCTGGAAAGTCACACATAGTTTCTAGGAGTGGAGGATAAAAGCAAGAGGAAAAGGCAACTACAGGGATGTGTATTATCTGCAGGGAAGAAACTTCAGGGTGGAGACTCGGGTGTCTGCATATGCAGAATATAAGCCAGTGGGATATGAGAACGCTAATGAAAGGATGGGTTTATTGATACGTGTGTGTACATAATTGAACACATGTCAATATAACATGCATACATAGATATATACCATGTGGAGAGTACATATGCCTGAATTCATGAGAAAGGACCACATATCTTAGGCCCAAGAGACATATTACAAGACATGGTTGATTCTATACACAGAGGAATGATGTTCCAGCTCCCACAAAAAAGACTCCTTCCTAGACTTTTTGATAAGCTAACCTAAGCCTGGGGTCTTGGAGGAAGGACAGAGAAGGATGGGGAAGGGTTTGCCTTTTAGGCATCTTCCCAAAGATATTAAGGTCTGGTCTTCTCTAAACCTGATCTTCCTGCCCTGGCCAGGCCTGGTATCTGAGGTATCATGCATATCTGTGGGGAGGTTATAGGTGGAAAGACTGGGGTCTGGGTCAGGGGGAAGCGTGGATCCTGAATCCAACCTCCAGTGACTTCTCTAATTCTGACTAGACCCTGAAAGTCCAAAAATAGTTGCCTGAAATAGATAATAGAAGGATGGGAGGGGGTGTCTTTGAAGTCAGACAGTCTAGGTTTGACTCCTGTATTTACTACTTATTAGCTTCTCATTCATTCATTCACTCAATAAAGATTTATTGAGCATCCCCTGGGGGCCAGGTATGTGACCTTTTTCTGAGCAAGTTATTTAAATTCAGTCTGCTTCAGTTTCCTCGTCTGTAAAACAGGGATAATAATACTGAGATGTCACAGTTGTAAAGATTACATGAGATTAGATGTTTGGCATGTAGTTGATTCTCAATTAATGCTGCTTGTTGCTATCATCACTAGTAAGAGAATTCCAGTGATGGCTCTTTAATAAAATCTCTTTCTTGTGCTAATTTCTCCCCTAAAGGTGGCTGAGCTGTGTCTGGGGAAGTTTAGGGAGAATTTTGTATGGCCCCAGAAGGTCAGCCACGTCTCATAGATGACCCTAATGGTGGGCCTGGGTTGTGGCTCTTCTCTGGAGTGAAGCAGCACAGGACAGGTTTAGCACCTCAGTGGCCTTATTTTCTCGTCTCTCTCCCTGGACTGTGAGCGCCTCAGGGGCAGGGACCGTGTCTCACTTGTTTAGCATTGTGGCCACAGTGCTTCTGACAGCGCCGGGCACACAGGAGGCGTTCAGTCAGTGTTTGTTAAATGAATGAAAGAAGGAAGGAGCAGGGCTTCTAGTGGTTGTGCAGTCCCCTCATTTCGTCATCCAATGAATATTTACCAAGCACTTACTTTGTCCTTGGCTACTGTACCAGGTGCTGGAGATATAATGGTGAGCCAAGTGGAATGATCCCTTCCAGCATGAAGCTCAGACTCCAGTGGGAGAATACAGGCTGTAATGAAATAGTCACAGAAGAAAACATATTCTACAATGTATGGTCTGTCTTGTAAAAGGAAGTCAATTATGCTAAGACAGCAAATCAAAGGAGAGTTAACTAAGTCTGGGGAGTGACAGAAGGCTTCCCCGAGGATGCAACACTTCAGCTGACATCTGAAGCGGGAGCAGGCGTTGAGGCCATGCTGGGGTGGGGTCGTCTCCACAGTCCCAGGGGCTGTGAGAACATGGCACATTCAGACAACAGGAAAAGACCAGCATGGCTGGAGCACAAATTCCAATTGGGAGAGTGAAGTAAAGAAGTTGGAGGTGAGGATTCTGGTCTTCTTCATAAGAGCAAGGGGACACCATAGCAGGGTTTCTTTCAAGTTAAGGGGCGGTAGTAGAAACATGGCCACTACCTGGCTGAGCTGAGGTGGCAAGAGGGCACATGGGGAGCCCAGTCAGGAGGGGGTTGAGTTAGCTAGGCCACAGATGGTGCGGCCTTGGACTGGGGTGGTGGAGACAGACGGGAAAGGATGGATGAGAAAAATGCTTTAGAGTGGAGGTGAAGGGCTCTCTGATGGTCCCGTCCAGCAGTTTTGGATGAGGGAGTAGGAGGACCCATGGATAACTCCTAGGTTTGTGGAACTTGCTCCTAGCAGCCGTCACCTTTATAAAAGGTCTCCCTTCTCGTCCACCGGAGAGTTGGGTTCTGATAGTCTTCAGATGTGGTTGGATTTCCATCCAGTTCCAGAGAATGAGAGACTACCAGGGACCCTGCGGCACCGGACAGGACCTAAAGGGTCGTTTTCCCAACCAAGCTCCTTGCCACTTCCGCAATCATTTATCCTCCCAAACTCACCCAAACACAGACATGCATAAGCTCAGACTCTCTGGCTCCCCAGACTTACACAGGCTTCCAAATACTCCCTCCAGACCACTTCAACTTACCCTTATTTATCCTTGCATCCCCAAAGCCCTCCATGCCCCCCCATTCCCACTCCTCTCCCTACCCCGCCCCAGCCCCTGCCTCCTTCTGCCTCCACTTCACCCTATTAAGAGACAACAGCCCCCCAGTACCCCTGTCCCTGGCTGCTGCTCCCTGAGCCCCGCCCGCCCTCCCTCCTCCTGCTCCTCTCCCTGACAGATGCCTCAGAGCCCCGGGCCGCAGTTAAGGTGACGAGATGCAGCAATTCTTTATGAACATTTCATTCCTGCTCGCTACACGACGTAAATTAGATGGTGTGTTACATTCGGGCAATAAGAGAGATATGTCACCACGACGCTGGCCCATTGGATGGAGAGGGTAATCCTGCCGTGAATTTCATTACTGCTTTTATATAGACAGAATTAGCTCGGTGACAGCGAGCCTGATTGTCTTTCACTAGGGGTTTGGCGAAGAGCTGAAAGGATTTCACCCTGATGTGCACACTACTGAGTGACCCCGCTCACCAGCGGCTCCGCTGATTGCTTTGCACCTTGCAGACCCGTGATTGGTTCAGCGTCTCCCCTGCCTCGCCTCCCTCCCCGGTCCCCAACCCTCCCCGCCTGTTGTTTTTTTTTTTCTTGAAGCAAGAAGAAAGGAGACCTAATAGAGGAGTCACAAGGTCATGAAGGGAAATGTGCATGTGGGGATGGGCAAGGTAGCAGAGTTTAAAAGAAAAAAAGAGTCCTTTCTGATCACAGTCTTCTGGATAGAAAGGAGCTGTGGCCACTTACTCTTGTCCCCCAGAAAAGGGCAAGAAGGACCAGGTCCCTGCAGCATGTGCCCATTGCCCTCAGGGAAAAGGAGAGTTAACTGAGTCTGGGGAGTGACAGAAGGCTTCCCCGAGGATGCAACACTTCGGCTGACACCTGAAGCGGGAGCAGGCGTTGAGGGGCTGGTAGATCCTCTCGTCTCCCTGGCAGAGGCTCCGGAGCTGCCATTAGTTTCCTATCCCTCAGCCTCTTGCATCTCTGGGTGCTTCCCTTGTGGTAGCTCAGCTCTTTCCCACCTCCCAGCCAGGGAGAGTCGAAAGGAAAAGAGACCAAAGTAAGAACCATTGTCACTCCCAGCCTGTGGGCCTAGCAATTCCAATGTGAAGGTGAGGGAGGGGCATGGATTCCCTTTACTCCATTTCTCAACTCATCTGCTCCTGTTTTCTCCCACCTCAAGCCCACCCCATGCCCACCCCATATGTACATAACAGTCTTCAGTAACTTTCAGATCCCTCATCGGACACCTAGATGGCCCAGCAGCCTGCAAACAAGCCCAGACTTCAGTTTGTTTCTGTGGGACTGGCTGGTTCCGAGAAAGCAGCCCTGTCCCTATTCTCTTGGCCTCCACCTTGATATTTCTCACCTTCTGTCACCTTGTCCACACCTTCTCTGCCCTCTGTCAACCCCTCAGCAAGTGTCTTCTGAGGCTGGCCAGGGAGGTGACCATTGTAGGACCATTGCTGATTGCTCTGCCTCCTTCTAGAAGCACCTAAAGGGTTCCATTCCCTGGGGGCTGGGGAGCCAGGCATCAAACAGGCAGCATAATCTCCTCAAAGCCCCTCATCTTTCGGTCAGTCCAACACATCTGTCAGGAAAATTTCTCTCGCGACCCAGATCAACCAGCTCTGAGGCCCCTGAGCTGAAAGGGATTAAGGCCATAGTCTCCACTTTCCAGAAGGGGAGGAGGTTCCCTTGACCTTGGCAGAACTGGACAGGCCCTCCAGAGACCTGGCACAGAGTCTCTGCAGCCTGACTCTTAGGGGGATAATGCACAGAACTCCCCATCCGACTCCCCAGCCAGGGCCACCTCGGCCCAAACTGCCTGTCCTCCATGAAGCCCAGGTCGAGGGTCCCGTTAATGATTTATTCATGCAGTCACACTGAGAGCCCTTCTCTGAGAAGCCAAGGCTAAGTCTGCCATGCTGAAATTATATTCTAACCCTGCTTGTATGATAGCTGTACAATGAGGCAGGCCATCACTTCTCTGAACTTCAACTTCCTCTTCAAAAGGAGAGAGTTAATTGCTGTGGTGGAGCCCGAAGCGCAGGAGGCAGTAGCGCCAGGCCGCGCTTCCCTCAGTACTGAAGGATGTTCCCCAGCTGTTGCCCTGACCTGTCGGGCTTTCTTGGACTTGTCTGTGCTGTAGAGTGCTGCTTTGCCTAAGGTCATGCCCCTTTCCCTGGGCAGCCAGTGTCTAGTGCCTGGTCATGATGGGCATGTGAAGGGGTCAGCCACCTCTCCCTAATTCCAGACAGTTCTAAAGGGTCATCCTGGCCTCACAGCCACACTTGTGGTTGGCCAAGGCCTTTTTTGAAACTGCAGCACAGCATAACTTCTCCCTCTGGCCAGTCCTTCTTTCTAGTTCCTTCCCTGGCGCCGGTGGTAATGCCAAGGGCATGCTCCCTGATAGCTCTCGCACAATTCTCTTTATCTCGGAGTCAGCTTCCAGACACAACCTGCAGATGATTCCTGCCCCACCCACCAAGTGGGCTACTGCGAGGAGGTTTTGTACAGTAACGTGCTGTGAAAAATATAGCTGCTGCTGTTTATCATCATAATCATCATCGTTGTCCTCTTCATCGTCTTCACAGCAGGGCCTGCCCAGCTGGTGTGATGGTTAGCACACTTGGCCAGGAAGTCCAGTAAACGCATGCCCAGCCTTCTTTTTCTCCTAAGGACAAAGTCATTTGCTTCTGCCTTTTATCTTCTGATTAAAATGACCTTCCCAAATTGGCCAGACTGCCCCTCAGGAAGTCCAGCCACGGTCCCAAAGATCTAGGGGTTCAAACTGCTGGAGCTCTGTTATCTATACCTCATTCTTTGCTCCAAGAATCAGCGAGCTCAGTATCCAGTGGACTATCCCTCCTGCACTCTCAGGATGCATTCCTAGCTAGGCTCTCTACTCCTTTACTTAAAGCATGTACTTTCCTCCCTAGACTAAAGCACCCAGCCTTAGGGGAAGGAGGAGCAACAGGTCTCAAGTAAGGCCTGAGAACAGAGTGTCTTCTCCTTTGAGCCAAGATTTCCTTCTGGGCCTTGTTTATCGGCCTCCCAAATAAAGCCAAGGACCCCTCTCTCCTGAGGACAGGGAGGGACATGCACAATGATCTCCTGCTATTGTTACCCTTCTGTGTGTGCTCACACTGTACACTGCTGGGCCCGCCTCCTTGTCAGCATTTTGCAAGGGGCTGGCTGGTAGGGATACTATCAGGTGATTCAGATCTACAAACCAGCCCCAACCCCAGAACCTGTGCTCCTCAGGAGTGCAGTTCCTGAATCTCTTCTGGAGCTTTCCCTGCAGGGCTGTAGACCCTGAACAGGGAGCCAAGAATGTGGGGGATGGAGGTTTCTCACCCCACCCCCCATCCTGACAGAACAGCCCTCACTTGCTGACACTAATTGGTTGCCACGGAAACAAGTTCCTTAAAGTGCATGGTGACTTGAGGTGGTGGAAGGGAGAGCCAGAGGAGCCAGCCCTACCACGGAGAATCCACAGAACCCCTCAGAACCAAGGGGGGCTGCCCGGAATCCCTATCTCCTGCTGGTACACATGCCTTGCACATAAGAAGAAAAGCTTATCGGCTCAGGAAAATGTCCCCAGAATGCACCAGGATAATCCTAATTCACTATCACTATTCTTTCCCACTTTATCTGGGCTTCTGTCCTGCCTGCAAAGTCAGAGATCTTGCTGCAAAGTCAGAGATAGTCCAAAGCAGGAAAAGTTCAGCCATTTGCTCTGGAACAAATGGATATCGGATGTGATGTGGGCCCCTCTCTTCCAGTCCCAGATTGGGTCATATGTTCTAAGAAACTGTCCTTAACTAGCCAGTCTTGTCCTTCTCCATTACAGGTGTGTACACACACACACACACACACACACACACTCCCCTTACCACCTACCTACACTCTAGAGCTTACATATTCTTTCAGTCATTTACTCAACAAGATTTACGAGTCTCTGGCATATTGTAGACCCTGCACCAGGCCCTAGGGATAAAGCCAGCGGCTGATAGGTCCCTGCCTTTATGGAGCTCATTGTCAACATCTTACACCATGTCTTTCTACACTCACATGCTCATGCCTTTAGTAGCTATCTCTGGGCTTTCTATTCTTCAGCTGCCCAAATGCCGTGAGCTATCCTGCTGCTGGTAGGTAGAGTGCAATTTGCTTGTTATCCCCTTCTACCCAGGGGCATTCTAAGAGCCTGTTAATGTACATCCTTCCCTGACACTAAACTCCAAGATTTGGGGCCCCTAGGCCTCCCATGTCACCCTATTGCTTCCAGCACCAGTCCTCCAAGGACCCAGGGTTCTTCCATTCTCTTTCAAGGCCAGCAAACAGAGGAATGAATGGGATTTGAGGATGGGAGCAGAAAGGTGTGTCTGCCTGTGTCCGCTGGAGCGCGTGCACAGGCGCCAGATACAGGGCCGTGCCTCCGTGCATCTGTCCTGCTGCCACGCATGTGCACTTATGTTGGCCAATATCTGAGATTTTTCCCAAAATGGCCAGTACAGGGGTATGAACATGTGTGTGATTCCACTTCTGAGTGTGAGTGAGCATGTGTTCAGGGGAAGGGGAATTTTAGGGGTATGTCTCTATGTATGTTTTTTCCAAATGCTTGGCTTTTTTCAAAATGGCTTAGAGCACTACTGTCATTTATGGGGTTTAAAATGTCAGAACAGGGCCCGCGGGGAGGCAGGGGAGATTAAACTGCAAACAGTGAAGGTTATAGATGACGTTTCTGATAGGCTGACAGGCGGACTCAAATGATGCCACACTTTAGCAAACATTCAAACACACACATGCACACCCCCCTCCCAGATAATCTCTCCATAGTTTAATGGCATATTCTGAAGGCTAAAACCATAAAAGGCCATCTCTAGGAAACCACCACTCTGCTTTCATAACCCCACTAGCAGCCGTCTGGGAGGCGTCGTGCACACTCAGTAAGTGCGCCTTCCTATGCCGAGTGAACATAAGTGCTTGTTTGTATTGTAGTGTCTGTATCAGTTAATTCCTCCTCACTTTTACATAATTGCCATGTAATAATTAGCAAAATACATCACATCCAACAATCTACCTGAGCATCATAACAACTTGTATAAAGTAGGCAGGGTCAAGGTTAGTACCCCCATTTTACAGATTAAGAAAACTGAGGCTCAAAGTGGTGCCATGGGTTACCCAAGACCACCTAGCTAGGAAGTGAAGCAGGGTCCTTTACACTCATCCAGAGCTCTTAAGTGGTGGTTCTCAACTCTGGCTACACATTAGAATCACCTGGGGAGCTTTCAGCACTCTCCAATGCCTGCCTCCCACCCCAGAGACTCTAATCCAGTTCTTTAGGAGGTGTCAGGGTTTTCTGAAGTCCCCCCGCCCAGTAATTCTTACATGCAGACTGGTTAAGAACCACTGCTTTCTCTGGGGCTTGGCGATGTCAGGCAGGAGCTATGCATGGGGATGCCCGAGGTGTCTGATTATGCTTACATCCCCTCCATGTGGATGTGAATTCCAGTCCTTTTCTTCTTCCAGGTCTATCTCCGCATCTACTGTCTTCTGCATCAGCTCAACTCCCCACCCTTTCCCAGACTATGGAGACTTAAAAGGATGCTCAGCTCAACCGGGTAAATGAAGAGGCAACTGGCCAGGTGCCCCACAGCTGTGACCCCCCTTTCAGGACCACAGTGTATTGCCTTACCAAGAGAGGGAAGAAAACCAGCTCTACCTAGCCCCATCAGCCAGGAGAAGGCCAGGAGATAAGGTACAGCTAGCTGCCTTAGTGACCTACAGTACAGGGAAAAGGGCAAGAGACAGCAAGAAGGGAAAGGAGAAAAGGACAGCTGCCCCCTTTGATGGCTGTACTGACCAGCTAACTGCTAAAGCCACAGACAGTGCTCATCTGACTCAGCCCTCTGCAGGGCAGGCAGCCTAGCACAGCGTTGGAGCACAGACCAGCAATGGCCTGCTAGGGCTAGAATCCTGGTTTCTGCTTACTAGTTGTGGGACTTTGGGCAAGTTCTTAACATTCCTGTGCCTCAGTTCCCTTATATTTTAAATGGCAATGATAATAATAGTACCCGCCTCACAGAGTCTCTGGGAGTTCATGTAAAGTCCCTGACAAAGCCCAAGCGCCGGGTAGGGTGTAACCATTATTATTCTGCACCATTTGATGCTTTGGAACTCTCCCTTGTGGAAACTCTTCCTATTTTCCTGAACATTCCTTCTCAGTCTCCTTTCCTAGCCCCATTCCTCTGCCCATGTCTGAGTCATGGTTCTCAGTCCCAATTCCATTATTAGAATCACCCAAGGAACTTTTACAGCTCACTACCGGAGGTTCAGATTTAGTTGGCTTGGGGCGGAGCCCAGACGCCAGGGTTTTTCAAGTTTCCTGGCTAATCCAAATGTGCTGCCAAGGTTGAAAGCCACCCCTCTGACTGCTGATACTCCTAAGACTCTTGGCCTTCTTCCCTCCTTGCCTGTCTTTCCCAAGTAATTGACCTCCTTTCCGTGGCCTTAATTATCATCCATATGCTGATGATTCTCAAATCCACATACTCTGATAAGACCTCTCTTAAATGCCACACACATCTTATCAACTCCCTACCAGACATCTTAATTTCCAAATTTAGGGAGATTAAATTGTTCTTAATCGTCCTTGACTTCCTGGGTATCTTTACAGAGATGCAGTTCAGACCCGTCCCCCCGCACCCACACACACAAAGTACATGTCCTAATCAGAACTCAGTATCTTACGCTCTTGCCAAACTTACTCCACCTCTTCTGTTTCCCATCTCTGTCACTCCCAACCATTCACCCAAGGCATGAAGCAGGTGGTCATCCTCCCCCTCGTCACCTCCCACATCCAGTCAGGTACAAAATCTTGTCAATTCCCTTGTAAGGCCCTCTCCAATCTCACTCCTCCGTGTCCCTGCCACAACTGCCATAACTCAGGCCCCCTTCGTCTCTTGTCTGTGCAGTTGTGTGAGCCTCCTCACCAGCACCCAGCCCTTAGCCTTTTTGGCTGCACCCTTCCCCCATCCTCTTCATCAGCCTCTGAGCTATTTTTCCGAAATGCAAATCATTCCACTGCGAAAGCCCTTCAGGATGAAAGCATAACTTCCCACAGCCTTTTACTGTCTGTCCCTTCCACAGGGTGACTGCTCTGCCCCACCCTGTGTACTTCAGTTCTCCAAACATGCCAGGCTGTTGGACCCCTCAGGGCTCTTGGATATGCTATTCCCTCTGCCTTAAATGCCCTTCCTTCTTGCCCTCCCCCAGCCCCACACCTTTTGTCCACATATACAAATTAGCTGAAGCACTAGCTCCTCTAGGAAGTGTCATCTGACTACTAGGGTTGACCTGACCTCTCTCTTTGTGTCTCTACTGCCCTTGTAGTTTATCCCTGTTAATGTCTCTCACTCTGTATTTTACTTATTTCCAGGCCTGTCTTCCCCATTGGACTGTGATCACCTGGTAGGCACTAGCCATGTCTTACTTGTTTCTGAGAAATGGAGTGGGTAGGGAGGAGATCAGACTCCAAGTCCTGTAGGGAATTTACAAACTGTTGGGTTCCCTTGGCTAAAGTACTTGGTTAAGAATGCTTTGGCTTGGGTTCTCACCCTGGCCCATGTGGCTCAGTCGGTTGGAGCGTCGTCCTGTATACTGAAAGGTTGCAGGTTCAATTCCCAGTCAGGGCATGTATGGGAAGCAGCAGATCAATGCTTCTCTCTCACATAATGTTTCATGCTCTCTCACCTTTGCTCTCTCTCTAACAGTAGTGAAAAAAAAATGTCCTTGGTTGAAGATTAAAAAAAAAAAAGAATGCTTTGGCTTAGTCTTCTTTCCTCCTGGAGACAAGTGGAGAGGCTAAGTATGAGCCAATGGGCCCAAACAAGCCCAAGCAACTGGCCAGCTATGGTGCCCCCGGGCTCCACCTGTGGGTCTGCTTTGCCAGGCCCTAGAACTGGGGGCTTTGACCGCCATAATGCCTGGCTCCCTTCATGGCCCGACCAAGGTGGCGAGTAGGGTCTTCTCTCCCCTGTTTCATCTGAGATCAGGCTGGAGTGCCTCCAATGGAACCTACAGGAGAAACCAAGTAAAACTAAAGGCAGGCAAGCAAGCAAGACCCATAAACACTTAGAAATATAGAAAGGGACACAAATGCAGAGGTCTGATTCTAATTTATCACCCCTGCCTAAGGGAACACCTTTTCTCCCCACCTTTGCCCAGGGAAGGGGCTAGGCAGGAATCCTCGTCCCACTCCAGGCAGGTGGACAGCTAAAAAGGTGCAATTCTTTTTTTTTAATTTATTGATTTGAGAGAGAGAGGTAGAAACATTAATTTGTTGTTCCACTTATTTATGCATTCATTTGTTGATTCTTGTATGTGCCCTGACTGGGTATCAAACCCACAACCTTGGTGTATTGGGATGATGCTCTAATCAACTGACTACCCAGCCAGGGCCTAAAAAGGTACAATTCTTACAGCCAGGGAAATTAAACCAAGCCTTCATCCTCTCCTAAAGTGAAAGGTCAAGACCATCAGTGGTCTTGAGCAATAGAAAAAGTCAGGGGCCCAGAGAATCACCCACAGACAAAATATGGTCTCCAGGACACCCAGGGCAGCATTGGCCCCACTCATGGCTGGATCTCCTGTGCCCAACCATTACTTGCTACTATACCTAGAGCTCTTACCATATGTCAGCACTGTGCCAAGCACTATAATGGCCGGAGTAACCATTACAACGACATGATGAAGTAGGGACTATTATTATTCCTATTACAGGTGAGGAAACTCAGCCAGGCAAAGTGACTTTTCCAAGGTGACAAAGCTGATAAGTGGCTAAGCTAGGATTCAGACAGTCTGACTCCAAAACCCCAGGCTCCTAACCACTGAGGTGTACTGCCTAACACATATAGCAGGTGATCATTCAATAGTTGTAATAGTAATAATAAGAGCTAACATTTAACAATGTGCCAAGTACTTGTAAGCCCGTCATATATACATTATTTTATTCATTGGATAGATACTAGTATTCCCCTTTTATAGATGAAGACACTGAGGTTTAGAGAAGTTAAGAGCATTGTTTGCAGCTCCAAGCTCGCAGGTGACAGAACTAAGATGCAAACCCAGGCGGGTGGATAAATGAATGACCAGAGGCACAGACAATCCTCCCCCATGAGCACCACCACCGTCCTGGAGAATGTCCTTGAGGGCAAGAGAACACCTTTCCAGGAGTTCTCAAAAGGTGGCTGATACCTTGATTAAGGCTGTCTGTGGGCTATCATTCCATGTCCTGGCAAAGGCAATTCCAGCCTGGATTACTCAGCCAAGTTCAGGGCCCAGGGTGCTCAGAAGTGACCCTAGAAGTCTGAACTAGTTCCTCTTTTTCCCCAGGCCTCTCTCTCTGGAGCACCCTCTCAGCAGCTATATCTACTTACATTAGTCTGCCACTTGGAATCTGGTTGGGTTTGGGGCTCCCAATATCCAGAAAACCAGAGCCTCCAGGAGGCTCCCCCAAGCAGGCAGTTGCAGCCCTCCCTGCTGGTTCCTTTGGTCTCCAGCTTTGGCATTCCTGTTGGGAATCCTTGCAGAGAGCCAGGCTGGCACCTAAGGAAAGAGGGAGAGAGGAGGGAGGGGCCACTTCGTAGCCTCTCCTCCCCATCTCCTCACCCTCCCCAAAGCCTTGCAGGCTGACCCCACCACCTCCAACCCGTAGTTTCTCACCTTTAGGCAAAGGCAGATGATCGCAGAGCTGGGAAGCAGGATTTAACTGAGCCCTCAGGGCACTGCAAACCCCTGCCATTCGTATTTAGGGAATGTGAGTCCTAGGGGTTGAGGGAGGAAGGGAGAGGCTGGGAGAGGAAGGGCAAGATGCTCAGAGATGCAGAGATGGAGATGGACACAGAAACCAAGAGAGGGTGCAGAGAGAGATAGGAGAGGAGGGAGCAAGGGAGAAAAAAGAAAGGAGACTGAGGAGGGTGGGAGAGAGGCAGAGAAAGGGGGGAGGGGGGAGAAAGACAGAAAGAGCCAGTTGCTTTATTCATGGCTGGTGATATTATAGACTGAGTGAAAATCACATTATCGTAATGGGAAAGTTAGAGTTGCTGAGATGATGCCCTGAAGCCTCGGTGCTGATTGGGGTGTGATTGCTATCTGTATTTATATGTAGAAAGCAAAGTTCACTGCCAGTTCAAGATGGTGGCGGCTGCTTTATGCAACATAATTCTTCAGTAGGGAGACGCCCCAAGCAAGCTGAGCAAACCAAGCAGCAGCGGGAACCGGAGCCCGAGTGTGAGCTGGACGCCTGAGCGGGGCTGGAGCAGGAGATGGAGCCTGGGGCGGAGCTCAGTGTGTGGGGGAGGGGAACAGCAACCAGAGGAAGAGCTCTGGAAGGAACAGCTCCTGCTGGACCAGGGTCTGGACCCAGCCTGAAGGAGGTGGGAGCCCCATGAGAAAGCCTCGGGACTGGTGGGGGAAGAAGGAGCTGTTCCCACCATGCCCCCCTCCCAGGCTAGCCCAGAGTTAGGCCCAACCTGGAGAGAGGGCTGGACTAGACCTCCAGAGGCCAGAAAGCTTGAACACATTATGTAGTCGACCGGACCCACCCCACCCCCTCTGTATAATAATTCAGTACTAAACTGTACAATAAGTGTCAGGAAGTTTTAATTTTCCCACGACAAAAGTTAAGGCATATCTCCTTAACTTCAGAAGTCACAGAATCAAGGCTTCAATACCAGACCGATTACATAAATGTGAAGCAACCAGTGAGGTGCAGAGGGGGTGGTGGAGTCTGTGGCCACACCTCAAAAGCACATGCCTCTCCAAAGGCATTCCATACCATGTTTGCTCGCTTGGTGCAAACGCTGTGCTCAGCAAACCAAAGACCCGGGTTGGGCCTGGTTTTGGTGTATCGAGTAACTCCTTAGTTTATCTCTTATCTTTTTTTTTACATCTCCAATTTCTTGATTTCTGTGCTTTAATTTCTTTTTCAGGGACCCCTGCTGTGCTACCCCTCACCCCCAACTTGTGGTCCTTCCAGCCTGCTGCCTGTTGAGCAGCCCAGGGCTGGGATGAAACAGTGCCCATTCCTGCTGATTGGTGAATGGGTGTGACTCTGACCCCCAGGATCCAAGCCCTGCCCGCCCACCCTGGGAGGTGTCTGCCACTGTCAGGGAGAGAGAAAAGGGCTGTCTGGGCAGCCAGAGCAGTCTAGTGAGCTCAGAACGCCTTTTACTAGAGGCCTATTTCCCTCTGGACTTTCTGGGGGAATGGGGCAAGGCTGGGCCCCTTGGTAAAGGTGCTGGATAAAATGTAGGATGCCTAGCTAAATTTGAATTCCCAATCAACATCAAACTATTTTAGCATAACTATATCCCATTCAATATTTGGGATACACTTATGCTAAACAAACAAACACACAAACAACAATAACAAAACCCCAAACTACCTGTTGAACTACAAGTCCCACTGAGAATTCCAGAGGGCTGATTGCAAGGGTGAAACAAGCACTGAGAGCAAGCCCCGCCCCCAGTCCCAAATCATGCCCCATATATTCCCAGTTAGCTCTCCTAAACTTCCAGAACAAAATGCGGTCTTCCTTCCTTCAGGCCTCCAAGTTTCCCTTTCTCTCAGGAAGAGGGAGGGTGGTTGATACAGTGCTCGGCGGGAGTAACTCCTTAGTTTATTGATCCTCCTGGTGACACACGTATCTTCAGCCATAGGGTCACAAAGTATTGACACATAGTAGAGGTACAACATGAGTGTAGACACACTGACCCATAAGGATGCACAAGGCACCAATATTAGACCCCAAATAATCAGGGTGTCTGTAAAACAGCATAAAGACACTCACAGAGGAGCTGCCCATCCACAGCTTACCTTCCTGTCTACCTCTTGCCAGCCCACCACCTCTCTGCCTCCGCCTCCTTGTTCGCCCAGTGAGATCCCCGTCTGCTGCTCACATTCTCCCCTCTCCCTGGCAGTGGCATTCAGTAAAGCCCACAGCGTGTCTATGGAAATGGGGTGGGGAGGGAGTGCTCTTATAGTAGGGCCATTGCATATGCACCTGGGGCTCCTGGGATGCCCCTCCTACTTTGTATCCTCACCAGAAGCCTGTATGGGGCAGAGGACTGACAAGGAGTGTTCACACACCCTTGGCCTTGATATAAGGAAGTTGAACTCCAGTTTCAGTGTTTTAAGTTCATGTTTGTTATGAACTCCATCAGGATGTGTGATGACCCTCCCAAGGGTCACCCAGCATGCCTTCTTGGGTCCCTTCCCTGAGGACCAGACCATAAAGCAGAGTTGGTTCCCAGGCACTCAGGCCACTGATCCTAGAAGGATTCTAAGAGGGGATGTGGGTTTTCCATGCTCCTTCTGGTTCATTCCATCCTGGCCATCAATGCTAAAACCGAGGCAGCCTCTTCCTAGGTTCAGTCATTTCAGCAAAACAAAAGTAAATGAAGCAGTTGCAATAAATAAAATAAATTAAAATCCAGTACCTTTTCAAACATTCCTGAGAACCGATTTTCAGATGATTCACTGTTTGGAATTGTCTGATGGTCCTGTCCCCTTCTTTTTCATGATTATAAATAATATTAGCATCAGCATCTTATCAAAGCTGCAATGTCCACAGCTTAGGGAATGACTACCCAAATCACACAGGAGGAAGAGGAGGGTCCATTGAATAAGGGTTTGTCATCTTAAACATACAGGGGACAGTCCAAGGAGATGACTTCTGTCCTGTCTTGGAGACAGTAGTCTTTGAGGATGAAAGTGAGATATCTCCAAGGGCAGGAAGCTGGTGGCTCATTTATTCAGATTCCTCTGCAGTTCCTCTTTTATGTCCCTTTGGGCTTGGTTCTGTGCAGCCCTCTTGGGGGACTGTGCTGTGTCCCCAGTCCCTAGATTGACCCGCAAGGGGAGCTGAGGTTTGGCAGCCAACATTCTGCCTGTGGTAGAGGAAAAAGAGATGAGGCACCTGCCCCAGAAACAGCCCCTTATCAGGGAAGAGAGAGCAGAAAATCACCCAGTGCCCCTGGGACAGAGGAAGGAGCTAATCTGCTCAAAAGCCGGAGGCTAGATAAAATGACCCCTGCCTGGGATGGCCGTGGAAAGGAATGTCTCTGAGGAAATGTCACTCCGCTGCCCTGGAAGGTCCGGGAGGTGGCTGGCAATCCACCTACCTCCCCCCACTCCTAAACCCCCTTCCCCAACACACACACGCACACACATGCACATAAATCTTAATTGTGTCTGGGGCTTTTTACAGTGTTAATTAATCATATTTAGGGCTGTTTCCAGCTGTTGCTGAGGGAAAGAAGGTCCCACACGCCTGTGACTTAGGGTAAATCCAATCAGGCAGAGGAATTCTTTGATTCTAGAGAAGCTGAGCATGGGAAAGACACCTCTAATCCCAGTGCCTCTCAGACCCCTGCCTGCTACCTCCCCCATTCCTGCCCTTGGAAACCGATCTGGGCTGGGGGAGGAAAGGGGCTGGGGGTCAGAGAGAAGAAGGGAAGAGTGAAGCAGCGGGGAGGGGCACAGGGCCCTGTTTGAGATGGCCAGGCCTTGACTGGAATCAGGGCCTAGGCCCCCTGCTGGCTAGGAGCTTCTGTCCTGCCCTTGGGCTGTTTAGTGGGCTCCGGAGAGCCTGTGATTCGTGAATAGCCACTGGGCCCAAGAGTCATATCAGGAGGCTGGGCCTGGATGAATCAGACCAGCGGGTGGGCAGCACCAACCTGAAGACAGTCCTGCGCAGCCTTTGTGGTCCGAGTCAGGGTCATGGCCACGCCTCTCGCTTTCCTGTTACTTCTCCCTCAGCCTCTCACACAGCTCTTCATTTCTGAGTTTGGGTTTCTCTCTCTTTCTAGGGCTCTGTAGCTTGAATCTCTTTTGCTGATATCTATCTCTGTCTCTCTCTACTACTATCTCGGAAATCCTAGCCCACCAGCTCAAATCTTCACAGGGGCGCACTTTGAAATAGGCATCTTGAGGGGAGGGGCAAGCCTGGCTGGTGCTGGTAGCACACACAGGGTGGGGGTAATGATGGGGGTGGGGGGGGGAGGAACAAGGGGCTGCTGCTGAGAGTAGAGGCAGGAAAGGGACCATCTCACCCCTTAGAGACCCAGAGGGGAAAGGGAACTTTCCCCAGGGTGGAAAGTGACATGCTGGGCTGTAAGAAGGCCAAAGAGAGACAAAGTGGTGGTGACCCTATCCTCCCCCTTACCATGACCTCACCTCAGCCTACCCCCTTGTTGAGGCCTTCTGGGTCCTGGCCTAACTGGGCCTAAATAATTGAGGAGCCCATTACAGCTTTGCTGTTTCCTCACTGTCAAGTGTAAACGCCGCACTGGTCGGGTGGGGAAATGGGGCTAATTTGAATTGATAATAGGAAACGCGGGGAAAAGTCATCTATAGTGAGTGAGGAGCGAGCGATCCCCGAGCAGATGCTAAATCTTGTATAATGAAAGAATCTGCCGATGTCAATTATGTACGAGCGTCTTTGCAGTGGTTGGAGGCGGTGGGCGGGCGAGGGAGCGGAGGGCTGGGTGCATCCCATAAACCCAAACACCCATCAAAGGCTCATACATATGGAGCGGCAGAGATTACGGCATAAATTTGAATGTTATGAATGTGCATGAGGGACAGGCAGGAAGCCCACCTCATAAGGGGGTAGGAGAGAGACTGTTTTTCAGTGTGTGTGTACAAGGGAGCTTTTGTCCTCTTGGTCCCTCAGCTGTGTCTCTTCTGTCTCAGCTGTGCCCCTCTGCACCCAGGATGAGAAAAAATGTCAGGGTCTGGAGCCTGAACATGAGTCCCTTGAGGGCTTTGGGCCCAAGCTGCCCTTGACCCATTCAGAGTGCTCCCAGGATGAGATGTAGAGATTGATGTGCCCAGAGATCCAGAGGGATGTCTTGAAATAGCTGTGATGTGAACACAGCTTTCCCTCCTGCCCAGTGGAAGAGACAAGTGAGATCAATGTAGACAGTGATGCCCACTATGGAATGAGCAGAGTGATCCTGGCAGACAGCCTGGAGGAAGAGGTCACAAACTGTGCTGTAAAGAAAGCAAAGAGCTCAGAATCACAACATGAGGGGCACATCTTCCTGTTCCTGGGTGTAAGCCCACACCACAGATAGGAGTGTGTGCTTGGGAGTGTCTGCACACACATACACACCCCGTAACCCAGACCCCTCCGTAGGTCCCCAACCTGCAGCCGCTCCCTGAGCAGACTCTGTGATTTGTGGTGCAGGCCACCCAGGGACTTTAATCTTCACTGTGACAAATGCAATAAAAGGAACAATTTGGAGATCAGAGCTAAGGAAGACACATTTACAAACCCTTCCCCAAAGGTTGGATGGGGCTGTCACCATGTGATTTGTGCCGGAGATGAAGCCGGGAGGGGGAGAGGGGGAGACAGAGAGCTAGAGAAGGCAGGCTGGGGAAGAGGAAGCATGCCCACCTCTCTCCTCCTCACCCTCTCTGCCAGATCGCAGTGGGGTGGGAGGGTAACCCAGAGGGAGGAAGACCACCACAGGCGGCCGCTGCCCTCCTCCCCCATCACAACCAGGGAGCACAACTCAATTACCAGAAACACAGGCCAGAACCACGAGCCTCAGAGATTCATCTCAGCAGTTCAGAGGCTCTATCTAGAGGAGGGATTGGTGGGGGGTGAGGGGGATTGGAGAAGAGAGAAAGAGGGAGAGGCAGAGACAGAGAGAGAGGCAGAGGCAGAGCGGAAAGACATTTTAATAGAAAGATAGTGACATCTCAAGTTGCAAAGGGAGCCCCCAGGAAGCCCCAGTCTCGAATAGGAAAGGGAGGGGAGGTTTTCCAATCAGGCATCCTCAATCAGGCAGATCGAGAGGGGTCTAAACATAAAGCAGCCTTGGGGGCAGGGAGGGAATCACGTAGTCCACGAACAAACCTGTGGGGCTGGCAGCTCTGCCTGGAATTCCATAGGATGCAGCCAGTTTGGGGTCTGAGAACTCAGCTGGTGGATAGCCAAGCAGGACTCGAGATGTAGTACAGTCTGGGACCTAGGGCTCCCTTTCCTCCCCTGAGTCTCCTTTCCACTCCCTGTAAATGGGTGCTAGGCTACATGATGTGTAGGGTGCCTGTTGCCTTACCTCCTGGAGGCTCTGAGCCCCAGGTTTCTCGGAACCAGCAACAAGAGACTGGGTGAGAGAGACAAGTGCCATCCCGCTGCTCCCGCATCCTGCCTCTCTAGAGCGATAAACCAGCAACACAGTGGGTTATGAGACATGGGCGCCCTTCCTCTGGGGACTCAGGTCTGCTCCCCAGGGGTTTCAGGCCTTCAGGCCTCAGCCACTCGCACTCTGGTAAAGGTTCTAAAGGAACTCCTTGGTTCTTTCTTCTCGAAAACTTGCTGACTCTTACCTTCCTTTTGAATAAGATCACTCTTCAACCAAGTCTATTCTGTCCCTAGCTCCCTCTACCCCATACCCAGGTGGCCTCTCAGGATGTACTCTCTCCGTCCCAGGGTCTAACTTGAAGCCTCTCGGTTCCTTCTAGTTTCCCAACTTAGGGCAGCCAGAAACTGAGATCTCACTTTCCTTGACCAGTGCCCTCCTCTCCCCTCTACCATCCACTCTCCCCACCTGTCTCTGCTCCCCCCACCCCCACCAGCATTTCCAACCAGGCTGAGGGGCTACGGGGGTGCCGTGCTGGCAGAGAGGGGAATGTTTCGAGGTTGGGACACACTGATTTTTTACCTCACTCGAGGCCACACCTCAGCTCTCCTCCACCTAGCTGCAGCCCCTGCGCCAGCCTGATCTACAGCATGGAGACTGTCTTTCTGTCCATCAACAGGTCCACACTTACATGGCCTGGTCAGTGCCTAGATAGGGGTCAGGGGAAGGATGCTTCAGGTGTGTGTGGTTCTGACCCTCATTCAAAACACCCTAGGGAGGACTGGGGATCAGATGCAAACAAAGTCTAGTTGTCGTGGTCAGGGCCCAGCAGGCACTGAGCAGCTCCTCCAGACAGGCTGGGCTTCTTCAGGGTGCTGACTCAGCTGGATCATGGCCCCCAGGAGGATGTGGGAGGTAGGGAGTTGGGGATGTTGACAGTACGAAATGTAAGGAGGCAGGAGGAGTGGACTAAAGTATGTTTTCTAAGCTCTAGACATGAAGGAGAGGAGCCCCTACTTAGCAATGAAGAGAGGGACTTGTGGGGGCCAAATCAAGAACTGGCTGACTTCCCCAAGGTCTATTCCCAGCAGAGGGGCAGGGGCTGGAACAGTAAACATTTCAAGCCAGGTGAATCCCTCCTATGGGCTCCATGGTGGACAGTGGACTCAAAGAGAACTGAACCACTAATTGCCTGATGGGGCAATTCCCATGGTCCTCTGCTGCCTCCCTCTGGGGGAGGGCAAGAGGGTGAGCTCTGTCCTCCAAGACCTGTGCAGTCCTTCCTGGCTTCTCTCTACTGTACCCCAGCCCTGCCCAGGTCCCTGATTTCTTCCTAGTCCTCACACACTTGACCTACATTTCCCAGATCCCCCACTCTCCACCCCATAAAAGGCAGTAGATAAAAATGAGACTAGTAGGTGACCGAAAGGACTCTCTGGAATCAGTAATCCTCTCTACTCCCTGCCTCTCCTCCTCTGAGAGGGAAAGGACTTTGATTTGGCTCACTCATTTGCACTCCCAACCCCAATGATGAGCTGTGCTGGGAAAGGGGGAGGGAGGAGTGAGCCTGAGAATCAGGCTATCTGCCAGGGGCCTCCTCTTCTCCCTGGAGTATAACTTACCCAGAGCCTAATCCCTCTCTGAGGCCAAGACCAAAGTCACTCCCAAGTGGAGTCTATTTTGACTAATAATAGTTCAGTGTCCTCCAGTGCCCCACCCTGCACTAGAAGATTGATCCCAACTGGCCAACCCCTGAACCCCAGCGCTGCCTGCTTCCCACCAGTCCTGAGGGGCCTGAGACCGGAGATGGTACTGGGGATGGGAGGGCCAAAAAAAAAAAAAAAAAAGCCAGACATGGCCAATGAGTCACACAGACTCTAAAAGAGGTACTTCCCCTTTGCAAGCCCTCAGATGAGATCCAGTAGAGGTTGATGAGAAGATAACAAAATAGTCAAGGAGAAGGTCATTCTGGATTCCTCCTCTCCTTCATGTTCACCCTCATTTGGCCCGTGACTTTTGACTCTGATCTACCTACCTAGCACATTCCTACACACACACACACACACACATAGAGCTATGTCCAGCTTTAATTCTCATGGGGTAGGGACCAGTGCAGAGAGCTGGCGGTGGGGTGTGCACAGCAGGGGGCTAGGATAGTCATCAGAGGGAGCAGGGACAGCAGGCATGGTGTGGGGCACCTTGTGGGGAGCAGTGGGGGCTAGAAGGCAAGAGACAATGGAGGGGGACATAAAATAGAGGTTAGCTAGAGGCTGAGGAGGGGCTGATTCTACAGGGAAGGGTTTGGGCAATGAGCTGCTCTAGCAGAGTCCTGTGTTGGCTGGGGGCTCAGGCCCTACGTAACCAACATACTCTGTCCTGAGGGAAAGGTGGGCCAGTTCACCAAAGGCACCCCAGAAGGCAGCCAGGGGTCAGGAGTGCTCCAGGTATGATTCCTTCGTTCCTTGTGCTGGTAAGTGAATGAGCAGGAAGGAGCTGGATGGCAGATCCCCATTTTCCTCTCCCCCCTCAAAAGGCTGGATTTACCCACTCTCTCCAAATTCAATCATCCCCTGATGAAACCCACCCTCCCACACTGAGTTCCCCAATCCCCTCCCAAAGTAGAAAACAAGACAAAACAATAAAACAGATCCTCTCTAACTTGCGCCAAATCCTAAACTGGTCAAGGTCAGGGTAAGAAAGGTCAAGTGGTTGTGGTTTCCCATGGATCTCTTTTTTGCCTGAGTCTGGCCTTATGACCTCTTGTCCCATAGTAGGGTGTAAGGTTAGCAGTGGTGGGAGAGTGGCCATATTGACCTTGGGAGGCCTGCCTGTGGCTTTATTCATTCCCTGCTAGCTCTCAGTGCCCTTTGGAGGTTTATAGTCATATAAATCGCAGGGTCCCATGCCAGGTTTGGAGCCTGCAGCTATAAATAGGCACGAGGTAAACAAGGTGGCAGATGCAGGGGCTTGGGACAAGACAGAAAATCTGCCTCTCTTTGCCTGGGCAGGGGCCAAGGCACATCCGCGGAAAGGGATATCCCCCTGTCCTCCCCTCTCCTGCCCTCTGGCTTCTAGTTGCCTGTACTCTAGGCTTGTAGTCTTTGCCCTCTGGCAATTACCTCTAAGGCAGCTCTCTGTGGAAAGGCTTCCCTAGTCACCTGCCCAATTTCTTTCGACTCAAGTTGGGAGGGGGGGGTGGTATTTCCATTACCCACAGTGTTCCCCCACTGTCTCCTTCCAGCTGCTTCACACTGTCCTCAGCAACTCCGGCATACCTTGAGTAGGTGCCGCTGTCACCAACCACCAGGCTCTGCCACTAGGGGCATCCTGGTGCCTTCTCCATGCTAATAGCCCAGGGAATGCTAACCTTTCTCAACTAGGAAACTTCACTAAGAAACTGGGGAAGCAAAGCAAAGGCCCCTATATCTCAGCCATTACCTTCCAAAGCACATCAGAGTGCCTAGAATTTCAAGCACAGATTTATTGTAGTTTGGATTGATCAACAGCTTCTTGGGCACTTAAAGTTTCTTCTGCCCAGGACCTCTGGGCCACAGGAGCTGGATTCTGAACAGAGACCTGAGCTTGAGGCAATTTGGGTGGTACTGCTTTCTGGATCTGTCCCAGCCTTCCCTCTGCCCTAGGGTCCCACTGCGTCCCTCCTCTGACCTTGTCCTGGCCCCCCTCCAAGAGTCCTCTCAGCAATTTCAAGTCCCATTGGCCCCACAATTACCTTTCTTTGTCTCTCTTAAAACACTCTGGTCCTGGCTGGCGTGGCTCAGTGGATTGAGCACTGGCCTGTGAACCAAAGGGTCGCTGGTTTGATTCCCAGTCAGGGAACATGCCTGGGTTGCAGGCCAGATCCCCAGTAGGGGGCATGTGAGAGGCAACCACACATTGATGTTTCTCTTGCTCTCTTTCCCCCTTCCTTTACCTCTCTCTGAAAATAAATAAATAAATAAATCTTAAAAAAAAAAAAAAAGACTCTGGATCTTCAGCCTTGAAGTTCCTCCTTTCATCCCAAGTTGGGTTCTCCAGACATATTCACTTACCAGTTTAGAACCACAGATCCTAGAGCTGATAAAAGACCTTAATGTTTTCATTTTACAGATGAGGAACCTGAAGCCTGGAGAAGTTAGGTGACTCCTACCGTAGTCACACAACTAATGCTGGCTTTGTTGCTAATGCTGGCAATGCTCCTCTGTGAAACTTGGCTTCTCTAGCCGGACCTCCCACTTCCAGCTCCTAATGACTTCTTTTGCCCCTACCTCCAAAACAAACTTTCCGTCTTTCAAAAGTCCATTCTTCTAGGAGCCCCACCTCCTGCTGTTCTCTTATACAGGAAGAGGGAATGGACAGGCTGTGAATTGTAATGAATGCTTGAGCCTTACATGGCTCTGTTCGTAATTCCTTCAACTCCCCACTTCCCAGGGTCCACTCTGAAGGCTTACTCACTGAACAGGTGATCTGGGAGGGATGGCTTTGCAGAATCCCATCTTGGTAAAGCCTAGAGGAATAAGAGGCATCTGTCCCACTGTGGGAAGATGTCACTTCTCTGCCTGCTTCTTCATTTTACTTCTAAATGAAGCAAATGTCAATTTCCTCATCTGGAAGGCAGAGTAGGACCAAGTCTGGTTCCACAAATGGTGACCCCTATGCCCTGGGCATGCAACATACATACACACATATAAATTCATATTCTCCTCACCAACCTGTTCAAGTGTCCTAGACCAGGAGTGAGGCCAGAATCTGAAGATACATATGACAAATGAGACCCAAGAATCAGAAGACAAATCCAGGAGCAGATTTGGGGGTGGAGCCCCTGTGGTTCTCAGAGGGTAGAGGTGAGCATGAGGCAAGCATAGGTAACTAAGGTGAGTGGCAGTGTCCTGGCTCCCAGAGAGCTGGGAAGGGTCTCCCTGCCCACAGGGCTGTTGGGATGAACGTAATCTGTAGGAGAGAGGGAAGATGCTGACAGAGGTCAGAAGGGAGTCCAGTCACCCCAGAATACTCCCATCTTACAGCTGGACTGGGGCTCCCAGATGCCATCTGGGAGTGCCCGGGATGTGGGAAATAGCTAAGATCTGTCCAGCACCTGTCCTGCACCCTCAGGCCAGTGATGTAACTGTATAACAATGTGACAGAGGACAAAGGGGCTTTAGAATTTGAGGGAGGACTGGTCCAGTTTTCAGTAATGTGGCGGGGTAAGGCTGCTGTTGTCTCTGCGCTGAACTCAGAAGGAGTCCCTGCCCCTCAGTGAGCCTGGTTGCACACCCCTTAATTCCAGTCCTCCGGTCATGGGGTGGTTCGCGAGGAGCTCTCCTTCCAAGAAACAAAAATGATTTGAGCTGCCACTGTCAGCCACACAGATTCTAAATAGAGATCAGACAGGGCACAGAAAAGACACGGCTCATGACTGAAATGGAGGTCTTTCTTCCTACGAGGCTGGGGGCAATCGGACACTGGAGGATTCTCATTCCTAGGCCCTAAGTATCTACTCCCTCCTTCCCACAACTATGTCTCACTTCTCTGGTCTTCTGGTGCCCCTCACTTGCCCTTGTGCCTTCATTTTAGGCACAATCCTTCAATCCCAAAGAATTCCTGACCCAGGTCCTTTCAACCTTGTACCTGATCTCTCCGAAAGGCCTCATTTTTGTCCCTGATGATCCATTATCCTAGACCTCCAGAGACTCTCGCCAGGATTCCTTGCAAACACTTTGTAGGTAAACTTGCCAGTAGATTCAGTGGCCACCAGTGTCTACATGTTCCTTAGAGGCTCTGGTAACCAGGCCCAAGTGGGCAGCACTGATGGGCTGATGATCCTTCATTCACCCAATTTGACCAATTTCCCTTCTGCTGCTTCATCCAAGCTCCCAAGCTAGTCAAGTCCTAGAGAAGTAATCTCAGTACCCACTTCCCCAGCTTTCCCCTTCCTTGTTCCTGCAAACCCCAGGTTTCTCCAAACTGTCCTTGAAAGAAGCAGCCATGACTGACTTCACTCCTCTGTCCCAAACACAAGATCACACGAGGGTTCAACAAATATTCATTGAAAGAATCATTCCTCAAACTTCTCCGGTATATTTCCTTTTCCCAGTGCACAGCCCTGCGAGCAATTCCCAACAATCACACACTTCTTTAAATTCCCAAGGCAGCTTTTGAGGTGCTGTTCAGAGGCATTAACCTCCTTTGGTCCCAGATGATAAGGGGCAAATGCATGGATGTCCAGGCCTGGGACCCAGAGCCGAGCACATGGCCTGCCTGCCTCCCCTGAGCCTGCAGGCCCCAGGCGGGATTGTCTCGCCTGGCTCATTCTTGCCGCCAAGGCCTCCTCACTTGTATTTATATACACTAAAGCCTCTGCTCGAATAAAACATCCATGTAAAATCCAATTTCCTTGGAATCTCTTTTGGAGCCTGGGCCTGAGATGGAGTAGGTAACCCCAGCAGTAACTGCCTGAACCACTCCTGCTGGCTGCAAAGGTGAGGCCCATTTTTCAATTATCTATCTGCTGTGACAGCAGCGGTCCAGCCACCGAGCCAAGATAAGGGGGAGGGGGCAGACGGAGCTGGGGAGAAGGGAGAAAGAAGGCAAGGGCAAGGTGGGGAGAGGGAGAAACCTAGAGAAAGCGGCATGGGGGAAGAGACCCCTGCACGTGGCACCCAGTAGGTGCTCAAGAATTACTTGGAAAATGAGTGGAAGAGTGAATTGGGAGGGTGGGGGTGAGGCACCGAGAGGAGGAGAGCTGAAGAGACAGAGTGGGTGGAGAGAGGGCGGGAGGGGGAGAGGGGGAGGGGAGGCGAGCGTGGATGGAGCCAACAAGAGGCTCCTGTGTCAATCCGTGGAAACGGGAGGCAGAGTGATGCGGTCACAGCTCCTGCCATCAATATCCTCTAATATAAATGTCAGTGATGCTATTTTCCGCGCAGTCATTTCGCACACTGCTGATTACATTAACGTATAATGGAGGGGCGCCGGCTCCACTGCTTTCTCCCCTAACCCTCCCCCCGGTGATGTGTCAATAGCCGCCTCCATGAACAAGTCAATTTTCTGCAGGCTTGGCAGCGGAATAAATCTGCCCGGCTATGGGGAGAGCTGGAGATATTTATATACCCGGCTCCTGCTTCGCGTGTGCGCGCGTGCGTGTGCGCGGCAGGCGCGGGCTAGGGGCGGGGGCGCGCGGCCGAGCTGAATGATTTCCAGCCTGGACTCAATAAGAGGAGAATTTAGAGCGGTCCCTGAGCTGGGCTCCCAGAAACAGCCTTACACGTTTATTTTCCTTAGCTGAACAGGAAAGGCGAGAATTATATGTGGATTTATAGGACAGGCGCAGCTCAACCCAAATGCTCCCGCTCCGGGGGACGGGGAGCACGGGGACGGGGTGGGAGGGAGGCGATGGGCACAGTGGGCTGCTGGGACCCCCCTCACGCCCGTGCTGGCAGGGGCGCACGCCCCTCGCCGGTCGCTTTAATTACATTTGTTCTTGTCCTTCGTGAGGGCGAGACTTTGAGAGGCCCGTACGGGAGGTGGGGGTGGGGGGCGGGGGAAGGCTCAGGCCGGGACTGCCTGGAGATGGGGGAGGGGGCGCCAGGAACGGGGACGAGAGAGACCGGGAAGGGAGGGCTGTCAGCTTCGGCTCAGAAGCGGATCAATAGTACGAGATCTAATGGGCTAACTGCCAAGCGGGCGCACCGAGGCGCTGCCCCGCGGGGGGCGGGAAAGGGGTGGGCGAAGGACGGGAGAAAGGGAGCGGGCAGGAGAGGGAGTGAGAGGACAGGGGATGGGGGAAGGGCATGAGGAGTGGGAGAGATGGGGGAGTAAGACGAGAAAAACGGAGAGAGGAACAGAGGGAGAGCGGAAAGGAAGGGACAGGACGGGACAATCTTCGAGGGGGCGTCTCTTCAACATCTTCTACCTCCACTCCCTACCTCCAACGCTGGGAGGGAGGAACCTCTCTTCCCCGAGTGACAGGACCCCGAGGCCGCCCGCCCCTCTGCCATTGAGCCGCCAGGGGGCGGCGCGACCCTGTGTTGTCCCCGCGGATCTCCGCGCCTCCAAGCTGAGGCTCAAGTCACCCGTTGCCCCTGACACCTGGTCCCTGCGCGCTTCTCTCTGCCCTCTCTCAGAGGTCTCCGTTGTGGCGAGGGTGGGGGTGGGGCGAGGCAATTCCCCGAATGGAAGGAACTTTCTGGCTTTCATGGTGTTGAGCTCGACACCCTGGGACCCAGAAGCGCGGAAGTGCCCTAGGGGCTGGATCTCCGGGCTAGGGGCTGCTGGCCAGTGACTCCCGAAAATACCTAAGCAGCTGCAGAGGCGGCTTCGGAGCGTGGGATTTGGGCCTGTGCATCCTAGCGGTGGAGGGCGCGAGAGTTTCCCGGACAGTACCCACTAAAAGGTCCTTCTGCGTGTGCTGTGTGAGAACTAACTAGGCCAAGCCAAAGTCGAAGGGTGGGGGGCGTGGGGGGGTGGGAGATCAATGCCCAGTTTTAACTCTTTCGGTTCCAGGCCATTATCTGACCCCTAATAGCCTGACCACAGACAGATCCTTTTCTCAGCTCCTGCCTGCCCCTTCCCAAGCTGAGCGAAAATAAAATACAGCCCAACATCACTGCCAGCAAATTCTGCCACCGGGTAGAGGGGAGCCTGGGGTGTCAGTTTAATGGTTCTCAACCAGGGGACATGTCAGAATTTCTGTAGGGAGTTTGTCAACATAAACGTGGCTACCCACGAGCACTCATACTTTAGGGTGTGCATAGGCTGGCAGGCGTTCCTGGAAACGCGCACTTTGTTAAAGCTGCCCGGGGAATTCTGAAATATTCCCACAGAGGCATTGCCTGAAGAAAGGTCTACTATTGCATATTTTTTCTTGTTGGATTTGGCAGCTCATCCTGGGCTATTTGCCCTCATGGGTATGCCTGTGTGAGTATCATTACGTGCGCCTGTCATTGGGTACCTGTGTCACTGGGTAAGCATTGTTTTATAAATCTCTTTGTGTGTCCTGTGTGGAGATGCCACATGCATTGTCCCGAGTGGCGATGGTGCTGTCATCAGCGTTTGTTGAGAGCACCTATTGTGTGTGTGTGTGTGTTGTTGTACATGCCTGTCCCGACGAGAGCCAGTGTGGGTCCCGCGGCGTGTTTGTGTCATGTCGAGCCTGTCTCTGTGGGCTCCACTGCGGGGCACAGCCATTGTCTCCATGTCACTGAGAGTGTGTGCTGGTGAGAGCTCCTGACACAAATGGAACGAAGCTGATCTGCCCCAGAAGCAAAGGCAGCAATGACCTTCTTTTTCCAATTATATCCCGGTCAGAGGTGAGCGACCTCTCCCCACTGAGGCCGCTTCTTGTCATGCAAACTGAGCAGGAGGATGGAGATTAGAGGAATGTGACCTGAGTCACGTGTGAAAACAATCAGCTACCAATGGGTCCTGATCAATGCCCCAGATTACAAATGAGCCCAGGGCAAGGAGTCACTTTGGAGTTTTTCCCAAGGAGGGGAAAATGCACAGTGTACACCATTCAGAGCTCATTGCCACACACATGTCCCACACCCCTGAGAGACCCACAGTACATATACAGCCTGGGGACAGTTAGGAAGTGGGGTCAGGAGAGCTGAGCAAATGAATGTCCAGCCATTCCCTCTGAATTGGTGGGCAACTATTATTACTAGTAGGTGGTTATTTTGTTTTTGCTAAAGACGCAACCTTTATTCAGCTGGTAGCAGGAAGTGTAAAAGCTTGTGTTGAGTGTTTTCTATTTTAAGTCTGGAGAGTTAGGATTCTAAGTGGGTCACGGAGGCAGTATGGGGATTTGGAGGAAACTCTCATGTCAGGAACAGAGCAATAGAGGGCTTGTATTGAGGGGGTGGCAAAGGAAAAGTCTTTGGTCAGCTGTGGGCAGGGGCAGGTGTGCAGCCAAGCGGCTCCGGGGGGCCAGGGCTTCTGTCCTCAGGACGACCTGAAACCAGGCTGTGGGTAAGGGAGCTGAGTTTCTGAAAGTCGGGGCCTAGCCACAGATATGCTCCAGGATAATAGGCAGAACAGAGAGAACTGGGCTGGGGTAGCCAGGACCTCTGAAGGGCAGGGCCATGAGGGGGCCCTGGTAAAGGCTGACTTGTCTTTGGAGGGAGCTAGAGGCAGGAACTGAAGCGGAGGGGGGGGGGTGTAGCTATAATGACTAGTTGGAAAGCCTAGTACAGGGTCAAGGGAAACCAATGGGAAGATGGGAAGGAAGCTGGAAAGGCCTGAGGATCTTGTCAGATCTGGCTGTCACATCATTGGAGCCTACCTCTGGCCAGGACTCAGAGTGGCTTGTTCTAGCACCCAAGCCAGCCAGGGTTGCGGCAAGGGGAAGCCCCATGTTGTCTGTGCCCATGGCGTGCAACAGATAATCCTCCGTGGTTTTTAGTTGTTTTAGAATTCCTTTGGTGTACATTTTTGGATGTCCTTCTCTGCCTTAACCCATAGGAATGAAATGATGGGCACTTAGGGAGCTGACAGTCTAATTTAGAATAAAGAATCTGAAGACTCTAGCCCTCGCTGGTGTGGCTCAGTGGATTGAGCACCAGCCTGTAAACCAAAGGGTCGCTGGTTTGATTCCCAGTCAGGACACATGCCTGGGTTGTGGGCCAGGTCCCCAGTAGGGGACGTGCAAGAGGCAACCACACATTGATGTTTCTCTCCCTCCTTTCCTCTCTCTAAAAATAAAGAAATAAAATCTTAAAAAAAAAGAATTTGAAGACTTTAAATTCTCTTTCCTCCTTGCTTCCTCCCCTCCTTCCTTTGGAAAAAGTAGTGTTGCTTAAGGGTACACTGCCTGAATTCAAATCCCAGCTCTATTTATCAGCTGATGAGCTTATAGGTCCTCCTTTCCTCCATCTTTAGAATAGGGGTACCCACTTCTTAGGATTGTGGATTGTTGTGCAAATTTTAGGCAAAGCCCTTAGAACAGTGCCTGGACACAAGAACATATGTTGGCTTTTCTAGTCTTCCCTCCAGTTTTCTAGTATAGTGCCTTTGGAGAAGTCCCATTCTTGCGTCAGCAGAATTAAAGTAAAAAAAGACAAGATAATGGATGATTAGAAAACCCCAAGAGAGGCTGGAGAGAAGGATGGGGTCGAGGCAGTGATGGGGCTTGCTGGGGGATGTGGAAATCCTAGTGTGGGCTGATGGGGTAACTGAGATACACTTTTTTCTAGGTGGGGCTGAGGAGGCAGAGGGCAGAAAGGGGAGGGTAGGGAGACAGGTCCTCTGCACAGAGCCCAGCCGGCTTAGGGCAGCTAGCTCAGTGGTGCAAACTCTGCCCCCTCTCTCGGGAAGGGCACCCTCTGCTGGAGCTGCCAGCCCATAGACATCCAGCCGGGGCTGCAGGGGAGAACAGGGGAACACCACAGGGTAACCAGCACTTCTGCTTTTCTGCGACAGGCCCACCCAACTTCCCTCTCCCACCACTTGACCTCAGCTACAGTAGCCCCCTCTGCTGGCCTCAGCAGGACTAAAACCGGGCCCACTCCGCTGATCTCCCTTCCTTCCAGCCAGTGGTGAGGTGAGTTTAGATGTCACAGCAGGTCCACTCTACAGCCTGGATCATTTAAGTGAAAGGATCCCTGAACTAGGTCTACTTGTTTAACGAGACTCCAGTAACACTCGGGAGAGATCTGTGCAAGATGCTTAAATTGTAGGCTGCAAAAACAGAGTCCCGAGTTTGAAGTCTGATTCTGCCACTTATTAGCTAGTATGAACTTGAGCCAGTCATTTAACTTGTTCAGCCTCAGTTCCCTCATCTGAAAGAGGGGAACAATAATACCTACCTTATGGGGTTGTTGTGAGTATCAAATAAGGCAGTGCACTTCTTTTTTAATTGTTGTTCAACTACAGTTGTCTGCGTTGGCAGTGCACTCTATAAAGTGTTCAGCACTAAGTGACCAACCAATTCTTCAGGAATTTGCCCAAGGAGGAACTTCCTGCTGTGACAGCACTGTTGTCCTCTAGGGTCTTAGCCCCTGACTGTGGACTTCTGGGGACCTCACCAACCCACGTTTGTTTATTCTAATCCCAAAGCACCAAATGGCTGAGCAGCTGCCAGAAGCTGCTGCTTCTTTATAGAATGAAACATGAGGGATGGGATAGGGGAGTCCTGGTACTATTTGGGGGATAAAGGGTTAAGGTGGGATGGGGGTGAGGGGGTGCTGGCATAGAAGTGGGTCACCCCTCCCCTTCCATCGATTATTCTCCTCTCCAGGTGTTTTTGTGGCATTTTTTCTCCCTTGGGGTGGGAGTGGGGGCTGCTGGGCCCACTTCGGGCTTAGTTATTGTTTTAATTTTGGTGCTGGCTCCCTGGTGCCCGGAGCGGATAATGAAAGAGGAAAAGAGAGGTCAGGGTGGTGCCCAGGCAGACTGGGCTGGGAGGGTGGGGAAGTGGGGGCGTACGTGCTAAGTTAATATCAATAAAGCAACTGGAGGCTCAGAAGTGAGAAGCTGCAGAGCCAAGCACAATGTCTTTGTGCTCTGGGAGCCTCAAGGAGCACTTTGCTGTCCACAATGAACCCTTGGAACGGGGCTGGGCATAGAGGTAGGGGACAGAGAGCATACAGGCTGGACAGATACAGCTCAGCTAGCAGCAAGGAGTGACAGTGGAGCAAGTGAGGATCTGGGAAAAGAACCAAGTCTCAACTCTGTCTGACATTGCCCTACATGTGCCCAATCTCATGGGGGCAGGCTTAGGGAGGTGGGGTACCATGGGGCTACTAGAGATTGAGAAAAATAGAGAAAGGGGGCAAGAAAGTATAGGGGGTAGGAACACAATCTTTGCTGTGAGACAGACCCGAATTCCTGGCCAAGTACTGCTTACTGGCTGTGTGACTCTGGGCAAGTGACTGAACCTCTCTGAGCCTGCTTCCTCGACTGTAAAATGGCACTAATAGCAGAGCCCATCTCGTAGGGTCATTGATAGTGTAAGTAGAGAACTCAGCACAGGGCCTGGCGTTCGGTGAGCACTCGGTGCATACTTACTAAATATGTTTTCCTCAGCTGTGAAATGGGGATATCAGTTGTAACTTCCCCATAGGGGCCTTATGGGGAGCAAATTAGATAAAGCCTATAAGTGTTTAGCACAATGCCTGGTACATAAATAAGCCCTCAATACATGTTAGCTGTTGTTATTATATTATTTTTATCTTTATTATTCCCCACTGTCTTGGAACTGGTGATTTAGTTGAGGAGACTGAGGCCAGGCCACTCCCTTAGCCATCTGAGGTATTTGGCTCCTTTCACAAGGGCTTTCTGAAGTGCAACCCTACTTGGAGAAACTTCTGGCTTGGCTTTTATAATCTGGGTGCACAGACAGAATAACAGTCCCCAGGAGCGGAGATGCTAGCTGGACTTGTAAGAGAATGGGACCCCTAAGGCCACCTCTGTCCCCAGGAGAAACATGTCAGCAGCATGGCTGTCCATGGGAGGGCCAGTGGGGCTTCACTCCGATCCCCCTGGAGCTGAAGAGGCATATGGGCTGGATGAGGGTGCTCACCTAAGTCCCTCTGGGGAGGCTCACTGGGCACGTCAGAGAACTTGGGTCTCAGAGCATCCCCACCCTTATCCCATCCAAACTCCTCCAGTTCCCTTTCCCAAGGCTGGAGGTGGGGGTGGGGGCTGAGCAGATCAAAAAAGAGGGTAATGTTTCCCACTTGACCTTTCTTTCCCCACCCCCCACCCCCACCCCCAGCAGGCGGGCAGACTGAGGGGATGAATGGAGTAGAGGGCACGATTTTCACATTAATGGCAGCATATGTTGTGTTTATTGACACCGCAGGGTCGGTGCTTGTGGTGGTTGGGGGGGGGGTTGCCTAGGAGGCCACAGGCAGGAGGGGTCTAGGAGGGGAAGAGGAGGCAGAGGGGAAGGCTGCGGGCAAGTGGGGAGGAGAGAGGGAGGGGAGCCTGGGGCCTGGGGGGGAGGGAGGCAGGAACAATATTGTTGCAGGAGCGCACCAGGTGCTCGCTGTCAGCCCGAACAAAAAGGAAGAGTCAGCAACTCTGGTGGGGGGGGAGGGAGAGAAGGCAGGAGCCACAGCCTGCTCCAGCCTTGCAGGCTCTCCCCGTTAACCCCTGTTCTGCCGTGCCGCTGAAGAAGGGAGGGGCGTCTGGGGCTGTTCCGAGGCCCAGGATCTCCCCTCAGCTCGGGTCTATTCAGAGTCACCACCTCTCCCAATGACTAGGGCAGAGGTGGTGTCTCTCAGTCACTGGGAGATGTGGTTCCTCTGGGGTCAGCAGTGGCAGGACTTTCCCTTCCTCAGAGCCTGAAGGAAAAGGAGCCCCTCTCTATTCCACCCTTTCCATAATGGAGGGGCTCCTGTGGCCCTCGAGAGGCTGGCAAACCCCGAGTGGTAGGGGTCAATGACCCTGGGTCGCCTAAACAGCTGCAAGTGAGGGGTTGTGTGAAGAAGAAATTTAAAAAGGGAATGATGGGCTCTCCAATGGAGGGTTGCAAAGACCCCCAAAATTCCTCTCTCCCAGTCCTGGTGGCAGATTCCTTGCCCTTTGGAAGTGTTTCCAGGGTCGTCTGGCCTGGGGCAGGGGGAGCAGAAGGGACCAGGTCTGTTTTATAGGGGCGGCTCTCAGTTGGCTGAGAAGACTGCGCTCACTCTTTAGTCTGAAAAGCACTGGGGGCTCATCCTAGAAAACCCAGAGGTGAGAAGGGTAAATGGAAAAGTGGGCTTCCCATCCTAGACCCCCATTCTGGGGGTCTGGGAGGGGCTCCTGGCTTCCTGGCTGGGGAGCAGAGCTGCAGGTGGCTCCCACTGACACTGTCCTTCCGGCCTCCCTTCCCCTTCCTGCAAAGCCCAGAAGGGAAGCACTCAGGACTCAGCTTCCCCCCTTCTCAGGGCTTGGGGCCTTCCCCCAGGATTGGGGGTGGGGGTGCGCGCAAGGGAAAACAAGAAGCTGTCAGACAGGGAAAGAGGGCCTGTGAGGAGAGGGAGAGGGGGGACTGGAATTTCAACCCCAAAAGGCAAGAGTTTACTGGTTTCCTCCAGTCTGTGACCTGACATTCTGGAGCCTTCGTCTGAATGTTAACTTTCATCCTGGCTATTCTAGTCTACAGTCCATGGTCTTGGTCACTCTGGATAAGTGTCGTAGATGCCCGAGCACAAAGGTCGGAGGGACACTAGAGGAGAAGGGTGCCCTTTCCACAGCCCCATCCTCGTGCCCCATCTCTGTCAGGCCACCAGAGTTCTCCTGAATTTGGGCTCAGAGGCCTCAGTGGATGTCCCCACCCAGGGCTGCACAGAAGGTGGGCACGCCAGCCTGGAAGCCTCCTTGACTCTTTCCTCTTGCAGAGAGAGTCAGCCCTCGCACCACGCCCTCCCGGGCTCACTCTCGAGCGTGGCGGTATGAAGGCCCAGCGCAGACTCAGCCGCTCAGCGCCGCTCGCCATTCTCACCTCGGCTCCTCTCTGGGCTGCGGGCCGGGTCCGCGCCCCCCTTCCCCGGCCCTCTCGCCGGGCTCCAGCTGCGCGCGAAGCGGTCCCGGCTCGGCTCCAGCTCCTCAATGGCCCTGCTCCCCCATTACCCTGATGTCGGCCCCTCTCCCCCTCGGCTTTATCGGCTCTCAGCCGGCTCCGCCAGGGTAATGAGGGCCCTCCTAATTACCATTGCAGAAACTCCACTTACATTAACAGCTCCATGCGAGGAGCAGCAACATCTGCTGTGCGCTGGCAGGCGCCCCACCCCCGCCCCTCGCTCCCCTTCCCTTGCAGTTCCCCTCTTTCCAGGTCCAATCCCCCAACCCTTCTCTCCATCGTCTCTGACCCCCTCTCCTACCCTTTCCTTCTAATTGCTTCTCTTTTCATTCACTCACCACCACCCTACCAGCCAGGCCCTTTTCAACTTCAGCATCCCAGAATGAGAGAGACCCACGTAGAGACAGGGCCCCAGAGACACGGAGAGATGGACACACTCAGAAAAGCCAGGCCAGAACTTCAAGAGACTCCCAAACTCAGGACTGCAGAAACACAGCCAGGTAACCCAGGAACAAATAGAAAGTAGGAGCAGCTGTGATTGGGAAAGACAGGGGAGGTGGAGGGGACAGACTGCCTGTATGGAGCGGGGCAGGGTTCTGATGTCCAGGGCGTGTGAAGGTATGTGTATGGCATGCATATGCACGTAGTGTGTGTGTATGTATTGTGCATGCTCATGTATTTAAGCATTGTGTATATGAGTGTGTGTGCATGTCAGTGTTTCTTTACAAGTATGTGTGCATTTGTGAGCATATCTATTACGCACTTGCATCACACATGTAATTATATCTGTCTGTGTATCTCTATCTCTTTGCTTGCATTTTGCAAGTGTGTATCTCTGTGTATATACATATACTTGTCTATCATACTTGTAGCATCTTGTGCCTTTGTATACATGCATGATCCATGTTCAAAGTCATGTGTGAGTTTGGGTGAGGGTGCCTATGTGCCTCTGGGTGTGTTTGCAGCTCTGCCTGCATGCCTATGCATGTGTGTGTCATCTGTGTAATTATTCGATGAGGGTGGGAGCATGTGTGTGTTCCTGCTCCGTGGGGGATGACAGGCAGTGGGGAAGACGCTGAGCCCATTTCATCTGAGGTTAACAGGGGTCACATTTCACTTCTGGAAGTCTCCTACCCTCCCCCCACCCCCATACAATTAAGCCTCAGTGTGGTGGAAAGACAGCTAGCAGACATTAAGAAAGGTCAACAATATTATCAGCTCCTAATCCAATTAGTTACTGTTTATTTGGGAATCCAGCTCCAGGTCAGCTTCTAGGGAGGAGACCTAGGAGAAAGATGGGAATGGGATGGAGACAGGCTGAAAGAAACTGGAGGGTGTCCAGGGCTGTGGCCCCATGGCAGGGCTGGGGGTGATTCCTGAAAGCACTGTCCAGTAATGTACCTCCCACTGGCTACTTGGAGGCTGGGCAGCTCTGGGGAAGGACCTGCGCTTCACAGGAGGGGCTGAGATCTGGGGTTTCATCTCCAGAGGTTGGGGTGTAAGAGAAGAGGGATTGTCTCCCTCACATGGGAGATGTCCTGCCTTGCTCCAGCCCCAAAGAGGTGGACCGGGAACTGGACAGGCTTCCATAGGGCTGTGGCCAGTTTCCCCCTGGATGGGAGGCAGAGGAGGAGAACGTCGGTAAATGCACTATTAGCTCTTGAAGCCACTTCATTAATCCTGCCCTCTATTTTATTTCCTCTTTTCTCTCCCACGCCCTTTTCTGAGCCTTGGCAGGACCTCTACTCCCTCCCACCACAAGACATGCAGGGGCATTAGCTCAGTCCCATGGCATCCCCAGGGTCCCTCTCCTGCATATAAACAATGGCAGAGACCCACAAGTTGGCCTCTTGTCCTTGGACAAGGAATGGCCCAATGGGGCAGGAGTAGGTAGGCGGGGTTGCCTTTGCCTTGCTCTGACCTTCTCTGATCTCTCAAGGATGGACAATATCCTGGGGTGCCCAGGATATTGGGCAGGGGGGCAGCTTACAGGAAGAAAAGAGTTGACTGCTGGAATCTCAGGCCAGATCCCAGGGCCTCCCCAGCTCGAGTCAGGGGCAGGCAGGGCTAATGCTGTGGTGAATGCAGACCCCAGCTGTGGTCAAATCAGTGACAGGAACAGCCATGCTCCTCCAAGAATCCAGTCTGGGGTCACTTTTGCTTGTTTCTTGAGGATCTAAATATGAATAAAAATAAAATCCATTGTCCTGAGCTCCCAGGAATTAGACTATTGGTTTTTCCTGCCCTGAGTTCCCCTCTCTCAATATGGAAGCCTCACATGATTGCTTGTCTGCTCACTGCCCTTTCTGACACACATGTATGAAAACACACACACAGACTTGCGTACTCACCCATCACGGGCCTGCCTCTGAGACTCCAGGTCAGAGATGGCTGGAGCATGAAGACAGCGGGACGGTGGCAGTGGTCCTTCTCTAAGCACTTACAGTAGGTCTACTCACTTTACAGTAGACTTCCCTGAAAGGCGTCTCCCCACTTCTAACCCCCACCCACCCCTGCCAAAAGATAAAAAGATGATAATACTTTAATGGTAATGATAACAATATACATCTTTACCCTAGCAGTTCTGATCCTTAGCTGAGCATTGAAGTCACCTTCAGAAGCTCTTTACAGCCCTGGCTGGTGTGGCTCAGTGAATTGAGCACTGGCCTGCAAATTGAGAGAGCGCCAGTTCGATTCCTGGTCAGGGCACATGCCTGGTTTGTGGGCCAGGTACCCAGTTGGCAACGTGCTAAAGGCACCCGATCGATCTTTCTCCAGTGTTTCTCTCCCCATCTTTCTCTGCCCCTCCCCCCCTCTAAATATAAATAAATATAAAATCTTTAAAAAAAAAAAAGTACATGCCCAGGATCAAGCCAATCTACATCTCCAGTGTGGGGGTCCCTGGAATCCACATATTTTATAAAGTTCCAAAGATGATGGCTATGGTTACAAAATTCTGTCAACTTTACAAAATTAAAATTTGCAAAAAACAAAGTGCTGTCTCTCATTCTGCTGTTAACAAGGCAGTATTATTATTTCCATTTTACAGGTGAGGAAGCTGAGGCCTAAGTTATTTAAGAATAGTGGACTGTCCTTTCCCCCTACTCCTTCATTTCTTCCTTCCTTCCTCCCTTCCTTCCTTCCTTCCTTCCTTCCTTCCCCTCCCTCCTTCTCTCCCTTCCTCTTTTCCTTTCTTTCTCTTTTTCTTACAACCAGGTCCCCAAAGGCAGCCTGTCAGATTCCGCCTGAATCTAGTCAGTCCCTGGGATTTAGAACAGATAGCTGAGTCTCCCCCTTTGTGACATCTGCTTCCAAGAACAGCCTCTTCGTGGGCAACGGTTCATTCATTAAAAAAAAATTTATTGATAAGAGAGAGAGCTATCAATTTGTTGTTCCACTTATTTATGCATTCATGGTTGCTTATATGTCTTGACCAGGGATGGACCCCACAACCTTGGTGTATAGAGACGGTGCTCTAACCAACTGAGCTACCTGGCCAGGACCCATTCATTTAATATAACAATCCTTTATTAAGCTCTTACTTAGGCGCTACAGAATATCTCAGAAGAGCTAAGACAAGGGCCTTTCCCTCTAATGGGCAGGAGAGAGGCAATGTGAAGTATTTAGGCAAACAGGGCCTTTGGTATCGTGTCAGGCAGTTCTGCCTTTGTATTCTGTTCTACTACTTATTATCCATGTCACCCTGTTCAACTTCGAAGTCACTCAGAGCCTCACTTGTAAAATGGAGATAATAATACCTATTTTCTAGCATTGTTCCTAGTGCCACATCTGATCAATAGATGAAAAATGTCATTTTGAAATATAAAGAAATGACTGTAACACTTGCTGACATGGCTATAATTAAAAAGACTGACAACACCGGAGAGACTCGAACTCCCGTTGCTGGGAAGGTGAGTGGGACTAATGTCTGGCAATACCAACTGAAGCGATGCCTATCTTCCAGAATGCAGCAAATCCACGCCGGGCTCTATGCCCATGGAAAAGGATTGCTTATGTCCAGCAAAAGCCATGTGTAAGAATGTCCACAGCAGTTGATTTTGTAATAGTCCTAAACTAGGACAACTCAAAAGTCCATCCATCAGAGAACAAGTAAATAAATGTTGGTATAGTCACACAATGGAATACTATAAAGCAAGAAGAAAGAATGGGCTACTGAGGTAAGCAAGAACGTAGGTAAATCCCACAGATGTGCTTGCATGAGATAAGCTGGACACAAAAGAATATATGGTGTATGATTTATTTGCATAAGGTTCAATAACAAGCAAAGTTAATCTCGGACGACAGCAGTTAGCAGGCACTGGGGAAAGGGGCACAAAGGATCCTTTCGTGGTGCTAGAAATGTGCTGGATCTGGTTAGAAGTTACATGTATGTATGTGAAAATTCATTTAAAATTCACTTAGGATTATGGCATTTGAATGCATGCAATAAGTCAAAAGAAAACCGGAATTATCTTCTGGAGGTCGGGCCCCTCGCAGTACAGGCTTCCCCCACTAGGTGAGTGTTCTAGAAACCCATCTGTCTCAGTGCACCAGCTGGCGTCCTTGTGAGAAGCTGTGTTTGGCTTCAGTGAGTCTTTTTTTGAAGACTCTTTCAACGTGTTTGCCCATTTCATGATGGGTGACTTCCAAGTGTACCTGCCCACAACCGCTCTGCGTGTTCAGCAGTTTTTGACCAAAAATGGCATGACTCCCATGCCCCACCCTCCCTATTCACCCGATCTCACCCCCAGCAACTTTTTTTGTTTCCGTGGATGAGAAAAGTCCTCAAAGGAAACGTTTTGCCGACGTAGAAAACAAAAGTTGACAGAAGCACTAAAAGGCACCAAAATTGATGATTTCAAAAACTGTTTTGAGCAGTGAAAAAGAATCTTAATAGGTATATTGCATCATTTGGAGAGTACTTTGAAGGTGACTGAAGTTTAAACATCTAAGAATAAATACACAATTTTTTATAAATAAATTCTGGGGTTTTTTTGGTCCCCCCCCCGTATGTTGTACTTCAATTTAAAAAAATAATTATGCTATCAGCAGCCTCAGATCAACATCTTGAGAAGAATAAAGAATATGATGGTGCCCTGGCCTGGTAGCTCAGTTGGTTGGAGCATTGTCCTGTACACCAAAAGGCTGCAGATTCAATCCCTGGTCTGGGTGCGTGAGGGAAGCAACCAATCCATATTTCTCTCTCACATTGATCTCTCACTCTCTCTCTCTCTCAAGTCAATGAAAACATATCCTCAGGTGAGGATTTAAAAAAATAAAAAGTACGATGGAATTCAAAGGAAGAGGTACACCTGGCAGCCATTGTGCTTAGGGAGGGTGATCGGGAAAGGCTTTATAAGAAGGGGCATTTATTATAGGACTTGTAAAAGATGGGGCCCTCATAGGTGGAGAAGGAAAGAGCTATAGAAAGGAAGGCGTTTTCCAATTGGGGTGTTAGTGTGTGTCAGGTGGGCAGGAGAAAGCAGGCTGCAAAGGCAGTTTGAGATTAGATCAGAAAGACCATCCCCGCCAGGAAGTTGGTACTTAACCGGGCACCACAGTTTTTGAGCAGAACAGGGATATAATGGAGTGTGCTTCAGTGATTCACCTGGTGACAAGCAGGTTGGCTGGGTCGGGGGGAGAGAGGCAGGTTGTCCCTGCCAGACAGCTTGGGCCTTTTGCAGCTCCCAGGACTGTGGGATCCTGGGCGTCAGGCCCTTTGGGTGTCAGGGCTGTGCATGCCCCAAGAGGAGCCGGAGTGCTGTGACGGGGGTCAGGAGAAGTGTGCATTAGGCTCAGCTGAGGGTGGAGTCCTCAGAGAGACAGGCTCCTCCCCCAGTTCACACTAGAGGCATCTGTTGCTGTTTCCTCTGCATTTCTTCAGCACTGTGCTCTGGTCTTTGCCCCACAGAGCTGTTGCTGGCAGTGCTTCTCTGTACCTGCATTCCAGCAGAGCCTACAACTTTGTTGGGGATGCAGGAAGTGAGTTATAAATATTCGTAATGTGAGGGTTAAAGGTCCAGCTCAACTAGGACATCAGTAGCTATAGGAAGCCAGTGCAAAGTCCTCGTAAAACAGAATAGCAATAAGACTGGAAGGAAAGTGCAGTTTGCCTGAGTTCACATCCTTCCTATAAGCACTTCCTAGCTATGTCATCTTGGGCAAGTTGCCTTCTGTGCCTCTGCTCCTTCTGGTTAAGTGGGGATAATCCCAGTGCCTGTTTCCCGGAGTTATTGTGCGAATGAAATGAAATAAAGCACCCAAAGCTATTGGAATGATGCCTGATACATAGCAGCACTCCCGAAGTGTTGGGGACTTGTATAATTGCTTCTGATGGTGGGATTAAAGGTTTCTTTCTCCTGCTTCTTTACACCTACTTTTTGCAAAAGCAGGAGAAAGTAGAAGAGGGAAGAAAAAAGAAACCGATGATAGAAACATGCTTAAAGGGGCAGCCAATGAAAAGGGCTTTACTACTCAGAAGTATGTATCCAGTCCCAAGCAGGGACAAGGGGCTGCCCTACAGGCCTGGCTCAGTGGGTATAGAGGGGGGCTGGGTTTGAACCTTAAAGAGTGGGAGAGATGTAGATTGACCCGCATATAGATGATGCAGCTCTATGGAAAAACCCAACATCTTTAATTTTTTTTAAAACATCATTTGTTGAGTGCTTACTAGGTGCCAGCATTTTATGTATCACTACTGATCATTGCCACACCCCTGCAAGCTAAATATTATTACCCCAATCATTACACCACTCTGAGAAATAACTTGCCAAAAATCCTACCACAAAGCTGAAATTGAACACAACATTGAGGTGACTTCTTTCCACTAACACTCCAGGTCATTTTCCACATATGTGATGCAGGAAATACCCCTAAAAGAGGGGAGTTTGTGCAGCCAGGCCTCAGGCCTGGACCCCCCATACCAGGCAAGACTGAGCTGGGCTGAGCATTCTCTCTCCCATCCCTCCCCTCCCTCCCCTCCCTCCCCTCCCTCCCCTCCCCCCAAGTTGTTGCAGGGATCTGCCAGTCCCCGGACTTGTCCCCAGACCTCCTCCCTAAAGGTGGGCACCAGCATTGGTCCTTGGACCCAGCCCAGGTAACATTGCCTCCCCCTCCTGCCCTCCCAGACCACTGACTTCCCTTCCCCCAAACCCTATACCCCACCCCCTTCTCTCTTCATCACTGGTGGACATCCCCTCCCCTTCCCTGCCTGCCAACACCATCCATCAGTAGCACTTGAAGTTCTGCCACAGCCCCTCCAAGATGCTAAATCCGCTGTTTGGTTTAGTTCCACTCCAGCTCCCTCTGCACAGAGGGACCCTATGGGACACGAGGAAACTATACATGTAATAAAGAGCTGGTTTGCTCTGATAATTCTGATAATGATACACACCTCACACCTTCCCAAGCTCACACACTGCCATATACACATATCACCCCCTACCCCCCCACCCCACCCCCACCAAAACACACCCCAACCCGTTGACATGCAGCTCACATTCTGGAGACCCTCCCCAGACCAGCACCTATACTCGCCCCACTAATGTACGCACTCATTCTCTAGAAATTCTCTGAGTTACCTCTCCTCTTCCCGGCTCCCATAGCAGGCCACACCCCCCACCATGGCGTTTACTAGCCCGTGTCCTGAGGGTCTGCTGGAGCCCATTAGATCGTGAATAGGAGCTGTGTCTGTGTGGTTCACTGTTAACCGAGCACAGAGCTCGAGGAACGTGGTGGCTCCCCCCTTACCTTGTTGAGTGAATGAATGAATGGAGAAATGAATGGATGCACACATCACTACATTCATCCCCTCAGAAACACGTGTCGCATCTTGACATATGCCTGTCCTTACCTGCCCACGCATCACCCCTCTGAGTCACCTTTTACTTACAGGGACACACCCCTCGCACTACGGAGCCGATCACTTCAACAGTGGGGCTCATGAGCCAGCCCCCGAGAGATCCAGGACTCGTGTGAACAGCTGTCTGCTGCCTGGGGTTCTCCTGGGGCGGGGGAGGGGGGCGGGAGTGAGCACATGTTTGCACATGGATGAATACATGTGAGTGCTGTGTGTGTGTCTGAGGGTGACTGTGTATGTGAGTGTATACATGTGTGTACACACGAGCCTTCTGTTCCCCACACTCACCTTAATCCCCGTCTTCTTAAAAACACTGACAAGGAACATGGGGTTCTTGTTCAGGTTTGCTTTTCTCCCCCTGCCCACCCCTGAAGTCTGGCTCCTTTTAGAGAGAAATGTTTCCTCAGTTGCTGTTTTTCTGCAGCCTAGAGAGGTTTAGAAACCAGGGGCGGGGCGATGACGTGGGGGTTAGACGAGGAGTTCTCACTTCCCGGTCAGCTCTACCCCTGCCATCCTGGTCAATGTTCTCCCTCCTTCCACCGACCCTCAACTCCCACTTCCCGCCCCTTTGTGCACCTAGGAGAAAGCAAAGACAAAACACAGTGTCTGTGCCCCTGAGGACTGGCAAGCCTGGCTCTCCAGAGCCTCCCAGGCTTGCTGACTGCTCTTACTGCCTGCGGCTGCTTCTCCATCCCACTTGTAATCCCTGGCCACTGGGGCTCTGTGCTCTTCCCGGTCCCCTTCTTGCTTCTAACTTGGTGTCTTTGCTCAACCATCACCATCGGGCCTGCCCCCAACTACTATACCTGACTACCAATCCCCCAACCATGGCAGGGGCCCCCCAAGGCCCTGCCCTTGGACATCTTTTCTCTAGGAGACCTCAGACATCATCAGAGTCTTAGAGACTTAGCCATTTTCCCAAGGTGGAGCCCTCTCCTGGGCAAACTTAGTCACTGCCACAGCTTTATACCTGCCAGGGACTTCAGCTCAGCCTCGGTCTTCCACTGCTGCAGGACCGGGCTCAGGGGTCCTCTCCATGTTCCCCTCCCCAAGTCATGCGGGTGCCCTTGGGCCCCTCCTGAACTTACCCTCTGTCTGATGCTTACAGTCAGTTCCTTCTCCTAGCTACTCCTCCACCACCATACCCTGCAAGCCTCTCTTGGTCTCCTGAAGCTCCCCTTGGACAAGCTTCCTAATGACCTGGGAGCTACCTGGAGGGTTCTGGGGCTGCCTAAGAGAGTGCCACTCATAGTCAGCCCGTCATCCTCACAGGTAACAGAACGTTTGACTTTTTTTTTAAAATGTTTAATGTCAATGACTCCCCATTCTTCGAGAATAAAGACCCAGCCCCGCCCCAGTAGCTCAGTTGGTTTAGAGCTTCGTCCTGATACACCAAGGTTGTGGGTTCCATCTCCGGGCAGGGCATATACAAGAAGCAACCAATGAAAGCAAAAATAAGAGGAACAACAAATTGATGTTTCTCTCTCTCTCAAGTCAATAAATACAAATTAAAAGAAAAAACAATAAAAGCCCAAACTTCCTAATGCCTAGTGGGCTCTGGCATAGTCTGGCCTCTGCTGACCTTCTAGCCTCCTTTCCCACCACATTCCCTGTACTCCCTGAGACCCAGTCACGATGGCCTCCGTGGTCTTTCTGCTCCTGGGGCTTTCCAGGCTCCTCTGCAGGCCACAGGCCGTGGGCATGCTGCTTGCTCGGTCTGAAATGCTTTTCTCTTTTCTTTTCAGCTATTTAGCTCTTTCTCCTCTTTTCAATATCAGCTCAGATGTCACTTCCTCAGAACGGCCTTGTCTCAACTTCTGAACCAGGTAAGCCTTCCCCCTACTGTATGCATGCAGGGCAGCAGGAATACCTGCCTGATTGAACTTACTACATTTATACCTTTACATTTATTTATGTGATTATTTCATGAATGTCTGGTTCACCCACTATAGCTCTGGAGAATGAGGAGGATGTTTTGTGCATCACTGAACCCACAGCACAGTGTCTGGTACATGGAAGGCCTTTGATAAATATGTCAGGAATGAATGAATAATCAGCAGTCTCAGGCTAAACAAAGAGAGAAATTTTACCAAAAACCACATGGTACTGGCACAAGATCTGCATCTATTTATCATGTAACTTACCTGCTCAAGAACTTTCTGTGGCTCCCTATTACCTCACAAATTAAGTCTAAAGTCCTCTCTGGATTATTGAGGTTTTGATAACCTAGCTTCCTCCACCCAACCCAAATTTATTTTCTATCATTACTCTTTGCTTCCACCAAGGAAACTCACTAGCCCATAACCACACCTTGATTAGTCTCACCTTCATGCCTTCATTCACACTATTCTCTCTGCTTGGAAAAACTCTCATTTCCTCTGTATCTTCGCTGAAATCCTACTTATCCTTTTAAGGGCACAATCACGTCCCAGTTCTTTCTCAAAACCTTCCCTGACCACTCTAGCATTTGCCGAATGCCAATGATGTATACTCTGGGTACATCCAGAATATCAAGGACTATTAACCTTCAAAGAGCCACAGAGATTACTCGTTCAACCAGTAATCTGATCAGAGTCTGATCGACCTCTAAAATCACATTTTCCGAGCTTCAGCATTTACGTACCAATTTCACAATTTGTGCTATATTCCTATACCACTTGATATTTTTCTTTAAATTTACTTGAGTATGTTTATTATTTAAAAAAAAACTTTATAGCACTACAGTAACTGGAAAACCAACCATTACTGCCAAAATAGAAAGTAATTATAAAAATAAGTAAAATAAAAACAATGATATTCGATTCTAGCTAGATACCACACCCTGCTGAGTGCTCTTGAGCCCAAGGCCTCCTTGCTAAAAAGGGGAAGAAGAGAAACAGATGTTAGAGAGGTGTTAAAGACACACTAGCGCCAAAATGAGACCCTTCCTTTGACAAAACAGGAAGATTCAAACAACCCAAATATCCACCAATGGGAAAGCCATATCTTTTTAAAATTGTGATAAATATACAAAATATAAGGTATTACCATTTTAGCCATTTTTAAGTATATTTTACTGATTATGCTATTACAGCTGTCCCATTTTTTTCTCCCCTTTATTCCCCTCCACCCTGCACCCAATCCTACCAGCATTCTCCCACCTTAGTTCATGTTCATGGGTCATGCTTGGCTTCTCCATTTCCTATACTGTTCTTTTTTTTTTTTTTTTTTTTTAATTATTTTTAGAGAAAGGGGAAGGGAGGGAGAAAGAGAGGGAGAGAAGTATCAATGTGTGGTTGCCTCTCACGTGGCCTCCACTGGGGACCTGGCCTGTAACTCAGACATGTGCCCTGACTGGGAATCGAACCGGTGACCCTTTGGTTCTCAGCCTGCACATAATCCACTGAGCTACACCAGCCAGGACTTCCTATACTGTTCTTAACCTCCCCCTGACTATTTTGTTCTTCCTACCTACCATTTATGCTTCTTATTCCCTGTACCTTTCCCCCCATTCTCCCCCTTCCCACTCCCCACTGATAACCCTCCATGTGATCTCCATTTCTGTGATCTGTTCCTGTTCTAGTTGTCTGCTTAGTTTGTCTTTGTTTCTGTTTTTTGGTTCAGTTGTTGATAGTTGTGAGTTTGTTGTCATTTTACTGTTCATAGTTTTGATCTTCTTTTTCTTAGGTGAGTTCCTTTAACATTTAATATAAGGGATTGGTGATGATGAACTCCTGTAGCTTTACCTTATCTGGGAAGCACTTTATCTGCCCTTCCATTCTAAATTATAGCTTTGCTGGATACAGTAATCTTGGATGTAGGTCCTTGCCTTTCATTACTTTGAATACTTCTTTCCAGCCCCTTCTTGCCTGTATGGTTTCTTTTGAGAAATCAGCTCATAGTCTTATGGGAACTCCTTTGTAGATAACTGTCCCCTTTTCTCTTGATGCTTTTAAGATTCTCTCCTTATCTCTAATCTTGGGTAATGGAATTATGATGTGCCGTAGTGTGTGCTTCCTTGGGTCCAACTTGTTTGGGACTCTCTGAGCTTCCTGGACTTCCTGGAAGTCTCTTTCCTTTACCAGATTGGGAAAGTTCTCTTTCGTTATTTGTTCAAATAAGTTTTCAATTTCTTGCTCTTCCTCTTCTCCTTCTGTCACCCCTATGATTCAGATGTTGGAATATTTAAAGATGTCCTGGAGGTTCCTAAGCCTCTCCTCATTTTTTTGAATTCTTGTGTCTTCATTGTGTTCTGGTTGAATGTTTATTTCTTCCTTCTGGTCCAAACCATTGATTTGAGTTCTGGTTTCCTTCCCTTCACTGTTGGTTCCCTGTACATTTTCCTTTATTTCACTTTGTATAGCCTTCACTTTTTCCTCCATTTTGTGACCATTCTCAACCAATTCTGTGAGCATCCTGATTACCAGTGTTTTGAACTGTGCATCTGATAAGTTGACTATCTCTTCATCACTTAGTTCTTTTTCTGAAGGTTTGATCTGTTCTTTCATTTGGCCCATACTTCTTTGTCTGGGGGTACCTGTTACCTTGTAAGGGGCAGAGCCTTGAGTACTCACCAGGGTGGGGCAACCCATGTCGCTGTATGTCGGGGAGGGGTCCGAGAGGGAACAATGATGCTTGCTAGGCTCTCTCAACCGGCTTTCATTCACTTCCCCTGATACCCACAAGCCAATAGGGCCCTTCTGGTGCTGATTCCCGGGTGGGTAGGTTTGTGTATATTCTAGGACCCTGTGGGTCTCTCCAATGAACTCTTCTGTGAGGCTGGGAGTTCCTCCCTTCACAACCCCCACAAGTTTTTACAGCCAGAGGTTCTGAGGCTTTCTTTTCCTGTGCTGAAACCCTGGGTTGCATGGTCTGTCTCGCTCCCCAATTGTTCCTCCTGGTTTATCAACACACAAATATGGGACCACCAGCCACTGCCTCACCCGCCCCAGTCCTCCAGTGCCACCTTGCTGCGAGTCCTCTCCACCCCAGTTGTCCAGCTCCACCCTTCCTACTGGTCTGGATGAATATTTCTTCTTTAACTCCTTGGTTGTCGGATTCCATACAGTTTGATTTTCTGGAAGTCCGGGTTATGTTTTTGTTTTTAAGTATGTTGTTGTCCTTCTTTCGATTGTGTGAGGACGCAGATTGTATCTACCCACACCCCCATCTTGGCTGGAGGTCCATTTTAACCATTTTTAAGCATGCAGTCTAGTGGCATTACATTACACCCACATCGTTGTGCAGCCGTCACTGACACCCATCTCCAGAACTCTCCATCTTCTCAAACTGAAATTCCGTGCCCACTAAACACCACCCCACCCCCGCCCCACCCCAGGATTCAGCCAACATTCTACTTGCTGTCTCTATGAAGTTCACTACTCTAGGCACCTCATGTAAGTGAAATCACACATTACTTGTCTTTTTGTGCCTGGCTTATGTCAACTTGTGTAATTTCTTCAAGGACCATCTATGTTGTAAGCATGTGTCAGAACTTACTTCCTTTTAAAGGCCGGATGCATATATCCATTGTATGTCTATACCTCATTTTATTTATTCATTTATCTGTTGACAGACACCTGGGTGGCTTCTCCCTTTGGCACTTTCGAATGATGCTCCTATGAACACAGGTAAAAAAGTAATATCTTCTGGGGGTGGGGGTATAAGGGAGATAAATGGTAATGGAAAAATATAATAAAAAATGATATCCTTACAATAACCTGCAGTATCCTCACACAATAGAATATTATTGTATATTGTAGTCAAAACAAAGGAACTTAAGTGACAGGCAACAGTATGGATGACTCAGCAATATAACATTATATCAAATGGTAAGTCCAAAAGTTTTATATACCTGATATCATTTTTAATAAAATTAAAAACAGTTACAATTTAAAGTATACTTTATGGGAATACATATAGGAGCAGCTATATTAAGCTGTATTAAAAGCAAAGCAAAAGTCTAATAAATATGGGATTCAGGATATCAGTTACCTTGGGTCATAGGCAAGGAATAAGGGGAACATTTGGCTAGTTGTTAGTTATTGTCAAGGTCTGAAATTTTGCTTTGGGTGATAAATTCACAGGGCACTTATAGTATTATTTAAAAACAACTAATAAAACGAATGATATAATAAAGTGGTCCATGTAGTGACCAAGATTACATTGTGTGATGAACTGTGAGGACTATAATTAATTCAGTTTTTCCAATGGAAAAAAAGAGGAAAAGAAAGAAATGGATAAGGAAATAACTTCCTCACTATGGGATTCAGTGTTTCGTCAATGCTCCGCCAAAAATCATCTGACATTCTACCAGAGGTCCAGATTCTGCACTTGAGGAAAAAGCTCTAAAATATCTCTGCCACGAGGCTGCCTGCTTCCGCTGCTATCTTGCTTACCTCCAGTGTGAGGGAGCTTGGGACTTGTAGAAGAACCTACCTGGAGAGATCCTTTTGTCAGGAAATTTTCCCTTGCATTCCTTACAGTTCAACCTCCTGCAATTTCCACCCACTGTCTCCTTCTCACCTTGGGCCTGGCACAGGCCTGGGCACACAGGAGCCCAGAATTCCTGTAGACTGCTTCATGGGGAGCCTCCAGCCCCGGAGCAGGAGCCACGCCAGCATTGCCCACTGTAAGACAAAGGATTCTTCATGAAAAACACTGAAGCAATTTTCATTTTCAATGGAATTCAGATTTTTTTCTCAGAATACAGTTTCCCATGTTCCTCACCATTTGTCAGAGTTTGATGCATTTCATCCCGACGTTATTTTTGTGTGTCCATTTTAACGACAATTCTAACCACTCTTCTTTCTTCCAAATGTGTCTAGCAAGAGGTAATCCTTGAATTGGCCTCTTTTTACTTATAGCAAGATTGAAATAAAACTTTGACACATGCTCATAAATAAATGGTCTAAAAAGCCTTTTTTATGTGTTTTTTTTTTCCCCTTCAATACAACTGAATACTTGAAGGTGGGCTAGAATTTCTTAGCCATATTTTTACTAATTCTCAAGCTGGGATTAACTGAGACTCCTTGGTCTCAAACTCCTTGGCCAGACCCTGTGAAGCTCTCTCCCAGCCCTGATAAGCCACTCTCTTCCCTGACATAGTCCATAGACTTGGGGGTCCCGGGGTGGGGGCAGAAGGGAAGAAAGGGGTGAATATAAATTTGAATGTATCTCCATAAATTCACATCCTCAATGAACCTCAGAACTAGGAATGAAACTGCCTTCACCCCCTCGCCCCCACACTCTTGTATTCAGAAATAGTCACTGACCTAGGGGGAGGAGATTTTTAGGCAGAGGCTGACTCGGGGGCCTCTACCCCCTTTGGGGGGCCTGGGATTGAGGAGGAGCTGTGAACGCCAGTGCCTCAGGTAAGCTGCTTGGCAGACTCAGTCCCTAAAGCCTGGCCTCTGTCCAGCTGGGAAATGAGCCCCCTGCCTCCCATTGGACACGGGATTGTCTCCAGGCACAGCTGACTCCCAGCTGCCGGTCCCCAGGCCCTCCCCCATAGGCTGCCATAAAGGGGGTCCTGCTGAGGATCACCAAGGGAAACCTGGGGAGTAAGCAGTGCGCTTGGGGTCTACAGAAGTTCAGGGTCACCTTTAGGGAGTAACCTTGACCCGAGTCATCTTAATCTTTTTCATAACTTCTGAATTATAAATGTATATGTTGATGATATAAACTTAGAAACTATAAAGAAGTATAAATAAAACAAAATCATACATACTCTTCCCCCCACCCCCTGAAATTGTCACTGTCTATATTTTACTGGTTTTATTCTAGTCTTAGGTTAATCTATACATTTATTTTTGTTTCATAAATGGGATCATTCTATACCTAGTGATTTGTATCCTATTTTTCTTTATTATGATTTCCTGAAAATGTTCTTTGTTTGATTAAAAGTTCTTTGAAAATCTGATTTTTAGTGGGTGTGAGTTAGCATAAACTCCACAGCCCTTCTCTTCACCAGCTACAACTCCTTTCCACACATCCGTCAGTTTTCAAAAGCTCCTACACACGACTATGGAGCTGTAACTGTGGCAGATACTCCAGCCATGGCCTTGGAACCTATCTGGGGGCAAGAGGAGGAGTAGGCCAGGCCAGAGAGACTCTTGACTCACTCTGGGGGCAGATCCCTTTAGCTCCAGGTCCTGCTGCACTCATCTCCCATGCTCAGACACAGAGAAATTAGAGGGGGATCTTTCCTTTGGGTTCATCCTTACCCTAGTCATGTGTGAAGTCAGTACTCTCCCCTCACTTCCCATTTTCCTTGGGAAGCAGGTTTCCAGCATTTCTTTCTTTTTTTAGTTGTTCAAGTTCAGTTGTCTCCATTTTCCTGCCACCGATTTCCCCCATCCCACCCACCCGGTTTTCAGCATCTCTGAGGCTATTTAGGCAGTTCCTGGCCACTTTGATAGCATCAGCTGTCCTGGACTACATCCTCACATCTCACTGGTTCGGGTAGCCCTGAGCTTGGGCTGCCTTGTCCTTGGAACAGTCAGTGGGAGTTTGAAGAGGAGGGAATGGTTGATGGGGATCCAAAGGCAAAAGGGGACTTGGAGCCAATGTTTGACATTTGGGGTTAAAAAAAAAAATCTCCTCCTTACCTGGAAAGCTGCTGGGAGCCTCAGAATGGCCCCTGCAATGACACCAGGGGGAGGAAGGATGGGGGCGCTGGGGAGAAGGGGGCACACGCTTGGTGCCTGGACTTGCTTCAGCAGAGACAGGGGGCCCTGCCTTTCCCCTCCCACTCAGCAACTCCTCCTCTCCCAGGCCCTGTTCCCAACCCCCAGGTCCCTGTCCTGACCGTACACCATCACCGGTCCAAAGCATCTCCACACCATAGACCCTTGGCACGGTCATGCCACTGATAGCAGCGTGAACACTCCTTTCCTACTCCTTGAGGAAATCTCTAAGCCCAATCCAGAGGCAGGCCACTGGAGGTGCCCAGCTTGTCACTCAGTTTAACCTGACCTGACAAAATAACAAGGCTTCCAAGTTGTCCCAGGTCTTCTCCCCCAGCCCAATGCAGTAACAATTCTATCAACAGCTCGCTCTGTACAGTAACTTTAAAGTGATCAGTGCGTGTTTTCGTTCATCTCCTCATTTGATCTGCTAGCACTGCTGTCAGGTAAGTAGGACTGGTCTTAGTTTTTCATTCACAGATGAAAAAGTGGAGGCCTGAAGTCAACCACAGGCAATGTAAGAACCCCGGCCCTCTGCTCTGTGGAACCTCCAGGCCTCCTTCCTCCAGACTCCGCTTCCCAGGGCACTGAAGCGTCAAGTTCTCTGCCCCGGCTTGCCATGCCTGCAGATTTCTATGCCTGGCTTTTCATGCCCGACTCCTTCAAGCCTAGACACTGCCGGGTCTCCACCCAGAAAAACCTTCCTCTGTCCTAGCATCTCTGTAATACATTCCCCTCAGTGGACTGTCGTAGGGAGGAGGCGGGGAGAGGCTCCACATTTTGAGACCTCTTCTAATTGATTTCTCTCTGATGAGGTGCCATAATCCTTTCTGGCTGTCCTTAAAGCTTCTCCAGTTTCCTCAAATAGCCTCTCCATACTCTTTCTCCCAGCCTCCCACGTCTTCCCTGGGCTGGAAATCTCTTTCCTGATTTTTTTCTTGGCAGCCATCATCCATGACAGGCTTATGACCCAACTGTTCACCAGGAGAGCCCTGCCTCCCAGGGCCCTAGAGTCGGGTACGTGGACACACCCGCGCGGGGGACGGTCACCCCATTCTGCCTTTCCCATTCTGTTCCAGTCAGACTATAGGGAAGCAGGGAGGATGGATCTAAATAATCCTGCCTAAGGTGAGGCCTTTCTTGCCAAATCTATCAATGGCTTGTTGGGGGTTGAGGAAAGGTGTGAGGCCCGCTGTTTGCTCTTTGCTCAGCTTTGGGACAGCTAGGGGGAGATAGGCTTACCTGGGCAACTCTGTCCCTGTGGCTAGGGAAGATACATTCCCCTAGGCCACAGGCTGCTTTTTCCTGCAGGGCCCCCAGCCCCCCTCACTGACCCCTCACCAGGAGGAGAGCCACTGAGGCCAGGGGAGTTGAAGCATTTGCCTTTGGCCCCAGACCCCAGAGCCCACCTGGACCAAAACTCAAGCCTCCCCACATCCTTCTTGTCCTCTCTTTCATCAGCCAGCTCTGGGGGAGGGAAGGAGGAGATGGACTGGGTGCAATGCAGTGTTTCTGGGGACTGGGGGGCAGGGGCGTCCATTCAAATTGACAAAAATAGAACATCAGCCTCATATCATTTTTCTCAAAACAAGATTTATTGAAGTTCTGTCGGTGAAAATCGCTGCTGTGTGGAACGCTTAACTTATAGATTAGATTACTCAGTCGTGCCTTACTACATTTTTCATTAGAAAAATATTGGCTGGGAGAGTTTGACCTCATAATCTCTGCATTTTAAACAATAACCAGAGGAAAACCAAATAGAAGGCACAAGTTAACGGGTTTTCCCCTCAGCATTTCCCCCTGGGAGAGATCAGAGCGAGGGCCGGGAAGGGAACAGGAGCGAATCTGCTGCGTGAGCAATTCCCCATCTCCCGGCCCGCTCCCCAGAGGCTACGGAGCGGCTGGGGGCTGCAGGAGGAATCATGGGCTGAGCTGAGTTCGTCGTTGGGGCTCAAGCCCTGCAGATCCCAGCTCGGGTGGCCTGCGGTTCTGCAGGCTGAGGACACAAGGGGCAGGGCGGTGGCGCAGAGGTACCCCGGGAAACTCTTTTTCTCTGCCCCAGGGAGTGCCCGGTGTAGTCCTTCTTCCCCAAAGAGCCAGAATCCCCAGAGCAGTTGTGGGCCTCCACCTCGGCTGATGGAGTAGAGGTGAGAGGGCAAAACTGCCTCTTCATCGCCACCCTGGGGTGGTCTCCCTGAAGGAGGCCTCTGTGGAGGAGGGAGTGACTCCAAGGTTAGACCCGCTGAAACAGTCGAGGCTGTCCTCTGGCATTCTAATGGTCCTTTTGATCCACCAGCAAAGGCTCCTAGGAGAACCCCAGGCCTGAGCCCTAAGGCTGAGGGTAAGCGTGGGGTGCTGGCTGGCTCCATAGAAGGGCAGAGGGCAGCCCAGGTGCAAACGGATCTCTGGCCACTTTACGATTTCTGATTTGATTCCTTGGAGAGTGGCACCCCCACCTCCGACTGTGTCTCGGTTTCTACTTTCTGAGGCTTTGGTGATTTCCAAGTTCTGACACAGTCATTAGTTACAAAGAGCAATTATTTTTTTTTTGTCATTAAGTCATTTTTTAAATGGCTCCAGGCGACATCACAGAACAAAGAAACAAAATATCCATGAAAAGACTTAATCACAAATTACTAATTATTTCACCTCCTCCTCCCTCCCAAAATCGTGAAATCTGAGCCCCATGAAAAGGGAGAAGGTCTCCCCAGCCATGAGCTCGCCATGGCTCTTAGGCACCTAATCCATCACGAAGGGGGGGCATTTCCTGCCCTCCTCTCAGCCCCGTGGGAAGGGGTGGCAGGGAGTCCCCCATTCCTGACCTTTGAAGTCACCTTCTACCCATACATATAGCTCCTCAGGGGGACTTGAAAATGAGTGGGGGACTCCATCCAGAGCCTCACACCTTGGGCCCCTCCTCCCAGGCCGGCAGTCTCCCCAGCTGGCATTCCACTCTGGGCCCTTTGAAGCCTCATGGGCCACAGCAGAGGAGCCGCCCCCCACCCCGCCGCCCCCTGCTGTGGGGCTCCTAGAGTCTCCAGCTGGAAAACAAGCTGGAGGAGGAAGTAATCCTGGAGGGGAAGCCCCTGAGTCCCCAGACGTGAGGAAATAAAATGTGTTTGACACCAAAATGTATGGGAGGAGGAAGAAATCCAGGGTATGGGCCCCTCCATCCTTCCAGACCTTCTCCTAGAGCTGATTGTAGTCTCCTTATTTGACCCTTGCTGAGCAAGAGAGGAGGGGCTGCATGGAGGAGGCAGAAGCCAGGAAAGCCCCATCTCTGTCCAAGAACAAAGCTGGGTCTGCCAGGAAGGTGGGTTCTGAGGCCCCAGGCAGGCCTCCTAGGAATTAACTCTGTACTTGCCCCATTCCCTAGGAGCAGCCTGCATTGAACTTGAGTGATTAGCTCAGCAGTCCTGGACAGAGGAGCCTGGGAAGGATGGCATTGCAGGTCCAGAAATGGGGCCCCTGAGGAGGGGTATGTGTTAGGGCAAGGGGCAGCTGTGGAATTCTCACCTTCAAAACCCAAATAATATAAAACCTGACTCCAGAGTAAAGCCAGCCCCAGATTTCATTCATTCAACAAATGCTTATAAAGCTCTTATTACGTGCCGGGCAACAGGAATACATCCGTGACCATGATATACCTAGGCTCTGCCTTCATGAAGGCCTAGTTTACTTTTCTTGAGTATCTATTTGTTTTGGGTTTTTTTAGATTTTATTTATTTTTAGAGAGGGGAGGGAAAGAAACATCAATGTGTGGTTGCCTCTTGTGCGCCCCCCTACTGGGGACCTGGCCTGCAACCCAGGCATGTGCCCTGGCTGGGAATCGAACCAATGACCCTTTGGTTCCCAGGCCAGTGCTCAATCTACTGAGCAACACCAGCCAGGGCTTGAGTATCTATTTGTTAAGAAGACCTGGATCAAAGAGAAAGTCAAAGCTACGCTCAGTGCCCCATCCCAGCCATTGCTCACTCCTTGGTTGTTTGGACAGTCGTCCTTGGAGGTTTTCTGACTCCTCAGTCAGACCATTCCCTTAAATACAGCTCTCATGTCTCCTGGGTCCACCTCCCTCCCTGGCAGCCCTGGGCACCTGTTAGTGGTACAATGGTTATAGGTGAGAAGAAAGAAGACAGACAAGCAACTTTTTAATAAACAGAACCTACTTAACAAATGTTTGCAGCCATTGTTCCTATGTCATATGACCAGTATGAGAAGACCTTGAGTATAAATGTCCAAAATACTGGAAGCGTAGTTACTCTCCCAATCAAGAGAGCTTAGAATTCAAATAATCATTCTCAGCCACGCATAGGTACTCACTCTCCCTCTTTCTTGTCAGACTGTCTTTTTTCTCCCCCTCTTAAAATCTTCTAACTGAAGAACATCTGGGAATATGTTGGGGTTTCGGCTGCCTTTATTAAAGGCACTTCTTTAAAAGGAACAGGCTTTTCTGTTCCACTCTCCTGCTGCCCAAGTGGTGCTATCCACTCCTCAAATCTGTAGAAGGTCTGAGCCTAGGGGATCACCCACTTTGGATGTAGCTGGACTGCTGTTTGTCCCCCAATATCCGTTCTCCCTTCTTTTAATAATAAAACCCCCAAGTGTTAGTTGGAACCTGGCCACCCAGTCTAGGACTGTATTTCTCAGACTCCCTTGCAGCTAGGTGTGTCCAGGTCACTAGATTCTGGCCAACGAGCTAGCAAATGTAGTGTAGTGCCTTCCAGGATTTGCGCTTAAAAAGAAGGAACTGATTCTCCCCATTCTTTTCTCCCCACACCAAATAGACATGGAAACTAGAGCAGCCATCTTGGAGCTCACATAGAAGCCATGTGTTGAGGGTGGTGGAAAATAATGAAGGAGAAACCTGGGACCTTGACACTGTGGAGTGAAGCTGCCATATCTGCCCTGGAGCGTTTCAGCTCAGATTTTGTGGGAGGCAGAAACAAATAGTATGTGCTTAGTACACTAGTATTTTGTAATTTGCTTCATTCCTTTCCTTTTGCTTCTCTGGACAAAGGAAAAGCAAATGATCTAATACAGCCCTGGCCCTGTACAGTATAATGTGAACCACATATGTTATTGAAAATTATCTAGTAGATGTATTTTTTAAAAAATTAAAGAGACAGGTAAAAGTTAATTTTAATATATTTTATTTAAACCAATATTATTTCAACATATGATCAATATAAAAATTATTAAAGAGATAGTTTCCATTCTTTTTTTTTATACTAAGTCTTCAAAATCCAATGTATATATTACACTCCCATCTCAATTGGACTAGCTGTCTTTCAGATGCTCAACAGGCACACCTACCTAGTAGTCAGGATTGGCCAGCACAGGTCTAGAGGAACAGCCAGAGGCTGAACATTCAGGGACTGAGGATCTCCCCCGAGCCAGGTACAACGGCTGCAATAAGCACGGCTGCTCCTGCAGCTACGAGGCGGGCCTTTTGTCAGTCATCCCACTTTCTAGCCAGATGTCTGGCATACCCATCATGCTGTGGCTCCGGCTCGCAGGAAAACCCTCAGTGCCTTAGTTGCCTGTATTGGACCCTGGAGAGGGCTATCTTAGGAAGCAAGTAGACCCCCAGGAAGATGGAGAAAGGGAAGAGAAAGCTGGAGTATGGTTCTCCCTCCAATCTCCACTTTGTCTATAAGCAGAACACGGTGGAGCAGGGAAGACAGTGCCGGTCTGGGCACAGCTCCGCTGGGAGAAGAGGTCCTCCCTCCTGCTCAGGGAGACCCGGGGCTTGCCTAAGGGATCGGGCTTATCTCATACGTGCTGGGATTAAAGAAAGAGCAATGATACCATAGGAAGAGTCCATATTCACCAGTGTGATCCTTCCCACCATCTCCCTCACCTGGAGAGCAAGTTAACATCTCTACCAGTGTCACGTTCCCCTTCACTTGTGATGATAACTAGTGTCACCAGCATCCACCAGTACTGCCATCACCCCCAAAATGATTACTCCTGTCTCTGTGAACTTCAGTGTCACCACTTTCTTCACCATGAAAATGATCATCACTTACTCCCTTTATCACCATGGCAGCCATCTTTAACCACGCCATTTCCACTCATCACCCCATTGTTGCTATTACCATAATCAGACAATCACTGTAATTATCAACTTCACCATGACAACTGCATCTACCATCCCCATAATAAGTGTTAGGACCTTCAACATCTCCTTCACTTCATTTTGTAAGGTCACCCCCAGGTCTCCTTTTCCTTTCTAGAAGTCCTCAGAGTATACTCCCAATTTCCTCTTGGTCAAAATAGCCTCTTTCAACCCTTGTACCCCTTGCACCCTAGCATCCTCCTCACTCAATTATTTTTGCCTCAGAATCAAATTCCCATTGCCCTGTTTGACTTTTTGGATTCTGGACTCTTGCTTGCCCTGGCCTGTCCATTGAAATCTGCAATCCCTTTCTGCTTGCTTGGATGCTATGAATTCGGACCATTGCTTTATCTCCAACTCTTGACCACTTAATCCTGAGCATTCTGCCATCAGTTGCAGAGGTCTGCCTGGTTAGGCCTGGGGAATTCAGCACTGCCATGCTCTCTCAGGGGACCAACATCCTGCCAACATCTTTTCTTGGACTTTCACAGAGTGGAAAGAGGATGGATTTATATATTTGTTCCCCAAAGGCTGGTTTGATGACTCCCAAGCCCAGAGGAAGCTGGGAAAGGGTATTTCTGGGCAGAACCTGCCAACCTGGTGAGTACAAAGTGTCAGAGGCAGAAGAGCTTCAGGGGAGGGAACAAACTCTTTGCTCCCCTGTTGGTTTGTCCAATGGAGATCACAGTAAGAATTGTCCTCCTATATTTCCCTAGTGTCCCTAGAAAGGATGAAACACTGCATTTTTAGGGAAGGTGGCCATGGCAGAGGCAGCAGGAGCTCTCATCTTTCCTCAACTCTGTACTGTGGACATGGTGGCTTGTGTTACCCTCTTACCCTCCCCAGGAAGCTACAGGTACCCAGGCTTTCTGCAAGTACTCAACCCTCCAGTCACACACAGTTCATGGGAGGGAAAGGGTGAGCATCTGGACTGAGATCAGATCCCAAAGTGCATCTCTGAATCTGATCACGTAACCCAAAAGAAATGGCTGTCTAATCCCTAGATCTGAGTAACTCTTACCAGAGGGCTGGGGTGAGATAGGAAGGAGGAAACTAGATCCTTGTTTTATATGTTTGGAGGCCAGACCCCTTCCCAGTGCTTGGTATAGGGCTCTGCCCAGGGCAAACGGGGTTGATTTACTGCTTGTTTGCAGAGAGGGTGGGGTTGGTGGCTCCAGGACATGTGAGCAAGGCTGCCTACACTTTGGGGGCAGCCCAGATGTTTCTTAATAGTGACCCCTCCAAATGCTAATGAAACAGATTGTGAAATGATTCAGGGAGGTGGCCAGTGGGAGGGACAGAAGCAGTTGTCCTTTTCCATCACAAGAAAACACTATGGTGATAGACCTCTCTTGTTAATAAACACAACCCTCTCCCCATGTACCTCAACATAGAAAAGGGGTAAAGTCCTTCCTTCTCCCCTCTCTTATTCATTCATTTGGTCTACCTTTTTATTGAGCAACTACTACGTGCTGAGCACTGAACCAGACCTTGGAGACAACAAGATGAACAAGACTTGGCTCTTATCTTTAAAGAGCTCACAGTCATCACTGAGAAGAGAGAAAGGGAAAAATGCCCCTGGCCTTTCCAGCTTGTCAAGGGTCAACCACATGCCTGAGCCAGTCCTCCTGAGAGGGCAGTGGGTGAGATTCCAACAGGTAATGGATGAGCTCAGCTATGCCCTGACAGGGACGTCACCTGCAATTGGTTCCAGTCATCTATGGAGACGAGCAGCTTTAAAAATTGGGGGAGGGTGGTGATAGAGGAGAGCAGGCCTCACCCCTCCATCTCTAATCTGTCCTGATCCCTCCTCCCTGAGAGAAGCAGAGTATGGTCTCTTATGGCCAGAAGAGAGAAAATATCTTTTGCCTCTTCTCTCGGCCAGGCTGGTCTTTGCATGGGCTGGAGACCAACCCCCAGGTGGAAGCACTGAGGGCTTAGGAGAAAGGGCAGAGGCTAGAGGCAAGGGATCATCTGCTTACAAGGTAAGACCCCAGAGCAAACAGCAAGCCATCTGCCCCTCCAGGCTCCAGAAGGATGGTTGTGGGGTCAGAAAAGGAGGGTGGAAGTTTAGCATTCCTGTGGGCCAGGGAGGGGCCTCCAGGGTCTGACAGGCACCCCAGGAACATTGTGTCAGCCTTTGCTGGGCAAGTGGGGACCAGAGGCGCCTATTCAGGGAGTAGAGCCCTCAGATTTCGCTACATGATCAGAGTCCCATTAGCGTGGTCTGAGCTGGTAGGAACGTGGCAGAGCACATGGTCCTCCCCCTCATGTAGACGGGAAACTGGGGTCCCAGTCACACAAGGACTAGCACCAGCTTGGGTCTCTTCTCTCCAATTGCCCTATGATCTCTCCTGCGAACTGACACATGGCGTCTCTCCCCGCAAGGGACTCTGAGTGCATTTCCCCAGCTGAGTGAGTTCCCCCCTCATTCAGTCACTAGGGTTCCACTGTCAGTGGACTTTGGGGACAGTTTCAGATTTCGGGAGCAGGGCTGGGGATAGCTGTGCTAAGGCTACCTGGGATTCTGGTGAACCCGAGACTGCTCCCATCCTCGCCTTCCCCCACTCCCCTCCAGCAAGGGCGCAGCCAGGCCTCTGTCCTGAGCCATTTGCTTGCTGCTCTGCCTCAGCCTATTCAGCCACCAGCACTTCCACTTTTTCTGTCCCCTTCGTGCCTTCTGAGCTCATTTTCTCTCTGTTCCTCTGCCACCCTCCCTGCCAAATCCACCCTCCTTGACCTTTTCATCTCTCTACCACCCCCCCTTACATACCTTCCTCAAAATATGGGGGCCACAGGGCTCTCCTCAGGGACAAGACCATGCATAGGGAAGGGGTCTACTGTGACATTGGTGACTGCAGGAAGGTAAAGGAATTGGATGTACACCCAGTAAGTCACGTGGGGACAAAAGCAGGATTGGTGGTCTGAACCCCAGGGTGGGACATAAGGCTGGGGCTGGGCCCTGAGCAGCACAAGCAGGAGTTTCCCCATGTTCAACTCTGGGAAGTGCTGCCAGGGCCTGCCCTTTTCAAGTGCCCATCGTTCAATTCATAGAAATCTTCTCAGAGCCTCAGACAGGCCTGGAAATGAAGCCGGAGAGCATCCAGGTGGGCAGAGAAGAGTTTGACCCCTGGCTCTGTCCCCAGCCAACAAGCTCAACCCCGCCGTTCCCTCTACCCCTGCCCCAGCACAGTGCCGAGGTGGAGCTGGCCTCCTTCCCCTCCAGTGCCTTCCTGTCTCCAGGACACTCCTGTTCTTAGCCTATTTGGGGGTGAGGGCTTAGGGAACAGGTGAGAAGGGCTTTCTGGGAGTGACAGCGACCCTCACTCACAGGCACACACACCCAGCAGGGGCACTCAAACAGCTGGCTCAGGCCACACTCCTACACGCACATGCACTCGTACGTGAACACGTGTGCCCCTGTCCTGGTCATTCATTCAGTCATCCAGCAAATATTTATAGAACAACTCCGCTGCCCCAGGCACTGGGCCAGGGTCCGGTGTCACCGTGATGAACAAGACAGACCTAGGCAAGTGGCTCTAGCCTCCAAGGAGTTTAGAACCCAGCAGGGGAGGGAGTTATCAAACAGATACTCACACAGAACTGTTGAAGACATTAAAATCGTAGTAAGTGCCATGCTGGAGAAAATCCCACTGGACAGTGAGAGGAGAGTGGGGGGGCCACCCACGGCCCCCACTTAGAGTAATGTACCTTGCACACTGCACAAGAAAGCTCCATGAGGACCCGACCCGGGGCCTGTGACTTTGTGGAGACAGGGGCACCTTTCTCTAATTCTCACAGAGGCATCTCCTGGGCTGGCAGTAGCCTAGCGCGGGGGTCAGTTTCTTATCTACTGTCTCATTCCCAAACTCATGATGTCTCAAGGCCAATTTCAGGGTTAATCTCAATGTCACACATATAGTGCTGTAGAACACCCTAGCATACATACATTGCACAACTGCCCATATATATTCAACATCACACACAGACGTGACTTTGACACACACTTAAAGCATCCTCACCATTGTGGGCAGATTCTCATAGGTCACACACAATCCTTCATATCCTATCACACACAGTTTCTCTGACACTATGTTACCCATATACCCACTGCTTCACTACAGTCACACACAGTTCCTCATACCCTGTTACACACACAGGAGTTTCTTGCACACACAGGCAGCTAGTTCCTGTTAGGCTTCTGGAGACAGGCGTGTGCAGCCCCTGATCACAGCTAAATGTCAGCGAGTCCCTCTCCTCCCAGTTAGAGATGAATTGTTGCTCAGGAGATATTTCATCCTTAATGCCTCCTGCTTGAACTGGAGCATGCATCTCCGGGAGGTTACGTTTTTGCCCAATCTGTCTGCTGCACCCCCCACCCCACCCGCTGGCTGAGAGAGCTGCCCTCCTGCCTCTCAGCTTTCACGGGGCAAGAAGAGGGCTCCCTCTCGCCTTACAGCCTCTCCTCATCCTCCCCCCACCCCGCCAGCTCACCTCTTGGCAAAAGAACAAAGCCCAGGCAGCTGCCCAGGCCCCCTCCTCAGCTCCCAGCACAGGAGGTGTCCCCAGAGCCCAGGGGCCATAGCCTGGCCACACCCCACCCCCATCCCAGCTGCTGGTTGCATTCAGGGCCAACCCAGACCCTGCAGCCTAGACAAGAATTGTGTGCAGAAAGGGGGATATACAGTGAGAGACAGTCCCTCCTAAGGGTATCCACGGCCTCTACGAGGTGCATCCCTTTGGCCCCTGCAATGCCGTGTTTAGGAATTTATTGTAAGGAAATAAGCAGGAATAGTCCAGACAATTTAGCTTCAAGGGGCTCATCCAAGCTTGGTTATAAGAGTGAAAAATTGGAAACAAGCTAAACATTCCACAGTAGGGATTGGCAATGACACCACCATCGACAGAACACTGCACAGCCACTAAAAGGACGGTGTGGAAGGGTGTTCAGCCTCACTGAAAGGTGTTCACATAACGCGGAGCAAAACAAGCAGGTTGCAAAACAGTATGCGTACTAAATGTGATGTGGGGGCCTGGAAGAGATCCTGGAGTAAAAAAGGACATTAGTGGGAAAACTAGCGGAAGCCAGGGAAAGTCTGGAGTTCAGTTAATAATAAAGCACCATCGCTGGCCTCCTGGTTCTGACACGTGTACCATGGCCATGTCAGTGTCAGGGAACGCTGGGTCGGGGGCGTGGAAACTCTCTGTACTAGCTCTGCGAGTTTTCTGTAAATCTGAAGTTATCCCCAAATTAAGCTGATTTGAGAAATCATTATGTATATATAATGTGATCTCCCATTTTTTTAAATAGTATATACACATCAAAAGCTGGGAGAATATTCACTATGTTAACTTGAGTAACATCTGAGGGGTGGGACTATGAGCAACTTGAATTGGATTTAATTTTGATCATTTGAATGTTCTTTTTGCAGCTTTATAGAGGTTGTATTGACATATAACACTGTGTACGTTTAAGGTGTATAACGTGTTGATGCGATACACTTATACTGCAGTAAAATTTACCACCGTAACGTCAGCTAACACCTCCATCACATCATATAATTACCATTTCTTTTTTGTTTTCACATCTAAGATCTAGTCTCAGCAATTTTCAAGTGCACAATATAGTACCGTTAACTATAATCACAGGGCTGTACATTGGATCCTCAGATCTTTTTTTTAAATAAAGGAACACGCACCACTTGCGTAACTAAAAAAAAAAATCAAACGTGAAGTGTCACTGGAGACATTGAGAGTAGCTCAATTCCCAGCCACCCAAGCAGCCTCCTCAGTCCCCTGAAGGCCTTGAACCCAGCCATTCTGCAATTCCTTTTACTTCTCTGCAGCCGCTAATTGGCATGACCACCCCTCACCTCTGGCAACTCCAGAATTTCAGGACCTGAAATTCTCTTCTTTGGTCCCAACCTCCTGTCTTCTACCTCACTCATTCCCTCATTTCTGTTCACTTGTTCTCTGGTCTCCTAAGCCCACCTCCTCCTCCCAGTCCACCACCCCCATTCTGGCTTTACTTCCTCCCTTCCTATCCTGGCTCCATGTCAACCACTTCAACAATGTGCTTCCTGCCATCCTGCCTCCCAGTCTCCAGCCTTAAGCAACACTGCCATCCACTTGTCTGCCTCCTACTCCTGGGCACGCTGGAGTAGGTTAAAAAAAAAAAGTTCACCCTGGCTGGTGTGGCTCAATGGATTGAGCACCGCCTGTGAACCAAAAGGTCACCAGTTTGATTCCCAGTCTGGGCACATGCCTAGGCTGCATGCAGGCAGGCTCCCCAGCTGGGGGCGTAAGAGAGGCAACCCATCAATGTATCTCTTGCACATTGATGTTTCCCTTTCTTTCGCCCTCCCTTCCCCTCTCTCTAAGAAGTAAATAAAATCTTTTAAAAATTGTCTTGCTTTAAAAAATGGTTCATTTATGCTGCCTCAACACATCCTTCACCAGTAAGTGTTAAAGAAACAAGCAAACCTTTCTCTTCATCTATAGTTGACTCTTCATTACAATTCCACAACCATTGCAAACCTCCTCTGCAAGCCTTCAACTCTAACTTGACCAAGTATATAGGCCCCTTTCCTTGAATAATATTTTCCTTTCTACCTGTCCCCAAACCCACCAGTCCACCCCAGAATTTCCCTGGATTGTCACCAGTCCTTTTTCTTCCCTCCCATCTCTGAGGAAGAAAAGTTCCTCCTCCTAAGCAAGGACCCAAACTCTCCTGTGTCTTCCCAGAATTTTCTCCATCGAGTATCTTCCACATCTTGTCCATCTTGGCTGTCTTTCTTTCCATCTTGGCTGTCCTTCTTTCCTCTTTGTCCTGGGCAAATGTAATAAGTGACAAATCACCTTGATTACCTCTAGTCCTAGTCTCTTACAGTCGCCTGTGACCTTGAAATAAGCAAACACGCTGGCCATACGTTTGTCCTCCTCACTGATCATTCTGCAGGAGTTATCCCCAGTTCCCTCCCTAAAAACTTCCATCATCTCCAGGGCACTCACTCCCCTTGTTTTCCTCCAACTTTCCAACTACCCCTGTTTATTCTCCTCTGACTCCCTCCTGTCCTCCATCTTTCTAAATATAGGGATCTCCCGGGATTCAGTTTTCCGTCTTGTCTCACTCTGCCCTCTCCCCCATTCCTGGCATGTTCACCATTCTACTGGCTTCCACTAACCATCTCTTTGGAAGAATCCCTAACTGACAGCTTCCGGGTTCCCATCTGGAATGTCCAACTTTCTGCTGAGCGTCTCTGAGTGGACACCCCAGAGCACCTGAAACTCATTATAACCCCAATCACTATCTGCATCCGCTCCACAAGAAGCCCTGCCTTCAGATTTCTGACAATCAAGCTAAGCACCTAGGAGCCCCTTAGACTCCACTCCCCCTCTTCATTATCCCCCCAAATCCATTCAACCACCAAGTCCAGCCAATTCTACATTAGCCCCTTTGTGTTCTATCCTTTCTGCCCCCATCTTGTTCTGGCCTGACATACTTGGACTATGGCAATATCTTCGTGCAAGACCACCGTGCCTCTCATCCTGCCCCAGACACGCTACTCCTAGCAGAGCAACAGCCCACAGCCCCTAAAGCTGGAACAACTGTATACTCATTATCCAAACCAGCACCCTTTTGAGAGTGAAAGGGGTTCTATAACATAATAATAATAATAATAATAATAATAATAATAATAATACATTTTAGTAATAATTACAGTGGGACTGTCCTGGGCATATGGTCATCCTACCCAAAGTACGTGCCTGATTATATCCCTCTCTGGCTCAAACACCTTCCATGGCTCCCATTAAATTAAGTTCCAACTCAGATTAGCGTTCAAGTCCACCTTTCCAGCCTCTCTTGCACCCACTCTCCCAATAAGCAGAACTACTCATTGGCCCTTGAACATGACTCATGCTGTCCTAGTCCCATGCCTGTGTTCATACTCTACCTTTCTTCAGGCAATTCTTGTCTCCAACTCTGCTCCCCAAGTCCTATTCTTATTTCAAGACCAAAACCGCACACTACCTTCCATGAAGTCTCCCCTCAACCTTTTCTTGCCCCTGTCTTGTTGCACTTTGCATTTTCTCCTTAGCATGATATTATTTCTACACTTGGCTCTATGAAAAGTGCTGATCAGTGGCTGCATTTGGCCCTACTCCTAGTCAGGTCTTTGGCTGGGCAGCTGCTTATGATGTGGCCTGGCATTAAAAGATGAGCTGGGCCAGTTGATGTCCTCTCCTGGGAATTAGAACTATGAAATACGAAGAGACTAGAGCAGTTAGCAGAGGTGATGTAGAGAGCGACTCAGAGAGGCCGGCTGGTCAAATGCAAGTCACATTATGAGAAATTATGAGAAAACCCAGGAAGCTCTATGTGCTGCACGGGGGTCAGAAGCAATTATGAGCTGGGGCTCTGGAGGCCAACCTGTGTGAGAATCCTGACTCCTCCCTTCCTGGGTTGGACCTGGGGCAGGATACCTAACCTCCTCGAGCCTCAGTGTTCTCACGTGGAAAATGGGGATAAGGTGATCCACTCACTCACAGTGTTCTTAAGGGGATTAACTGAGATAAGCACGAACACCAATGTGTCTGGCAATCAGTAAGTGCCAGAACTTGTTAGCTATCATTCCTCTTCCTCCTATAATTATTATTATTAATTTCATTAATATTAATGAGGAGAGAGACACACAGAGAGAAGACAGAGCCTGTGGGCTGCCTTTCCACCTTACCATGAGAGAGAAATTGGTCCCCAGAGCTGCCTCAGTCCCTGAATGGTTTCTGAGCCCAGTTCCTGTGCTAAAGCATATGCTACAATACAAAGGCCCTCCGTGGGGGGGGGGGGGGGAGGAGAGGGAGAGAGAGAGAGAGAGAGAGATATTCCTCAAATGAACCTTTGTTCTTGCACAAGGAATGGTCCTTGCCCAAGTTCCTGTCTTCCTCTTGTGTCTGGACTTGAGCTTTCCACAGTCCAGCAAAATGCTCTGTCTACACCTCAGTATCCTGCCTGGCCTTGAACATGGCTGATGCTCTATGTTCAATGAATGAATGAATGAGATTCCAAGTCCTCTTTAAGGAACCTATGGAAGGGCTGTTTTTAGGAGACTCAGAAGTCCATGGGGTACACAGCTATGAGAGAACCCCTGGTACATGGCTTCATCCCTCAAAGCAGGAAAGTGGGAAGGCCAGGACTGAAGAATGAAGCTGCAGGATCCCCTCCCTGAGTTGGCCTTGCCCACACACTGCCAGGCCTTGTCCCTTTTTTTCCTTACTCCCTCTGGCCCCAGGATGAGGGGCATGAGGGTCACAGGAGGGGCAACTGAGGGAAGAGATCTGTCGGGTCAGGTTGCCAGTCTGGGACCATGGGGCCAAGGCCTGCCTCCCTCCCGGGTCCAGCCTCACCCCCGCTACTCCTTCATCCTTGTCTGAAATGTCAGCCACACTCACGCCACTTCAGACCCTCACATTTACCGTGCTCTGTCTTACACTGTCTTTGCACATGCTCTTCCTTCCCTTCAGGTACCCTTCTTCACCCCCAAAATTCCTACTGGTCTTTAACACCCAGCTCAGAGCCATCCCTTTCTGGAACCTTCCTGGGACTCCCAGGCAGGGTTAAATGCTCTTGCTCCATTGTCCTAGCTCAACACTCCAATTACCTGTGTATTTGTCTGTCTTTCCCTGAAAATGTACCAAGACAGGAATTACATCCTGTTTATCATTGTGACCCCAGTGCTTAGCAAAGGACTTGGCACATAGTAGGCTTTCAGTGAGTGTCTGTTGACTGACTATATGAATGTATCAATAGATTAATTAAGTTTCTCCCAGCTCTGGGATCCCTGGATCCTGCTGTTTTCTCTTCTTCTCTTAGGCATTTCTTAAAGCCTTCTGCAGTCCTGTGACAATTTCTCCCAAAGCCACCACTACTCACCCCCAGGCCTGAGCAGTATCTGGCATCCACCATGCAGGACACCGCAGGGCTATGGATTTTGAAACTAGAGATTTAGGGCTTAGGGACTAAGCAAGGGGCCACAGGAGAAAGGACAAAGTGGGGTGAGTTAGGGACTTGAATGTCTTCATTGGCCATTTGGGCCCTAATGGGTGGTTCCAGGCTGTCTCTCCAGGACAGGCCTCTGACTGGGCTTCCGGGCATGCCTGCCACTTGCCCGCCTCCTACCTCCTTGGGCCCAGAGCTGAGCGGCTGGCGGAGGCAGTGCTGGGCCAGCCCAAGCAGACAGCCTTGCGCGATTGCTGGCTCCAGGCCTCCCAGCCCAGCTTGTAGCTCCCCCCAGAGTGGCGGGATTGATTGGCTGCAGCCGGAATGGGCACCAGTCTCCCTGGCTTGGACAGAAACGGGGCCATCTGTTACACCTCTAGTTAAAAGTACATAAAGTTGAGCATTTGTGCGCCGACAATACCACCCCTGACACCCTCCACGCGGCACAGCGCTCCGGCTCCTTGGCAGGCTTGCGCTCCACCACAGGCCGGCACCGCAACGCCTCCATGCTGGCTGGGTTGGCACCAGCGCAGGCACCACGGCTCCACCCCCCGCGGCCTAGCCCAGCTGGGTCTAACCTAGAAGCTTGGATCCCACCTGTATCAGACAGTGAAGGAAAGGACTGGGGATTGTATATTGGTGGGCACCTCCTGCCCCAGCTCAGGGTGTCTGGGGTGCACGTGATGTCAGACTTCAGGTTCTGATTTGGGGAGACCTAGGACAGCTGATCATGCTAGTCCTGGGTCAGGCTGGCTCCGGGATGATGCCAGGCCTTGCATTTCCTGCACTCAGCCAGCCAGAAGAGTCCATCTTCTTACCCAATAGGCTCATGCACCTTGAGTTTGGATCCTCCACGGTGGCATCTTACACCAACTGAAAGGACAACTTTGGGCAAGGCTGGGTTCTGGACTTTGGCCTTCGGCACAGAGTTCTAGATTCTGGTGTCTGGGCTCTAGGATGTAGAACCTGATTTCTAAACCCAAATTTCTGGTCTCTGGCTCAGGCCTAGACATTCAAGGCATTCCACGAATGTCTTTTCCTCCTTGCCTTCCTCTGGTGCTCTGGCCAGTACAGACTACCTGTCTCCCAAAGCTGGGGTGAGCAGTCTTGCCTCTGCTTCTTTGCTCTTGCTATCCCCTCTCACTCCAACTTGGCATACTCTATTTCTTTTCTCTAACCTCTCAATCCTTCCCATTCTTCAAGGCCTAGCTCTAGTCCCATATGCAAGGCAGACTTCTCTGGCTACCGGGCTCCTCCCTGCCCTGATCTCCCAGAGGTCCCCTCCACCACCTGAATGGTTTTTTATGAGTATGTCCAGTAGGACACTTGAGCTCCTTCTGCACAGGTGGGACTGGGCTGGCACTGTCTTAATCGCAGGCTGTGATAGGGCTGAGGGCACATTGGGGAGAAGGCTCTGGAAGTGCTAGCCTGAACTTAGCTCAGCTGTGGGGGAAGGGGGACCACATGCAGAGGCGAGACTGGCTTTCCCGAAGGTCACTCTACTGGATATGCTGGTCACAACCTGGAAAGCAGATGGCCAGGTAGACAGACAGCCTTTGATTACTCACGTGTTAGTTTAATACACATTTATTACACACGTGCTATGTGCTTTGTCCTATGGGGGGTATGGAAGAGGAGAGAGAATAGTAAAAAAAATGAGATTAGACACAGTCCCTGCCCTCAAAGAGCTTACCCATGAGTAAAGGCCATGAGACAAGTCCAAATAATAACTATAGTGCAACAAATCATCCAAAGTCAACAAAAGTGTCCTTTGTCTTGTGCAAAATAGACTCTCAGAGCTGGAAAGGACCCAGAAGGTCAGAGACTAATATTCCATCCTTGGCCAAAATATGTTTATATATATCACATGACATATGTGGGTAAAGCTCTTACTTGGCACAGAGTAAGGTGATAGTAAAATGATGAAGATGATGATGATGATGGCAACGAGACTGATTATTCGCCTTCTCAGCAGGATCTAAGCATATTCCATCTATTGAGGGAGCTCACTCCCACATACGGCAGCTGCTCACATAGTTTACATTCTACCCTTCAGAAAGCCATTCACAAGGAAATGCTCCTACCACCGGCCTACAGGTTGTGGGGTGACCTGGTACAATGTCCAAGGAAGGGGTGTGCGGACAGAGGAGGACTGAGAATTATGGTAGGGTGTTAGCCCTAACTAGGGGGACTTACCTGCCTACTTTAATCCTTTCCTGCACAACACCTCCTTCCAGCCTGGGGGAGTTGCCCCCAACTCTCCCCAAAGCACTGGTGGTACAAGAGCCTAAGAAAGGCTGATATGCCCGAATCAGGGCCCTAATAGAATCCGGGCAGTGGGCCTGGATATGAAGTTATGTGACTTTTTCTCCTTCCCATGGGCTTCCCCAGGTAGTATGTGTGTGTGTGTGTGTGTGTGTGTGTGCTTCCATGCACGTAGAAAGCAGAACGTAAAGCTTATAGGCCATGGAAAACCCTGGAGGATGGGGGTGGGGTGGGTGTTGAAGGGGAAGGTAGGGAGCAGAAGCCCTGGGGGAGGGAGGGAATCAGAGTCTGCACACACTATGATCTGCCATGCTGAGTCACCTCAAACAAGCCACTTGACCTTTCTGAGGATCGATTTGCTGGCTGTAAATTGGACCACAAAGACTGTTTGCCTACCTACAGGGAGGACCACAGCAGGGGCTACCGTGACAGGCCAAGATCCTTATAAAAGTCCAGTCTCGCTCATCAGCTGCGGGTGGGACCCAGGCATGCTGAAACCTTCTGGGCTCCGCACAGACTGCAGTCGTACTTTGCTCCTCAGTCTACGCTGGGGTCCAGTTGGGGGTCTATGTCGCCTAGGTCCTCTTTTGCCACCTCTTTGTTTCTGGCCCTCATCGACCTCATCCCGATAAATCCCTCCCCCCCTTTTTTTCCTTTCCTCTTTATAAAGCTCTGCCCAGCCCCACAGCCTCTTCCAAGAAAAGAGCCCTGAGAGGAAAGCAGCTACAGAATTCTTCTTCCCATGTTCACAGGCACAAGCCGATCGATGCCCACAGTGGATTAGAAGCACAGGGCAAAGAGGGTGGGGGAACTTGAACTCGGCTTTTCCGAGCCCCTCCTCCCAGGCTGGGGCCCTAGGGTAACCGAGAGGTCGCTGGGGTGAGCCTGGGACTGGGAAGAGCCCCCAGCGCCGGAGTGGGCCGGCCGCGCGGGGCAGGGCCTGAGCTTCCTGAGGCCCGCCAGCAGCAGGCGCTGTGGCGGGGGCGCCCTCAGCACCCGAGATTAACTTAAGAGCTCACACTAATATCCCTGGCTGTGTGGAAACAGCGTTTTATTAAATGCTTCACACAGACTTGGTATAATAAAGATGAATATATTATATCCTTTACCTCCCCCAGAGTGAGACAATAATAAGAGAGGAAAAAAACAATAAAGTGAAACATAAATACAGTGTAATGGGACTTGTGTCGAGGGACGCGTGGCCTGTCGGGGCTGCCACGGGGTGACTTTGCGGCGGGAGCTCCGGACGGAGTCGCCGGGGAGGCGGCCTGCAGCCCTTCCCAGCCCGGCCGGGGGTCCCCAGGCCCCGGTTTCCAGCCCGCCCAGCTCCGAGCCCGCAGCGCCAGTCCCGACTTCGCAGCCAGGAGGACCCCTAACCCAGAGGCACGCGGGAGAGGGAAAAGAGCGGGGAGCGTCCGGCCAGGCCTGGACCAGGGCGGGCGGGCCGTGCGCCCTGCCCCTCGGTGCCCGGCACGTGGGCCCCACCGGAGCGACAGGCGCCAGAGCTGCTGGGCAGACGCAAGACAGACAAACTCTGAGAGCAACGGCCTCTACGGTGGGTAGAGCTGACCCTCCCGGAACGAGCCGGAGGTCCCTCATTTGGGCCTTATTTCCCACCTTCTCTAGGAGCCGCCATAGTCGTTTACCTGCAAATAAGAATTTCAAAGTTTTCCCAGCGCGGGGGTGGGGGTGGGGGGGGAAGTCTAGCGGGTTCAGCCCCACCCTCCCCGCTCCGGTCGCAGCCGAGTCACCACCCGGGGTGGAGCTGCTCGACTTAAACTCAACGGCGCTTCCCGGCGCGCTCCGGGTTCGAGCCCCACCTCTGCGACGCTGGCTCAACCTCAGTTTCCTCTTTGGTAAAACAGAGATGTTGTCAGGATTGTAGAGAAGGTTTCTAACGCCTGGTACCCCGTCAGCTGTAAAACAGAAAAAAAAAAAAAAAAGAACAGCTGCCAGCTGCTCCCCGAAATATTCGTTAAAATAAATAGCTAAGCAAACCTCCAGTTCCCGCGAACCTCACTTCCTCCTTGGGCCCCGAAGCAGGCGACCCCTTTCCCCAAACGAATGAAAAGGCTTAGTCTCCATCACGATCCCTAAAGCCCCTGACCTTCACCCCCGTCGAGGCTCAGACAGATTAAGAGACTTACCCAGGGCCACGCGGCCCGCGGGTGGTGGCGCCGGCGGAGGTCGAGGAGCCATCGCAGCCCAGCTCACCTGCCTCTGCGAAGACACCCGCGCCGCCCTGGCGTGGAGACCGTTCGAGGTCTGGCCGAGAGGAGGGGCAGGGTTAGCCCAGGCCCGCCCGGGAGTCCGGGCTGTGGCGCTCACCAAACGAGCGCACGAGGAAGAAAGCGTGGAGGCAGAGGGAAGAGGAAGAGGAGGAGGAAGGTGCGGCAGAAGAGAAAGATCCTTGGGGGTGGGGAAGGTGGCCTGGGGGGTGGGCAAGCGAGCGGCCTTCTTCTGGTCGGACGCCGGGGACGCGGGGGAAAACCAGGCTGCGGGCCCTGACGGCGCCGCCCCGGGAAGGCCGGCGGGGCCGCTGCCGGGGCCTCCGCGGCGGTTCCCCGGGTGGGGCGGAGGGGCAGGCTGCTAAGCAAAGAGCGGGTCGACCGAAGGGGAGTGTTGGGACGTTGGGAAGAGCTGGAGGATACAGGCGGCGGCAAATGTGAGGCGGGAGGAGCGCGATCCCTCAAGATCAGGAGCCCAGGGACCAGCGGGAACGGAAAAGCCAAAGGGAGCTGGTTCACTCAAACGAAATAAGGCTGAGGGCGCTACTTATTCAGCTTCTCTGCCAGGCACAGCAGCCTGCGGCTCCCGGCGGGCCCCGGGCGAAGGGATGCCAGCTGCTTGCGCGTGGAGAGCTGGATCCGCGGGTCCGGGAAAGGCGGGGACACAGGACGGGGAGCCTGGGGGTCCAGAGGCAGTGGAGGGTCCTGGGGCTCCCCCGGAGCTTCACTTCCAGCCTGGCCCGGAAGAAGCAGCCCCAGGGCATCCCGGCTCTGCGCACAGGACTGAGCCTGCCTCCTCCACTTCGTTCAGAGCCACACTGCCCAGTTCTCCGTGCCGCTGGGCACTGGAGTCGCTGGTTCCTGCAAGTCAGGCCACTGCGTCCCCTAGTCTGGCCTTGGTCCTGCTGCCTCTTGCCCCGCATCTTGAGAGCGGCTTAGTTGGGACAGCACTGCCCCAAAGTCGCGGTGAGGCCGGGAAGGACAAGGGACCAGGGAGTCTCCTGGGACGTGGCAGGGCAGAATCCAGGATAGGAGGGGGCAGGTCTTCTATCCGGGCTCTCCACCTCAAGCACGATAGCGATCCCTTCCCCTCAGTGGGAATGCGAAGGGCGGTGGGGGCGGCCCAGTAATGCGATGAGCCCCCACGCGGCCGGTGAATTATTCACGTGCCCTTTATTATGAGAAGCCTGACTCAGGCCTTTCCTGCGCCCGCCTAGTGGGGCTGGTCTTCTCCTCGTTCTCTCCTTTCCCTGCTTCGGTTCCTTCACCTATACACTTGGCTCAGAAGCCGCAGGGCTGGGGGTGTAGCCTTGTCCCAACTCCCCCACCCCTGCGGCCCCAAACAGCCACCCCACAAGCTCACCAGCGCCTTCCACAGGCTGCAGACCTGATGCAAGTGCACGAAGGACCAAAGACTTCACCGCGACCCTAGCAGCTTGCTGCCCAGGCGGCCGAGGGAGGAAATATGGGGGCATTCTGGCTCCCCTCTCTCTGGGCTGGCACTCCTGGCCTCCTGCTTGGCTGTCTCCTTCACCTGGAGAGTGGGACTCACTCCTGTACCTACCGAAATGCTCCTGGTTTTTCAAGGCACAACTCAAACGGGACAGAACCAGACTCTCCCCCACACACACTTATCTCTACCCTCTTCATGGTCCCCTGCTATACTGGGAGGGGGTGGGGGTGGGGGGGAGTCTGTTTCCTCTCACCCCTGCCTGCCCATCACTCTCCATCTTCTGTCTGTTCTTCCTCTCTGCTCCTGGGCCCAAAACATGATAGGGGCTCAGTCCTGTTTTTTAAAAAAGAGAGAGAAAGAAAAAGAGTGAACAAACTCCATTCCTTAATCAGGCCATACCACAGCTGGGTCCAGAACCCAGGACCCTCCCCCCATGGCCAAAAAGCATTAAATAATGAGGCTCCTGTGCCCCTCTGTGTGTGCTGGAGCAGCAGGGGGGCCTCACACATCTGCACACAGCTGGCAAAACAATGTACCTTCCCTTCCCTCATACCCCTGGTCCTCTCTCTGGGGCACAGATTGAGGTCCCTGCCTGGCTCATTTTTTCTTATTATTTTTTTAGTTTATTCATTCAGTAAATGCATAAGGAGACTTTGGTATATGCCAGGCTAGCCTAGGGCATGGAGAAGAAATTCAAGTCCCTTCCTCCCCAAGTCCACAGCCAGGTGGAGAGAAAGGCAGAAGGGCAAACAGGCAAATAAGCACATCCCTGGCAATCTGACGTGACACCAAGGAGGTGTGTGCTAAGGAGCACAGAGGACCTGAACAGGTCAGGGAAGACTCCCCCAAATGAATTAAGCACTAAACACACAACAAGAGGTGCCAGGAAGGGAAGTGATAGAAACCCTTCCTGCTCCAGGATGAGGGGAGCAAAGACTTGGGACCAAAAAAGAGGGCTGTTCTGGAAGCTTCAGAGTATGGTCATCTGGGCCTTGAGCACCACCCCTCCCCCAACTGTCTCTTCCCCTCTCTACCTGTCTCTATCCCTCAGTGGTCTGTTTACGCACCCTCCCCCGCCCCCCACACAAACACACACTTCCAAAGGGCAATCTCCCTATGTAGGACTTGTGTTGGGGCCAGCCTGTAAACAGACTCTGAAAGAGAAAAGAAGTGGGGAGAAGAGAGGCAGGAGGGGTGCTCTCTAAAGCAGTGCCGTGGCCATAGATCTTGCCCCCTTTGCTAGACAAGGTCCTGGGAACTGGGCCCAGCCAGAGGAGCGAGGCAGGTCCAGAGGCAGGAATGGAGCCTGTCCTGAATTTTGGAGCAACTGGCTCCCTAACGCCCCGGTCGGTGAGGAGGCAACTTCCCTCCCCCTAGCCTTTCCCCTTCCCTATTGGCCTGCTAGTGGCTTTAAACTTTTCTGGATCTCCAACATATTGGATTCCCTTTTGAGAATCCAATATGTTATGTAATATTGCCCTTGGGAAAATGTGCCCACTTGGGCTCACATACACAATTTAACACACAGTTTCTGGGATCTATCTGCAGAGCCCCTGAAGACATTCAAAGAGCCATTGGGGGCCTCTGGTTAAGAACTCCATGGTTCTGGGATTAAGACTTGAATCAGAAAAACCAGTCTTCAAATCTCAATGACTCCAAAACAGGCTGTGTGACTTTGAATGGGTTACTTAACTTCTCTGGGCCTCATTTTTCTCATATGTAAAATCAAGGTAATAACAGTAGCTGCCTCACAGGTTGTGAGTAATATATGAAATGAATAAAACTCTTAGCCTGAAGCCAGGCACATGCAGTAAGGGCTTATGGTGTTTATTGTCATGGTTATTGTTGTTGTTACTGCAGACGGTGGCCCAGGGCAGAGTATAAAAACCGAGTGGGCAGTCCCGGTTCAGCCAGGGCGGCAGGAGGCCGTCTATCGGAGTCTACTTCTATAGTGGAAGAAACACTCGCTGAATTCCACAAAGCGAGTCGGACTAGCAGGTCCCCAGGGGACAAAAATGATCCCGATTGGTGGTCAAGTTAACTCATTTCAAGAAGTGTCAGAACATTTTTTTTTTTTTTTTGAGGGAATCCTTGGCCTGAGGGTCAATGCTGGTGCTTACACAAATAATCTGGAAACAGACAGGCTACCGAAACTGTCTGGATTAAAGCCGATGAAGCCTTTGGACATTTTCTTGAATTATTCTCTTGTGCCAAGGAATAAGTCATTTTGCTTGAGTCTACAGGGTCCCCTTATCCTGGCAATTCATGCAATACTCTTTCCTTCCTCTTTGTCTGGAATATTCACTCAAATAGGGGGAAAGCAGATTTTGGGCAGAATAATCCCTTCCCCTGGAGACAGAGTAAGGTTGGATCCTGATGGTAGAGGCAGGGCAGCAAGCATAAATTCAGGAGTCAGCATACAGTGTAGACTAGGCTCTAAAGACAGGCATTCCCTCTGTGGAGCAGACTCAAGGGACAAGCTACTTCCAGTTCCAGGGAGATGCCACCAGCTCAGCTTACTGGGGGTTGGGAATCCCCCAGTGTCTTCCCAACCCAGCATGGGATCCCAGGAAGGAGGCTGGGCAGAAGGTTAGATCCTGGAGAGCAACGGCAGGGTTTCTTCCCACCCCTTTGCCCCTGAGCTACTCCTCCTTTCAATTTTCACAATCTCCAAAACTCCTCTGAGGGGGACAGTCAAGGCCCAAGCCTTTCCCCTCCACAATACACAATCATTTGTACTTCATTTACTTGATAAAAACTCATTCAACCACTACATGGAGGGCGCCAGGTGCTCACCTGGCCTGCTCAGGTCTGAGGTGTATGGAATTCCCAGGTTAAGGTCCCTGCCCCCAAGTAGCCCCTGGTTTGCCTGGTGGGAGAAGAAGTGAGTCTGACCACAAACCCAAAACACAGCTCCTTGCTCTGCGGGAGGGGTATGAGAAGCTGGTGGATTTGGGGTGCCAGGAGTTCAGAAGATTCCATCCACTTACACTGTGGGGTCTGGAGTCTAGGAAACTGCTGGGTGTGGAAGAGGCTGGTGGGGCAGTTAGGCTAGTTTTTGAAAATGGCCTGCCAATGCAAGCAGGGTACCCTAAACAACAAAATGGGTGGGTGGTCCTCTTGGGTGCCCCGAGCCCCTAGCTGTGCCAGGCTGGAGCTGTTTGGCTCTGGAGATCAGCAAATTAGGCCCAAACACTAAAGCCTCAGGATTGAGCTGCAGGTATTGCTGAAGGGAAGAAGAGGTGGAAGAGGTAATGTAGCAGATGACTGTAGAATGTCCTGTCTACTTTGACATGATGCGGTTGAAGAATCAAAGTCCCAGGAAATAGTGCCCCAGTAGAGGAATTCTATGCTCCCGCCCCTCTGCTCCCCAATTCCGTTCCTCGTCTTCCTGGCAGCCTCACAGTAACATTAAACTTCACTGGTCCTGAGGGACTGGGAAATGGGCCACAGCAGGGTTGTCCTTAAGACCCTGTCCTACAGGCCAATACCAGGTGTGTGAATACCGGAACAGAAGGGAAGAATGAAAGAGGAGGAGTATGGAAGGAGGCCCCTCCCAGGATAGGGAACTAAGAGTCCCTGTTCTCTGCTAGCATGGGGGATGTGGCTTGCCTCTGGCTCTGCGTCAGGGCTTTGGAAGGAAAGAGCTGCCGGCCAGAGGCTGAGGCAGGATCCTCAGGACAGGAAGTGAGAGGAGAGGGCAGATCCCTCTTGGTCCCAGAGCTTCCAGGCCAGCAGGGTCCAGCTCCCTGGCGCCCTCTCCCTCCAGTCCCTCTCCACCATCTCCGAACTCCCACTCCGTGGTAGCTAGGGCCGGCATCAATCACCTCGTGGCTCCCAGAACAGCACTGATGCACTAGAGGCGGACCTGCCTTGGGGGTAGTTTCGCAGTTCTGGGGGAACTGAGAACCCCATTCTCATCACCTCAGCCTCTGAGCACCTGTCCTCCCCCCCAAAATGCAGGACAAAGATGGAGCAGGCTCTGGGATCCCAAACAAGAATCCTTTCTCCCTACATTGTCCCTTTTACTCTGGAGAGCTGCAAGCCATGTTCCAACAAATAACTAAACGGGAGATAAAGCAACCCATTTCCGTTGCTCTGAAGCCCCTATGCTGGAGGCATCCAAGGAGAGAACCTGTACTGGACCACACCGCCCAGCTGGGCTCACTCCCTTTCTGGGGCAGGTATGAGGGGGTAAGAAGCCCAAAGGGTCCTATTCTCCCCATCCCAACCTCTGGGCTGGGCCACAGTCCTCTGCACTGGCCTCTCTCAGCCCTTCTCTCAACCAAGCAGAGCTGCAGGGTGGCACTGCCTACCCAGGAGTTTACAAACAAAGCCAGGGAAACGGCTGGGGCTGTGTGGGAAAGGAAACAGTTCTTCCTCCACTGGCTCCCACCCCCTTTACCTCCCCCCTTTCTCCAGGCGCAGAAATGGAAAATCAGGGTGGAGAGGCCAGCAGCCCCACACAAACCAGATGAGGGGAGAAAGGAGAAAAGAGCCTGAGGCACAGCTCCAGGTATGGGTTCATAGGTAAGGGTTCAAACACACCTATATACCCACAGTTCACATCGGTTTACACAAATATATGCATGGACAACGACACACAAATATACATATTCAAAAACATAAACAGTCAAATATCAATGTACGCCAATGCTCGCCTGGAATACACAGAGTGCGGGGCCATAGGGATCCCAGACCCCAGTCTGACCTGAACCCAGGCCTCTGTGCGTGTTCCTAAGAGCACAGCGTCAGCCTCGGTCGGGCCCCCTCCAGGCCCCCGCCCCGCATCCGGAACAGCTGGAGTTGGCCGGGTGGTGCACTCAAGCCCGGCGCTGGGCTGGGCGGGGCCCGCAGCGGGGCTCGGGGCACCGGCCCGGGCCCGGCAGAGCGCAGCGGGGAGGCCCGGAGCCGGCCCCGTTAGCCCCGGCACCCGGCCCGACTGCGGGTCAGACCCCGGTCACCAGGCGGCCTCTAGAGCCTTGGCCCGAGATAAGTGTGCAAGATTGCTGGGGGAGGTAAGTCTGTCCCTTGGGGATCTGGCCCGGGAAGAGGTGCCGAGGGCCACTACCAACTCCACTCCGCCTCTCGTCTGGGGAAGGCTGAGTCCTCTGGCTAACCCCCTCCCCCAACCCCCGCGGTTCCCACCCCTGTGTCCTGTGTCGCCTCAGGCAGGGCTGCAGAGCCCGTGTAGACCTCCTGATTCCCTCTTCCCTAGGCGCGTGGCCCGAGGCCGCGAACGAGTGTAGGGGTAGGGGCGCTGGGTCCTTGATCACAGCTCGGCAAAGTCCGCACTGGGCGGCGGCGGGGCCCACCCAAGCTCCTGGTCTTACCTTGACCGCTGGGCGGCCGTGTACTTCCCGGACTGGGCTCTCGCCGCCCTTCTCAGGCGTCGAATCCCGGATTGGAGAGCCTAAGAACTCCGGGCCGGCGCTGCAGTTGCAGCGAGGCCGGCGGGCGAAGGGTGCGCCCGGAGCGCAGCTCGCAGTTTGGGGTGGGGGCGGCGGCTTTTCAGGCGGCGGCGGTTCGGGTGCAATAAAGGCGCCGCTAATGCAATTTACAAACCGCTCCGGCCGAGCGCGGCGCAGCGCCGGACTGACAGGCGCATTAGGCAGGCTAATTCCAGCCGGCTCCTCCTACCCCCGGCCCGCTAATTAATGAGCTTCCCAACTTAGAGCTGCCTGCATTGGACAGACAGAGAGTGAAAGAGAGGGCGAGGGAGAGGGAGAGAAGGAGAGAGACGGGGGGAGCGGAGAAGAGAGAGGGAGGGAGGGAGAAAGAGAACAGGAGGAAAGAGGACAGAGAGAAAGAAGAGAGGAGAAAGACAGGGAGGAAGGAGAGAGAGAGCGAGAGCGAGAGCGAGAGAGAGAGAGAGAGAGAGAGAAAGTGCCTCTGCATATAATTGATTACTCCTCGATCAAGGCTAACTTGTTAGCAATAGTCAATTGCCCCATCTCTCCGCCTCCCCTCGCAGTACGGGATCGGCGCCCTCGCCTCGGCTCTTGCAACTACCGCCTCCAGGACCCGAGGCCAGGAGCCGCCGCGGAGCCACCTGACACCTTTAAATAGCACCAGGGCTGGCGAAACTGGAGCCCCGTGCGGCGCACCCCGACTTGGGCCCCGGATTGCTGGAAGCCCCGGCGGAGGCAGTGCCCGCGTCAGCACCCTCTTTCCGGGGCCCGGTGCAGCTCTGCTCGCCTCTGCCGCTGCGCTAATCGGCCCCGCGCACGGCCGGCGCTCGGCCCGCGCCCTGCCCCGCGCGGCCTCCTTCACGTCCGCCGCTGCCTCTCTCCCGCGCCGCCCGGCGCCCGAGCTGCCCGCGGGCTGGGTCCCCGCGGCCCGAGCCGCCCCGGCCGGGCCCCCAAACGAGGCCGAGATGACTTCCAAGGAGGACGGCAAGGCGGCGCCGGGGGAGGAGCGGCGGCGCAGCCCGCTGGACCACCTGCCGCCGCCGGCCAACTCCAACAAGCCCCTGACGCCGTTCAGCATAGAGGACATCCTCAACAAGCCGTCTGTGCGGAGAAGTTACTCGCTGTGCGGGGCGGCGCACCTGCTGGCGGCTGCGGACAAGCACACGCCGGGCGGCTTGCCCCTGGCGGGCCGCGCACTGCTCTCCCAGACCTCGCCGCTGTGCGCACTGGAGGAGCTCGCCAGCAAGACCTTTAAGGGGCTGGAGGTCAGCGTCCTGCAGGCAGCCGAAGGTAGGTGCTGCCACTAGATTCCCCTACGCCCAGAGCCCAGCTTCCCGTGCCCAACGCGCTTTGTGCCCTCTGCCTCTGCCCTCCTTCTCCCGCGCCGGCCGTCAGGGCCCTCCAGCCGAAACCGCTGCCGCTAAGAGAGGAGATGGGTGGGACAGGACCCAAACCCTATTTCCTACGGACCTATGGATAGGCCAGAGTGACCAGGAGGGGATGGTGGAAGCACGAGCTCTCTCTGTAGTCAGCCTGCTCTGCCTGACTCCCTACTGTTCCCAATGGCCTGGGCACTCTTAGTCCTGTTCCAGGGATGAGGAATGGAGAGCCTTTTGCTGCGAACTTTTGGGTGAGGGTAGAGTTGTGGTCATTGTGAAGAGGTGGAGTACCAACATGCACACAAAAGTCAGGACGTCCCGGTCTGGCTCCTTCCTGCTCTAGCAACCTTGGGTCTTTCAAACCAACTCTTGGGGGGCGGGGATGGGGGAGAGAAAACAAAACAATTTTTTTCTAGTGACTTCCGGTAGAAGAGAGACGGGGGAAGAGGGTTTGCCATTGACGAGGCTTGCCGTAGTCCGGGAAGCCTAATCAAAACCGAGAAGGGAACTGTGGCGAACCGCAGGCCGGATGAGCCTAGGTGGGGTGAGCAAGAGACGGGGTGGGGTCTCTTCTCCCCTGGCGCAAGCCTATACTGTGGTTTCCTCGCAGGCCGAGACGGGATGACCATCTTTGGGCAACGGCAGACCCCCAAGAAGCGGCGAAAGTCCCGCACGGCCTTCACCAACCACCAGATCTACGAGCTGGAGAAGCGATTCCTCTACCAGAAGTACCTGTCCCCCGCCGACCGGGACCAGATCGCGCAGCAGCTGGGCCTCACCAACGCCCAGGTCATCACCTGGTTTCAGAACCGGCGCGCCAAGCTCAAGCGGGACCTGGAGGAGATGAAGGCCGACGTGGAGTCCGCCAAGAAACTGGGCCCCGGCGGGCAGATGGACATCGTGGCGCTGGCCGAACTGGAGCAGAACTCGGAGGCTGCCGGCGGTGGCGGCGGCGGCTGCGGCAGGGCCAAGTCGAGGCCTGGCTCTCCCGCACTCCCTCCAGGCGTTCCGCAGGCCCCGGGCGCCGGGCCCCTGCAGCTCTCGCCCGCCTCCCCGCTCACGGACCAGCCAGCCAGCAGCCAGGACTGCTCGGAGGACGAGGAAGATGAAGAGATCGACGTGGACGATTGAGCGGAGCCCAGAATCTTCCGCCGCACGGGGCCCCTGGAGCCATAGGCCTGCAGCTTCCCGGGCCGGACCGCCGAGGGGAGCTGGGACCTCCTCCGCAACTCCCGCCTTCTCCCCTGTCCCTTGGCCCAGACTGGGCTCCCAGCAGCCGCCTCTTCCCTGTCGAAGCAATAAACCCCGGCTGGGCTGGCCGGCCGGGCCGGCCGCTGCGAGTAGCCTCCGCAGACCGCCCGGGGAGACCTCGCCGTGCAGTTCTGTTTGGCTTCTGTATAAATATTTAAACCTACATAGCGGGTTCTTCCCACCGCAGCCTGCCTTTTTTGTTTATTTTTTAAAATTTTTTAAGATCTCGGAGGTTTTCATGTTTTCAAAGCTCTTAGGCTGCCGGGTTTGCTGAGGGCGAGGCAGAGCCGAGGGTAAGGGACACTGAACCCCCGCGGTCTGGAGGAGGGGGCCGCCCGACTGTTTCGATTTTTCTCTGCATGTGGCGAATGCACCGGCCCTCTCCCTCCTTGTCTCCTCGGGCCCTATTGCAGTTGACTTCTTTTATTTTCTTCTGCATTTTCCCCCGCGTCAGAAGCGGCTGAGGTGGGCAGCCGGGGCCTGACTTGCAAGTTTCAAATTGATCTTTTCTTCCTCCCGTAAGAGAAGTCTCTTTCCGATGCCATTTCTGCCTCCCAATACCCACTAGCGCTATTTTTAAGATTCCTCCCCACCCTCTCTCGGTTTCCTTGGACCGACTGCTGGGGTCTGGGTCTTAGGGACAAAATGGGGAAATCCAACCAACAAACCAACCAACGAAAAAGGAACCCAAAGCCCTAGAATTATTTTTTACTCTTTTTAGAATTTTTTTGCATGTGACAGAGACTGAGAGGAGGCCAACCTAAGTCCTCATCCCACCTCCTCCACAGCTCTGGGTCTGTCTCCAGCGCTCTGCTCCTAGCGGGACTTGGCCAGACAAGGTGGCCAGATGAGGGTGGGTCCCACGTGCTCCTTCCCTGCTCCTGTCCTGCCTTCTCCTCCCCAGACTGTACCCAAGGCCTCTTTCTCCAATAAATAAAGTCTTTGCCATTTTACTAGAAGCGGTGGTGACCGTGTCTAAATGAGTGGGCCCTTTTCAGGGAAGTGACGGCAGGCCCAGGGTCTCGCTGCTGCTCGTTGGGGGCGGCCCGGCCTTGGAGATTTGGAGGAGTTTCAGGGCAGGCGTGAGAATGAGGGATGAGAGGGAAGCAGTGGGAGGAAGCGTTTCTTGCCTCAAACACGGGGCAGGCTCCAAATGAGATGGGGCGTGTAAGACAAGTAGGCTTCGTCAGGTCAGGGTAAAAAGCGGGGCGTGCAATGCTGTGTGCAAATGCATGCGTATGTTGGGGGCGCCACGGATATGAAATTAATTTGCCTGAAGCAAAGGGTGGGGTGGGACTTGCCCTGTGGTTCCTGCACCCTACTCCAGACCCAAGGACATTCTTCCTGCACTCCCTGGGGCCTGGCTAACTCTCGGGTGAGTGGCAGGTATAGCTCAGCTGGACAGCAGGGTGGGGTCTGAGGCCTCCTGAGTTTCGGTTCTGCAGGCGGGCCTCACGCTTCGGGGTGGGGGGAGGGAGGAAAAATGAGGCCGAAGGAACCAAAGGACAGACTGAATTGCGCACACAGGCACAGGGAGATGTGAGCCCAAAGCATCTGAGAGTTGGAATGAATTTCTGGTGACATTCACAAATTCTGGGTCCCGAACACGGCTGGGGGCAGGGACATCAATCTCCCAAGGACTCTCTGGGGTCCCCTCGCCCAGAGTGGGACTGAAGCAGGGACGTGGGTAGCTTTCACTTTTCCGGACTGAGCGGGTTTCTCTCTGGGCTTTTGTTTTCTCTGGGCTGGCGAGTGGCCGCTGTCACCAGAGCAGGGTCCCGCCTCCAGGCCGCTCAGCTCCCTTTCTCCACAAAATTGATGTGAGAAATGTGCATCTGGTCTCGGGCAGGCGATGGGGCCCCGGGGCCTGAGCCGGGAACGGTCGTGTCCAGGAGGAAACTAAGAAACAGAGAAACAGAAAAAGAAGGGGAGCAGAAATGCACTCGGAAAGCAAAGCGAGAAAGTAGAAAGCCACAGACAAGGGGAGAAAGAGGAAAAGAGAGAGAGAGAGAGAGAGAGAGAGAGAGAGAGAGAGAGAGAGAGAGAGAGGGAGAGGGAGAGGGAGAGGGAGAGGGAGAGGGAGAGAGAGAGAGAGAAGAAAGGGAAGAAAGAGAAGGTAGAGAAGAGAACCAAAGTAAGAAAGAGGCGGCCGGGCGGCCGGGCAGCCGGGCCGGCGTGCGGCCGTTTCTCCTGGGCGACATAAATCGCCCTCTCTCAGGATGGATGGGTCTGTAATTCGGAGCGCGGACCATGAAGGCCGGGACGAATGGACCCGGGCGGCCGCTGACAGGCGACAATAGCCGGGCCCAGCCCCCCGCGGCTCCGGGTACGGGCGCGGCCGCGGCCCTCCGCAGCCCAGAGCGCGCCGGCGCTGGCGACCATATGGTTTTTGAATTTTCTTCACAATTTGTAGACAATTTGATGGATTAGGTCCCCGCGCGCGTCTCCCCGGCACAAAGGCGGCGCAGGGACCGCGGTGCGGCGGTCACCCGGGCATCTGCGCCCGCCGTGCGCAACCCCCCCACTGGCCCCCGCCCCGCGCCCAGAGCCCCAGGCCGCCCGCCCAACACGCCCATGAATCCCAATGAAGCGGCCCTGGCACCTCTGGCCACTTCCCGCTTCGCGGCCGCGGGCGGGGCCCTACTGGGTCCCTTCGGGCTAAGGGCGGCGGCCCCGGGGCTGAGCCCACCCGAGCTGCGGCGCCCGCGGGGCGCGCGGCTAAGCAGGCGCATCGGGGCTGAGGAGAAACGGGGCCATTTATCCGCCCGTCTAGTTAAAGCGGGTTATTTGTTTGCTTCTCCGGCCTCCCCCCTCCCCTCCCCTCCCCTCCCCTTCCCCTCCTCCCCCTTCCTTCCCCTTCTGCCTTTTATTCTTTTGTCTCTAAATGGATTTAATGAGCCTGAAAAACATGACAATTGAATATACACAAGAAATAAAAAATGACGAGGAAGGAAGGAAGGAGGAAAGGAAAGAAGGAAAGAGGAAGAGGAAGCATTAATAAAATAAAGGGAAAGATTAATCAATTCATCAAATGTTTATTGTGTGTCTTTTCGGTGCCAGGCCGTGCTGGGGGCTAGGGAGAAACGAGTCCGACCCCGTCCCTGCCCTCAAGGAGCTCTCAGTCTAGAGGCGGACGAGGCCTGCCGCACCCCCGCGATCACAGGGGACTTGGGCCAGAGGGCAAGGAAACGTGCATTTGCAGGACTCGGAAAGAGGACTCTGGGCTCCGGGTAGGGGAGTCTTCGCGGAAGAGGTGGCATTGGACCCAGGCCTTGAAAGACGAGGAGGAATTCGTTGTTTTTATAGGCCAGAAAGAAGGCTGGCAAGGGAAGGACCTGTCGTCACCAGGAAGGGGACAGAGACGCGCTCAGGAGCCCTGGGCTGAGCCCCAGTCGGGAGGCCAGGGAAAGCGCGCAGCGTGCTTGGTTGGGAACACTTGGGCGAGCGGATTTGACCTGCCCCGCAGTCTCTTCGGCTCTGCTCGGTTCCGTACCGCTCCCAGGCCGCCAGTAGGCTTCCCGAGCCCCGCCGACAGCCCGTGCGGCTGTTGAGGCCCGACTCCACCCGACAGAGCCCTGCAGCTTGTGGCTGCTTTTCTGGCCCCATCGCGCAAGGAGGCGGCGGCGGCCGCGGGCCTGAGGGCTTGACTGTAGACAAGAGCCTGGGGCTGGGAAGAGGGGACTGGGTTCCAGCCCACCCTCTCCTCCGTAATCTGGGCTCTGATGGGAGCTGCTACCTGTGCGCTGGCCGGGGCGCTCAGATGGCCTTGGCCGAGCCTTGGGCGCTACCGCAGGGACCTGTGGTGTGAGAGGGCCTCAAATGCAAGTGCCTGCCCCGGGCCTCTGCCCTGGTGCCTGCCGGGCTTGTCCTGGGTACGACTGTGTGCGCTGTGTGTGCCGCCTAGGCGCCCTCCGTGGGAGCGGGGCGTGTGCATTACGTGCGTTATTCTCCGAGTGTGTGTGGCGTGGACCGTGCGAGGGGCTGTGGGTTCTGCGCCCATTCTCCGGCGCGGTTCGTTAAGGCTTAGGACCGTCTGGGCCGCTGGCCCTGTGCCCGGTGTCACTCTCACTGCCAGGGGCCGTTGCAGCCGAGAGAATCCAGGACTCCGGCTTCCCTGCAGACCCGCTTTCGGTTCCCGGCTGCCCAGGGAGAAGAGACTCAGCTTTGTCTTTTCCTTCCCACTGAGGCCAGGGGCCTCGACCCGGCTCACCAAGTCCCTGGATAAGGGTGGTTTCTGATCTCACGGCCTGGGACGCCGCGGCAGCGCGCCGGCTGACCGGGCCCCACTGCGCGCGCTATGGCTGGCTCGCTTTCCCGCTCCGCCTTCCCGGGCCAGGGGGCTGGCAGGCGTCGCTGGGTGAGGCCGGGAGGCGCAGTTCCTTATTTTACGAGGTGTCGGGCCGGTGTCAGACGCAGCTCCGATAAGTAATACTCCAGTCTGAGGGACCAGAACGTGGTAATTAATCCCAAAGACTTAAGTGTATTTTAGTTCAGGAGGAAAAAAAATCACTAATTCAATCGTCCGGAAAATTGAAGTTTGATGCATGAGTCCCCCCTGAAAGGGACGGGCTGGGGCAGCACGCCTCCCCTCCGCCCCCGCCAGTTGCCGCGGGGACCCCTCCTCCCCACCCCTCTGAGCTTTCAGGTACCAGGAAGTCCACTCACCCCGCCCTGCAGGGCCCCAGCCACTCAAACCCGGGGCACCTTGGCTGTGCCCCCTACCCCAACAGTCAACCCATTTTTCTTGGGGCCCAGAAAGCAGTTGTGCTGAGAATACAGATGTGCCCTGAGACACACACCTGCAAAGGGGCAGGAGGGGGAGCAGGAAGTGTAGGAGGAGTGACTAGAGGAGAGGCCCAGAGTGGACAGGGTCAGGGGCTGCAGAAGGCGTGTGAGGGAAGGGACGGTAAACCTGGGGGAACTGGGGTCATGAGGGGCACTGGGTGGGAGGTCGTTTTTGTAAAGTGCAGAAGGACATGTACTGGCTTTGAGGGATGTGGGTGGGGTTAGAACGGTGGGTGGTTGGCTTTTGTGGGAAATGGGTGCATCTCTGGACTGCGCATGTGCCTGAAGAGGTCTCAGGCAAGGTTGGCGCTTCTGGGAAAATGGGAGCTTGTCCCCAAGGTGGCCCACAGGCTGTGTCTCCCAAAGGGGAGGCTCCTGGTACTGGAGCAAAGGAAGGTGAAGGTGCCTCAGCCTGATGCAGGTACGTTAGTGGGGAGCAGTACTCTGGAGGGAGGAGAATCTGCACCTAAGTTTCCTTGGGGGCCCCACCTTCACACTTCAAGATCCAGGGCTGCCATCAGCAAGTCAGCTTGTCTCCTCCTAACCAATACCGAGAGACATGAGGCTGAGGGTGTGTGTGTGTGTGTGTGTGCGTGTGTGTGTCTAGCTTTGAAGTCATCAACAGCATGTGTCACTGAGTGTGTCAGAGATTTGTGCAACTGAGCAACTGGGCATGTGTGGCTGATTGATGGAAACAGAGCGTTGCAACTGGGGGTGACTGGGGGTGTGCTGTTGTGTTTGTGTAACCGATTGTTGCAAACTAGTGTGTGCAACTAGGTGTGACTAAATTAGTGCAATGGAGAGGAAAGAAGTAAAGCTGTCACTGGGGTGGGTGTGACCAAACAGTGAGTGATGCCCCCGGGTGTGTGATGTATGCTGGGAGCTGGTGTGAGCAGATAACTAGGAGAAGGAACATTGATGTGGAACTGAAGCTAAAGACAACAAGACTCCTAGCTCCAAACAGCTTGACCAAGCTGGCTACTCAGATTTCCACATACGGTGGGTGGGGTGTAGGGTGAGGAGAAGCACAAGGCCTGAAGGGAGAGGCTCATCGGAGCAGCGGCAGGGCTGTGGGTGGAGGGCCTCAGCCTGAGTATGTATCTGTGCTGAGAGCAGCTGAGGCCAGTGAATAAACACTGTGTCAGGATGGACTCTGCTTCTCTGGGAACAGGCTGGGGTGGAGGATTGTCCTCTGCTGTGCTGCTGGGTGATGCCAAGCTGCCCTGCCTGCCCCCTCCTACTCAAGTGGATTCCCAGGCTGAACTTTCGTCCCCAGAATAATCTGCAGACTCATTTGTGGCCACCTGAGTACCAGGTCACCCTTAAAGGCCCAACTTTCCTAACTCACTCAAGAGAAGTTCCTCTTTCCTGGGTGGGGGGCTTGGTCCTGCCCAAGCTGGGGAGAAGGCAAATGGCAATATGTACGTGTATATGCATGGCAGATGGGTGGTGCTGCCTGCAGGGCTGATCGTAAATGAGTCCTGCCCTCTCTGGAACCTGCTTTGGGTCTGTGCACAGCAATTGCTGGGAGTAGGTGTGTGCGTGAGGCTTTCCCATGGAGAGCTGGGTGGGGCTAGTTGTTTGTGAGTGAGGGGGTGGGTGTAGGGGAAGGAAAATTAGTCACCTGTGAGTATCCTTAGAGCCTGTGTGAGTTTAGTTATCAGCATGTGTATATAGAGGTTTGAATGAGTTGTCACCACATCTGGTTGTGCTTGTAACACCTGAATACATGGGGTGGAGGCACTCCCAACTGTGTGTCTGCACCCCAACCCTGCCAAATTCAGGGGCCCAAGTCAGAAGCAGTAGGTCCAGGGCTCTGTGGAGAGGGACCCAGGGCCGGGAATCTCCTCAGCCAAGAAATGGTGGCCTTCTTTCTTCCTTCCTTGCTAGCCCCCCACCCCATACAGAGGCCACAATGGGAAGAAGTGACCCTTCTCATTTCTCAGAGGCTGCTCAAGGTGAAGTGTCTAGGTCTCCATAAGGACTGTCCCCTCTCTCCCGATGTCTGTGATGGGCCTATTGATCCAGCTGCCACAGCACCCCCCCAACACCTGCCCACATGTAAACGAATGGCAGGCTCACGTGGGCCCACCACCAATCCAGGGCACACACAACGCAGGCACACAGAGTGTGACACCGACATCCCAGACATCCCAGGCACCACAGAGTGTGACACAGACAACACACACAAAGCAGGCACCAAGTTCCACAGACCCACATGCAGAAACACAATATAGTCCCACCGTGGCACAGACATAGAGAGTGCCAGGAAACAGAGTGGCACACACGGTCCCTTTGCCGATACACAGAGATGCCACCCTCACCATTGCACACACAGCCCGATGCAGTGACAGAGGAGAGGCCTAGCCCATGGTCACCACGAGCACACATCGCACGCACTCCCAGGCATTGTACGCAACCCCAAGTGTGGGGAGGGAGCCGGCCGGTTTGGGAGACTCTGAGGGAAATGATGCCCGATGTTCTGATGTTCTGAGAGAAGTCCAACTGCAGCAGAGGGCAGCGGACGCGGACAAGGCTGGTGGGGCAGGGAGGCTCCGGCTGTCGGGGGAGTTCCTGGCCCTTAGCTCAGGAAAAAACCGAGTCCCCCAACCACCCCAGAAATGCAATCAAAGCCACCCACCGCCCACCCACCCTGCACAATGGCTCTGGCTGGAGTCGTTATCATTTTTGTTAACTTTTTATCGACTGTTTGCTAGATGGCGTGTCAGTAAAGTGTATGATTTGAGATGAAAAATTAGGCAGATTAACCTGAGGGGAGAGCCTGATTGATTACTAAATAGGATCAATTTGAAAGTTTTAGTCCTGGCGTTTCTGCAGAGCCTCTTAATACTTCAAACTTCAATTTTACGGGCGATTGAACTAAGCATGTTTCTGACAAAATTGATATATGTATTAATTTGCTTTAACTGGTGATTAATTACTCTCTACTGAAAGAATTATATGAAGCTGTTTGCCTGCGATTTGCATATTAATCAAATTCTAGTTGATAATTCCACCGGTGGGGGGGTTGAGGGCGGGGCGTGGGGCGCAAGTGTGTGAAGGGGTGTTTGCCCGTGTGCCGGTGTGTGCGCTGGTGTATGTGGGGGCTCCCCACCCCCTTTTGCTCGCTCCCTGCTTAGCTGCCAGTTTAGTGCATTAAAACCAAAGATGCAGAACGAGTTTGCCCGGCTATTTGGCGGGAGCAGAAATTGCCTGTCCGGTTTTATGATCTGCTCAGCCTGAGCAGCCGGGTCCTTAATGTCCCCTGTCAAAGTGTCCACGATTTAAAGGGAAAACGGCCCCCGCTTTAGCACAGCTCCTGCCTGACAAGGGACGAGGCAGGGACGAGCACCCCCTTAAATAACCCCCTTCCAGGATCATGGTTTCCGGATGGCACCCCAGCTCTAGGGACCCTCGGAAACCAAGCCATGTCCTTGGAGAGGTCCCAGTTCCTGCAGTGCTTTAGCGGTGGAGTGCCCCCCCACCCAACACTCATATACACGGGGCCATATGCACACACAGCACAGACCCAGAAACACGGTCATACGCTGTCACATGAGATGATGGGCAGGAGGCCATCCTCTTAAACACGCACAGACACAGCTATCCAGTCACACTCCTGTTCACTTAGATACCTGCTCTTGGGCCTGTCTGTAGACATACTCAGCTACCCACACTCACACCCAGACATACAGAACGGCACACAGGCGGGGAGCTTACATAGATACACAAGTCACGTCCACAGGGACTTTCAGGCCCACGTGGTCACACACGCTCAGACACACGCACATTTTCAGACCCACACGCAGACATCCACACACCCACCCACCGGGGCATAAAGCTCTCTCGCATGGGGATTAGAGGCTGGATGCGCCCCAAATGCTTACTCACACCCTCTGGGCACACAGAGTCCCTGCCGCCCCCTCCAGGCCCTATGATGGCCTGACTCTTAAAGCTAAAGAAGGCGGTGCCACTGAATCAACTTTGCCCATCCCTTGATTCAAAGGGTAGGAGTGTAATTAAAACCAGATAATTAATGAGACAATATTCCTCCAGCTACATCTTTAATGAACAAACCCCTTCAGGGCAGCCTCTTCTTCTAGGCTCATTAAAGAGAAGAAAGTTGGGCGGCTCGCGGACTTCCCAGCACGTTAATAACGAACCCGGAGTGGGTGCCTCGGCCTGGGGCGCGGGAGCCACAGTCGCGCTCCCTGGCCCTGCTCTGTTCCTCCCACCACCAATCTGTAGTTTTGCTTGCCCCCACTCCCACCCTCACCCCTACTCTCCGGCTGCCCCCCAGCGGTCCCGCAATGTTGCTGTTCAGTGACTCCCTGCTCCGCTCGCCCTCTCTCTGGTGGCCTGTCACCAGCACCGGCAACCTGCGCTCGGACACGACTGGGCGTCCGGCCTCCCAGTTTCCCTCGCACCAGACGCTGAGCACTCCAGGACCTCAAGCTGGCTGGGCTTGGCTCTTTAGAAGGAAAATGGGGGCAAGGCAGGGTCCGGTCTCCCTCTAAGCCTCAGTGCCCGAGTTGCGTGACCTGGGACTGGCATTTGAGCTGCGGTCCAGGGAACGGGTGGGCAGAGATCACTTCATTTACCACGCGCGCTCTTTGCGCACTCTCAGGAACGCGCACTAACACATGCACATGCACTGGCGCGCGCGTGAGCGTGCATACAGACACGCCCACTTGCTCACGCGCGCGCGCGCGCGCACACACGTGCCGGGTCTCAATGCCTCAGGTCCAGACCGCACGGCCCGGGCAGCTGGGAGAGCTTGTTTAGGCCCTCCCCCAGCCGCCTGAGGTCGCCCTAGTGTTATTCATCCGTAGGGTAGAAACTTTGTCTCTCGGCGCTCAGCCCCCCGGCCTCGAGCGGACAGCTGGACCAGAGAAACTAGGAGCCAGCAGCGTGATGGAGGCTCAGGGCCCCGGGACTTAGACCCAGGCAGGGGCGGTAGCTCTGGCCGCGGTTTTGGCGCCGGCGCCTGTGTTCGCCTGCGCTGGCTTTTAGGGATGAATTATGTGGCAATGAGCGAAGTAAATCTGCATGCACAAAAGATGCTAATTACTCTTAATAGCCTACCCAGACGCCCCGAGACTGGAAACCCAGAAACGTAAATCTGCTCCCGATAAATATTTTTAATTGTGAAATTTCCTGGAAACAAGGTTTTGGATACGCGGGTCGAGGTATTTGGCTTCGGTGGGAGGGAAACAGCCCCACTTACGAACCGGGGTCCGGAGTCAGGGCTCCGCGCAGGGGCTCCTGGCGTGGGCCGAGCGACCTGAGCCCGGCTAGCCGGCTCTGGGTAAAGTTAGTGATGTATCGCATTAATTACCAGTGTGAGCTGCAAATGGTTCGAGGCCCAGGGAAAATTAATGGGAATCCAAATTCTAATTATGTAGCTGTTGTTAAAGAGTTTAACTAGATAGTCACGGAGAAAATTGGATTATGCATAGAAATATGCAGGCTGCGCGCGCGCAGTCCGGAGGATCGGTCCGGAGACTCTCAGCCTGGCCGCCCCCCGCGCCCCCGCCTTGCCCTAGAGGACACTCCTCCTCTCAGAGGAAGGCATCCCTCCCCGCCCCCGCCCCAGCGTATAAATAAAGATCCCGCGTTTTCCGTTGGTAGCGGGCAGGGCTGGTCTGGGAATGGGAGGAGCGCCCGAAGCTTGCAGAGGCGTGCACTTGGATGTGGGGTCAGTGTGGAGGTCCAGGACTCCTAGGTCCCTTGGTCTGGGTAAGCGTTTGTGTCCCTTTCTGAGGTCGTTGCCTCCATGACTCTGCGAATCCACCCGGCACCTCTTTCTGATAATCATACAATTACATCTGAACGCTGTAGGTCTACATTTTTCCCACTGTCAGTTTAAGGAAATAGCCACCAACCGGAAGCCCAATTACACCCGAAGCCTCGTCATTCACTTTATTAAGGACCCTGGGTATGTTTCCATTTTCGCAGAAAATGAGGTTTGATCAAGCAGCACTAATACCTCCGGCCTCAGGGAGGGGGCGGGGACTCTCGGGGGCGGGCTCCGTTTCCCGGAGGCCCTGTGGCGTGCGGTGCCCAAGCTAGAGAAGGGCGGGGCACCTTGGGACAGCGGACACCCAATCCTCCATTTCTCCCAATGAATCCCAATTTTCCCCAGAGCCTTGGATTCGTTCCGTCCTGGGCCACCCACTCATCAGGCCATACTCCCTCATCCCAGCGCTCTGGGCTTGGAGTCCCCGCCACGCTGACGCTGGTGTGCGCCGGGGGCGAGGCCCCTGGGGAGTTGAGGGGATATTGCAGCTCCAAAGGCAAACATCAGCTTCCTCTCGAGCCCACCTACCCCCTTCCCAGGAGCTTGGCAGTCGCGGAGGACGCTGCTAAGGCCTCTGGAGAAGGCCTGGACTGTGCGGGAGCACCGCCTCTCCGGGTCCCTTCCCCACCCCGTCAGTCTGATTGCAGCTTTTCCATCTTCTCTTCCACGAGAACACAGCCTCTCCCCACCACCCCTTACTTTACAGGGGAAATCGGCGGGGCCGGGTCCTCACCGAGGAGCCCCAGTCCTCCGGGCCACACCGTGCTCCGCGCTTCGCCGCAGCTGGAGCCCCTCATCGGATCTCGAATTCCTAGACGGCTGGGTGGGACTAAAGTTGGCGCTGCTGGCTACGCGGCCCTGGGTCTCTGCATTCGGAGCGTAAGGAGTGAGGAGGAATAGGACCTCTGGGCCAAGCATCAGGAGAGCGGAATGGCCTGGAGAGAGGACCCTACAAGTTTGTGGCATCAGAATCTGAATAATTTGCAGGTGATGGCGAGAAGCCAAGCTGGGGCCAGGATGGGTCCGTTCAAGGAAGGCCTAGGCAGAGAAGGGCGCTCGGCACGGGGCTGTCCCGGAGGGACAAGTTCTGCCTTGGGGACTGGGTCTGAGTCAGATGCTTTTAGAGCCGAGGCCTCTTTCCTCCTGGGACCTGAGGTGGGGGCAGTTCGTGGAAGCTTGGGGCAGATCCCACAGCCAGGAGAAGCCGCTGAGGATATCCGAAGGAAGAGCAAAGGAAGGGAGGCAAAAAAAAAAAAAAATTCCGAACATCTACGTCCCCCACCCCCACCCCGGTCTCATGGGATGGAGTTCGGAAGGTTCAGAGCAGGAGGTGATACAGAGACCTACAAATCCTGGGAGAAAGAGACGGACAGATGTTGGCACGCTCTTGGACTTTTAATTCCTGGGGTGAATTCGGATTCCAAGACCCCGAATTCTTCTCCCAGTGGCCCTAGAACAGAACCTATAAATCCGGAGAGGCAGGTGAGCAGATGGTAGACTAAAGGACAGAGGATCCTCCACCCCTCTCCAGCTCCTGAGGGTCTGCGGGATCCACCCTCTGACCCTCGAAATGTACGCCATGCCTTCGGCTCCCTCTTCTCCTTGACCCTTCCAAGTCTCCTGGTAACCATGCTGCTCCAAAGGTCCCCAAATACCCTCTGTTTCAATGAGTAGGATCATTGGACCGCAGCTGCCAACTTCTTCCTGCTGCTCTCACTAGGTCTCCAAGCCAATCCCTCCTCTTCAAAGCCTGCACTTCACTGTGACGCGGCCTTCGAGCGCCACCTCGCGGCATTTTTAACGAGCAACAGCAGCACCGTTGTTCGGCCGCCCCTTTCCCCTACCCCTCCTAGAACCCCTATACCTGCACGGACACAGTCCTGCTCTCTCACCACAGGCCCTAACGTGAGCACGCTTCACCCCCACTTCCTGGCACTGAGCCATTGGGAGAGAGCCACTGCGGGAAGAGCAGAGGAACGGCTTGCGGGGGCAGGGGCTCGGGCTCCTCCTTGGGACCCGCAGACACCGGGGACGTTCTTTCAGGGATTGCGTACGGGGTGGGCCTGAGAACGGATCACCCCATGTCTCGTTGGTGTGGGCCGAAAAAAGTGTCCTCCTTAGGCATCTCAAAAAACCACTCTCTTTTCTGGGAGAGCGCCTAAAGGGGAAGTTATGAGCCCCATCGTCATCTCTATTTCTACCCTCGCCCGGCCGTAGCCTGCAGTCGCCTGGACACGAGAAGCAAATTACCAGAAGCCTCGAGGCTCACAAAGTTTGGGTCTTAGCAACTGCCTCCGCCTGGGAAAGGTTAGGCAAGAGCTCCGCCTGCTGTCCATGAGTTGGCACTGCTGCAGGTTGCTGCGCTGGAAGGCTGCAAAATTCAGGAGAGAAGCAGGATAGGCTTCTCCGATCCTGATCTGATTGATCTGCTGCTGGCCAGTCCCTCTGCCTTCGGGAAGGAGATCCTATCCCCAAACAGCTTAAAAGGCTTCTTTGGTCTAAATGGGTTTGCACAGAGAAGGAATAAGTGCTACTGAGTGCCACCCCTACTGCTAATTCTTTTTTTTGTTTATTTTTAGAGAGAGGGGAAAGGAGGGACAAAAAGGAATGAAACATCAATCGGTTGTCTCTTGCACGTACCCAACTGGAGACCTGCAGGCAACCCCGGATTGTGCCTTGACCGTGAATTGGACCTGCAATCTTTTGTTTCACTGGCCAGCTTTCAATCCACTGAGCCACACACCAGGCGGGGCTAGTACTAGTTCTGTGCTAATCTTATCTTTTCCTTCTGCTGCTGTGCCAGCTGACCCCCAAATGATATGGTGCCAGGAAGGTTAGAAATTACTTCCGCTGCAGTATGATCATCAAGACTGACAGAGCAGACTGTGTTCCCATCCAGCACTCCCACGATGGAAAGGTCAGGGGAAGAAGGAGCGCCAACAGGTGCAGGGTCAGTCCCTTTAGAGACTGTATAAAAAGCGGTGATGGCACTGGAGAAGAGCCAAGACCCCAAGATTTTAGCTGACAGCCAGCCGCTCCTCTGCAGGGAACCCCACCCAGGCCCTCACATGCCTGACACATACTACCTCCCCGATACACCAGACCCTCCCGCCTCGAGCAGGCCTCCCCCCAGGCTGCCACCGTCTCCTATGTGGACACTGAGCCCCCTGACCCTGTCACAGCCATGCTCACCAGAAACCAGCTCCTGAGATCTGTCCCACCCCACTGCAGGGCATTCTCCAGCCCTGGACAACTCAGAGAATCCAGGGTCAGAGTGGGCAGAATCCCTGGGCAGGTGTGGGATGGGGCGGTCCACGAAGGTCACTCTGGGCCTTTGCCCTCCATTTTGAGGCTGCCCTCAGAGAGAGAGAGAGGAAGGGCAGCGTGTGCCTGTATGTGACAGAAGGAGGAAGACAGGGCTTTGAAGGTCCCCGTGTGATAGGAGATCTGGTGACAACCTCTCATGTGAGGTGATGCCCTCTGGTGGTGTACAGCTGTCCCAGAGCTCCGGTCCAGGCCCCTCCCACCCACCTGCCATGTCCTAAGAGTAGGATTCCCACGTGAGCACAGGTCAGAGTAAGCCCCTGGTATTGGGAATTCCCAGTTACTCTAAGCAGCCCAAGAACATGAGAATCCTTAAACCTAGGTTGTGAATGGAGAACCAAGTGAAGGAGGCGGGTGCTTCTGTCCTTTTCTATCCTTTTCCATCCTTTCTCTCTTGTGGTCTTCAGTAGGTTCCCATGAGGGGGCATGTGCTTACTCCTTTCTCCAGCACGGGTCCTTCCAGTCACTGCTCTTAAAGCCAGGACATCGTGTGTTCCCTTCTCCTCCCTTCAGGTCTAGGAGGAGAATGCAGCAGGGGAGAGGTGGCTGATGTGCCTGGCTGTACGCTGATCTGGGCTTGAGCAAATGCATATTTCAGGCCCAATCCAGAGCCACTGAAACAGAACGCAGGGAGCAGGGCCTGAGAATCTTCCCTTTGATGTAGGAGCTTGTCACCAAGATCTGGGGTCCTGGATACGGTGGGCCATTTTTATGCATTCTGATCTTCTTGCTTATCTCCTTCCACTCCCTCTGGGTTCTAAGTTAAGGTCTGTAGACCTCTGTGCTGGGAGGAAGGTGCATCATGTATTCATTTTTTGTGCTAGCCTGAGCCCAAAAGGAAGAAGGGCAGAATAACACGGGAGGGTGCTCTGGGAATCCTGTGCAGTGAGAGTAGAATTGGCTACAGGCCAGAACGAAGTGGCCCAGGGTTTCCATGTCAACAGGGACCATGTGCTGAGGGGCCCAGGGGAAAGCAGCTGACAGGGATGCCCCAGCTGGGCCAGTCTCTACCCTGACCTGGCGGACGGTGTACAGGGTGGTTGTGGGTAGACACCTACGGAGCTGGGGACTTGAGGGTACAGGGACAGTGTGATGACACTAAAAAGTAGGGACCTTTGTCATACCCACCACCTACCTTATCTTGTTGTCTGGCTGTGTTCTCTTTGTATCCCTAAGCTTATAGGAGCCTCCTAACCCAGTGCCCAGAATCCCCCACAACTGAGGACAGACTTGAGTGTGTGTGTGTGTGTGTGTGCGTGTGCGCACGCGCGCTTAAGTGTGCTTTTCTGGGTGGTGATGGCATTGTGCTTTTATTAGATTCCTGAAGGGTATGTGACCCAACAGAAGTCAACAGCATCAATTTCCTTCTCTTTTCCTCTCATCTGTTGTGAGGAAACCACCTTGATTTCATTTTGAAACTCCTGTGAGTATGCACATAAGTGTGTTTGCGTAAGTTAAGTCTGAAGATAAGCAGGAATTCCACAGCTCCAGTTCCTTGGAGGACAGCTGTCAGGGTGTGGCTGAGGTTCAGGCCAGCACCCTACAGCTAGAAAAAGGGGAGATAAAGCCCAGGGAGGAGGGGGGAGCCTGGGGAAGACATGCCCTCACCAGCAGGAGGCTCCCAGGAGTAAAGGCAGCTCCTGGGTGCAGCTTTCTCTCCTCTGTGGATCCCGGCCAGAGAGACCAGAGTGAGGGAAATGGGGAGGACTGGGAAAGACAAATGGGACTTGGCCTTGGCAAGTGGAGGTTAAGATCCATCTGGCCTTTCATTTCTCTTCAACTCTAACCTTCTGTAAATCTGGATTCCAAGAGACGGGAAGACTTCAGACAGCATTTCTTGGGAATCCATGGTGGTTTTCAGTATATATGTGTTCACTGAATGATTAAATAAATAAAGCAAAATGGCTTCATGGGAGTACAAACACGTTAATAAAAAACAGAAACCCGGTCTTTGTAAGTCACCCGAGCTCTTTTGGCAGGGGCCTCAGTCATTTCAACCAAGTAGGTGTGCTGTGTGCAGAGACCGTCATGCGCGATCTCCTCATTCGATTCCCAGAACAACCTGAAGACATAGGCGCCAGGGGTCACGATGCCCATTGTACAGATGGGGACATGGGACTGGGGGCCAAGGCACTCACCCAGTGTGGCAGTTTGCAGACAATCAGAACTGGACCCACTTCCCAAAGCTGCAGAGCCCTTGCCCTGCTGTTCTCACTGGGCCACCTCTGCGAGCCCACCCCTCTGCTCAGGCCCAAGTCAGGGTGGGAATTGTGTCTTCCAGGTCGCAGCTTCCCTTTCAGCATCTCCTCTCTTCCTCCCAGGTGAACGGTGATGTCCAACTCTCTGGCTTCTTGCAATTCCAAGTGCGGTTCTGGAACCCACAACCTCAGCATCACCTGGGAGCCCGGTAGAAAAGCCCTACCCAGACCTGTGGAGTCAAGATCTGCATTTTAACAGGGTTTCACCGAGTGAGCTGGGTGCACATTGAAGATGGAGAGGTTCAGCTTTGCACCTCTCGGCCATCTGCAGGTAAGGAAAACCCTCGCTAACCTGATTTGTAGGAAGCCACTTCCTCGGGGCTGCTGGGGACAGGGATGCCAACTTCATTCAAGACTTGAAGCCTGTCTGTCCTGCTTCAGATTTCCCAGGACTTCTCCCTTCCTTCCCCTCCCAACCGGAAAGCCAGTTCCTCCTGCCGTACCCACATCCCTGCATTACCTTTTATTTAAAAATAAACTTTTAAACTCAGAATAATTTTTTTGAAGATTTTATTTAATTTTAGAGAGAGGGGAAGGGAGGGAGAAGGAGAGGGAGAGACACTGATTGGTTGCTTCTCAGAGGCCCCCAGTTGAGGACCGGGCCCACAACCCAGGCATGTGTCCTGACTAGGAATCGAACCAGCGATCTTTCAGTTCACAGGCCGGCACTCAATCCATTGAGCCACACCAGCAAGGACACATTCAGAATAGTTTTTACCTTACAGAAAAGTTGCACCCCTCACCCAGTGTCCCCTCTTGTTAACGTCTTATGTTACCGTGGAGCATTTTCCCAACTGAGCGAACAACCTCGGTGCATCACTGTTAACTCTGCTTCGTGCATTTCCCCCAGATGTTCTGCTAAGGTCCTTCTCTGTTCCAGGGCTCCACCCAGGGCTCCACCCAGGGCTCCACGTTACATTTAGTTGTCCTATCTTCTCAGTCTCTTGAGGTCTGTGACTGTTTCTCTTGTTTTGTATGATGCCCTCAACAGTTTGGAGGTGCACTGGCCAGGTATTTTGTAGAATGTCTCTTGGTCTGGGTCTGTCTGGTGGTTAGACCGAGTTTACGGGTGTTGGGAAGAACACCACAGAGGTGAAGCGCCCTTCTCACCCCGTCACACTGAGGAACATGCAGTGGACATGATTCCTCACTGATGGCGCTAAACTGGATCACCTGGCTGAGGTTCTGCCTTACCTAACCTTCCCTTTCATCATCCCCCACATCTCTGTAGTGTCCTCCTGGTAGGTGGTCATCCTCTGAGTAGTTAGTATGTTTGCACCTCACTATCTCCATCACCCCCGTCTGGCACCACCCTCCCCATGCCACGCAGGCCGCTCGGATGCTTTCATTACTGACGAGGCATTGTGGGAGCACATTCTCTGCAGTCATGGGTCTCCTGCCAGCAGGAAGCCGAAAAGCTAAATGGCAGCTTCCCACCAGGGCCTGGAGGCCAACAGGAGGCTGGGCCTTGGACACGCCAAGATATGCTCTGGATACTTTAGGAAAGTGTATCCTACTCAAGTTAAAGGAAAATGTAGTTATATTAGAAAGCGATCAGGAAAAGGACAATACTGGGTGTTGAGGGAGGGAGGCATCCAGTTATGCCTGAGTGCTTGCATTTCTTCATATTTTGTTCTGAATTCCGAATTATCCCTCTCGATCATGTTAGGCACAATCCAGTCCCGTTTTCACGTTAGAACAGCAATGGCGAACGGAAAGCACCCCGCTGTCCTCCCACTCTGAGCCTTCAATCTGTCTGTGCTGTGTGAGACAGTTCCCATCCCCACCCTGGATCCAGGGCTGCCTCTTGCCAAATAATCATGGAAAAAATAGAAGTGAAAGCTGGGGTACCATGTGACCCCCCACTGCACCAGACATGGCTTATTGGAGCAGGGGTGGGCACTGACCTAGACTGGGCCGACCAGAACCTTTCTCCTGATTTGGAAAAAATAGAAGTGAAAGTAATCCCCCAGGAGCTCCACCAAGCTCAGGGAAGAAAGCCCTGCCCCTGGTTGGAACTGATGTCTTTAGAGCCCTCAGGTGGGAGAGGTACCCACGATTCATGTGACCTGACTCAGCCCCGCAGCCCTCCCTAACACCCCTAGTGACATCTATAGAATCATGTCCAATTCCAGAATCCTCCACCCAGTGTTACATCTGCATGGTTCCAGATTGTCCAGAGATGAAGAAATATTGGTATTTGTCTTTCCTGAAAGGGCAAGTTATGATCAACAGTCATGTCCATGCCAGGTAGGAGGCTGCCTATGGAATGTTCTCCAGGATTCTTTGCCATCTTACCCAGGGAAGCATGGCAGGTCCAGGTAATATCACCAGCCAGCGTTGGGGGGGGGGGGAGAAGGGACAGCCAGCTGCCACCATGGTGAATTCTGCTTGTTCACATGAGATCCCACGTGGGAGAATGTTCTCTGCATTCACTTAGGAAGAACCAGCTTTGTGATCCAGCTGGGCACTCCCGTGAGCCGCACCTCCGTGCACGGAGAGGGGAGGGGCACACAGGCCCCTAAGGCTATGGGCAGTTGTTTTAGTCAGCTCCATTTAATGGCAGTGAATGGAAACCCACCCAAAGCAGCTTGATAGAACATAGCTGTAGAGGATTCCTCTTTGACATTTCCCTGAAGGTGGGCTTCAGAAGCTGGGGTACTGTGTGACCCCCACTGAACAAGACATGGCTTATTGGAGCGGGGGTGGGCACTGACCTTGACTGGGCCGACCAGAACCTTTCTCCTGATTTGGACAAGAGCTAGAGTGATCAGGACGTCTCTGTGGCCACTGGTGCATATGCACCCTGAGGCTATGAAGCAGCCTTGTTCAGCCTGGGGCACAGGGAGAACTGAAGGAAGGTGGTCTCCAGTAAGATGTTTGAGACCATGAGGCCGAGAGAGAGAAGGGCTGCCTGGCTTTCAGGCCTTCTTGGGGTCCAGAGTGCCACCTGTCCTTGCAATAATCATGTTATATAATGCTAATACCTCATGATAACTACCATTTATGTCACTTATATCCAAAAAAGCCTAAGGCAGAGGGTGCTGTCAAGTTTCAGAGATTGCATGGAAAGGAAGGGTGGGCAGCACACTGGGCTCAGCGGTGGAAAAATCATCTCTCTCGCTCTTAATCCCCATCTGGTCCTTTTCTTTCCTATTTACCTTAACGCATCGTTTTTCTTTCTGGTTTCCAAAGTGAATCCTTGTCTTGAGTCTACACAGCCTTTCAGTTCCAGTCACTGGCCCATAATCTCTGCATCTAGTTTAAATGAGAGACAGGTGGGGGTGGGGGGGCGCGTTGATTGATTCTACTTGTCTTGGGGAACAAAGTGTTCACACAGTGTATTGATCAAGGTCCTCCACCCTCCACTCCGTGTTTAAAAAAAATTATTGAGTTTTATAGAGAGAGAGAGGAAGGGAAAGACAGAGACATCAATTTGTCATTCTACTCATTTATGCATTCATTGGCTGCTTCTTGTGTGTGTCCTGACTGAAGATCTAACCAACTGAGCTACCGGGCCAGGGCGCCCCCGCCCCCCTTTTTGTTTTAGAAGAGACAGGATTCCAACCTAAAGTAGCCCAGGAGGAAAAGAGGAATGACTTAGCTCACGTAACCGATTCGAACAGAGTGGAGAGTGTCGCTGGCCCGGGCATTAGGCCTGGAGAGACCTGGTTGAGCTGACTTCTTTCTGTCCCACAGAGGGTCTTAAGAGTCCTTCTCACAGCAGTACAAGTTCCTCTCCGGGTTGACTTCTGTCATCCCCAAGTCTTAAGCAAAGTTTTGGCAAATGCTAACAATAATAGAAAGACACTAGAGGTCAGAGGCCTGCAGGCAAACCCTGCCTTCAAAACCGAGACAGAGGGAGACATCAGGATTACCTCACAACTCCGGTTGTCTCTCAAACAAGTCTGTTCAGACATCTTCAAATACGCATTTTAGCACCTCTTTTTGCCAGAGTGTTGACACTGGGGCTGGCTTTCCCAGGGCTGAGTGATGCTTCTGGGGGCCTGGGTAACACCTTCCCTGGGGCTGGGAGGCGCAGGCAGGAGAGTGGGCCCGAGGGGAATTCCTGCTTCTCAGTCAGTGCCTGTGCTGTTTGCAAATCCCTCAGCACAAACCACTTAGTGCCTGTGGACAAATCTGTCCAGGCTCTCAAGACACAATTCTTGGGAGTGAGGAAAGAGGAAGGACTGTCTTTTTCACACCCTCAGCCATCACTTCCTACTCACCACCTCTCAGCAATGGCCAGGAAGATGCTGAGAATGGATGCAAAGGCGGACGCTTGGGGATCTCAGTGGAGAGAGATTGTGGGTAAGGACCTTGACCTTGGGTCTCCTGGGCGGCTAGGATTGCGCTGTTTTGGGATCCATTGTCCTGCAAATGTGTGAACTAGCTTCCATCAAGGTCTAAATTAGTGCCAGGCTGTGTTAATTCAGTAACTCCCTTTTAACAACCTTTTTATTTTGGAAAAAACCCAAACATAGAGTAGTTAAAAGAATAGTATAATAAACTCCTAAACACCCTTTACCAAGATTCACTGGTAACTACTATTTTACTACATTTGCTTTATTCTCTCCTACTATTACACACACACACAGAAATGTAATTAGTATTATTTTTTCTGAACTATTTGAGAATAAGTTTCAGACATATAACCTTTCATCCCTAAATACTTAAGCACATATCTCTTAAGAACAAGAACATTTTTTAGAAAGTTATTTATCCATAGATGAAGTAAACACTTTCTCAATTTCTCAAAAAAAAAAAAAAGGAAAGAAAGAAAGAAAGAATATTTTCTTACATATCTTTAGGACAACTGCCAAATTAAGGAAATGACATTGATACACACTATCATCTAATATATGGTCCATATTCAAATTTTGTCTTTTATAGCACTTACTATTTTTTCTGATCCAGGATCTGATGCAGAATTACGTGTTCTGGTTAGTTGTCACGTGTCTTCTTTAATCTGGGAAAGTTCTCGGCCTTTTTTGCCTTTCCTAATATTGACTTCTTTTTTTTGAAGAGTTTGGATGTCTGCCAGTTTTGTCCTGAACAGATTCAGTGTCTGCATTTCAGATAGGGATGCCACGTGAGGGATGCCACGTGAGGGGTGCCACATGAGATGCTGCTGTGTCCTTCTGCAGGAATCAGGGTACACAGGACGTCAGCTGGCCCCGTTACTGGTGATGTTAACTTTGGGAGCTGATTAACGTGGTTCTCAGATGCACATAAAAAGTAAAGGCTACATTTTTCCCCTTGAAATTAATAATGCTCTGTGAGGAGACACTTTGAGACTGTCCTCTCCCTCCATGAACTCTTGCCCAATAGTTTTAGCGTCGTTGGTTGGTGATTCTTTCCTGAGTCTGTAATTACCATGACAATTGCAAAATGGAGTTGTCTCCTTTTCCCACCTGGCATTAGCTGCTATTTATTATCTCCTTTTACAGATTGAACCACTGAGGCTCTGAAGGTCAAGTAACTTGCCACAAAGCAGGGAGATTCAGACTTGGGCCTGACTCCAGAGCCTGTTGCCTGACAGTGGTCCCTCCAGTGGAGCGGTGTGGGAGGGGATGAGAAGTTCTGTCTCCACCACAGAACATTCTAACTCCTTGCTTCCCTCCCTAATGTGAGGCCGAGGAGGCTCTGGTCACAGGTGGATGGAAGAAAATGGGCTGCAGGGAGCCCTGGCCAAGTTGCTCAGTTGGTTGGAGCGTCACCCCTTATACCAAAAGGTTGCAGGTTTGATTCCCAGGCCAGGGTACACACCAATCGATGCTTCTCTCTTACATTGATGTCTCTCTCTCTCCCCCTCTAAGATTAATAAACTTATCCTCGGGTGAGGATTAAAAAAAGAATGCGCTGTAGAGTTATCTTCGCAACCCCTTCATCCCCAGACTTTCCCTCCTCACCCCCTTATGAGCCTCCCAAAAGTGATATCCAGAGCAAAAGCCTCAACTAATGTGCCCCTTTTCCCAGCACATACACACGCCACCCTCCCACCCCACCCCCAGAGCTAAGAGGCTCTCTCCAGTCCAGATCTTGGAGAATAGGAGAGGCTTTGCAAAGCAAAGGAGAAGTACCTGTGATTGAGAGGACCCAGAGGCAAAGCTAAGGGGCAACTGCGGAGTGACCAGCCTGAGCTGGCTGTTCTAAGGGGAAAAGAGGAGACAGGGAGGGAATGCAGGGAGTGCTTCAAAGTACCGACTGCGGAGTCAGACTGCTGTGGCCTGAACCTGGGTTCACCATCAACCTCTGTAACTTTGGACACGTCTGTTACCTGCGCTCTCTAGGCCTTGCTCTTGTCACCGTAAAACACGCCTGTGAGACATAACAGTCCCTAGCTCGCAAGGCTGTTGTGAGGACTTAAATGAACTAATTCACCAACAGTGCTCTCTGCCCAGGTGAGTTATTGCCCCACTTGTGGTGGGGCGCGCTGAAGAGGAAGATGATGTGGGTGATGGCGGGTGGCAGGGGAGCCTTGAAGGGCCCTGGCCCCAGGACAGTGCCCTCATGAGGAGGGAACCCATAGTCTGTTACTGGAGAAGCTGGTGGGTCAGACAGAGGCAGGAAAGATATTCCTGTCCTGTGGGGCTGGGAGGGCTGGGATGACTCACTCACTGACTTGTTTACACTTTCTGTCTCACCTGCTTCCAAAAAGGCTTTGAGGAGATCACAATGAAAGCCTCAGGTGCCTCAGCCTGCTGAAACTGAAAGGACCGAGTCCCAGCTGGAGCACGGCTTGGGCGAGGCTGGCACAGCCAGGCAGGCCCCAGGTTGGCTCACCCAGAGGCTCGGAGAAGGGCCCACTTCCGTGGTGTGAGGGGTAGAGGGCAGCAGGGATGAGAGGCAGGAGGAGGAAGGGTAGATAGAGCCCTGGCTGATTACCGGCCCAGATGGGCAGAGGGACTGGGGGTGGGGAGTGTCCCCTTTGGACAAAGAAGTGTGGTAGGGGGAGAGGGAGGGGGAAGGGTCACTGAGAAGGGGCTCCAAAGGTCTCAAATGCGGCTGGGCCTATTTCCAGTGTTTGCGCAGTTGCTGTCTTTGGGTTTAGGCTATCCTGTTGGATGTGCTAGTTGGTCAGTCCTGGGCCCTCCAGCTGCCCCAAGTCTCAGGCCCTCTCCACCTGGAACCGCAACTTCCCATCTCTGGAGGGAGGGCCTTTCCTCTCCAGGTTCAGGTCCAGGTCCAGGTGCCTCTGGCCTCAGGCTGAAGAAGCCCTTGTTGGAGGAAATCCTGTCCTCCCCGCAGCTCCCCACCTGACCACCACCTCCCCTCCTCCCCCACTCTCATGCATTTGGGACGTCCTGATGGTGCCTGTGCCTTGGTCTGGCGGCAGTGACAAGGAAGCCCCTGCCCCCACCCCTGGGAGCCCTTCTCTCTCAGGCCACCCAGGGCCTGAGCTTTGCCGGCCCTCCCCCCACACTACTTCCTGCCTGTCACTTGGAATGTCCCCACAAGCCCCAGCCTCAGCTCAGCTCAGGTTTCTTTGGGAGGCTCACTGACAGCGTCCCCACACTGCACCAAGTTTTGGCAAGTCCAGCTCAACTCCTACAGACTTTCTGTCATACTTCCCTCCAGCAACGAAACCGCACTTTACCGGTAATGGGATAGCTTTCGTTTAGGGAGGTGGGGGCCTCTCCCCGAGGCGGGATTAAACACGATAACAGTTCCAAAAGGAAGGGGCTGGAATTCAGGCTGAAAAGCTAAGGCAGCAAGACTGGGGCGAACAGTCAGCAGTTCCAGAGCCAGCATCTGCCAGCCTGGGCTGCGGTGCTGCCCACACAGCTGAGGAGGAGAAGACAACCATGCTGTGGGTGGGAGAGGCAGGAGGTGTCTGGGTCGACAACCACTGGCCTTCATGTGGAAAAAACCCTCATAGGTTGAGATGCCTCCATGTGAGAGCGAAGTCCCCTGTTAGGAAGAGGAATCTGGCTGCAAGGAGCAAAAACAGGTGTTTACTAGGTGTTTACTAGGAGGAAGTACCAGCTCATAGACTTCAAGTTGCAGGGTTGGAGCCGAACCCTCGAAGGGCCTTGATTCAGGATCCTGAAAGATATCTAGGGTCCCTCTCCCCAAGGCTCTTGCAAACCCAGTTGTGTATCATTTTCTCCCTCCCTCCCTCCCTCCCTCCCTCTCTCCCTCCCTCCCTCTCTCTATTGGTTTTATCTGCTTATCTCTGCAGTCATGTTACTTTGCGGCCACTCAGCATCTATATCCCCTCCCTAATAGCATCCCTCTTTTCTGTGTAGGAGCATTTAAACATGTACCCTGGATTTTGTCTATATTCAGGTATGACTCAGCCAACTATCGTGAGGAGATAATTGACAGCTCACAGTTCCCAAGAGGACAGTGCATGCCTGCCCCACAGGGCCACACAGGGCCACACAGGGCTGCACGGGGCAGCACCGGCGTCGGTCAGGAGGCAGAGGAGCAAGGGGAAAGCATTAGCTCAAGCCTTTATGGTGGTTTCTCCTGTGGGAAAGGCAAGGCACAGCAGGGCAAGCCGATCTAGGATGGGCAAATGTGAATAACTTCGGTGGGCTCCAGGCTGTGGGGTGGTTGCCTGGTACCTAGCCCTGGGATGACAAGGGTAGAGACGAACTGTCTCCTGGAGTGTGAGAGCCAGAAAGAGGAGGAGGTTTGGAGGATGGGCTCTGGATTGATTAGTTTACCTGCAAAAAGGACACGCTCCTTGTTTTGCTCTCTCTAGGAATTAGTTAACGGCAGACAGCGTGGCCCCAGCTGCCAGCGCAAAAAGAAAATAAGAAATGAGAGTTCATGGAGAGGCTTAGCCCTCTCACCCGGGATGTGGCCTTGGTGGGATGGTAAATCCAGGCATTCTTCTCTCTATAAAACCAGAGGGAAGGGGGTGAAGCTGGAGCTGTGGGTGCTCTTTCTGGGTCTCAGATTCATTCTTAAGGAACTGAGAATTTAACCTCTCACTCCAGCTCCTGAAATGCAAAGGCCCAGCACACCGGGATCTGTGGGATACAATCCTGGGGGCCATCTCATCTACAACTCCAGCCAGGGAGGAACCTGACTGGCGCTCACATCCAGGTCATAGTGTCCTCTGGCAATGTGATTCCCAAACCCCCAAAGGGGAGCGCCAGTGCCCTCCATGAGGGACAGCTGAAAGGTCTGGGACCAGGCAGAGGCTTCCTTCCACCCCTGACCTAGAGTTGTTGGAGATCTGCGAGATTATTGGTGGCATGTGGCAAGGTCTCACTAATGAAGAGAAACAAAGGTATTTAAACAAATATGAAGTAGAAAATAAAGGATAGAATGACTCTGAAGGCCAGTCAGAATCCCACCCCCCCCCACGCCTTCCTGGCACAAGTGACAGAGGCGGGGCTGCTTTAGAGGAAGGCAGGGACAGTCTCACAGGAGCAGCGAGAGGCTTGCATGAGTATTCATCAGATGACCACGATGGTGGTTTTCAGATTAATTAATTAGCTAATTGAATACACTTTTTTAGAGCAGTCTCAGGTTCTCAGCAAAGCTGAACAGAAACCACGGAGCTCCCGCCCCGACTAGCGCTGCTCAGTTGGTCGGGTGCCTTCCCACAAAGCAAAACATGGCCAGTTTTGGTCCCCAGTCAGGGCTCGGATGAGAAGCAACGAATCGATGCTTCTCTCTCACATCTGTGTTTCTCTTCCTCTCTTTCTCCCTCCCTTCCCCTCTTTCTAAAAAAACCCAACCAAACAATTAAATAAAATCTTAAAAAACAGAAACCACTGAGTTCCTGTATACCCTCTTCCTCCCCACAGCCTGCCCACTATAAGCATCATTTAAAATTAGGGTTCATTCTTCCTGTGAACTCCATTCTATGGGTTTTAACAAATGTATAATGTTATGTATCTACAATTATAGTATCATACAGAATAGTTTCACCTCCCTAGAAATCCTCTGTGGTCCGCCTATTCATCTCTTCCCTCCCCCCACTTCCTGGCAACTACTGATCTTTCACTGTCTCCATAGTTTTGCCTTTTCCAGAATGTCATATAGTTGGAATTATATAGTATGTAGCCTTTTCAGATTGGCTTCTTTCATTAGTAATATGCATTTAAGTTTCCACCATGTCTCTTTGCGGCTCATTTCATTTTGATGCTAAGGATATCCCATTGTCTATTTGTATACATTTACCCACCCATACGCTACAGGACATCTTGATTACTTCCAAGTATGGGCAAATATAAATAAAACTGCTATGGACATCTACGTGTAGGTTTTTTTATGTGTAGGACATACATTTTCAACTCACTTGGGAGCCGAGGTTGAAACACAGTGGGCTTGTCCAAAGGCACGTCCTCTTCTGCCCAAGCAAAAGGCGTGAAGGTGGTGGCGAAATGAAGGACCCACACAGTACTAGTTCCCTTTCTAGGCTCACACCACAAGCCAAGGGAAAGACACCTCAGAGGAACACAACATTTGAGAAGTGCGATCCCTACCACAGAAAACCCAAAATGAACAAACTGTATGAGATAAAGTAGAAGTAATGGACCAGTGAGACCAAGAACTTAAACAATCATTAAAATTCTCTAGGGATCATGGAGGATATCATAAATTTGAAAAAGGGAGTGAAAATGTATAAAGAAGCTATTAAGTATGAACGATGTAACAGCTGATCTTTAACACATACCATATACAAAATAAAATTTAGGTGTATTAAAATGTGAAAGACAAAACAAAAAATTTTAGGGAAAGATATAGGAGACTATTTTTAATATCTTTAGGGTGTTCCTTGCTTAATTCTTTAAATAAGGCATAAAAGCTCAAATTATTAATAGATACTGACGTATTTGCCTGTATGCAAATTTTAAAGTCGTTCATAAACATGACGTAGACAACGTCAGAAGGCAGGCCGCAGACGGGAGACGGAATTTGCTGAGCACGTAACTGACGAAGCCTCGGAACACAAACTACAGAACCAACTCCTACAAGTCCGTAAGGAACGAACAGCCGAACTCCACGGCCAATACACGTGCGAAAGGATGTCCAACCCTTACTAAGAGTCAGGAAAGAAAATGCAAATGTTTAAAAATGAGATGCCAATTCAGATGGGTTAGATTGGAAAATTGTTTAACATCTGACCAGACCAAGTGCTGCCAGGGCCGTAGGGAAAGAGGAACGCACGTCGGTGGGAGTACAAACTCACACATTAGTTGAAGTAGGTGATGAGAGGCAACCCTGCATTACACTTCCAGGTGTGCACCCTGGACACGCTCTCACATATGTTCACACGAAAACATGTACCAGAATGTCCACCACTGATGGCAATAAATTGAAAACCATCTAAATGTCCATCAACAGCAGACTGGAAGAACTACAGTATAGCCACGTGGTAGAGTACTACACAGCAGTGAAAATGAACAGGAGCTACATCTATTAACATGGATAATCTCTATAACAACATTGGGAAAGCCAGAGACAAGTTAAGGAATGACATATGCCTTATGTCTTATTTATGTTGAGTTTAACCCCCCTGAAACGAAAACTATGTAATAGTTGAGGAAACACAAAAATGCAATGAAAGTATACAAGCATACCTGGGAATGATAAAGACTACATCAATGACTGTGGTTCCCTCCGGGAAACAGGGGGTGGGGATAGAGGAGAGGAACACGACAGCCACAGTGGTGTCTATCAATTTTCAAAAATACTTCTGAAGCCATATGTTTTTAATATTAAAATTTGACAAAGTTGGATAGTGGGTACACAGGTGTTCATATATTATTCTCTCTTCTTGTTTGTGTACTTGAAATTTTTCATAATGAAACAAAGGAGTTAAAAGTAAAAAAAAACATTTAGAAACAGCTTTATACCAATAAAATTGAAAATCTATAAGAAATGAATGTTTATTGAAATATGTAAAATGCTAAACTTTAAATAAGAAGAAGCAGAAAATAAGGCAACAACTGGTAAAAAAATAATCATCAAAGTCATCTCTTAAATGTTTTTCTCAGCTCAGTTGGTTTACAAAGTTCTACCAAACCCACTGTATCCAGCATGTCTTTTTATCCCGATGCTTTGGTATCTGCGGCCTTGCTGACCCTGGAGAGACTGGCCTCAGAGGGCTAGCCAGTTCTTAGAGGCAAGCACACCTTCCATATGCAAACTACCCAGTTCAGAGGCTGCACCCCCTGCCCACTCTCTCCTGGCCCTAACCCCCTCACGGCTGGGTACCAGGCAAGCAGGGACAGCCCTGGCATCCAAGAGCCTGTTGAAATTACTTAAACTAGCCAATTCCTTGTTTAATAATTTCAGGATGATGCAGTAAAACGTTAATTCAAGTAAATCACTTTAAATATTTGCTTCTAAATAAATAAACAAACTAGCCAATCCTAAGCCTGCTTACTTTGCCTTGCCTTATCTCCTCCTGGCCATATGCCCCAGAGTTACTCAAGCCCGGGTCCCTGACGGGACCTGTGTGAGTGCTGTTTGCCACAGCAGAGAATGGGAGGCATCCTAAGCATCTGTCATGAGGAGAACAGACCAGTTAAACGGAGAGACACATTCTGTGGAGTAGCAGTTAGAAGCAATAGTTTGAGGTATACAAAACAGGGATAAACCTTAAAAAGGGGAAAAGGTAAGGAATAGAAAGAGATCTAAAATGCAGACATATGTAAATCACAGTATATTTTTCACAGATACGTACCTACCCAAGCACATAGGCCAAATACAACCTAGTAAGTGTCCATGAGGGAAAGGGGAAATACAAGCAGAGGTGGAGAGGAAGGGAAGAAAAATAAGTATGTATT